>NC_137088.1:15175931-16393640 GCF_951640355.1 Cnephaeus nilssonii | reverse complement strand
TCTATAACCACCTGTCTAGTGGCTTCCATGCCAGACAGTGTAGATATAGAGCACCCCACCCTTACAGATAGTTCAGTTAGTACAGCCTCAGACTGATGGACTTCCAGATCTTCTCCATCCCTAAGATTCAAAGTCTACACCTAGGAGAGGAAATTAATAGCCTGAGAAGACGAACCAATGAATGAATCACTGCATGATTTGACATAACTCTGGAGAGACATGTAAAATGGCCATGGCGTGCTAAGAGGACACACTGAAAACAAAACAAAGAACCATGAGCTCCTGGCGACGTGAAGAGCTTTATTCTGCCTGCGGTGACCTTGGAAGCAAGAACGTTTAGCGCTAACAAGGCACTGTCAATATCCTGGCTGGGTGCCGGTGAGATACAGTGTTCGTTGTCTGCATTGGGGTGTGTTTGGCTGCCTTCCCCGGCCCGCCTATCTACAGGGCTGTGGCCAGTTTATCGGTGTCTCCCCGGCCGGCTGCTGCTAGCGTCAGGAGCGTCTCCTCTGAGGCAGCACCCAGGAATGCTGTCCAAGACCAGGCACAGCCCAGGCCAGAAAGTCCCCTCAAGGTCTCTGAAGTTACTTGGCCTCCGTTGTCTGGAGCGAGGCTTCTTAGAGCCTGGTGACATGCTCTGTGTCATGATTATTTGAAGGAGCGTTGGCAGTATGTTGCTAATAATATAGTGCCAATGCTTGCATACCATTTATTACATTTAGTAATAATAGCAATGGCTATTTTTTAAAAATTGATTTCAGAGAGGAAGGGAGAGGCAGAGAGAGATAGAAACATCAATGATGAGAAAGAATCATTGATTAGTTGCCTCCTGCATGCCCCCTACTGGGGATCGAGCCTGCACCCCAGGCATGTGCCCTTGACCAGAATCGAACTGGGGACCCTTCAGTCTGCAGGCCGACACTCTATTCACTGAGCCAAACCGGCTAGGGCAGCAATGGCTATTAATTGAGTGTTTATGATGTCCCAGGGACTGTGCTCAACAGCATATATTTCATAGTTCATTCGTTCCTCCCCACAACCCTAAGAGTGGATGTGGCTATATTTCACCACTGCCCTGGCTCCCAAGAGAGATGCACAGGCTCCTGAGAAGGGCTCTACTACTCTCCTAATCGCCCTGGTGTCTCCAACCCCACCCTCGTCACAAAGGGGAGAGCCTCTGGGTGTTATGGGTCGTGTGGAATATGTCACATGGCTACTGTGAAGGCTGAGGCCATACAGACATCTCTTCTGCTGGATGATTATTGGGCAACAGCACTCTTGGCTGCTGAGGCTGGGCTGTCTTCCCTGGAAACCAAGTGGCAGGATGACTAGTGCAGCAACTCAGCACAGACAATACTCCTCACCGGAATGGGAGCCGGAGGCTCCGTGGCACTGAGAGTCCACACAGCCTCCAGGTGCCAGCAGCAGATGATGCTCCTGCTGGCTGGTGGAGGCTGGAGCACTCTGCGTCTCCACATGGACCACGTAGATCTGGTTCTCCCATTCCAGGACCCCTTGGCCTATTTCTCTAAACCAGAGCAATGGTAAAACATACCCCCACCAAAGCCTACTTTCAGAGGGCTGAATGAGAGATGAGATCTACCTCGTTTTGCACTGTGCTTGGTATGTAGTAAACAAATAATCAATACATAGCAACTGTTAGTAGAATCATAGTTGTTGATAATAGTAGTAGTAGTAATAACAAGAATGATAATACAAATATTGGAATTTTATTTGTAGTAACTCATTCTTTGCAACTCAGGAATCTGATCTAGTCTGTGAATGTGAGTGTTGTGGAGAAGTTGAGATAAAGATTTACTCTGCCCAGTCATGCCTTCTTCCATTCCAATTACATTTTACACATGTGGAAATGGAGACTCAGATGGTTTAAGAAAGTTTTCCAGCCTGGCCGGCATGGCTCAGTGGTTGAGCATCAACGCTGTGAATCAGGAGATCATGGTTTGATTCCTGGTTGGGGCACATGCCCGGGTTGGGGGCTTGATCCCCAGTAGGGGGCATGCAGGAGGCAGCCAGTCAATCAATGATTCTCTTTCATCATTGATATTTCTATTTCTCTCCCCCTCTCCCTTCCTCTCTGCGCTCCCAAAGCCAACCTCCCATGACCAGCCAACCTCCTGTGGTTCCCCCCCTGCCCTTGCAGGCCTGATCAGCCCCGATTGCTGGCCAGGCCGAGGGACCCCACCCATGCATGAATACATGCACTGGGCCTCTAGTGTATGTGGGTGTGTATGTGTGTGTGTGTGTGTGTGTGTATGTGTGTATGTGTGTATATATATATATGTGTGTATATATATGTGTGTGTGTGTGTGTGTGTGTGTGGTGTGTGTATGTGTGTGTGTATAATTTTTTCTTAAAGAAGTTTTCCAAGTGATGCCTCTAGTAACATTACCCTTCCTCTTTGCATTTCCATATACATTCTTGAATGGGAAAGAAAGAGATGAGGTAACATGCAAAACAAGGTTAGCTCAAGGCAGTGTGTTGGGCATGTGGATTCCATCAGTCTGTGCGTCACAGCTGAAAAATAAGATTTCTGGAAATGTGTCACTATCATGAACGGATCACAGATAGTGATGACATGGAGTCACTGCTGGCTGGAGGACACTGCTGGCTGAGGAACAAAAATATTCACCCACCAGTCATATATAGTCAGAAAAGACAGTGACATAAGATAAGTGTGGCCCATCTCTGGAATTCAGTTGTTTGTCTTGTTCTAAATAAACCCAGCTTCAAATACCAGACAGAATTCTCTTAATGGCTCGAGCAGCGATTTTCAACTGGTGTATCGCATGAGGCACACTGTTGTGCTGCAGAAATTTTTAAAGCATGCAATACTTGACTATTTAATCAGGGGCACTGGCACTAACCTCCTTTCCCTTAGATTGTCAAATAAAAAATGACAACAGCCAACACAACAATAGCTGGCTGGTGTGAATAGATAAAAAGTATACCTATGTTTTTGTCAAATCGGCAAAAAATATATATTTTGGTGTGTTGCAGAATTTTAGTAATTAGTTTATGTATGCCATGAGACAAAAAAAAAGGTTAAAAATCACTGGGCTTGAGGAATGTGGAGTTAGTGTCGGTGACAGTTATCTAAAAAATGTCCCCTCAGGCTGGAAGGCCAGTCTGGACTTTGGACTTCCATGTCTTCCTAAGACCTTGGATCAACTCCAGAATGATTTCTGGAGAGTAGGCCTCGCCCCAGGCAGGGATTATTTCTCATTCTTTCATTTTCACGAAGCTGTTTGCTTTTCTTTTCTTCATGGACTGTCCAAGGGCTGAGGACAGGGTGATAAAGTTCAGCCTTCTTGTGCCTAAAGTAAGTGTGTATCTCTCACAGGGGCAGAAAGAGCCGTAGGGCGTGGCTTCCTCAAGAGTTAGTAGAATGTCACCTGGTGGGCGTGGCTCAGTTGACCTACGAACAAAAGGTCATGGTTCAATTCCCAGTCAGGGCACATGTCCAGGGTTGTGGGCTCGATCCCCAGTGGGGGGCATGCAGAAAGCAGTCAATCAATGATTCTCTCTCATCATTGATGTTTCTATCTCTCTCTCCTTCTCCCTTCCTCTCTGAAATCAATAAAAATATATTTTTGGGGGAAAAAGAGTTAATAGAATATAGAACTTAACAGCTCAGGCTCCTTGGTCAGCAGACCAGGGCACAAACCCAATCCCACTGCAACTCAGCTGGGTAATATGGGGACAAGTCATTCAAACTCTTGAAGTCTCAGTTTTCCAATATGTATGTCAAGTTGGAATAATAAGACTATCCATCTTACAGGGTGTCTGGGAGGTTTGCATGAGCAAAGGTCCTTCAGGGGCTTGGCACAGTGTCTGGCATGTAGTAAAGCAGGGTTGACATTGGCAGTGCTCACATCCCAAACAGCCAGTTGCCAAAATATTTAACAACTGGAGTGGGGAGTGCAGGGACTCATCAGAAGGATGCGGTTATAGTCACCATTCATTCTGATTGGTTGATACAATGCTGTTTTGGTTGCTAAATATTTTGTATATAATTCCTGGTATTGATCACCCAATAAATACTAACTCTGATGATTATGATTGCCTTTCTCACAAGAAAGGGAATCAGGAATTCATAGGCCAGTGTGTCCTGCACTATTTGTTCCTATGTATTGTATGTTGTATTTCCAAGTCCCTCATTCCCACCTCCTCCTTGTTGCCAGGAGGGAACAGCATCACCATAGCAAACAGCATCCATGTGTCATCCATCACATGAGGAAAAATGTTATGTGTTCACTACAGGGTAGCAGATGAGAAGAATCCCTCACTCCCATAGCTGAATGCTTCCAAGAGCACAGGACATCATTACGTAAAAAATGATCGTGTATCTTCATCAAAGAGAAGCACCGTTTCCTATCCCTTTCATGCTCAGTGGAAAATGACGAGATCAAGAAGATAAAAGACAGAGCTCGAATGTGAGGAGGCACAGATGAAAGAGATGGATGCTCCCATTTATTGGAACAAACACAGAAATAATAAACAATGCCACCTTGGATCAAACAATAAATTTATTCATTAAAATTTTACAATGCCCTGGCATGGGAAATAAGATGATTTCCTTCACCATTTGCACCAGAAAATGTGGCTTCTAAAATACACATGCCTTTTGCTTCTCTTCCAAATGGTTCCTTGGGTTATCTGATTCATTGGAGTTTAACAAAAACAATTGCTTTGGTACTATGTCATTCTTGAACATGAGTAGTCTTTGAAGAATTCCAAAAATGTGCACAAGCACAGGTGACACAAAATAGGTTAAAATACATTAGAAGCATATGAAACCTTATGTTTCCTAAGAACACTAAAAAGCATCATTTTATACTTTCTCTGTGAGGTTGTGAGCGCCCATTTCATAGATGAGAGCAGGGAATGAGCATTGAAAACAACTTGTATAGGATTTTCAAGTTCCTGAGGTCAGATTTTTCTATTTGAAATGGATATTTCATTATTATATTTGAATTTGTTACTATTTCTCCTAGAATTGAGCTAAAAGTCACCACTGACAGTCAATCAATATAAACCCTTTGTCTTAAATAAAGTGGGTAAACCAGGTCCCAAGGCAGATGTAAACCGTGGTAGAGATAGGCAAGCCCTGGTGTGGCTCCATGTTGATGCCCTGCATAATCTTGGCTCCTCGAGTATGGGAGAAACATACTACTTGCTTCTAACCAATACAGCATGACAGCACTGATGCGACGTCACTCCTGAGATTAAGTTACGATATGGATAGGGCTAATCTTGCTAACATGCATCGGAGACTCTCTCTCCATTGCTGGTTTTAGTAAGCTGCCAGGATGTGACTGGCCCATGGAGAGGGTCATGTGTCAAAGTACTGTGGGCAGGCTCTAGGAGCTGAAAGCGGCCCCTGCCTGACAGTCAGCAAGGAAATGGGGACCTCAGTCCCCCAAATGAATTCTGCCAAAAACATGAGGGAGCTTAGGAGTAGATCTCTTCCCAACCAAATCTCATAGGAGCTTGCAGCCCTGGCTGACACCTAGGTTGCAGTGTGGTGGAAACCCTAAAAAAGACAACCCAGCTAAACCACACCCAAATTTCTGAGATTATAACCGGGGTGGTTTTAAGCCACTACCTATATGGCAATTTGCTGCATAACAATAGAAAACTAATACATAAACTTGCATCTGGCAGGACGAATCAGCTGATTCTAGTGCCCAGCACTGTGGCAAATAGCATGTGGTTATGAAAGAAATATATAGCTTGGTTCCTGCTCAGAAACTAATTGGAGAGCGAGAATCCTGGGTAGATGGAGGAGGTGGCATAATTTATGATTTCCCTGAATCTCTCAGATGAACAAACAGAGCAGTTAGGCTACCCAAATCAAACACTCACAGGCAACATCTACATAAAACTGCATGGCAAGGGATCCTCCCAAGCCCCAAACACAGGTGGGAGAGGACAAACGCCCAAAGCTTCAAGACCCATGTGGAGTAAGGAATTGTAGGGCGTGAAACAAAGGTAAGGCAAATGGGCTCTGACAGTCCCTGACTTTTAGGTCAATCTGAGAATAGCCACTAAAACTGGAAGGTGTCCCACAAGATCCAGTGTGGGTGTGCCCGCTAGGAGATGGCAGAGTGCTGGGCCCACTTGGCCCTGGAAATTCCCCAAATGAACAGGCAGGAGCTCCCTTCAAGGCAAAGCTCTGTAGTGAAGAGGAAACTATGGGGCATAGAATCCAAACTGAGCAGGACTGGAACAGTGGGGACAAAGGAAATTTTTTTTAAAAAGGGGGGTCCAGACATTAGTAGGAAAGGAAGCAGTCCAGGTATATGAGCTTTCTAAATAATTTTCAAATCAAAGAAAAAATGACAAGGAAATATTAGAAAATATTTTCAACTGGATGATAATTAAAAATGACAAGATTTGTATGTAAGGTGCAGCTAAAGCAGTATTTAGAGGAAGACATTTAAAGTTTTACCAAAGAAGAAAATTTGAAGCATTTAAATGATCATCTGAGGAAGTCAGGGAAAAATTTAATTAAACAATAGAAAGAAAAAAAAAGTTGTTCTTTATCAATCAACTGTATTAGATTTTTCTTATTTTTTTTCCTCACCAGTGTTTAGTTGTTTTCAGTGTAAAAAAATTTGCACAGAAAAGCAGAAATCAATGATAGAAAACAAACAAAAACATAAATTTTAAAATCTTAAATCTTGTTAATTGTAAAGATAATTATAATTGATAAGCCCCTAGTGAGAAGAAGAGAGAGAAAACAAATATTATCAATATCAAAAATGAGAAAGATAATCTTTATAGATCCTACAAACATCAAAAGTATACAGAGAAAATATTAGCAAAAACTTCATGCCAATAAATTTATTAGCTATTAAAATAGACAAGTTTCTTGAAAAAAAAAATAACCACACAAAACTCAACTATCAAACTAAGCAAGTAGAAAATAGAAAAGTTGAACAGCCCTACATGTATTAAGTCAATTGAGTACCACATTTAAAAATCTTCCACAAAGAATGCCCTAAGACCAAATTATTTCATGAGCGAATTCTATCAAACATTTAAGGAAAAAAATACTACTAACATATACAAACTTTTGTATAAAATAGAAGTTAATACATTCATCCCATTTTCAGACCAAACTTATATCAAAATCTGATAAAGATATGGTAAGAAAATTACTGACCCTTAATGAGTACAGATGGAAAAATTCTCAAAAAACATTAGCAAGTCAAATCCAGCAATATGTTAAAAAAAAAAATCTATCATGACTAATTGGGATTTATTCCAAGAATGCAAGGTTGAGTTGACATTTAAACATCAACCAATGTAATTTATAAAATTAAGAAAATAAAGGACAAAAATCATATAAACATCTTAGTAGATGCATAAAAAGTTATTTGGAGAAAAAAAAATACCAATACATGATAAAATTATCTCAGCAAATTAGAAATGGAAAACAACTTTCTAAATCCAATAAGCAGCATATTTAAAAAGCCTACAATTAATAATATATTTAATGATGAAAGAGTAAATGTCTTCCCTCTAAGATTGGAAACAAGGCAAGCTTGTACATTCCTACCCTTTTTAGTCAACACAGAACAGGAGGTTCTGGCACCCCAAAAGGCAAGAAATAAAAAATTAAAGACATAGGCTTAGAAAAAAAGGAAAAAATAATTTATTCACAGGCAACATGACTGTCTACACACAGAAAATCCTAAGCAAGCTATAAAACAAACAAACAAACTACAATTAATAAATGATTTTATCAAGCTTTTTGGACAGTAGGTCAATTAAATACCTATAAGCTAGCAACAAACAATTGAAAAATTAATTGTAAAATATATTATTTACAATACCATCAAATCAAAAATTACTTAGGAATAAACTGAGAGATGTGAAAAATCTTAACATTGAAAACTACCAAGTATTGTTTTTAAAAATTAATGAAAATCTAAATAAATTGAGACACATACTATATTTGTGGGTTGAAAGGCTCAATATTATTACAAGTCCAGTGTCCCTAGATTCAATGTAATTCCAATTGACAATCAATCAGCAGTTATGTTTTTAAAGGTAATATGGTGTTTATTCTAAAATGTATATGAAAATGCAAAAGACCTATCATAGCCAAAATTACTTTGTAAAACAAGGTTGGATGATGCAGTGGCTTTGTGTCAACTTGGCTAGGTTGAACTACATTTCCCAGAATTCTCTTTCTTGTATGTTTTCAGGGCCCCAAGAGACACGTGTTTGTATGTAAGATTCAGAAGGTAGAAGTGAAGCAGCAGGCATATCAGAAGGTTGGGGTAGGCGTTTTTGTAGCTCATGCACATGGCTGTTTTCCTTCTGATCCGTGCAGTGGGAATGGGCAGCAGCCATGTCAGCACCTTCTTCTGGGTCCTCCTGTAGCTGCTCTGAGTGCTGGGCTAGGTGTGTGTTTCACTCCAAGATGAAGGACATCACTCTCTCTTACAGGGCATACACTTCATCACGATTGTAGGCAGTGAGAACTGACAAAGCGTTCCAAATCATACTCTTGGGTTCCAGCTCATCTGGCTCTCCACTACTTTAAATCTATCTTTGCTTCCTGAGTGTCTGCCCCGAGGACTCCAAGCTCCAGTATCTCACACTAAGACAACAGTCTTACAGAGATTGTCAAACCAGTTACCATAATAAAATAAAATAAAATCTCTGTAAAAAAAAACCAAACAAACCCTCTTTTTAATTATATATAGTCTTCAAGTGGTTCTGTTTCTATGATTGAATCCTAACACAGAGAACTTTTACCAAATGATTTCAGGAATTACTGTAAAACCTTAATTATCAGCACAATGCAAAGATATGTAAAGACAAATCTATATATATAAAATCCTAATAAGCAAATAGACCGAACAGTGGAACAACTACACAATTGAACAACCAGTCGCTATGACGTGCGCTGACCACCGGGGGGCGCACGCGGAACATGGCAGGCGTCAGCCACGACGGGATGGTGGAGCAGGTGAGTGGAGGCGTCAGACCAAGGTGGGCGCCGGTTGCTGTCATTGGGGCGAGCCTCAGCTGGTTACTGAAAATTCTTTGCTCCCACACACCACGGTCCCACCTAGCGCTCACACCTGATGCCGGCACTGGCTCTGCTTGCACCTGCTGCTGGCACTGGAGCTGCCGCTTGCACCCATTTGCTGGCGCCTGGTGCTGGCCTTGATTGCTCAGCGCCGTCAGTGGGTGTGAGCAGTGGGTGCCGGCCCCGATTGCCCCTGAGGGCTCCTCCACCTCCCCCTGCTCCTGAGGGGCAATCAGGGCAGCAGCCACCTCTCGCACCCACTGCTGGTGCTGGCCCCAATTGCTCCGCACTGTCAGCTGGTGCGAGCCAGGGCCGGTGCCATCAGAGCATGGGAGCGGTGGCAGTAGGAGCAGGGCTGTCAGCAGACAGGGGACGGGGGCGTGGAGGATGGGCCGAGACCCGTCCCTGTGCCCACCGCAGCCTGGCAGCCCACAGTTTCTTTCAAGGTGCACTAATTCATGCATTGGGCCCCTAGTAGATCAATAAAACAAAATAGAGAGTACAGATGTAGACATGAAAATCTAGAGTCTATTGATTTTTGATACAGGGATTAATGCAATTCAGTGTAAGAAAAGACAGTCTTTTAACAAATGCTGGACAACTGGATACATATTAAGAAAAAAAAATTGACCTTCCACCTCTATATCACAACATACACACAAATTTACTCACAATGGATCAGATATTAAAGTACAAGAGTAAAACTATAGAACTTCTAGAAGAAAACATAGGATAAAAATCTTTGCGAACTTGGGATAAGGAAACCTTTTTTTTTTTAAGACAGGACACAAAAAGCATTATGCATAAAAGTGCAAATAATAAATTTGAATTCATTGAAGTTAAAATGTTCTGTTCTTTGAAAGTATCATTTAAAAAATAAAAAATGACAGCAAAAGAAAGCATCAACAAAACAAAAAGGGAGCCCACTGAATGAGAAAACATATTTGCAATGATACATCTAATAAAGGGTTAATATCCAAAATATATAGGGAACTCATACAATCTAACAGAAGGAAGACAAACAATCCAATTTAAAAATGGGCAAAGGACCTAAATAGACACTTCTCCAAAGAGTACGTACAGATGGCCAAGAGACATATGAAAACATGCTCAAAGTCTTTGATCATCAGAGAAATGCAAATTAAAATGACAATGAGGTATCACCTCACACCTATAAGAATGGCTACCATCAACAAATCAACAAATGACTAGTGCTGGCGAGGATGTGGAGAAAAGGGAATCCTAGTACATTGCTGGTGGGAATGCAAACTGGTGCAGCCATTATGGAAAACAGTATGGAGTTTCCTCAAAAAATTAAATATGGAACTGTCATTTGACCCAGTGATCCCACTTCTAGGAATATATCCTAAGAAACCTGAAATACAAATCAGAAAGAATGTATGCACCCCTATGTTCATAGCAGTACAATTTACAATAGCTAAGATCTGAAAACAGCCCAAGTGCCCATCAGTAGATGAATGGATAAAAAGCTGTGGTACCTTTATACCATAGAATACTATGCAGCAGTAAAAAAGAAGAATCTCTTATCCTTTGAGACAGCATGGAGGGACCTGGAGAGTATCATGCTAAGTGAAATAAGTCAGTCAGAGAAAGACAAGAATCACATGGTCTCACTCATATGTGGAATATAAGTAACAAAATAAACTGATGAACGGAGTGGATGCAGAGACTCAAAGCATGGAACAGAGTGCGGAATCTCTGAGGGAAGGTGGGTGGGAGGTAATCTACCCAGGACCTCGTATGCATATATGCCTGGCCCATGGACACAGACAATGGGGCAGTGAGGTCCTGGGGTGGGGGTGGGAGTAGGCTGGAAGGGATCAATGGGGGGAAAAAAGAGACATATGTAATACTTTCAACAATAAAGAATTCTCTCTATATATAAAAGCCTAAGCAACCATCCAACTGTCTGGTAGCTATGATGCGCACTGACCACTGGGGGCAGACGCTCAATACAGGAGCAGAAACCATAGGCATAGAAACATGGAACAGACTGATGAATCTCAGAGGGAAGGGGGCAAGGGGGAGGAGAAAGGGCGGGAAGAGATTAACCAAAGATCTTATATGCATACTAGAGGCCCATCGCTGCACCCGTGGGGTCCCTCGGCCTGGCCTGCGGGGATTGGGCCGAAACCGGCTCTCTGACATCCCCGGAGGGGTCTCGGATTGCAAGAGGGCACAGGCCAGGCTGAGGGACCCCACCAGTGCATAGGGCCTCTAGTAATAAATAAATAAATAAATAAATAAATAAATAATGAAAAAGAAAGCCACATATATATGACAAAAGATTTGTACCCAGAATATGGAAAGAACTTTTACAATTAAATTATGAGACAAACCACCAATTTAAAAAATGAACAAGTCAAAATAATTGTAATTTTTAAAAGATTTCTTTCTCCAGGTGTTTGTTACCTGGTTTTTAGTCTCAGATGTAAGAAATTGGTCAGTTTTAAGTAGGAAAATGACAATTTTTACAAATTAAATCCAATTTTTTTTCCTATTCCCTGTAACTCCCAATAAAGTATTAGGCCATTATTAGATAAATTAACAAATTAGTTCATCAATATGTTTAAAATAGTAGAAAACCTTAAACAAATACTTGACACACACAGTCACAAACATATATGTGGTCAAATAGCATATGTTATAAGTGTTCATAAAAGAAAAGTAAATTAACACCAACATAAAATAAAAATTTTGGTAATTCCAAATTCTGACAGGGGTATGAAACAACTATCACATTCATACATTTTTTTTTTATTTTTATTGGGAGTGTTAAATAGAGCAACTACTTTGGAAAACATTTTGACAGTTTCACATAAAGTTAAATTTTATACTTACCAAATGATCCAGCAATTCTATTTTTTAGGTATTTATCGAAAAGAAATGAAAATATATGCTCAATAATAGACTTGTTAACAGATATTCATAGCTTTAATCATAATAACCCCAAACTGGAAACAAACCAAACATATTCACCAGTGGGTAGAGAGATAAGGAAATTATAGTATATAATTATAGTATATAATATAGTACACAGTGGGGTACTACTCAGCAATAAAAATACATAACCTCATAGATGAACCTCAAAAATATACTAAACAAAAGGAGTCAGACTCAAAACAATACATAATGTACAACTGCATTTATATGAACTTCTATGAGTCAAAACTAATGGGAATAGAAATCAGATCAGTGGTTGCCTGAGGGAAAGAGGGAGGGGATTTATCAGGCAGCAGTTTTCCAGAGTGACAGAAATTTTCTGTATCTTGACTGGAGTGCTGCTTGCATGGGTGTACACTTTGTCAAAGGTTGTTAGTATGTGAATTTTATCGTATGTAATTTATACCTCAATAAAATTGGTTTAAAAGAAATTTATATTTCTTAGGTCTTGTCCACTGAAAAGGCCTAGCAACAGGACCAACCCATTGCCAATGGGTAGCCCTAGCACCCCTAGACTGATGCCTTGGAGAAATGGCTGATTCCTAGCAGATGATTTACATATACAAAATGAGTCTACCACAATGCCATGCCATAGCAAGATAGCTCTAAAGACAAAAAGGGTGGTATCAAAAGACAGATTCCCGGTCTGGAATGCACCTCATGGGACATGCTCGCCAGAGGCCTTTCCCACACATCCCCCACATCTGGAAGGAACCCTCACACTCTCTGCAGTGTGGTGCTTCTATCCCTGACAGTTTCCTAGGTGACATCAGCATCATGGCAGGGTGAGAAGCTTCTTTTTTCTCTCCTTTTCAACCTACAGCTGTGGAACATCTGTAACTCAACAAAGGTGTCTGTGCTCAACACACCAAGGCGCCAGAGAGATCCACACATCTGTACATCGGAAGGTGGGTTGATTCGGACACACAGAGGAGGCAGTGCTTGTAACCTGGGTACCCTGACTGAGCCCACAGTCCCAGCAAACCCCATAGCAGCAGTAGAGGCAGCCAGTGACTCCAGCCCCACTCCCTCAACACAGCACCAGTGGGGGGGGGGGGGGATTTTTTTAAGGCAGTAACAACATAGGCTCCCCCATCAGCAGCTGAGATAGTACCCTTCTTCCAAGAGAACCCAGTAAGTAGTTTAGCTGGAGGCAGCACACACAAGCCCAGTCCCCACTACGGCAATGGCACCCATGACCCCTGCCCCCAACTCACAGCAGTAGCACTTGTGAGCTTGAACACCTCCAATACAGTGAAGGACCCTCTGATGATTTTCACCCCATGCTTCTCCCCCGCCTCCTTCTCCCCTACAGGTGGTTCCCTGAGACCCTGGATGCAGGGGATGCTCCTGTCATCCGAGAGACTCCAGAGGCAGCATCCATGACTACAACACTGGCAGCAGCAAGGCACCCAGGCGGCATCCCTGGCAGAGGCAGCAGAGGGTGGGAAAATGCGGTCTCTCAAATATAAGCACTCACAGCACAGGTAAAAGCAACCAAAATCTTGTACGCTGTCACCACCTACTGGAAACAAAAGAAAGACCTCTAAACCAACTTGAACTGGTAGAATCAAAGTAAACAATGCTTTACCTAAATAAGAAAATGTTGGCTACTCCAAATGTGCTGGTAGAGGAAAAACTCATCAAGCACCAGGAAAAATTATGGTTAACACAGAATCACAGAAAAGAAAATGACAATTCTCCAGAAACCAAATCTGAAGTCATGGAAAATTGTGATCTGGTAGAAAATTCAAAACATTTGTCATAAAGAAACCCAACAAACTCCAATACAGCTCAGAAAGGCAGTACAATGAGTTCTAAAAAAGAACCAAACAAAAATTTTGGAGCTGAAGAAAATAAATGAGATTTTACTAAAAGATTGTACTGATAACATTGAAAATAGAGCAGATCATATAGAAGAGAGAATTAGTGAGCTCAGAGATAGTAATCTATAAATAATTCAGGTGTAAGAGGAGAGAGAACAAATTTTTCTTTTAATGAATAGATTCTACAAGAACAATCCAATACATTAGAAAAAGGAACATAACGATAATGAGTATCCCAGAAGGAGAAGAGAGGCAGAAGGGAGCAGAGAGCTTATTGAGAGAAATAATAGTTGAGAACTTCCCAAACCTGAAGAAGAAACTGGCTATAAAATTAAGTGAAACCAGTAGAACACCTGAGTATCTCAATACAAAAAGACCTTCTTCAAGACAAATTACATTAAGACTACCAAAAGTCACTGATAAAAAAAACACACACAGCAACACACACACAAAAAAAAACTTCAAAGGCAGCCAGGAAAAAAGATAGTAACTTACAAAGGAATACCCAATAGGCTATCATCAGATTTCTCAGCAAAAATTCTGTTGTCCAAGAGAGAGTGAATTGACATATTCAAAACACTAAAAGATAAAAATTTCCAGCCAGGAATATTCTATCCAGCAAAGTTATCCTTCATCTATGAAGGAGATATAAAGGCTTTCTCAGACAAACAAAAGTGGAAGGAAGTTCACCACCAGTAGACCTGCCTTATAAGAAATGTTGAAAGGAGCTCTTCTATCTACAATGAAAAGGCAAAAGTACACAACACTTTGAGTAAAGATAGAATCAGAAAACTGCCACTCTACTTCGGAATAGGGTGTTAAGTAATTATAGCATAAAGATTAAAGGGGGGAAAAACACTGAAAATAACTATAGCTACCAGAGTTTGGTAATGAACTCACAACATAAAAATGGATAATTTGTGACAACAGGAGTATAATATGGGAGAAGGAAAAGGATAAAATCTGTAGAAACAAATGAACATAGGATGCTATCAGCAGAAAGGGGATTATTCTTTTTCCCATGAGATGCTTTATACAAACCTCATGGTAACCACAAAAAAAAAAAAATCTAAGAAGAGACACAAAACATAGAGAAAACTGAGAACACTATAAATTGATATAGTCTGTATGAAAAACAATATGGAGATACCTCAATAAACTAATAAACTAAGAATAAAACTACCATCAGCTATTCTAGTTCTGGATATTAATCCAAAGAATACGAAAATACTAACGAATTTGAAAAGTTGTATGCAACCATATGTTCACAGCAACATTATTTACAATTGCCAATATATGGAAGCAACCTAAATGCCTATCAATGAATAAAAGGGTAAAGAAGATGTAACACACACACACACACACACACACACACACACACACACACACACATGCTGGACTATTACTCAGCCATAAAAAAGATGAAATTTTGCCATTTGTGATAGCATGAATGGACCTTGAAGGTATTGTGCTACATAAAATAAGTGAGAAGAAGAGAGACAAATACTGTGTGATTTCATTCATATGAAGAATATAAAAACAAAACAATCTCTGAAGCAGACCACAGATTGGTGGTTACCAGAGGAGAAGGGGGTGGGGGAAGGGCAAATGAGTATAAGAAGTCAATTGTAAGATGACAAATGGAAACTAGACCTTTGGTGGTGAGCACGCTGTAGTGTATAGAGATGTCAAATTATAATGCTGTCCACCTGACATATAAAATGTTATACACCAATGTACCCACAATAATAAATCAGTGAAGTTTACTATTGATCAACAAACAAAAAGGCAGATGCCATATCGAAATTCCCACTGGTCAAAGATGGAGCAAATTAAGCATCAATGATAAATTAGAATACTCAGATATATTTAAATCCACAAGTTCATTATGATACTTACAAAACATCAAATCAACCTATTAAATCCCTTTAATAATGCTAGAGAACTATTTCCTTATTTTTTTAAACTGGCAAATTAAGAGTCAAATATTTATCCTGCCTTTACTATGCAAAAAATAATCCAATAGTCATTATGGGAAGTTTATAGAAAAATTGCAGCTAATAAATAAAGTCTGAGCGATAGATTTAGAATATTACCATTTGAATTACAGGATCTAAGCAATGATCATTCAGAATTGATAACATCACAAAAAAGGGAGACAGCCAGACATTACAGCCCTCCCAGGAGAAATATACAGCACCACCTATGGCATCGTTTCAACAGCAGCAGCAGCAACAACAAAAATTAAGGCTGAATCTGAACCCTCTGGTCTGACTACACATTTACGGGAAATACAAGGCATAGAGGAATGTGTTAAATGCACCACGGGATGCAGTCAGCAGCATCCAGACTATGGGAAACCTCAAGTCAAACAATTCAAGTTACTTCAAAAAATTGCAAGGAGAAAAGAAAAAAAAGAGAGGTTAGAGGACATCTATAGGCTAAAAGAGTTGAAACAGATCCAGCAATTGCAATTTTATGGACATTATTTTGATCTAGAATACAAGAAACTAAGTGCACAAACACTATCTAAAACAATATTTTCTTATATTAAGGAATTATTACATTTTTTGAAAATAATGTTGTGGTGTTAGTTTTTATTTAGCTATTAACAGACGAAGTGATATGATGTCTACAATTTGTTTCAAAATAATTAGGGTCGGGGGAGACTGGCTGGTGAAATAAGTTGGCCATATATTGATTATTGTTGATGTTGGATGATAGTTATATGTGGTTCATTAAGCTAGTATCTCTATTTTTTGTATATATTCAAGAGTTTCCATCATAAAAAGGGGGAAATAGCTTCCATTTAAGATGGCAAAGTAGGTAAACACGGTACTCACATCCTTCCACGACCACATCAAAATGATCACTAAACTACAGGACAACCATCATTCAGGACCGCCTGAAATCTAGGTGAACTTAGTCCTACAACTAAGGCTATAAAGAAGCCACATTAAGACTAGAAAAGGTGGCCCAGCCGGCATCACCCAGTGGTTGAGCATCGACCTATGAACCAGGAGGCCACGGTTGGATTCCCCGTCAGGGCACATGCCCAGGTTGCGGGCTGGAGCCCTGGTGGGGGGGCAAGCAGGAAGCAGCTGATCAATGATTCTCATCTCTGGTGTTTCTCTCTCTCTCTCCCTCTCCCATCCTCTCTGAAATAATATATATATATATATATATATATATATATATATATATATATATATATATATATATAAAGACTAGAAGAGGTGGAGCCCCAGAATGAGCTGGTCCCACACCCATGTGTGGCAGTTAAAAGTCAGGAGGGATCTCTCAGCTGTGGTGGCCTCCCCTGAGGAACGAGGAGTCCAGTCCCAAACTGGCTCCCCAGCCCAGGGTTCCAATGCAGGGAAGAGAAGTCCCCATAACTTAGGACTGTAAAAACCAGCAGGGCCTAGCCGGTTTGGTTCAGTGGAGAGCATCCACCTGCGGACTGAAAGGTCCCAGGTTTGATTCAGTTGCAGGCTTGATTCCCGGCCCTGGTTGGGGCTCGTGTGGGAGGCAATCAATTGATCTGTCTCTCTCACATCTATGTTTCTCTGTCTGAGTCTCTCCCCCGGCCACCACCATCCCCTTCCACTCTCTAAAAATCAATGGGAAAAAAATATCCTCGGGTGAGGATTAACAAAAAACAAAACAAACAAACAAAAAAACCCAAAAACCAAAAACCAGCAGGGATGGTGGTTAAGTGAGACCCAGGGCTGCTGGATCCCAGGAGTTCCTCTTAAAGGCCCGTGCACGGACTTACTTGGATCCACACGCTCTGAGCTCCAGCGCTGGGGCAGCAGCTCCAAGTCGCCAGGGACGTATATGAAGAACTGCATTGTCTGGCTTCAGGGTGAAGGCTGGAGGGACAGCTTCCTCCCAGACAGATATGCTGGCAGAAGCCATTGCTCCTTTGCTGAGCTCTCTCCCTGCAAGTGCAGGTGGGCCCTATATCTGAGTCTCCATCAGCCCTGCTATCACCCTATCACCGTTCGCCCCGCCCTGATGATTCCCTGAGACTCCGCCCCTCCAACTTTGGGCCCTACCAAGCCATTTCCCGTGGCCTTTCCATACAAACAGCCTGTCTTGGCTCATGCTTTGGACTTTCCTAAAATGTCTCAAAGGTCCACAAACCCCGAACAAGCAGCACCTGGCCTCAGCGGGCTCCATACTTCTGGCTAAGCAGCCCCAAGCCTGGCACTAGCGGCAGCCAGCCTCAGCTCTCAGCTTAGCCTGCTCCTGGGCACCTCCAATCCTAGCACAAGTGGCAATCATCTGCAGATTGCTTTGTAGCTCATGCTGGGTGGCCTGGGCAAGGCACAGGAATCAGCTGACCTTGGCCTGCACCTCCCCAGAGGCCCTAGAGCCAGTGTACCCAGTGGACAGCTTCCAACCAAGCCGGGGCACCACCCAACCACCTTCATGAGCAGCACACTCAAGGGGCAGACTTATGGGCACCAGAGCCCCACTGAGGCGAGTCCTGCTCTGTGGGGTTGGCCCCTGCACAGCAGCTCCTCTGTTGTAGTTACAGCTGGTTCTCAGGGCCAATTAGCCTGCGGGTCAGTCCCTCCCATTGACTTGCCAACAGCAATCAACAACAACATGAAGATGCACACAGCCCACATGGGGGTTGAGGGAGTGCTCACCTGGAGCACCCTGCTCAGGTGACTGGGGAGGCTGCACCCCTGGCTCCCACAGGACATCTATATAAGGCTACTCTACCAAGACCAGGAGACATTGCAGCTCTACCTGATTCACAGAAACAAGCACAGGGAGGCAGCCAAAATGAGGAGTCAAAGAAACATTTCCCAAATGAAAGAACAAAATAAAATTCCAGAAAAAGAACTAAACAAAATGGAGATAAGCAACCTACTAGATGCAGCGTTCAAAACACTGGCTTTTAAGGATGTTCAACAAACTTAGGGGATTAATAGGTCAACTCAGTGAGAACTTCAACAAAGAGATAGGAACACAAAAAAGGACCAATCAGAAATGAAGAATAAAATAATGCTGTCTACAAGAGACTGACTTCAGATGGAAAGACACACAGACACTGAAAGTAAAGGAATGGGAAAGATATTTCATGAAATTGGAAATGAAAAAACAAAAGCTGGGGTAGCAATACTTATACCTGACAATATGAACTTTAAAGCAAAGCTTTATAACACAGACAAAGGACCTAGCAATTCCAATTCTGAGTATTAATCTGAAGAAACCCAAAACACTAATTTGAAAAGACATATGCATTCTTATGTTCATTGCAGCATCATTTATAATAGCCACGATATGGAAGTAACATAAGTGCCTATCAACAGATGAATAGATACAGAAAACATGGTACAAATATACAATGGAATATTACTCAGCCATAAAAAATGAAATCTTGTCATTTATGATAACATGGATGGATCTGGAGGGTATTGTACTGAGCAAATAAGTCAGACAGAGAAAGACAAGTACCACACGATTTCACTCATATGTGGAATCTAAAGAACAAAATAAATGAATAAACAAAACAGAAACAGATTTATAGATACAGAGAACATTTTGATGATTGCCAGAAGGGAGTGGGACAAGGGGTTGGATGAAAAAGTTGAAGGGATTAAGAAGCACAAACTGGCAATTACAAAATAGTCATGGGGATGTAAAGTACAGCATAGGAAATATCTATAATAATAAAAGCGTAATATGCAAATTGACCAAACGGCTTTCCGAATGTCCTTCCAGACAACCTTCCGGATGAAGCCGGGGCTGCAGCTGCAGCTGCGGGATCGAGACAGCCACTGTGGCTGTGAAGGCCTACTCTTGCAAGAATTTCGTGCATTTGGCCTCTAGTAGTCAATAAAATTGTAATAACTATGTATGGTGTCACATGGGTACTAGGTTTATCAGGGTAAGCACTTAGTTATATACTGTCTAATCATTGGTTTGTACACTTGAAACTAATAAAATACTGTATGTCAACTTTAACTGAAAAAAAAAGGTATTTTTAAAAATTAAAAAATGTCACCCTGGCTGGTGTGCTCAGTGGTTAGAGACCATGCACCAAAGGATTGAGGGTTTGATTCTCAGTCAAGGGCATGTACCTGGGTTTCATGTTTGCTCCTTACCCCAGTTGGGGAGTGTGCTGGGGATAATCACATCGATGTTTCTCTCTTTTTCTCTCTCTCCCCCTCCTTATCTCCCTTTCACTCTCTCTAAAAAGCAATGGGAAAAATATCCTCAGGTGATGATTAACAACAACAACAACAACAACAACAAATTAAAAGAATACAATTGCTTAAAAAGAAGTAACATTTATTTGGGGTGGAAGGAAAAAGACTGATGCGTCAGAAACACTTACCAAATTATGCCAAGTCATTAGGTGTTGGGACATCTATATGGACTCAAATGCAAGCAACATTTTATCCTTTAAAGTATGTCTCAGAAAAGGAGTGAGTGACATTAAATTCTAGTCCTTATAGATCTCTCTCATAATGGGGCTCTATCTCAATTATTTCATTTTGAACAACAACATAATAATGGGGAACAACATCCTATATAATAAAAGGTAATATGCAAATTGACCATCACTCCAACACACAAGATGGCCGCCCCCATGTGGTTAAAGATGGCCGCTCCCATGTGGACACAAGATTGCCTCCACAAGATGGCCAGCAGGGGAGGACAGTTGGGAGGGAACAGGCCTGCAAGGGAGGGCAGTTGGGGTGACTGGGCTGGCAAGGGAGGGCAGTTAGGAGGGGACCAGGCTGGCAGGGGAGGGCAGTTAGGGGCAATCGGGCCGGCAGGGGAGCAGTTAGGTGTCGATCAGGCTGGCAGGGGAGTGGTTAAGGGGTGATCAGGCTGGCAGGCAGAAGTAGTTATGGGCAATCAGGCAGGAAGGCAGGCAAGCAGTTGGGAGCCAGCAGTCCTGGATTGTGAAAGGGATGTCCCTTGAGGGGTCCCAGATTGGAGAGGGTGCAGGCTGGGCTGAGGGACACACACACACCCGTGCACCGAGCCTCTAGTAGTAACCTGAAATTAGAGTGGTCTAATGAACACTAGCTTGAGATTTATAGATACCAAATAAGGAGATTGTTTTTAAAAAGAATGCAGAGATTTAACAAAGATCTAGTAAGTATTCTGAAGGCTGTGACCTCTCAGTTGCAAATGTTGGCCATTACTATAAAGTAGCTAGTTTAAAACAAGATCATTAAAAAAACAAAAAACAAAAAAACTCAGTGGTTACAATGAGGAAATCACTAATGTAAGCAAATGGTCCTGCTGTTACATTAATAGCCGTTGTAGCTTGGAAAAATATTCTCTAGCAATAGCCCCATAAAAGATTTCAAGAAGGACTTATTTGGAAGTAAAATATTTAGCTGGAAGTGAAGATGAAATCATCTAGATACTGTGTTTGATGAGCCAACATGTTGCCCGAGTGATGACTAAGAACTGTAGATGCAATGAGGAGTTCAAATAAAACTGTCTCATGAAATGTGAGATAAGACCAAAAGGCAGTATTTCTAAATTAAGATAGGATTTTATATAAAAAGCCATTTTAAAAACGTTTGTGTATTTAAATGAACAAATTAAACATGTTATGTAGACATTTGACTGTTTCATCTATATCACCAAAAGTTTACAAATTTAAATTGGCCCCTAAAAGTATCATGGGCCTGGCAGATAAGTCAGCCCTAATTAACATTTGCAAATTTGTCTTTTATGTATATTACAGGCATTTTATGCTTAAGGAATTGTTATGGTCATTATGTATATGTGGACAAAACCATTTTCTGCGTATGGAGAGGTAGGTCTCATCTGAATCACATGCTTCCATGTGGGCAAAGATGGCTCAGGAAGGATGAGATCATTTGTTGTGTCTGCCATTGGCCGTGACCATGAAATACTTAGTGGGAGAGTAGAGGGTGTCTGAAAGACATATATATATATGGGTTACTTTTGGGGAAACAGCTTTCAGGACACTAGACATGGGATGGTGGTCATCATAATGAAACTGGCCTGGGAAAGAAAGTCAGATCATCTCCTGAAAAATTGTTCCCGGTTTTGGGGCTGGACGGTATTGCCTTAAGGTCAGATGCTTGAATCTGATGACCATAATGCCCTTTAGGATTTCGATCACTACTTCCTTTAGTGCTAAGCAGAACCAAGAGAAAGGGCTTTGGCCATTCCCAGCTGAGGGTTTAAAGCAGCATCAGCGAATCCTTCGGGACTGGTGAGAACGGCCGCTGAGATCACAGCGGGGAAAAGGCTGAGAACGGGGAGTTTCGGAGAAGACCGCCAGGTTTACTTGTTCGGCAGGACTTTTCCAGAAGAGTCAACTCGCCAATGCCATCTGAGTCAAGTCTGCCTTAATGCGAACATTTGCGTATTCTCACAATTGTGAAGTTTTCTTTCTCTCTCCATTTGGTGACCAATAACACTGCTGTAAATGCATTTCTTTTCTTTTCTTTTTTTGCAGTTCACAGGGTGTTAATATGTTGGATAACTATGTGAATTTTAAAAAGTCATAAACAGCATTTATTACCTTGGTAAACTTCTTATTTAAAAAAAAAAAAAAGACTAGTCATGCCTCCCTCCTCAATTGTTGGAAGGCCCTAAATCTCTTTCCCTCTAAGGCCGTGGTCTGCAAACTGCGGCTCGTGAGCCACATGCGGCTCTTTGGCCCCTTGAGTGTGGCTCTTCCACAAAATACCACGGCCTGGGCGAGTCTATTTTGAAGAAGTGGCGTTAGAAGAAGCTTAAGTTTAAAAAATTTGGCTCTCAAAAGAAATTTCAATCGTTGTACTGTTGATATTTGGCTCTGTTGACTAATGAGTTTGCCGACCACTGCTCTAAGCCCAGCAGTGGTTGGCAAACTCATGAGTCTAAGGGAAGTTAATTGACCCCTTACTGAAACCACCAGGGATCAATCAACTTATAAAATCATTGATCTGCCAGTGGGACCCAGGAAGGGCTGGAAGAGGGAGACTTAGCAGCAGGGCCAACCATGAGGTTAGAATTGAGGGTAGAACGGGGGAGATGTGGGGAAAGAATAGGCTAGGGCCTTGCTACTCCAAGTGTGGTCCCTGTACCAACAGGATCTGCACCAGAATATATATAGAGGCCCGATGCACAAAATTTGTGCAAGGGGCTCGGCCCTCGCAGCCACGGCTTCCTCCGGAAGGTCGTCTGGACGGTCGTTCTGCTGTTCAGCCCTTCAGTCAATTTGCATATTACGCTTTTATTATTATAGATTTTTTCTTTTTTTTTAACCAAAATCCCCAGGAGACTTGACAGTGTAACTGAAACTTTGGAAGCACTGAGCTAGGATGTTAGCTGAGAGACTGAGGAGGGAAGGGTAGATTTGAAAAGCAAATGAAGCCCTAGCTGGTTTGGATAGAGTGTCCACCTGCGGACTGAAGGGTCCCGGGTTCAATTTCAGTCAAGGGCACATGTCCGGGTTGTGGGCTCGATTCTGGGGGGGGAGGGAGGGAGCATGCGGGAGGCAGATGATCAATGATTCTCATCGTTGATGATCCTATCTCCTTCAGAAAGGTCCTTTCCTTTCTGAAGTCAATTATATATATGAAAAGCAAATGAAGGTGGCAATTATCAGGCCTTGGTATCTTGATATTTTTAGAGATACAAATGACTCAGATTTGGGAGATTAAAAAAACTAGCAATTTTCCAATACTCATTTACCTACACATAATTAATAGTCTAATTAAAAATCATTCCCGGGGGCAATGGTAAGATATGTACACATATAATACCTTAATAAAAAAATTGAAAAAAAAATCATTCCCATTAATTAAAGCAATAGACTCACTGTCAGATCACATGTTTTGTTTTGTTGGCCACTTTTGATGTGCCCTATAGCATTATTTGTATGCATTTGAAAGTAACCAAATTGTCTTTTTTTGCCTGATAAGTCAAACTCAGGTTGTACTCACTCATATATCCATTTCCCTTGTCATTATTTAATTAGACTTTTCTTTCTATGCATTTTTATGTAACGTTGGACATAGCTAATTATTAGGATCATTGCAAAGAATGGACCAGCTTTCTCAGTGGGTAACCTATTCAGTTATAATTCGATAGCATGAGGGTTACATGTGTGCTCAAAATATGAGCTCCATAGGATGTGACTTAGTATAGGGGACCAGGAAGAATGGTCTGGTACCCTGGGGTTATGAAAGGAATAGAACAGCTTCCATGGGCCCCTTATTTATATTCCAGGAATAGCCAATTGAGTGACTCTGATTCCTCTGTTGGACGAGAGAATCAATAAAGGAAGAGAAAGGCATTGCATCTGTAAGTGGAAACCGCACCCTTTCGGCCTTCATATGCCAAGCATGCATCTGCAGGCTGACATTTTCAGTGACTCATCCAGATGTTTTGACTACATGATATCAGCCTCGTGGACATTTGCAAAGGTCTGTATAATTGAATACCTCTGTCCAGCCCATCCTTTTCTTTCGTCATATAAGAAATGTAGTTCCTCTCGCCCTCTCTCCCAAATGCCGGGGGAAGAAAGCACCCGTGAACACGTAACCCCACCCCTCTCACCCTCTCCTCGTCACCTACCTACTTCCGAATTAGAATTTTAATGTGAACCAAGGGAAACAATGTTCTCTGAATCTTTTTCTCCCTGGACGAAAGGAGAGAGGATCTAGTCCTTTTCTGTGTGCTAAAGGTGGAGGATGGTGAAAGCCGCACACTTTGTTATGCACAACATCTGTGGTTTTTCCCTAAAGAAAAAGAAGTAACTCTAAGGAATTTCGGTGCTCGGAATGCTGAGAGGTTCTGGCTAGTCTTGCGTGTAACAACAGCAAGTGAATCCAGCGTCCTACTGCTTACCTTGTAACACTGGAGCATCTCTGTGTGTCCCAGATATTATCACCTTCCCCTACAAGTTCTAAACTGCTAGCCCACAGGCAAGATCTGGCCTGCAGACAGGTTTAGGTTGGACTACACAGTGTTGGACAAAATGTGAGCCAATTTTTAAAAACGAGGAAATTTCACACTCGTTATAGGACAAATAACAGCTAAAACTGGCTAGTGGCTTACCCCAGGTTGCCACAGTCCCCACCATTCCCAACCGCTTCTCTGAGTCGGAGGCTGAGTGCCTGTGGGATAACAGAAAACACAGATATTGCTCTCTGACCCCAGTCCCTGGCACAGAACTCCTAAAACCCTTGTCATTTCCTAAGTGATAAGAGCACCAGGAACATCTTTTGTTCTGAGATTTGGTCTCTGGCCCCAGTTCCTGACACGGAGTCTCTAAATCCCTTGTCATTTCCTAGGTGGTAGCCGTATCTTGGTTTTCATGAGGTCCCTCTCGGTGGGCTCATTTCTGGTCCCAGAAAGGCCAAGCCACGATTAGAAGTTTGAAATGATCAGCCTCACCCTTCCTTCTGCAGAGAGGGGAGAGGGGCTGGGAATGGAGTTCATGCCTATGGGATGAAACCTCCATAGAAATCCCAATAGGATGAGGTTTGCAGAGCTTCTGGGTTGGGGATATTTACATGTTGGGAAGGGGGCGCGCCCCATCTCCATGGGAACAGAAGCTCCTGGGCTTGTGCTGGGGACCCTTCCAGACTTTGCCTTAAGTATCTCCTCATCTGTCTGTTCCTCTGTATTGTTTACATTCATAATAAACTGGTAAATGGAAATAAGTGTTTCCCTGAGCAAATGACTGAATGCATGAGAGGTCATGAGGACCTTCCATTTACAGCCCGTGTGGCATCCAATAGCCACCCCCGCAGTCAAGGCAACGGTGGTATGAGACCAAGGTGCGCTTTTCAGCGCTCTCTCTCCATTTGGTTTGAGTAAGGCTCTGACGTTCTTCGTCCATCCGAGGAGAGCTGAGTCGGTCCTTCAGAGAGATGCTGTGCTTCATGATAATGAGCCATAAGAGTCACCAAGTCTAGGGGAAACGTACAGACTAAATGCACATGTTTATCGCCCCACCAAAGAGACCCCATTTTCTTTACCAAACTCCTGGCTGTTTCATGTGACTTTGAGTTAAAGGACAAGAGAGACCTGGGCCAGGAGGACCCTACAGGGCAGTTGCAGGTAAGACTGGGGCTTGGCATGGATGAATCGATCAGGTGATTAGCCCTGCCTCGCTAATCTCTGCCTTAATGAGGTTTATTGTTGTCTGGAGACACAGCATGGTTCACGTGCTCGTGTGTATGGGGTGGGGTGGGGGAGGTTGAAGGTGAGTGGCAGTGGGAAGAAGTATGTTTACCTTCCCTAAGGGAGGTGGCCACTTGGCTGCCAGAGGGTGGGGGGCCATGACCCGCAGCAGGTACATTGCGTGCACCTACTCAAGGCAAACCCTGAGCAAGGCTGGTGGGGGAGGGGAAACGTGCCAGCCTCTTGGGTCATCACGGCCCTGGAGATGGGCCTTGAGGCACAGAGGTCAGCACAGGAGTGGGCGCTGACTCCTCGCCAGCCGCCACTTCAGTCTGAGAGCACTGGGCTTGGGGAGCAGGCCCGCCGCCCGGCGAACCTTGGGAGGTTTCAGCATGTTCGGAGTATAACAATCAAGCTAGCACATACCAGCCCAGCTTGAAATGACAGGTAATAAGCATTAATCTCCCTAATAAATTCATTAGTCAGTTGTACGGTCTTGAAAGAGGTTTGTACACTCAGCTCATAAATTAAGCCCCGGTTACACATTAACCTTCTCTGACTGCTCAGCAAATCTCCCAGGAGCTCTAATGGGATCCAAAGTTTCTTCAGCCTCCCATACTAAGATCCTGCTTTCCTTTGCCTAATTACACGGAAGGTTTCACACAACATTCTTATGATATAGTTGTGGTGTGGTTTTTTTTTAAAAAAAAGGTAATGCCTAATCTAACGTCTGCAAACTTACTTAACCCTTTGCACTCGCTTGCTTTTTTCTCGATTCCTTTATTCTACTCGGGATTTAATTTTTTAAATACCCCAGATTTTACAAAGCGCGGCAGTAGAATAAAAAAACTGGAGTTTCTTTTCATACAAACTTATTTATTTGGATTTTTTTATATTTCAAATTATTGATACATTCAAAGAGTAATTTTAATCTCGACATCCGAGTACAAAAGGTTAAGAATGACAGTGCACAGTCATTCGGGATCCTGTGTTCCTGGGAACAGATTTCCCCAGGACATGTTTGGAGGGAGATCAGAAAAGGTATCATCACAGCCCTAGCCGGTTGGCTCAGTGGATAGAACGTCGGCCTGAGGACCAAAGGGTCCCGGGTTCGATTCCGGTCAAGGGCATGTGCCTTGGTTCCAGGTTCCTCCCTGGCCCAGGCCTGGTCAGGGCTCACGCAGGAGGCAACCAAGCGATGTGTTTCTCTCACATAGATGTTTCTCTCTGTCTTTCCCTCTCTCCCACTCTCCCTAAAAATCAATGAAAAAATATCCTCGGGTGAGTATTAATAAAAAGAAGAAGAAGAAAAGAAAAGGTATCATCGGTCACCTGGCACTTCTTTCAGGGTTGGCTTCCTTCACGCCTAGGGCAGAGGCCTCTTGGTCCGTAAGGCCAGTCCTGGTTCATTGTCTTTCTCTCTGGTTGTTCCAACCCACATATGGGGCATTATCTCCTTTATAGAGTATATTCAAGCTCAAGTATGCACCATCTAGCCAATGCTTTGCATTCCCTGTATATAGAGCACTATGGGCTAGCGAAATGTAGAGAGATACCAGGAACTCCTGGCAAAGTGGCATTCCAGACCCTGCCGATTACGCCTCTCCCTCCATCTCCAGTCCTATTTTTCCTTCCCCTCTGCCTTGTGCTGCCCGCTCAACTGAGAAAATCCTGCTTTGCTCCCCTCCTCTCCTCTCTACTCAGTATCACTGCACACAGGTTCAGAATGCCCACCTCTTCAGATTCCCCCTCACCTCAACCCCTAACCACTATCCCTTCAAACACTGCCATCAGCCTGTGCTAGTTACTAAAGCCTTTCCAGGTGGTCCCTTGCACTTTATCAACCCCTCTTCTTCCTCTCTCATTACTGGGCACTTGGAGGTAACTGTCTCCTTGGCATAGTTGCTTCTCCACATGTTTTATTTGATAAACCACCAATGGAGACCCTCGCAGCTGAGTTACTGAATGCTTATCAAGGACAAGAGAGGAGCAGATGACATCCCGACACCGCTTACCTCACTCTGATATCAAAACAATTTACTCTTAAAAACAACTTCATTTTTGCCCCACTGGCATGGCTCAGTGGTTGAGCATCGACTTATGAACAAGGAGGTTACAGTTCAATTCCCGGTCAGGTCACATGCCCGGGCTGTGGAGGAGGCAGACGATCAATGATTCTCTCCTATCATTAATGTTTCTATCTCTCTCTCTCTCTCCCTCTCCCTTCCTCTGTGAAATCAATAAAATATATGGATATTTTTAAAAACGTCATTTTTGTCACAAATAGCTGGATTTGAAATCCTATCAAACCAATACACAACAGTCCTCCTTTCAGCTCTGACATTTCTGGTTCTCGTTCTTTCTCACGATCCCCTGAGGGTCACGCTGTTTCCCCAGGACTCAGTGAGTGCTGTGGGAGGCCAGCGTTAAATCCATTACCTGCAGATGCCTCTTCAGCTTTGCCTTCTATCCTTCCCAGGATTTGGGTTCTGTGTTCCGTTTAATTTTATCAGTGTGGGGGCGAGAGAGTCAGTGACAGAGTTTTAAACAGATTTAAAGGGCAAAACTTAGCAAGAGAAATAAAGGCACAGAAACTTTTCCCCTCTCCTTACCCATCTGGAGAACTTGGACTTGGTTGTGATCGGTTAGATCCAGCTGTCCCTGGTTGGTAGTGCAATGCGTCCCTCTAGGACAGAAGGCAGGACGTAACAGTGGGATCTTAATGAATTGCTGGTCTGGTTCTCAGGGTACATTTTGGGGAGCTGGGGATGAAAAGAAGAAGGGGAAAACTGTCCAGTTTCATATCCCTTAGAACCCTGTTGTCACGGTTTGCGCCACCTTAATCTACGATGGAGAGCGCCCTGACTTGCTCTCTACTGTATTGCCTAAGGCCCTTCTCTACCTTCAGATGCGTTTGTAGGAGCCAAGGAATTCAAGCCCAGCAAGACAACTCTCAGCCAATAAGGGAATGCAGTCCGAATAAAGGCCCCAGCTTTTCCTGGTCTCAGTAGGGCAATGCTAAGGCGTGTTCTGCATGGTTCCTTAGAGGTCCCCTCGGGACTCAGCCCTGGTTGCCCAAGGCCGTGGTCGGCAAACTGTGGCTCGCGAGCCACATGCGGCTCTTTGGCCCCTTGAGTGTGGCTCTTCCACAAAATACCACGGCCTGGGCGAGTCTATTTTGAAGTAGTGGCGTTAGAAGAAGTTTAAGTTTTAAAAAATTGGCTCGCAAAAGAAATTTCAATCGTTGTACTGTTGATATTTGGCTCTGTTGACTAATGAGTTCAACCACTGGCCGAGGGCAATGACTCTTCTAGAATGCACGTTTCCCTGCTCCCTTGTCTGTGCTTCTGGGACTATCGCTCCAATAAACTGCTTACATGTACACATTTCTTTTAGGGTCTCCTTTTGGGGAACTCAGCTGAAGGCGCCTCACTCCAGACAAGAGGCATTAGAATGGTGGTGGGTAAGAGGTTTCAGAGCCAAATACCTGGGTGCACATCCAGGCTCCACCACTAACCAGTCAACTAGTTATTAACCCTTTAGAGCCTCGGTTTCCTCATCTGTAAAATGAGAAAAATAGTAGCTACCTCATCTGGTTGTTGTGAGGATTAAATGAGTTCATACAAGTAAGGCACTTTTAATAGTGCCTGGCACATAATAAATACTTGCTATTATTATCTAATAAATCAAAGTCTCTTGGGTAGGGCCCAGAAATGTGCTTTTAAAATGAGCTCACCAAGTGATTCTCATGCATGATAAGATTTGAGAAGCGAAGAAACAGAGACACACCCCTTGGCATTCCTGTACGCTGGGAAAACAGTGAGGAAGCCGATTCCACTCCAGCAGACAAGCAGCCAAACATCTCCCTTGCATGGGAAGCCTGCAGGTAAATAAAGAGCTGTGCCCGCTGCTCAGAGCCCTGGAGAGAGCAATGGCAGGTGATTCCTCCCCGGGGGCTCACCAGAGGGCTGAGGTCATCTCTTTTTCACCCCTTGGTATACGCTGTATCCCCAGGTTAGGTAAAATAAGTCCTAAACCACATTAGTTATTTTTTTAAAAATATATTTGCATTGATTTCAGAGAGGAAGGGAGAAGGAGAGATAGCAACATCAATGATGAGAGAGAATCATTGATCAGCCTCTGGGGATAGAGCCTGCACCTGAGACACGTGCCCTGACCAGGAATCAAACCATGACCTCCTGGTTCATAGGTCGATGTGCAACCACTGGGCAACACTGGCCGGGCCCACATTAGTTTTTTTAAGCCAGTGATCCCCAAGTAAGGTCAGACTGGGACCACCAGCAACACCCTGGAGCTTATCAGAAATGCAATTGTCAGGTCCCAGCCTGATCTACTGAATTTTAAACTCTGGGTGTGCCTGGCGATCTGTACTTGTACAAGCCTTCCAGGTGATTCTGACCCAGGCTAAAACTGCAGAACCACTGTCCTATATTAAGGAATTCTCTAAAACCTTTCTCCTTTGGTTGCCAATGTCAGGGTTTTTCCAAAAGTGTTTCTTTCGATCAGATGCTAGCAAATGTGGTTTTTTAAAAAAGTGAAATATCTGCTTAGTATTGATTGTGACTAATGGGATCCAAAGGCAAAGCATCCAAGGGTAATGCAGTTAGACTTACAGGAACACTCCAGAGCTTTGCAATACTAGGAGTACTAGAAAAATATAATGGTTTATTCATAACAGGCCCTAAATATTTATTGCATTCAGCTGAGCAAAGCATCGCACAGGTGGCTTTCTGGTATTTGGACCCTTCTGACCCTTCTGACTTTGTGATGAAAACTAATTTTTTTCAGGTTCTTTCTGGGACATTTAAAAAGATGTCTACTACTATGATTCAACATTTATCACAAACAACAATTTTTCTCAGGGAGACTATAGGACAACAAAATAATGAAGCAAATTAGAAAACTTTGCCAACATTCAAGAGAAAAATTAGCTTAATTTATGAAGCAGAAAAAAATTGAAATAAATGTTTGCTTTATTTAAATTAGTTCTCCTGCTAGTGCCTGCTGGACAGAACAATCATAGGCAGATTCATTTCACCTCTTTTTCTTCATCTCTGACTCTTTGGCCTATTTTCTGACTTATAACTAAAAGACTTTGTGATGAAAACTAATTTTTTTCAGGTTCTTTCTGGGACATTTAAAAAGATCTCTACTACTATGATTCAACATTTATCACAAACAACAATTTTTGTGTGTATTATCTTATTTAATCCTCACAGTCTCCCTATGCTACATTATTATTCACATTTTGCAGATGAAGAAACAGGAGCACTGAAAAGCTAAATGAGTTGTCTGAAGTCACACATAATAAGAGCGATTCAAACCCAGGCGGTCTGATTCTTCACTTACTGCTGCTAAATGCTGAACCACAAGATGGAGATTATTAACAGACCATTTCTTTGAATAGTGGAAATAATTAGAACACCAGGTCTATAAAATAATAAGATAGATTTGATTTTTTTAAATTTCAAAGTAATTTTAGATTTATAGAAAATCTGCAGAAATAATACAGAAAGTCCCAGTATCTCCTTCCCTCAGCTTCTTCCAATGTTAGCGTCTTACTTAACCATGATGCATTTATTTTAAAAAGATATTAACATGGATACAACACTATTATCTTAGGTATAGACTTTATTCTGATTTTACATTAATGGCTTTTTCTGTTCCAGGATCCAATTCAGGATACCCTGTCACATTAGTTGTCCTGCCTCCCTCATCTCCTTCAAGTCACGAGCATTTCTCAGTCTTTCCTTGAGTTTTATAACGTTGATAGTTTGGAAGAGCACTGGTCAGGAGGGTGCCCCTAAATTTAGGTTTGTCCGACAAGTTTTCTCATGATGAGACAGGGAAATTGATTTTTGGAGGAAGAAAACCAGACAGGTGAAGTGCTCATCTCATTATATTGGGAGGGTATGATATCTACATGACCTATCACTAGTGATCTTAACCTTGGCAGTACAGAGGTGGTGTGTAGTAGGTTTCTCACAGCAGTGTTTCAATGCCCCTTTCCATATACTCTATTCATTGGAAACAAATCACTCAGAGGAAGAGGAATTAAGTTCCACTTTCTGGAGTGGAGAGTCTCTACATTTACAAATTGGAATTCTTCTGCATAGATCTGTCCCTTCTCCCTGAATGTATGTATTCAATTTATATTAGTATGCACTCAGGGGTATTTTGTATATTCCTTCAGTCATAATTCATTATTGTCGTTATTTTCTTGCTCAAATTGTTCCATCTTTGGCCATTGGGAGCTATTGCATGTTGGCCCCTAAGTCCTTTCAACATGTTTAGTACCTTCTTATTTATTTTTATTTTTAGACGTTCTTAATTTCTGGAACTACAGGGTGTTCCAAACTCATTTTCTCTGTTCCAGCCCTTTCTCCAAGCAGATCTGGTTCTTTTTATTGGAGAACTAGAGGCCCCGTGCATGGATTTTTGTACCAGTGGGGTCCCTCGGCCTGGCCTGCAGGGATCAGGCCGAAACCAGCTCTCCAATATCCCCCGAGGGGTCCCGGATTGCAAAAGGGCGCATGCCAGGCTGAGGGACCCCAATGGTGTACAATCGGGGACAGAAAGGGACCATAGGAGGGCTCCAGGGTGTGGCCGGCCCATCTGGCCCAGTCCTCATCGTCCTGACCCCAGCAGCAAGCTAACCTACAGGTTGGAGTGTCTGCCTCCTGGTGGTCAGTGCGCATCAGAGTGACTGCTCAAATGGTCAAAAGAACAGTCAGACACTTAGCATATTAGGCTTTTATTATATAGGATGGCCTTTAGAAAGCAAGATCTGGACACTGGTTGCATTCTTTGCTGTTGGGTATCATTACTTCTAGACCCTGTCAGCTAACAGAGCAAAGAAATATATGTGTGTGTACTAACTCATATCTATATTTATTTCTGTATTTAACTATCTGCATGTATCATATTAAACATATATTAAACTAATATATGTGCTAATGAATTCATTAACACAAATAAAATATAGATGTACATATAAAAGTATATATGTTAAAATAAACATAATTTCACCTACCTAATCCAACACCAGAGAGAACATTCTAGCCTTTCCCTCTTGTATCTCTGTAACTTCTTTATGTGACATTTGTTTACTTATTTATTCAATCCACAGCCCTGTAAGAAACAAATTTACCACCTAGAGTAAGGTGTTTATGTAGAGTTCTTTTTGTCTTAAGTCTTATAGAACCCAAAGTACCATTTTTACTTTTACTTTTATTTTTCTAAACCCTCACCTGAAAGACAGAGAGAACTAATAATGCGAGAGAAACACATCGATTGGTTGCCTCCCACAGGAAGGCAAGTAGGTCAGTTAGAAGTTAAGTAGGTCAGTTCCTTTTTCCCCTCCCCATTCAGTGATGTTATATTATACATTTGTAATATAATTAAATTCATTTGTCTTACTCAGCATTACATTCTCCAATGTGATAGAGTTTTTATAATCCATTTACACAAGGATTTATTGAATATCCAAACTCTTAGAAACCATATAATGCTTTACATGTTTTTCAGTATATTTTAGCATATGTATATACTAGAGGCCCGGTGCACGAATTTGTGCATGGGTGGGGTCTGACTGGCCCACCCCGATCGGGGCCAATGGGGCAGGGCCGGCTGGGGGGAAGGGCCGAGGGAGTTGGCTGGTTGGCCCCACCCCTGATGGGGGGGGTGATGAGGGTGGGGCTGGCAAGGGGGAGGAGCCACGGATGGTTGGTGGGCTGGCCTACCCCCTGGCTGAACTCCCAGTTGAACTCCAGGTCGAACTCCTAGTTGAGGGTACAATGTGCATATTAGCCTTTTATTATATAGGATGTATGGCTCTCTATTTTATTCAAATTATATCTGTTCACTGTAGGAAAATATCTATAAATACAGGAAAACAACAACAACAAAATAAAGTAAGTCACCAGGAAGCCTATTGCCTGGAAGTAACCATGGTCAAAGTTTTAGGATATTTTCTTCTGGACTCTTCTAGATGGTAAACAACAATGGCATGATACATTTCATATCATTTTGAACCTGCTTTTCCCTTTACTATATCATGAACATAAAGGAGTATTTTGATATTTAAAGCCACAAATTAAAAAAACAAAAGTTTCTTCTCCTTTCCCCAGGAATTTCAGATTAGTAATTAGAGATGCCAGCAAATGCTAATACATGCCTACCAATAAACAACTTTTCTCCTGGCAAAGGGAACTGATTAATACAATGTGTGCAAGCATTAATTGATGGTGTGAATTAAGAATCGAATCCCTGTTTTCAAGATGTTATACACGCAGTGCAATCAAGGAAAGCGTTTAACCAGATCTGTTCATGAATTCCATTGTGTGCTGTTGAATAGCTAATTTATAATTACATTAGTCTGTAAAATAATCTATTAATAAAATTGGAAGTGAAACGGGGCATAGGTTCATTATCTCAGTCACTTGTGGATGCTCACCGGAGAACATTTTCCCTGCAAATGAGGTGGGGACCTCATTATCATGCTCAGCAGACTGGGGAGCCCATATCTGTCCTTTATTCTGCCAGTGCTGAGTAATGTCCCAGCAACCCAAGTAATTCATTCAAGTTAGTGAAAGACTGGAGTGCATGCTTAATCTTCTCTGGTGTTAATTAGTGTTGGCTTCGGTTTAAAAAAATGTTTCATAATTTACTGAATTGAAAAATCAATTGCTTATCGGTTTTGCAGAGGTAACTGCACCTCTGCCCGTAGCCCTTGGCCTTTCCGGAGAAAAAGCTCGGCCCCTGAGTCATCATTGCTTTTCAGGACCTTTGCTTTCCTCCTGTTGTTTGGACTCAGTAAAGGTTAGGGGGGAAGGACCCAGAGAGTCCACCCAAGGACTCCTGTCAAGATAAAATTTAGGGAGATATAGAAAGCCCACAAACTAAATGGAAGGGGAGTAAAGGGCCTGAGGTGAAATATTCACTCATTCATTCATTCATTCATTTATTCATTCATTCATCCAAACAACCATCACTGATTCAGCACTGACAATATGCGAGGCACCTCTTCAGCTTGGCCTTCTAGGCATCTCAACGGTCCTCAAGACAGTCAGTGGCTGATGCTCCAATTGGCAGATACCACCTCATATCTGAAGCTGTATTTGCCGTAATGTCCAGGACTCACCTACGGATTTCCAAATGCAGTCACCATCCTAAGGAAGAAAGCCATTCTGTTTACTTTTCAAAAGCAGTTTCCTGAGGGCAAGGAAGGCAGGACTCCACTTCCCCCACAGGTGGCCCATCCCTCATTGATTCAAGCTGATGCAACAAATACTCCCGCTGCAGCTTCATCTCATTCCCAGCTCTCCTCCCCACACGTCATTAAGCCTCGGTGCTGCCTAAATCAGCAAGCAGGGACAAAGGTTTTCCCAACTGGCATTTTCAGATGGGACACCACCACGAACCCAGAGGTCGTGCAAGGGTTGTGGGGAGGGAAAAACAAAATCTTCAACGGAGCTTCTTTGAACTTGGAAGTTGCGGTAGAAACAAAGGTGATATTTAATGGAATGTTGGCTCCAAGGAGAAACCCTTGAAAGTATCCCCTTGTCCTGGTTCCTGGTCCTCTGTCCCTCTACATTTTCCTCCCACATTTTCCTTGATAAGGAAATAGTATTTGAAGTTCTTGAATTTTTCTTTTTTTTTTTAAAAAAAATAATTTTATTATTATTTTTAAAAAATATTTTTATTGATTTCAGAGAGGGAGAGAGAGATAGGAACATCAATGATGAGAGAGAATCATTGATCAGCTGCCTCCTGCATGTCCCCAACTGGGGATTGAGCCCGCAATCTAAGAATGTGCCCTGGATCAGGATCGAACCCGGGTCCCTTTAGTCCACAGGCTGACGCTCTATCCACTGAGCCAAACTGGCTAGAAATTTTCCTCTTAGAATATCCTCTCAGGTGTGATTCACTTCCTGGAAGTCTATCTGGAGATCACTGACTACAATTAGGACTTTTTCTCATAACTCATGGAGAAACTCCATTTGACCCTGCAATGTCACGGTGACTCAATTTAGAAGACCAATGAATAATGTTAAAATTTCAAGCCAAATTTTTCAATACTCAAACCACCTCGGGCTTTTAAAAGCTCTCTTGCTACTTTCTCTTAAACAGTTTCAGAGAAGATGGCCCTTGGCCTTCTGTCATCATTTGGCCAAGGAACAAAGAATCTACCATCTCCCTTTCTGGCCCAATTTCCTTTTCCTTGACTTTGCTGACTTCAGGCAGGAATGGGGAAGGGGCTTCTTTTTTGGGGGGGAGGTGGGGGGAGAGGGAGGATACCAAGGCTGGTTTTTAGCAACCAGGATCTAAAGAGTAAAAGGATCTGAATCACAAAAGGGCAGGAGCTATTTCCAGAACGTGAGCAAGAGGGAGAGGAGTGGAGAATACAAGATCTTACAGGCCCTCTTTGCTTGGATCCGTCAAGGAAATACGGGACTACTGAGCATGAGACCGGACAAGGACTAATCCTTAGGCCTAACCCTGGGCTTCCCCCTCCCACCTCCACCCCAGGAATGCACTTTTCCTCTCACAGTAGGCCAATACACACTGCATCATATCTGAATGAGTCAGAAGGAACTGGATTCCTGAGGCCTTTCCCGGCCACATTCCAAGTGAAAAGCTTAATCCTCCAGAACCTGGGTGTTTGCCGGAGCTCCCAACCCACTGAAAACACTGGGGGCCAATCAGGGGACAAGGTTAGCTGTCCAACCTTTTCCATAAAGCAACTTCAAGGCACCAATCCCGAATTCTCTGCTCCATCACCTTGCTGCCTGGCCAACATGTCACCTACCAGTATCTGATTTCCCTGGTTTTATTTTATTTTTAAGAAAATATACTTTATTGATTTTTTACAGAGAGGGATAGAGAGTTAGAAACATCGATCAGCAGCCTCCTGCATATCCCCTACTGGGGATGTGCCCGCAACCAAGGTACATGCCCTTGACGGGAATCGAACCTGGGACCCTTCAGTCTGCAGGCCAAAGCTCTGTCCACTGAGCCAAACCAGTCAGGGCTGATTTCCCTGGTTTTAAATAATGATCACTATCTCCACCTTCCCCCAGGAGGTGAAGTGCCGAGTTCCAGTTTTTCACATGAACGTTGATTGAGCAGCTGCTCTGTGCATGGCCCTGTGCTAAATACAATGCATCACCACTGTGTCCAGCAAGACTCCACTGATGACCGTTGGCCCACCAGCCAAGGTGCAATGTCACTGGATGCTGGGACCCTCACTTAGCTTCTTAGGGTCAACCCAAATGCAGAACTACGGAAAGTCAGGCCTTGGGCCATCTTTGAGCATATCCAGCCTGTCCTCCCATTCAGTCGATGAGTAAAGAAGCCCCGAGTGATTAAGGGGCTGGGTGAACTAATTTCACAAAGCTGTTGCCAGTATCAGGACATGACCCCAGATTTCCTAACCTCTGGACCAGAGCGCCATATTACTCTTTGATTTTCTTTATAAGACATTCAGATTGGCGTAAATGAACAACATATCTCTGGCTGGTTATGCTGTTCTTGCCGCCCACAAATGCTCCCTTACTTTTCTTCATATAGCTATCTCCTATTCGTCCTTCAAAATTCATCTTGGGTCGTCTCCTTAAGTCTTCTCTGGCCTCTCATATGAAGTAGGGAACCCTCTAAATGGTCCCCTGTGCTCCCTACATTCACAGCACTCACAAAATTGTACTAGTTCCACCCACTAACCTGTAAACTCCTTGAGGGCAAAGATTTTAATCCCTTTGACTATACAAGAACAATGCCTGCACCCAGTGTCTGATGCGTGTTGGTAGCTTGTTCCCGTCTGGGAATGACAATATGAACAGCATTATTATTGGTGCATTACACACCCCTAGGTATGTAGTGACGATAGCTACACTGCATGGGCCCTCTGGAATCCTACAGTCCATGTAGATGGCCCTGACAATACGTTATTTTAAAAATAAATAAGTTCACGAGAGTGTGTTAAGTGAGGCATTGTAAAAACCCATTTTCCAGGTGAATCCAGGGAAGGGGAATCCCACAGAGCTAAGAACATATAACAACTTAGTGGCCAGACCTGGATTTCCAGGGCCTTATCAGGAAGACCATGCTCTCGTCACTGGATGTGCTGCACCATTGTCACTTAGATAGGAAAGGCTTCGTCAGGATAGCCTTTCATTCTCTGCCCCTAAGAAAGGGCCAGGAAGAGTGTGGGTCTCCCTGGTCCTGCCCCCAGTGTCCTATGACCTCAGCTGGCTGAGGTTAAAGTACAACCAAGTAGCTCAGACTTCTTAGACACTTTATCACTGGAACCATCAGCTGTGGAGGCAGAAATGGGCCCAAGGATTTCTTGGACATGAGACCTGTGAGTCATGCTGTACCCATTAGAGTGCCGTCAGGTGGGGGGTGGAGAGGAGGGATGGCTTTCCTTCCTGGTTCAGATGGGGAGGTGGTTGGCCTCTGGCAGCTCTCCACCTCTTCATGGGTCAGTGGGGCTGAACTCAGGCAACTGGAAAGGAAATGCTATCTAGATTAGGACTAAAATGTCATGCGGATACAGGTTATTGTTAAATAATAAGAATTTATTACAACCTATGAATTACATAGTAGTTAGTACTAATGGTATGTATTATTCATTACTAGTACCTATTTCTATGTCAGACACAGGGTAGAGATGGAGAATAAGGCTTGGAAAGAATAGTGGTGAGCCCAGTGGCATGGCTCAGTGGTTGAGCTTTGACCTATGAACGAGGAGGTCATGGTTTGATTCCCGGTCAGGGCATAGTCTGGGTTGCAGGCTCAGTCCCCAGTAGGGGTATGCAGGAGGCAGCCAATCAATGAGTCTTTCTCATCATTGATGTCTCTCTCTCTCTCTCTCTCTCTCTCTCTCTCTCTCTCTCTCTCCCCCCCCCTTCCTCTCTCAGATCAATAAAAATATATTGGGGGGGGGGGGGGAAAAGAATAATGGTGGAAAGCGCTGAGGATGGTTAGGTGCCATTGCATGTGCTTGTCAATTCTGCGTTCTGGAGGCCTGGAGCCTGGGTGCCACTAAGTGCCTCAGCCCTCTGCTGGCCACCAGTTATAGTGAACTTGCCTGGAAGACCCCTCCTTCATCCTAGAGACAGACTATAGAGAATCACAGAGCTGGGAGGAGCCTTAGAGACCGCAGTGTGGGGAAGGGAAGTGACTTCTTAGAGCTCTACCACTTCTTACAGCCAGAGTCTGCAATGGACGCAGCCACGTGATCCTACAGCCTCTGAAACCACAAATATCAATGGGAAGTGCGTACCTGCCTGTACACAGCTGGGTGCTTTGGAGGATTGAGATGACTATAACAAGCTGCTTAAAGATTTAGAATTTGTCTTAATGTATCAAGTCCTTACACTCTACTTACTCATTTTTCCTCCCAAATAAAATGTCTTGTTTTATTAATAAGCAGAACTTGTGTAGGAACATCAACTATCTGAAGTGTGCGTGGGAGCTGGGAAGTGAGTAGAAAAAGATTTGAGGCATTACGTTCAAACACAGCAAACTTTGTTAACTCTTACCCAGACTTTAGGTGATTCTAAAAAGCTCCATTGTATGATTTTCTAGCCCCAAGCAGACCAGAAGAAGGGACTTAACAAATAAAATGTGAGTACTATTTGAGTTAAGCATGGTGCCACAGGAAAAAGGGAGTAATGACAAAATCTTCTCAAAGCTCTGGTCGGGTAGCTCAGTTGGTGGAGCATCGTCCTGATACACCAAAGTTGTGGGTTTGATTCCTGATCAGGGCACACACACACACGAATCAACTGAGAAATGCATAAATAAGTGGAACAACAAATTGATGTTTCTCTCTCCCTTTTTTGCTCTCTAAAATCAATAAATTAAAAAATAATTTTAATTAAAAAATTCCTCTCAAAAATCAACTCAAGACCTAGAGGGCAGCAATGTTGGGTTATCAAGTGTCCCACACACCTTCCCAACGCTGGAGCAGGCGTGAACTCAGGTTTTGCGCGACCTGAAGGTTGAATAATTTAAGGGATTGTCATTGAGAAAAATAATACAAAGATATAAAACACAATTAGGCATAAAGGGAAATATTTGTTTGCAATGGGAACACAGTCACACACACACACACACACACACACACACACACACACACACACACAATTACTGGTCCCTTTCTTCTGAGATTTGTCTGCAATTTGGAGACTTACCAGAACACTCTGCCATCCCAGCTCGCCTCGGCTCTTGTGGTCTGCGATAATGAGGGGTCCTGGCGCTTATGCCTCATCAGCCTTCCGGGGAAACTGCCTCCACCAGAGGGAACATGTTGTCCTGCTCCTCAAATGGATGCCCCCTAACCCCAAAGAGGTGGACTCCTATGCAGCTTAGCTTGGTGAGAAAGGCTGGGAAGTATTTGTTTTACTGTTTCCTCTAAAAACATGTAGGCATTTTTCCCTTCACAAGTTTTTAATTAAAAACGTTATCTTGAAGCATCCATCTTATATAAAAACTGTTGTTTGATATTTTAACCCTGCTATTTGGCTTCTGTAGATGCTTGCTTGCTTAAATAATAAGGAAAATAAGACTACTTCTACTTCAGAGAGGCCATTAAACCTTCCCCAGACAAAATTATCAGTGCTGGCACCAGGCCAGGCCTTTGGTTGAGGTCTCAAGGCCCCAGCACATAGGGGGTCTTTAAGAACCTGCAAAGGGGGCCAGAAACACCCCATATTTGGGAGACAAAGAAGGTAAACACATATAAATAGGGAAAGTTCCTCCATGTTGGGGCCCAGAATTTGAGAGACATTTTCCTCTGGAACCGCACGTAATAAATGTAACTCCATCTCTCTAAGTATTGCTTGGTTCTTCTCTGGTTTTCTGTAACAATCTTACAATAAACATATCCACTGGAAGAGTGTACAGCTCTGAGAATGTTCACACATGTACAGATTCATGGAACCACGACCATGATCAGGATACACGATAAATCTATTGCCCAAAAAAAACTCCTTCATGCAAAGGTGTATACATTTTAAAACAATATGGAAAGAAGCAATTCTGTTAGCTGGGACACTCATTGTCATTTAATACTTCATTTCCCCCTGAATGATGGCCCTAGGAGATGAGCAAGTATAACAACCCAACTAGATTTATAGAGCTGGACTCTTTATAAAGGAGGACTATTTTCTCATAGACTCCTAAGCCTCTTGTTCTTTTTTGGTAGGGATCTACTCAACTGTTCAAAATCGGTGCCCTTAATGCACTGCAAGAAAACAGATTCCTTTTGAACTTGACCACACAGAATGTCTCCCAGCTCGCAGAATGCTCCTCGTTTATGATATGCAGCTAGGGCTATCCAGCAACCACGCTCCTGGAGAAGAGAGAACGAGGCAGCCCCCACGTGCCTCCCTCTGGAGACTGTACTAAAATGAGTTACAAAGTCCTGAGCTGTAGGGGGGAAACACTGCCCCCTAGAGGCAAAGGGAAGACTGGACATACTAAGACTTCTCTCAGACCTTTCCTTAAAACAAGGTCTGACATCTGTAAAGGAGAGCAGTACCACCAAAGAACAAAACCACACCAAACCTCCGGGAATCCTTTCTCGAGCCGTAAACCCTTCATCTCCTCAGGAAACAATTTTTGATAATTTACGTACTCGCACAGGATAGGATGATGGGTGTGTGATGTCCCTGCCCCCTCCCCCGTTTTCCCAGAATTGTGACTAAGGGTCATTGCTGAAAACAAAAGGCAACAGGAAGCCCAAAGTCTCTCGGAAAACCTGCAGAGGCTGTGACCCAATTGCTTCCCTGAGGACTTGCCAAGAGGGGCCAAATGTATCCTAATTGCGATCCTTCAATATACCGGGTACTCATATCATTCCTGCCCACCCCCAGTTAACCAAAAAGTAGAAGGTACTTTCTAATAAAATCACAGCTTTTTAAAAAGGCCAGAAAAACCAACCCTCCCTGAATATATAAAAATATATAAAAATATTTTGTAACAAGACCTGCTGCCTGAGAAAAATAGTTGGAACATTCTAGGCAGCCAAAAGGCCTTCACTGACCATCAGGAGGGGAAAAAAAGAAAAATCAGCTCTTCCTGGGCCCTGAGTTCTCAGAATTTATCACCAGATTCTTGCTTATTGTAAAGAAGGTTCCCCACAGACAGTTTTTTTTTTTTAGTTGTTTTTTTTTTTTTTTACAGGAAATGCAAAGACATTTCCCATGTGAGCTTTGTGAAAGGCACAGTAAACAACACCAGTCATGAGGAAACAAAGCTGGAGGAACAAGCCTTTCCCAGCCTGATCCTCTAACTCAGGACCGAACACAGCACACCTGGGGCTGGTTTCTGGCTCCACAATAAGGATATTTTCCACACAAAGAAGCTCTTAAGCCCCAAGCGGAGCTTCCTCTCGCTAATCCCCATTTCTATGGGATAAGAACGGGAGAGCAGGAGTAGACCCCGGCTATTTTCAGAACCATTTAGAGAGATGACTTGAGTTTGCTCTGCTCATCCCTCCCCTCTTTCACTCCCACGAATAATAAGGAAGCAAGCTTCCTACAGGAAAGCAAGCTTTAAAAATTCACAATGTGCAATAAGTACAGATAGACACTGTAACTCATTCCCATTCAATAAGGAGGGGAAAAAATAAATGGTATTAATCTCTTTTCCTAGTTTAGGTTTCCAACACACACACACACACACACACACACACACACACAGAAATGTGCCCTATATATGTAAGATCTGAGAATTGTGGGCTGTAAGACCATTTTTACATTTCTAAAAAAAAAAAATACATAAACAATAAAAAATACAAATTCACACTAGAAGCATGAAATGAGGAGGCAAAGGGGCACAGCCCACATTGTAGTGTGGAAATGCTACCGAGAGTCTGTCTGCTGCCTCCCACAGGCCACCGCCAGGCAGGGAGCTGAGGCCTACAGAGAATTAGTAGCATGTGCTGCCATGCTGTCAGTGGATGGTTACCATGGGAACCTGCCTCTCTGCTCAAATACTGAGCATCTTTTAGCAATCACAACCCTGTCTTCTCCTGGCTCGGACTAGAAGTATTAGGAAGGAGGGATGAAGAGGGGAGGGAGGGAGTCAGTACTGAGGAAGGACACTAAGCAAGATACGAGATGGACTGTTGAAGAATCAGGAAAGCCCTAGCTGGTTTGGCTCAGTGGATAGAGTGTCGGCTTGTGGACCAAAGGGTTCTGGGTTTGATTCTGATCAAGGGCATCGTCAAGGGCACATACCTTGGTTGTAGGCTCCTCCTTGGCCCGGGCCCTGGTTGGGGCACGTGCAGGAGGCAACCAATTGATGTGTTTCTCTCACATCGATGTTTCTCCCTGTCCTTCCTTCTCTCTTCCACTCTCTCTAAAAGTCAATGAAAAAATATTCTCGGGTGAGGATTAACAACAACAAAAAAGAATCAGGAAAGGTGTCGCCCACTGTATTGGAGGTCTCAAGAAAAGGTGGAAAATGGATGGGCTTTAGATATCAGCCCTCCTCTGTATCCTGCAGCAAATTCATTCATTGATTCATTCATTCATTCCCACTAGCTTTCCCACACTTGTCGCTCACCTTGGCATCCCTCTCACCCTCCTACCCCAGCAAGGTCTTGTCTACTCACGCTTTTTCTGTTTTCCATCATGACTGCATTCTATGAAGGTAGGTCTCCATCTATTCTCCAACCTGAACAGATAAAAACTGATTCCAAACTTGTAACACTACTGTGTCTGCTCCTGGGGAAATCAAAGGCAACGAACCTGCAAAATCTTCCGTTGTGCAAACACCATAGCCTTTTGTTTCCAAGCCTGCTCCTAGGGCTGCCTCAGAGACTGATGCTATGGCCGTGTGGCTAGAGTGTGGCACCATTATTACCTTAAAATAGTGTATTGCATATATGAGCCTGTCAATGCACTTTCAAACTTTAAGACAACCTTGCCAATATAACTCTGGTATCCAGCTTGTTTATCAATGGCCAGGAGCAGGTGGCAGACCTGTTGAGTGGAGTCAGGTGGGAGTGGAGGCACCTGGAAGGGAGACCTGTCTTGTTGGCACTGTTCCTTTTGTCATCACATGCCTCCTCTGGCCAATTAAAATGTCTTCTCCTTAGTCTTACAAGGAATCAAAAATTATAGCCAACATCTAAGCAAACACAAGAGGATTTATTTAACAAGCTGATAAAAATGTAAACCTGTCAGAACAAAGACGGTTTAAAATCATGTGAGGACCACAATGCACGTCTACCTTCGCCCACCTTCAAGACACTCCTGTCACTTTCCAGACATTCCCTCACTGAGGCTGTCACCCTCAGGAGGGAGGACAGTCTGGCAGGTTCTGAGTATTTCCCGTCTCTGGATGGGATGGAAAATTAAGGCTGATGTTGGAAATTCTAGCTTCTAAAAAGCACAGCAGGATGATCAAAAGCATCAAACATCACCAAACGAAGGTGAATGCAAGAACAAAAAGACACAGGTACCTTTTGAGAGCAGACAGTGGGAGACAGCCTTTTACAGAGCAGAGTATCAAACGAGGCTCATTAGGCCTGGCAAAGCCCATAAAAGAGAGCTCAGACAGAGCAGTGACTCAGGGAAGGCAGCTCAAGTGTGGTCCAGAGGAGCATGTCCTCCCTGAGGCTGCAACCGCCAACTGGATGGTGGGCGAGCTATCTGTAGTGCCTTCAAAGGCTTCTGGAGCAAAGCCATGGTGTTCCAGCCAGGTGAGCACGGAGAGTGTTGTTCTGATCCACAGCCAGAACATGGTGTAGGCCTCCAAGATAACCTGTGACTGAGCAAGTCGACCGGTATAAACAGGTGGGTGAGTATCATCATCTCCCCTAGATGAGTAATGGCTCTACCAGTAATATTTATTTATAGGGTAATTCTACCAATTAGCAAAACATAAAAGAAATAGAAGAGACAATCTAGAAGACAGGTGACAGCTGCACCTGGGAACCTTGTGAGGGAGTTTAGCTACGAGTCTAAACCCAGGCTATGTTACCTACTACCATTATCATCTTGGAAAAGTAACCATTCTAGGCCTTAGTTTCTTCATGTGCAAAATCAGGATTTTACAGGATTCTTGGGAGGATTAAATAAGATAATAGATGCAACAAATTTAGTACAATACCTCTCAGTCAATGGGAACTATTATCATTATAGTAATAAGTCTTATCTATATAAGAGAAAAACTAATGCAGAAAAGTAAAATCAATATACAAGCAATGTGTGTGTGTGGAGGGGGAAGGGTAGTGATGATAAGTGATAGTTATCATATTAGCCCTAATTAGGCAAATATGATTACATTGTGCATTATATTAAGCTCTGAGCTTCCTGGAATCTAAGGAGAAAAGGAGTCATTAAGACCAAACTACTTTTATATTAGTAAATGCAAAAATTGATACATAATTCATCCCCAGTCAACTTGTGAGCACGCAGGAATAACACTAATCCTTCCCCTGCCCCATCCTGCTTCTCTCACTTCCCTTCTCCTGAGAAAACTACCTTCATGAACCTCATTCAGGAGTGTGGTCACCTGAAGTTCTGGGGTGAGGGGACCTGACCTAAAATACCTCTGCAAACGAAGCCCGTGAGTCACTTTAGAGATACCTCACCAACGCTGGTTAAGCCTTAATAGTTGTTTACCACAATTTCATTGAGATCCCTCATGAATGAAGATTAGATGAGTTTTTGTAGAAATACTTAGCACCACTATTTTTTTAAAAAATATTTTTTTATTGATTTCAAAGAGGAAGGGGGAGGGAGAAAGAGAGAGAGAAACAACAATGATAAGAGAGAATCATAGATGGGCTGCCTCCTGCATGCCTACTACTTGGGATTGAGCCCACATCCTGGGAATGTGCCTAGACCAAGAATCGAACTGTGAGTTGATGCTTAACCATTGAGCCACGCTGGCCGGGCAGAAGCAAAACTTTTTAAAGGCTAATTGTGGAGGGAGGTATTTCTTGTTCCTTTCTCTGCCCTCCGTAATGATCATCATGACTTCTGTGGATCCTGTGATGTCTCCTTTTTTTTTTTTTAATATATTTTATTGATTTTTACAGAGAGGAAGGGAGAGGGATAGAGAGTTAGAAACATCGATGAGAGAGAAAGATTGATCAGCTGCCTCCTGCACACCCCCTACTGGAGATGTGCCCGTAACCAAGGTACATGCCCTTGACCCGAATCGAACCTGGGACCCTTGAGTCCGAAGGCCAATGCTCTATCCACTGAGCCAAACTGGTTTCGGCTGTGATGTCTCCTTAACCCTGCCAGTTTATTGTTTGGGGAATAACAAAGGTCCAACCAGCTGAAGTGAGAGAGAAAATTGGGAGGCACTTTCAAATAAAGGTAATTGGGTGACATTACCATTACACTCAGAACAAAGGAAGTTATTGGCCTTTTAGAGGAAATCAATTTTCTAGCATTTGAATTATTGATTACATATTGGGGAGATTTTTCCCACTGGCCCCAAAGAGAAATTTTATGGCCCCAAAATGAGTATGTGAATTCAAATTCACCATTTCTCTATTCTTCAAATTTTTATTGAAGGTTCTCACACATTGATAGTAGGAATGGCAATTGGTAGAATCTTACAGAGAATAATTTGTAAAAGTCTATCAAAATTACACAATTTGATATGAATGTTGATCCCAGCAATTCCAATTCTAAGAGTGTATCTTATAGGTCACTTAACGTATGCACACAGGTATTCTATGCATGATTGGTTATACTAGTAATAGGGAAAGATCAGTAAGGAACTGGTTAAATATATCTATACACAGAAATTTAATGCCGCTATCAAAAAAAGAAGTGTTTAAACTAGTATAACTGTTTAAACTAGCTCCAGAGTGAAAGCAATCAAATGAATTTTTGCTGCATCGTAAGTGCATGTGAGAGCAGACACACAGATGCACCCAGGCACAGGCCTGAAATAAATTACATGGGACTTGTAGGGAACAAGATCTGGGCGGGTAAGAATTTTAATAGCAATGCAGAATGTGACTCAGGCCTCGGCTCTCCCCCTCGGGCGTTTCCAACCCTCTGACCTCGGTTTCATCATCACTCTTGCGCTGGGTAGCTTGGAAAAGGCCTCCAAGAAGCCAGGCGGTTTTTCCTTCCCTTTTCTCCAGCCTCTCTGGGCGAGCGGGGTGAAGGTTACATAAGGCAATGTCTGCCAAAGAAAAAGTTGGCTTTTCACAACAGTTTGCAAGAAAACAGTCAACAGGTGGGAACACTCAGTGTCCAGAAGTGACCGAGAGGGCAGTGTTTCAGTAGCTACTGTCATCACAATGAGTATCAAAGGGACCCCTCTTCGCAGAATGTTGCAAACAGTAATAGAACAGCCAACTTTTACTGAGTGTATACAGTATGCAAGGACTCAACTCTTTCTTTACCTGGTTTCAGCTGTACCAAAATTTTGATTTTACTTTACAGATGGGGAAACTGAGGCTTACAGAGGGCAAGTAGCTGTTCTAAGATTGAAACAGTTTTAGGACTCAGGATCTTCTTACTCTGTCTTTTTATTTTATAACTAGAGGCCCAGTGCACTGCACTCGGGGGGGAGGGGCGAGGTCCCTCAGCCCAGCCTGCACCCTCTCACAATCCGGGACCCATCAGGTAGGGTCCCTAGTCCTGGCCTGAGATCAGGGCCTATCGGGGCTTTCCTTCCCCAGGCTGCAGGCAGCTGGCCCCACCCCCACCGCTGCCACTGCTTACCATCTGTGCAGCACTGCCCTCCTCCCCTGCCACCAGTGGCCTCCCTCTGCAGGCGACAGGCTGGGGAGCAATGGCTTGGCTGGCCTGGGCCTCCCTCTTTCTTTGATGGGGGGCGGGGCCAGCCCGGCGAGGGGCCGCCTGCCTACCTGATCACCCCTAACAGCTGGTCTGCCTACCTGATCATCCCTAACCACTGGTCTGCCTACCTGATTACCCCAACTGCTGCTCTGCCTACCTGATCACCCCTAACTGGTCTGCCTACCTGATCACCCCTAACTGCTTGCCTGACTACCTGATCACCCCTAACCACTGGTCTGCCTACCTGATCACTCCTAACCCCTCTGCCTGCCTACCTGATCACTCCTAACCCCTCTGCCTGCCTGCCTGATTGCCCCTTACCGCTTGCTTGGGGGCGGGGCCAGCACTGACTTCCGGTTGGTCAGCCTCCGGTTGTTACTGGTCGTTCCGACCCAGGGTTTTTATATATTAGGATTATTATTTTTAAATTAATTTTAAAAATTGGTTTCAGAGAGGAAAGGTGAAGGAGAGAGAGATAGAAACATCAATGATGAGAGAGAATCATTGATTGGCTGCCTCCTGCATGCCTCCCACTGGGGATGGAGCATGCAACCTGGGCATGTGCCCTGACCATGACCTCCTGGTTCATAGGTCAATGCTCAACCACTGAGCCACGCCGGCCAGGCTTACTCTATCCTTTTAAGCTCTCTATAATATTTACTCCTTGTGAAATAATGGTATCCAGAGAAGCAGCTTTTCTTTTTTCTTGGCAGGAGATGTTGGGGAAGACATGATAAAATTACAAAAGTGCCTCCTAGTTCCTAAGGACCTGAAGGGCCCGCCATGTCCATAAAGGCTTTGAGTGACTTTTACAGAGCAGCCTGAAGTCCAGGCCCCCCGGGCACAGCCACCTTGGCTCCCCGGTTCTCCGTGTGGAACTTGAGTAGCCTGTTTCCACGGGTAACTTTCCTGTTAAAACAGGTGGGGGTGTGGGTCGGGCCCTCAGACATGCTCAGCACTGAGCTCAGAAGAGCAGGGTGCTTGGAAGAGAGAGAACCAAAAGAATGCCACACACATTCAAATGACAGAGGTGAGCCTGAGGTCCCTGCCCCCCCCCCCCCCCCCCCCCATAGGCTGCAGACAGAGCCTCTGCATGAGCATGGAGCCAAACCACAGGGGCCCATTCTTCCCACCGGGGTTTACGGACGGTTAGTTCCCAAGGTTTTGGCATTGCCTTTAGGTTTGTTTTTCTTCAAGGACCTCCACGCCCCGTTCTGGAGAAGAGCACGATGCCCTTGCCTGCACCCCAGCTGCACCTGGGAGCCTTGTGAGGGAGTTTAGCTACAAGTCGCTCAGAAAGGCTGTGGCTGTGGCTTCTGGCATGTTCAGAGAGGCAGCTCATGCAGCCAGGTTCATCTCTCTCTCCCCTTCCCCTCCCCCACCGAATCCAAGCAGCTTATGATAGAAATCAGGGCCAAGGAGAATGGCAATGGCACCGAATTGGGCACTTGCCTCACCCTGTTGGGGCTCGTCGGGGCACACCGGCTGCCTGTTGAGCACACGCTGGAAACCAGACCGAGGGTGGTTGGCCCACAGCGCTCCCCTGGAACTTTGCTCCCAGCAGGTGGCCTTTGCAAGCCCTGGAGCGCAGTTGACACAGTGATAGCAGCACACCACCCCACTGTTCTCAGCAGCAGCCTGAGGACTCCAAGCCACCAGGACTCATCCTGTCCCCAAGCCTTGTTATCACCTCCCGACTCACTCCCGCAGTCTCCCATCTTCACCTCACTGGCTGACATCCCAAAAAGAGTCAAGGACCCGGGAATGGCTGTTCCTGATTTTTTCGGCAGAAATCAGAATGCGATCCCAAGGCACGGGTGCTTTATGGCCTTCCCTCTAATCACTTGCCTTCCAAGGAGCTCAGACCGTCCACACTGCAATCTGCAAGGAAATGGGCTTGTGGTTCTTCCCACTTGGCATCCTCATGTGTCCTCTCAGAGAAGGAAGCGATGACACAAATCTGCCCTCTAGTGGGCAAGGAGAAGAATTAAGCGCCAGAAAAAAAGAGCGAGGAAAGGGAATGATTGAGACTTGACCTGCATTTCCCAAAACTGACCAGCTGATTGAGATTTTGCCAATAAGGCTCAGATTGAACATGCAGACCAGGTCTGCCAAACTCGGGCTTGTTATTCCATAACTGTAATGGCTTCTTCCTGAAGAAGTGACATCAGGAGGGAGAAATCATTGGATTTGGAGTCAGGTGCGCCTAAGCACGGGAGAGGCAAGTGACTTGAGGTGGTTCCATCCTCAGCTGTCTCATATACCAAATTGGGATAATGGTGCCTTTATCATGGGAGTGTGGTGAGAACCAAGGACATTTTGGAGCGCATCGTTTGTGCTAAGATTGCACTTCATGGACTCAGCCACGTGGCGCAGTGTTTACGCACCCAGATTCCGCAGCAGCCTGAGTCCCTGAGTTGAAATTCGCTCCGACATTTATGAGCTATCTGATGTGAGGAGTGTTTTCTGAGTCTCTCTGTGCCTCGGTTTCCTCCCTTGTTACCTGAGATAACCTACCTGCCCCATAGGGTCGTTTTGAGCAATAAGTGAATCCATGTTTGCAAAGTGGCGGGAACACATTGGAAATACTTGTTACAAATTCATTATGTTCTACAGTCAAACAAAAAAGTGTGTATTGAGCACCTACAACATGCACAGCACAGTGTTAGAAGCACGAACTTTTTAGTCTAGCCAAGGAATCACAGTAAAATAGCTAAGATTGATAAGCACTCACAGTGCCAGGCTTAGAAGCACTTTCTATGTGTTTCCCTGCTTAATATTACTATTAAACAGCAGCTAGATAGAAAAAGCACACACTGTATATTAGTAGGAAATGTTAGTAAGACTAATACATAACTGAAAGCGATAGAGCACAAACGTGGATGCCTTGGGGCGGGTGTGGGGATTGGGATTTGACTGGTCAAAGACACAAAGAAACCTTTAAAGGTCATAGAAATATTCTGCATCTTGAGTGTCAATGTATCTCTGTTAAGTCTCATTGAACAACATACTTGAAATGTGTTCATTTCATTTGTGTACGTTTTACTTCAATGAAGTTGCTTTTAAAAAGAAACTTGAGCCGGGCTGGTGTCGCTTAGTGATTGAGCATAGCATAGACCCATGCACCAAGAGGTCACCAGTTTGATTCCTGATCAGGGCACATGTGTCGTCGTCCCCTTCCCACCCCCCCCCACCCCCCCCCCCCGCTCATGTTGCCAGGTCAATCCCTGAGAAGGGTATGCAGGAGGCCGCAGATGGATGTTGATGCATCAATGTTTCTCTTTCTCTCTTCCTCTCTCTCAAAAATCAATAAAAACATATTTAAAAAAAGAAACTTAAGCCGAAACTGGTTTGGCTCAGTGGATAGAGCGTCGGCCTGTGGACTCAAGGGTCCCAGGTTCGATTCCGGTCAAGGGCATGTACCTTGGTTGCAGGCACATCCCCAGTAGGGGGTGGGCAAGAGGCAGCTGATCGATGTTTCTCTCTCATCGATGTTTCTAACTCTCTATCCCTCTCTCTTCCTCTCTGTAAAAAATCAATAAAATATATTTAAAAAAAGAAACGTCAATAAATTGAAATGTATAGAATTTAGTTGAGTCTAGATTAGAACAAATATTTTTTAAAATTTAAGACAATTAGATACTTACAAGAAAATTATAGTCTTAAATGTTTTCATCAATAAAAATTAACAAGAGAAAATAAACGAACTAAGTAAGCATAAGAAACTACAAAAAGAATAACATAAATCCCTAATTAGAAGAATTAAAATGAGAACTAATTAAACAGAGAAAACCCAAAGAAGAATAAGAAAGAACCATTAAATATGTAAATCTCTGAAAACCCTGGGAAAATACACAGTTAGAAATTATAAACAATTACAAAATTATAAAAAAGCTACAAACACTGGTATATATATCCTATCTAATAAAAGAGTAATATGCAAATTGACTGTCACTCCAAGACACAAGATGGCTGCCCCCATGTGGACACAAGATGGCCGCCACAAGATGGCCTGCAGGGGAGGGCGGTTGTGGGCAGTTAGGGGTGACCAAGCCAGCAGAGGAGGGCAGTTGGGGGAGACCAGGCCAGCAAGGGAGGGCAGTTGAGGGGTACCCAGGCCTGCAGGGGAGGGCAGTTGTGGGTGATCAGGCCAGCAGGGGAGGGCAGTTGGGGGGGACAGGCCTGCAGGGGAGAGCAGTTGGGGGGGACCAGGCCTGCAGGGGAGGACAGTTGGGAGGGACCCAGGCCTGCAGGGGAGGGCAGTTGGGGGGGACCAGGCCAGCAGGGGAGGGCAGTTGGGGGGGACAGGCCTGCAGGGGAGGGCAGTTGGAGGGCCATGCCTGCAGGGGAGGGCAGTTAGGGGTGACCAGGCCAGCAGGGGAGGGCAGTTAGGGGTGACCAGGCCAGCAGGGGAGGGCAGTTGGGTGCGACCAGGCCTTCAGGGGAGGACAGTTAGGGGTGACCAGACTAGCAGGGGAGGGCAGTTAGGGGTGAGCAGGCCAGAAGGGGAGGGCAGTTAGGGGCAATCAGGCCGGCCGGGGAGCAGTTAGGCGTCGATCAGGCTGGCAGGGAAGTGGTTAGGTGTGATCAGGCTGGCAGGCAAAAGCGGTTAGGGGCAATCAGGCAGAAGCAGGCGAGAGGTTGGGAGCCAGCAGTCCTGGATTGTGAGAGGGATCCCAGATTGGAGAGGTTGTAGGTTGGGCTGAGGGACACCCCTGCCATGCACAAATTTTGTGCACTGAGCCTCTAGTATCCTATCTAATAATAGAGTAACATGTAAATTACCATCACTCCGCTACGCCCACGATTGGGCGGCGGGAGGCTGGGAGGCGGGACTCGGGGTGGCCTATCCGGCCATTGAGAGGCACAGATCCGCTGCCACTGAAGGAGGCTACCCTGCTGTTGAGAGGCGCAGGGGGTGGAACTCCCGCCCCCTGTGCCTCTCAACAGCCAGATCCGCGGCCGCTGAGGGGGCCTGCCGCGGACACCCAGCTGCGCCTCTCAACGTCAGGGTAGCCAGGTGTCCGCGGCAGCCCCCCCCTCAGTGGCCGTTGAGAGGCGCAGGGGGGGGACTCCCGCCCCCTGCGCCTCTCAACAGCAGGGTAGCCCCCCTCAGTGGCCGCGGACCATCAAAAGTGGGGGAGCTGGGTGCCTGTCTGCTCTGGCACCAGGCCTTTCAGAAGCCTCCGCCGAGCTGGAGGCTTCTGAAAGGCCTGGTGCACCAGCAGACAGGCACCCAGCTCCACCGCGAAAAGTGAAAGCGTATAGGGGACCATACACATGCATGATTCAATCATGCACTGGGCCTCTAGTATATATATAAAAGGCTAATATGCAAAGTGTCCCCTCGGGAGTTCAACTGAGAGACCGGGAGTTCAATCATTGGCTATGACGTGTGCTGACCACCAGGGGGCGGCACAGAATGAAGGAAGGACCCAGCCAGCAGCCGGAAGGCCCTGATCGGCCCTGATCACCGGCCAGGCCTCGGGACCCTACCTGTGCACAAATTTCATGCACCGGGCCTCTAGTCTGAATATAAAATGGCTGTAAGAGAATACTAAGAGAAATGCTTGATTTTTAGTAAACTACTTCTAGAATTAACCTAAAGAGAGGTAGACATTTTGAAGCAATTGTTAAAAGAATAATATGGTAACATGATGATTGGTAAACAGCCACTGCCTCCCAGATGCCCCAATGTCCACAGCTTCTTCCTTAGGGACCCCTTGGAACTCCCTGCCCCAACCACACACACACAATCCATTGATGAAAGGGTAATGCCCAGCAGTGGTGGGCCACAGCTAGTGTCCTTCTGACTGGTCAGTGCCTACCTTATCATATCACACTACCTGTAGGAGCATGCCCTCTTTATAACAATCTGAGCCTAGAACCTAATTTCATTTTACATATAAATACAAAAGTAACATGGTTTTCGTTCATCCTCACCCAAGGATATTTTTCCATTGATTTTTAGAGAGAGTGAAGTGGGGGAGGGACAGAGAGAGAGAAACATCAATATGAGAGAGATACATCGATTGGTTGCCTTCTGCACGTGCCCCAACCAGGGTGCCTGCAACCAGGGGCACGACCAGGGTACATGCCCTTGATGTGACTCAAACCCAGGATTCTTCAGTCTGTAGGTTGACACTCTATCCACTGAGCCAAACCGGCTAGGGCAAAATAACATGGTTTTAATACTTAGCAAATTTTTAGAAATACAAATACCATTTAAATAAACAGAAGATTATATTCTGTTTGGATCAGAATGTTACTAGGAGTTGTTTTCCATTTCAGCCTCATGATAATTTGAATGACCAGCCCACACACTTGTAACAGCCTACATTTTTAATAGTCATATTCATGGTATTTCTATGCCTAGTCAGATATTTGCCTACTTGTGTTTTCTAGTAGAGTTGTGCCCAAGCACTTGCTTATCAAAAATTCTTATAGCATCTTATTCTGAATTACTTTTTCAAATGTCTCCTTTATATTCCAGGTGATCATATTCATTTTATAAAACTGTGACTATAGGCAGTTATATTATCTATGCATTTCCTCTCAGGATAATAAAAGGGTGCTATGGACTGAACTGTGTTTCTTGCCCCCACCTCACTCATATGTTGAAAACAACCACCAATATGATGGTATTTGGAGATGGGGCCTTTGGGAGGTCATTAGGGTTAGATGAGGTCATGAGGGTGGTGCCCTCTTATCAGAGATATCAGTGTCTCTCTCTCTCCCTCTCTCTCTCTCTCTCTCTCTCTCTCTCTCTCTCTCTCTCTGAACACAGGCACCAAGGAAAGGCCATGTGCGTGCACAGCAAGGTAGTGGCCACCTACAGCCATGAGAAGAGGCCTCAGAGTGAAACCCACCTTGCCAGCTCCAGCTCCTTAGTCTTCAATGTTCCAGCTTCCAGAACTGTGAGAAAATAAATTTCTATTGTTTAGGCCACTCAATCTATGGTATTTCCTTATGGTAGCACGAGCAGACTAACCGGGGGTACTATGAAATATTTTTACCAAAGGGGAGCGGGCATTAGGACTGATTTCACAACAAAGTTATTCCCATAAGATGCCCACTCAAAAAGACATTGTTCACTTTTGGACACCTGGCATCTCCTTTTGTGCAGCTTCCAGGCTTCCTCGGGTGTAGTCTCTCTCCTCTACTGCATTGCATCTGGATTAGTTGACCTCCCTATTGGGAAGTTGAAGAGCTAATCCTCTCATTGTCCCAATACTGCTAAGTGTGGGCAGAAGACCTAAGTTGGAATTTCCCTTCCACAGCTTTGAATCTTGAAAAAAGACTGATGTATAAATGGAAGGAAATGTCACGTGTTGTCCTAGTGCCAAGCCTGGCTCTTCAGACTTCTAATATAGTTTCCCTGTAGTTTAACAAGACATTGCTTTAGAGATCCTAACCAAAGCAGTAAGAACAGAAAACAAAATAAGAGTTTCATAAAGTAGAAATAGAGAGACAAGATATCCTTTAACTGTTGACTCTCTAGCAATCCTAAGGAACTTCATTAAAATTCCAGTATAAACCAGGGAATTTAGTAAGAGAGCTGAGTACAAGCTATAAAATGAAAAAAATCAATGGTATTAATTCCTACCAGCCACTAGTTCTCAACTGGGGGCAAATTTGCCCCACCCAGGACATCTGTCAATGTCTAGAGACATTTTTTGTTTCACAGCTCAGGGTGGGGATAGGGTGTTGCTACTGACATCTAGTTGGTAGAAGCCAGGATGCTGTTAAACATCCTGTAGCCCCCCAAATAAAGAATTATCTGTCCCAAAAGGTCAGTAGTGCTGGGGTTGAGAAATCATACCTGATCCTTTTGGGTGGTTGTTCCCTGGACTTTGGGAAGTTTCTTCATAGGCAGTTGCTAATCAGAATCTACAGCATTCTCCTCTCTGGAACTCTGCCCTGAATTCCCACCGTTGTTACCTCCCCTGGCCTTGCAACGCTATGTTCTCAACTTAAGTAGACTGCTGGGCTCTGCCTGAGCTTCCAGTCTCACCCTGAATGCAGCCTGGACACTCTCCAGGCAGTAAGTTAGAGCAACCTTAGGGTTCTCCTCATTTGTTTCTCTTCTCCAATGGATTGCTAGTCTACCTGCCCGATGTCCAATGACTTGGGAGCCATTTTTTTTCCCTTCTATTTTGTTGTTTTTGTTTTTCATTTTTAAATTTATTTTCCAGACAGAAAGATAAATCACATCCTTGTTACTATAACTTGTCTTGGGGAAGTCCTGCTTTTGATATATATTTGTTTAGAGTTAATTAGAATTAAATCCTTGATCTAGATCAGGGGACAAAGCTGGTTGTCTATAGCTGAATCTTTCTCAAAAACTGTTTCAGTTGTTTAATTTTTTCAAATAAGTTGCCAATATTGAGAAATAATGGAGTTTTCATATACGAATACAGATTTCCATTTATTCTTTAGACATCTTTTCTGGGGATATCTCAAAACAACTGGAGGGTCCTTAGAAGGCTAACCTTAAATTCCAGGGCTCAGGAACCCTTTCTCAGTAAGTTTCCTTTTGCTGAAAGGGAAAGAGGAATAAGAAGGAGTTATTTTGAGAAATCCCACCTCCAGATTAAGAATTAATTGTAAAGTCTTCTGTTTACATTTTGTCTTTCAAAAGAGCATTTCATCAATATGATTAGGATTACCTCCCTCAATCTAGTCTATTTATAGTTTTTTTTTTAATATATTTTTTTTACTAGAGGCCCGGTGCACAAAATTCGTGTACAGGGGCGAAGGGGTGTCCCTCAGCCCAGCCTGCACCCTCTCCAATCTGGGACCCTTCGAGGGATGTTCAACTCCCCATTTACAAGGATTGGGCCATGGGGGTGTGGCCAGCCTGAGGGGCTGAGGGCTGTTTGCAGGCTGGCCACACCCCCTTCAGGGTAGGGGTCCCCAATGGGGTGCCTGGCCAGCCTGGGTGAGGGCTGATGGCTATTTGCAGGCTGGCCAAGCTCCCCAGCGGGGACCTTCACCCTATGGGGGTGTGGCCAGCCTGGGTAAGGGGCTTTCTTTTTTTTCAGTGCCTCCTTGAGCCGAGGCCAGGGCCGGCTGGAAGCAGGTATCTGGGATTTATTATCTGCGATCACCTACAGCCATGAGAAGAGGCCTCTAATTGAAACTTTGTAGCCCTGAGCGGAGGCCAGGGCTGGCTGGAAGCAGATATGTGGGATTTATTTATCTTCTATAATTGAAACTTTGTAGCCTTAAGCGGAGGCCAGGGCCGCCCAGGGCAGGCAGGAAGCTTGGCTTTCTCCATTGCCGGGGGCAACCCAAGCCTCCTGCTTGCTCCAGCTCTGTGGCGGCCGCCATCTTAGTTGGGTTAATTTGCATACTCGCTCCTGATTGGCTGATGGGTATAGCAAAGTGATGATTAATTTGCATGTTTCTCTTTTATTAGTGTAGATTGATTTTAGAGAGAAAAGGAGAGGGAGAGAGAAAGATAGAAATATCAATGATGAGAGAGAATCATTGATCTGCTCCCTCCTGCACTCCCCACAATGGGGATCACCCCACACTGGAGCCCACAACCAGAGCATGTACCCTAGGGGGGAATTTAACCGTGAACTCCTGGTTCATAGGTTGACACTCAACCACTGAGCCATACTGGCCAGGCAGTCTAGTCTATTTACACAATCTGTTTTGACAGCTCTGAGCAGAAGGGTCCTTAAGAAAATACTAGATACCCACCCTATCAGTTTATACAAATCCTATTTTGCACTCTGTGATCTCAGCTTACTGATATTCAGCTTTGGAACCCAAATACACACCCTCCACATACAGGCTTTATACACACTTTTGCACAATAACTCAACCCATGTTCCTCTGTGCTTTGCTGTAACAGCTATGTGGCCTCTAAATATAGTCTAATTAGTGTATTAACTAGATCAACAATCACCTTTTGAGCACAGGAAAGAACAGGAATGCTGGAGGAAGTAAAATGTCAAAGACTGTTCTTGGATTTTAGACTTGTAAGATCAAGATAAAATCTGCCTGCCGAGATGAAGAGGACCAGCAAGTACATAGGGTGGAAGACATCTAGTCTGTGGCTTTACAACCCAGAACTGAGTGTAGGCCAAAGTGCAAGAGCAAAGAGATGCTACTCCCTGGCAGGCTTAGGGGGGAAAAATAAAGAACAATTAATCACTGAACCAATTAGCTCTCAAGTCTTGTTCATTCCCTGAAAAGCAACAGAAACAATAATGAAAACCATCCTTTAGAATTTTACGTTTTCATGACTACATATTTTACAGGCCTCTGAAATTTTTTGTAAGTTTAAAATATAAACTTATACTTTATCCGTTGTGGTATGTATGCTGCAGAACCAATGGACTCCTCGGGGGTCTGGCACCCAGGTGAGCCCTGTGACCCTCGAATCTGCCTCTGTGTAGTGGGGTGGACGGAACCAGATCAGTCTCTAAGGTGCCTGCCTTCCAGCTCTCCAATTCAGTGACTAAAGGACTTAGAAAGCAGTCTAATCAACACAAGGCCACATTCTCAGGGCATGAAAATTTGGATATTACAAGAAAAAAAATGGTAACAAAGGCTACTGCAGCAAATATTCTGACTGCCTGGGGGCTTTTGGAATAGCCTACAATTTGGTGTCTGGGATGAGGAAGGGGATGGGATTACTAGTATAGCAATGGCATGTACCTGTTCTACCCTTGTTATTCTTAGAATTACCATGATATTCTCAGTCACCAACTCCCTCCAGTTTCAGAAGTTTGGGCCGTGGATTATGGATAATAACCTGGCAGTCCCATGGACTCCCCCTCCCCATCTTCTGTCCATCAGATCCCCTCTTCAAACCTGCCTAGACTCCAAACTAAGTGGTAGGAAATCACTTTCTTTACTTGTCAAGGATGAAATCGCTGCTTTCCCATAACAGCCATCAAATCATTTGATAGTCCTTTTTATGGCTTATGATTTTTCATATGATCCTCCTTATCAATTTTCAAAATATATTTTTAAGAGGATTAAGAGATTGATAATTTGCTCTGGGAGTAGAAAGCCAAATAGAAACAGACTCCATCACACTGTTATGCACTGGTTTAATATGATTTCTTAGCAATGTGTGTGTAGCAAACTGTTTCAATAAATGTGTGTCATCCACTAAAGCTTATCAATTAATGTACTTTGTGCATTCTCACTGGATTTTCCTAGGGCCCATGTTTCTCAGAGGGCCACAGCTGTTTTCCTGAGATAATATGTGAAGAGCAGAGACTCTGACTTTTTGGGTTACTCAGTTTAATATCCCATTCAAAGTGTCATTGAGACTCACTATCTCAAAGAGGTATCTGTGCCCCCATGTTCATCACAGCTTTATTCACACTAGCCCAAATATGGAAACAACCTGACTGTACATCAACAAATGAATGAATAAATGAAAATTGACATATCTCTCTGTATATCTTACACAATGTTATGTCCATTACATCTCAATAAAGCTGAAAAAAACATGTTAAGAAAACAAAGTGTCATTGAGTACAACTTTCTCATGAGTGTGTTGATAATAATAGCTGCACTGAAATTTACCTTCCTTGTCAAGCCCCTAGTGAAATAATGGGTCTAGTTGACAATCATCAATGTACAATGGAATGCTCCAAGAAGAGACAAACCAGACATCATGGGCCTCCTGATGGAAGACTAACATCAATGTATGAATATCATTGCCCAAAACATAGAATCTGAATCAGGACAAGTCTTCATATCTAATTACCACTTTGTGGGGAATACAAGGGTCAGAGGGTGATGTTTATTATCACTATAGAAATGCAATCAGCAAAATCCAGAACTTGGAAAACTAGACAGAATAAATGCTCAGACATCTTCAATAAATTCCTGGGAAAAAATAGAAAAGGAGAGCAACAGGAAGATGTCTAGATTCAGAGAATCAACCAGAAGTGTGGGACTTGATCCAAACAAACTAACTGTACAACAAACAAGAAAAACAACAAAAACTTTATATATTTTTAAATATATGAATATTTAAAATGTGTATGCAATGATATATTTCTGAAATAATTTTTTAGGGCTATACATGGAAATAACTGGATTAGGGGTTTCTGTGATTTGTGGTGGAAAGAAAGGGGTGGGATTATTCAGTGAAACAGGAGTGGTCAGGAGTTGTTGGTTGTAGCTGAAAGACAGCTACATGGGGGGACTGTTGCTCCCTACTTTCCTGCATGTTTGAAATTTTGTCATTTTTTAATGAATAAAAAATCTCCCATTTGCCAACGCTTCACAAATCACGTTATAAAATTAGTAATTAATAATGCCTATTAAGACTTGGAGCTACTCAACAACTTACAACACAGTTAAGTTTATGATCTCATTTCTTCCTCCCGGGTACTACTTCGAATCAACACATCACGGATGAGGAACTGACCCAAGAAGCTTGGAGCAATCGCAGCTAGTAAACCCCGGCCTCGGGGACTAGAACTTCAGGTCCTAAAATTCCAAACCCGGCTCCTCCCCAAACAAGAGGCTTTAGAAAGGAACAAGGGGAGTGGGATGAAGAAAAAGACTTATTTCAGGACCCGAAGAGCGTGCAACGGCTGGGAAGATCCTTACTCGTTTTGGCCACCAGATGGCGAAGGCTGCTCACCGGCCAGAGGAGACGCCCGGCTGCAGCCCCGCGCGGAGACTGCGCGAGTCCCAAGGCCAAGGGCAGGTCGCCGGGTCCTCCTTCCCGCCCGAAGCGCAGGGGAAGCTGAGTCGAGCCTAAAATTACAGAAGTTACTGTTCGAGCTTTGCTGCCTCCACAAGAACTTGTAGAAGGAAGTTTCGGGATTTTTAAGGAGCCGGGAATGGGGGTGGGGGTTGGGGTGGGGGGTTAAGGGTTTAAAGCTGGGGGTGCACGCCCTGCTGCCCAAAATAAGCAGCGACGCCCCGCTTCTCCGGAGGTCTGGGACCCAGCAGAAGCTGGGATCTTAGGGAGCTTCGCTGGGGGCCTGTTTCGTATCTGGCGCAGCTAAATCCTTGCCCTGGGAAGCTCGATGCGCGCCCTCCGCGACGCGAAAGGATAGCTAGGGCCGATGGAGAAAGCGGGGAGAGGGGTAAATGGATGGCCAGGAGAAGTTTACTTTCCCTTTAAGCCGTAATAAGGAGCAATTCGGTGGTCACCAAGATCAGAGTCCCTATTTTTTTTTTTTTCCAATAAAGTTTAACTTCTGGCTGATACGAACCGCTCAGCTCCTGGGCGGGGTGAAGAGGAACTCCGTGCCGGGTGCGCGCGGGCGGGAACTCCAGAGAACCCCACATGTATGCGCTGGGCCCAGGTTTCTGCAGGTCGTCGGAGGGGGCCCGACCCCCCGACGGAGACAGGCGCAGGTGGATGGGTTCCTCAGGTTCGAGTCCCCCAAGCTGGCCCTGCGGGGCTCGCGTGCTAGAAAGTCTGGACTGGAGGGATGAGGGACGGAAGGATGGGGATTCCATAGAATGGGGACTCCGTCGGGCTCGCCAACACAGTTTTGCAAGCTGCTTTTTAAAAGAGCCTTCTGAGGAGGCCGAAATCTCCGCGAGGTGAAAACCAGACTTTTGGAGTCTGCGTGCAGCACGGTGGGGGGACATCGCGGGTGCCGGCGGGAAAGGGGAGTGGAAAATGAGTGCTTTTAAGTTCTGTCTCCACTGGGGCTCAATTTCGATTAAAATCAAGAGATGTGCGGGAATGTGTTTATGCAGAGCGTTTCCATGACACCTGCATAATTTGTAAATGACCTGCATCACCCCTGCCCCCCCCCCCCCCCCTTTGCTTCAGAAGGAAGGAAGGGACTGCAGGTTTAAAGTTGACCCTCGGAGTCTGCAAAGGAAGGGCGCTAGGACCAGACGCTGATTTGGAGCCTCCACGCTCTCCCCTGCGGAGCTGAGAGGTGCGTGGCCGCGGACTCCCCGCGGGTTCCAAACCGGCCCCGGTGCGGACGGGGACCGGGGCGCGCTGGTGCGCAGCTGCCCTCCTCCCCGATTTCGAGTCCGACTGTTCCGGCCTTTCCCAGTGGGCGGCTCCCCGCCCCATCCCAGGATAGCTGCCCTACCTCCCAGCAATTCTCAGCTTCAGCGCCTAGGAGGGGGGTGGGGGGATCCTGGGACCCTGGCGGGGGTGGGGGAGGCTAACTCGTGCCAAGGCGGGGTAGGGGGTTGGAGGAAGGTCCGGCTTACAGTTCTCCCCAAAGCAAAAAAGATTTCCAAGGGCTACATGTGGACTTTTTTTTAAAACCCTAACCACCCAAAAGTGGCGATGTAAAGGACACGTGTTGGAAAAGGGCAAATAGCATTTCCCACTTCGTTCCCCTCTGTCCTTGCGGCTCATTGACTTGTTTTGGTGTATTTTTGTCCGGGGCAGCACCGGAGGTGAAGCGAACCCCGGCGAGGCAGCCGACCCCCAAGCCGAGGTCTCCCAGCCGCGCGCCGGGAGCGCCGCCCGCGCGGGTGCAGAGGCGGAGACCCTGCCGGCGAATGTAAACAAACCGGGCGCCGCGCCCTTGATCTTTATTTAAATCGAGGCTTGTTTATCGGTGTCATCCTAGGAGGATTAATTAGATACATCTCTTCACAATTTGGTGTCTGACACTCCATCTTAGGAATGCCTTATCACAAGGTGTTAATTGGGGCCACTCAGCCACTAACGTTTCTATTAAACACTGTGAGGGACTTTTCACAAGTGCCAGGTGCTTTTCACTGTGCGGTGCAAAAATATACAGGATTCGAAATAGACGGGGGCCAGCGTCGGCTCCGTCCCGGCGGCGGCGATGCGCCCTGTCGGGCTTTCTAGAGGGCAGAGCAGGGGGCGCCGCGTGGAAATTCCTTAGCATCTCCCAACACCCGCTGCTTCTTGGGGATGCGGGGGGGGGGGGGGCGGGTAGGGGACGTAGACCAGGTGAGGGGTCTGAATGTCATCAAAAATACAAACATGACTCAGTTATCTAAGTTCACTGTTAGTTAGTGAACTCCCCCCCCCCCAAATCTGAGATCATTTTCATTTTAGTGATAGAAGGATGCCTGTGTTTGAAGTGGTAGTAAAAGTGTCATGTGAAATGCCCTTTGTAATGAAAGCACAATAAATAGCCTTGCTAAAATAATAATAATAATAATAATAATAATAATAATAATAATAAATATACATAAACCAAACTTCAAGGCTTTCGCTCCCAGCTCAGGTGAGAGCCAGGGCGGCGTTGACACAGCGTTTTGAACCTGCACGGTCGGTCGGAGACGCGGCGCTGGAGTCTGAGCTCCCGAGGTCACCGGCGGCGGGAAGAACTTGGGCCCTTGAAGGGCGGAGGGGATGGGGAAACGGGGGAGAGGCGAGGTCCGAGCTCCCAGCGGCCTTAATTGGACGCGGAAGGGGAGGAGGTCCCGGCTGATGGCTCGCCTCCCAGCAGCTAATCCTCTTAGCGGCTGCATTTCCGCGCCGCAGTGAGCAGAGGGACCCTCCCGGCCAGACCTTTACCCCGGGAGGGTCAGGAGGGGGCGGGAAGCCGTCTGCTGATAAACCTGGCGGGACGTCTGGCAGGGGGACAAAGGGCCCTCCGCCCCAGCCTCCGTTTAACTCCTGGGCGGATCCAGGGCTCAGCCCGGGGGACGGGGCAGCGTCCGCCCTCCTGGGGGAGTGACAGCGCCAAATACACGGAGCTAAACGCGGAGGGGCGGGAGGACTGGGATCCTCGTGGGGAGGCGAGGCGCCCCCGCGGGCCCAGTGTCACCCGGCGAGTCTGGCCGCCCGCAGAGCGCCCCGGGCCAGGCCCGCAGCCGCCGAGGAGCGCAGCCGCGGGCTCCGCGCAGCAGCCGCAGGTGGGAGCGGGAGCTGAGCTGTGGGCGGTCAGCTCCGCGCCGCTCCCCGTCTACCCGGAACTCGTGGGCGCTCAAAGGGCCTCGGGGGTTCCCAGGGAGCCCATGTGGGTCAGGGACGGGTGGCCCCGAGTAAGCTTAGGAACGTGCCCAGAGCCCGGACGCCCAGGTTCTCCAGGTTTGAATTAGCCCTGGTGTAGGCAATCTTGCATCTGGGCAACCTCCACCCTCAGCCCCCATACCCACTGTCCAGACTTCCCAGAGGGGTGAGGAAATAACCCCACTCATGTTCGAGGATAAAAAAATAAAATAAATAAAAAGCATCCCACCCCCCACGACTACAGTGTCCACTTAGAGATTCCAGAGCCTTCCATGGCAGGGAGAGGGGTTGGTGAAACAGTGTTCACGCGGGAGAAGGGTGGAAGGCAAAAGCAAAATAAGATCTTTCCATGAAAACCCAGAGTACAGAAGACAGAGCTCTGCCTGCTCCCTTAATGAACCACATTTATTAAAAAATGACTAAGACTGTACATGAAAATCCAAGGTCTCTAAAAAGCCTACAGGAGCTGTGGCATCGGGTTTTACTCTCTTCACGTTACCAAGTTGGGTAGTGGGGGTGGCGAAGGCAGAGGACGAAATAGGCGTTTCCCTTAGACGCGGTTCAAGTTAAGTACAGAGTAGCTGAATACATTCTTAACTATCTAAAAAGTAAACAGTATATTCCCCAGTCCGGTCGGGATGAGGAGGGAAACCATCCCCCCACCCGCCTCTGCAGCTGTTGCTAGGTGATCTGCACCTTCTGTACAAAGCCAAAGCACCGATTTCACATCATCTCGGACACATAGGTAGACTATTTGTACAATATATTCCACATTATTCTACAGTATATCTAAGCACACAAACTATACACTTTAAAGTTTTCTCTTTCCTTCATTCTTTTTTTTTCTTTAGTTTTGGGGGTGCGGGGGAGTTGACTCCCTCCCTTGTCCTCTCCTGAGTCTTATGAGCCACCCGGGCACACAGCAGAGGCCTAGCCAGCGAGGCAATCCTGACCCAGGGCAGACATGGCTTGTGCTGAAAGCCTGGGAGGAATCAAAGTCAGTTAAGACCAATACCTTCTTTTACAAAAGTTTTGCTTGCCTCCCAGGCCTAACATCTTTTGTCCCCAGCAGAAGGTGACAGCAAAAAGTCCCCTGTTGAAGCTTATGGACCAGCCCTTCTCTTTTAGAAGCAAAATACCTTCCCGATTCTGGGCTTCTATATGCTCACAGATTTTTAAAAAAACAAAAACACAGAAATAAGAACCAAAGCTTTCAACTCATTGGATAGCGCTCAGCACTCCATCTTCACAGCCCCATTCTCTGAATGTTTAGTGTTTCCAATAAATAAATGCAGAACCTTGAATAACCGTCAGATTTTAAAACCCTTCCAAGTCCTCCGTTAACTGTATTTCAGAAAGAAGAAATAAAACGCTAGGCTCATGTCCGTTACCTGCAGCAATCAAAAAGCTTTGGCACCTTCTTTTAGAGAATTGCACAGAACAGGATGCATCAAGGTGGAAGGCAAACGTCTTTTTGGCAACCTAGGCAAAGAAGACAACAAAAAACACCACCAAGTTCATCTGCAAAAAAACTTAGCTCATTTTGGATGAGGTCAAAACCACTCTTTAGGGAGTTGTGTAAAAAGCATAATATCCCCCCATGCCTTTTGAGGTGTCTTTGCTGTATTCTTCGGCGTTCATGTCCTCACACTTTATGGAGGGAGAGTTTTCGTTGCTAGAGGAGCTGGGAGACAGCCGCCTTCGCTTACAGGCGCTGGTGTACACCCCCGAATCGTTGGAATCCAGAGACTTGATGGAAGGGGGAGTCTCTATCCAAGCAGAGCTCATTTCTTCTTTGACTTTCTCCTTGGAGAGTGGATCTTCAGAGAACACCGGGGGGCTGGTTCTGGAGGTCCATGGGAGCCCAGCGGCCATCTTCCTCTGATAGGAACCTCGACCTCCCCACCCTGCCATGGCAGGGAAGGCTGGGTCAGGGTAATAGCCCAGGGCATGGGATGTCTGGAGGGGCAAGGATTTAATGCCATAGGGGAGCAAGGTGCTGGACGGATATTCAGACTCATAGGAACCGATGTCTAGTTTGTTGGTCCCAGGTTGCTGGACAGGCGTGACAAGCCACCGCTGGGGCGGGTTGGCCACCTCTTCGTTCTGTTGGGGTGAAAGGAGGCCGTTGGTCTGTGGCACGGTTCTCTCGCCGTTATAATATCGGGCTTGAGGTAAAGTGTTGACAAAGGGCTCCGGGAAGAAGGACTGAACGCCATACCGACCTCCAGGGACAATCTGATGGGATCTAGGAGAATCCGTGGGAGATGGAGTTAACCTGTCATTTTCTGAAGCGGTGTACATGCTACAATATAAAGAAAAACACTTAAAAAAAAAAAAAAAACACAACCCTAATGTTGTCCCCAAACAAACCAAATTCCCAGAAATGAAAACGCACTGGTCTGTTGGTGTGGAGGGACAGAGGTGGGAGATGCCCTGGCTCATTTGAACTTGGACTCTTGGTTCCAGGGGGAAATTTTCCCACCGTGTAAGAAAAAGTTCCCTCCCAGGTATTAAGTATTTAAACTATAGGAAGTCCGCCTTTGCAAATCCTAGGATTTGAGGAACTCAGAGCAACAACTCTCCCTTGTACGTGTGGTGGGAGGAATGCCACATTTAAAAGGCATCTGCAGAGCCTTGTTGTTGATGTGAAAATTACATCCTCTTAGTGTCAGGTTTTTCTTATGTAAAAGAAAAAAAAGGGGGGTAGTAGTAATACTTGCTCCTGAGAGGGTAAAAAAGTTGGGATTACATGGAAAGATATGTAAATGCAGATTATGAAAATGTCAAATCTCCACTCAAATGTTAAAAAGAAAAATGCTCCTCATTTTAAAGTCCTTTACATTTCTTTAGAAATGAACAAAAGCCCTCTGTGAAAATTCTAAAGCAAGGTTAGTCCAGGCAGAAAAAAAAAAAAAAAGTAAAAATAAAAACAGAAAGTCTCAAGTATGAAAGCTTTTCCCAGAATATGTTCGCAGGAAAGTGTCTGATTATGAATGTCCTGCTCCAAGGTGACATGCAAGCACGGACAAAAGCAGCACTTACGAATCGTAGTTGTCCCTGAAGCCCTTGGCAAAGGGGTTGTGATCAATCTTTAGCTGCGTTATCTGGATAGGGGAGAAAGAGAGTTGTTGAGTGCTTTAGCACGCTGGGCCTAGCTTGCCAGAGTCGTGGGACATTTGGGACACTCACATCGGTGTTTTGGTAGGCCGTCACGGCAATGAACTGCGTTTCTGAGAAGGTAAAGGTCTGAGTCTTTGAGGGCTCATTCAAGTCCTCCACGCCATCCTCTGTAACTTCCACAATGTGCAGTCGTGGTTGGTACTTGTGTAAAGACTGTAGGACTATCATCTGGAAGTGGTACAGGAACAGAGTGGCCAAATCGAAAACGGTCTCTTAAAGGTTCAACAAAAGTAGACTTGAACAAACTGCATATTTTGGAATGGGACTCCTGCTTGCTCCCCACCAACAGCTACTTTTTTTTCTATTGCCATTTTTAACATCTGATCATCACCACTTTTGTAACAAAACAGCTGGGTGTGCATGTTTCGAAAGCACTCTTTCCTCTGGGTTTCCTAAGGCCCCCAAAGATTTCAGTATTTCTGTTCCTAATAGTCAACTCACTGTTATTGAAATCCAGTGTGAAAGTGAGAATGAGAAAGGTCAAAAGAAAAAAAAAAAAGCTTAGAAATAGGCGAGTAAACAGGTAAAAACCAGTGAAGAGTATGGGAACCTGTTAGAAAAGAGATCACTCGCCAGAAGACATACCCTCTGTCACCCTACCTGAGTGTTGTTGTTATTGGCGCCTTTGTTATTGGTGAGTTTTAATTTCCCAAAGGAAATCTCCTGTCTCATCCAGTGGGAACCAGTATTAGGAGATTCTGGGTGGACGTACATTTTGTTGCCTGAGAGAAAATGAAACAAAACACAGAACCTAAGCATAGAGCGCTGTTTACAAATGGAGCGGAGGAGGGGAAGGATGTCTTACTATCTATGGGCAAGGTTTAAGAGCAGGACTTACAGCACGAACCTCCCCAGCACGAGCTGCTTAGAAAGGCCAATGGAGACCATTAGACTCCACTGATACATCCCACCACACCCCCTCCAGAGCCCCCATGTTTCCCGGCCTTTGGTGCTCATCTTAACAGGACCTCAAAATATAAAAATGGAGGCAACAGGGGATGCCTCGTGTAGTTCAGGGCAACATCTGATGGAAATGGTTGCATTTTTATGGGTGGGATTCAACCTTGGGGAAGGCTTTCTCAGGTGAACATTAGAATGCCGGGAGCCCTTGCCACCCGGAGAGTTTATGACAATTCTTTACTCAAACGTAGAAACTGGGGGGCTGCAGTAGGGTTATGGTTAAAGCTCTGTATATTGGTAAGCAAGAAATCTGACTTAGCAATTCTCTCTTTCAGCCAAACACTCAAGACAAAGAAACTCATGCTGACACCTCTAGGTTCCAGGTGGGGGAGGGGGGGGGGACGGGGACGCTTGTGTCAGGGGTTCCCCACCTGCTCCCCCCCTGCCAGGGCCTCCTCTCTCCTCACCCTGCATGTTATTGTCGGCTTTGCCGCAGGTCACCCACTTGCCCCCCTGGAAGCGCCAGTGGTTGGGGTCGGCCAGCACCACCTCCACGAACACGTTGTAGTGGGCGGCAGGGTTGAGTCCGTTTATGTTGAAGCTCAAGAAAGGAAACATGCGCCTGTGCGAGGGAACAGAGCCAGGAGAAGCGATTTAATCACCCCGAGCGCAGGCCCGTGCTCGGCCAGGTTCGCGGGCACCTGGGGGAGGGTGGGAGTCCGACGTTTAGCAATCTACAGAATGAACAGAATCCCGGGAAAGTCGCCCTTACTATGCCCAATAGTTTTGAGTTGGCAACGCTTTGGACATCTCTTGTCCAAAATAATTTGCCCCCAAGTCACTTGCTTCTGTGTCCTCTCCCCACTCAAGTTCTCGACTTTTTAAGGCGCTCATTCATTTTTTTTTTCTTCCATGATGTGAAAATGTCTTTTTCCAATTCTACTGGTAAGGCTCAAAGTCCCCTTTGAGAGTCCCTCTCCCTCCGCCCCTTACTTCCCGCAGAAGTCATCACTGTTAGCAAATGGATGTGCATCAGAACTTTCTCACCCCCAAACCCCAGCCAGGTCTGGCTCCAAGACCTGCCTAACCAACTACCTCCATCCTCCGGAGGTGCCCCATGGAGACCCCGGCGCCTAAAACGGCGGGAGCCCATCTACTGCGCTCAGGGGGGCAACCCCTGCGCCTCCCGCCGCCCCCCCCCTCCCCATCCCGTTCCTCTAGCTGCGTATCGCCGAGAGGGCGGATCTAGTAAATCCAGCTTTGTGGACAAGCTTCGATTTCCATTTCCGCCGCCGCCGCCTCCTCCTCCATCCAGGTAAGGGTAACGGGAGGGAGGAGGCAGCCGTAACAGTACACCCGGCACCGACCGCCCGTGAGTAGAGGGGAGGGACGAGGAACTGGAGATGCAGCATCTCCACTTACTGCGCACGGAAAAACACTTTCCAAGCAGAGTGCATCCCCGGCCTTCCTGCGGGCCACACGGTCCCTGGCCGCCCCGCGCCCCGCGCCCCCTCCGCGCTGTGCTCACCTGCCCTGTTTCGTAATGATCATCTCGGTCTGGTGGCGGTGGAATTTGAGCCACAGGGGCCGGTTGCATAGGTAGACGTGAGCACGTAGACTGGAGCCAGAAACCTCCAAGCTCCCCCATCCTCCGCACGAACCCGCGGCTGCGGCCCCGGGGTACGGCCCGTAGAGCGGAGCCCCCTGGCTGTACTGATAGGCTCCCGGGCCGCCTCCCCCGCCGCCGCCCGCGCCCGCGCCCGCGCCGCCGGCGCCGGCTCCCGGGCCGAACTGCGCCCTCCCGGGTGGGCACACGGTGGCGGGGAAGCCGCCGGAGGGCAGCATGGAGCCATAGGGGTAGCGCGCCCCGTTGGGAGCCGGGTACACAGGTCCGTGGGGCGCCCCGGCGGCCGCCTGGTACGGAAAGAGCGAGCAGGGCGCGGCCAGCTCGGAGCCCTGCGGCCCGGGGGACTGGAGGTAGTAGCGCTCCGAGCTCAGGCTGTCCATGGAGTAGCGCGCGGTGGCGGCGGCCGCGGCGGTGGCTGCTGCAGTGGCGGCGGAGGGGAGCTCCTCTTCCCCGCAGGGGGAGCCCTTGCGGCCGTCCGGGGGCCCTGGCTTGGCCACGGCCGCGGTGCTGGCGAAGGCGTCCCCGGCGTCGGCGTCACTGAGCATGACCGCGGGGGCCCCCGCGCTGGCGGCCGCGGCTTCCCCGCTCCCTGCCTCGCACGAGAGGCTGCCCGAGAACTTCTTCGGCGCTTTGTCTAAGTCCAGCCTCTGGGGCGAGGGGGTCGCGCCGGGGAGGTGGCCGGCGGGCCCGCCCCCGCCGCCCCGCGCGCTCTCCAGCGGGTAGAAGTGCGTGCCGGGCAGGTTCACCGAGCTCACCAAGAGCTGCTCCCCTAACTGCATGCTTTACGGAGTGCAGACGGCAAGGCTTCCTCTCCTCCCGTGGCCTTATTATAAAGGCTGGATGGGGGAGCCAGCGCCCTCTTCCGAGGGGAAGGTAACTTCCCCTTCCTCCGCTGTCGGGGCTACCCACCTGGCGACACGGGGGCGGCTAAGGCACCCTCGCGCGAACGCAGCCCAGCGTCCTTTCCGCAAGGAAAGCGCCCTGAGCTTGCAGGGCGGGAGGTGAAACTGATGGAGAAGCGCTCCTGTTTTCTGAGCCGTCCTGCTAGCCTCCCCGGACCCCCAGGCTCCTCCCCCACTCACGCCCAGTAAGAAGAGGACTTGGCTCTCTCTTCCCATCCACCCACCGGCGCTAGCCTCTCTGCCCTTCGCGGCTGCCAAGCTACCGGTCAAGTTGACCACTTTGGAAACTTGCAGGCTGTCATTGGCTGCTTTATATATGTGCTGCCAGGGAGGGGCTTCGCGGCCCCGCAGCCCCGGGACCCGCCTATTGGCTGATGGAGGTGACACTAATTCAATTAGGCATGTACTAATTGGATCAAGTCGCCTGCAACTTTCTTTTCTTTTAGTCTGATTGTTTTTCTTTCTTTCTTTCTTTTTCTTTCTTTCTTTCTTTCTTTCTTTCTTTCTTTCTTTCTTTCTTTCTTTCTTTCTTTCTTTCTTTCTTTCTTTTTCTTTCTTTCTTTCTCTTTCTTTCTTTTTCTTCTTTCTTTCTTTCTTTCTTTTCTTTCTTCTTTCTTTCTTTCTCTTTTCTTTTTTTCCTTTTTTTTTTTTGACTCTGCCCTGCTGCGGGAATCAATTCTGATGTTTGTATTTCGCTGGAGTTTAGGGGAACAGGGTTTGGGGTCTCCGTAGCGGGGTCCACGTCACCTCAGCGCTCCGAGAGACAAATGCAGGTTTTAGAGGCCGGGAGGGAGAAGGCTCTGCAAGTTGGCTTGCTGGGAGGCCCCTGTCCCTGAGGGTGAGAATCTGGAGAGTTGGAGAGAGGCCCAAGCGACTGTTTCCCTGTAACTTCAGGTACACGTTCCTCCCGATGGGGGAAGACTCCCGGGCCGTCAGCACTCGCGAATCACTTTTGTTTGGCCCCGTCCTTTCCCGCCGTGGGAAGGATTTGTGGGAGGAACCTCGCGCTCGGCTTCTGGGGTCGGGGACGGCGGGCGCGCACTGCCATCCCGGAGAGCCAAAGCGCTCAGCTGGTGAAGCAGAAGCCGGGTGGGGTGGGATACCGGGAACACCCTCATCCCCACGCCAACACGCCTGCCTTCGGAGGCAGGCACTTACCCGCTGCCATTTAAAGTGCAAGCCGCTCAGTTTCCCTGAATCCCAGATCCTGCCCCCACCCCATCTTCTGCTGGGCCTGACGCAGCGAAACAAAGGTTCGCCAGCAGCCCCGCGGCTACGATTCCCTGCGCCTCTCCTCCGCGGCGCGACACAGAAGGGAGAATAATCGGTGACATAATCAGTTTGATATTGAATGAAGCCCCTTTGCCCCAGCTGCCTGCTTCTCCCCTGAGTTCCCGCAGACCGTAGAGTCCAGAGTGGTGCCATCCTAGATACTGTGTTATTATTACGGGGGATGGGGCACGTTTCCTTGCTGATACGGAGAAGCCTGAATGTTCCGCCGTTAATAAGCAGTTACAGCCGCTGCTCGTAATCGCTCCGGGAGCGCATTTTCCGGCTGAGATGCCGGGACTCTGCTTCCCCAACCGAACACGATCACACGGGAAACTCTGCGCCCACAACAGATGAGGCGGCCGCGGGATGTACTGAGCTCCCTCCCACACGCCAGGGCAGAGCGGCTCGAACCCAGGTTCCCACCACAGCCGCGCCAACGTCGGCACGTCTGGGTTAGAGAGCCAGACGGTTGGTCCTTAAGGCAACTCGGGTGCTCCAGGGCTTTGACCAGCTTTTCGCGGCGGTGAAAAGCGAGAGCGCGCGCAGGTTTTCAGGGTCACGGCCCAGCCAGGGGGAGGGAGCAAGTGAAACGAGTGGGTCGGCGCAAGGACCTCGTAGTCCCGGGGCCGAGCAGCCCGGGCGCAGACCCCAGGAAAGCTGTCCCCCGCGCGCGCGCTCAGCCCTGCGCTCCTAGCGTTTCGTCCCACAAGCCTCGTTCAGGTTTGACGTGGCTCTCTGCGCTGATCACCCACCGTCCACTCCCACCTCCCCGGCTCTTGTTGTATTTTGACCCAAGGAAAGCCGGAAGAGTTGTACTTTGCAAATCCTTTGTGCTTCTGGACACTTGGTGATTTATTTTCAAAGTGGAGATTCCGCGAGTGGGACGCGAGAGCTAGGAAAGGAAGGGGGCGCGCGGCCGGGGTGGCTTGGCGACGTAGACCGGGGCTAGGGGATCCTGGAAACCACTCGAAGGCTCCCCCACGTTACCCTTGAGCTTCGGGATGTTTGCTGAAAAAAGTAGGGGTGCGATCCGATCTCCATTGGGGATTGGGTGGCCTGGGGTGGATAGCCGTGTAGCGCTTTGTCGCAGCGAGAGAGCGGGCCTCGGTGCTGCTTCCAATTGCTTTCGAGGCGGCCAGGGAAGCGCTGCGCGTGGCAAAGCGCCATCGCAGGCAACAGGCAGCGCTCCGACCCACTCTGGCGCACATAACGCGGGCCAGCTGTCCCCCGCGCCACATCAGAAAGCGCTGATTTGATTCCAGCCCTAGAGCAAGCTCTGGAAAGCGCGTGGGTCCCGGCGCTGCCTCCTGATGAAATATATACCGACGTGGTATGTGTAAGCGGGACCTGTGCTGATTCTTGGGGCAAGAAGCTGCAGCTTCTCTCTCCCCACCTCTCCAGTACATCTATTGATTCCCTCAAACTTCAACCCATTTTACAGATGCAGGCTCTACAAAACTGTCCAGGAACGCAGGCTTTTCAGAACATGAAAAAATATGTACATCATTTAGATCACATTTTGTAAGCAGATATTACAAATACCTTTTTTTAAAAAAACATAATGAAAAGGACTGTTTCAGCTAAAGATATTTTTTTCTGACTGCGTCAAGATAAAGACATCTCATTTAATGGTCCTTCTGTATTAATTCACTAATCACATTTTAATTATTACAGATAGGATATACGAGTCTCAGTGCCTACAGAGTTGTAGATGAGCAAATCTGGGATTTCCTCCTTGGAATGGGCTCTCCTTCGGCTGGCTCGGTTTTACTTATAACCAAGGAAAGAGACATGAACATTATTTTCATGTGTCCCAGCTGCGCTTTAAAATAAAATAAAAAAAACAACCAACGCTCTTTTCCAGAAGAGAAACAGAAAAGAAGTGGGAGGCAGCGGCTCCAGGGAACATGTCAGGCAGCACCCTCCTTAGACTGGGTGGGCAAATAACAGGGCCCTCCAGCCTGTTTGCTGTTTGATTTCAATTACACCCCGAGCTTCATGAAATCCAAATGAGACATTTATGGAAAGGTGCCTGGTTTTATGTGGCTCAACTGACAGTGTATGGGAATACATTGAACAAAAACATCAACACTGGGGAGGAAACGGGGAGACCCCTTGGAGCCCCAGACCCAAATGCTGGCTGGATTAACTCAACTCTTGCACCTCTCAGCCTGAGATGGAGCAAGCAGGACCCTCTGATGGCTACAACGGGGCCAAGGCCATGCCCATTAGGAATCTCTGCTCTGTTGTCTCAAGCAAGAATACCAACTTTATGCCACTGTCTCACCCTGATAACACACAGTGATGGCCAACCTGGCCAGGTGAACTCTTTTCCCCCCATCCCCCCCGCAAAGGTAACTACTGTGAGGGCATTCCTCTTTTAAAAGCAAAACTGAGAAGCATTTGGCTGTTACAGGACTATTACACATCAAATACATATATACATGCATGGATACATTACAGTGGTGAGTTATAGATGAGTGCAATGATATATAGTTAATGTCCTCCCACCCCCCCCCACACACACACAACCAAGGGGGCCTATATAAATGTCCCAATAAATTCTATTATTTTCACCCCCACTAAAAATGTGTTATCCAAACACTGTCCGTGTTATTCAAACACTTTGTAAACTCCGAGCAGACTTGCTGCCGGTTCTCCTTTTAACCCTAGGAAAACATTCCAACATTAACCGGTCACCAGCGCTTCGCCTGGACTCTGGGAAAACGTCAATGGGTTTTTTGTGGTGAGTTGGTCCTTTTACTATTTATCTATGGCCTTTTCTTTGTTGACGTTACATTTTATTTCACCATCTCGGGTTCACTCTTTGGCCCTTTGTTCTCCGATGGCCAGATCTGCCACCTCCACTGTGCTTTCCGAAGGGGGAGGGAGCTTTCATCACCGTAAGGTTGTTCAAGTTTCACTTTTTTTTTTTTCTTGGAAGAAAGAAAATGTCCCGTAAGATAAAACATTTTTGGCAAGGACAAGTCATGTTGATTCTGCTGACAACAGCAAGATACTCCCATCAGCACAGTTTCACTTTTATAAGCATGTATATGTCACCGTGACACTAAAATGGACTGATCACCTGCTTAAATTAAAAAAAAAAAATCACCAGGCCCACGAATGTGTGAGGCAAAGGGTTTTATTAAATCCACTGTATTTTTTTTCCAAACAAAAAAGACCAATTTAAATGATCTTAGTTATCAAGTCTTAGTTTTCGAAGGCTGAATGCAATTGTTGCTCACTGTTAAGATATGAGGAGGTGGGGGAATCCTGGAATGAAAGATAATAAACACACCAAAATTGCTTATTTAAAAAAAATGAACTTTTCTTAAGAAGAATCAAGAATTTTCTTTTTATGAAAGTAGTTTTGAAACTGCAAATGAATTCCTGGATTTAAACTGATTATCATCATCATCATCATCATATTAATGGGAGTACATAGAGCCCATAAATAACAAGAAAAGCCACATGAAGCAAAGTAAACAAAGTGAATTACTCTCAAGAGTAAATTATGGGAATGTTTGGCTAAATGCTGCTGCATTAAAATATGGAAGAGTTATGCTGGGCTCACCTGTCTAGCTTACTTTGCACCTGGAAAGGCCTGCCGCTTAGCTGTTTGGCTGTTCGTGGAAAGAAAAGGGTTAATAAATTTTAGAACAGTTAAAATAGCCCCAGGACAGTGTTAGGTGTCAGGCTTTCCAATCATGAAGACTGGAGTGAAAAGAAAAAAGGAAACAGATTTTCCTAAGTTGATAGAATGGGCATTTTCATTGTGTTTTTTAAAAAATATATTTTTAAGATTTTAAAAACCTCCTTTAGACCTTTCCTAACCCCACGTTCTTACATTATGGCGTGGCTTTTCGTGTACACGTCAGTGGTGACACGTTCCCGGGGGGGGGAAATAGAAAAGCGAGTGCTGGGCTTGCAGTGCAGCTGCTAATGGGAGTGGCCGCCATGTAGCCAAGAGGAAATATTACCCAGAACGTAGACCGCTGGCACATCACTATCGGAGTTGGCAGAGCCTTTGGACATTAATGCTTCTACCGAAGGCACCCTTGGGACACAGGTGGGGCAGGGTGTCCACACGACAGGGGGACAGAATCCAACCCTGTTGAGCAAGGCTGCAGTATGACAGGGAGCTGGGATCTCAGACCCAAGGCCCCGTGTGGGAAGTGAGGAAAGGGGCAGTCTGGGTTGAGGAATTACTCAGCAGAAGGAATTAAGCCCATGAGATAACCAAGGATGAGAGAATGAGAGGGAAGGAGGAAGGAAGGAAAGTCAACATGATAGAGACCAAAGAGATCATTCCTTAAACTCTCTTTTCAGACCCCCCCCCCCCACCAAGAGAAAAGCAGAAGGTTGTAGGCAGGATTGTAGGTATTTGAGGCTCTCTTTTACTAGTTTTGTGGGTCTGGGTAAGCTCCTTAACGTCTCTGCCCCCAGTGCCCAATGTCATAATAGCAGACAGAACATCAATTAGAGCAGCACCTGGCACAGAGGAAGGTCTCCAGTCTTCTATTCCTACCATCACACTTGCATAGAGCTCGCTTTTTTTGCCCTTCTTGTTAGATACTGGGATTCAATGAAGAACCCAGGTATGTCCGGTCTGTTAGATACTGGGATTCAATGAGGAACCCAGGTATGTCCAGTCTGTTAGATACTGGGATTCAATGAGGAACCCAGGTATGTCCAGTCTGACGTGGGGAGGCCAGAAGCCAACAGGTCAAAGGCAACACGAACTAGAAGTAGGAAGCTGGAGCGAGTCCGTTAGAACCTGAGAGGGAGACCCTAGTGTTCCATCAGCTTCTTTCTCCTCCAGAAGGGAAGGAAATCCAGTGCCCGCTCCTCGAGCGCGGCTGGGAAGGTGCATTTCAAAGGGAGGCGGCCGGGTGCCCCAACCCCGGAGCCCCTTCCGCCCCCTGCAGGCTGCCATTAGCATTCTGTTTTTCCCAGGCCTCCCCGCCCTCCCGCCCCCCGCTGGGATTTTGCCTTTCCGGAGGGTTACTCGTCAAAGGCAGAGAAAATAAGGTATTTAGCTCAGGTTTTGTTCTTCGCCCTATGAGGTTAAACGCTTGACGGTGACCAAGTTAAGTGAGGAGTCGGAAGCCTCCCGCAGGGCTCTCGCTCCGGGAGAAGGCACCCTGACCCGGGAGTCCCGTCAGTGGCGGCTTCTGAAAACTGACAGGACAAGGGCGGAGCAAGATCAGCCACGGAGGGTCGTTGTTCAGGGAAGTCTGGAGGAGGCCCGCCAGCCCAGGTCTCCCAGGACTGCGTAACCGCCCCGCAGGGGCCGGGAGGAACCCCCTCCTCCCACAGATTATGAGGGGCGCACAGGCCAGCAGGCTCTATCGGGAGCAAAGAGCAGCTGGGACCATCTCTGCATTCATTTGAGGCTGACCCCCCCCTCCCCTCCCCCTCCCTAATTCTAGTTTATCCTAGAATCCACAGCCAAAGGAGGGCAATAATAAAAGCAGCAGCAGCTGACTATACAGGCCAGGTTCTTCCCTTTACACCTGTGCGGTCTTTCCAAACCAGCACCCTAAACTGTTCTCATCCCATTTCACAGAAGGGGAAAGAGATGCCTGGAGAAGTGAAGGCCCTTGTCCGAGGGCACCAGCTGAAAATGGTAGCCCGGGAGTCTGAAGGGGCGGCCTGACCTTGGGGCCCTGGGTGGAAGGGTTAAGTATGTGCGAATGGGATGGAGCGCGTGGTTGTCTATACCTGGGAAGGCTCCCGGGCAGGTGTTAGAATGGAGTGCCCATCTGCAGCCGCTGTAGCTTTACAAGCAGTCTCTTTGGAGGACGCTGGACTTCTAAAATCTCAATCCTGAGTTCGAGTTGGTCATTCTTGCTTGGGATAACCATAATGGGGGGAGGGAGACCTCTCTACAAGCTAGAGCTGACCCGAGCCCTAGGCATACACTATCTCATTTAAACCTCCACTACCACCTCAGGAGGAAGGTACTTTTAAATCATCCCCATTTTACAGATGAGAAAACCCAGGCTGGGAGAGGTAAATTTGCCGGAGGGCATACAATTTGAAGGTAGGAGGTCCGAGCGGACCTGGAAATTGGGAAGGCGGCGACCTCTCCCTGGAACTTTAAAACCTTTAAGAGGACGCTGGGGCCTCCAGGCCTGGACTTTATCACTGGGCGCTGGGCAGAGGGAGCTGCGGCGAAGCAACAGCCAGCTCTCCCCCGGCTGCCCGCCGAGTTGCTCTTTCTCTTCCCGCCTTCCCGGCCCGTCCATGCGCTCCAGGGTGGGGCTTGGAGGACCTTGGGGGCTCTTTCCCCCTCCCAGGCAGGCGCTGGAAGCCTTTGGATTGAGGATGGACAGAGGGGAACGCGAGACAGTGCCCGGGATCGCTCCTCCAATGCGCTCCCGCCTCTGCGGCCGCATCCTCGGTACCGCGGCTCCCCTTCGGAGGAGCCAAGTCCTCCTCCAGGGAGTCTTGCAGGGTTCCGAGCGCGCAGCGAACGTCCCCATCGTGACGCACGACCATCCCAGTCACACCCTGCAGGAGGCCTGAGCCCAAAAGCGCCCGTCCAGGCAGGGGCTGGAACCGAGGCATCTGCACCCGGGCCAGGGCCTCTCCGGGGCTGGGTTCCCGGCGTTGCCCCGCTGCGGGGTTAGAACTCCAAATGCGCTCAGGTTGCGCTTGTCTAGCCCCGCGTCCCAGTTTCCCTCCGCCCCATTCCCACAACCGCTCTGCTGTCTTCAGTGAAAACGTATGGGGTGGAGGGTGCCCACATATTTCCGCTGGTCCTGCCTCTTTGCCTTTTCACGCCGCGAGTCTTTCTCTCTGTACTTGAGGTCGAAGGCAGAGGCTAATTTATACTTTAACTCCACCAGCCAGCGATATATGTGTGCTATACAATATATTGTGTGGTGCTATATATAATAATATATAATACATGCATCTTTCACAATAGAACATATTATATATAACAGCATCCAATATAAAATGTAATAGAAAATCACATGTGCTTAAAACATATTTACACATTGCATAGGCTTTAATAGCTCAAAAAGTCACCAGGTTGCAACGTCTCCCGCGCGCCTGAGCCCCCGCTAGCAACCAGGATTAATTTCTCGTATTTCCAGGGTTCATTAAATGTTTGTGCCAGCAAGTAAGTATATGCACCTGAATCTCCTTATCGGTCCCTGCACCCATTGCGCGGGGTTGTACACACTGTTCACCACCCTGCTTTTGCCACTTAAAATACAACTTGAGGTCAGTTCCAGGAAACTTCGGAGTTTTTGCTGGCTCAGCACATCCGGGGTGGGGCACGGTTGGCGGGAAAAGCTGAAATAGCTGATATGGGGGCTTTGGGGGGCTTTCCCTGCAGCTGCGCCGCGGTCCTCTCTTGAGGCTGGTCGCCAGCTGCTCTGCGCCCCGCAAGCGCCCCGCAAGCGCCCGCGGGAGGAGAGGTTGGCGCGGCAAAAGGCGCAGCGCCCCCTGGCTTCCCATGCGCGGAACCCCTCGGGGCCTCCCTGTGGGAGTTTTCCTTTCTTGGCGACCCTCATTGTTTGTCCTCTGAGACCCCAGAAGCAGGTAAACAAGCTCTCAGACCCTGCTCTGTGCTCCTGGGGCTCGTGGGCGGGGGAGCGATCTGCTAGACAGGCCCCTGGCTGATCAAAGGAGGACGTGGAGGGTACAGTCATCTCCATTAACATCCCACCAGGCTCCGAAGCTGGGGCGGGGGTGAGGTTGAGGAAGAGAGCCAGGAACCGCGCGTTGCAAAAGGCCCAAGGAGTGACCGGACCTGAAGTACTCTCTGAATTCCCTCCAGGCTCAAGGGCAGGCTCAGTGCAGAAGCCTAAGCTGCCTCCTCTTCTCTTTCAGAAGCTGTGCAATGAGGCTCAGCTCTTAGCTGGGTGCGGGGCAGCTGGGATACAGGATCCACGATGCTGACCAGGACAAGACTCCATGCTCTGGAGAGCTAATGGGAGATACAGACAACAATTCAAACCACCAGTTAAGAGAATGATATCAGAACATCACCAAACAGGATAATGCAATGGTTCCCAATCTTGGCTGCAGGCTAGAATTTCATGCCCAAGTAGTGTCCTGGGACAAGGGAATCAGAATTTCTGAGAATGAGACCCAGGCATCAGTATTACTTGAAGATCCCTAGATAATTCCAACATACAGCAAAGTTGGAGAACCACCGGGCTCACGGACTTGGGGGTTGATGGAGGTCTTTCTGAAGAATTGATATTTGAGCTCAGATGGGAATGGGGAGGCGGCAGGCAGAAGACCTGAAGGAATACCCTTTGCCTAGGTGCTGTGTTTGTGGTGCTGTGTTTGCTGGGCTCTGGGATTGGCAGTGGAGAGGGAGGAAGGGCGTTTTAGGAGCAGAAGGAAGCAGGTGATAGCTGAGCATCTGGTCACAGTGCAGTGCATCCCTGGGAAGTCTTTCAATTGCCCAATTCCTAGGGACGCCTGAAAGATCATTGGAAAATACCTACTTTAAAGTGACTGACTTGTAAGCCTAATTTAAAAATCAAATAATGCATGGGAATATTTTAAAAATTGAATATTGCTGGAAAGCTTCGAACAGCAACTTCATGAGGTATTTCATAAGGACATTGCCCCAAATCAAAGAAACTATCCTTTCATAAGTCCACTGGGGGGGGGGGGGGAGTGGGGGGAGTGGGAAGCTTCCTTCTAAAACTTTAATTTTGTGCTTATTGAAGGAACTGCTTATTTGGACAAATTATTTCCATATTTCACTCATACACACGAAGGAAAGAAAAGCTGTAAGCACAAGCAGTAACAACTATGTCACACTTGCCACCTGAGGAACAGTGATTATAAGACACCATTGATCGGAGAATGCACCTGAATTTCCATAAATTAAAAGGTGAGTCATAGAATAAAGTAAGCACATGTTATCCAAAGAGCTCTCTACTCTCAGTGCTGTACAGGTTTCAGTTCATTTACTCCTCACAACAACCATATGAGGTAGGAACTATAATTTTTAGAAAATCTACTTTTATTGATTTTAGAGAGGAAAGGAGAGAGAGACAGAAACATCAATTATGAGAGAGAATCATTGATTGGCTGCCTCCTGCATGCCCCCTACTGTGGATGGAGCCTGCAACCTGGGCATGTGCCCTTGATCGGAATCAAACCCAGGACCCTTCAGTGCCCAGGTCAACGCTCTATCCATCGAGCCAAACTGGCTAGGGCAGAATTATAATTTTTTAAAAATATTTTATTTTATTGATTTGAGAGAGAGAGGAAAGGAGAGGGAGAGATAGAAACATGGATCAGCTGCTTCTTGCAGGCACTCTACTGAGGATCGAGCCCCCAACCCACGCATGTGCCCTGACTGGGAATCGAACCAGTGGCCTCTTGGTTCATGGGCCAATGCCCCACCATTGAGCCACAGCAGCCAGGCAGAACTATCATTTATTAACAACATTTTACAGATGAGTAACCAGAGGCACAGAAAGGTAAGTTACTTTAAGTCAGGCCATGACCAAGTTGCAGAGATAGGATATAAATACACTGTGGGCTTAATCCCCACACTAAACTGAGAAAAGTGTGGCCCTACCTGGTTTGGCTCAGTGGATAGAGCATCGGCTTGTGGACTGAAGGGTCCCGGGTTTGATTTCAGTCAAGGGCACATGCCCAGGTTTTGGGCTTGATCTCCAGTGGGGGCGGGGGGAGTGTGGGAGGCAGCCAATCAATGATTCTCTCTCATCATTGATGTTTCTATCTCTTTCTTTCTCTCCCATCCTCTCTGAAATCAATAAAAGTATATTAAAAAAGAAAAGTGTGTAGTTGAGTCAACAGAATCAAAAGGGTTAAAAGGGAGGCTAAGGGGGTATAAGTGGTGGGAGAAAGGACTTGAGAGCTCAATTACTAGTAAGTGGTATGTTGAGATCTCTATTTCAGTTAGACCTCAGTTTTGTAAGTGATTTTTGAATTTTATATAAATGAAATCCTACAGTGTGTTCTTTGTGTCTGGATTTTTCATTCATTGAGATATTCACTCATACTGTCGTGCCTAATTGCATTTGTGTGTTCTCCTTGCTGTGTAATATTTCATTGTGAGAATATATATTCTACTACTGATGGAGACAACATTTGGGTTGTTTCCAGTTTGGGTTATTATGTATAGAGCTGGTATAAATATTCTTGAATATGTTCCTTGGTGAGCATCTGTATTGCATTTCTGTCAAGCCTGTACACACAGGAGTGGGGTTTCTGGGTCACAGAGGTCAGACTATAGATTTTAAAACAAAGTTAATAATACTTTGAAATTTTGGGCTACTTCAGTAGTAATATTTTGAAAGGATTTTTTTTTTTTTCTGAGTAGCAGGTCTCAATAGTGGGTTTAAAATATTCAGCAACTATGTTGTAAACAGATGTGCTCTCATCCAGACTTTGTTGTTCCATTTACAGAGCACAGGCAGAGTCGTTTTAGCATAATTCTTAAGGGCCCTAGGATTTTCAGAATGGTAAATGACCACTGGACTCAAAGTCACCAACTGCGTTAGCCCCTAACAAGCCTTGAACCAGGCACTGACTTTGAAACCAGGCATTGACTTCTCTTCTCTCGCTATGAAAGGCCTAGATGCCATCTTCTTGCAATATAAGGCTGTTTTGTCTGCGTTAAAAATCTGTTGTTTAGTGTAACCACCTTCATTGGTTATCTTAGCTTGATTCTCGGGGTAACTGCTGCAGCTTCTACATCAGCACTTGCTGCTTCACCTTTTATTTTTATGTTATTGAAATGACTTCTCTCCTTAAACTTCATGAACCAACCTCGGCTAGCTTCAAACTTTTCTTCTGCAGCTTCCTCACCTCTCTCAATCTTCATAGCATTGAAGAGAGTTACTACCTTGTTCTGGATTAGCCTGTGTCTTAAGGGAATGTTGGGGCTGGTTTGAACCTCTATTCTGACCATTAAAATTTTCTCCATATCAGCAATAAGGTTGTTCAGTTTCTTATCATTGGTATGGTCACTAGAGGAGCACTTTTAATTTTCTTTTAAAAAACTTTTCTTCCATTTTTTTCCTAAATATGTTTTTATTGATTTCAAAGAGGAAGGGAGAGAGAGAGAGAGAGAGAGAGAGAGAGAGAGAAACATCAATAATGAGAGAGAATCATTGATCAGCTGCCTCCTCCCCATCTCCTACTGGGGATCAAGTCTGCAACCTGGGCATGTGCTTTGACTGAGAATCAAACCGTGATCTCCTGGTTCATAGGTCGAGGCTCAACCACTGAGCCACACTGGCTGGGCTAAAAAACTTTTCTAACTTGGCTAATTGTTTGGTGCAAGAGGCCTAGCTTTTGGTATATCTCAGATTTCAACATGCCTTTCTCACTAAGCTTAATCATTTCCAACTGCTGATTTAAAGTGAGAGATGTGCAACTCCTCTTTTCATGTAAACACTTAGAGGCCATTGTAGGGTTATAATTTGGCTGAATCTCAAAATTGTTGTGTCTCAGGGAATAGGAAGGCCTATGGAGAGCAAGAGAGATGGGAGAGTGGTCAGTGGGTGGAGTAGTCAGAACACACACATTTATCAGTTGTTTCTTTTCTTATATGGTCGTGATTTGTCGTTCCCCAAAACCATTACAAAAGTAGCATCAAAGATCACTGATCACAGATATAACAAATACAATAATACTGAAATAATTTGAAATATTGTGAGAATTATCAAAATGTGATGAGAAGTGAGCAAATGCTGTTGGAAAAATGTTGCCCATGAACTTGCTCCATGCAGAGTTGTCACAAATCTCGAATTTGTAAAAACACAGTATCTGCCTGGCCAGTATGGCTCAGTGGTTGAGCCTTGACCTATGAACTAGGAGGACATGGTTTGATTCCTGGTCAGGGCACATGCCCAGCTGCAGTTTCAATCCCCAGTAGGAGATATGGAGGAGGTGGCTGATCAATGATTCTCTCTCATCGTTGATGTTTCTGTCTCTTTCTCCTTCTCCTTTCCTCTCTGAAATCAATAAAAAAAAATCCTATCTAATAAAGAGGGAATGTGCTAATTGACCCTAACGCTGTCGCAAAGATGGTGGCGCCCACAGCCAATAAGGAGGGAATATGCTAATTGACTGTCCCGCCCCCAAAGATGGCGGCACCCACAGCCAATAAGGAGGGAATATGCTAATTGACTGTCACGCCCTCAAAGATGGCAGCACCCATAGCCACAAGATGACGGTGCCCAGTCCCCTCAGCCCTGCTGGGGCGCCTGCCTCCAGAGTCCCTCAGTTCCCTCAGCTCCTCAGCCACCCAGGGCCAGCCTGAGGTGCAGGCAAGCCTCAGATGGCAGCTGCCCAGGTGCCCAGGGCTGGCCTGAGGCGAAGGTAACCAGGGCCGGCCGAGGCTTGTGCTGGCGGCCGTGGCAGCAGAGGTGTGATGGGGTGTTGCCTTTCCCTGATCGCCGGGTTGCCTCCCGCTCCTGAGGGCTCCCAGATTGTGAGAGGGGACAGGCCTGGCTGAGGGAACCCCCTCCAGTGCATGATTTTTCATGCACCTGGCCTCTAGTGTGTGTATGTATATATATATATATATATACACACACACACACACAGTACCTACAAAGTACAATAAAGCAATGCACAATAAAACGAGGTGTGCTGTTTTCCCTATTTAATCAATCATGGGAAATTTTGCTAAGAAGTATTCTAATATTCAACACTCTTGCATTCTTGTGGTAAACTGGCTATGGTCATGTTTTATATCCACAATGCATTGCTAGACTCTATATGCTAACCTATTATTTGGGAGTATTGCACAATATTTACAAGGGAAATTGGTCTGTATTATCTTTGTAGGTTTTGATTGGAATCATATGCTAAATTTGTAAAAATAATTTGGGAACTTTGTTTTATTCTCTATGAAACAACTCAGATAAATTTAATAAAAATTTACCCCTGAAATTTACCCTTGGAAATACTCTACAAGCTTTTTTACTTTTTCTTCTATTTTTATTGCACTATTTAATTTTTAAAATTCAAATGTTTTAACTGAGAATTTGACCAAATAGTAGAGTTATACAATATAGCAACCTATTTTATATAGTAATAATAGTCATGTGTTACATTTGGTCTTGATTCTGCTGTCTTATTTTATGATTTTACTTCTTTTTTCTTTCCTTTTTGTTTTCTTCTTTTTGCTTGTGTGTGATATAATTCCCATTGTATTAGTATTTCAGAAAATATCTGCCATTAGAGATTATTTTTATGGCTTTAAACTATATACCTAAGTTTCCTCTCCCATCCAATCTAAGAAACAAAATAGGTTATATAGACTATTGCTAAAGAGAGAACTAGCTGGAGTGGAAGTATCATGACAGGGTGAGTACTCGTCTCTCTCACTCTGTATCCTCAGTGCCCAGCACAGGGACACAGACACAGATGTTGGATACATAGAAACTGATTGGATGAATGAATTAATACAGTCACTAAGTTTTGACAGCAGGCTTTGAGATTTAGGTAAACAGTCTATTCTATCTATATGTATTCTTGTATGTTCAACATTATGTTGTTTTACACTTGACATTCATTTTATAACTACAATTGCTGTAATGATTTGCCATCATTTATAATTAAGTGAATTCTGAGGTCTGAGCTCACTACCAGTCCTCTTGTGCACTGACCTCTGCATTTCCAATCTCTTTTGCCTGACTGGGTTGTGTTTATCATATATACATGTGGTGTATGTGTGTGTGTGTGTGTGTGTGTGTGTGTGTGTGTGTGTGTGTGTGTGTGTGTGTGTTTCAGGAAATCATTGCAGGTGCTGCTTTTCCATGATCTGATCTTCTTCCCTGTTTCCCTCCCTCCTTCTCTTTATATATTTCTAAGACAATTATTTATTTTTAGAGTAAGTAGGACATGTACATGGTTCAAACCTCAAGAATAAAAAAGGAAAATCTTTGTTCCTTTTCTTTCCCAGCCACTGAATTCCTCTTCTTAGACACAACCAATATTATCAGTTTCTTATGGAGTTTCTGGAGCTATTTTATTCAAATGGAGACATACTTATTTTTTCCCAATGGTAGCATAGACTAGCACTGTTCTGCATCAGCTCCCCTCCCCCCTTAACAATGTATGTTGGAAATTACTTTATAGCATTTTGTAAAGTGTTTCCTCTTTTTTGTGTGGCCAGTTGCATGAGTATTTCAATACACAAATGCACCAAAGTTACTTATCTATCTTCCCACTGATGGTAATTGAGGTTGTTTTTAGTCATTTGCCATGTAATGCTTTTTTTTTAAAAATATATTTTATTGATTTTTTACAGAGAGGAAGAGAGAGGGATAGAGAGTTAGAAACATCGATCAGCTGCCTCCTGCACACCCCCTACTGGGGATGTGCCCGCAACCAAGGTACATGCCCTTGACCGGAATCGAACCTGGGACCCTTGAGTCCGCAGGCTGATGCTCTATCCTCTGAGCCAAACCGGTTTCGGCCATGTAATGCTTTTTAATAGGTAAACTTTTGCATTGCATTCCTTTTCTATTCAGCAGCAACTGAATCAGAATTTCTGGGTTGTGACTTTTTATGAAAGCCTCTTGGGTGAATGGGATGTATGGTGAACCATGCCTTAGGCAGGTATTCCTTAGACCCTCTAAACTTCATTTTGTGCATCTTAGCACTTGTTTAGACTTGGCCCCATTATTTCCTATTGTTGATGGGAAGAGGGCTCTATTTGAGATGTGAGCTTCCCCTTGGGCCAACTGCACTCTCAGGCTTGGTAAGAGTTTCCAGAGCTGTAGCCAACATCATCAGTTTGACTTACTGCTCTGTTTTATAACAACCCAGTACTGATTCTCAGAGGCTTCTTTCAAGGGCTTGACAAGGGTGGGACTGGCTTGGTCTGGATCTAGCCCAATGGGAGGGGGGCAGCTGGGTCTGGGTCTCACGTGATTTTGAGGTGCATGTGGGTGGGCAGGGACTTGACTCTGGGTCCCGTGGTGAACCCCAGACTCTGACAGGAGGAAGGTTTTCATATACATTTTACTAATTTTCTTTCATTGCTGACACTTCTATTATAGAGAAAGGGCAAATAGCAATATTAAATTATTTCCTCTAATTAATCCCCTTTTAGTGTGCACAAATTTCGTGCACCGGGTCACTAGTTGTTTATAAGAGCCAGTCAGATACAGTAAATCAAGGAAGCAGAGTTATTGCTATTTCCTTTTCTCTTCATGTATTACCCTACTTTATATTAAGACCAATTATATTTCTAGAATTAAAAAAAACCAACAACTCTTGTTGAAATCTTAATCCATTCTTTAGATAACAATTTTCCACAATTATTTTGTATTTCTATTAAAGCTCTTACTGTGAATTGTTCAGGGTGGTATCGTCCATTTCTTTGAAACAGATACATTTTGCAGGAATAGTCTTTATTTTCTGAGGCACTGTATATTTCCCACTTCTGATAGAGGCATAAGGTAAGTACTATTTCATTTTTTCTTAACGTTCCCATAAGGAAACATATATCAGGCAAGATGCAGATAACAGATGTCTACCCAGTGCTTGCAATATGTGAGGCACTGTTGCTCTAAGTACTTTCATGTATAGAATCATTAATCCTCATCACAAGATGGGTAACTATTATTATCCCACTTTACAAATCAGGAACTGAGGTACAGAAAGATCAAGCAATTCCCCCAAGATGAGCCCTGGTCATAAATTATGGAATCTAAATTCAAAGGCAGGCAGTCTGGTCCAAAGTCCATGCTCTTGTAGCCACCATGCTACACTTTCATAGCTTCCTGTCTTCAGAATCCCCCCAAAATTAGGAAGGGAGAGTGTTTTAACTTAAAATCACATTCAAATTTATGATTGTTACATGGGACTATAAATAACTGAGCTTAGACAAGTTTTCCAACTTAAAATAAATGCAAGCCATTCATTCATTCATTCATTCATTCATGCATGCATGCATTCCTGTGTTATTAGTAAAATAATTGAATTGCTTGAGTGCCTGAATTTTCATCCAGGAGCAGAAGGAAGAGTTTCCATGTGGAATAGATTTTAACGGGAGAGTAGGAGACCCAAGTCAAGATGTTGTCTGATTACATGCCATAAAGTCTCTTTGGTTCTATGGCTTGTAGCTAAAAGCATCCTAATTCATAGATTCATTTTCCTTTAGGTTTATATTGTAAAGAAAGAAACCATATTGTGATCCACACTATTGGTTTTTAGTCTCTAGCATTTATTTATTATTTGATGATAACTGAGTCATGTATTAAGAAAACAAGAGTTATAAAGTTATCAAAGCATTTTATCTTAATAATCCCCAAAGGAAGTAGTAGGATACATAGGAGAGTATAAAGTTTGTCAATGTCATTAAGAAAGAAGGCTAATAAACTATGAGAAGACACCTCCTCCTAACAGGATTACGCATATAAAAATATATTGTCCACATTTTCACTGCGTATGTTATTCTGGGGTCACCACTCATTTGAAGGATTTATGTTTGACAGATGGTACCTAATGCAGCTTTTTCCCCTTCACCTATTGTGAAGAGGGAACCTATGCCAAGATTTCACAATATGAAAATTGCTCCCGTTTCCTAAAGGGCAAAGATGAATCACTTTCTTTTTGGATTAAGAACATGTTAGGATGGCTCAGAAACGCATTGACACAGTTTACTTGCCGCAGTGCTGACATTCAATGCTGTATATATTTTGGGGAGAAGATTCCTGTTTGTCTCCATGGAATAGCCAGTTATTGCTGTTAGAGTGGAGTTATGAAAATTCAAAGCTTTTTTAAAATAAAGAATTTTGCAAAGCATGCCTATTATTACTCTTCCATTCCCAATCCAATCATTGTTAAGGAGTTCTTAGTTCATCCCCTGGTAGTTGAAGAGAACAATAACTTGTTCTGAAACAAGAGCTCAAAACATAAGCTCAGTTTATTCTTTTTTTTCCTAAATTCTAGTTATCTTTTTAAAAATATATATATACTAGAGGCCCGGTGCACGGAATTTGTGCACTGGGGGGGGGGGGGTTGTCCCTCAGCCCAACCTGCACCCTCTCCAATCTGGGACCCCTTGGGGGTGTCCTTAGGGGCAATCAGGCAGTCAGACATCCCTTTCACAATCCGGGACTGCTGGCTCCCAACTGCTCACCTGCCTGCCTGATTGCCCCTAACCACTTCTGCCTGCCAGCCTGATCACCCCCTAACCACTCCTCTGCCAGCTTGATCGACACCTAACTGCTCCCCTGCCAGCCCGATCATCCCCAACTGCCCTCCCCTGACAACCTGGTCACCCCAAATGCCCTCCCCTGTATATTCCCTCTTTATTAGATAGGGTTTTTTCTTTAACATATTGGACATCCCTAACTGGTTTAGCTCAGTGGATGGAGCATCGGCCTGCAGACTCAAGGGTCCCAGGTTCGATTCCAGTCAAGGGCATGTACCTTGGTTGGGGGCACATACCCAGTGGGGAGTGTGCAGGAGGCAGCTGATTGATGTTTCTTTCTCATAGATGTTTCTAGCTCTCTATCCCTTTCCCTTCCTCTCTGTAAAAAATCAATGAAATATATTTTTTAAAAAAAGAAACATTTAAGATTCCTCCATATCTTCCTGGCTGGTGTGACTCAGTGGTTGAGACCCCAGGCTGGAGCTAGGAGGGGATTGTGCTGTGGGGGTGCACGCCCCTCCCACGCTGAGACTCCAGGCTTCCGCTGGGAGGGGATCTCTCCATGGGGATGCGGGTGCCTCCCAGGCTGAGACCCCAGGCTGCAGGTTTGTGTGTGTGAGATCACTCCATGGGGAATGAATTTGTTTTTTATAAAGGGTCAGGAGGGCCTCTGGGCAGCATTCCGCCAGGCCGCTTACTCTGCCGGCTCTCAGCGGCAGCCCTACCTGAGACTGGGGGAATCCAGCGGGGCTGAGAGGACTGGGTGCTGCCATCTTGTGGCTATGGGCGTCACCATTTTTGTTGTGGAGTGACGGTTAATTTGCACATTACTCTTTTATTAGATAGGATTTTTATTTATTTCAGAGAGAAAGAGAAAGGCAGAGAGAGATAGAAACATCAATGATGTAGAGAATCATTGATTGGCTGCCTTCTGCATACCCCCCACTGGGGATTGAGCACACAACCCAGGCATGTGCCCTGACCGGGAATCAAACCATGACCTCCTGGTTCATAGGTCGATGCTCAACCACTGAGCCACACCAGCTGGGCATATCTTTTAAGACCAATGCAAAGTACCATCTCCTCCAGAAGACTTTCTTGCAATTTTTACTTTTAGCAACACATACTTTTTTGGTGTTTGGCTTTTATTTTCTTTCTAATCTAGTTTGTTACTTATTTGTTTACTTTATATAACACTGGAGGCCTGATGCACGAAATTCATGCAAGGGGGTCAGCTCCCCTCCCACTGCCACGGTGGCAGCTGCATCTGCCTTGCCCCCCGCCTCCGTGGCTTCGTCAGGAAGGTCATCTGGTCTAATTAGTATATTACGCTTTTCTTATATAGATTATCTTCTCAACATGTTTATATGCTACATAATTTAGACATCGATATCTATGACATATCTATGAGGTAGATATCTGTCTAAACTGTGATACATGTTCTCATAAACTAGTACCATTCCATAAAAGGTACATAGTAAGACCTCAGTGAGCCTGATTATGAGAGTAATCCACTTCCTAGGTAATTAGCCTTAATAAGGAAATAAGTCATTAATGAAATCATTAGATGATGAAAAATTGTCATGGACTACTATTGTTTCCTTTTTCTTCTTCTAATGGCTCCGAAGCCTCAATCTTGCCCCCTTCAGTTCATCCTCTGTACTGATGCCGGAAAGCTCTTCTTAAACCACAGTCTTGACTACGCCACTCTCTGATTCATGTTCTCCAGTGGCTTCCTATGATCTCCAGGGTATGAGCCAAAGTATTTGGTTAGCCCCCAAGGCCCTGTGTAATCTGACTGTCTAGCACTCTCCTTATTTTCTCTTGCTCTTCCCAGCATACCCTTCATCCCCACCTCAGAGTCCTCCCTCAGTGACTGCACAGGCATTGACTTGGCCTCTCTGGCCCTTCTCTCTCTGTTATACATTGAATGTGCTCCCTTCCCCCACCCCAATTCATATGTTTAAGTCCTAACCACACTGTCTCAGAAGGTGACCTTATTTGGAAATGGGTTCATTGCAGATATAAGTAGTTAAGATGAGATCATACTAGAGTATGATGGACCCCTCATCCTATATGACTGGTGTTCTTATACAAAGGGGAATATGGCCTCGGACATGCACACAGGGAGAGCATCTTGTGAAGATTGGAATGATGCTGCCACAAGCCAGGAGGGAGCCTTGAAGTAAATCTTTAGCACCTTCAGAGCGATCATGGCCTTGCTGACACCTTCATTTTGGAATTCTGGCTTCCAGAACTGTGAGACAATAAATTCCTATTGTACGCAGCCACCAGTCTCTGGTACTTTGTTATGGCGGCCCTAAAGAACTAACATATCTTCTTCCCATTTGGTGGAGTCCTTTGTACTCACTGTTCAATATTTAGCTTCAGGATTTGATCACCTTGCCCTAGCCGGTTTGGCTCAGTGGATAGAGTGTTGGCCTGCAGAATGAAGGTCCCTGGTTCAATTCCAGTCAAGGGCATATGCCTGTGTTGTGGGGTTGATCCTCAGTGAGGGGCATGCAGGAGGCAGCCGATCAATGAGTCTCTCTCATCATTGATGTTTCTCTCTCCCTCTCCCTTCCTCTCTGAAATCAATTTAAAAAAATTTGGTCACCTCTTTTAACCCTTTGCACTCACTTGCTTTTTTCTCGATTCCTTTATTTTAATGCTAACCGTGTCGAGTCACACTCGACATCAGAGTGCAAAAGGTTAAAAGCTTCTTCTGACATCCCCCACCCTCTCCCATGGCTGAATTAGTTAGGCGTCTCCTCTGGCTCTCAAGTCTTTTGCATTTTGACCATTGATTTCTTTGCTTGTATCTCACTGTGATCTGTGTCTTGTTCGTCTCTTTATTACAGCTCCTTGTATAAATGTCTTAATATGTGTTATTGGACAAATGGATTTTACCTTCAATGACTTTAGCACCATCTCCATGGTGAAATATTTGTCTCATAGGAACATGGTGACATTCATTTTATAGAGGGAAATCCAGAGATATAAACAGAGAGAAAGTACATTAATCAAGGTCACTAGCATCTCTACAGCACAGCCAAGAGGTACCTTCCACATTCTGGATTTAATATCAAAGCATTTTGGAGACTAATACCTCCTTTTGCAGTTGAAGATTTTGATATCTAGTTTGTTAGATAAAAATGGTCCTCATCTGCACAGAAGAATCCAGAAAAGAAAGGAGTTCATTCCTTTGATACTTACATAACTATTAATAAAGACACAGAATTCTTTTTGAGAAACTCAAATGAAGATTCAGAATTTGGATTTCTTTTCTAGTGTAAACTCTTTTCATCTCTTCCCAAGAAACCCATAAGAGTGTCTAAATTTCACTTAGAGTGAATGTTGGTATACTTTTTTCCAGCTCTCACTAGTCATAATTTAGTTAACACATTTTCTCCACAGCAGCAGAAAACTTAATTTAAAGTACTAGCTAAAATTAAGAATCTTAAGATCTAATCCAAGGCTCTATTGATAATAATCGGAATCACAATTCTAGTGTTGTCTCTTAACATTAAAGATTCTATGGCTAGCACTGCATACCTAAGAATTTTCTGCTCTTGGTTTGTGGGCCTCAGGAAATTCACTGTGGACTTAGTTGAGAAACAAAATGGAAAAGAGTGGAAGGATCACATTTGTGTCAGAGCAAATCCTTTCTAAATCATCAAGAGACTGTTAGATGGCCACAAAGAGATTTTGCCAAGGGTTTTATACAACTAAAATCAATGCATCCACTTTATCTGTTTTGAACATACTGGGGATGCAACTGGAGATGTCACTAAGAGTTAGAGCTGCTCAGAAACCTTTAAGGTGTCAATTGACCATATTTTTAGGTGCAGAAATATTACATGGACACACCACAGATTCACCAGTGATTTACTTTTTAAAATCTGCAACAAATGGACCCAGGAATCTACAAGGGAATAAAAATATCATGAGAGCAAAGCTGAGTTGAAGCAGGGTAACTCAAAATCAATATTTTGCTTTTAAACTCTTAAGGGGAGACCCAGGAGAGCTGCACTCATTTTGTCCTCCTTACTTATCATCCTCAGAGGATGGGGTAAAAAGTGACAAGCCTGCTCCTTACTTCAGTCAGGACATTCTTCACTAACAAGCCACTTGTTAGCGTTCTTAGCTTCAATTTCCTGTTCAGTGGCTTTTTAATAGCTATGCTATCAGATGCTGGTTAAAAAACCCAAAGTTACTTTCCATATTATATGTGAGACTGCATTTTGGGAATCAGGCCAAGAACAGTCAATAGCAAACTTGATGGAGAAAAGGGGGATCCTCTTGTTGGCTATACCTATGCAACAAAGGGAGGTGAAACACTCCCACTGCAGGCAGCTTGGCTGTGTCTTCTGCTGTGAATTAGAATTCCTTGTTATTTGAAACAAATTTAACTTTATTTTTATTGTTGATGCTATTACAGATGTTCTCATTCTCCCTTTGCCCACCTACACCCATAGAATTTTTTGTTATTAAGTCAAACTCTTTTCTGTCCGTGTATATTGACAGGCAAAAACTTTATTTCCATTACTTGGCTGGTGTCTTCAATAGGGGCAAATGGGTCAATTGAACCATGTTTGATGATTTCTGGTATTGGAATTGTTTAGAAATCAAAGGCACAGATCTTGGTTCAGTGTGAAATGTCCACCCAACACTTGACTCCTTGGCTTACTGCGCTTGTTCCATAAACATTATGGGCTTGAGCAATTTCCTTCATAGAAAAGACAGGAAGAGATGACCAGTGGTCCACATCTTCCTTTTGTCATGAAAGATTGGGAGAAATGTGGGGCAAAATGAGTAAAGGAGTGACTAAGCTCAATTCTCTCACATATAAAAATATTTCTCAGTGTATTATCTAGTGTACAAACAGGAAAACAGAAATTGCAACAGTATGTTAACTGAGAGAATCTAATTTGGGGGGATTAGTTTAACCAATTTCTAGGACTGAAAAACTAGAAAATAGTCATTGAGATAACTCAGAGATAGTAACTCCAGGAATAAACTATGACCTCTAGGGTGTGGGGAACAAATAGATGGGGTTCGGGTTATCTGAACAGAGAAACTTGGGAGAGAGGCCCTGTGAAGTTGAAACACAGATCTTTGTGGGGTGGGGCTGGGAGCTGGGAGGTTGGGCAGGTGGGGAGGAGGTGTTGTCTGGATGGTGCTGGTGGTTCAGGAACTCAAAGGAGGGACTTCTTGGAGCTGGGACCACTGAGGAAGGGTGCTACTTAGCTGAGGTGCCAACATGAGACTGGTGTTGCACGCGCACGTGCGCGCTCACACACACACACACACACCCTGGAGACTGGAACCATCTGCCACAGCCAGAGAGATATGCTAACAGAAATAGTGAGCAAACAAGAAAGAAGAAACCTCCTCACTGCCACCACTACCACCTTCCTGTCTTCCAATATCCTTCCACATTGGCACAGCCCAACAAGAAGCCAGCTGGAAAAGGAGGCATGAAATATGTAGAATCTTTAGGCTCAGCACCACAAAACACAGAAGAGAGGAGTAGGTTTGGAGCAAAGAGCCAATTGCCTACTAACTGGCCACTTGATTCACAGTATCCAATCTGTCAGGGTTGGCTAAGTATGCTGCAATAAAAAGCTCCCAGATCTAGATGGCCCAAAACAAAGGCTTACTTTTCAGCCTTCCCACATGTTCACTGCAGGTGGGCTGGGCCTCTGTTTGGCAAACGGATGCAGCAGCCATTGCCTGAAGCCTTGGTGGTCACCACGGCCGAGGGAGGGAGCTCTGGTGAATTGTGCACGGCTCTTAAAGCTTCTGTACATTTCTTTGGCCAAAAGAAGTCACATGGGCATATCTGATTCCAAGACTGGGGAGAGGGAGTGCTAGAAATGGTTGAAGAAGAACTAGAAATGGTTGCTATGAGGGAAAATGGATATTTATTAGGCAAATTTCAATAAAAATTTTTGCATAGTTGACGTTTATGTTTGGAAAAACAGAGCAATCAGTACTGTGTGTCTTCCTTTTCCATCTAAGGATCCTTTAAGGCAAATTTTCAGCTGTGACAGCAATTAAAACTTACCGTGCAATTTCATTGCTAGTAATTGGTTGGTTTATAGATTTTCTATTTCTTCCTGGTTCAATCTTGAAAGGTTCTATGCTTCTAGAAATCTATCCATTTCTTCTAGATTGTCAGATTTGTTGGCATATACTTGCTTGTAGTATTCTTTACTGATTCTTTGCATTTCTCTGGTGTTGGTTGTAACTTAATTTTTCACTTATGATTTCATTTATTTGGGCTCTTTTTCTCTTGATGAGTTTGGCTAAAAGTTTGTTAATTTTGTTTATCTTTTCAAAGAAACAGTTCTAAGTTTCATTGATCTTTTCTATTGTTTTTTAAATTTCTATTTGTTTATTTCCACTCTGATCTTAATTATTTCCTTCCTTCTGTTTACTTTGGGTTTTGTTTGTTCTTCTTTTTCCACTTTCTTTAGGTGTGAAGTTAGATTGTTTATTTGGGCTTTTCTTGTTTCTGGAGGTAGGCCTGTGTAGCTATGAACTTCTGGCAGTTTTAATTATATTGTAAAAATAAGTATTGTATTGAAATGAAGAAGCCTGGATACTAAAAAATTACTAAATTATAAAAGGTTAACCCAAAATTTCTTTTTTTAAAGGATATTAAATCTAGACCTGGCTGGATAGCTCAGTTGATTAAAGCAGCAACAAGATATGCCAAGGTTGCAGATTCGATTCCCAGGTCAGGGTACATACCAGAATCAACCGATGAATGTATAAATAAGTGGAACAATAAACCAATGATTTTTTCTCTCTCTCAAATAAAAAAATTAAAAGGATATTAAATTATATTGTTCTCAGCAAGTGCAAAATGTCTTTTTCTTTTCTTGCTTTATTTTTTCAATTTTAAAACAAACTTAAGTCTATTAGCACATTATTGGGACTATGAATTCAAATGTATTTATTAGCCTGAGTGTGAGATGAAGATGATTTGGGGACAGCAGACCTAGAGAGCAGCATAAACAAGTAAACAAATAAAAGTCCTCCAAGGGCAGGAAAGACCCTTTATTCACTCCTCTATTGGCAGCCTCTTCTATGATGTCTGGCATTGCACATAGTAGATGCTTAATACTATTTGCACTGATAGAGACAATGTTGTAAGTGCTCTGAGCATGAAAGCTACAGGTTATTTAGGAAGTCCATAGGAGAGGCACCCAAAGCTAATTTGTGTGGTTAGGGAAAATCCCAGAGGGAGTAGGAAGAGAAGGAGGCAACCAGGTGGCCACAGTGCAGCTCAAGGTAAAGCCACCTGGAATCTCCTGATAAACTGCATTGGAAGGACACTAGGCTGTTGGGATAGGGCAAGGATGAGGCGAGAAAGGATGAGGTGAGCTATGGTCAATGCTACATTTAGGATTTCAACCGCTTTCTGAGTACACTAGCAATGTATATTCTACTGGGGAATAATTTATTCCACTGAGAAACTAATTAATATTTACTACATCATAGTGATAATGTACATAAATAAAAATATTTTTAAGATAAGGAAGTGCTGAGTGAAATATAATAGAAACAAAAAAATCAAGTGGAAATTTAGAAAAGGACAAAAATTTCTTACCAACTATGGGATCAAATTGTATGTGTAAGGCATATATATAATATATATCTATTGATTCTGTAGGAATTAAAAGCAATGAATGTATTTATTTAAATTTTAAATTATATAAGTGAATTCATTTTTATAAAAACATAAACAGTACAAATCAAATGAAAGTACTTTACTCCACATCTGAGTCCCACATTGAAATTTGATCTATCTCTCTAGGTTTTTTTTAATGTATTTATATACATATGTTTGTATCTGTAGAATACATAGTTATATATATAAATTAAAAACATAAGTTGTATCACAGTCTATTTCCCCCCCCCCCAACTGGTTTTTGTTTCACTTTAACATTAATTTTTGAGGAGATTTTCATCGGAGTAGATCTAATTTAATCGTTTTAATTGTGTAACAATTTTCCAAATATGGGCATATATCATTTATTCCATTCTCTTACTGGTGGAATTCTAAGTTGTTTTCAGTTTTCAGCTATTATAAACAATGTCACAATGAACAAAATAGAATCAGAGACCTAGAAACATGGAATAGACTGACGAATCTCAGAGGAAAGGGGGTTGGGGCGGGGGGCCCGGAAAAGATTAACCAAAGAACTTATATGCATATATGCATTGCCCATGGACACAGACAATAGGGTGGTAAAGGCCTGGGGTGGGGCGGGAACCAGATGGAGGGGAGCAATGAGGGGGGGAAAGGAGGAACATTTGTAATATTCTCAACAATAAAAATAAACGAATGACTGAATTAAACAAACAAACTGCTAAAAATAATGTTGGCTGCTTGGCCAAATTTCATGGAAGTTCACTGATCTGTTAGGTATATTTGCATCAAATTGCTTAAGTTCTCCCGCCTCAGCTTTGACATCTATGGAGCAATGGTAATGGCATTCCCTCTATTTTTCTCACAGGGAAGCAGTAGTTAAAGATCAATGGGACTTTGAGTGGGCAGGAAGAGGTGATGGGCACCCGGGGAGTGGGCCCAGTGCTGCCCCTGGAAGATCAAAGAGCTGGGCTATCTCCTCAAGCCTCTTCTTCCTTCTGTTATTGCCCAAACCTGGATAGAGGCCATGGGTGGGGAACAGGGCACAGGGGTGGAGGTAGGGGAGGACAAGAGGGTAGAGACAACGTGTTTTCAAAGAGAAAGGACTTTGGGTGAGCGGATGTGGTGCCCTCTTGGCCATAGTCAGGAAGAATTTGAATTTGTTTATCTCTCTTAAATAGTGCCTCATGGATGCTCCCCCCACTCCTCCAGGTTTCCAAGCCTGCAGAACTGATTTCCTGCCCTTCTTCTATCTCCTCTTTTCTCTCTGCACCATGGCACCCTCCCCACTGAGTGATGCTCTTCATTATTTGCTGTGGAACCTTCAACTTTCATGCAAATCCCACTCTGCAGACATTCCCTGCAGCTTTCACATGCTCTATGTTCTCGGCATTAGAAACCTACTCAATTGACTGTTTACATTTGTTACTGTCACATAGAACGTTTTCCTTTTCCCCTTTTCATCATTTGTGACCTCTCCGGGCATTTCTCCCAACTCAAGAGAGCTTGATCAGCCCCCTCGGCCTGTTCCTGCAGATACCCTTCTCCTGGTCTTGCTTTCAACTGAAAAGCACAACTTCTTAGCAAAACTTCACTCTGGGAAACGAACATAATGAAGGGAAATGAACATCTCTCTTTTCTTGGTCTGTGAAGCTCTGGAAGGTACTGCCCAGCCCCCTTTTCCAGGTCGCCTAGCTGCCATGATAACATCTACCGGGCTTTTATTTTAGGTCTCGCATTCAACAGCGCTGCAGCCCCTCTCGGTGGCGACTGCTTCAGCAGGCACTAGGACCTGAGTTTGATCCTTGCTGCTTTGGTATCTTTTCAATGGCTTCAGGCCTGTTGCCTCTGGGAACCATGATTTAGGGAGTGATTTGATTAGCTTCTCCCTCATGGCAGTCACACACTCCACCGCACACTCTGTGGTTAGTTTGGCAGTTTCTCTTCCTCACGTGGTGGGGGAATGTCCCAGCTTCCCTTCCCCATGCAGCTCTGCTGAGGGAGGCCGCTCCACATGACAAAGAACCCGATCAGGTAGAGACTGTGTAGAGCTAGCAGAAGGTAGTGAATTCACAGGAGGCAAAGAAGCTATTATCTGAAGACCTGAGTAACCAGGAGAAGGGTGTCTGAGAAAGCACATTGAGTAGAGCATACAGGAGAGGCTAAAACTTGGACTAGCAGAAAAGGGTAATACTGGCCAAAGCAGCTTGGTGCTCCAGGGGTAGAGTGTAGGATGGTTTGGGGAGCGGAGAAAAAGACTAGAGACAGGAGGTGATGGATATGGATATGGCTGAAGATCAAGATTGGGTTCATATTATGGGCCCATTAATTACTAGTAGAATGAGCTTGTCCCAACAGTATTCTTAGACGGTAGCTTCTTGTTTGGGTCCCTCCAAGGCCCAATCTCAGATGCAGGAAATGAACCCAGACAGAGCGAGGGAGAAAGTTGTCCAGGATGAGGGCTGCTGGCAATGCAGAGGCTTACACACGTCTCTTGGCAAGTAAAGTTTCTCACAAATTTCATACCCGGGCTGGAATTTTTAAAAAAATATATTTTATTGATTTTTTACAGAGAGGGAGGGAGAGGGAGAGAAAGTCAGAAACATCCATGAGAGAGAAACATCAATCAGCTGCTTCCTGCACACCCCCTACTGGGGATGTGCCCGCAACCAAGGTACATGCCCTTGACTGGAATCAAACCTGGGACCTTTGAGTCTGCAGACCGACTCTATCCACTGAGCCAAACTGGTCAGGGCGCGGGCTGGAATTTTATGATCATTATGCATATTACTACATTGGCATTTCTCTCCCCCCTCCCTCCCCCATTTTCAGCTTTTATTTACAAAGTAGTGTGTGTGTGTGTTGAGGAGGGAAGGAGGGAGCGAGAGAGACGGACAGCAGGAGAGCCTTCCACAGTACTCCCTGTGGGAGGGAACTGGTCTGTGAAGCTCTGGAAGTTACTGCACAGCCCCCTGCGCAGTGTACAGTGCCATTTAATAAAACCATGTTGTTAAAGGCTAGAAAAAAGAAATTAAATTTTCCCGAGCACTCCTTGCCACTGTAAATATGGGAAAGTCTGTTATCGAATAGCAGTTAAGTAGTTGCCAAGGGGGAACATTGTGACAAAATCTCAACCAAATATTGATATGAACATATTGTTGTTTATGTGAAAATATGTTCCTTCCGTCCGGGAAAGGAAACTGTAAGGAGAGAAACACAAACAACACATTGAAGAGATGTCGAGTGGGAAAGCTGTTCATCTGCCAGAGCAAACCACCCCTCTTCGTTCTGTGAATTTTCCTGGAGAGATTGTCAGGAAATTTACTTACACAAGTGGGAAGCCAAAATTCTTCCATTCAAGGAGAAATGACAGATTTTAAGGGCTGTTATTTGGTAAAATTGAAAGCACACAATTTGGTTATACTCTGAGAATGTTTTTTGATTGAATCATCAGGGACTTTTTTTTAACCCCAGAGAAAAGGTTAAGAAAGTGATTTCATTTTTAGGAAACTGTGTGTATTCATGTATTAACCTGTAGAAATTTATATTTGATATCATTATTCTTGTTTCCCAAAATTTGACATATATATTTAAATATATTTTTATTGATTTCAGAGAGATACATCAATGATGAGAGAGAATCATTGATCAGATGCCTCCTCCACACCCCCACTGATGATTGAGCCCACAATCTGGGCATGTGCCCTGACCAGGAATTGAACTGTGACCTCTGGGTTCACAGGTCAATGCTCAACCACTGAGCCAAACAGGCCAAGCTTGGTTAGAACATATTGTGTGTGTTCAAAAGAAAGAAAGGAAGTTAGGAAAAGGAAAGAAGGAAGGAAAGAATCATTTGGTTGTTGGGGTTTACCATATTTTATATTTCTTATCTTTCTATATTTCTGCATTTGTTTACACCCTCCCCCCCCCCAAATAAAATAAATAAAATAATTTATCAATGCTTTACCACATATTCCCGGCACTATTCTAAGTACTGTATGCATTCCAGCTCTTTAATAGCAACAATCACCCTATGAGTTTGATACTATTAGCATCTTATTTTATAGTTGAAGAAACTGAGACACGGAGTTTAAGAAATTTTTCCAGAGTCGGCTAGTAAGCACTAAATGGGGTTTCAAACCTGGGCCATCTGATTCCAAAATCCATGGTTTTCATTGCTATTCAACATCTGAGAATTTTAATAAGGTGTATTGACTTTTTCCTTATATCTATTTATTATTAATTAATTAATTGAATCCACATGTATAGTTAGCTATGTACTTATTAGCCTTTGGTTCATCATTAATTGCTCAGGTAGCCACCTTTGCAAACTCTTTAGTAGTAAGACCTGCATTCCTTGTATGCATGAGTGTGAAAAATAATAAGACATATTCTCTTTGTAATTTTCAGCTTTTATTGAGAAACTAGTGGCCTGGTGCATGAAATTCATGCACAGGGCAGGTGTCCCTCAGCCCAGCCTGCACCCTCTCCAATCTGGGAACCCTCAGGGGATGTCCTAGCTCTGGCTCTTGGGCAAGTTACGCCATCTGTGAGGGGTACACTGATGCATTTCTGTACATTAAGTACCTGCTGCGTCATTAGAGAAGTAGTTTAGCTCCATCATGAAAACCTGAGTTTGGAGTCAGACAGCCCATGTCCATGTCCTACTGAGTATGTAACTTTGGATAAATTAACGTGAGAACTAAATGAGATAATGTTGGCAGTATGTCTGGTACATAACGAGAGCTCCAAGGGTTGTAGTTGTGATGAGTCTAATGTTAGTTCTGCTTTACTTCCTCTACCTCATTCCATTCCTTACCCCCTCATCCTTTAGGGAGAAATTGGCATGCTTGTGTCAACAGAGGTTTTCCCTCTCCTTTTACTTTTATTATGGAAAAATTTACATACAGTCAATTCAACATTTTTAGTGTACATTTCTGTGAGTTATGCCAGATGCAAGTACTTGTGTAATCACAATGATGAGACATATAACATTTCTAGCACCTGCAAAAGTCTCATCTATTCTGCTATGTCAACTCCTATCCCAACCTTCAGGCCTTGTCAACCACTGGTTTATTTTCTGTTCCTATCATTTTGCCTTTTCCAGAATGTTACATAAATGAAATCATATAGCAGGTAGTATTCTGAGTTTGGTTTCTTGCACTTAACACATTGCATTTGAGATTCACCATAAATAGAATTTTAATTACTTTTACAAATATATACCTTTCCCCACCCCCCTCTGCTACATCATGCTGATGGCGATAGATGAACTAATTAAGGGTGTGAAATCTCAAGAGTCTCTTACACTCACAGACTAGTCTATTCTTTTTTGGTTCACTGACGTGCCAGCAAAAAACCAACCCAAGCTAATCTGCAACAAAACCATAAAACACTGTGCTAACAGTTTTAACCAATTTAGAATAGTGTCCCCTGACAAGCAAAACCTTAATATTCTCCTTCTACTTTTTGCACATTTAAAATAAAATAAAATAAAAATAAATAAAAAATATATCACTATTCTGATACCCCCTCCAATTTACCCCTTAATTTTACAGGAATCCTTTCTTTAGTGACTTGGTCACATAATCTTCAGGTTCTAATTTGACTTCAATGTCCTTGGATACCATTTTGAGCTATCTCTATCCTCTGTATTTAGCCATAATGGGATTTATACATTCATGCTGACTCCATACATACTAGTTGGCAATGGATTGAAATGAAACCTGCTGAGGTGAATCCGTTGACAGTAGGAACTCAGGAAGACCAACGGGCTTAGGGAAAATGGATCATGGTCCTTTTCATGCTTTTTTCCATATTTAACTGTTAGAGACTCCAAATCTTGGCTTCCCAGCACTTATTGCCAAGTCTTAAACAAGCAGGTAGAGAAGAAAGGGACATATGGAATTGTGTTTTCTTCCTCTGGACTTGAAGTGAGGAATAGGAAGGGAAGGTTAGAGATTATTAAAATGGAATGGATATAGCAAAGTTTGGGGGGAATTAAATCCATTGAGCCTTTTACTGATTTACTGTAATGACTCCTCCAAACCACAATTCCAAACTTCAAATATAATTTTATTTCTAAGTCTTAAGTTGTCACTTTCATGCTTTTCTGCTACAGAAACTGCTAGTTGTTTCCCAATATCCATTCTGATGGCAAAGCAGTCGCCCAGTGGTAGGATTGTTCATGCAACAAGTAATTTTGGGTGCCTATTAGGCATTGTGCTGGATGTAGACCATCCAATGGTAAGCAAAATAGCCAAACCTTGTCCTCATGGAATTTATAAGCTAGTGGGATTTTGTGAATACCTTATAAACTCATGATAACTTTCAAAACTCTAAGGATGCCGTGATATCAATGTACCACATAAGCACTTTCCAAAATATAACACTCAGTTTTTGAAAATTAAATTTATTGGGATGACACTGGTTAATCACATTATATGTTTCAAATGAACAATTCTATAATACATCATCTGTATATTGTCCAGTTTCCTTCCATCTCCACATGTTTGACCCCCTTTACTTTCTTCATCCTCCCTCCACCTCCCTTCCCCTCTGATAACCACCATACTGTTATCTGTGTCTATGAGTTTGTTTTGCTTGTTCATTTGTTGCTTTCTGTTTTATATCCCGCATTAGAGTAAAACCATATGGTTTTTGCCCTTTCCCCTCTAACTTATTTTGCATGATATTCTCAAGATTGATACATGTTGCAAATGGTAATATTTTTTCTTATGGCTGAGTAGTATTCCATTGTATATATGTATCACATTTTCTTTATCCAGTCACGCATCAAAGTACAGGTTGTTGTTTTTTTCCATGTCTTGGATACCGTGAGTAATGCTGCAATGAGCAGAGAGGTACATATATCTTTACAGATAAATGTTTTCAAGTTTTTCAAGTAGATACCCACAAGAGGGACTGTGAGGTTATAGGATAGCACTACTCTTAACTGTTGGAGGAACCTCCATACTGTTTTCCATAGTGGCTGTACCCATTTACCCACCAACAGTGTATGAGGGTTTCTTTTTCTCCATAGCCTCTCCAACACTTGATATTTCTTTTGTTATTGGTAATAGCCATTCTAATAGGTGATATCTCATTGTGGTTTTGATTTGCATTTCCCCGATGATTAGTGATGCTGAGCACCTTTTCATGTACCTGTTGGCCATCTGTATGTCTTTTTTTGGGGGAAAAAATGACTATTCAGGTCCTTTGCCCATTTTTTAGTTATGTTATTTGGATTTTTTTTTGCCATTGAGTTATATGAGTTTGTTGTATATTTTGGATATTAATCCCTAATTGGACATGTGGTTTTCAAATATTTTCTCCCATTCCATGGGTCTTCTTTTCATTTTGTTGATGATTTCCTTTGCTGTGCTGAAGCTTTTTAGTTTGATATAGTCCCACTTGTTTCTTTTTGCTTTTGGTATCAAATCAAAAAATTATTGCCAAGACCAATGTCAAGAAGCCTTGTTCTTGTTTTCTTCTAGGAGTTTTATGGTTTCAGGTCTTACATTTAAGTCTTTAATTCATTTTGAGTTGTTTTTGTATGTGGTATAAGATAGGTGTCCAGTTTAATTCTTTTGCATGCGGGTATCCAGTTTTCCCAATGCCATTTATTGAAGAGACTTTCTTTTCCTCGTTCTATATTCTTTGTTATTTTCTCATAAATTAATTGAGTATATTTGCATGGGCTTATTTCTCAGCTTTCTATTTTGTTCCATTGATCTATATGTTGTATGCCAATAGCATACTTTTTGATTACTATTGCTTCGCAATATAGTTTGAAATCTGGACGTGTGATGCCTCCAGTTTTGTTATTATTTCTCAGTATCGCTTTGGCTATTTGGGGTTTTTATGATCCCATACACATTTTACATTTTTTTCCGGATTTCTGTGAAAAATGACATTGGAATTTTCCATTGAATCTGTAGATTATTTTGGTAGTATGGACATTTTAACAATATTAATTCTTCCAATTCATAAACATGAAGTATTTTTCTATTTAATTGTGCCTTTCTCAATTTTTCATCAATGTCTAAAGCTTTAAATTGTCAGTTAAAGAAATTCCTGCATATACAGAAGATGTAAAAGCTATTTAATGTCATTATATCTCATTCTTTTCTTATACTGACTCATTCCCAAAAAGATCTGTGGTGATTTCTGAAATACAGCCATGTACAGCAAGATAAGCACACACAACAATAAAGCAAAAGAAAAAAGTGGTTTCTTTTTAATGGAAAAAAAAGAGTAAATAAACTGAAAAATTGGAGTAAAGTTAGAATAAAGATTTGCAAAGTTAGAATCCCAAATGCATACCATAAACACTATATTTTAAACAGATGCATAGTCACAAATTTAGATTAGTAATAGGGCACAAGATTTGTCCCATGATTTGCAACAAATAACATAAAAACTGAAGAGCTGTTTGGAAGCAGCAAAATGGTTCTTGGTACTGAGACTTAGGAGAAATATTCATCTACAAGTCCCTTGAGAAAATAATAAAGTTGGTGTTAATATAAACAAACAAACAAACAAACAAATATTCATTTCTATCATCAGACTACAGGGTAGTAACTTGAACATGGGAGGTTTGTAAAGAGGACATTTATGAATACCCTTGTTTTCCATTGTTCCCTGATAACACCATGTGTACCCACATGGCAGACTTATCTAGACACTTAACCTGTAGGCATGAGGGATATGGCTCCTTGAGAGCACTAGAAGACAAATAGAGAGCTTCCCAATGTCCAGCCCAGCCCCAGGAACTCTGGCTATAAGAGACAGCTCTCCACTTGCTCTTCCTGCCAGGCCCTGGGGATAGAGACGATTGGTTACCGCACTGCAGGTGACCTAAGTTGTCCTGGCCAGTAAACTGCTGCAGACCTCTTCTACTCAGGAACCTCCCCTCCTTCTGCCTGTTGCTCCTGAGATTCTGCTTAGGCCTTCGTTTTCATGAGACCATTCACTCTAATGGTCATTCGTCCTGATTTGCAGTTGTTGACATGTTACTCAGCATCAACGTCTCCCATGAGTCATGGGAAAAAGGCTTTCCTCCATTTCATGCTAAGTTCTGAAATAAGTCAGAAACAAATGATTTTGTGCTCCTCCCTTCCTGAAGACCTACTGGTGCACTTTTTCACTAGCTTGATATTTTAGGTTATGAAGTCCCTTTCTTCTTAGGAGCATGCTCCAAGTTCCCACAAGATCATCTAAACCCAATTTAGATGCAGAAGGGCCTGTTCTGCATGCAAACTATCCATTTCCCTAAAGCTCAGACAAGACCATCACATCAAACTTGAGAGCCTTGACCATCTCTTCTTTGGGACAATGACTATAGCCATGGTTTTCCTCCCATCTGTTGGGAGTCTTATTCCTACAGCTTCTACCATCACTTCTAACTAATTCAGTTATTTCACATCTAAGTAGGCTCATCAAGCCTACACATCCATTAAAACATAGCTAGCCCACCATACCTGCCCACCCAAGCGGGCCAGAACATGTTAATATTCACCCAAGTAGGCAGTCAATAATCATTTTTGAGTGTCTTCTATGTACCAGACAAAACAGTGATAAAATGACTTAGTCCCTTTTTTTAGAGATTACATTTGATTAACACTTTTAGTGGGTAAACAGATCAGACTCTCTCTGGGAACTCACTGGACACAGAATTTCAGGATGAAAACTTTTTTGGTCTCTGATTTAGGCAGATTCACCTGACTGGTTATATTTAGATATTTTAATATCTTCTTAAATATTGCAGCAAATATGTCATAGCTTCATTATAGTAGCATTTTTTCACTGCTTCTTAATTCTAAGTTGGTGGTAAGTTTTTCCATCTAACTCATATCCCTTTCTCATTCCTGATGTCTGGGTCCTTTCAGTCTGGCTGTGTAAATGAGAATGACAACTCAATGTCCTTTACAGAGAGCAGCAGTTAGGAACATGTGATCATTGTAGCCAGAATTAGAATCCTGGCACTGGGAATGACCTTGGCAGTTTATTCATCCTTATTAGGACTCAGTTTCCTCCCGTGTACCATGGGTGAAAATAATGGCACCTTTCTCCTTTGTGAGATGAAGGCACTCAATAAATGGTCTTTATTATTATTACTTACTAGCAATCATTGTATTGTAAAACTGAAATGAATCTTAGAAATCATCTGTTTATACATAGTTGATAGCATCTTTTGACATAACTTTCCCCCCAAAAAAACTGAACAAAAGGCATGCAATTGCACCTAGACCTGACTGCACACACTCCCTTAAGTATTTCAGGTTGAAGAATATTGGAGACGTAAGTAGTTTAAAAAATAAGCTTGCATTGTGCACCTATTAAAATAATGTTTCCTGACAAGGCTCTAATGAAAGTAAAAATAGCTATAAAAGAGTCATTTACTCCAAGATGATTCATATCCTAGTTAAAAGTGACCACGATTTTTATACCAGTCATTAACCTGGTTTCTATTTCAGACAAGAAATGGCTTGATAAAGAATATTCTCATCCATCTCTCTTCTCAAGACATATACTTCATATTATTATTTAAAAATATTTTTATTGATTTCAGAAAGAGGAAGGGAAAGAGAGATAGAAACATCAATGATGAGAGAGAATCATTGACTGGCTGCCTCTTGCACACCCCCTACTGGGGATCGAACCTTGTGCTCTAACTGGAATCAAACCTTGACCTTCTGGATCAGAGGTTGATGCTCAACCACTGAGCCCCACTGGCCGGGTCAAGACATACTTTAAAGATGATGGCTATATATTTTAAGTACCATGTGTGCCTATATAGAAGTATTCATAGAACATGTGTGTATTAGTTATGCAGTAAAATTTTTGAGTATTTCTGTTCTGACCTAGAATTCACTAAATCCACCTTCTTCATTTTATAGACAAAAGAAGATCAAAGTTACAGTGTCACATAGTTTGATGATGGCAGGATCAGAGCAAGAATTCAGGTTTCCTGATTCTTACTCCAACGCTCTTCTTTTGAATCGGCCACTGGTTGCCTCTGTGGATGTCTGCAAAGCTGTGACAGAGGCCACAGTCAAGTGGCAAAAAGCCTCACTGTGTAAATAGTGTATAAAAGTTACCAATTCTCAACTCGTCTCTGAAGTCACACCGCTTTGCAATGTGACTGCAATTTCTCTTTTCAAGAGACAGAGTACCTTCCTGACTCCTTGAAAGGGGGTTTAGCCATGTGACTTGTTTTGGCCAATAGAATGTGGCAGAATGAGACAGTTGTGAGCTTAGGCCTTTAGAAGTTCTGAGCAGTCTAGCTATGTCTCTTAGAAGTTTATCAGCCATTATGTCAAAAAGCTCAGGCCAGCCTTTAGAAGATGAGAGACTATGTAGAGCAGATATTAGCTATCCCGGACTCCAACAGATTCAGCAGCTGACTATAGGTGCCATAGCCCAGCCTAGACCAGAACTTCCCATCCAAGCCCAGCCACTGTACTGACCTGCAGAACTGTGGGTTAAATAAATGTGTCTCAAGACCTCAAGTCTTCAGGTATTTTATTGCATAGCAAAAAAAAAAAATGCATATCACATTAATTAACCATTTTAAGCCATGTATCATTCATTAGTACCGTTGCAAACTGGTGTCTTTTCCCTCCCATTTTAAATGAGAAAACCACTTAAAATGAAAGTTACAAATTCTAAGGAGGCAAAGGAGAACTGGCATTTACAGCATCTTTTCAAATAAGGCCTGGACACTTGCCCCCTTCCCTGGTAAGACCTGGTGCCATTTGACATAGCACTCTGATGTTCATTAATTTCTCTTTTCCTTCTCACTGAAGACAAATCCAAACACTGTACATTACCTACCACTTTCCCTTTGTCCTTTATCACCACTCAGGAGTGAGATGGGTCTTTCCCCCTTCAGAGCCCTTTTTTTAGGGTTGCTATTCATTGTGAAGCAGTATCACTTGTGACTGACTCTAGTAGTAGTTTGTAGTTCAGCATCCCACCCTCAGAAGCACCTGCTCCTTTGGTGAATGCCTTACAGAGATGTCCTGTGCTCCTGTAGACAGGCAATTGAGCTAAGGTATATTTCTTTCTAGAGAAGTATGTATTCATTGTGACCTTTTCCTGCTATTCTGCCCACTCCTGGAGCACTGTGTGTGCTCTGATGGTGACCATGGCCCTAGGCCAGAGGGAGGGAAGTCTCACCATATTGTTGTCAGAGTAGATAAGCAGTGGGGCACATAAAAGGGAAGTGCTCCAGGATTTGTGGGCTGCTTAGGCTCAAAGATGCTCTCTTCTGATCCAGCTAACGGGGACTAATGGAAGCAATAAAACCCATGCTCATTAGTGAATCCCAGGCTTCCAGCGCCCTGGTAGGAGGGTGGCTGAGCAACAAGCAGACTGTAGTGGCTTTTACTTCTTTCTTTAAGACACACACACACACACACACAGAGAGAGAGAGAGAGAGAGAGAGAGAGAGAGAGAGAGAGAGAGAGAGAGAGAGAACGCTGTCTTGCTTTAAAGGTGTGACAGTTCTCAGGAGTAAGGTTGCTGCTATACAAGATTAATAGAAAATGGTGACCAGTGGCTCTCATTCCCATGCTTTTTTGTTTTTACATCTTCAAGCCTGTTCCATGCTTTTATTTCCAGCTAACGGGAATATCCACCAACCCATATAGAGCACCTGATGTGTGCAAGGTAATGTGTAAAGTATTACCATGAGGGCACAAAGGGGGACCATAAACAGCCTGCAAGGTGCTAAGAGCCCATTAAGCAGTAGAGCAAAATGTCTAAGCAAAGAAGTGAATTATAAACATTGCTATTCAAAGGGGAGATGTCATGGTGGTGGATCAGAATGTTTCTTTTCTTTATTTTGTCGATGTATGGACTCTCCTTCTTCCTGATTATACTTTTCTTCTCTCCTTACTTATTGCATGGAAACTTTATTCTCTGCCAATCAACTCTAACACCTATGGATTGGACAAGGACAAGGTGGTCTAGGATCCCAGGATCGAAGAGGAGAGATTAGAACAAGAAGATGAAACACTCCTTGAAAGACAAGTGCAATAAGAAAACCAGAGAAACTGAATTGGTCATCCAACATGTACTCTGGATGGATAAATTATGTCTCTAGCATTTGCCTTCGTTGCTTTTCCCTCACCACCTTTCACTCTGAAGGTACTTCCTTCTCTTTCATCCTAATGGAGTCATATTGAGCTCTTCTTCATGAGGTATAATGCTCTTGGGATGTGCTCTCTTCTTTTCATTTGAACAAGTTATCAGAACTCTCCTGGAAAAAGCTCCAGGACCAACTCAGTCCCAGGTAAATCCGGGTGAATTAGAAAAACAAAACAAAAAAATCAGACCAATTCTAACATCTCATTTTTCTATCCCAACTGCCCCATTGCACACACCAAGGAAAGGCTAAATTCATGTTTCTGGTTACCCAATAAAGTTGATTAGAAGGACACTGGGTGGTGAGTTCTATGAGAGAAAATGCAAGAGAAATTAAAGAAGGAGTTTCGATGCTCTGGTGAAGTTCCCTCAAACTGGGAAGCGGTTAAAGTGTGGGATTTTTGGTACCCTGCTCCTACACAGTGCCCAGGGAGGTGGGAGAATCTCAGAGGGGAACAGCCAGCTTGATGATATTTGCAGTAGCTTCCAGAATTGGCTGAGGTCCCCATGCCACAGCTTTGCCTCACTGCATTGAGGTGACATGTCTTTCCTGATCATTTCTAGGGGAACAATTTATACTGTAATCTGTGGTGAGTGGCAACCTCCAGAGCTGGTTATCATAGTAACCCTATTTGGGACCACCTGGACAATGAGCACCTCAGAGGAAACCAGTGCAGTAAGCTCCCACTACAGGCTATCTCAGACCCCTGACACCCGCTTAGGATTTCTGGGATCGTGTAATGGTGAGCACTAGTAAAGACTAAGAATCTCCAGACATTTCCTGGGGTGCAAAGTCAACCCCAGTTGAGAACCACTCTTTTATAGCAAGGTTCCCAGTTCCAAGGTCAGTTGGGAGCTATGTTGCAAGCCCTAACAAAGTGATAAAATTTATAAACAATTCAGCTTCTAAAGACCAAATTTGTGTTTATCCCTCTAAGAAAAAATTGCTGGTTGTTACTGACCAAGATATTTCTTGAATTGGGGAGAGAGTGGTGATGAACAGCTTTGGGAATGAGCTGTGTTCTTTGTCCTGCTCCAGCCTGCAGTGTGCTACCTGATATGGACCAACATGGCTGTGATGTTTAGGAGTAAATGCAGGGCTTTGCTTGCTCTAATTCTGAGGGTTTGTCAAGACCTGGCCGTACCAGCTACCCACATTGGTTTCCCACAGATCCATCACCTGACTAGCAGCAGAAATAAGAAAGCTTGAGTGAAAACTGCTGTTCCACAGCCAAAACAATTTTGGTTTGACACAGTCAGCTGGAATAGAGAACTTTTTTGCTTCTTCACCTTCCATCGTCCCAACCAGCAGAAGAAAACCATATCTCATAGGAGAAATGTGTTATGCTGATCATTTCAGCTGAGGGCATTACACAAAGAATATTTAGTAATTAGCCCTCTAGAAGCTAAACTTGATTGGAGATGTTAGTTAGGAAAGCTGGAATTGCCTCTAAATTAAAAAAAGAAGAAATATTTAAAAAAATTTTCCATCTGTGTTTAAGCTGACATCTACATTGTGACACCTACTCAAAGAATAAACCAATTCAATGTCTCTGGAATATCCTGGTATGCGAGTAATGAGTGTCTTTGGCACCAATAACTTAGACTAAAAAGAAAGCTGAGAGAAAAGGGATGACTTATACCAAAATGACAGTGTGATGACGTTACTTCCTGAAGACTAAATAAAATGATTCTCAAAGTAGCAGCCAGGCCCTTGTTTTGTCTCTGACCTTGAGTCCCCATAGAGAAGTCACGGTCTCCATGCTCAGCCTCTAAGGTTTGCAGATGCAGGCCTGGATCAATGGTTCCCAGGCTTGGCTGGGAATTTATTCACCCAGGGAGTTTAAAATAAATCATTCGGACCTCTCTCAGAAGTTCTAATAGAGTTTTGGGTGTGGTATCTGTGAATATGTGTTTTTAGAATTTCTTCAGCTTATTCTAACATACATCTACTTTGGGATCATCTAGAATAGACAGTGTTGATAATGATAATGATGACATCTATCCTGCATGGAGTTCTTACTATGTTCCGGGCCTATGCTAAATATCTTCCATACAGTAGCTCATTTCATTCTCATAGTAATCCCTATTAGTTACTATTATTGTTTCCATTTGAATATGAGGAAACTGAGGCTCAAGGAGTTTAATTAACTTGCCCAAGTTAATCATGCAAATGATGCTGGGCATTCCAAAATGGGTGTGTCTCTGGAACTGGAGGTTTTAAAACTATGATTCAATTTTTCCTCCCTACCATTTTTTGTTAGGGGCAGGAAACATACAGATGCAGGCGAAGGAGGCCTCACTGAGAACCTTTGGAATTTCAGTAGCTCTCTGAGTCTAGGCCTGTTTTTCAGAGTTGAGGAAGAGGTAGGCTGTCAGGAGGATTAGGTGTAAAGTTGGTCTTTGTCAGATCTCAGACAGGGAGTCTTGCTGCTCCAGAAACACGGAATGGAGGTTACAGAACTGCCTGGGGGAGAGGGTTCTTAAAAATGGTATTTTTACTGAGCACCAGAAAGAACATTTTCGTCTTTAAATATGCAGAGACACTACAGCAAGTATCACAAATTCATTCTGGTGATGCAACCAACAACACTTAATTATCAGCTCCACAAGCAAATTAGGTGAGAAAATTACTTGTCTTTTTATATTTATTTTATTTCTAAAAGAATTCCAAGAAGATAACGATTTAACTACCACAGCATATTACACACAGATTGCTTCTCTCCTTGACCTTTCTTCCTCCACCTTTCCTTTAGCCACAGACACACTTGTTCTTTTGCTTTGCTGTTTGTATGGACACCCAGTAAAGGAATCTGGGTGCAGTTTCTTGAGGAATCCACTGGATCTGTTGGAAAGCTGAGGTGCAGACAGTCTGTGAGAGGGTTGAGTAGCAAGACAAGAGGTACATTCCTGAGTGTATTGACCTGCGTGAATCTTATTTACAAGGCATGAGGCTACTTTCCTAAGCTGATTTTGAGCTGTCCCACTCAAGCCATGTATCAAGGGTGGCTTTTGAATGCTCTGTGCACGTTATGTCACTGATGCCAATGTACAGTTTCCAAGTTCTAGCTCCACACTTCTTTCCAGTGAGGCCTTGTTTTGGGGTTGAAGAGCTCTCAGGGCTTTAGGGAGCCTGCAGAATAACTCCCGCCTTGCAACAGGCAGGACGAAGGGCCCACTACTCCCCAAGAAAGCCATATTCTCCTTCACGGTCTCACACACCGTGTGGCTCTCTTCCAAAGGGATCATTCTGAGAGCTTCTGGAAGGCAAGCTATGGCCTCTTTCCTAATAATCTCTAAAAGCATTGAGGTTTCAATATTTTACTCAATATTTTTGGGACAGTTATTGAGCAGTTTGTTTTCTACTTCTAGTTTCTGCACTTTATAAACTTCTGTGTTCTCCATCAGTGTGTCTGATCAGCGTGGAAATAAAGAGATAGAAGAAACCTGGTTGAGGCACTCGGCCCCTCAAATACAGCAGCCAATAATCCCTGTACATCACTGCTGGCCCTACCAGGAGTTATGCCCTCAACAATTTTGGTTTTCCGGCTACAAAAATTAGAACAACTAAGGAATTCTAGAGTTTGTTTAGTCTAGTAGTTCCATAATCAAATGCCAGGAACGAGGTTGGCCACACAAACTGATGCAGCAGGCAGGAGGGGACGGTGTGAACTGCAGAGCATGTGCCTCATCTGCAGGGATAGCCAAGCTCAGCTCCATGGGAAACATAGACTTACTTGTCAGATTTTTCCATTAAACTTCAGTAATCTGGATTTTTTAAAATAATAAATTTCACAAATTTTTAATGTTAGCAAACAAGTCAAGTTTCAGAAAAATACATTTTCTGGGCCAAACAAAACATGTCTACAGGCAGGATATAGCTTGAGGACCACCAGTGCAACGTATGTTCTCGTTCAATGTTTAAGGATGATTCTCCCAGAGTTTACAAGGTTACTCAGCTAGTCACAGAATGAGAGCCAAGATCTGGTGTCCAAACTGTGGGGCAAGCAATTTTTCCTTTATGTTTTACCCTTAATTTGCTTAATTTTTACCAATTCAAAATTTATTTCAGTGGTAAATGGATACTTTCCATGTGCAAAGGACTATGCTATATGTTTGAAATTACCAGAAAGTTAAACAAAAAAACCTTGTTTCCCTTCCAAAAGATTGGTATGTCTCTCAAGAAATGGCAGAGGATTATGATTCACAATAATGTATATTCTCTGTGCCAGGCATGTTATACCCAGTATTTCAAGGAATCTTAAAAAAAATCCTAGGAGGTCAGCATTGTTCACCATCTTCTTCTAGTTGAGATTATTTAACACACGTTTATATATTCCCATGTTTTTTTCCTACTAGACCATGCAATAATTGAGGCACCAAAACACAGTGTTCAATAATGCATGCGAGAACGATCATCACTGTAAATAATAAAATATAAAGAATATGCAAAGTTATTGACAGGACGTGGAGGCACCAGAGTGAGAGTAAGTTAGATTAAGGAAAGCTTTCTGGAGGAAGGTGAGCTACAAGTTGGGACTGAATGTGGACACCCAACAAGGACTGGCTGGTTATTCTTAGCCTCTGAGCAGGTCAGGTAAAGGAAATCTATTTGGCTACTCTCTAAATACAGCTCATGATGACTCAGAAACTGGGGGTGATGTAGCGGAGGCAATTTAAAATCATAAAGCTGGAGGTGCCCCCGGGAACCAGCCTGCTACCCCAATAAGGGGGATGAGCGTCTATAGAAATTCAATGATTTACCCGGGATGACCCAGACCTGGATGCATTGGCTCTGAGCACAACTGTCTTCCTGTACAGCACACAGATCCTTACCACCTGACCCCAGCTTCCTCATACTGATCCAAGGCCCAATTTCCATCTCGAATTGACTTCGTTCCTCTAGAAGCATCAAACATTTGACATTTATCATAAAAGGTCTGAACTATTCATCTGACAATTAAACATCCTCTGGGGGTATGCCAAAGGCGTGGTATTTATGTTTCTGCTTTTATTCCTTCTCTTTGGTAACCCTTCCTTTGCCCCAGTGTTTTAGAATATACCAGTAAAATGTCTGCATTCTGATACACTGGCTCAGGCCATGTGAAAGACTGGTTTGTGGAAGAAAAGCTATTTATTTCATTTTCCTCAAATCTACACATGCTACAGTACCGTTTCCTTTAGTTTTTCCGGGGTTAGAACTCTTGGGAGATTGCTATTAGGATCTTCCCATTTTCACTCTCTTTCTCCTATACCCCCAACCCCCAGAAGCACAATGTCTTTAGTTTATAGCCTTTTCTACAATTTCTACTTATTATGACTTGATGGATGGGTAACTCATCCAAGGACAAGCACTGAGGACCAATTCTCCAATAAATTACTGGTGAGAGAAATCAGTGCTTCCATCTGGATGTGTTATGAAAGATTTTTTTTTAGTTAGATAAAGAGTGTATTTCTTCATACCAGCTAAGCAGAAAACCAGGGTTAAATTAAGAGGTGCACGATAATTGAAGATTTGTGGAAAAGCACACATGGATGTTCTCATTTTGATTAAATTTGCTTTAAATGCTATATTGGAGATCAGAACTGTTTTAAGTGATAGTTTTATTAGAAAGTTACATTTTCCATAGAAAAGACATAAAATGCATTTTTAATCCAGTTTCCCATGCCTAAGGGAAGCCAAAGTGTTAAGAAACAAAGATTGTCTATGTTTTCCCTGTCTCCGGGTGGCAGCTACTTACTTAAAGGCATGATTCTAGGAAGAAATAGATTCTAGGGGATGGGCCTAAGAGATGGCAAGTATCAAATCCACCTTCCTTCATGATGTCATTTTTGAGTCCTTAAAACACGGTGATGACATCCAAACTTCCACAGGGTGTAACCCACGAAGGCTGAGGTCTTCCTCACTTTGTTCACTGCAGCATCTCAGCTGCTGAGACCAGCACGGGGCACAGAGCAGGCACTCACACATGTGTGGTGCTTAAAGTACTAAACGACCCGGAGCCAAGAGCAAGAAAGAATTAAAATTTTTTTGCTATTGAAAACTTCACTGTTAAATTTCTTCATTACAGCCCTGGCCGGGGCTCAGTTGGTTGGAGCATCATCCCGTACACCAAAAGCTAATGCGTTCCATCCCTGGTTGGGGTGTGTACGGTAGGCAACCAATCAATTTTTCTCTCTCTCTTAAAAAAAGAAATCAATGAAAACGTATCCTCGGGTGATGATTAAAAAAGAAAATGTCTTCATTACAAAACATTTTTTTTTGTTGCTTTTGCTAAAAAGTTTTCCTTAGTGCTGCATAAATAATATAAATACTGAATGTTAATCTTGATCACTGTTGCCCATTTTATACGGTGGTTTCCTAAGGCTAGGGACATGATTCATTCTGCTTCCACTGTAAAGTACTCACCGCAGGATAAAGTGCTATGGGTGCCTAGTAAATTCTACTTGATGATAAAATAATACATACAATTAAAATTAAACTCAGAGCAAAATGATGAAATTAAGTCCTGATTTAATAAAAAAAAAAGAAAAACCTAGGCCTGTCTGCAGTAGCATATTGTGACTTCCTGGCTTATTATCATCTAGTTGTGAGATGGTTCCCAAGTTAATTTATTGCTAAGAATAATCATAGAAAACATTTATTAATTTTTGCCGTGCCACATGTATAATGCTAAGAATCAATTATATTCATGAGTTTATTTAAAGCTCATGGAAGCCATTTCAGGGATGAGAAAATGTAGACTTTCAGAGGCTAAGTAACCGCCAATGCTACTTTCTTAGGAAGGGCTGGAGTGGGGAATCCAGGCTCAGCCAACCTGGTCCCAAAACCCAGTTCTAAGTCAAGATGCTACACTGCTTTCCATGTTGCTCAAAGTGGTTAAAATCTAAAGTTTGCAAATAAGATACTATTTTTATAAATGAGAGCAGGGTCAAGGTTTTCACCAGATTCTTGTCTCCCTCAGTCACAGACACTTTAATTTGCCCTCTTGGATAGAAAAGATGGAGTTACCCTTGGACTATAGGATCTGTGCATGTCCATCTTCTGTGTATTCATAATTAGCAAATGTTACTCATATGCTATTAAATGTTGTAGCGCCCCAGCCAGTTTGGCTCAGTGGATAGCATTTCGGCCTGCGGACTGAAAGGTCCTGGGTTCGATTCTGGTCAAGGGCACATGCCTGGGTTGCGGGCTTGATCCCTAGTAGGGGGCGTGCAGGAAGCAGCCAATCAATGATTCTCATCATTGATGTTTCTATCTTTCCCTCTCTCTTCCTCTCTGAAATAAATAAAAATGCATTTTTTAAAAATTGTAGCAATTTAAGTTTTTGTAGTGCTGTTCTTAACCCCCAAGAATGGGAGTTGCATCTCCAATCACCCTAGGTCTCTTATCTCCGCTATACTCTGTTTCATTAAAAGAAACACGGATACCAATCCTCATAGTCTTAAATCCTAAGTTCTCCATAAGAGACAACAAAGTGAGAAATCTGCCTTGCAACTCACAGCAAAATTTTTTTTAAAAATTCTCTTGAGATGTTTCTCTCCTTGAAGTTTCCCCAGCCTCAAGGGAACTCCTCCCATCTTTGTTTCTCTCTTGCTCAAAACCCAGTCTGGCTCTTCCAGATCTTTCTCCTAGGAAATGACGCCATGGTCTTTGTTATGAAAATCACTCCCCTGGCTTTGCCCAGCACCCTCAGTTCTATAGCCCTTCCTGGTTCTGGTACACCAAGTCCCAAGTTGTACCAGGCATACCTGGACTGCTACAAGGCTGTGCAGGGAAAGAGGCTGTGCATAGTTATACTTAAAAATGTTTGTTTGTATTATGAGGATATTTTTTTCCCATCCAAATCTGGATATCTCCAAAGGATTTTGACAATTGTATCACATGTATCCTGGGGTTAACGGCTAAAAACCACACACACACACACACACACACACACACACACACACACACAATATATATGATCACATTTAAAAACCATTACTAGAAAAACAAAAAGCCTAATATTTGGAGCTATCCTGCCAAAATATACTTGGCTTATCTAAAATACTTTCCAATGTGGTTTGGTGTTAAAACAAAAAGGTCAAATGTAAACATACTTCTGAGTCTCAACACACATGGTTTCCTTTATAAGACCCAAGCACAGTAATCTTTCCTGCATGCTTTCCCTAGGCCCCTCCACAAATGCTACATTAAAGACCACAACTTGCTCATCCCCATATACCAATGAGCAATATGTAGATTAACAAGTTCATAAACTTTTGTATAATGTTCAGATTGGCTCCACATTATGAGTTACTGGAATCCAAATGCACAAATAATATCACCACTGGTTCCAGCGGGCACCTGTGCAGCTTCGCGGGCATGGCTGTGGATGTCTGCAACCCTGTACTGCCCGCGGGGCTGCAAGACCGAGTCAAGCATGTTCTCTATGTGCCATGTGTCAAGGATGATACGTCAACCCATTACCCATGAAAACCATTCAGGGTCTGTTAGCAAATAGGGCCTGATACGAGTGGGTGTACAAGTGCTTTGTTGAGGGCAGCTGTTTTGATGCTGCATTTTGAGGAGGGCAGCTTCAAACAACCCAGGGGTAACTAAATTGCATATTCACTCCTAAGTTAAAGGATACAATTAAAGCAGAGTCCCAGTTTGGGTTGCCCAATGGCACAAACATGTGGCATTTCCTTTTTCTCCCTAGTGGACGGTCAGCATCAGGCATATAATTATACTTCCGTAGAAAGTCTGAACACTTTATCACAACATGCATTATGGGCTCTGAACTTTCCAAAGAATGGGTCATCCCCTCAAAATTACCTGTCAATGTGGGGATGCTTTCTGAAATATCTCTAAGTATGACCAATATCCACTGTGGACTACTTAACGATGAACTACAGTTTTTTTTCACATTTTCAATATCCTCTCTTTGGTTGGAAGTTTTATAACACACTAGAGGCTTGGTGTATGAAATTTGTGCACGGGTAGGATCCCTAGGGCTGGCCGGCGATCAGGGCTGATCAGGGCCTTCTGGCTGCCGGCCGGGGCCTCCCTTCCCTGGCTGCTGGCTGCCGGCTGGGGCCTTCCTTCATTCCGCGCAGCCCCCTGGTGGTCCGCACACATCATAGTGAGCAATAGAACTCCTGGTCTCCCGGTCGAACTCCCGAGGGAACACTGTGCATATTAACATTTTATACTAGTATATATAGATATTTGATTCCTCTTTCAAATGACAGCCCTTCGAATACTTTGAGACTGTTACAAAAGCTGTCCCTTTAGGACTACATTTTCCCCCTTGCTTGTGTTTTCAGTTTCTTAGTTAACATTGGATTGAGCTATTTTGTGATTTTTTTTCCTATTCCTATTAGCATATCAAGATTACAAATTCTTGGATTCCCCAAATCCAGAGCCTCATTTCACAAAACCCTACCCAGTTTCAAAATCTCCTTGGCAATCAATACTCATCTAGCTCTGTAATTTCTTAGCAAAGTCCACGTGGTGACTAGGCACACAGACACCTAAAATTTTAGTAACATTTTATATGTTAAATGTGTTTCTTGTCAGGTCATACATTATTCGAGGAAAAGGAATTTGTGTACCGCACTGGCATTGCCTTGTTGAAAGCCTATTGACTAAATAGGTAATCAGCAAATACTCAGTGTTTAATTGGTCTAGGGGTCTGATGCCTTAAACTCTAGTCTAATGTCTGGACCTCAGTAAACTTCAGTTTTCTCATTGGTGAATATCAATTCTCATTTCAACAACCTCATACAGCTATTTTGAAGAGAGATGTAGTGAATTCCTTTAAAAATGATTTTAAGAGGTTAATTTTGTTTAGCAACTTTTCTCCATCCCTATGGGGTTATGATTCAAGCCCACAACACTCTCAGCTGTATTTGTCTCTCTCGGTCTCCTTTTCAGCAAGGAGATGAGCCCAGGCAATTGTTCTCCTCAGTGACATCAGGACAGTAGCTCTCAAGTTGCAAGGCACAGAGTATTGTAGTCACCTGGATTTGAGGGAGACACTTGGCACATGTCTAAAGATCATATCATGGGGACCCAAGTGATGCATTCAGATTGGGCCTATGACTTCTTTACTCTTGGGGATAAGGGGTTACAGTATGTATGGCAAGATCAGAAAACCAGGGTAGAAGGCTAAATGAAATGACAGTGTGATCTTGGTGATTATCTTTGCTGAGGATTAGGAAGAAGGAAGCAGATTCAATATGAGAGCTGGGCAATCTCCATTTTAGAACTGTGGGACTGCTGGGGGCTTTTAAATGCTGACTAAGGTCTAGCAGGCTTCAATTGTGCAGTCTAAGGGGGTCCTTCTCTTACCTGTTGCTCTGATTGCATATCAAAAAGAAAATTCTTCCCCAAATTGTGAAAAACAAAATGAATGAATACCAATTGATCTTCAAGGCCAAAAGCTCTACTCAATACTCAGAACTGTCAAAATCAAAGAGCTTTAGGAAACGGTTTTTGTGTTTGTTTGTTTTTTTGTTTTGAAAGAAGCTATCTTATTAGAAGTGTTTTGTAACTGAAAGGAAATACATCAAAATTAAAATAGTATTGTTGTTTGGGACCTGGGCCTGTGGACAAGATTTTTTCTTTCTGTCTGCGTTTCTATACTTTCTGAATATTATTCTATTATATTTATAATGTAAGAATAAGAGGAAAGAAAATGTAAAGCCACTTCTCAGGATGAAAAGCCCCTTAAAGAACTACCTACTCCTCCCTTTAATTTTTCTCCCTTCAGTATATGACACTCATTTTCATTTAAGCTGAAGACAGGAAACACAATAGTTTCTTTTTCTTTTTCTCCTATTTCCAACAAGTCTTTCCTTTATTAACAATTGAATTTTCAGCTTAACTGGGTATGTAGGGCTCAGAAATTGCTCAAAAAACTGCAAAGTGTAGAATTCCATTTTTTCCCTCCATTTTAATTTCCTTTAGCAATTTAGCACTTCTTTTCGAATCACACATATAGGAAAAAAACAGAAATTTCTTAACACCCCTTTGGCAAATCACATGGAAAGAACTGCCACTGTTTCTATTTACATGCTTTGGGCAAGTTATATTTCAAGTAAAGAGCTCCATCTCAGAACCAAAGAATAATTTTTTTTAAAGTTCTTTGTAAGCAACTAATCCCTTCAGACAAGATGGACTATGAAAACAAAAACACAACCTAGAATTTTATACAGTGAATAACAATGCACGCCTTAAGTATTTGTAACTCTTAATATTACCCTTCTAACTATTGATTCTTTGAGAAAAATACCATGTAAATATAAAACACATTTTGTATTTTTCTTAGTAATATGTTAATATTTACATGAGCCAGAAGATCAATTTTTAGTAAAAATAAAATCATTATTTTTAGTAAAATTAAAATCATATGACTCAGATGAAGCCTCCAAATCTCAGTGTTTATACTTTCAGCTGTTAAAGAACAGAATTCAACCATGTACATTTGAAGATCTAGTTGACTTTATTAAGCAATTTGTGAACTGGGCAGCTTCTCAGCCAGCAAGGAAAAGGGTACTCCAGGGGTTATACAAAATGGAAGGTTTTTATAGGAAGGAAGGTATGGTAGAGAAGTTATTAGCAAAGGAAAGAAAAGATTATTTTTAGATGGGGCATCTTCTTTGAGGGGAGTGGCAATAATTATATCATGCAGATTGCCTATTGTTCTTATAGGGGAGGATTCAGGGAATAAAGAGGGCCCAAGTTACAGATTGCTTTATTGGTATTGACCAGAAATTCCAGACTAGTTGACTAAGATTATGTTTCTGGGGAAGGTCAAAGCTGCAATTAGGTTAGGTATTAAATCTAGGTGTGGTATCCTGGGCTTTACCAGAAGTGATGCCATTTGGGGCCTGTGTTTTTCTCTTTAATGCAGCAAAATTCCACATTTGGCAGCCACCGACTAGGTAAAAGAAAGGGTGTGATCCTATTTTGGGGAAATTCACTTAGTTTTAGGTGAATATACTTTTATAATTTTTAAGCTATTGTACAGTTTGCTTTTGTGTGGAAGTTAAATTATAAATTATTCAAGGAGGGAAAATATGAGGTCAAGGAAGAGCAATTATTGTAAAAATTAAGAAAACTTTCCTTGCTAAACTCTGAAGGTACCAGAAAATGTGAGCAACCAATGCAAATAACGTATATTATATGGTCTGGGATGAATTATGTAGTTATTTATAATTTGGAAACTTTAGAAATAGAATTTAAATTCATACTAATTTATACTAATACATCTTCTCTGTTAATTATAAGCAATTTCTAACTTTTGCCTTTTTTAATATATTATATCCTCCAATAACAGTGTCTTCTGCATATACAGTGATGTGTAGTTTTCACATTTCCCCTCATCTTTATTAATAAAAACATCTTCAATTTGTAAAGATGAAAGATTTGAAGGATAGGAAAATTTTCTTTCCACCCAACTTTACTTCATTTATTTATTTTCTTTTTTATAGTTTTAAATTATGCAATTAAATGTACCTTTGGTTGTTAAAAGGTGAATCTAGTCTATTAGAATTTCTTTAAGAAAGTTACTTTGCTGCCAGTGAGATGATGTTCTTTTATTGCTGAATTCATGGACCACTTTTTAGAATTTGTGTTCAGATTCTAACTCAGTGGGAAGACCTCTGGCGAGGGTGGCAGACTCAACTCTACCATTGCTTTGTTGAGGGACATGGAGAGCCAGACATTTCAAAGTGAAAGCATTTAAAAATTAAAAACACCTTCCCCCCCAAAAAAATCAAATGAAAAAAGTACGTTTGGTTTTCTTTGTTTTTCAGATAGCTTATTTTGTATTAAGGGGATTTCTTGAAGCACAGAATTTTCCTGATGTATTTAAAATATAATTTGCTTGGTCAATATTCATAAAGAATAATTTTTGTGAAAATTAATGTGCTCTTTCATCAATCACTACTGGTTGTTTTAAACTAAATCCTCTACACAAGAATAAAGTTGGAAATGAGATCAACAACACCACTTACTTAGGGCATTTACACTTTCAAAGACTCCATTTTCTCATTTCTATTAAACCCTGAGAATAACGGGTAGCATTTGTAATACCCACCTTACCTTCTTCTCAACACTGTTGTAGAAATAAAGTTAGATGATATCTTTTTGGCAGAGGTGGCTACTGGTTTACCCAGTACGTGTGTTTTCCCTTCTAAAGGCCCAGCTGCCCAGCTGCATTACTCATTATGCTCCTCCTATATTCATGTAACTACTATGAATGAAAGGAATGGATGTCATTTGGGGCTGAAGCTTTAAAGAAGTAGGTGTGCCTTCTTCTACTTGTGGGAAACATAGGCCCCAAAGCCCTAGAAATGGATGATAGAAACCCAAAGTGGAAGGAACCTTGTTCCCTGAATAAGTGTGGGGAGGAGCGGGGTTAAGATCGCCAACTGTCCTGGTCTACCCAGGACTTAGGGGGTTCTTGGAATGAGGGACTTTTAGTTTTTGTTTTTCCAAAATATGTTTTTATTGATTTTAGAGAGAGAGGAATGTAGAGGGAGAGAGAGAAACATCAATGTGAGAAACATTGATTGGCTGCCTCCTGCACGCCTCCCACTGGGGATTAAACCTGCAACCTGAGGAGGAATCAAACCAGTGTGTCTCTCTTCCCTTAGAGACTTTCAGTACTGTCCTATAGGTCCTTAGGAGAAAGCCCCAACGTATTTATAAAGTCTTTCCAGGTCTTCACGCCCCTGCCCCCAAAACACACACACACATACACACTGCCCTGGCCTTATCCCTTTGAACTCGTCCTCTGGCGTTGACTGTATTTCAGCTCCAACTTAAACACCTTTTTCTCTAGGTGTGCCTGATTTACAGTCTCAGTGCACCTGTGCTTCTTACAACACTCAGCAACCTGTAAATTCCCTGTCTCAGGATAACTACTGGATCCAAGCCTACAGAGGCCTACCGATCATCCTATAGGATCACAATCCAGGTGTGACTAGCTCCTGGCAACAAGCCTTGCCCACCAGCCAGTTTGGATGAGAGATGAGGCCTCCTCACATGCCACAAAGGAGACCTGCACACGCACGGTAACACTCTGTTCAATCTGTTTAAAAAATGACTCAGAAAAGAGATATTTGGCTCCGAATGGCCAAATACAAAATGTTTGCTAATTACACAAATGTGAAATCCTCAATTACCTAAATTTACTGGACACTGGTAAATTTAACGAAAGCCAAGATCTATCATGTATTGAAACACACACACACACACACACACACCAGAGACCAGTTCAAAATCCACACATACATTTGTATGCTTGCTAATTTATTTTGACAAATTGGTGGAGTTGATTTAAATTATTTATGATAATGCTTCACAGTAGATTTTACAAAAGTAATGAAGGCATAGTTTAAAAAGTTCTGTGCTTTTAAGCTTTTCTTAGGAAGAAATGAAGGAATGCTGTTGTTTTTTTCCTATTAAAACACCAGACTCGATGGAGTAAAAATAAGTCTGCTAATGTTTTAGAAAATGTATGTACTTCTACAATCAAATCTAGTAGAATACGAGAGATACAGACCTCACTTAGCTCATCTTCCATATGAAGTCAGTTGCAGGTGACGGGGAGAGAATTCACCTATCTGTGTACATGGTTTTCTGGGTTAATAGCAATGATCATGATAACTAATATTTACTGAGTTCTTACTATGTTCTGAGCATTTTATTTTCATGATGTCTTTGAATGCTTCTAACATCCCAGGAGGTAGATGTTATTATTGTTCTAGTTTAATATTCTTACAGATTACAAAACTGAGACCCAGAGAAGTTAAGTCACTTACCCAAGGTCACACAGCAGCAAAAGCAGGATTCAAACTTATGTTGACTTATTCCATAGCCTAGTATTCTTAACCACTAAGCTACTGAGCTGTCCAATAATCACTGAGGGAACTAATTTGAAAGCCAACCTTGCAGACCGGCTTTCTATTTGTACAAAGGATTACAAACGATAAGAACTCTTATGGCACGTTTAATCAGCTTAGTAGTTCAATTGAAAGAGTTTACTTTTAAACTAAGCTATTAATTTTTATTAGGAGAACCAGAGCCAAATACAAGCTAAGCCTCTGTTTCATTCAGTTCAACTCAATTTAGCTAACTCAGTTCATAATATTGGATGTACATTGTATGCTGCATCGGAGAGTAGAGCTTGCTATTTAAATATCAGTAAGGCATTATCACTGCTTTCTAGAAACACAGAATTCCTTGGGGGGCAGGAATGGGGGTAGCTATAATCCCAAACTATAATACCAGGTTCAAGATGGCATATGCTGGGTACCACAGTACTTGTCGCCATGGTGGGATGGAATTGGGAAGAGGACTGTTGAAGAAGAGAGAAGGTGAGCTTGAAGGTACACTTGGACCTTTTTTTTTTTTTCCATTATATTCCCAGTCCTAGGAGATCAGAGGCTTAATAGATATTTTTCCAATAAATAATTATGCTCCCTTAAGGTCATATGGAGGATCTGGAAAGAATTCATGGCAGAGAAAGCATTTGTGATAGATTCCCTTTGCATTTTAGGGGAGGGGAGCCTTCCACTCTGAGGTTGCAGAATATGCAAAGGGCCGATGCTTAGTAAAAATTTTTGAGAGAAGATGATGGTAGGAGCCTACTGAATGTTGCTGAATAAAGAAGTGCATATGTGGTAATGACTAGGATTTAACCAACATTTATTCTCCATCTCTGTCGTGCCAGATGTTTTCAAGGACATTGACTCTTCAGGATTGCAGTATTCATGGTAGACACAAATGTGCAACCCAGGGCTTCCTAGGAGGACTGGCTTCCTAGCTGTGGAGGGTGTGGTCAGAGCACTGGCTCTGTTCTGCTGTCAGCTACTTCTGAGTTGGTCTCAGCTGCAGAGAGCCACCGAGCCAATCATCATGCTCTTTTCAGGGAAAGCCTATATCCAGTGACTGAATAAAGTAAGGGTATAAAGGCCAGGTCTTTCTGCCCTCCCCTGCCCCTCCCATCAGAATAATTCTGTTGGGTTTTATTTGCTCCTAAGCTCCACCCAGTGTTGGCCAAGGTGTTGTTGGACTTGCATTGCAATTTGAATGCTACCTCTGTCTAATCCCACTCCCCTCTTTTTCCATTACAGATCACAGATTCCTAATAAACATCTTGCTTAGTTTCAGACTCTTCTTTCTACAGGACCTACTCTGTAAGACTAATTACCTCTCACATTGACAGAATGGAAACTGGGGCACTGAGAGGCAATACGTCGCCCCAAAGCCACACAGCAGTCAGGTTTCAAAGTCAGATTCAGCTGACTCCTAATTGAGGGCTCTCTCCAGAACCCCACACTGGTTACAGAAACCAATCTTGCAGTATTTAGCCAAAGCTGCCTTCTCACTTCTGCCTTAGCATGCATACATCATCAGGAATCCCTCCACTGTCCGCCTGGATATATTTATTTATTTTTTAATCAGGAAAGCTCTGGATCATCTGAGGCCCCCAGAGAAAGCCAAAGTTCAGGGTCAACTGTGCCCACTCTTAGCTTAGCTACTTCTAGCAATCTTTCAGGTCTCAGCTGAATCAAAATGAACTTTCTTTGCTACAAGCTTTCATAAAACTCCTCATAGCATTTGCAATGATTAGCAATCACTGTTTTCTTCTGTCTGTTTCTTTACGCTGTAACTCCAGGAGAGCAAGGAGAACACTATCTACTATACAGTAGCAGCTCAATTTACATTTGCTAAAGGTAGGAGTTAAATGTGAATGATAAATGCTTGATCTCAGTTAGTGTTAGTTTCTGCTCTCTCCTAGTTACTAACAATATACTATATGAGCTATTCATAAAAAAAGATGTATTATGGGGGATGTTAGTTATTATTGTTGTTGTAGTTTTAGGCACACAGCATGCCTTAGATCATTTCCAAATGACCAAATAGGACAGCCAGAGATTGACAGGCACTCAGAACTCCTCCATGTATTTACTCCTCAGGTCATGCTTGATTGTCTTCAGGAGAGGTCCAGGTTTTTGACAAATTCTGACTTTTTTTTAGTAATGAGGATTCCATGAGTTTCCTCAGAGCCTGTCCCAATGTCTGGAAACCTCTTAGAGGTGACATCTATCATTTTATCCATCTAACTATTTGATTTGTAAACTTCTTTAAAACCAAAACCATGGGCGACATCCTTTGACCTCGTTAAAGCCCGTAAATCTTCCTTTTGTGAAGATTTTTTTTATCTTAAAACGTGGCAAAGGTGTGAAATATTGAAATGTTCCCTTTAGCATTTGCCCTACAAACACACAATAAAAAGCAGACTCAGGCGTTTCTGACCTGGGTTGTTTCTCAGAGAGGTTGTTTCACTCTATATAGATAATTTTCATAAATTTCATTTATGTAGACTTTTTAGCTTTTACCAGTTCAGACTAGCCTTATCTTTTTTATAATCATAATTGTACTCTTCAATATCAAGTTAATATGTCGACAACACAGAGAATTTTGAAGAGAGAGAAAACAGGAAAAAAGGTCACATTCCCAGTCATGTTACATGTTTGCATTTGAAGCCGTTGAATGACTTGTTCCAAGGTTTCTCAGCTTACATATGTCAGAGAAAATATTTGCATCTTAGCCAGTGTAGTTCAAAGCCTGTGCCTTGGCCGTCATTTTGTAGTGTTGGCTTGAAACACTGATGCTTTAGAAACAGAGTTTTGGTTGGTCCTATACTCATGCTCATCCCCCTTATATTCCTTTGCAGCCTTCAGACTCAATGAAAAAACATTGGATTCCAGATGCAGATTAGTTCCTTCTTTTCTTCAAATCTCACACTTGAGTTTGGAGACATTTTGGTCTATACCAAAGTTTCCTTCTGACCCAAGAACTTGCAAACTTTATATCCAGAGCTAATTGACCCAGTAAAGGCTTTTAATTGAATGGTAGCATGACCAGAGTTACTGGTAATTGTCTGTTTCCAGTGAGCGCAGTGAAGTCTCTTGATTGAATAGGCATTAGATCAGATCAGATTTGATGAGAACAGAATTAATTTATAGAGTTTATTAGTTCTTCAGGACCATCTCTTACTGGGGCTGTAGCTGCAGCTCTAAATATGTTGAACTTGTTAAAACAAACAAACAAACACAACCCACCAGAGCCATATTTATATTCCTTTTAGAAATTTTGCAATTCTGTTATTGTTTAAAGATGTAAGAGGTAATTGGGGGTGTGAATCTAATTATCTCCATATCAGTTGACAAATGAACCCACACAGTTGAAAGTGCTAAATTCTCTCACTGGTTTGGCAAATACTTATTAAACTACTCTTATATGTTAGGTTCTATTCTGGGTGCTGGGGGACATAGCAGTAACACAGACAGAAACAAATTACACAAATAAATTCAGGATGGGGCAAAAGTAGGCTTATAACTAAGGTATCCAAAACACAGGGTTTATTCTTGTATTATTATTTGTTACCATTTAATGCAATGGGTAAGATGAATAGAGCAAGAAAAGTATTAGTATCAGTGTTGGACATGGTCAGTTGAGCTTGAGATGCCTCTTAAACATCCAAGGGTAGCTTTCTAGCGTGTGTAGAGATGCATGCATGTCTACATAATGGTCAGTAGGGAAAATGCAGGTGAAACTTGGGGGAGATATAACCTGAAAGAAACAGTGCACAAGGATTATGTATTAATTTATCCCACCCTCAAATCTAAAGATTGTAAATAACACATAATAGCAGTGGCAATAGTTCTTGTTTTTCTTCTTGTCTCTATGTCCTCCTTCCTCCTCCACTAACTCCTGATACTTCTTTCCTCCTCCTTTAAGAAGTTCTTATTACATTCATTTATTTAGGCTATTACTGTTATTTTGAGCACAACTTCAACCTACAAGTCAGAGCTTCAGTGAAAAGAATGATTAAAAAATTTTAAATTGTGCTGATTCTCTGAAGAGTTGCTCTGTTAGATAAGAGAGTGCCGAAACCGGTTTGGCTCAGTGAATAGAGTGTCGGCCGGCGGACTGAAGGGTCCCAGGGTCGATTCCGGTCAAGGGCATGTACATTGGTTGTGGGCACGTCCCCAGTGCGGGGTGTGCAGGAGGCGGCTGGTCGATGTTTCTCTCTCATCGATGTTTCTAGCTCTCTATCCCTCTCCCTTCCTCTCTGTAAAAAATCAATAATAAAAAAAAAGTTATGTTGGTATCTTTTCTCTTTTCTTATCTTTTTTTTTTTTTTTTCTGATTTGAGGAATAAGGGAGGGAAAGAACTCAGATAAGATATTACGTAGATTGTTTTCCTTGTATTCTTTTGGGCAAGCCAAGGCCTTGGTTACAAAGAAGTAAGAAGTCAGTAACAGGCTGAAACCGGTTTGGCTCAGTGGACAGAGTGTTGGTCTGCAGACTGGAAGGTCCAAGGTTCGATTCCGGTCAAGGGCATGTACATTGGTTGCGGGCACATCCCCCGTTGGGGGGTGTGCAGGAGGCAGCTGGTTGATGTCTCTCTCTCATTGATGTTTCTAGCTCTCTATCCCTCTCCCTTCCTCTCTGTGAAAAATCAGTATATATATATATATATATATATATATATATATATATATATATATGTAAAAAAAAAAGAAGTCAGTAACAGCAATGTTTAGAGGGAGGTTTGCATGAGCTGACCTTACATATGGGACTTCTTTTGGGGGAAATGAATAAAAAAAAGTAGAGAGTCAGGTAGCTGGAATAGGGAGAATAACTAAATTAAAACAAAATTCACATCCACAATGGCTCATCTCGCAAAGTACTGACTGTCAGCTGGGAGCTCAACCAGGACTGAGGGCAGAGGCCTTGGGGTGATATGTTGGGCTTCCCCCAATATGGTAGCTGAATTCTAAGAACAAGCATTTTTATTTTTTAAAAAACCAGGCGGAAACTGCATTGGCTTTGACCTTTCCTCAGAAGTCACATAGTGTCGCTTTTACTATAGTCACGATTTCACCCAAATTCAAGGCAAAAGAACAAAGACTTTGTTCTCAATGGAAGGAGTTGTAAAGCATCACCGAAAGAAGGTCATGATAGATGGAAAACACTGTGGTGGATTTTGGAAAATATAGTTAGGGTGATCTTTCTATTGTGTCTGTAGATTTTTAGATTTTATCCAAAGAGATTGGGCACATTTTAAGTAAATTATTTTGTTGGAATTAAAGAATAAATGAATTAAAAATGGTAAAGAATAAAATTATTCTTTTGGAATTAAAGGATAGTTTGGGATGCAACTTGCAGAACTAAATTGGTTGAAAAAAAAAAAAGTAGTTTTACTGAACAAAATAAATCCAAAACGATAGCTCTACTCAATCTATGCAAAAGTGAGGTGTTCAGAATCTAAATGAACAAACAAAACAACTGTCAATTCTTATTCTTCGTTATTAAAGAACTCCAAGCTCAATGGAGTTACACATATTAAAGGACCACAAAGCTACTTATAGGAAATATAATCACAATTTCAAAAGACATTCTTCTACTTTTAAAATCTATCAACAAATATAATTCTGGCTGCCTTTGGAGTGCAAACTTCAGGATGTTGCTGACATAGTTTTTGGTTCTGTGGTTAGCACTTACGACTAACTTGCTATGTGTATATACATTAGTTATTTATCTTAACTATTGCTATCTCCTATTTAAAAATGTTAGCACAATAATTATGTTTATTTTATTTTTTTTAAAAAATGTCATATTTCCAGTACCTAGAAAACACCTAGTAGGCATTCAATATACAATTACTGAATGAATAACTGAATAAACAAATATGAAATTTAGTATCAAGAGAAGCTATTTGAATTGAGAATGATCCACAAGAAGATGCATTGTGTTTCTTTGGATTTGTTGATGGGAATCTTAAACTTTTAATTCTACTAGATTCTTCAGAAGAACGTTTTTCTTTCACAAAATGAATTGAAGCTGAGTCCCATTAGTTGTATGAACCTTGATTTAGAATTGATGCATCTTTGTTGAAAGAAGAAAAAAAAAAAAAGACTGGCAAAAGTTAAACCAACATTGACAGTATATCTCAGGATGAAAAGATAAAGAGTAATTTTTTAAAACTCTTTTTACTTTTGTGTATTTTACAGAATTTTTAACAATAAAGATGAATTACCTGTAGGAAGAAAAAAGAAATCTAAAAAAGTAGAAAACTATTGTTACTAAATTTGTTAAAACCAGTATCTTATTAATTATATCAGAAGGTATGAGTGGGATCTATGCACACTTTGGCACAAATAAAATAAACTATATTTTCCCCTGATTTTGGTAAAATTACTAAAAGTTTATATATTGAATGAATTGCGTACTCATTTTCTCTATTGTTATTAATGAAGAATTCATGGCATCCCGTCCACATACAGAATTCTGACCATAAGTTCAATTACTGAAATAACTTTGATGATAAGATCTCTAAGATATCCACAATTCTCTCATTACCTGCCACCCCAAATTGGGTTCTCATACTAACATCATAGAATTGTAAAAGCCAAATGAGATAATACATGGAAAGAGATTCTTTAAATTATAAAGCTGCATATGTTTGATAATATGTATTATGTATTAACTAGAGGCCTGGTGCACGGATTCATGCACCGGTGGGGTCCCTCGGCCTGGTCTGTGGGGATTGGGCCGAAACCGGCTCTCCGACATCCCCAGAGGGGTCCTGGATTGCTAGAGGGCGGTTCTCAGGTGACACACCCCGGAATCAGGCTCTCTCCTGTCTGGTTCTGAGTGTGTCACCCCAGAACTGCAGCTGCCAAGTCACCACAGCTCGGCAGCTCCTGTGTTGAGCGTCTGCCCCCTGGTGGTCAGTGTGCATCATAGCTACCGGTCGGATGGTTGCTTAAGCTTTTATATATATAGATTATACAAACTGGTTGGAAGAACACCTTCCAGGATGTGGTCTAGCTCTCTCAGCCTGTCCATAGGTGACTATTTTCAACTTGAAGGGAGCAGGTTGAGACCTTAACTTGCCTAAGTTAAATGAAGGTAATACCTTTGGTGTCTCCTTCCTGTGCTGTGAAGCATCTGTCTATAAGACTTTGTTTAAACAGCCAGAGTCCCAGACCTGAAATGTATACAGGAGTCTAAAGCCGATGGAAAGGTCCTCTGTGGACCTGCCCCAGCATGGCTGTAGGGGTGCATTCCTTACAAGGCCACTCACTTGGGACAGATCCCATTTAAGAAAACCAAAATAAGGTTTGCTTCTCCTGGAATGACACTGGCTGGAGTTCAGGACAGAGGCCTGCCACTCCAAAGTATCGAGATACTGGAGTTCTATGGGCATTCAGTAAACTATCTATACTTGTGGTTCCATATCAAGAAGAGGGTGGAAGTAGGGTGGGGTAATGGGGAGGGGGAGATTTTCCAGCATCAAATTATATGTTTACATTTTATTATTAAATATTTATTTTATTAAAATAAAATATTACTTATGATTATTGTATTATTACTACTTATCTCTATTAGAGATGATTTTATTCATTCTTTATTTTTGTTTATCGATATTTATCAACTTCCCATGTGATGCGTACATAATGGAAAAGTGAAATAATGCAAGTGACTTATAAAACATTTAGAAAATATAGGCACATAAAATTAAGCACATTGAAATGCTGCCCTGAGATAAGCACTATTAACATTCCAGGATATAGAGTTCCTTAACTAAGAATGGGATGGTACTCTACAAATCTGATTTACCCTCTTCTTTTGCTTGCAAAAAAAGTCTCATACCAATAAATATTTTTCAAACATAACATTTAAAAAACTACATATTCTGAAGCTTTCCATGCATATGAGTTAGTCAGAAAATTTGAATGCATTTATACTCTGGCCACAGTGTAATAGTGCCCAGTGCTCTCCCATTCCGGTGGCAGCTTTCCCCACATTGGTGACCATAAAGTTGGAAAACTGTGGTGCATAGTGATATCTTATTACTGTTTCAGTTGGAAGCTGATTGCTAACAAGGTTGATCATTTTCTCCCTAAAAGATTCACTGGACAATTGCTTTTGCAGGATCCTGTTAAAATTCTATAGCTGTGAAGCAATGAAAGTGGCACCTGCCTGGGTGGAAGGAGTATGAGTATGTAAATACTTCATATTCAAGTCACAATGTGTCTAGGCTCAATCCCTTTAATACATGTATACGCACTAAATCCTCTTCTTAAATAATATGTTATTTATTAACATATATTTATTGATGATCTACTATGTGACAAGTCTTATTCTGGGTGGTGGTAACAGAACAGTAAGCAAAGTCCGTGGAGTATGTATTCTGATGATGCTGAGGCAGAACACAGAACAGAGTATGGGTTACAGAGTGATGGAATGGAAGGGGAGGTGATTTATATTATAGGGAGATCAAGGAAGACTTCTTTGATGAGGTATTTAAGCAGAGACCTAGATGAAGCAAGGAGTGAGTGAACTATGGAAGGAAGAGTGTTCCGATAGAGGGACCAGAAAGTGCAAAGTTCCTGAGGCAGGAATATGCCTGTCTTATTTTTTAAAATATTTTTAAACAATGTTTTTATTGATTTCAGAGAGAGGAAGGGAGAGGGAGAGAGAGAGAGAAACATCAATGATGAGAAAGAATCATTGATCGGCTGCCTCCTGCACACCCCCTACTGGGAATCAAGCCTGCAACCCTGGCATGTGCCCTCACCGGAATCAAACCTGTGACTCTTCAGTCCGCAAGCTGACGCTCTAGCCACTGAGCCAAACCGGCTACGGCAGTATGTCTTCCTTGATGGAGGGGTGGCTAGAACAGGAGGGACAGGGACAATACAAAGTGAGATCAGAGAAGTAATAACTCTACTTCCTGTAGAGTTTGTAGTCCCTGGCCAGAAGGACTTCAGATTTATTTAGAAGGATCTCAGAGAGGAGGCAGAGTGATCAGTGGAGCTATTACAATAGTCAAACAGAGCAAGCCGTCCACAGTCTGTGTGGATAGAAGCCACTTCTCCCAGATGGGCCTGTCCTGCTCTGCCACGCTGAGCTCATTGCCAACTTCCAGTACTCCCCACTTTCTCTACCTCTGTGGCCAGATCAGGGGTAGCGGTGGAGTGGGTGTCTTATGAGGTCTGTTGGGTGCTAAAGAGTCTGTGTGATAGGTAATCAGAATACCTAAGAGTGACAAGGCAGGAACAGTGGGTGTCACCCTCAGAAGTCAGTTTGACAATTTGACAAGCCTTGGTCTAGCACTTATGGGGAAGAGAAGATCATACTAGTAGCTCTAGAGAAAAAGCAAAGTAGAGGCACCAGAGACTTCAATAAAATGCCTAAAAAAGAAGTGGCAGACACAAATGCGTTGTGTGTACCAAATCACTCCATATTTAATCTCTGCACGAAGTACCTGGAAATCTATAAATGACAGCAAGAAGCAGCTTGACAGGCTGCAATGTGTTTCACTTGCCAGTTACAACCTAGTTGGAAGTTTTTTTCCCTTTATATCTGAAATGCCACTTTTGAATACAAAAACTAAGCAAAGTAAATTCAAAGTCCCAAGTCCAGCCCTCTGTTCACAAACCAGACCAATAAGCAATCAAACAGAAAAGGCTAGGAGGCAACAGGACCATGGGGGCAGTCCTACTTGCCTTCGCAGTCTGGCCAAGTGACCCTGCTTAGAAAGCATCATAGAAGAACCAAGGACATGGGGGGTACATGAGGGGCTAGATTTGATATGGGGTGACATGTGGTCATTGTCCCAGGCTCTCAGTCAGGAGAAAATTTAGTACAGAAGGTCCCATCACTGTCCAGGCATCTTCAAGCATGAGACACGGAAACTTTTCCAGGAAACGTTTCCTGACCATCTCAGCTCACACTCATCTCCCTTCTCTGGCCAGCACAATTTGTTGGATCTCTGGATAGCACAATTTGTTTAGCACCTAATTGTTTTAGAATGCAAACTACCTAAGACCAGTGATTGCTTTACTCACTCTTAGACCCACTGTATAATTATGTATGGAACACAGTAGGTAATCAATTAACAGTAGATGAATTTTAAATTCTCTTGGGGGGTGCATATACACTGAGTGGCCAGATTATTATGATCTCTGAATGCATAATAATCTGGCCACTCTGTACTTCTCTTGAGTACCTCATTATTTGATATCAAAGATACTATAAATCGTACACCTGATCAGTTTTCCCCTTTGCACTGGCTGATAGAAAGCTCAGGGCAAATAGGTGCTTGATCTCCAGCAAAAGTCTAGAATATTTTTAGTACCTATTTGAGATATAAATACCCTGAGTGGCCAGGTTATTATGCGTTCAGAGATCATAATAATCTGGCCACTCAGTGTATATTCTTGTAAGGTTAGTGAGGATGAGATCAGATCTTATTTCTCATCATCGTTGTCCTTTCCTTAATTCTCTTCCATATTACTGTAGCAGACACCATCAGTGGCTTGCCCATGTGACCCTGGTCCATTCTGAAGTCAGTGACAGATAGTTCCTGTCCGCAGCAGTGCTTTCTGTCATAGGAGAGTGCTTGGTCTCCGAACGCTGGAAGTTCTCCGGAGTTAAATCGCCCAGGGTGATCCTCTACCATTGAAGAATGGGAATTGGTAGATAACTATTCCGGATTCTTTTCTTCTTGATGGAATAATTCTGAAGTTCATTCTGCAGTCTCTCAGAAGCCTCCAGGGCATCAAGCCCACCTGCCCGCAATGGTTTACCCACCCATTCATGCTTCATGGATTTCCTACCTTTTCTATCTCAGGTCATCACTCTTTCACTCTATTTCCTGGGACCACCTCCTAAATCCTAAGTAAACTTCTTACATCCAAATTCTTATACCAGGGGCTGGTTTAGGGGGAATTGAACTAAAACAATTAATTACCTGAAGTGCTTAGAAAGACTGTACATGTGAGTCTCCTATGATGGTTGAGTGAAATAATACAAGTAAGGCATTTAGCACAGTGTTTGGCCTATTGTAAATGTGCAAGCCCATTAGCCGCTGTTGTTATTGTTGATGTTGAGTGTGTCCATAAACTCTTGTGCGTTGTTAACCTTTGAGGTGGAATTTTGAGAACTAGAGACAGAGGCCAAAGGGCATCCACAACCACAATAACAACGAAAATAGATAAGGAGGGACAGGGGCCAAGATCAATGACAAAGCCAGGGAACACTATGTACATCTGAGGTGTTAATCTGTGTGGAACCAATGGCATGGGAAGAAAGACTTCAGCCAAGGTCCAGTGAGTACAGCTTCCCATATTTTCAAGAGAACTGATGTAGGCCTCATAATATCAAAGTAAAGATATTTACAATCTGATGGCAAGGGCCCCATTATGTTGATCAGTATCTTTTCCAACACATTCTGAGGTCTTAATTTTTGTCAAATAAATGCCTATTTGGTCAATAAAAAAAAGGGGGGGGGGCATTAAGACAAACCTGATAGGAAGGGTCAGGAATTTGGCTCCCTTTGTAGGGACAGACAGATCCAATAGGTAGAGTCACCGAGAAGCCCAGTGTTTCAGTCCCTAGAGTATGCACAGAGAAGTGAATAAAAACAAAGGAGCAGGAGGAGCTAGAGCCCTGAGGATCGGAGACTCAGCAGAAGTCAACCTGAGAGAGCTCTGTACCAGCAGAAGCAATTAAATCTTGCCTTGTTTGATTCTGTCAAAGGCTACATGAGTGGCTCTTGTGCTAACTGTATCTGAAAGAGGTCAGATCCCACGGGGGAGCTTGGCATTAACTGTAAGCAGTGGCAGACCATTGGGACCGCACCACCATATCAATAAAGGTAAATGGTGCTAGTGATTTTTCAGGCGTAGGGATTGTGCCCTACAGTGTTTGATCCTGTAGAAGGGTCAAGACTGGAAGCCCCTTCAAGGCATAGCGTCCTGTTCTTTGCTTTTGGAGTCCCAGTGCCTCTTGTGAGTCCTCAGTAAATGTCTCAAGTCCTTGGCCACTTTCTCCTCCACCCTGCTGGCTGGGACAAAAACAGACCAGAGGTCCTCACTGATGTGGTTTCTTCTAAACCACCACGAGGATTTACAGCTTTCAGGCTGTCAGGCTGCAGGCTGTCTCCTGATCTGCTTTTCATGAAAGATGTGATTACAAATTTGTAGAGAGAATATAAGGAAGGATAGGAAAGGAAAATGCTGATGTTCTGGTCAGTATGGAAAGGAGGCCAGTGGCCAAATTGATCAAACCACAAAGAGCCGAGGGATGGAGTACAGGCAACTAGGGGCAGCTGGGAAACAAAACTATCTGGAGTTTGGAGTCCTCTGACTCCTGGGAGGAGATAGCCTTCTACTTGCCTTGGTCCCTGGAATTCCAAGTGTGTCTTAGGGGTAATTGGAGCTCATAGAACGTGTCCCTTGTTTTCTCAGCGAGAAACGATCGGTGAAAATGTAGAAATCTAAGGTCTTTAAAAAGTTACAATAGGTCACTGGTTATACTTGGATTCTTGGCGTGATTAATTTCCTTATGAAATTTAATCAAAAGCCTATATCTCCTGATTGGCCTCCCATCTGAACCAGTGGCAGAGGAAAAAAGAGTGGTTTCCGGGATTGTCTTGACTTACACAAAAATTTCATGGGCAAAACTAGGAACTAAAAACAGTGATATCAGATTCATATTCGTCCACTCACAAGGTGTTTGGGGTGGGACAGTCACAGCTTCTCTGGGCTTCAGCCCCTTCTCCTGTGAAATGAGGCACTTAGATTATAGGATTTTTGAGGCTTCATCTCAGTCTGTTATTTTGTGATGCTGAATATATAGCCGAGACACTAATTAGGTGTAAGGCACCATGGGAGATTAGGCTTGCTCTCACTGCCTTGCAATAGGGAGGCTTCAAAAAGTTTCAATTATGTTGTTATTTTAATGCATCTGATATTTAGTTTTGCAAATGGTGTGCATCACGGAATGTAACATCCTACCTCCCGCACCCCCTGCCATTGACCTACTATTTCTTGGCTATTATATTTCCCATTAATTTGAAATGCCATTTTTTATTTTATACTAAATTTGCCTTAAAACATGAGATTCTTAATTAATTCTGCCCTCTATTCCATTGTCTATGTTTCTCTCTCCCTCTCTGCCTCCTGCTGTTGGAGGTGGGGGAAATGGTTTTTTGGTATTGAGTTTCCTGAAATTTCTTGTCTTTAACTGATACATAGATTTGTCTTCCAATGTTTAGAAAAAAAAACTTTTATAATTTTTTCAATCCCATTGATTATATTCTTTTTTCATATAACAAAGTATATGTACATTAAATCATTGTGATCTATCCTCCATATCTATTATCTTTCATCTTCCTAATAGTTTTTAACGTCTTAGCCATTTTTTTTTTCTGCATTATCTTTGATCATTTGAATACTTTCCTCCATGATTGGGAATTTGTCTTTGACTAAACAACATTTTTTTCCTTGATGTTTTAAATGATGTTTTGGTCCTGAATGAGTTTTCTTAGGTCTTAGAAGACATTTGTAAATCACTAGGAAGTATGTTTTCAAAGAAAGATATGAAGGGGTAGGGTAGGTAGGTAGAGATGGAAGACAGTATAGAGAGGATAAATGGTGATGGAAGGGAGACTTGACTTGGGGTGGTGAACATACAATACAAATACAGATGATGTGTGGTGGAATTGTGCACCTGAAACCTATATAATTTTGTTAGGCAGTATCACCCCAACAAATTCAATAAAAAGGAAAAAATGTAAAAACAAAACAAAATAAGAGCATTCAATAAAAAAATCTTGCATAAAAAATAAAAATAAAAACAATGACAAGTATTGGCAGTTACAAAATAATCATAGGACTGTAAACTATAGCAGAGGGTATATACTCAATAAATTTTTAATAACTATGTATGGTGCTAGGTGGGTACTGAAAATACCAAGGGGAACACCTTGTAAAGTATATGATTATCTAACCACTATGCTATATACCTGAAATTAACATAAAATACTGAATGTAAACTGTAATTGAAAAATAAAAAATTTTAAATAATAAAATTACATGAAGTTATACCTTGTTTAAGTACCAATAGAATATATAAATTATCATAATGGTACTTATGTATATACGTATTCTCATATATATACACATGTTCATATATGTATGTATACACACACATATATATGTATATATACACACTTTATTTTTTCTTTTACTTAGTTCAATTTATTCGACTAGACTTTTGGTATATTATCTGCTTTATTCTGCCATTATATACTAGAAGTTGTTGACCTTTGTTCTGGATTAAAGAACATTTTTGACAAAGGTTTTCCTCTGGGATGTCTTTGTGTGTATGTGTCTGTGTGTGTTTAAAAATGTCACCTTTAGTAACATAGCACAGGGCTGTCAGTCTCAATTATGGATCCATTTCAAAAAACCAACAAAGCAAAAATGGGTTTCTATTCCACAATTCCTGGAGAATAAACTAAGGGCAGGTTTGTATTTGTAAATCATGCCTTAGAAGTTATAGGAGTGGGTTGAATAAATCCAGTCGGTTTTGTATCCAATTCTACATTGCGTGGGTTCATTATTACCTCTGGTGACCAAATGCACTCACTGATAAATCTGAAAAAAAATTAGATCAAATAAAACCAATGAAAAACACCATGTAAGATTTGTTCACTATGAAAATCTTAACCTAATTCTACTTCTGTTTTGCAACATCAATCATCAAAGGTAATAATGAGATTGTATTTATGATGACAATGACTTTCAGTATTTTGTACAAGAAAAGATCTGCTAAGACTGCTAAGGGATGACGATTTCCAAGCTTTAGCTATGTACATTGAGGACCCCAACATAAGCTATTATTGCTCTAGTGATGAGAAATGAGATTCCAAACAACATTCCTGTCTCTTCCTCCTGGTCACCATCTTCATCCTTTTCTTTTTCATCATACTCCAGGCTAATTTTTTTTAATTTTTCAATTACAGTTTACATTCAATATTTTATGTTAGTTTCAGGTATATAACATAGTGGTTAGATAGTCATATAATTTACAAGGTGTTCCCTATGATATTTTCAGTACCCACCTAGCACCATCAGAGTCTACCATCTTTCATTATATATGACTGATTTTGTTTTTTGTTTTTTTTGCTTACAATGTTTTCCAACAAGATTGAATTGGCGGTTATTTTTGAGGGGATTTTTAATATTTGCAAGTGATATTTCCATAGATTAATAGCAATATGACTTCTAAAATGTTTTAAAGAAATCTTAGCTAGATCTCCACACTTCACCTCCTATTAACCTTTTCCCCTTTGCAAAGCCTTTTGTAAAACTCTGAATAGTGAGAAACTCCCACCAGCAGCCCACATATTTTCCCTCCAAATGGGCTTCTCATCTATTGAGGCAGTTTTTCACATGGTTTTGGCTTTCACACTTTTGGTCATCTGTCATGTTTTGTTTATTAGAACAGGTGGAGATTTAGTTCTATCTTTCCAAAGCATGTAATGTGGAGAAGGTAAAACACAAGACTTCACTTCAAAGAAACTAAGGAGCTGGAATGAAATCTTAGATACAAGAACTTGAAGCTTGAAGCTGGTTTTGCTTAGGCTGCCTTGACCTCTTTGATGAGTCAGTTTTTTTTATTTAGGGTAGGGATCGCTGTAGGAACCAATGCTGTGTCCATAGGAAGGAGCCACCTTATGTTGATTTCCTGGGGCAGATCATCCAGAGCCTAGCTGTGGTACCTTTAATTCAGCTGTGTTGTAGCGTGAACCTAATAAAGATCCATGCCACTAAAACTCTCTAGGACTGAGGTTTTTCCAAGTTGTCTCTCCGTGTAAGGTCTAAAATGGAACAGTGAATCCTACTCCTGCAACTTTGGGTGCTTGAGGGCCAGCATATGAATGGCAACAGAAAACTCATACTCAACAGACATGGGGCAACACTGCCCAGAATTGTCGTCAGTGGGGACTGTGGCACTCAACAGAAGAGGCAGTGGCACCTAGAGGGCATGATGGTGCTTAGCAGGAGAGTAGTTGGGGAAAAGGCATTCTGCAGATGTCATATAGTAACTGAGCCCATGTGGCACACCCTGGGGTTTGCAGTGGCACAGGGGAGGGATTTTATAGGACCTCGATATGTATTAGCAGGAGCTTGTATGGAGGGGAATAGGAAAATAGAAGCAGCAAACATTTGTTACCCTATCTTCTGAGAATAACATTTGATAAGATGTATTTAACATAGCCATCTCAACTGTTAGTGAAAATGTAATGGCATAAGGGGAGAGTTGATGGAATAGTGTGTAGAGATTTTTGGCACTTCTGGTTCTCTTTTTACTAAAAATGTTGTCACTCAACTCAGAGATAACTTATATTCTCAACATAAAGATAAGAATGAAAGAGTTTTACACTCAGGTGGACCTCGGTCCTTTTCAAAGACTTCCCCATACATGCCTCTCACTCAGAATATTCTGACAATGTCGACAGAGCATGCATTACATTTGTCAGGACCAAACCGAACCTCAGAGGAAATGGAAGTATTTCCAAGAGTGACACAGCTAAAAATGGAAGGCATTAGTACTTAAACCCAACTCTTCTAATTCTAAGAATCACTGCTCTTTCTACTATAGCCACCTCCTGGGTCTAAGGTCATACCAGACCTGAAAGTACCCGATCTCTTCATTTTATCACAGTTTTTCACAACAAAAGAGTTCAAATTAAGTTTTATAAATTTAGATGAACTATAACACTAGGCTAAGCAATTTCAAAATTGTCACAATTTGGATAGTAATACTTTGTATTAATGCACTACATAATTTTCAAAGCTCTTTCAAATTTTAAATAACCCTAAAAAATTTACAGGGAAGTTATTACTACCCATACTTGACAGAGAAGGGGACTGAGGGACAAGGAAGTGAAAGGACTTGCCTAAATTCCTCTGACTCCCTGTGCATGCATCTCTAGAGTAGATTGTTTCTTACAACTCTGCACACTCAGTACATAGGTCATCCTTATAGTTATGGGCACACTTACACATTTACTGTCATTAAAAAAATTTAACGTATCAATTTTTTTCTTTCACATGCTTCACATACTGTCTTAGGTTCTTTTTCTAAGACATTCATGGTGAACCCTGAACCAATATTGCTTCCATCTGTAATTGAATAGTTCTTTGACTTTTGTGGTACAAAAATGAAATCATCTTGCCCTAGCTGGTTTGACTCAATGGATAGAGCATCCACCTGCAGACTGAAGGGTCCTGGGTTCGATTCCAGTCAAGGGTACATGCCAGGGTTACCGCTTGATCCCCAGTAGGGGGTGTGCAGGAGGAGGCCGATCCATGATTCTCTCTCATCATTGATGTTTCCATCTCTCTCTCTCTCTCCCTTCCTCTCTGAAATCAATAAAAATATATTTTTAAAAAAAGAATAAAAAATGAAATCATCTCTAAGAATCACAGGTAAATTTCCTTTTGTTTACCTCCCAATCCCAGCCTTCTTTTAAAAAGAGCAAGAAGGTTGTCAGATTTGACACCTTTTAAATTGGCAGTGTATTAGAAAAACAAAAACAAAAACTTGCTTTGAAAATAATTGAGGTGTGTGGATGTCAGAAGTGTTACCTGCTGTGCTACCTGGCAGGTGCTAACCGTCTGGCTGAGACTGACCCCGGGTATCTGCTGACTTCCTCAGCATAGCTACTGGCTTGTGCCTTCCTCAAAGAAGACAAAAATGAGAAAGTTTACAGATACTTGGGAAGAAAAATAAAAATGGCCTTTTCTTCCTTGCTATAGCAGTCAGGATGATCTGCCATTTAATTTTCTTCAAGTCAGCTGGTAGAATCCACCTCCAGCATTGTGGCTAGCATTAGCATTCTCCCAGAACCCTGTGTCTTCCCCTTTAGTATCAAAAACCAGAATGCTCTCCTTGCATCTCAATCACTCAAAGAGGCTTTTCTAAAAGAGAATAATTATCACACTCTTGATTGAAAAGAAATATTTTACAGATTAATTAAAGGAGATACTTTAGACACTTTTTTTCACTTTTCTATTTTTACTGCTCCATGCAGAAAGTCAATGTGATTTAAAGAGTGGCTAAAAAGTTGAGGAAGAAATGGAAGAAATTGAAACCACTGTGTTGCTGATAATTTAGCTGTAAGATCAGAGAGCCTTTCAATGTGTGAAGGCTTCATCCCTGAGAATTGTGAAGTGGGAATATGAAGAGGATAGTAGTAACCTTTCGATAATAATAAAGCTGTAAATGCTCTTTACATTCTCATTAAATTAGAGACTTCTTTCCAGTTTCCAGAATGAGAAAGAGCCCCGGGGCATGTAGCACCTGAGCAATCAAGGAAAGGCTGGTCAGTGTTGAGAATACTTGGAGGGACATTTTAAAGTTAGTGCAATTTATTTCTACTGGCGATCTCTTTGTTTTTCATTTGTGCTTGGGAAGTGGTTAGGCTAGGGGGGAGTAAGAAGTATGACCACCTAACCAGAGTGATTAATAAAAGGCTTTCCCACAAAATAATTGTAGATGTGACTCTTATGTCTGTCATGACCATTTTGATTGATCGGAACATCAGTTAATGACTGCCCACTCCATTGCCTTACATTTTTTAAGCCTAACAATCCACAGCATTGGACAGAATTCCACTTGCCACTCAGACAATTTGATTAGTCACAGAGAAGTAGCTTGGAATGTAATTAAATATGATATAAAATATGAACATTTCAGTTATGTAGCAGGATAAGAAACGAGAAATGGATGAATGGTAACAGTGTATATTCTGGAGGTGACCAGCAGACTCTCCTGATTCTACCACTTTCTAGCTATGCAATCTTGAGCAGATGACTTAACCTCACTTACCTCTTTTTTAAAAATGGAGATAAAAACTGTACCTATTTCACTGGGCTATTGTGAAAGATTAAATAAAACAACATCTCTAGAATTCTTAGCACTGTGTCTGGTAAACAGTATGTGCTTAGTAAAATATATATGCTATTATTATGAGTTATTTTAAAAAATATATATTTATTGATTTCAGAGAGGAAGGGAGAGGAAGAAATAGAAACATCACTGATGAAAGAGAATCATTGATCGGTTCTCTTCTTGCACGTCTGCTACTGGGGATTGAGCCCGCAACCCAGGCATGTGGGAATCGAACTGTGACATCCAGGTTCATAGGTTGACTCTCAACAACTGAGCCACTCGGGCCAGGCATGACTTATTTTACCATTGTCCTAGACTATAACGACTGAACTCTCTAATTCCCAATTTATCCTTGATTACTCCTTTTTTTTTTTTTTTTGCCACTATCCCCACTCAACAGCCAATTGTTAAATCATTTAAATGCCATGTTCCCAATCCTTCTCATGTCCTTTTCCAAAACCTCCTCTGAAATGCAGCTCATCATGCCCTTCCTCCCAGGCTACAGATGTGTTTTCTTATTGCTTCTGGTATCCTTTCCATGATTCATCCCATATATTTGCTGCCCACTACAGCTCTGAACACATCGCTCCTTACAAAGATTTCCTATCACAACCAATTTTTTTTAACAGCTTATTACCTGTATATTTAAAATTTGCCTTCATGGACCTAGTGATAGATTCAATTTTGGTCCCAATTCTTCATTTCCCTATAATAGTATTATATATTCCTACATTTGTCTTGTAACTTTGCTATGTCCTCCCACTGAAGCTGGAGGATCCTTTCCTATCCCATGTGACTTGCTTTGGCAATGGAATATGAGTAAATGTTGCAGGAGCAAAGGTCTTACATATAGTTTTCATGGTTTGGCTTGGCTCTTTTGCTCTGGATCTGCCATTAGAAGAACATATCCTGGATTCCTGCTACTCTTTTAGCCTTGGTCCCAGAGTGAACATACATGAAGACCTGAGCTCCACCCATAGATCTGGATCCAGTGCCACAGCAGAGTCAGAACTTCCCAGCCAAGCCCAGTCTAGATCAGCCAAACCTCTGCTGACCTGTAGACCCATGAGAATGAGCATAAATAATTGTTGATGTATACCATTGATTTTTGGGTGATTTACTATACATTTCATTATTGTGGTGATATCTGACTAGTACAGACCAACCACTATTCTAGCTTCCCATTTCACCAAAGTATTGTGAATATGCTATAGTCCAGGGAATTATAATAACCTAATGGTCTCTGAAAACTCCTTTGACTTTTCTGCCTTTGGTAGATACTGTTCTTTCTTTCTGTCTTCATACAAATATACATATAGCTAGTAGTTATTGGCACTGAGATGAATAATTGTGGGTAATCTCTTTGTAATCCTCTTGAGTCTCAAGGCAAGTGCCATGACATTTGTTACCTCAATATTTTTGTAATCATTACCTGAGGATTGCTTTATTGATTTTAGAGAGAGAGGAAGGAAGAGAGACACACAGAGAGAAACATTGATGTGAGAGAAACATCGAACGGTAGCCTCTCATCTGTGCCCCAACTGGAGATCGAACTTGCAACCTAGGTATGTGCCCTGAACAGGAATCTAATCTGCAATCTTTTGATGTATGGGACAATGCTCCAACCAACTAAGCCACCTGGCCAGGGCATGCCACCTCAAATTTTTTAGTTTACCTTTTCTTATGTGTATAATTTGACTCCATAACTGTAGAGTCAGATCTTGGTTTTTGGTAAAGGGTTAATCTGATTGATATTGTACACACAATGTCCATCCATGAAGCAGAGATCATGATTCCTATTTTATGAAAGGGGAAGATGAGATTCAGAAAAGTTATGTAACTTGTTCCAAATATAAACAGAAGTGGGGCTGAAATCCATTTTTCTGTTTCTCAACAGCATTCTTTTTGGCTATGTCATCTTATCTTTTGCATCTTACAAAATTAGTAGGTAACTGATTTACTGAACAGGTAAGTGATATGAACAATAGTGTGTTTTGAGTGTGAAAAACCTAGAACATAAAGTGCCACATCTTAGTGACTTTATCAAAGATATACTATTTATAAATTTAGATTCCAAACCTTAAATAGTGCATGCCTCTATCTTGTGAGCCCTGCTCTGAATACTGCCAATGTTTGTTTCTCTAAGTTCTATAGAAGTCAGAAGGAAACCACAGAACAACCACCCCCAGGAGAGCAGAGAGAGTCTGACCCAAGCCCACAAAAGCCAAAAGTAGCAGGGTTGGAGTAGAAAGTTTGGCTTGACACTCTGTCTTCAACTCACACCCTGGCACCTTCAGGCTTTGTCTTTTTTTAACAGCAGAGTGCCAGCCTCGAATTTTTAAACCTTAACTCTGAATTTCTTGACTCTATGTGTTTAAGATAGACTTTGCATGTTACTATTTTGAAGCAGCTGTTTGTCAGTGCTGGAGAGGAGGGAGGGAATTAAAGAAGTTTAATGGGAGGTGCTTATCTTAGAATTGAGGCTATTGAGCTACCAAACTCAAGCGAAGCTTCTGTTGATTCTGACAAGATGAACAACTTCACTCGAAATCAGGATATCTCAACCTTGGCACTAATGACATACAAGGCCAGATAATTCTTTGCTGTGGGGGGCTGTCCTTTGTGTGATAGGGTACTAAGTAGCATGCTGGTCTATACCCATCAGATGCCAGAGGTACTTCTTCCCCATTGGGACAATAAAAATGTCTACAAATATTGTCAAATGTCCCCCCTGTAGGTAAAAATCACCCAAATTGAGAACCACTGCTCTAAATGAATAAATGAGACTGAGATAATTATAGCCTTTTAAACTCAGACAGTAAGGAAACTAAGGGATGACAGATGAACTTACCTAGAAAAATTATCCTAATAGCAACTAGATGAAATAATAAGGGGAATTTTGCTTTTTGAAAATGTCTTATTCATTAGTATTATATACATCTTAGGGGGGAAAGGTTAGGTGGAGGAGCCAATCCATGCACAGACTAATAAGGCAGCCTGTGTAGAGATACTCAGTTAACAGTGAAGCCAAAACTAAAACTTCTCTCTTTCATAGCAGTTGGGTACATTATTGTAGGCACTTAGCAGAATGAAGGCAAAGGATTCCTTCTCAATCTTGGGATTCCATGTCCTCAGAGCCATAAAATGTGATAATTCTACTGTTTTCAAGCTATTACATATTGACCTTCCTCTCTGCTCCATGATCCTTGATTTGTGTTTTACTACACGAGGTAGGCATCATTGTTCTCATTTTATGGATGATGAGTCTGAGGCACAGAGAGGCGTCACTTGCCCAAGTTCACAGGGACAGTGTCAGGAATTCATCCCAGGTCTGCCTGCTCCCAAGCTTGGGTTCTTGAATCACTCCGGTGTTTATATCCCACAGCTAGGAGAAGACCTTGGATTCTGTTGAGCTTCACAAAGTAATCATCACATTTTGTTATCTCACTGCCTATTGAACCCAGGGCTGGTTTGTCTTCTGATGCCTCTGCCTGTAGCTGATGCCACAGGACCTTCAAGTAGTTTGTCTGTTACCACATGGGATGGGCTTGTAGAAGCCTCTGGTTCAAATACTGTGTAATTCTATTCCAATCAAAGCCGCCCAGAAAAAGGATGAAAGCTATGCCATTAGTTACAGTGAGCTGTCAGGAGCTATTGGGAAGGAAACACTTAAGCTATATAGAAAGGTGGCTTTGGTGTTTCTAGAAGGAATTCCATATTAGTGCAATAGGATAGGAGAGAATGGGAGGGGTATCATTTCCTTTCTGATGATGAGCCCAGCAGATAAGGAGACCCTTTAATGGGGAAGACAGAATAAAGCATAAGACTAGAATAAGGCAGAATGTCACAATGAAGGGCTGGCCTTTTAACCTCTGAAATCCTGCTAAAACAGCTATATCCCTCGGACTCAAGCTTAATTTAGGCACATTTTATTATTAAATAAAATGCTAGTAGATATATGCTACTGCACACATTATTGATGGTGAGTTTCATTATAATTTACTATAGTTTTCCTCAAGAGCATGTTTTAAAAGGATAAGGAAGAAGTTGATTGATGTGGGTGGATTTGGCTTGGGTGGTGATATGCATCCTACCCAGGATGCACAGAGCAGAGAGGGAGGTGAGATGCTTGACACATTCTAATTATACACCTTTACTCATTTATACAATGGTTTTATTGTATATCCACTGTGTATTAGATATTTGGGTTACAGTGAGGAGCAAAAACAGTGGGGGAAATAACACATTTTAAATATACCTATAATTAAATTTATAATTAATTGCTGTGATAGGTACCCCGTAGGGAAGTACAGGGATCACCTGACAGGGCTACCTGGCTTGTCTGAGAGGTTAGGGAAGGATACTCTGAGTATGGGGTGTTTGAGCCAAGAGCTGAAGGATGAGTGAAATAGCTAGGCAAGGCAGACTTAGTGTTAGAAGCACAGGAAAGAGCTTGTGTGAAGACTTTGGAACAAGGCGAATCTTCAGTATTTGGAGGAACTGAAAGCTGGCTAGTGAGTCTGGAACTCATAGGGCAAGAACAAAAGTGGAAGATGAGACTGAAGAAATGCAAAGGGTGAGATCAGAATAAAGGTTTTGTTCTTTTTCCTAAAAGGACTGGGATTGACATGTTCAGATTCACCTTCTAAAAAGATCTCGGATTACTTTGCAGAGAAGAGTTTGGATGTGAGTGGCAAGGAGTGGTTGGGCAGACATATGGAATGGCTAAACACTAAAGACAGTGGGAAGTGGAGAAAGAAAGGTGACTGTTAGAGAATGAGGATGGTACCCATAGGGCACCTCTGTAGGCCCAGCTGAATCCTTCTCCTGAAACTTGTCCTCAGCTGAGAGGAGTCATTTTGCCAGGAGATGTCTGGAAGTTTATACACTCCGTCCAGGGGAAGCCTGCAACCAGGGACTGACTGATAGAGCGGTATGTAACCTGGCCCCTTGCATCAAGGAGGTACAATTTTGTAGTGCATTCATATCCCAGAGTTCCTCTTGGGATCAAGCAAAGGAAGTTGGACCTCTGCTGAAATCACATCTTTGTTTAGGTGATTCCCCTGCCTTAGTCTTCTTCTCTTGCTTCTTACAGGTTTCTCCTGAGAGCACTCCCTCAATAAATTATTGCACAAGACTCGTTGTGCAGACCCTGCTTCTGAGGAAAACAAACCAAGATAATACCTAAAGGTGGTAAAGGAGCAAGCTTTGTTCCTTTGTACCTTCTGGGTAAAGAATACTCCACGTGGAGTGTTTCCAGGAGAAGCAAGAGCAGGAGAACCTTCCGAGGCTATTGTAATAATTTTGGCTTTTACTTGCAGGGTTTTGAGCATGGAGGGATGTGACCTGCCTTCTGTATTAGCAGGCTCGGGCATTAGTGACACATATCTCCAGCCCTTTTCTATGAGTTGTCTTTGCCATTAAGGAAGCCTTTCAAAAAGCCCAAGACTTCATGTGACTTCACAGCCCACACCCCTTGTTTCAATAGAATGGAGACCCATCTAACCCAGCTGCCACCAAACTGTTGGGTCGCCCTTCTCACTCTAGGTTTTCTAAATGGGAGTCAGACCCCAGTCCGTAGGCTGCTTTAAACTTTTTCAAGTGTCAGTCAAGCACTAATCCCTTCTATCTCCTAATTTGAGGCTCTTCAGGGGGTTCGTTTGAAGACGCCATCATGATCTTTTGGAGCAACCCTCCTCCGACTCTTCCCCAAAGCAGGATGGAGTAGGACACTCAGAATAACAACTGCTTTCTCCACACAAAGCTCTTAATCCATGTTCCATTCACAACATTCTATAGAAGCCTCCTCACTGGACTTGAAGAGCAGTTACAGCCTGGCCTGCCTTCCACACACCCCTGGTGGGGAGAGCCCCACAGAGCTCACAGCAGAGCTTTCTTCAGTGGCAGCCACCTCCCAAACCCTCCCTCCTCTTCCCTCTCTAGCCTCTTGTCACATCCTTGAACCACCTAAGGGATTCAGATGTTATGGAGTGAATTTTTAAATCCATGTCATTTGTAAATGGGCATAATTTGAAATCAATCCCATTGGTGTTGAGAAATTCTAAAGTGAAAAATTGTTCAGACCTATTGTAACCAAGGCTGAGGCTTCTGGGAAAGACAGGCTGACCTTACCCAGAGACTTCTGTCTTGAGTGCTCCACAGGTTAACTCTCAAGTTTTTCTGGGGAATCCATAAATGATTAAAATTGTTTCCTTCGATATCTCTAATGGACTTATTCCAATACAAATTGCCCATTCTAACCTCTTAGCCAGCAGTCAGCTAATCTGTTTTCTTAGACGTGTAAACAAGATTCTCTGTTTCTACACATCTACAAGTTTTCCTCCCCCTACTTTTCTCTAAAACCCTGTGTTTTGCCTGTTCTTTATCTCCATTTTTCATCCAGTTCTCTCAGATGTGATGTAATAATTTGCATACATAACAAATAGCAACAACCGCAAAGTCTCAGTTATTCCTTGACAGTGCCTCAATCAAACATGAGGTGGGAAGAGTTCCAATTACAATATCCTTCGATTATCGCAGAAGCTACTAGTTGTGCCCCAATAGTCACTTCCTTTTCTTATATATTTTAGAAGTTCTGATTTTCAGGTGACATGTAGCATCTCTTTCCTCTGTAAGACTCTTTAAGCACCCCAGGGAAGGATTCGAATTCACTTGGCCTTGGATCATGTGTCCACCTCTGGATCCATCAATATAGCTGGAGGGTAAAGATGTTTAGGACATGCAGTTCCTACAAGAACCATACAGTTAGCCTGGAGAGAGGAGCAGTTCTCCAAAAGAAGTGGGTCTGTCCCCATGAGAGATTGGTATTGGGCAGATCCAAGAATAGAAGTTTGCATTAGGGGCTTTTAAGATTTCTGAGGCTGTTACTTCCTGTTTGGACCCCAAAGTCCTCTGTGGTCACTTGCAAGGTGTCTAGGCTAATTGCCAATTTGTATCTAAAGTAAGAAGGCTGAGTGTTTTCTTTGATCTTGAACTTACTTTTATTTCTCACATGTGCTGTCCTGATAAATCTACTTATTATCACTTTCTTTGTTTTGCCCTATATCCTGCATGGTCTCTGTTATGTTCCTGATGAAAATCTTATTCACACATTTGTGTGCTTGACTTGATTATAGAAATTTTTATTTTTACTGACTCCTTGTCTTTGCATTACCTCAAACTCATTGATTCAATCATAAGTTTACCCACACCATACAAAACACTATCTTGAGTGATAGGAAACAAAGCCAAAGCTGTAGCATAGTGTGGATGGAAATCAAGGCAAGAAACAACTTTCAGAATAAGTGCAGACCCATCCAAAAAGTGTGAGGTATGTGGTTTTTGTGGTGGTGATGATGAAAGGGAAATATATCTTTAACTTCCAGAGTAGAAAATGACTAAAGTGGAAAACTCAAGAAATAGGGTTATAAGTGTGTCATTTAATGATTCCATAGATTTATCTCCATTTTTCATCCAGTTCTCTCAGATGTGATGTAATAATTTGCATACATAACAAATAACAACAACCACGAAGTCTCAGTTATTCCTGAGAAGGAAGAGCAAATGCCAAGAGATAGCAAAAAGAGATGAATGTGGGGCTTCTGGGAAGTGGGAAGTAGTGGGAAAAAGCCCTAGGGAGTTGATAACTATCATACCTTGCAAACTGTTGTTAAATCACATGCATGACAATTTGATAAAATATAAAATGAAAGAAGCCCTAAATCTGGGATAATGGAATTGGATTTGGACCTGGCTTAGTTACATAGCTCAGGTTTTCTGTTTACATCTTTTATGAGTTGTGTTCCCTTTATCTGTCCTCTTGGTTTAATCCCTAATTTTTATGACACCTCCTCTAATTACTTCCTGAAAAAGAAGTACATAGGAGATTAAAAATTCTTTAAATTGTGTATCTAAAATGTCTCTATTCTGCATATGAGCATAACCAATTGACACAGACAGTAGGGGGGTGAGGGCATGTGCTGGGGGGTGGGAGCAACTGGGGAGGGGTCAATGGGGGAAAAGGAGACATATGTAATACTTTTAAAAAAAAGAACTTAAATTAAAAAAAAGTATTCTATACTGAAATTTAATTTTTGTCGTGTTCAGAGCATTCTAAATTGGAAACCATTTTCCCTCAGAATTTCTCCATTGTGTTTTTTTAAAAATATGTTTTTATTGATTTTAGAGAAAAAGGAAGGAAGAGCAAGAGATAGAAACATCGATGAGAGAGGAACATCAATATCAATCAGCTGCCTCCTGCACGCCCCCTACTGAGAATTGAGCCCGCAACCCAGGCATGTGCCCTGACCGGAATCAGATTGAGGACTTCTTGGTACATGTGTAGACACTCAACCACTGAGCCACACCAACTGGGCTCTCCATTGTCTTTTACTAGTTGTACCAGTTAATAATGCGGATTTTTTCAATAGATGGAGTTACACATATGTTGATATGTATGCGATTTGATATGTATGCTGTTCTGTTGTATTGACAACAAGCTTCAAAACTTCATATGTCAAAATTTCTGAAGGTGTTAACATCATAGATATTTTTACTCTTAAAAATGTTGAATTTTGTGCCAAAAAAAGCAGTTGCAGGAAATTTTAATTCATTACTATATTTTGAAGAAAAGTGCTGCTGAACGTTATCGTATACTTCGGGAAGCTTATGGTAAACATGCTCCATCTCAAGATACTTGTGAACACTGGTTTAAACGCTTTAAATGTGATGATTTCAATGTGAAAGACAAAGAACATCCAGGTCAACTGAAAAAGTTTGAAGACCAACAATTACAAGCATTATTGGATGAAGATGCGTGTCGAACTCATAAACAACTTGCAGAAAGATTAAACGTTGCTCAGCAAACAATTTCTGATCGTTTACAAGAAATGGGAAAGATTTTAAAGGAAGGAAAATGGGTGCCACATCAACTGAACGAAAGACAAATGGAAAACCGAAAAGTCATCAGTAAAATGTTGCTTCAATAGCACAAAAGTCTTTTTTGCATCGAATTGTGACTGGCGATGAAAAGTGGATTTATTTTGAGAATCTCAAATGCACAAAAACATGGGTTGATCCAGGTCAATCATCAACATCGACTACAAGGCCAAATCGCTTCGGAAAGAAGACAATGCTCTGCGTTTGGTGGGATCAGGAAGGTGTGGTATTATGAGCTTCTAAAACCAGGTGAAACTGTTAATACTGATCGCTTTAACAAATAATCAATTTGAACCACACTTTGATTGTGAAATGACCAGAATGTGCCAGAAGACAAGGCAAAGTAATTTTGCTTTGTGATAAAGCACCATCACACACTTCAAAACCAGTTAAAGACACGTTAAAAGATCTTGGCTGGGAAGTATTAACCCACCCGCTGTATTCACCAGACCTTGCTCCTTCAGATTACCACTTGTTCCGATCGTGGCACACGCACTTTCTGAGCAGCACTTCAAAACATACGAAGAAATGGAAAATTGGGTCTCTGAATGGTTTGCCTCAAAACAAGAAAAGTTCTATTGGGACGGTATCCACAAATTACCTGAAAGATGGGGAAATGTGTAGCTAGTGATGGACATTACTTTGAATAAAGCACTTTTGATGTTTCTCTTGACATTATCGTGTTTTCTTTGATTACAAAATCCGCATTATTAACCGGTAAATGATCAATCCAAATTTTTAACCAGTATCCGCATTATTAACCAGTACCGGTTAAAAATGCGGACTGACCCTGTACCGGCTTCCAAAATTTTATCACTACCAAAAAAAAAATAGGAGAGATTCGCCAAAAAGAGAATTCTGTCAATGAGAAGAGTGATGATTTTCCATTCTTCCTCTCCTGCCATTAGGGCAGAGGCCGAGCAGTGTATGGAAGGAGGGTGGAAAAGGGAAGTATTCTTGCTCAGAGGTCTAGAACAATTCCATTCTGATCCCAAACCTACAAACCCCCTAAGCACAAGAAAAGCCCTGTGTTCAAACTTCCCATCTCTCCTTAGAAGGCAGCTGAGCCTCATCTATTGCAAGCCTTTGGGGGTATCACTCCTCTCCCTTCCTTTTTTCCCTTCCTTTTTCCCCTTCCTTCCTTCCTTCCTTCCTTCCTTCCTTCCTTCCTTCCTTCCTCCCTCCCTCCCTCCCTCCCTCCTTTCCTTTCTTCCTTCTTTCCTTTCTTCCTTCCACAGCCTATCAAAGCGACTCTCATCCACTTGCAAGTTTTTCTCTGAAAGCAGTTTTGGAAAAGAGTATTTCTCCTTCTCATTCCACTTTCAGAGACTTTAGCATCTTGTAACTGTAGATGGCCAAATGACACAGTCTCGTTTCTCTGCCTCAGTCCTCTGCAACTTGGGGATAGTACTGCCTTCCCCACCACAGCACGTTGTGAGCAGGAAGTTACATGCAGTCAGTAAGAAAGCTGGTGGTCAGAACCTGCCACTTCACCAGCAGCTCTGCCCCTGACAGCTCTGAAAACTAGAACCACAGTGGAGGCACCTTATCCTGACGCCTCCTTACCAGGGGCCCGTGGTGAGGGCTTGTACTTTTTCCCAGGGGGGCAAAAGTGAAAGTAACTTTAAACCCCTTGAGATCAAAACATAAGGTGAAAAACACCCAATAACTAAATTCTCACCTCAGCAACCATTGCAAGTAAAAGCAAAGAGGAAAGAGAAGATATTAACCTCTCTAGACCGATGTGCAAGCAACAGGGTAAGCAAGCAGCAACACAGGGAAGGTGTGAGACACAATGGAGTCTGCTGCTCGCAGACAAACCCAGGGAATGTCTTCTCGACACCTCTTTTTCTGCCTCCCCGCACCCCACTTCCTTCTATTTTTATAACTTAGAAGAGAAGAACAGGAAGGGGTCTATTTTTTTTAATGTTTTTCAGCACTCAGGGTTGGCCTGTGCTCTAGAAGTTGATAAGGTTGTGGGGTTGCCACAGAAAATGATTCTGACTTGGGCAAATACTTTAGGTTCTCCAACTTGTCTAAGGAGGGGCTGACTAATGTGGTCATTTGCCATCTCCTCTCAAGCTGGTACAGGTAGCTCCAGTTCACATTATATATGGTATTCAAATCCAAAGTTTTATAAAAGGACTCCAAGATTCTAGAAAGTATCAGTGGGAAGGAAGGGAGCAGCAGAACTCAGGTTTGAAAAGGTGGCCCCTGAGCCAGCCTGCCAGATCAGTCTGTGTCTCCTGTGAGCATGGAGACACATTGATTAGATAGTGACAAACTGATGACTGAGGCTGCTGAGACCACAGCCATTGCTAGAATGAAACCCTCTAGGCCAGTGGTCGGCAAACTCATTAGTCAACAGAGCCAAATATCAACAGTACAACGATTGAAATTTCTTTTGAGAGCCAAATTTTTTAAACTTAAACTTCTTCTAACGCCACTTCTTCAAAATAGACTCGCCCAGGCCATGGTATTTTGTGGAAGAGCCACACTCAAGGGGCCGAAGAGCTGCATGTGGCTCATGAGCCGCAGTTTGCCAACCATGGCTCTAGGCAAATAGAAAATAAAAAAAATATACATGGTTTCTAAATCAAATACATGCCCCTTTAAGGTAGCTCCTGAGTTTTTGTGTGTGTTTTTTCCCCCTTCTTTTTTTAGCAGCCACTTTCAGCCAATTCTCTATTATTTTCTGTTTCCCCATACAGCTTCCAGTCCCATTTTTTTTACCTTTTCTTTCCATCGGATTAGTTCTTCAGATAAGTTTGCCATATTCAGAAAATAAAACAGTTAAATTTGAACTTCAGATAAACAATGAATAAATTTTAGTACACATACTTGCATGTGACATTTGCACATGTTTATAGCAAACAGTTATCTGTTGTTTATCTGAAATTCAGTGTGACGGACTTATACTGAAGCAGCATTCACTGTTTATCTGAAATTCAAATTCAACTGGGAGTTTGCAGTTTATCTGGCAATGCTAACTCTAGACCTGTTTTCCGCTCCTCTTCTGAACACATCCCAGAGAAAGGCTTTCTTTATGTCCAGGGAGAAAAAAAGGATTACCGGTAAGTCAGTTCCTGTACATTGATCCACGACAATGAATTCGTATCTAACCAAGGAGCTAGAATGGTTTCAGTTTGCTGGTTAATGTTAGGGTGAATAGAATTGGTTTAAGTTTGCTTCTTCTCCCAGGGAATAACCTTATAAGAAACATTCCCAGTTCTCTGCACAGATGTGAACTGTAAAACTGAAGTCTGCAGCATCAAACTCCCAGCACATGCATTATCAAACAGAGGATTCTTTTTATTTATTTATTTTTTTAAGATTGTTCTTTTAAACTGGGAGAACTTCAATCAGCAAGCATTTCTTGAGTAAATGTTAAGTTTGTAAATCACGAGCCAGATGCTTCTCCAGTTACAAACCTTCAAGAATGTTTCCCACCTTTACCACATTCTAACTCATCTGGGGAGCACACATTAAAAGGTTTCTAAGCTATAGAGCAGTGTATTTATTACATGAGCAGTATACATTTAGAATGTTATATATTATGGAGGAAATTCTATTCCCTATGATATTTGGTGTGTTTTTTTGGGGGAAAAGTTCACAGATTTAAATAACCAGTAACTGTGTACCTCTACCACTTCATGAATTAGCTGACCTTAACTTTTTGCACTTTTGCCTTATATATTGAAAATTTTACACTTTTTAAACTATTATTACTATTATTATTTTGCATCTCAGCATCTCTAAAATTGGGTGCATGTAAAAATTCGTGGCATATTATGGCAATTTGCTTCCTGAGTGATATATAAAATAACAGTGGGTTTTATAGTTGATTGCCTCTTAGATTTGATGTAGTAGCATGATTTTTACTATTAAAATAATATAACATTACAGATAAATTAAAAGACCTTTCTTCTCCCCTGCCCCTCAGTCTCATCCTTGACAGTCTTATTTTTCTTTCCTCCAAGAGTCAAAAACTATCATAATTTTAGTGTGTCTTTCAGGCCATGGTTGTGTGTGTGTGTGTGTGTGTGTGTGTGTGTGTGTGTGCGCGCGCGCGCTTATTTATTTTCTTAATTTGGGTACTGTTCTTTGTTTTATTGTTCTACAAATATCATTTTGCATCTATCTTTTCTTTTTTACTTAAATAATATTTTTAAAATCTATTCACGATTTACATAGAGGTATTTATTTTATCTGCGATATAATATTCTATTGTATGAACATACCATAATTAAGTTATCCCTTCTCCTATTGATGGATGGATGACATTTAGATTGATTCCAATTCATTTTTCCAGTTTTATATTATTATAAGCACGAACTCTTTAATATTTAGAATTCATTTAATAATCTACATTTAGAAGTAGAATTTCCAGGTTGTAGAGTGTGTACATTTTCAATTTTAATTGTTTCTTTAATTTCATTAAGCTTGCATTTGGTGGTGTTTTAGTGTTATGGGTGAAATCTGGATTTGTTATTGTGTGAAGTTTGGTTTTCTTCTCCTCAAAGGAATGCCCTTTCTGTTTTGCTTCTCACCCACTTCTTTACCAGAAGTCCTAATAGCACGATGATAAAGTTACTCTTCATAAATGTCACCTTTGAAACTCTTGTGATAGTTTGTGGGCTATGGATCAACCGAACCACCTACACTTCCAAAACCTTTCTGTACCTGAAAGGCCACAGAGGGCCCTCTCAGGCTCATATGTGTCAATCATCAGGAGTTGGAGAGGTAAAATAACATCAGTGTGAATTTTAAAGACAGCAGTATGCGTCCAGTGTCTAAGAGTAGGCATTCCCACTTGGACCAATAATGCCACATTTAGGAATTTACTGTAAAAAAGTAATTAAAGATGTGCACAAAAATAAAGTAACATGGTATTAGCTGCAGCTAACTGTATCACAGTAGAAAATTAGAAACATCATTCAGGTACTACAATAGAAGTAACCTGATTTGTATCAGTAAATCAGAGTGGGTTTCTACAAAAAAAGAAAAAGAAAAAGAATTTTTCCCAGGAACTGCACATACCATGTTGTTAGATAAAGAAAATGGGGGTAAAATATAGTTCAAAGAGTATAACTTATTTTAAATATATATTCATGAAAAAATATCTGGAAGGATATAACCAAAGCTTTAACCGTGGCTATTTCTGGAATGTGGAATTATGGATGGATTGCAGTTTCTTCTTTTTATCATCTATCTTTCTAATTTTAATTAAATGAACATATGTTATTTTTGCAACAATAGGATTTTGTTTGCTTGGGGCACAGTTTTGTGTTGAGAATGAACATTAGAAGATAAGTAGGCAGTAAGAGAATTGAGAAGCAAGATGAGAAGGGAGGAAAAGATTAATAAAACATATTATCTGTGAACAATTTTGAATTTTTCTTATGCATTTTCTTTACCCTTGTTCTCCAAACTTATTAAAGGACTCAAAGCACAAATATCCAGAGGTGAACAGACTCTTGCAGTGACTAGTTTTCCTTTCGTTTTTATTTATTTTATTTTTATTTATTTTTTATTTTTTTAAATATTTCTTTATTGATTTCAGAGAGGAAGGGAGAAGGAGAGAGAGGTAGAAACATCAATGATGAGAAAGAATCATTGATCAGCTGCCTCCTGCACGCTCCCTACTGGGGATCAAGCTTGCAAACCAGGCATGTGTCCTTGGCCAGAACTGAACCTGGGACCCTTTAGTCCGCAGGCCAACGCTCTATCCACTGAGCCAAGCTGGCTAGGACTTTCCTTTTGTTTTTAAAAGACTTCACTTATTCATTCCCTGTGGGGGAGAATTTAAGCTCACAGGAAAGACCTACAGAAGTCGATTTGATAGCCTTCCTTGATATTAAATTAAACTGCAAGTCACTGATTCTAGGATCCATCAAACTACAGAATTTTAGAGATAGAAGGAAACAAGAAAATATCCAGAGTTTGAAAAGATTTTCCTGTGGTCCCCAGGTAATAAACGAAGAGGCCAGGTTTGCAGTTGATGGTTATATAATTATGAGTTATGCATCTTTCACATAAAACCTGTGCCTTCAGTAATGAGGCAGAAGTGAACTGTTGGTCAAGGCAGAGCCATGTTGAAAGAATCTTAGGGAACTGTTCAATTCCCCCATTTAAAAAGAAGAAGAAGAGGAGGTGTCCAGGGATGAACTACTCTGGATCCTGGTCAGTGGACTTGCCCTAATTGCTTCCTGGATGAGAGAGACAAGTGTGGGTAGTGGGTTAGCAGTGTGCATCCTGCCTGACTCTGGGTTGGGATCTGGATGAAGGCGTGAGACACAGAAGCAAGTGTTGGTTAACAGAGTACACGGCGTGGGGTGCGGCTCCCTCTGGATTCCAGACAGACAATAGCTCTGGAAAGAGTGTGAATGGCACCCCACGCCCACAATTAACCTCAAAGAGATGTTAATTTCACAGTCAAACTGAGGACCATTTAAATTCAGGCAGTGTCAGAAAACAAGCATTTATTTGGAACTAAAAGAACAATTTGTCTCTTTTCTTTTGCATTGTCTGCCCCATTAATTTTCCCAGAACAAAACATCTTCAAACAGACCTGACCTGCTCCTAGAATGCCTGCATCCCAGTCTAGGCAAACAGGACCCACAGAAGAGCAGGCACTCCCACATCCTTAGGGGAAGATTGCAGGATGAAAGGGGGACCATTTCTGGAAATAAAGCTAAGTCAGTACACACTTGTTCGTCAGAGTATCCTCTTTTATTAATGACCTGATGATGTCCTTCCAGAGTCTACTACATTATGACAATTTCCCTCTGAAACCACTCATTTTTATGATTACATGGTAATGATTTTATAGATTAACTTTACCTTTCTTTTCTTCATCTCATGCTTTCTCAATCTTAGGCACGATTGCCATTTTGGACTGATAATTCTTGGTGAGGGTGGAAAGAGTTGTTCTGTGTATTACAGAACATTTAGCGGCATCTCTAGCTTCTACCCAATACATGCTAGTAACATACTCCTCACCCGTGCTCCCCATTCGTGACAACCAAAAATGTCTCTAGACATTGCCAAATGTCCCTGATTGAGATCTAGTCCCAGCAAGCAAGTCACCAAAAAGTGGTACTATTAGAATCCCAAAGGGCACCATAAGGCTTTCCCAGAGTTGTGCCCAAGTCCCATGGTTTTGGCTTCCTGGCCTTCTTGGTACTAGTCTAGTGGACCATATACCACATTGAAAAGAAAAAACAAAAACCAGGAATGTTGAATTATTTGGGATATGAACCAACTTAACTCTTCATCCTACTTTGCCATCTATATTGATGTTTTCTACACCTAAACATACTACTTTGCCATCTATACTGATGTTTCCTACACCTAAACACACTATTGTTTTGCTAAGCTTTCTGTATAATAGTGATACCTACCATGTATTGAAACCTACTATGTGTCAGGTTTTGCTTTAGACACTTTACATTGTCACAACAACCCTGAGAGGTAGCTACATGTCCTCATATCACTAGAATGTAAGCTTCATGAGGGCAGGTACTCTATGTCTTTCAAGATGTATGTACCCTCAAGGCTTTGTACAGTGATGAGCATATAACTGTGCACAGGCCAGTGCCCAGTAACTATTCTTTAATTTGAATCAATGATTGAATATATTTTATTGAAGATCTTTGACTTCTCTCTTTGATAACCTAAACACAAACTTTTAGCAAATCCTGTTTTCTCTACTTCCTAAATATATCAAATTCTCACTGCTTTCTCACTACTATCCTGATCCAGGCCAGTGTGATCTCTCACCAGGATAAATGCAACAGTCCCCCTAACTAGTCTCCATGCTTCTGCCCTCTTCCTGCTGTGGTCTGTTATCAACCCAGCAACCAGGGGATCCTTTAACAGACAATTCAGGTGACTCCACTCAAAGCCTTCCCAATGGCTTCCCATTTCATTCATAGTAAAAGCCAAAGTCCTTTCAGGGGCCTACAAAATTCTAGCTAACATGACCTCTCTGTTATTTCTCTGATTTCATTTCCTTCTATTCCCTCCCTCCCTCCCTCCCTCCCTCCCTCCCTCCCTCCCTCCCTCCCTCCCTCCCTCCTCTCTCCCGCCCTCCCTTCCTCCCTACCTACCTATGTAGAGGAACTGGCCTTGCTGTTCTTTGAACATGTCAAGCACAGTTCCATTTCAGAGCCTTTGTGACAGTTTTTACCTCTGCCAGGAACACCCTTCCCACAGTCTCCACATACCCTCTTGCTCCTCTTTAAAGTTGTAACCCTCTTGACCCCCCCTTTACTGCATGGTTTTGGTTTCCTGACCTTCTTGTTACTAGTCTACCCTCATTGCATTGATCACCTTCTGATAAATGAGAATTTAAGTTTCATGAAGAAAGGGATTTTGGTCTGTCTTGCTTACGATTAAATTCCCAGCACCTACTATCAGCATTTAATAAATACTCCAATATTTATTAATTGTTGAATGAATAAATGAGTCAGGACGTGAAAATGTTAAGTGGCAGAGCTGGAACACAAATCCAGACTGCCAGTCTCAAAGTCCTATTATTCTTCCAGTGGTTCTCAAACTTAGCTGTACAACAGAATCACCTGGGGGTGGGTGTGCTTGTTAAAATGCAGATGCCTGGGCCTCATGATGGACCTGAGGAATCAAAATGTGGGGAAGGGAATTTGAGAAACTGTACTTTAAAAATCTCCCCAGAGAGTCCTATGCAAGTAGTATGTGGCTCAGCAGACCAATAAATGGGAATTTAAGGTGTGATCTGGGAGCCACCAGCATCAGAATGACCTGGATCTAAGCCTGGGATCTGAAGCCAGCCTTTTGGGCTGTGAATCCTGACTCTACTGCTTCCTGTCCTTGTGACTGCTTGATTTTCCCCTTTTTCTTTCATTTTCTAATCAGAAATTTTGAGAAAACGACCTCAATATTGAACTGTGTTGAACGTCCTCACAGTAGAATCCCATGTTTGCAATGACCTTGGCCAATTACTTCCTTTTTAAAAAATCAGTTTTTTCATCGGTCCAGTAGGGATAATACTAGTTTCTATCCCATAGAATCACTGTGATGGATCGATGGATTTAGGTTGTGAAATTACCAGAACAAATACTTGGCATATAGCAAATATGCAATAATGTTAATCATTATATTGTTAGTACCACTACTTTCTAGGCTGCAGCCCAGACCTATGAAATCAATCTCTGCAGGCTGGACTCTAGAGCATTCTGCGTGATTCTGCTACACACAGAGATTTGAGTAGTCCTGCCTCAATCTGCCCCATAAGGAATGGAGTCAGTCTTCCCAGCCTCACAACTACATGCTCAATAGATGCTGGCTGGGTGGAACAGTAGTCTTCTGGCCTCTTGAGAAACACAAGAGACTTCTGGCCTGGCTAGAAATGAAGCATATGCATTTGGAATGACAAAGTAAACGCAGAGGTGATCCAGCCCAAATGCTCATTTTTATAATTAATGAAGCAGGCCCCCAAAGTGATTGTATAACCCATGTGTTAATACTCCCAAAACAAAGGCACAGCAATTCATCTATAGCCTGTTACTCAGTCTGTGTGGTCCAAGGACCAATAGGACTAGCATTATTGGGAAGCAAGCATGTTAGAAATACAGCATCCCAGGACCTATCCCAGACCTTCTGGTCAGAAGCACTATTCTACACCATGCTTCTCAGACTTGGCTGTACATCAGAATTACTTGGGAAGGTTTAAAAAATATTATAACTGGACTTTATCCCTCGAGATGCTGATTCATTTGATCTGGTGTGGGAACTGAACGCTGGAATTTTAAAGTCCCCCTAGGTGATTTTAGTGTGCAGCTAAATATAACCTGATGTCAATTGGTCTAATACCAATTGCTCTCCAGTTCTGAACTGAAAGAAATGAAATCGTCAAGCTAGGCTTGAGGTTGAGACTCCTGTTTCTTTTCCTTGGGGAATGTCCAAATCAGGAACAGATTGCGACTGCCATTTAGAGAACACACACACACACACACACACACACACACACACACACACACACACACAGTATTAGATTTATAGAAAATCCTGTATTTATGTATAAATATGAATACACATATGCTATCTGGCATCCCAAGTTTTACTCAATAAGGAAAGGGATAAGACAAGAAGACTGTATTTCAAAAATAGAGAAAGGGAAAAAAACCCCATTGCTTACCATCCTGCTACCCACACACAACAGCACCTTCGTTTGACAATGCAGTTTAAGTACTAAATGCATATTTTCCTCCTGTTGACTTTGCTCACACTGGTATTCATTTTCAGATCTACCAAGTGGGTGACTGCATTTAGCCCTGTGCTTTTTTTGTTTCCCCCAATTAGACTGCTGCTTAAGAAGTTTTCCCTTTATAAGCATATTTTATGAAGAGAATGCATAATTGTCTCTTGAATCCATCCCATTAACTGTCTGGCACTTCAGTTGTTCTTCTGTGACCTAGAGATAACTTCTGGCCTATCTCCCTTGTGGGGAGGATTACATGAGATAATGAAGGCAAAGGTACTTTGAAAAGGGATAAAGGAGCTTAAAACCAGTGGGGCAGAGGAAGCATCACCACTATAACTCCATTTGTTGAGGGCCAATGTGTCAGGCATTGGGAAGTTTACATATTTTGCCTCTGATGCTCACAACAACCTTGCAAAGCATTTACTGCCCTTGTTTTATAGACAGGAAATTGAGGCTGAGAGAGATGCAGTAACAAGATCAGGGTCCCACCACCAGTAATTGACAAAGCCAGTTTCAAACCTAGTTTTTCCTGGCCTGACAACCGTATGCTCAATAGATGCTGGCTGGGTGGAAGTCGTTTTCCTGAGCAGTCATTCTGAGACGACTCCCAGAGATTCTGGTGTAACTGGTCTGAGGGAGGACTGGACTTGGGAATTTTTTAAAGATCCTGACGATTCTAATAGGCAGCACAGTAAGAGAACCACTAACTGCCCCTAAAGAGACTAGTGACCAAATTACTAAAGAAAATGCATGTAATAAAATTATATGTGGTCAAAAGTGTATTGCTCCAGCGAAACCAATCAATAGAAATTTCCATCATCTTTGACTATGACTTTAGATAGCCCTAGATATGCACACAGCATGACTTATTATAGTGTGTAACAACTATTTCTTGGAAATGTAAAGGAATTAAATGGAGGATAAGTCAATGAATAAACAAAAGAATGATATAGCTGAGCAACTATATCACGAAAGGTGTACTCTTTTAAAAATGTTATTTTTAATTTTTTTTGTATAAAGGAAAAATTAGGAGATCTATGAAATAAAGAGATTTCTGTTTGACTGCCCACTGGAAAAACTCAGATAAGCTCTCTGAAATTCAGTTTTATTATTTATTAAAAGGGAAAATGATCCTGAAGCTGTTGTGCTAATCGGGAAGATTACTATCTATAAAAAATGTTTTTAAGTAGCAAAGTGCTATAGAAATACAAGGGAATATTATTATTATTGTTATATAAATAAGAAAAACACAGTAAGTGTAACTTTGACCAGTGGTTTTCAAATGTTAGCCTATATCAGAACTCCTTGGAGAGTGGTAAGCATACAGATTCCTGGGCCCCTCTCGGATACTGAGTTAGTACATCTGGAGACAACACTTTACATAGCACTGACTTATTAGCATCATTCATTCATATTTGCAGATGACTTGACACCTGTGCACCACTTCATCTTGGAACATCAGAATTTTAAGACAAATTATGAAACACAAAATTGTTCATCCCCTTAAAGTGTCAACAGGTTTTAACCAGTAAGTATTGTTTCATCATGGAGGGTGGTGGGAAAAAAGGTGAAATAGCAGCGTAGGTTTGAGAATTTAAAAGAACAAAGATGAAGAGAGGATGGAGATGGGAAAGAGGATGTCAACAGGGAGGGAGAGTTAGTACTTCAAGTTTTTGACTATGTAAACCCTCAACTAACAGACTAATCCTGGCTCTCATTTGTGTACTGTTTTTGTACTTGTCTAAAATGAAGGTAAATAAGAGAGTTTGGTGGCAAAATTTATTTGGTGGAACCCAAGTTTCAGCCTGCCAGGATGTTAGGTGATATGTTACCCAATGTTATATGTCAATTATATCTCAACAAAGCTGGGAGGGAAGAGAAAAGTTCAGCACTTTCTTCCCTTTATTTCCAATCTCAATAGCCAGTTATGCTTTTCATTGAAAGTCTAAAAAATCCAAATGACTCCATAATCATATGTAGAACCATGATCTGCGGAACCTGCCAGGATCTTAATGCAAAATGATTAATTTCCTTGTGCTATTTCTCATCTATGCATCTCCCATAGCTTTCTTTTCACTATAGGAAATATTAGGGATTGGTGATAGTGGTTGAAAGACCAAGCCATGTTAAAGTCTGCAGCATATAAACCCTAGCCATTGATTGTCATTTTAGCATTTCCTCCACATTTGCATGTGAGTAGGAAGAGAGGAAATCCAGGAAGAAATAGGTCAACTGCTCCTACAGGTTTCATAAATTCTCATAGGATCCCCCAAACCCAATTTTTGACTCTGACTCTTGAATGCATCACAGTAAGGTGGATCAGCCTTCATGGGATTCTCTGCTTTTCAAATAGCTTCTCTCTTGCAAGCATCAAAGGAAACCAGTAATCTCTTAACTGCTCTAGTAATTTGAATCAAACAAGAAACTGTTAGCAACTTGCTGAAATAAGCCCAACCCAACTCCAGATTTCAGCAGCCGTGGAAGAAATTCATTTCTTCACAGAGGTTTAACATAATGGGTGACAGGCACTAAGGAAATGAGTTTGCATAAGGGACCATGGTTAGTCTTGATTATGAATCAGCAAAAATTCCTTGGCGTGGACTCTCCACCTACAAATAAACATTTTCACTTGGCACGGCTGCCTCCTGGACTGAAACAAAGGCAGCTCTTGCTCTGATGTGAAACAGCTCTCCCTGAGCCGCCTATCTCAGTCCTATCATTCATTCCTTCAAGAGCAGGGCTGGCTTCACCCCCTCATAGATGACCTCCTTCTCCACTTTGCATCACATATATCAGCCCGCCCTCACTGAAGGCCAGGTTTTTGTCCTCTGACAATTTTTGTCCTCCTCAGGTCAGCAGCTCAAAAGGCTGCCAGTGGCTCTGAAAGATGTCCCGGGATGAACCTGTATGGGACTCTGGGAGGAGGCAGTCATCCTTGGGAATCATATGCGCCACAACACATCTCTTTGCTCCTTCTTTTCCTACGTGACCTTGGCTGCAGCCCACCATGAGCTCCATGGTCTTGGACTTAAGCCTCTGTTTCTGCTTGACCTCCATCGCCTTGAGATTGAAAGAGGCTGGGGCAGGTAGAACTGGAAGGCCAGGACAAATGCCAGAGGAGCCAAAGCTGTCAGTCCAGCATGGCCTGTGTAGGTTTGGCACTGAGCCTCTCCAGACTCTGGGGCTGGGCCAGGGTGGCCTTGCTAAGCACACAGACCTCTTGGGGATGGAGGCTCCTGAAGAGAGGGATATATACAGTATCTATCTGGGAAGTGTGTATATATTTGATACATATACAGGGTGTCCACCCCCCCCCAAAATGTATACACACTTTAACAGCTGATAGCTCAATTTTGAAAAGGAAATGTATTTTAATAAATACTGCCTTTATAATTATTCAAAGTGTGTGTATACATTTTTGGGGACACCCTATTTATGGTATCACCTGGGCTTGCCAGTAAAAACAAACGAGAGGACCTATTTTCTCTGGCAGTAGTTGATTACTGCATTATTTTCTTAAATGACTGGCTTTTTAGTCACTGTGTAAATGGTTGTTTTTTCTATTAATGATGTTATGTATTAGTAACAATATTCTAAATTTAAAAAGAAAAGCAAACAAATACACACATACACATGAGAGATAGAAAGAGAGAGAGAGAGAGAGAGAGAGAGAGAGAGAGAGAGAGAGAGAGAGAGAGGCTGATTTTAAAGAACTGGCTCATGGTATCTGGCATGTTTGAAGTCTGTAGGGCAGGCTGGCAGGCCTGAAACCCTTAGCAGGACCTGATGCTTCAGTCTTGAGGCAGAGTTGCTTCTCTAGGAAACCTCCATTTTACTCTTGAGACCTTCAACTGATGGGATGAAGCCCATCTACATATCGAGGGTTAATCTCCTTCACTTGAAGTCAACTGATTGTAGATGTTAACCACATCTATAAAAATACCTTCGCATCAACACCTAGGTTAGCATTTGATTAAATAACTGTCTATTATAGTCTAACCAAATTGACACATGCAATTAAGCCTCACACCTCCTCACCTGATTCATAAATACCCCCGAGGGTGGCACCTCAGCTGTGCTCTGCTGCCATCCATTTACCTCAATTATTTCCGGCCTGGGTCCATTCTTTCTTTTGTAAATGTCTGTTGAGTTTTAAAGTCCGAATCTGCTTTTATCCTTGGTGCAGGCTGGTCTTCTCTTCCTGGGATATCCAGAAACATGCCTTGCCTGATCCTTAGCTCCACCACTAGCGAGGCTGGTGTCTGGTCATTTGCAGGGTATGAGTTTTGTAGTTATTTTCTCTGCCACAGCCACCTTGTACTATCATGCAGGTTGTGTCAGTGGGGTTCACATCTGAGACTATGTAAATGATAACCTCTGGAGTAGCACAGCCTATAAACCATACAAACTCTAAACAGACCCAACTTTGATCCATCCATCCATCCATCCATCCATCCATCCATCCATCCAACCATCCATCCATTCATCCATCCATCCATCGATTTACCCACCCACCCATGCCCTCATCATCATTTCTCCTCCACCTTAGTCATCAATGGGGGAATCCATATTTACATCATCATTCATTTGAGAAAACCAGTGTGGTGAGATCATCTGACATTGCAAATACCTGAGCGCAAGTGAAAGGCCCTCAGCCATTAACCCCTCAGTGTGAGCACAGTTAGCAGATTTCCCCTGAGGACTGATCTCTATAAGGCCTGTAAGACAGATAACAGGCCTGACCAAGGGTTTCAGAATACACATCAGAGCACAAACATTTATAAAAACACACTTCACAAATTTCTTTGCCGTTAACCTTGTCTTACTCTGCTTAGTGCTTGGGATAAATTTGGATTACTTCTCTGATAGGATTACTTGAAATCCAAATCTCCCCTAAACCACCGCTCAAAATCTTCTCTTTCTCCAACTATCCTTGGCCTTATGCATGCATTCAACAAATACTAGTTAGGCACTGTCCATGAGTCAGGCACTGGACTAGGCCCTGGTGCTATTCCTCTTAGCACTAACAATCTACTCTCCTGTTCAAAACTACAGACCCTGCTCCTTTATTTTTAGTAAAGATGTTTATCCCAAATGCCCAAAGATAATTATAGTCTCTGGACTGAGAAAGAGAATTATTTCTGGTTCATTCAAAAAAATTTGGGTCATGGGATGATAGGACATTATCAAATGGAGCACAGGGAGGCATTTCCTTAATACAGTGGTCAGCAAACTGCGGCTCTCGAGCCACATGCGGCTCTTTGGCCCCTTGAGTGTGGCTCTTCCACAAAATACCATGGCCTGGGCGAGTCTATTTTGAAGAAGTGGCGTTAGAAGAAGCTTAAGTTTAAAAAATTTGGCTCTCAAAAGAAATTTCAATCGTTGTACTGTTGATATTTGGCTCTGTTGACTAATGAGTTTGCCGACCACTGCCTTAATACTATACCTCATGCATGCAACTAGAGTAGTTGCCTTAAGGAGAAATTAAAGGTCTGGTAGTAATAACATATGAACTACAGGAAAAAAAGATGAACCTAAAAGAATTCTGTAAGCTTTATGTTTCCTTTCAGCAACAAGTTTATGAGGTGGAAATTGTTTTTGGCAATAAATTTACATATGTTTTCTTTTGCCTGAGATTTTGGAGAACCACAAATCATAGCCCATTTGGGGCTTAGGAAACCAGTCTGATAGGCTGCTACTGCCAAGAGCAAGGCTGAAGTTGGTTCAGTAAGTTAGACCTTCTCTCTATCTAGAAATCTATTTCCCACCCTGTTCCAAGATAGTTTTAAGGGCTTGTACAAAAATATATAAATTATATCAAGATTTAAAAAGCAGGTGAAAAAAGCAAGAGAAGGAAAAATAAAAAGATAGCTTTGTGGGTCTACAGCTTGCCAATAGCTTTCTATTTTTTTGAATGTATCTGCAAGACCGTTGTTTCTTGAAACTTACCACTTAATTAATTTCATTTCTCCACATTTTACATCTTTAAAATTGAAGCTCTTTTTACCAAAGATGTTATCTTAGGTAAGTGAAATATGGTAATCGAGCAACCTTTAACTAAAGCTATACTTCTTTTGCTAATTGTCCCATATGTGTTTTAATCTTGTTTTTAATTGCTTCTCATGTCCACATTTTTAAAAATATATTTTTTATTGATTTTAGAGAGGCAGGGAGAGGGAGAGAGAGATAGAAACATCAATGATGAAAGAGAATCACTGATCGGCTGCTTTCTGCACACCCCACCCACACTGGGGATCGAGTCTACAATCTGGGTATGTGCCCTGGCAGGGAATCAAACCATGACCTCTTAGTTCATAGGTTGATGCTCAACCACTGAGCCATGTCGGCCAGGCTACATTATTTAAAAAAAAAAAAAAAGAAACAAGAATTGTAAATTCTTTGAGGTAAGAGAGGCCCTGGTGCTGCCAGGCACTTTATAGATACACTTTTATTTTAAGTTCTTTCAGTAACTCTGTGTGATAGATCATTTTCATTTTACAAACAAGGAAATAGAGCTCAGGAAGATGAGGTTACTTGCCAAAGATTCTATAACCAACTTAGTAGTGGAATCAGGACCTAAGCTCAGATCTAGATGACTCCAGTGTCCTTTCTCTTTCAACTGTGCCATCCTGCACCTGCTATCTCAAAGTCATAGATAAGGACTTAGTTTGCTTCCTGAAATCAAATCTGCTCATGCACAGAATATGACCCCAGGACAAGACTCAAAGGCTCACTCGCTGGCCCAGAGATTTCCCATAAAGCTTCTTATTGCTCTCTGCACTCTGTGGGTGCTCAATAAGTTGACAATTGAGTGAATGACATATCTTATGTCCTTTCTTTAGAGCAATCTAGTTGGTGTGGAAATGACTTGTTTTCTACTTTCTCTCTTTCATTATGGCTCAAACTAGTTGGGATACCTTGGATCTATTGAAGCTGCCAGGAACAGAAAAAGAAAGCAGAGAACTTCTTGAAGGGCAAATCATGCCTTTACCTCCCCCACTTTTTGCTGAAAGGGTCTTCTTGCTAAGCCCAGGGTGGTAGGAGTAGTTCTCTGCAGAGAGGTGGGGGTGGGGGTCCGTGTGGTTTTGACAATGGTGGGCTAGAATTTACCCTGGAAATCTTGACTAAAATGTTTTTGTGGGTCCGGGGCACAGTTAGGTTACACCTAGGAAACTCTCGGAGGGTAAAGCCACAGCTTGGTTAAATCGGGTGACTCACAAGTGTGAAGGCTCATATTTTAGCACCTGGCAATCAGAGGCAGAATTAAACCACTTAAAAATGAACACTGATAAAAAACTCAAAACCCTTGCGAGGCTCCAGGCCGTGGCATATATTAGAATCTTAAGTGCATCAAAGAACTGAATCACCTTCGAGCTCATCTTTGATTCACATTAAAGAAATGTGAAGCGACAACTCTAGGCGGGCCAGTGAACCTTTGAGTCCCGTCCTGTGGTCGTGTTTTCTGCTTGAACAGATTTGATTTCAGGAGCCTCTTCTGAAAAACAGGTTCATTATGGTATTTATTGGGTAGGCTTGGGACAGGGCAATTATGAGATCCTGAAAGGCATAATGTAGTTTAAAAAAAATGTAAGCCTCAGAGCCTTGGCCAGTGTGGCTCAGTTGGTTGGGTGGCGTCCCGAGCACTGAAAGGTTGCCAGTTTATTCCCAATCAGGACACATGCCAGTTTTGCTGCTTGATCCCCGGTTGGGGGTGTGTAGGAGGCAACCAATCAATGTTCTGCCCTCACATTGATGTCTCTCTCTCTCTCTTTCTCACTTATTCACTCTCTCTCTCTTTCTCTCTCTCTCAATTAAAAATCTTAAAAAAATAATCTAAGCCTCAGAAACTTGCAGGAGCATGAAAAGACAACTGTAATTGTATAAGTATATCTAACATTCAGTCCTCTTCTATTTGAAAATTGCTCTTTGGTTTCTTCAGGAAAAATTACAATTGTGTGGAGAGGGATTAAGCGGACAGAAAGGAGAAAGGTCCTACTATGTACTGGTGTTGTGCTTTCCAGAGCTATATTACTGAGCAGAGAAGAAATGAAGCTGGTGTCCACAGCCCACCTCATTCATTATTTCTCTGGGAGAGTTTTCAGATTTTGTAGGACTTTTACTTAATTTCTAACATTTCTAATATTCTTTTGGGGTTTCTGCCAGCACTAGCAATTTACACACGTGATTGAAGTCATGAAAAATGTCAGTATTTTGTTGCCGACTTGCAGGAGAAAGTGGTGGTGGCAGATATATACTTGTAGTTAATCTAATTACTCTGTCTCCTTTAGACAGCCCTCTGACCATTTCAAGCAGCTTTTGCTTTATACATTGTTTTTTTTCTTTTTAAACTATTTAGATTTCCCACCTCTTACAATTTTTCAGAATATTGGCTTTCCCCCCAGTTTGAGACACTGACTTTTATTTTTATTTATTTATTTATTTATTTATTTATTTATTTATTATTTATTTATTTATAAATATGTTTTACTGATTTTTTACAGAGAGGAAGGCAGAAGGATAGAGAGTTAGAAACATCGATGAGAGAGAAACATCGATTCAGCTGCCTCTTGCACACTCCCTACTGGGGATGTGCCCGCAACCAAGGTACATGCCCTTGATCAGAATTGAACCTGGGACCCTTCAATCTGCAGGCCGACGCTCTATCCACTGAGCCAAACCGGTTAGAGTGACACTGACTTTTAGAGTAAATACTGATGGTTATGCAATAACTAAAGGTTATGTCTTAGTAATACAGATGCCAGCATCCACTTTGTTCAGTGTCCCGGGCTCTGGTACAAGGTGGCAGAGAATCCTGGTGCCTGGACTTAGAAACAACAGAAATAATAACTGGACTCACATTAAACCTAACCATTTAGCCCTTCTCTCCCTCCCCGCACTGGACTTCAAGCTCTGTTAGGAGAATCATGCCTGTTTTTGCCCACCTTTGAATCCCCTGTTCCTTTCACAGTGCCTGAGGCGTAGCAGAGACTACACAAATATCTGCTTGATAAATAGTGAATGAGGCAGGAAAGAACCAGAGTGTCCCCAGATTGTAGCATAGAACCTGGCACTAGTATGTGCTCAATAAACAATTATAGAATTGAATATCTTCCTGTAGCTTAAAATATCAAGTAGTTAGGCTTTGTGGAATGCAACAATTATCTATTATATGACTAGGTTGATTTTCAGAGATTAGTTAGCATTTCAGGTTGGTGGTTCCCAGATAGAATAACAAAGGGCCAATTCTGATTGTATGAATGGCCCACAACAAGGTAATACCTCTATCGGTGCTGCCACCTTGCCCAGCTTTGAAGGGGCCAACTCCCGACCTGTTTACTTTGACTTTTATATTTCTTTATTATGCATATTCAGAAGTCAAATCCATCCTATTCTGTTACAGGAATGGAGTGAAGTAGAGAAGCCCATATTATGGAGCCATGTTGTAGAAATTAGAATATCTGGTTGTGCCAGAATACAGCCCCCTGAATACAATGTGATAGAGAGTGAGGAGCAATGGATTGGGAGTAGGAAGGTTCTGGTTTTGGCATCTGCTTTGCCAAAAACTGTAATGATTTGCTTAACTTCTTTGAGTCTCTTTCTCCTTGTCTACAGCAGGCACATCTTTTGAATACATGGTATCAAGTAAATCATGTTCAGGGTAGAAAGAAATTATAGCCAGATGATTCATGTTTGAATACATACAATCACACAACTTACACCAATTTGCTCATAAGTCAATTCTTAATGATGAGTTTCCAAAGTTTTGTTAGAGAACCTAGAAATTCAAATACAGGTACTTCTCATTCCATCTGATCAGGAAACCTATAGAGGGGAAGGAAGTCTAATAGACATTTTTAAAAATATATATTTTATTGATTTTTTACAGAGAGGAAGAGAGAGGGAGAGAGAGTTAGAAACATCGATGAGAGAGAAACATCGATCAGCTGCCTTCTGCACACTCCCCACCGGGGATGTGCCCGCAACCAAGGTACATGCCCTTGACCGGAATCGAACCTGGGACCCTTCAGTCCGCAGGCCGACGCTCTATCCACTGAGCCAAACCAGTTTCGGCTCTAATAGACATTTTTGATGCCCCCCCAAAATTTCTTTTAAGTTCATGATTTGTTCTAATTTTTCCCCTTTTTCTTCTTACTCCAGGCAAAATAATATTTGCCAACTCAATCCTAGATTTGTATAGGACTCCTTTGCTTCCTTATCTATCCAACGCGTGATACTTTGATCTAATCAAAATACTTTCTCAACATGCTATTAAAAAAAAATTCTAATCATTACACATCAACAGCCTGCAGGAAACCACCATCTTCGTGTTAGAAAAGAAACCACCATCTTCGTGTTAGAAAGGAAATACTGCTTATCTCTGAACCGTCAAGATTTCTGAAGCACTCACCTACTTGGCTGGGTTCATACTTTGACACCCAAGCTGTTAAATCATTTATGGTATTTCCCAAGACTTAGCGTAGTTCTTTACAACACCTCCAGGCTGGGAGGACTTTGCCAAAGAAAATACTTCCACTACACAAATTCACATGTTAGGAAAAAAAGGGTAGATATTAAAACAATTCAACATCAAATAATAATTTGGTAGTGTTTTCAAATACTGTTTAATAGAAGAGGAGGATCTAATACTGTATATACAGTAGGAGCTCAATTTTGGAAAACACACATATAAATATACAAATATACACACACTGAGAAAGGTAGGAGGAAATATACCAATAAGATAGCAATTGCTCTCTCTAGGTGATGGGTACAGGACATAGTTTTACCTACTTCTTTCTGCTGATCTGTGTTATCCAAATTATATCTAATAAATAAAGATTACTTTTAGAATCATAACATGTTATAAAAATATATATTATTGAAAACTATATTAAATGAAACCCTGGTCCTTTCATAGTCTAAACACCATAATTTAATAAAGAAACCAAGGCTCTGAGAAGTAAAATGACTTGCTCATGGCCTGAGGGTAGAGGTGGGCAGGAGGTGGGGGAATTCTGGATTTAACATTCAGATAGGAAGGAGCTCTCTGAGCTCCTCCAATATAGTTACTATTGCAGAAACCTTTAACATCAATATAATATGGGGGTAGTTTTCTAGATTAAAAACCACTCTAAGATATTCTCTAAGAATTCACTGGAGGGGATGTGCTTTTTAAAAAAATCCTTACTTGAGGATATTTTTTTTCCATTGATTTTTTTAGAGAGAGTCGAGGGAAGGGACAAGGGGGGGGGGAGCGTTAAGAAAGAGAGAAACATCGATGTGAGAGAGATGCATCAATTGGTTGCCTCCTGCCGAGCCTTGACCAGGAATTGAACCCTCGGCCCTTTGGTCTGAGGGTCACCACTCTAATCATTGAGAAAAACAGGCCAGGGTTGCTCTAACCGGTTTGGTTCAGTGGATAGAGCGTCGGCCTGCGGACTAAAGGGTCCCAGGTTCTATTCCAGCCACGGGCACATGCCCAGGTTGCAGGCTCAATTCCCAGTGGGGGTTATGCGGGAGGCAGCCGATCAATGATTCTTTTTCATCATTGATGTTTCTATCTCTCTCTCCCTCTCCCTTCTCCTCTGAAACCAATAAAAATGAATAAATAAATAAATTTAAAAAAAACAGGCTAGGGTGGGATGTGTAATTTTTTAATAAGCATGACTAAATGTCTTGTCCCATTTGACTTAAATAATGTGCCCAATTATAAGGAAAAAAAAAAAGCTTCACCATTTTCTGGCAATAGGGGAGCTCAATCTATAAGGCAGACTCAAGACCCAGCATCTCCACTGTGTTGCCTTCTTCACTGACAACCTAAAACATTCATTAGCAACCCATAGACAAGGGAGAGGAGGGCAATGACTAGACCGTTCCATGTAAAGGAAAAGAGAAAACCAGATTTTGGTGCTGTGAACAAGAGCCAAAAATGAAAATAACCTTGTGAGAGATGTTTTTAAAAATTCAGTTTTTTTTTTTTTGGGGGGGGGGGGTGTAGCTACATCCTTAGAGTTCTTTTTTTTTTAAATTTTTTATTGAGGTATTATATGTGTACATATCTTACCATTACCCCACCCCACCCCACCCCCACACATGCCCTCACCCCCCAGAGTTTTGCGTCCATAAAAATTCAGTTTTATAGATGACTAAACTGATATCAAGAAGTTCAAATATTTAAGTAGAGCTAGTAAATAGCATAGGCCAAATCTGCACCCAGTTACTGTCTACCCAGGCTAGTGTGCCTTCTACTCTTTTCTACAGCCATGAAACCTTATTTATTAGGAAGTGTAATACCCATTGCATAAATAGATGTAACAGAAAGCTAAATTGGAAGTTATGGCCCAGCTGCAAGGATACAGATGATATTGCAGATTATCAGATAGAACACTCAAAGTAGTCAGTAACCTGTTGGAGGTCTGGGATGGATGCTGATGGTCCCCACACAGATCTCCTTTACTGGGCTAGTGTATGCCTCCTCCAACTGCTGTGAGTGTTGACTCTAAAAGCTCACATCAATGCTTGTCTCTCTCTCTCTCTCTCTCTCTCTCTCCCCCTCTGCTTTCCTCTCTCTCTAAAATAAAAACAACAGCAACAAACAACCAACAAAGAATAGCCTGTTGGCCCATTGACCAGAGTTTGCCAACCCCTGCTCTACTGTGCTGCACCCATTCCCTGTTTTGTTTTCAGTAAGAGGCCCTATTTTTCCTCCAGAACCATCCCTCCCACCAGCTCTACTTCCAGTCCATGTGGTTTAGGCCCCCCTCTTGATCCAGGAGTGAACATGTGAGGCAGGTCTGGTCAAACATCATGTTCATCCTGTATCCCGCATCCACTATGATTGACTTAGGAGTGGGTACCTGAGCAACGGCAGTCCCAAAGTCAAATTACATTAAATTAAGAAACGTTTGCTTGGACAGCTCATGTATACCCACAAAGAAGTATATATGCCTGGAATCTTTGGACCAGGATGTAAATCCCACCTGTTTTGGGTGGGATTCTCTTAATAAAAGGATTTTGTTCCCAGGAAAACCTGAGCATGAATATGGAAGTCAGATTGGGAAGAAAAGAAGACCAGAAGAGGGTGCAATATCAAAGTTTTGTAGCTTTGGCTAAATTCCATAGGAGGTGGGGCAACTGCAAAGTCATTCCAATCAGGGAAGAGGGAGTTGGGGGTGTTTATATCTGCACCTGTGAGTCATGGTTAAGATCTACCCTGGGGAACTTACATTCCCAGGCTTGTAAGCAGCAGGCAATGTGGACATCAGAGCCACAAAGCAAAGAAGCACAGGTCTGTTGAAGTAAAGGGACACCAGGTAAAGGTATATGAGGGCCATGTAGAGAAAACCAACAGTTCCTGCTAAACTGCTAGAAAGAGAAGTGGATAAAGGAGCAAAGGAAAGAGATGGAGGAAAGATGAGGCCTGAGGACAATTTGTGGACTTTTGTGTCCAGTATTCCTGAAACCCAAACTTCACCCCAGACTTTGCTGTTACATGGTAGAGGTGGGGAGAATCCTGTGAGTTGAGTTTCGATTAGTTGCAAGCAAAAGTGTCCTAATAGAGAGATGAATGATTAGCCTTCGCCATAACACAGAGTGGGAAGAAAACAAACCTTAAGAGGTGGTGGGTGTATGGACCTTGGGACCTCAAACCTTGGAAATATATTCTCTCAGCTGAGCTTCTTTCTGTAACTCCATTTCTATTCTCAGTAACAGCTGATTGTAAAATTGCAGGGGTAGGAGTCTTTCACGCCTTTATACAAATTCAACTCCTGAGAATGAGGGAGGGCCTGAAGTCTGAGCCCAGCTGGGGATGAACCCCAGGTGCACTCAAGACCTTAATAAATAATGGAGCACCCTAGCAGGAAAGGCAGGAATGTGGGCAATGTGATATCTCAGTCCCATGGCCCGGTGGACTGACCAGGCAGTCTGGATAGAAGCAGATTAAGTGTGAGAAATCACTCATCCCTAATACATAGTCGTTTCCTAGACTTGGCCATTGTGAGAAACATTCAGCCTCAGTAAGTCACAGACAACAAAATGTGCATTTTTCCACTTCAGAGGATTAGCCAGTTGATTAACTATAAAAAGAGGGAGGTTGCGGGTAAAAGACTGAGCTCTCACTTCAGGGAATTCAGGTTGAGTCCTCCAAGAAACGGAATTCACATCTCAGCTCTGGGACTCTCATGGGTAATAGCTCACATCAAAAAACCAATGTAAAGGATTTGGCAACCAGGCACCAGGCAGGGGTAGGGTGGGAAGTTTCTCCTCCCATTCTCATGGTTAGGGAAATTCTTCAAGACACAGCAGACGAAGTGGGGAAGGCTGGAAATCCAGCATTAGGTCTGATTTGAAATCACCTCATATTTTTAAAGACACAAAGAATGTGCAGTACCTACAAAGAAGGATGATGGTTGTGGAAATAGTCTTCCTGTATGTCTTTTTCTTTTTTCTTACTTTTAAGGGAACATGTTGGCATCAGGTTTAGGACACCAGGAAAACATTCAGAGAATCACAAATGTCAATGTATTCAGGGCTGGATGTACCAATAGGCAGATTATATGAAGTGTAACCTGGTTATATTGCTAGTATAAATCTTCCCAGGTTTATTTTTTTAATGCTATTATTTCAAACACCTAGTAAAGGGCCACTCAGTAGCTGTGGGACCTTGGGTAAGTCAAACTTATATCTTTAAGCTCCAACAATCCCCTGTATTATAAAACAATATAAGAAACTATCTTATAGGGGTCATTTTGAGAATTACCTGAGATAATCCATGTAAGGTATCTTCACTTACTAAGTACTAAACCAATATTAGCTAGGATAATGCAAATTTTATTATTATTATATTAATTATTATCATAATGACCAGGGCAGATCTGGACACAACTGAAAAATGTGGAGCCCATTTTTAATTTTCAGTTGGTCTTCCAAGTTCAACTTTCTGAGCTTCCATCTCCTGCACTGGCAACAAGGGAAGAACCTGAACTTGAGGACCTCAGGGAATGACTCTCATAACTGACAAAAGTTCTGGGCTAAGAATTCAGAGAATTTAACTCTGCTGGGAGGTATGATGGTTATGTGGGTGGGGGAAGCATTCCAGAAGAAAAAGGCATGAATAGAACATGGAGGTGAAAAAGAACAGGGGACTACCCCTTGTGACTGGAATTCCCCCTACCCCACCCTTACCCATTGTTGTGCCCTCTGTGATGCCTTAACTCTCTGGACTTTTGACATTTTCTTTCTTATAATCTTGCCTTTATTGAAGGTAAGCCAAGAAGCAAGCAGCTGTGTTTGGAGAAACATTTGGTTCCCTCCCCTGTTTTTGGAGAGTTTGGCCGATACTAGAGAAGAGGGAGGAAGATTACTTTGAGTTTTCCCTTTTCTCCCTTTATTCTGTGAAATGCCTCAAAAAGACTGTTGACCAGTTGTCCCCAGTACTCTTCACATGTCTGCGTAAAGTGGCACCAGCAGGGTTCCTGTTAACTATTGTTACGTAACAAGCCACAAGCCACCATACACTGTCAGGTCTTTAAACAATTAATGATTATCTCTAGGTTCTGTGTGTTGAATGGGCTGTCTTGGGTGCTTCTTCTTTGGGGTCTTTTATGTAGTTGCAGTCTGATAAGGTCAGGCCTTGAGTTATGTGAAGGCTCCACTAGGCTGCATATCCAATATATGTGGTGCTCCAATGCTTCTCCTTGTGGCTATTGGCCAGCCCAAAGTCAAGGGGATGGAAGAATGAACTTCATCTTCATAGGGGGAAGTGTCATGTATGTACTAAGAGGGAAGGAACTGGTGACAACCATGGAGACATGCTATCCCAGGGAGCATAGGGGACATCTTCCCAGTGCTCAGACAAGTTCTGACAATGTCAGGTGACTGAAGGAAGTTCCCTGAGTTGGAACTTCTAGGGCTATTTCTTCTGGAGGATTTTAGGGATTATTATCTATGAGATGTCACTAGTAGGTATCATTAAAATCAGAAGTCAATAACAATATCTAGTTAGCATTCTTGCTCCTCAATATACATGTAGCCCCCGAAAAAGAAGACTGAATTCTACTTGTCCCTGGAAGTATCCTAAAAGTTCTCTGGAGTGTTATGGAATAAAAAGCATGATGAATGAGACATGGACTTGCAGTTGGGTTTTGCCACACAAACTAGTTTAGCAAATTATTACTCTTTCTGAGAAACATTTTCTTCATCTGCAAAATGGAGATACTAATTATACAGAGTCACTTAAAGAATTAGATCAATTAATGTATGTCAAATATTCATTGTAGGCATAAAGTAAATGGTTGCTGAGGCATTGCTAGAAAAATGAGAACCCAAGGTTCCTAAGATAAAACTTTTAGAAAGAGCCTTGTCTTAGTTAGGGTTAGGTTGAATGAACAGGACAGAAAATCCAAAATAGCTCTGACTAAATCCAGGTGGAACTTTACTTCTCCATAACATGACAGAAACCTGAAGTAGGCAGTGCTAACCAATATTGCATTTCCATGATAATCAGGGACCCAAGCTCATGCTGCTGTGGAGTTCTAATGGTGATTTCCTATTTCCTTTATATCTTTCAAGCTTATCAATTGGAATTCTGTAAGGAAGAATTGCTCTCTCTTCCTCATTCGTTTATTTAATCCTTTCATCTGCCCCAGATTTGCTTAAAATAGCACTTCCTTCCTTTATGGCATCACATAAGGCTCCCAGGCTCATCTTGTATTTTCCTTGATTCAACACTAGAATTAACTGCTCTATGAAAAGTCCTGGTTTCTTTGGTTTGAAACCAAGATATGGGTGCTAGGTTGCTACTGGAATTTCAATGCTTCTGGATCTTGTAAACAGACTTGGCTAGGAGAGATAAATAGATATATTTAACTATCTATAAACTATAATTCATTCATATACACAAATTTATATTTATTTCTCTTTCTATAGCTATACATATTTACAAAATTATGAGTTTTTCCTAAGACCTCCCACTGCAAAACAGCAAAATTGGGTTCTTCCTAGCATTCTCTTTTGCTTATTTGTAATTTCTCTTTCTCTGAGAATGAGAAATATAGTTCTCATTATCATGTGTACATGTGTGTGTATGTGTGTTCATATATATTTGTTCAATCCTAGTATACATGTAAATTTAAAATTACCATCTAGAAAAGTGTTTGTATTCAGCTTTTTGTCTTTAGCCTTGTAGTGTCCAATCAAAACATTGTTTTCCAGTTATTTTTAAGATACTTCTAAACTTTTTCTCAAAATGGCTGTTATAGTTTGCATTTCCATCAACAATGTATGAGAGTTTTAGTTGCTCTGCATCCATGTCAACACTTGGTATTGCAGATTTTAATGTTTTAGCCATTTTATTTATTTATTTATTTATTTATTTATTTATTTATTTTTAAAACTCACTTTAATAAAAAAATTTTAAATTGATTTTAAAAAATATATATTTTTATTGATTTCAGAGATGAAGTGAGAGGGAGAGATAGAAACATCAATGATGAGAGAGAATCATCGATCCGCTGCCTCCTGCACACCCTCTACTGGGTTTCAAGCCCACAACCTAGGAATGTGCCCTTGACCAGAATCAAACCCAGGACCCTTCAGTCTGCAGACTGATGCTCTCTATCCACTGAGCCAAAACGGCTAAGGCTAAATTAATTTTTAAAGAGAGTGGAAGAGACTATCTTTACTCCATTTAATGCTCCTGCCTCCTTTGTCAAATACTAATAGAGCATAATGGTTGGGTTCGTTTCTGAGTTCTCTGTTCTATTCCATTGATCTATATGCCTGTTCTTGTGTCAGCACCAGGCTGTTTTTATTACAATGGCTTTGGAGTATAACTTGATATCCGGTATTGTGATCCCTCCAACTTGGTTCTTATTTCTCGAGATTGTTGCAGCTATTTGGGGTCTTTTTGGTTCCATATAAATTTTTGGAGTATTAGTTCCAGATCTGTGAAATATGCCATTGGTATTTTTTTTAAAATACATTTTTATTGATTTCAGAGAGGAAGGGAGAAGGAGAGGGAGATAGAAATATCAATAATGAGAGAGAATCATTGATTGGCTGGCCCACATACCACCCCCCACTGGGGATAGAGCCCACAACCCAGGCAAGTACACTGGGCTGGCCCGGAATGGAACCTTGACCTCCCGGTTCATAGGTCGATGGTCAACCACTGAACCACACCAGCCAGTGCCATTGGTATATTAATAGGGACTGCATCGAATCTGTAGATTGCTTTGGGTAGTATGAACATTTTAATGATGTTAATTCTAATCCATGAATATGGCATATGCTTCCAGTTGTTTGTATCTTCCTCTGTCGTTTTTTTTTTTTTCAGCATCCTATAGTTTTCTGAGTACAGATCTTTTACCTCCTTTCTAAGTATCTTAATTTTTTGTTGTTGCAATGGTAAATGGGATTGTTCTTTTAGTTTCCCTTTCTGAGAGTTCATTATTAGTAACTAGGAGGGACAGGATAGGGTGTTCGGAGAGGATGATATATGATTTGAAAAAAATTAATTAAAATACATTTTTATATTTAGAAAATAAACACCTCTTCTCTCATAATCACTTAAAAATGAAATGCAATAAATTTTTCTTGCCTGACACAATATGTAGGAAATAGAAATTACTTTCTCTGGACACAAATCTGACTGGTTACAGTTGGACTCAGAGGTGGAGGGAATAGTGCTGTGAGATTTTCAGGTTTATCCAAAGGGCTCATGGGTTAAAAGTTTGCAAAGCACTGCAGTAGTGAGATGGATTGGTTTCTGAAGAAAAGTGAGAAAAGAAAACCATTAAGTCCAACTGAATGTTGAAACCACTTGGGAAAAAATTTTAAGTGAGGCTTACAGTCATAAGCAACGTTGGTGTTTTTGAGGTTTGCCTGTGAATCGCCATTTAGCTGTATACCACATGCTTCCTAGAGATGTGATTAATTGCATATTTTAAAGCTTTCAAAAGTGTTAAGTTGCCTGTTACATCAGGCTAACTTATTAAAAGGTTTCTGTTCATTCGGATCAGTAGATTTATGTGCTGCACTATGGCTTAGTGGACAGAGGATTCAGAAGACTGGGATTTCCATTCGACTTTCCCAGTGATGTGCTATATGAACTGGAACAATTCACTGAATATTTTATTTTTAAATATCTGTATGTCATATATTGCATGTGAGGGAGATTTGGCTCAAAAATGTTTCACCCATGGACTGCCAAGGTTCATTTGGCTGATTGACTGACTTGGCCAACCAGGTAAGTGCTGTCCTCTTCCTTCCTTCTTTATATTGAAGATAAATAAGGGCATGCACTCTAAAGCGATGGTTACTTTTTACAGTGATAGTAGTAATGGTAGTAGTAGTCTTACTGTAGATCACTCCTTAATGTAACAGGGAAACTGATTAAGGAACCAGAACATTAAGTCTAACCTTAAGTAAAAGCAGTAGATCTAGAGATAAGAAAGCTGATTTTGAGTCCTAGCTCTCCCAGCTATGTGAACTTGCTGAGCATAGCTTAAGTTCTCTATGCTTTGGTTTTCTTGTTTATAAAAACGAGATCAGATAGCAACCTGACAGAATTGTTTTGAGAGCTAAAGGAAATAATATTATCAAGACTGTGTCTGGCATTTGGTCCTGAAGATGATGGAAACCACTGCTAATTTTTAAATAAAAGAAAAATCCAATTAGCTTTTAAAAAAAGTAAATGTGAAGGATGAGTAGGAGGCGTATAAAACTGGAGAACAGGAGATTTGAAATCAGGACACAGATGAAAAACTTAAAGAAAGCAGAAAAAGAATGGAAGAGAACCTAGTTGAGCGATGAGAGTAAGTTTCTTGAGAGTAAGGCCCATGTCTTATTCATCTTTGTGTACCTAGCACAATGCCTTGCCTGCAGTAGGTGCTAAGAAAATATTTCTTATTTGATCATAAAAGTGACTCAATTTGATTGAATATCATTAAAAATGGTAAGGTGATAAATTTTATAATTCTAAAACGTTTTCCCCCATGCTTTCTATAATCTCTACCCCTCTCCCTCCTTTGGTCTATCTTCAATTTGGGGAGTGAGACATTTTGCCTTCATTTCTTTGGGAAAGAGGTTCCATAGGAGAAAGTAGATTTTAAAATACAGTGAAGTTCCTAAGTTTTTATTTTTCAAAAAGCCTAGGCATATTTGGAAGAATACAAAATGAATCAGAGCGAATATCCCCTTCACAGAGATAAACAAAGATCCCTTATCCTGAATAAGGTTGAAGAGATTGGGACAGGACGTGATGAGACCTGGTGGCTTCCTGGGGCAACAGGGGTGGGCTGAGGGTTGAGAAAACTGGATATGTTTGGAGGTAGGAGAACAGAGGGGACCTAAGCTTCTATCCCTGGGTAGTGCCTAGGGGTGGGAGTGGGGAGCAGCAAGCTCCAGAGCTCACCACGAGCCTGGCAAAAAAGTCTAACTGTTGTCTGCGTGGTGTAAGCCTCTCGGAGACCCTCGTGTCACAGTCTGACATTGCAGGGGCAGATGGTTCTAGGGCCTAAAAACACGACAGTTTCCACAACTCAGAGCAGTTCCCTGAAGTGGAATCCCGCCCTCCACCTCGGCAGGTGTGACTCAAAGAAGAATCAGGGTCTTACAGAGGCTTTAATGATGGCTGTGCTCACTTCTATTTGTCTAACATAGCTGAGATTATAACTGCTGACCCAGTCTTTCATCTCATTATGATATTGGGAATGTCCCCTTAGATGGTCCATGAAGACCTATCCTTTAGAAATGTCAAGAGTTTAACAATACTTCCGGAATGCACTCAGAAATTGGATGTGCATAAAGAAACGAGCCCAGATTCCTATATATTTTACACATACAATCGACGTTTCAAGTATGCAACTACATAAAAACCAAGAGAAGATTGTGCTTTGTTTTTGGCTTAACTTTATCAAAAGTGGTTTATCATTTTGGAAAATCACATTGCTCACAATCTCTCTACTTAGGCTTTTGAGTTGCCAATATAGCATACCTCAACAATCTGCATTTGTAGTTATCTTTAACATTTTTTTAAAATAAGTTTTTATTGATTTCAGAGAGTGGGAGGGAGAGGGAGAGAGGGGTAGAAACATCAATGATGAGAGAGAATCATTGATTGGCTGCTTCCTGCACAGCTCCTGGGGATTAAGCCCAAAACCTAGGCATGTGCCCTGACCAGGAATTGAACTATGACCTCCTGCTCATGGGTTGATGCTCAATCACTGACCGACACCAGCTGGGCTGAAGCTATCTTATTCATGGTGATTACTACACAGAGTTGCAAATATCTAACAGTTTCATTATGCTTTTTAATGTGACTGTGACCAGGCATTCGTATGTTGAAATTATAAATTTTTTTCTTTCTATTTATATTAAAGTTAGACATATTGACTTTTAAAAATCTGTATGTAGGCAGGTTAATATATTATAAGTTGCATTTGTGGTAGAACAGGAGTTATTACAAAATACTTATTATAAAATCGAGGTTTGGAGATTTATAGAGTTTTCATTTTGTTCTGAGTTTCTATAACCTACAAAACTTGAAAATGAAACCAAGCCAAACCTCTCAATTTTAAAACCAGGGCTTCCTTGAATCTTGACTCAGATTTACTAAAAGAATATATGACACTTCACAAAGTTAGTAGGAGGTAACAGTTTCTGTGGAGAGCAATGTGAAGCAAATATCAGATTTAGGAGAAACCATTATAATAACAAGGTTTTACTCTCTCAGAATATTTTCAGAAACTTTCTATTTACACGACGTTCTAAAGAGTAGATTAAATTAGCAATAAGTACTGTGGCAAGACTGCTGCATTGACGCACACTTCTAGTTGAGTATTTACATATTTCTCCCTTCTCTAATTCTCTTACCTAGATGATTTCATATCAGAGGAAAATTTAGCTTCAAGAGAGCTGAGATAAGAAAAAGAAATGACCTTCCTTTTATAGACTCAACATTGCTTTTGGGCCTCAAGGACATCTGCTCAGTGGAATTTCTTTTTGCCTTTACTGTTTCCCTCCTTGAAATCTCTTTTTTCTATCTCTACACTTTCAAGTCCTATGTTATACATCTAAAATAAGAAACTGACAAAAGTATCTCATGAAAAAAAGGGAACCAACGCATAATGAGTGAAGAGTCATCTTGCCAAATAATGAAATCTATTATAAACCTATACTGAATGAAATAGCGTGTTACTGGTACAAAACTAGGTACAAATAAAAGAGATAGTTACAGAAGCAAACCCTGGTATATGAAAAATTATTATCATTAAAAATCACATCAGAAATAGAGAAAGATTACAAAATAAAGGGTGATTACACAACAGATAGAATGTTGAGAGAAAATTAGATTCTTACTATATATTATGTACCAAAATATATTTAACAGAATTTTAAAAATATAAAATATAAAGTAGCAGAAAATATAGATGATTAGTGCCACAACTAATAACTTTAAATAAAAAATAGAAAGCAAAACCAATGAAGGAAATCACAAAGGAATAGATTGACAAAGTTAACTGCTTTAAATTCTGATCTTATTTGTAGTACCAGGAATGCCCGTCTATATTTGTGCCGACACTATAATAGAGCAATGGTCTCCAGTCTGAATGTGCATCCCCAACATAGAGGTACAGTGGCTGCCTAAAGATGTCCAGGTTGTGTCCTACACAAGGGCATGAAAACTAAGAGAGTGCCATTCACATTGTAGACATGTTTATTATTTTAAAATATTTAAAATATTTTAATTATACTTTTTTAGGTTCTAAAGACAGATATTTGTATATTTATTGTGACAATTCCTTGACCAGTCCTGTAGAATGTCTTTTCATTACAGAGTAGACAGATATCAATCAATTCCCTTTGACTCATGAAGAAGTAGCAAGTTCAAAAAACAAAAGGCTTTGTTGTTATAATAATAATAAACAATGCTTCTAAGCTGAAAGCTACTTTTCACATTTATATGCTCATTAGAAAAAAATCTTAAAATGACAAAGAAAAATTTCCTATTAGTAAAATTTAGTTAGATTTTGGGTTTTATTTTACAATTCACAGCACTGACATTCATTTATGACTAAACTGATACTGCAGAGTTTCCAATATAAGTCTAATAATACTTTCATCCTGTACAAATCCCTATATAATAAGCATTATTTACTCACTACCACGTAATGATCTAATTGTATCTTAGCCACTTTTTTGGTTGATGTGAAAATTTTATCATACAATTTTAATTGCTGTTAAAGTTTAATGGCTCATTAAATAAATACAATTTGAAAATATTGTACTTCTAAGGTAAATGTATTTAATGATCATATTATTTTGCCCAGATATTTGAAAGATAAGAAAACAATGTATCAGGATCAGGAAAACAGAAAATAAGAATCCACTAAACAATAAAATGATAGAAAATTATCTAGACCATTGAATGCGGGGGGAAGAAAGGAAAAGAAATGACTAGTCGCAGAAGAATCCGGCATAGATACTTCACAAGAGGGGGCAGGTGGTGAATTCACCCTGTTTCCCTGTCAATAAGAATGGATGAGTTTTGTTTTAAAAAAACAAGAGTGAGCCGAAACCGATTTGGCTCAGTGGATAGAGCGTCGGCCTGAGGACTGAAGGGTTCTGGGTTCGACAGGGGCATTTACCTTGGTTGCGGGCACATCCCCAGTAGGGGGTGTGCAGGAGGCGGCTGATTGATGTTTCTAACTCTCTATCCCTCTCCCTTCCTCTCTGTAAAAAATCAATAAAAAAAAATATATATATATTTTTTTAAATATATATTTTATTGATTTATCACAGTGAGGAAGAGAGAGGGACAGAGAGTTAGAAACATCGACGAGAGAGAAACATCGACCAGCTGCCTCCTGCACACCCCCCACCGGGGTTGTGCCCGCAACCAAGGTACATGCCCTTGACCGGAATCGAACCTGGGACCTTTCAGTCTGCAGGCCGACGCTCTATCCACTGAGCCAAACCGGTTTCGGCTAATAAAATATATTTTTTAAAAATGAGTGAAAAAACCATGTCAAATCCATTGAATGAAATATACTTTATATACTTTCTATTGATCGAGGTACATGTCTATATCTTTGAATATTAAACAGCAGAACCCACTTATGGAGATTATCCATATCAAATAAGACAAGTTTATCTTCTAGTTTTGGGAAACTTTTTACACAAGAATTCTGACAAATGCGGTGGGAGGGGGGATTCTAATGCCTGTTACTTTATTTTTTGTTTAAGCTGAAAACATTCTTTCTAAAAAAAAAAAAAAATATTTTGTAAACTCTTTTAAGGATGGAGAAAAAAACAACTGCAAAAAGAGAATAGGGACACAGATGGGCAGACTGTATCCCTCTATTGTCTTAAAACAGGAACAGAGTGAAATGTACCACCATTTTTTGTGTTGAAAATTAAACAGTTTAGGGGTGGAGGCTGGAGGGTGTCAATGGAGGGAAAGGGGGGACATATGTAATGCTTTAAACAATAAAAAATTATTTTAAAAAAGAAAATTAAACAGTTAAAAATATAAAATTATTGATGCTACAGAAAATAAACTATTTAAAAATGAGAAAATATTAACATGCTACTAGTAAATGTATATTAGAAATAATTATGTGTTTAGTAAAACAATTTAGCATTCATAGAATAATCTACCAAATTTAATGACAATGGGAATTTTCTTCATTTGGTAAAAACCATAGCAACGTTTGATAACTTTATGACTGGCAGTTATGCATAATACAAACATTAACAATAAATAGCAATTTAGGAGATGAAATACAAAGCAAATATTAAGATTATAGCAGATGGCATGAATGAGATCATTTAATAAGTGATGTTAATTATTGTTCTATCATTTTATATACTGTCAGTGGTGTACTGATAAACTGACTCTCTTAAAAAAGAAAAAGAAAAGCCCCGATTGTGGCATTTGCCAATTTCAGTGTAAGCACTCCTAATAAAGCTGATTTCAAGCTCCCAATAATTTAAAAACTGGCTCACCAGTTCCTGAATATTTAATGGTAGGCTTTCATGACCAGTGCAAGCTGGCTCCATACACCACATAGATTTAAGCCATGTAGAATAGATGACAGTCATTGCTAAATTAATGAATTGCAGAATGCAAGTCTTATATTTCTACATGTGACTATTTGGGGCATTTTTGTCCGGTAGGTGACTTAACTAAAAAAATTAGTAAACTACTTCAAAGATAAAATGTGGCTACAATAATAGCATGAATCTGCATAGAAAAACTTAACAAATTTCAACAACAGTTTTTGAAGTGACAGAATACCTACAGTCTACTTTCTGTGAACTTTTTAAACTGGGAGGAAATGAGACAGCAAAATGTCTCTTCAACAACACTGAATAGTTTTGTATACTGCACCAACTACTCAAGTAGTTTTTAGCCTCAATAAAATGTGAAGATATTGGAAATACGTTTACCAAATATAAGTATTTAGCCATTGTTGGATTTGTTATAGGAAATACAGTTGGTAGAATCATGCTACTAAAATGTAGAGGCAGGTTAAACACTCTTTTAGAATTTTTTGATGGTATTAATAGAGGTATAAATTCTATAATAGAAAGTATACCTGAAAAAATGTCACATTTATATGTATTGTGTATGGCTAATTTATTATAGTTTAAAAGTATTAATGTTATAAGCAAAATGTTGCAGATACCAAAATTCAAAATACATATCCTTGAAACTTCAAAGACATTAAGAAATTCCTTTAAAAAAGAAAGTGATTGATATAAAAATATATTATTGTTGCTGAAGAAATTGCAATCTCTTGACATAGATGTGAATCTCTCGGCTGTAGACATAAACTGAAAGTGAGAAGAAAACCAATTTTTCTGGAAATCCCACAACCAACCCATCTCTGATCCAAAAGCAAAATTTCCAAGTTGAGAATTTTGTTTTTCATATCAGACAATATCATCATTAAGGAAAGTTTTATGACACTAAGAAAATACTATGCCTGCTTTGGTGTTCCAGATAACATGTCATTTGAATAAATATAAGAAATATGAAATGCTACAATTACATAAAAAGTTACGATTGGTATCTACTGATGGCTATAATAGAGAATGTGATAGTGATGGGTCATAAATACAAGAGAAAGTAAAATCTTTAAGCTGTTTTCTAGAATCCAGATCAATTTCCTCCAAAATATTGTAATTTAACATTAAAATGTTTGTAGTAATAATTTACTGGACATATTTCCAAATATTCTTCTAGCTCTAAGGTTATAAGTAACTTTGTCAATTTCAGTTGTCAGTGGAGAATATAGAGTTTCAAAATTAAAATATACTTAAAACTACTTAAGGTCTAAAATATTTCAAGAAAACCAGAAAGTAATGATTTCTATGGAAAATGAGATACCAGAGTAAGTAAACATGGAAATCATCATTAAAATATATATTCTGACTGTGCTATTGGTAATTATTTTGATTACAGATTAGTTTTTTATTATTTTATTCTTAATAATCTTATTTTTGTAATTTATACAGAATACTTTTATTCTTTTTTATTTTGAAAAATAAAGAATATACTAATAAAAAAATCGCCTTTACTTAAAGAAAGAGCACTATTTCTAATTTGCTCATTCTGTGGGCTAGCAATACTCCTAATAATACATATTTATTTGTTCGTGGTTATATAGATGACTATATGTAAAAATTACATACAAATATACATTTTAAAATGATGGGATAAAGATAAAAATGGAAGTTGTATTTTATTGTATTTAATTTAGTATTATTAGTAGTAGTAATGTATTTTACTTGTACCCTAAAATGGTTATAAATAATATAAAATATAAATAATAACATAAATAAAAATATAAATAATATAAATTTAAATAAAACTATAAATAATTATATAGATAATATAACCATTGCAGCTTATCCTTAGGTGACTTATTGAAACTCCTGCCTGTGGTCTTTTCTGAGCTCTTTGTTTTTCATCAAGTGTTTATGAAAGCAAAATTTAAACTGCCATTTGGAGATCCCAGAGCTTGAATGTGCCAACCCCTATATTTTCATAACTCACTCAGAATCTCATTCAATGTAAAATGCAAGGGACTAATGGCCAATGACAGTTTTTTTCACCTGGCTAAATACTAGCTTTCACTTGTTTGAAAAGTTCAAGATGAACAGGGAACAAAGCCTTTTTCTTGATAGCAGGAACTCATGGAAATGTGACCGCACCCCCGTGCCCCCCCCCCCCCCCCGCCCCACCTGCCAGTCTAGCCAGCAGTAAAAAGCATCAGCATAGCTCTAGCCTTAGGTCCAAATTAAAACCATCAACTCAGCCCGACTGTGATGTGGCCATAACATTTCACCACATTAAATGTGTGATAACTGTGTATGGGCAGGTAATATGATCTGACAGTATTTGTTGTCACCATGGAGCTGTCATGTCCGAATTGTTTTCTCAATCCCAGAGAGTCAATGTCCATCCTGAGTCATTATTCTAGCCTAAATTTACTGTGATGGTAGTAATGTATGCAGCGATAGAAGACTCTAAAGCAAGGGAAGCAAATTAATATTTATTGAGTACTCACTTGTATCTGTGGCAAACAGGTCCTAAAGTGACCCCCAATGATTTCCTGCTTCCTGAGTTCATTCCTTTGCGTACTCTCCTTCCCTGGAGTGTGCACAGGACCTGGAACTTGCTTTTAACCAATATAATATGTCAGAAGTGATGGGATGTCACTCCCTTGATTAAGTCCTGTGACTATATTATGTTATATGAGATTCCTTCTTAGCAGAGATTCTCCTTGCTGACTTCATAAACAGCCATATTGAGGAAGCCCACATGGCAAAAAAAAACAACCCCAGCAAAACAGTGGGTGGCCTCTAGGATCTCAGAACAGTCTCCAGTCGACAGCCAGGGCCTCCATCACGTAGCCACAGGAAATGAATTCTGCCAACAGCCTGAATGAATTTAGAAGAAGGTTCTTTTCCCAGATTAAAATATAGCCTGACTGACACCTTGATCTCAGATCCTGAGCAGAGGAGCCTTTTAAGCCATGCCTAGACTTCTGAAAACTGTGAGATAACAAAAATGTATTGTTTCCAGCTGCTGTATTTGTGGCAATTTTTTAAGGCAGCAGTGGAGAACTAATACATTGCCATGGACCATGTTTCTGTTCTATGTTCTCTATCATGTTTCATCATTTCAATAACCTTAAGAACCAAGATAAGTAGGCAGGACTTAAAGTATAAAAGTTCTTGCCCTTGCCTTAAGAAAATAGACAGGCAAGTTTTCCAGGTCCTTGCCCATGCATCTAGTCCCTAAACAGTCACATATAAGTTCTGAGAGCCAACCATCTTTGAAATGACCTGCTACAAATTCAGTCCAAGAGGATATTAGTAGATGCTGCCAATATTCTATCCATATCCCCTCCCCACTCACCATGCTTATTTATCTGACAACATCCTGCTGTGAGCACCTGTGACTTTCTGTTAGCAAACTCTCTATGGTATGCTCAGCTCACGGATCTGGAAGGCCAAACGTTCTGGGGAATTGATGTCTCTGGGAGCATCCCTTAGCCAATGGTGGGTGGAGTTGTAAGATAAAGGCCCTAGCTTCCTTAGCCCTCAAAGTGCAGCCATTCTAAGGAGTGTGTTAGATTATTTCCCAGAAGTCATCCATGGGATTGAGATCTAAGTGGCCACAATAAAAACCTACTCCTTAACACACCCTGCAATGGTTTCTTTCCCTTCCTGTCTCACTTCCCAACTCTTACCAGTGGTTCCTGGAATCTCCTTTCCAAAAAACAGTTTGAACTAATTCCTTTCTCAGAGTCTGCTTCTCGGTGAACATAACCAAAGAGGTAGGGACACTTCAAATTAAGTGAAAACTTGGCAGAAAACAATCAAGAAGGACAAAAACAAGCACAGAGATTGTCTTGAAGAGTGCTCGTAAGAATGTTCTAAGCTAGTGGTTGGCAAACTGCGGCTCTTTGGCCCCTTGAGTGTGGCTCTTCCACAAAATACCACGTGTGGGCGCGCACGTACAATGCGATTGAAACTTCGTGGCCCATGCGCAGAAGTCAGTTTCGGCCTGGGTGAGTCTATTTTGAAGAAGTGTTAGCACACTCAAGGGGCCAAAGAGCCGCATGTAGCTCACGAGCTGCAGTTTGCCGACCACTGTTCTAAGCGAAATGCATGAAAAAGGAGAAACAAACTGACAAGAAACTATGGATAATAATGGTCAAACTCAACATTTACTAGTCAACCTTTGATGAATAACTTGACCCCAAAATTCTTTAATACTGGAAAGGCAGTGTGGGGGATAGTGCTGGTGTTCTCCCACTGGTTAGTGTTAGTTTCAAAAGTCCTGTCAACTCTGGCAGCAAGTGCTGACTACAGGATCAGGCTCTGGAACTGCCACTGCAGAAGTCTTTGTCTGGGCAGGCGGGCAGAGTCCTTTGATGTATTTATCACTGGCCTCAATAATTCTCATCTATATATATAAAAGCCTAAGCAACTGGCTGACTGGCCAGTAGCTATGACATGCACTGACCACTAGGGGGCAGACGCTCAATGTAGGAGCTGCTGAACTGTGGTGACTTGGCAGCGGCGGTTCTCAGGAGATGCACCAGGAACCAGAGAGGAGGGAGCCCTATTATGGGGTGTGTCACCCAAGAACCGCCCTCTCGCAATCTGGGACCCCTCAGGGGATGTTGGAGAGCCAGTTTCAGCCTGATCCCCACAGGCCAGGTGAGGGAACCCCATCAGTGCATGAATCCGTGCACCAGGCCTCTAGTTATGTAATAAAACACCATGCACTGATTCTTTAAGATATATAAACATTTCCTGGCATTAAATTCTGAAAGAAATTCATTATTTATACATGATAACATCATGGTCAATGTCAAACTTGCATAAAATCTGAAGATAACATATTCAACTATATATAGCAGAGTGAAGTATTTCTGTTGGGGCAAAGTTAATGAGGTCATGGATCTTGACTTTTGTAAACTAGACTTTTATAAACTCAACAAAGTTCCTAGGCCCATCCCTAGAGGGACCTCAGTAGCTTTTGTAAGAATTTATTTCCTTTTTTAGAAAAATTAAATATGTTTTTATTGATTTAAATTTTTTAAAAAAAATTCTCACCTGAGGATATTTTTCCAATGATTCTTAGAGAGTGGAAGAGACAGAGAGAAACAGTGATGTGAGAGACAAAACAATTGGTTGCCTCCCACATATACCATGACCAGGGCCTGGGATTAAGCCTGCAACTGAGGTACCTGCCCTTGACCGGAATCGAACCTGGGACCCTTTAGTCTGTGGGCCAACACTCTATCTACTGAGCCAAATCGGCCAGGCCTTGTAAGAATTTCTTCACCACACATTGCTTGCAGACTGAATAATAAACCTCACACAAATACATATGGCTGTTTTTACCAGTATAGGTAGTTTTTTAATAGTACTTTCAAATTCATGGTGGTGTTTAATGTTTTTGATTATCACTATGTATTTTTTTCAATTATGGTTACTAAATAACACTGCTGTCATTTAAGAAAGGCCTTAATCATTATTTTGGACTAGAGGCCCAGTGCATGAAAATTCATGCAGTAAAGGGGGGGTCCCTCAGTCCAGCCTGCCCCTTCTCAGAGTCTGGGAGCCCTCAGGGACAGGAGTCGACCTGGTGATAAGGGAAGGCAATGCCCCCATCACACCTCTGCTGCTGCCACTGCTGGAGCACAAGCCTCGGCCGGCCCTGGTTACCTGAGCCTCGGGCAGCCCTGGGCGGCTGGGCAGCCACCATCCAAGGCTTGCCTGTGCCTTGTGCCCACCCTGGGTGGCTGGGCAGCTGACATCCGAGGCTTGCCTGTGCCTAGGGCTGGCCCTGGGCAGCTGGGGAGCTGAGGGGACTGGGGGACTCTGGAGGCAGGTGTGGGCAGTGGCTGGACCCGCCTGGGGGTGGGCCCGGCTGTGCCACGTGCCTGCTGCCCCAGTGGGGCTGAAGGGACTGGGCGCCGCCATCTTGTGGCTGTGGGCGCCGCCATCTTTGAGGGTGTGGCAGTCAATTAGCATATTCCCTTCTTATTGGCTGTGGGCACTGCCATTTTTGTGAGGTCATGATGGTCAATTAGAATATTCCCTCTTTATTAGATAGAATAATATGGAATCCTCTTACAATAAAACATTAAAGCCATGGGTCTGATAGCTAAGAGGGCAGCATGTCCCTTTGAATATGTCCTTAAGAACCCATTTTCTTAACTGGTTTTGAGACAGAGGGAGTAGTAAGTTCAATGCTATCTTTTCTGGTGGGCCTTGAATTTAGAGGTTCTGAACTTTTGCCTAAAGTATATCCCTGAGCTAGGGGGCATGACTAACATTATTTTATGACAATTTTTAAGTCTAACTGATGCTCTTCTCTGAGCAAAACCTATTTTATGATCTGTGCAACTAGTGTTAGGCCATAGGGGAGGAGGAACAATGGCTCTACCTGAAGATTAACCTGAAGATACTGGTCAAAATAGAGTAATTTCCCCATAAGAAATGGAAGAAAACAGATCAACTCCTTGAGACAGCCTTTGGTCCACTCTCGTGTCCACAGGAGATTTCTCTGGGGCTCTAGAGCTTATGTACTCAATGAAAATCTAGTTCTCCAAGCCCACAGGTGTAAACATGCCTCAGAAGTTCACTGGACTCTTCAGAACAGAGGTCTTTCTCATACTACAGTGCTTCACACCTTCACATGTGATCTCTTTTGATCCTTTTTACAACCCTGTGAGGTGAGAAGGGTAGAATTATCCCATTTTACAGATAAGACTAAAGTACCCCATTTCTCACAGTCTGTCTTTCTCAGGGTGACTTGGCTAACATGTGGCAGAAGTGTGACTTAGACCTGAACCCTTCTGAAACCAACCTAGAAGACATTTTCAAGCCAAACATAAAATAATGTAGTTGCCTCTTGAGAATCACAGAATCTTTCTTTAGATTCATACATTATGTTCTTATATACCTTTAAAACAGCACACATACCACATAAAATGTGATATTAAGCAAAACATATTTGGAAATGCAGGAGTTCAAAATGGAAAAAAAATGTTAACGTCATATAAAATATTTAATATTTAAATTCCCATTATTTAGTATACTTTTGAATATGTTCCTCTGCACAATATGTAGATTAATCCATTTAAACATCACCACAGTCCTCTGAGGCATTTTATCTCATTTTTAAGAATGGTAAACAGGTTCAGAGAGCTTAACTGACTTATCCAGGGTCACACAGCTAGAACATTGTAAAAGGAGGACTTGACATTTGTCTGACTGCCATTTTCTCTTATTCTATACTTTCCCCCTGATGCTTATATATTTCCCTCAAGAGAACCTCTATTTTTCTTGCATCATTATTTATCCTTTGCCCCTATCACCTAGAACAGTGGTTCTCAACCTTTCTAATGCTACGACCCTTTAATACAGTTCCTCATGTTGTGGTGACCCCAAACCATAAAATTATTTTTGTTGCTACTTCATAACTGTAATTTTACTACTGTTAATGAATCGTAATGTAAATATCTGTGTTTTCCGATGGTCTTAGGTGACCCTGCTAGCGGTTCTCAACCTGTGGGTCGCGACCCACAGGTTGAGAACCGCTGCTGTAGAGCCCAAGACCATCGGAAAACACAGATATTTACATTATGATTCATTTAACAGTAGCAAAATTACAGTTATGAAGTAGCAACGAAAATAATTTTATGGTTGGGGGTCACCACAACATGAGGAACTGTATTAAAGAGTCACGGCATTAGAAAGGTTGAGAACCACTGACCTAGAACATAAATGTTTAGGATCTTAGACTCTCCACTATCAGTCATTTCCCTCTGCATTCTTAAAATGATGTGGATTGTCTCAACGGATGGTAGACAAGGGAGTCAAAGCTGGACTTACTGATCAGACCTTTCTCTCTCACCCACTAAATATCTCATTAACATTGACCAGCCGGATGTCAGCATGTCACACATTATTCTGAGAGCAGAGCAAGAGGCCCTCAGGTCGGCAGATAATCAAGAAACAGTGTTATGAGAGTTGACATCTTATGAATAATTATTTTAAAAATATGTTCATTCCTGTTCCTTCAACCCTAGATGGGCGAGATGATTTCTACCAAGTTGCTCAGTCAAATTGTGATAGAACATCATTTTAAACAAGGTGCCAGTTGCCCTTATTTATTTATTAAGTAAATTTATTCAAAGGTCATATTGTCAAATTCATACATGCTCTGCTCTCAAAGTGTGTGGTCAAAGGAGAATAAGGCAAATAACTCTGTATGTAATATAGGCAACCCTTGGATGCCTCTGGAAAGTCCTCTTAGAATTGTTGAGTCCCAGTTCTTTTCCTATTTTACATAAATGTTCAAGTTCTTGTTCCTGGGATGCCAAATGGTAGAAAGTTCATAGTTACTAAAGATGTGAACATAAAATTTTAAGCTCATTATGAGGGTCACCTACCTAAATTTTATGATGGAAGAGGGGCTACCTCAGACTTCCAAAAATTCAGGGTAGGCAACAGTAGGCTGACGAAAAACAATAGTTTATTCTTGTATTTATTGATTATTGTATCATTTCCATACAAACAACTGTCAACATACTTTTGCCTGTATTGTTTGAGATGCAATCCCTTGTTCTCTATGAATGTGGAATCTGTGCAAGTTGCCAAGGTGTAGAAAGGGTCTGTACATGCTCTATTGCCTTTAGGAAACTGACATGGGCCCCTGTCCTGGGGTTGCTGCATGGTGATTGTAGGAAGGCTCTCTATCCCCCAAAAGCTACTTCATAGGACTGCTGATGGAATTAAAAGAAATATATATATATACATATATATATATATTTTTAATAAATCTTTATTGTTCAGATTATTACAGTTGTTCCTCTTTTTTCTCCCCATAGCTCCCCTCCACCCAGTTCCCATCTCACCCTCTGCCCTTATGCCCCCGCACTGTCCTCATCCATAGGTGTGCGATTTTTGTCCAGTCTCTTCCTGCACCCCCACACCCCTTTCCCCCCGAGAATTGTCAATCCACTCCCTTTCTATGCCCGATTCTATCATAGTCACCAGTTTATTCTGTTCATCAGATTTTTTATTCACTTGATTTTTAGATTCACTTGTTGATAGATATGTATTTGTTGTTCACAATTTTTATCTTTACCTTTTTCTTCTTCTTCCTCTTCTTAAAGAATACCTTCAGCATTTCATATAATACTGGTTTGGTGGTGATGAACTCCTTTAGCTTTTTCTTATCTGTGAAGTTCTTTATCTGCCCTTCAATTCTGAATGATAGCTTTGCAGGGTAGAGTAATCTTGGTTGTAGGTTCTTGCTATTCATCACTTTGAATATTTCTTGCCACTCCCATCTGGCCTGCATAGTTTCTGTTGAGAAATCAGCTGACAATCGTATGGGTGCTCCCTTGTAAGTAATTAACTGTTTTTCTCTTGCTGCTTTTAATATTCTCTCTTTGTCTTTTGCTCTTGGCATTTTAATTATGATGTGTCTTGGTGTGGTCTTCTTTGGATTCCTTTTGTTTGGAGTTCTGTGCGCATCCTGGACTTGTAAGTCTATTTCTTTCACCAGGTGGGGGAAGTTTTCTGTCATTATTTCTTCAAATAGGTTTTCAGTATCTTGCTCTCTCTCTTCTTCTGGTACCCCCATAATTCGGATGTTGGTATACTTGAAGTTGTCCCAGAGGCTCCTTACACTGTCTTCATATTTTTGGATTCTTTTTTCTTTTTGCTTTTCCGGTTGGGTGTTTTTTGCTTCTTTGTATTTCAAATCTTTGACTTGATTCTTGCAATCCTCTAGTCTGCTGTTGGATCTCTGTATATTATTCTTTATTTCAGTCAGTGTATGCTTAATTTCTAATTGGTCCTTTTTCATACCCTCAAGGGTCTCACTAAATTTATTGGGGTTTCTAGAAAATTCTTGAAAAACCTTATAATCGTGGTTTTGAACTCTGTATCCAGTAATGTGCTTTCCTCCATTTCTGTCATTTGTGACATGTTTCTTTGTCTCCACATTTTGGCTGCTTCCCTGAGTTGACAGAGTGGCTTTATGTGCTAGGTGTCCTACAGGGCCCATTGGCTCAGCCTCCCCTCAGTTACCTGAGGTGGACACTCTTGGTCACCCCTTTGTGCGCTGTGGGCTCTGTGCACAGTCTTGTTGTAGTTAAGGCTTGATTGTTGTTGGTATCACTGGGAGGAATTGACCTCCAGTCCAATTGGCTGTGAGGATCAGCTGTGTCTATGCTGGAAGAACTTCTGTGCTGGAGACACCCTTATGGGGTAAGACTTGCTTCAGTGGGGCTTTGGTGCTCACTGAGTCTGCCCCCTGAGTGTGTCCCTTATGGATCTCAGGAGCTGTAATCTGGATGATCTCACTCTGACCACTGGGTACACTGGCTCTTGGATCTCTAAGGAGATTCTAATTTAGCCTCTGCCTGAGGCCACCCAGCAGGAGTTACGGAGAGATCTGCAGATTCCTCTTCTTTGTTTGGGGTTTGGAGCTGCCCAGATGAGGCCCAGCTGTGAAGCAATACAAGCTGTTGTGGGGCCTTGGGCCTTCTTTTGGATGTTCTGGGTCTCTCTGACCCAGCTGCAGTTTGTTAGGTAATTTCAGATTGCAAAGGGCCAGGCCATTCATATGCAAAAGCCTCTGTGCACTTCTTGGGTGGGGTGGGGTCTCAGGGAATTAACAGGGCAGAGCAAACAGCAGCCCTGCCCTAGGAGGTCCCCAGGTCTCAGTGTCCCTTGGTAGTCGCTGCAAGCACCTCTGAGAGAAAGCCGCCCTCGAGTTCCGCCCACTGCCAGACAGTCCAGTTTCTCCCTGTATGAGTCTGGGTCCCCAGAGTCTCGCATGGAACTGGAGTTCAGAGCAGTCAGGAGCTTGTGTCTCCCTCCCACTTGAAAAAGCCAGCTGCGTACTCAGTTGCCAGCCCTCTCCACGCGCGCCTCCGTACCTCTGGACTTTACTTCCGCAGCTCCTCTGAGTCTCAGTGTGCTTTTCTCTTCCCTTCTAGTTGTAGAATTTCCACTTAGCCAGCCTTCCTGTGGTTCTGAATGATGTCCGTTTTGTCTTTTAGTTGTAGTTTTGAAGTGGTTGTGCGAGGAAGCAATTTCAGGTGTTTACCTATGCCGCCATCTTGTTTTCTCCACCATCTGTTTTTACAGTGGTTCTCAACCTTGGCTGCAGAATAGAATCACCTGGATAGTTTAAACATGCTGATGCTCAGCCCATTGAATCTGAATCTTTGGGACTATCTGTATTACTATTTTTAAATCTCTGAAGGTTATTTTGATGCATAGTGAAGATAGGAATGCTGATTTAGAATACAATATCAATGACTTTATTTTTCAGAAAACTACACAAAAGGGTAAGTTCACATAACTGTCCACAACAAAGATGGAGAGAGTGGCTTAACAAAGTCTTATTAAGAGGCATATCTGAGAAGGATCATTTCCTCAAGGATGTAACAGCTGGAGTGAGCCCTTGACTGACTATCCAACCAATGGGAGTACCTGGGGAACTCCAAGGACCATAGTGCCAGCTACAGCCACCAAACTTGTGTGGGGAGACAGACAGGTGCTGCTCCAGACAAGCATTTTCCACAGACTGGCAACCAGTCCCCCTGGCTCATCCCAAGGAGGAGGCAGAGCAAGGCCAATATGCTGTGATGAAAACAGCTCTCTGAGTGTGGGAGTTTTCTTCTAACTACTGAATAAAATAAGCATATTCCGACAGGTGTGGTGGGGTCTCACTTCTTTTTTCTTTAAGAATTAAAGATTTTGGAAAGCCTCAAGATAAAATCTTATATGAAGAGAAGAATCATTTCTGGATTACGTACCAAATGAAATACCATTTAATAATTATGATACCCGACCTGCTTTGTTTTTCCTGATCCTGTGGCATTCTGCATCATTGGTTGTTCTTTGAGAACAGACCACCTCATTTATGTATTTAAAAGGTGTCCATCAGAATTAACTGGTGCCTATTCCATGACATGATTTGCTCATAGCCAATTACAATGGCCAAAAATGCCATTCAAAGTAGGATTTGAATTAGTATGTATATTGTTACTTTTAAAAAAATATGCTTTTATTTATTTCAGAGAGGAAGGGAGAGGGAAAGAAGGATAGAAACATCAATGATGAGAGAGAATTATTGATCAGCTGCCTCCTGCATGACCCCTATTGGGGATCGAGCCTGCAACCCAGATATGTGCCTGGGTTTCATTGGTTGATGTTCAACCCATTTAGCAACACTGGCTGGGCTATATTATTACTTTTTGATGACTGCTTTTTAAGTTGTAAAAATAATAGCATTGAATAAAATTTTGACCAAGTATTTTACTATTCCCCAACTATTATTTTCAATTTTGTGTTTCCACATCTATCTTATTTTCATATGACAGTATCAATAAGAAGATAAAAAGAAGTAGAATTTAATACTTAACAAACATCTATGAATTGAGATATCTTTATAAGTTTTATATACAATTTAAATCTCTTTGAAGGTACTCCTGTATGTGTGTGCACGCACATGTGTTGTATTAGACATGGTCAAGTGGCACTTAGAATCTTGCCCCACCTTCTTTTCACATGCTTTCCTATACTTCAGAGTTTGAAAGGTAAAAACAGGCATTTCTCAGACTCCTTTGCAGCTAGAGTGATAGATTCAAATCAGACTCAAACATTAATCCATTGCTTTGGGGATTTGGAGGCAGAAGTAAGGCAGATCCTTCATTTGGCTCTTTATGTTTGTTTTTAGGTCCAGCTGTGGAGATGTGAGGTGTTCTGGAGCTGACTTCAGTTTCTAACATCTTTGTGGTTATCAGGAGATACGTGTTGCTATGCTGTGTCTCAGCTGCAGTGAAGTGTTCTTCTTGATGGTGGCAGATGTGGTAACAATCCTTAAGGATCAGTTCTGTAATATTTCAGGAGTCATTCACAGAGGCCTTGCCTAGAGACTGTACCTACAGAACTTCCAGGAATTTTATGAGCATCTAATTTTCGTTGTTCAATCCCTATTCAATAAAAATATCTAGAGTGGGTTTTGTTTTCTACAATAAATCTTATTTCAGGAAATAAAACAAAAGGGTTAATATGTTTATTATCAGAAGTATTGGTAAGAAAGCAAAAAGACCTCAAAAAAGAAAAATTGGGGGAAAATTAACAAAATTATCTATTGCCCTGGCCGATGTGGCTCGGTGGTTAGAGCATTGGCCCATGGACAGAAGGGTTATGAGTTTAATTCCCAGTCAAGGTACATACCTAAGTTGCAGGTTCCATCCCTGGCCCTGGTTGGGCAAGTGCAGGACGCAACCAACTGATGTGTCTCTCTCACATCAATGTCTCTCTCTCTCTCTCTCTCTCTCTCTCTCTCTCTCTCTCTCTCTCTCTCTCTCCCTCCCCTTCTCTCTGTCCCTCTCTCCTTCCCTTCCACTCTCTATGAAAATCAATGGAAAAAATATCCTTGGGTGAGGATTAACAACAATACCACCTCCCCCGTAAAAAAAAACAAAAAACCACCACACAACAACAAGAAAATGAACTACTAGTTCACACAGAGGAAATGGAAAGCACGTAGTGGATCTCTTTTTTTAGGAACTTTCCTGTCACAAACTCATCCAAACCCTCTGCGGCACAAGTAGCCACACACACAATGGGTTCCCATTCCATTGGCCACAAGTGATTAGTTGCCCCACAAGTTCCTTCTTTCGAAATTTGACATTGGAAATAAAATCTCTGATATTATTCTAGGTAGCTGGAATAAAGACATGAAAACTTTTGCCTGTGGACTAAGACCTGGAGAAAGCTGGTTTGTAGTAGGAAAGAAAATTAGCAAAGGAACAGAAAGGAACTGAAAGAACCAGAGATTAAAAACACAAACACACAAAGGTAGAAAGAGAGAGAAATATCTCCTGGTTTCTGTTTGTTCCTAAGGTCCAGGTGTAAATTTCCTTTTTTTTTTTTTTTTTTTTTTGCTTAAGCTTAATGTGTTTTGGCTACTTGTAAATAAGAAATAATTCTAACCAATATCTTTACAATAACAGAAAATATACTCCAAGATCATCCATTCAACTAATATTTATTGGACATCTTGTGTACAGGGCTTTGAATGAAGAATAGGGCTTTGAATGAGACTAAGCCTCCATCTTCATGGAGTTTACAGTTGAGTAAGGAAAGAGCCACTGAGAAAGTAATTATAAGGAAGAATAGGTTTCCTTAAGAGTATACACCAAGATTGATGTACCTTCTTCACTAAGTCTTTTAGAATAGAGGATTACCCAAAATAATCATTTATTCATTTTCGGTTAGGGAAGTCTCTTCCATGTGTCTGTGATGCTACTGTTTTCTCTTCAGGCAGAACACCTTTTTACTACTATGATCAAATATTTAAAGTAGAGCATTTCCACTCTGACCTGTTATGAACTGAGGACTCTAATATTGAGACAACGTTTATCCAGGAGAAATACATTGGGATCAGAAAGACTCAGTTCACATGGCCTCCTGACTCTGATATATCCAAGTTGCATGGTTTTCTAGCGCTTATTTTACTTACCTGCAAATTGATGAGTTCCAGCTATATCCTGTGATTCTCTGTTGACTAAGAGCCCACAAAAAGGAGAATAAAAATGCAAAAGCACAAACAGAAGATGGAAGAAGAGCATTTTGTGCAGTCACTGCATTGCCCGCAGACTAAAAGTGTGAAACCCTGAACTAGAGGTAGCGGAAGATGAACCAGGCTCAGCTCACACCAACAAACATGTTATAGCCAGAGGATGCTTCACCCTGGTTAAATACCAGATGAACTAAAGGCCTTTGCCAGCAGCTGTGAAGAATGTCACTGGGATGCCATCTGATTGCTCAATGAATGCTATGAGTGAAGGGTGTCGGCTCCTAAGGGAAGGTCAGCCTCATTTCCAATGGTTCAATTGTGGGGTTTGGCTGGAGGCACCCACAGACACACAGGTGCTGGAAAATGTCTCTTCATTGCAGTGTGCACGGGGATAGGCCAACTCCAGGCTGTCAGATGAAGTGTAGCATAGACACCCTGGGCCATAAGAGGAAAAGACAGAGAACCTGGGGCAGGCAATGGGTTCTGGAGAGCAGAGGAGTGAGCTTATGTTGGAAATTTTTCTTCTTTTTATTTTTACGAGAGGACTGATTATCTTGTCTCTCTGCTTACTAGTTTTTATTATAAACTTTACAGGAGAGAGAGAGAGAGAGAGAGAGAGAGAGAGAGAGAGAGAGAGAGAGAGAGAGAGAGAGAGAGAGAGGGAACGAACTTATATTCCTTATAATCCTGGGGGAGAGGTGTTTTTGAGTTTTCCCTGGACTATTAGGTGGGTGCAAGCAGGTGGCCTCGTTTCCTTGTCTCTCTTCAACCAGAGATGCTCTGTTCTTACTGTTTCATATATCAAGTTTCAATGTAAAATATTCATTAAGAAATTATTCCATTGTTCAAAATAAATCAAAGAGTAAAAATTAAATTCACTAAATCAGAACGTCTTACTTCAAATGGGCATATGAATCATGAGTGAAGGGTGATTTTGTTAAACTAGCGACTCTGATTCAGCAGGTCTGGAGTCAGGCCTGAGATTCTGCCCTTCTAACGAGATGATGCGCAGGCTGCTGGCCCATGGACCACACTTTGAGAAGCCAGGTACTAGATGAATTTTCTGGATGAACATCTCATGGCACCCAGATTTCTCTTAGGATTTTTTTATACTCCCCACTTTTATATTTGCTTTTGTTTTAGAGTTTTGAGTATGTATTACCTTTTATTATTTTTAGATAGATTTATTGAGATTTAATTTACATATCATTAATTTTCACCCTTTAAAGTATACAAATCAGTGGGTTTTAATGTATCCAAAAAGTTTTGCAACGTTCACCACTATCTAATTTTAGAACATTTTCATCATCCCCAAAGAAAGTTGTGATGGTTAATTTTGTAGGTCAACTACATGGTGGGTACCCAGATATTTGGTCAAACATTATTCAGGGTATGTGTGAGGATGCTTTGGATGAGATTAACATTTAAATCACTAGACTGAGTAAGCAGATTGCCCCTCCTCATGTGAGTGATATTTGTCCAATCATTTGAATGACTCAAATGGAAACATCAGCTCTTCCTGTATGTCAAGGCTGCCAACCTCAGACTGGAACTATACCATGGGCTCTCCAGGGCCTCCAGCTTGTTGACTCACCCTGAGGATCTTGGGACTTGTCAGCCTCCATAGTCTTATGGGCTTATTCATTATAATATACACTGAGTGGCCAGATTATTATGATCTCTGAATGCATAATAATCTGGCCACTCAGTGTACTTCTCTTGAGTACCTCATTTATTTGATATCAAAGATACTATAAATCGTGTACCTGATCAGTTTTCCCTTTTGCACTGGCTGATAGAAAGCTCAGGGCAAATAGGTGGTTGATCTCTAGCAAAAGTCTAGAATACTTTGGTACTCATTTGAGATACAAATACCCTGAGTGGCCAGATTATTATGCGTTCAGAGATCATAATAATCTGGCCACTCAGTGTATACATATATCAACTACTAATCTACTTTCAGCCTCTGTGGATTTGCTGATTCTGAAGATTTCATGTAAATGGAATAAAAATATGTGGCCTCTGGTGATTGCTTTCTTTCACTCAGCATATTGTTCATCCAGTCCTAGCCAGTTTGGGTCAGGGTATAGAGCGTTGGCCTGTGGACCAAAGGGTTCTGGGTTCAATTCCGGTCAAGGGCACGTACCTTGATTACAGGCTCCTCCCCGGCTTGGGCCCTGATCGGGGCTCATGCAGGAGGCAACCAATTGTGTTTCTCTCACATCAATGTTTCTCTCTGTATTTCCCTTTCTCTTTTACTCTCCCTAAAAATCAATAGAAAAATATCTTTGGGCAAGGATTAACAAAAGAATAAAATAAAGTTCATCCATGTTATAGCATAAATCATATACTGCCCACTCTTTGCAGCTCTTTCCAACCAAGCTTTGGATCTCACCAGTGGCTTAGGCAGAACAGGCATTGTTAATTGCTATATCTTCAGTAATGAGAACAGTGCTTGGGATTTACTAAGTGTTTAATGAATGCAGGAAAGACAATGCCTGCTGAGTGAGGGGTACTAGAGAGCAATTTCAAGGGATATAGACAGGGAGAAGTGACTAAGAGGTTTCTGTATATGTCTAGTGGTTAAATAATTTCTAAAATAACAACTACATTGAATTCAAATAGAAAACCCAATGATATTTTTAATACTAGAAAACTGAAAAATTCTTCTGGAAGAGTAAATATGCTAGAAGGCTCAAGATAATTTAAGAAAGATATAGAATTTGCCTAAAAGGTATAATAGAAATTTGCAAAAATTAAATAATGTGATGATGGTGTTAAAAAAAATAGACAAAAGAATTAATGGGGAAAAATAGAGAAGCCAGAACCTGACTCACTTATAATAGGAATTGAATATATGATTAACATGCAGAAAAGATGGATAATTTAATAAAATTAATGCTGAAATAAATGATTACAGTCAGAAAAATTTTGTTAAATCCCTTTCTCTCACAACCTACCCAAAAAATTCCAGGTGAATTGAAAAATAAATTGTGTTTTTAAAAACTATTAAAATACCAGGCCAAAAAAAAAAATGCCAGGCCAAAATGTAAATATAATTAGTATGCAATCTTGGCAAGAAAGTCATGGAATTCAGAAACAATAAAGGCAAAATCTGATATTTTACTACAAAAAAAAAATTAAAAAGTTACTTCCATATGGCAAACACACCATAAAAAGATAATTAATAGTCTGTCAAAAATATTTGCAATCCATATACGACAAGGGGTAAACATCAATACTACATAATGAGCTTGGGAAAATTAATAAGTGAAGGTCCAAGAACACAATAGAAATGAAATTGCCAGAAGATATTGTAAGAAAGATGTGTGAGCACGGTCTTTGGACCAAACTCAGCATTGAAACGAGCCCAGGGAAAACCATAATGATAATCAGCTCATGATTATCAGCTGAGGAAACATATCTAAACCACAGAACATGACTCATTTGTGGGAGGCATTTTATTAACACAATGCCTGAAAAGGTACTAAATATACATGATGCTGACAATGTAAAAATTTCACCTCACTGAAGACATGCTTAGGTGCACTACTTGAGTTAATTCTACGGAAAGGGAAACCAGCTCTAGAGAAAAGGACTAAGATTCTTATTCCTTGTAGTGCTCTAGTTTCAGAAAAGTGTTCTTTTATCTTTCTATTTCCCATCAAGAACTGCTCACCAAAATTGTGATATATTAAGGGTGTGATTGAAATGTCACTGAAGAATGCCACTGGCCAGAAAAATTGGGTTCCAATTTTAAAGCCACAGTTTATTACATCTGACTTTGGAAATGTTGTTTCCTCAAACTTCTTGTATATCTACTGAGTTCCTTGTCTGCAAAATGACAACAGAGTCTGCCCAGCCACCTGCATCCTGGGACTGTTGTGAAGATTGAATCATGAGACAGCAGTTAAGAAATAACTGAAATTTGAAATAAAGATTTTATTTTTAAAGACTGAAACTGTGGTCTTTCAGAAAAGTTTGGAGAGGACAGGGAATACATTCTGTCCCTCCCTATCCCCCAACCTGGTTTATGCACAGAAAAAAATAAAATATGAAAAATTGAGGTAACTTAACTAAATTCATAAAATGAGTTGCTTTTCATTTGCTTATTTTCTCTTTTAATACTCTAACTGATATTCATTAAGACCATGATAAGAAGCCAGTCATCACATTCTTACTCTTCATGTATGGAGATATATACTTATATATAAACTAGAGGCCTCTGGTGTATGGCTTCGTGTACCGGTGGGGTCCCTCAGCCTGGCCTGCGGACATCCCCTAAGGGGTCTCAGATCGCAAGAACGAGATTCACACCTTGCAGTGGACTTTCTGAGCCCAGGATGTGTAATTTCTGATTAGCAGGAGGTGAAAAATAGAGAATATATTACTCAGTTTATGGTAATGTTTTCTATACTTACATGTCCTAATTAAGTACACTCACGAGCTTGGCGTGTGTGTGTGTGTGTGTGTGTGTGTGTGTGTGTGTGTGTAAAATACTCCACTGTATATGCCCATTAATAAATAAGTGACATGTAGAGAGGTGACAGTAGTACAAGTCAGAAATAGGCTGTCCAGGCCCTGTGGTGGGGGAGGAATGAAAGCCTGAGGCTTTGATAGGTCAAACTGAGGTGATGACAATAACCATTGTGCAGCCAAGCCCACAGAATCCTCTCACATGAACCAAGTTGAACTCCTTAAAAGTTTGAAAGCTTGGAGTGAGTTCTAGATCATGGACTAGGAAACACTGTCTGTAACAGCATTTATGAATTCCCGGAGGATCTTGTTAAAATGCAGATCTGATCAAGCAAGTCTGGGGTAGGGCATGAGATTCTGCATTTCTAACAAGCTCCTGGGTAGTTCCAATGCTGCTGGTTTGGGGACAATATTTTGAGTAGAATTTGCATTATTTAAAGGACAAAGGGGGAAAGAAGGTAGACTATAGAAGCTTTAAAAGGAAATTGAGAGCCCCTAACCCTCATTTTGAAGTTAAAGAAATACCAATTAAAATAACCAGGCAGATGTTCTGCCTCTCCATTTGGCAAAGCTCTAAAGGTTTGATGATACATGACAGAAGAGAGTATGGAGTTCTCTTATGTATCAATGGTTGGACCACTAATATTTACAACTTTGACGTGGGATTTTGGCCCTAGCTATTAAAATTAAAAGTCCAAAGATTCTGAGTCCTATATTTTCACTTCTGCAAATATACCCTACAGATTTACTCACATTTGTGCAAAAATACAGTCTAGTCTATACTTTCTGTAAAATAGATCTATGCATGGGTATATTTATAAATATAAATACTAGAACATGCATGAAGCATCTCTGGAAATCTACCAGAGAAAAAAATACAGAGTAGCCTCTGACAGAGGAGAGTGTGTAAGGAAACAGGAGTTTGGGTTGGAAGGTTTATTTACTTCTCACTTTTGTACTTACTGGGTGATTTTTATTGTTTATATTCATGAATTAATTTTTTAGTTTATAAAAGGAAGTGGGGTGGGGTGGAGGAGATATTTTTAAAAAGCTCACGAAAGTCAGAGAGCAATAGGACCAAAGGAGTGACATATTAGATATCTAGAGAAAGAAATCCACACAGTCCAGTTTAGAAAGAGAAAATGCATTGTAAATATACAGTATATGTAAACTGAACTACATCTGGAACATCTCCAGGTACCAGAACTAGCGTAGCAAGCAGACTCACTGTCTTTCTGAATCTCTTTGTCTCTGTCTCTTCTTCCCTCTCTCTATATGTCAGCATTCTCACCTGGGGCTCTGTATTTTGCTCTCTAGCTCTGCTAATTATAGGTATGTTCTGCTCATAACTGGGACTCTGCTACTCCCCTCATAGCCCTAAGTCTGCCTCATATAACTTTCCATTTCTGATTCTGATTTTTGGTTCCTCCAGTATCGCCTTATTCCAGTTTCTGGGAGGTGGACTCATTGAGTCAGCTTGACCAGATTATGAGTCACTGGCTGTGGAACATGGCTGCCCTCGGGGCAGGTGCTTCTCCCTTGTCCCATGGCCTGGGAGGCAGTATGCTTCCTAGGTCCTCTTCAGGGGCTGCTGTTTCAGATGAAAGGGAATTTGAATAGAGTAGACACCAGGACTGACATTTCCAATACAGATCCTTTCTCCCAGTCCACCTCCTTTTTGGAGATTCGGTCTTACTGTTGAAGGATAAACAAGATTTGCAAACTAGCAATTCTCCAGTCTTCTGTGGCATGTCACTCCTTACATTTTTGTTCATAACATTGACCATTTTCCTCCAAACTGCCCTACCCGCAGCCCTCCTGGACAGCCCCTTGTGTGCATGGAGTTCTGTGACAGGCGACATTCAGCCTTTAAATAAGGACTCCAGCCCTGGCCGGTTTGGCTCAGTGGATAGAGCGTCAGCCTGTGGACTGAAGAGTCCCAGGTTCAATTCCGATCAAGGGCACATGCCTGAGTTGCGGGTTCGATCCCCAGTAGGGGGTGTGCAGGAGGCAGCCGATCAATGATTCTCTCTCATCATTGATGTTTCTATCTCTCTCTCCCTCTCCCTTTCTCTCTGAAATCAATAAAAACATATTAAAAAATAAAATAAAATAAATAAGGACCCCAAGGCTCTGGCCTTCAAAAGCCAGGAGGCCTTTGGCCATCTCCCATGGGTTGGCCCATGACCAGTTTTCTTCTGACTCCTCTGCAGAGCCCACTCCACTAAGAGACCACAGACAGAATGAGAAGGGTATCATTTTTCCATTTACTAAAAGATTTACAAATGCAGACAGGATCACACCCCAGAGGCTGAGAAATAGCACTCCTATGAATTCCTCAGAGAAAAACAAATTGTTTTTTGTTTTTCAGCTGTGGTTCTTTATAACTCACTAGCTTAGCAAAATACAGAGACTAAGGAAATAGAGTTTTACAGTTAGATGTTTTTCATTTGAACAACAACAACAACAAAAATTTAAGGTCTTCCCCCACCTCCTCCTCTGATGCTCCATTTAGCATATATATTCTTTAGTCCAAAGTAACTGTACACTTTTGGGATAATTCTTTCTGGGTGACAATCCCTCGCCTGATTCTCTGCAGAGAAATAGGACTGGGGTGGGAGAGGCCGGCAAAGAACTGGCAGAATTCAATGCTCAGAGTAGCATCCCTAGCTTTCCCTTTCTGTGAAAAACAATTTTTTTTAAGTAAAAATAATAAAAAGCTTGGAGAAAAGTGATGCCTGGCCTCTCTATATTAATGCAGTTGGCACCTCTGCTATCATGCCCCACAGCACCTGTTCAATGTTCTCGAAAAATTAGGGATTCTCAATAGATAAAGACTTTGGCTACTTCCATGACTCCATGGGGGAGGGTCTGGAACGAGCTGTCTATGTTCCTGTTAATCACATTTCTTCTGGCCCCAATGCTACCAACTTTTCCCTGGTAACCTTCCTCCCCTTCCTTGGTGGTTTTAAAATTATTTTTAAAGTAAAATGTTAGTGCTTAGTTAGGTGGTATCACAAGATGCAGCACAGGATCTAATTAGCTTTTAACCAAAGCTAGGAGAGGGCTCGACTGAGCTTTGAAATATCAAAAAATATCAGATATATTCCTGATCCTCCAGGCAGAAAAAAAGGGGGTTTCAGCTTGGGCTCACAGCTAGCCAGTGTGAATGGTAGAAACCCAAAGAGCAGAGAAGATGGACAGCATGCAATGACAAGCATGTGGGGAAACCAAGGCTACTGGCAAAGAAAAAGGCCAACCTGCCAGTCCTTTACCTAACTTTAGCACATCTCTGAGTAATTACCTAGCCAGGCATGCTGGCTGCAAAGAGAAATATTGTGATGAGAATACAGTCACCCTACATTTCTTTCCGACATTCTAACCATGAAGAAATCTAATATGGATGTTCCTTCCTTGTCAACACAAGAAAATCATAATGTCATATGTCACTGTCCAAAATAAAGTTCAAACTTCTAAAGTTAATGCAAAGGGCATAATGAGTAAGGATTTCAATGAGGTCTGAGCAAGATAAAGCTTTATCTATATCCCGGTGGAATGGTGGGTTGGTAGTTTTGTTCCAAACTTCTAAGAAGGAGCAAATTTTAAAAAATAATAATTATAACAGCTTTTAGAAATAACCAGTCCTTTCCTTTTTTTCTTCCCCAGTCTTTCATCTTTATTTTTTGTTGGCATTGTTGTTATTGTTCTGTTTTTTAACTTTCCTTATCTTTTTTTTTTTCCTCTAAATTTTCCTGAAGAGAAATAGATCGATGGAAAAACACAAAGACATCCAAACAGAAGCCAGAAAACTATCTTGGACTTGGAAGGAGAGTATTGACCAAAACCAAGGAGGGTGCTGGGGACACAGTGGGCTGTCTGAGAGGAGAATCAATAATGATGACAAAGTCTGATTTGGCTGGGATCTTGTTAATGAAATACCCCCCTCCCTGCAGCTATAGGAAGAAGATGAACTGGAAATGGCAGCTCATCACAGGCTATTCTGTCTAGTTTCTCCTCATTCAACCTTTGAAAGGGTTTATTTGGATGGGATCCTTCTGGGTCCCTGTCCCATTGGAGGTTCTGAGTGCTTGAACCTAATAACTTCTCCAAAGCCCAAGTTTCATCGAATTTGGCTAAATAACAGTTGCCAGAGAATCTTATTTGTGTCTAAGTTTCAGATTCAGGAGAAAGAGTTCCAAGCTGCCATTTGGGTGGGTGAGATGAAAATGTCTTGTGTTAGAGATATCATTAATTTAATCCCTGTAGGTGGGCAGTGGTAGTAGAGAAATTAGCATTAGTGGTTGGTGTTAGGAGGGCTGGGTTTTAGAGCTATCTTGTTGTTAAAGTGTTTTCTTTTAATATAAAATCATATAACAACTGGACTGTATCCCAAAATATCTTTCAATTCCTCTGTAGCTTTTAAGGCTATGTCACACCAATCCATGAGACTAGGGACACTCAAAGAATGAAGTTACAGCCATTTTCCCCCCTATTATATGAGAAAAATGGCTGGACACATTTATTTATCTCCAGCTTACATGTACGCATGCCAGCAGATGGCATTGAGCAATTTTACATGAGATTTCACGATGGTGATGTTTCTCCTTTCATATATTTAGTCTGTTTGTTAGTTATGGAATATCTTTTTAAAATCTCTCCTTTCTTCCTTTTTCCATCTCCTACACACAACTACCACCTCAATTGTTTTTTTCTCACCAAATATGCCCTCCTGTAACCCCCACGCACAAGTGTGAAAATGACTTGGTCTGAACAGTCACTTACACAGCAGATAAATTCCATCATGGTTGGGTGGGAGATTTTGTACCTAATTTCTTGAGTATTCCATTAATAATGACACAAACTAATTTCCTTTTCAGTATTTTCTCTTCCTTAAGTGTCCAGAAGTAGTTGTCACCAACAAGAAGCAAAAGGAAAATACAATCTCAATGTATATTTTTGAGATTTAGATTTTTCCCTAAATTTGTTTCATCATTAACCTTTTGCACTCGGATGTCAAGTGTGACTCGACACGGTTAGCATTAGAATGAAGGAATCGAGAAAAAAGCAAGTGCGTGCAAAGGGTTAATGGTGGGTGTCTTGTAGAGTGGGGGAAAAACTCTGAGAATGGCTCTCTGCAAAGGTTAAAATTTGCTGAGTATTTGTTGGACACTTACTCTGAGCATAGAACTGTAATAGGCGCTATGGAGAAATATGAAAAAATATATATTCTAGAGTCCTCCCGTCTGTCCTCCCTCCCTCCCTCCCTCCCTCCCTCCCTCCCTCCCTCCCTCCCTCCCTCCCTCCCTCCCTCCCTTCCTTCTTTTCCTTCCTTCCTTTCTTCTCTCCTTCCTTTCTTCCTTTTTTCTTTCTTTCTGTTAACCCTTACCTGATGATATTGGTTGCCTCCTGAACGGGGCTGGGGATCGAGCCTTCAACTGAAGTACTTGCCCTTGACCAGAATAGAACCTGGAACTCTTCTGTCTGTAGCTCTACCAACGGAGCCAAACTGGCTAGGGTTAGTTTTCTATTCAATTTTCCTTTAATCATTTTTGTTGCACCTAACCATTAGCAAATTATGTCAGCCCCTTCTTCCTCAAAATAGATACAAAATCTGATTCCTGAGCAACCATCATTTTTTACCTGGCTTATTTCAACAGCTTCCTAACTGGGTCTAGATCTCCCCCTTTCTTTTTTTAATGTATTTTCATTGATTTCAGAGAAGAAGGGAGAGGGAGAGAGAGATAGAAACATCCGTGATGACAGAAAATCATTGATTGGTTGCCTTCTGCATGCCCCCCACTGGGGATCGAGCCCACAACCTGGGCATGTGCCCTTGACCGGAATCAAATCCGGAACCCTTCAGTCCGAAGACTGATGCCCTATCCGCTGAACCAAACCAGCCAGGGCTAGATCTCCCTTTTTGAAATGGGTGTCCTAGGTACTCCTGGGTGGTTCTGACTTAGTGGTTTCAGGTGAGGGTGTGTGACTTCTGAATTTCAGGTCATGAGCACAAGAGCATAAAGAAGATTTGGAGAAGAAGCTTTAGAATGGAGAAGCTTAGGAAGCAGCTTGATATCCTGTGAAGACTTAAAGATAATATGAACATAAGATCACCTACAACTCCATCTCTTGAAACTTATATACAATGAAATCGTACCAAACATATTGTCCTATAACTTTTTTTTGTTAACTTCACATCTTGGCCATGTTTCCAGGCCTGTAAAAGTAGATCTACTTCATTATTTTGTATTGGTGTTGTTTCATCATATGAGAGTACCATAATTTATTTAGACATTCTGTTACTGATGGGCATTTTGGTTTCTGCTGAAGTGAGCATGCTTGTGGAATATTGGTCTATAGTTTTCTTTTCTTATAATATCTTTGATTTGGTATCAGAGTAATGATGGCTTCATAGAATAAATAGATAAGTATTTTCTTCTCTTGAATTTCCAGAAGAAATTGTGTAGAACTGATGTTATTTCATCTTTAAATGTTTGGTAGGAAAAAAAATAAAAATAAAAGTTTCATGGAATTCACTAATAAAATCATTTGGCCTGAGTTTTCCTTGTGGGACATTTGTTCTATGAGTATGTAAGTCAGTCCTTACAATATCACTATGAAATTTGTGCTTTTATTCTCATTTTTGGACAAAGTAACTGAATCTTAGGGAAGTTAAGTAGCTTTCCCCAAAACACATAACAGTACATAATAAAGCAAGGCTTTAGATTTATGTCTTTCCTACTCTGGAATCAGAATACTCCAACCACACACTGGTTGTAAATTTTTTATTCTAGTAATGGGCATTGGAGTAGGACATGTGGTCTTTAATTCATCTATTTACTTATTCAGCCACTTATTTCTTGCTATCATTCAACAAGAATGTTAAATGCTTACTATGAGGCCTTACCGTGCATCAAGCTCTGTGTATTAGGCATGCTAATTAGAAAACCAAGAAATGAGGTGGGTATACAGGATGTTATTGAGGATGAGAGTAAATATCTCCTGTATGTATTCAGAAAGAGAGATTCTCAGGGATGCTTATCTCTGCCGGTCTTACAGTATTTTGAACAACTTCTGCCCCATCTAACTCTCTCTGGCACTACCTTTTAACTCAAATCCCATGATTCTATAACTCCCTCATGCTGAAGAAACTTTTTACCTGGATGCCAGTTTAGATCAGTACCACCAATAAAATCATACCACTCTTTGACAAGTGAACACAGAAAGTAACCAATCTCAGACCCTATATACCTGCTGCCATGCTAGGCAAACCAAAAATGCTCTGATGTGAAATTTTCAAGAAGCACTTGAAGCTAAGTCTACATAATTTCCTTAGCAATCACAAAGACAACCCCCTACCCTGGTCACCCCCAGTGCTTTTTGGTTTCTCACCCACCATCTTGAAGTATTATAGCCTCACAAATGTCTTGGCACTTATTTTCTGCTATGTAGGGGGCATATAGAATGAAATCATCTATGGATCTGCCAAGAGAGTCTCAGTCTCAATTATATATTTTTAATTTGACTTGAAACTACATGTTCCATTACTTTGAATATTTTTTTCAGATGGGTAAAAGGAGGCCAGAGTTGAAAATGTTTTTACACTTAAAAAATAGTTGTTGCCGGGGAGGGTTTTTCCCAATTTGAAAAATAATGCAGTGTGTCTCCAAAGAAACAAATGTGTCACAAGATCTGGAAGCCAAGAGACTAAAAACAAACAAACAGCAACAACAAAACCCCCAAAACTCAACCCTAACATCTGCTTAAGTATATGTCAACATTTGATGGAAAAAATGAAACCTACACCTGTCATGGCTGTCTAGACACACACATGTGACATATGTTTTGACAGTTCCAATGGGAAAGCAGGACCCAGATGGAGATAGCACTGAGTTTGTACCCAATGGGTCTCCGGATTACCAGAAACTTGGTTTTAAATTTCAAAATCTGCTCTCAAATCTCCTAATGAAATTACTATTGACAATCAAATGGTGATGTACACAATTTTAAAATATCTTTAATCCAAGTAATCATGTTAGAAATGAGGAAACTGAGGTACAAAAGGCTAATGAATTCAGCTAATATCCAACTTCTAGGTAGTAGCAGAACTTAGACTAGAACCTAAGTTCTATGACTGAGAAAATATATTCTTTCCTCCACACCACACAGCTTTTATCCAGGTAATAAATGTAAAAGGAGGAGAAAAAAAATGAAGCTTGAGAAACGAGTTGAGTCTCTCTTTAGTTCTGTATTTTCTGAAGACTTGAACCTACCATACTTCAGCACACATATACAGCTTATACCAAGTTATAAAAAATGTGGTATGAGGCAAGCTTGAAAATATATGCAAAATCAGGACAAGATAACAGAAACTTTAGAGATTGAATGAGAGATACATATAAAGCACTTCACATAGACTATGGCACCTTTGCAGAGCTTCATAAATGCAAACAGTACCTGGAACATCTAGGCACACAATAAATACTTGTTTTATCAATGAAAATTTATCTCTCTTCTTATTAAAAACTCATTCTGGAATATATCACAGCTATCTATCCTACCTAATAAAATAGTAATATGCAAATTGACCGCACTTTCGCTACGCCCACCAGCCCAAGCCACACCCACCAGCCAATAAGGGCGAGTATGCAAATTACCCAACAAAGATGGCGGTTAATTTGCATACGATGAGGGAGGGAGGAGTGAAGACTGAAGACAACTTAGAAGGAAGAGGGAGGAAAAGTGGAAAGCAAGGTGGCTGCCAGAGGGAAGGGCGGGGCGAGGTGGGGTGGAGCAGGGTGGAGCAGGGCGAACGGCAGTGGCGGCACGTGGGTGCAGGCGTGGCGGCCGCAACGGTGGCGGCGGCAGCAGCAGCGCACGAGGCCGCAGCGGCCCCTTGCAGGATTCTTCCTGCAAATGGGCTACTAGTATATATATAAAAGCCAAGCGACCAGAACAACAGGAACGATTGGTCGCTATAATGCGCACTGCAGCAGCCAACCGGCCTGATTGGGGCCCTGATCAGCCACCATCCCCTCAACCTCTTGCAACCCCTCCCCGTAGCCGGCCCAGCCCAATCGGCCCCCATCAGGGTGGAACAGTGGGACCCCGCCTGTACATGAATTCGTGCACCAGGCCTCTAGTGTTGAAAATAAAGGAAGCTGTCTCCCAGTGTGAGTTTGTGTCTATGGGGAAAAATGTGTTCGCTGTGTAAATTTATTTTCAGCTCACTAACTCAGACTCTCAATCTTTAGCTAGTAGGCCAACTACATTATTTGTAGCAAACAGAGCTATAAAGTAAGAAATCAGTAAGCATTTACTAATGATAATGAATAACAATAAATTATAAACCAGCAATATCAAGAATTATGCTCACCATACAAAGACTGATTAGGGTATTTTACCTGACTTGATCAAAATGCTATCAAGTAGAAAGTATCAGATGCAGATGTAAGAAATAGTACAGAGAGATCCCAAGTAGCCTTTATCCAGTTCCCCGCAATGGTACCTATTTGCAAAGCTATTGTACAATATCCCAACCATTGACACTCAAAATACAGAAGAGCTCCATTACAACAGAGATCCTTTTATTGTCCTTTTACAGACAAACTCACCTCCCTGCTGCCCCGATTTCCTCCTTAACCCCTGGCAACCACTAATCTGTTCTCTATTTCTATAATTTTATTATTTCAAAATGTTATGTAAATGGAAACATCACGTAAACTTAGGGGATTTGTTTGCTTTCCCCTTCCCCTCTCTTAGCACAGTTCTCTGGATGTTCATCCAGGTTGTTGGTTAAATTGATAGTTCATTCCTGTTTATTGTTGAACAGTATTCCATAGTAGTTATGCATCACAGTTTAATCATTCACCCATTGAAGGACATCTGGGTTGTTTCCAGTTTGGACCTATTATCAATAAGGTGGCTATACATATTCGTGTATACATTTTTATGTGAACACAGCCTTCATTTCTCTGGATAAATGCCCAGGTTTCTGAGCATTTACTGAGTTGTATGGTCGTCAGGTTTAGTTTTTTAAAGAAACTACTGAACTGTGTTCCAGAGTGAATGAACAATTTTACTTCCCCATCAGCAATGTATGAGTCATCCAGTTTCTCCACATTCTGCCAGCATTTGGCATTGTCACTATTTTTTACTTTAACTATTCTGGGTGTAGTGATATCTCATGATGTGGTTTAATTTGCATGTCCCTAATGGCTAATAATGTTGAGCATCTTTTCATGTGCTTATGTGCCATCTGTATATCTTTGGTGAAAATTCCCTTCATGTGTTTTTCCCATATTCCAATTGGATTGCTTGTTTTTTTACTGGTCAGTTTTGAGAGTAATTTATATATTCAAGATGCTAATCTTTGTCAGATATGTGGTTTGCAAATATATTCTCCCAAGCTGTAGTTTGTCTTTTCATTCTCTTAACATAGTCTTTTATTGAGCAAAAGCTTTTAATTTGATAAGGTTAAATTTATAAATTTTCCCCTTTTTGGACCATGTTTTTGGTGTCAAGTTAAAGAACTCTGCCTGCTCCTAAATCTCAAAGATTTTCTCACATTTTATTCCTAAAAGCTGTATAGCTTTACTTTTGCACCCATTATGCATTTTGAGTTATTTTTAAAATATATTTTTTATTGCTTTCAGAGAGGAAGGGAGGGGGAGAGAAAGATAGATACATCAATGATGAGAGAGAATCATTGATCAGCTACCTCCAGCACACCCCACACTGGGGTTCAGCCCACAACCTGGGCATGGGCCCTGACCAGGAATTGAACCATGACCTCCTGGTTCATAAGTCAATGCTTAACCACTGAGCCATGCTGACTGGGCATGAGTTATTTTTTTCAAGCATAAAACCTAGATAAAGGTTCTTTCTCTTTGTAACCTATGTACGTCCATCTGTTCCAGAACCAACGCTGGAAAGGCTAACTTCCCTCCATTAAATTGGTCTTGCACCTTTGAAAAAATTCCATTTGGCATGTTTGTGTGGCTTCTATCCTAGTATTGGGTTCTTTATTCCATTCCATTGATCTATCTATGTGTCTATCCCTCTGCCAATATTACACAGTCAATTATAGTAGCTACATACAAATCTTAATATCAGTATCCTCCCACTTTATTTTTCTATGTCAATATTTTTTATTCTATGGCATGTGCTTTTCCATATAAATTTTAGAATAAGCTTATGTATATCTACAAAAAATTCTTGCTGAAATTTTAATAGAAATTATGTTAAGTCTGTATATTAGTTTGAGGAGAATTGACATCTTTAGAATATTGAGTCTTCTAATTCGTGAACAGGGTATATTCTCCATTATTTAGGCTTTAAAATTTTTTCTTTTATCAGAATTTTTATCATTTCCAGCATATACATCCTGTACATCTTTTGTTCCATTTATTGCTAAGTATTTAATTTCCTTTGAAATATTCTAATGGTTATAAACGGGATTGTGTTTCTAATTTTGCTTCCCACATGTTCGTTGTTAATATATAAAAATGCAATTTATTTTTATCTGTGGATCTTGTAAACTGATCTTTTAAGAAGCAACATTATTTAACAAATATTTATTAGTATTCCGCTCTTTGTAAATCACATCACATAATATAGTGACTATTAGAATGAAGTTAATCGTCACCCAAGGATATTTTTCCATTGCTTTTTAGAGAGTGGAAGGGAGTGACCAGGAATCGAACCCACGACCCTTCGGTGTGAGGGCCATGCTCTAACTACTTAGCAATACCGACCATGGCACTACCTATGCTAGTATTTTGATTGTGTACATACCACTTAATTTACCCCTAGCAGAGGCTCAACAAGTGAAAAATATGAGAAGATATAACTTAAGTTATATCTAAAACACCGATAGAAGTTTTGCAAAGGGATAGAAGAAACTATTGGGTAAAATGAGTCTGAAGAGTACAGTGTGGAAAGTTCCCAGGCCTAAGATTCAGAATACCTGGGTTCTAATTGTCCTTCAGAACTCTCTGAAAGACTTTGTCATCCATAAATGGTTCATATCTCACAAGTCTTCCCCACCCCTGACAGCAACATATTTTAGGATCCAATGAGATCATACTAGTAGACATGCTTCTGAAACACAGAAACACTACATACACCAACATAAGGTTAGAAAATGTTCCCTCCTCCAGTGATTTACAGAATTAAGGGCCATTTTCCACTTGGAAAATGCTTTTCAGTTTTAGCATAAAGGTGAGATGTGTCTGATCAAGGTAGTCTGTCTACAAACAGCCATGTTTCTGGGGAACAGAAGTTAATTGCATCACACCATGTATGAGTGAGTGCCCCTTCCATCCAGGCCAACTGGGCATTATTACAAGTGAGTAATTGCACTGCCTTTCATCACTCGCCTAAATCATTAGAACACAAGATTATTAAACCAAGACCCTACCAATTTAGCTGCTCAAGGTTGGAGTCTATTAGACCATCTGCTACCTTATCAACACCAGACACAGCAAGTCCAGGCAACTTTATACCCAACATGTAGCATCTTACTGCTTCCAACTGATCCATCTACTACTTTTTTAAGTGATGGTTATTTAATTGCTAGAGCTAACAAGCAATCCAACAACTGTCCTCAGCTGTAAGGTTTGCCAAAAGTGGCTGCTTGGTTCACACAGAGCCACTGCACAACAGAAGGCTATTTCAAAACATGTTGTTCAGGCTAGAGTCTGGAAAGACTATTTCAGGAAGGCACAAGTGTTAAAGACGCAGAACTGTGACCTCATCCTCCTCTCTGCTAGTGTTCTCTCACTATGTGGAGGCTCAGTTATTTTGAAAAGGTGAACAGCAAAAGAGAAATGTGGAATACAGAAAATATGTGCATTTACTTTTACTTTTTCTCTGAGTTCTTCTTCTCTACCTTATATCTTATTTCTTTATGAAGGCAGAAATCGTTTTTATATTGTTCACTATCATATTCAGCAACCAAAGGTGCCAAATAAGTATTTCACAAATAAATGAATATTGCCTAAATGAATATATAGGTATATGCACACATATATAGAGAAAGAAGTAATGGGGGAAGTGCACAGAGTTTGATGGGAGGAGGAGGGTGGATAAGTTTGCAGGAAGCAAACCAGGCAGTTCCTGACTTCTATCTCCTTTGGGAACTTCTGAGAACCAGAAAGTCTAGAACAAACATGTCAAACTCAAAGGCTAATACGGGCCAAACAAACAAGGTTTAAGTTTATGTGGGCCGCAAGAAAACAAAAGCTTCAATTTTCATAGAAACGTAGGTTTATTTTGATAGAGACGTGTTGAATACAAAGGGCTGGAATAAATGAGTAATTGTTAACATAAAATAATAGAACATTTTAATAAAAATTAGTATTTTTTTCTTGAACATTAACTTACCAGACACTGAATAAATGCACAAATAAGCGTAACACAAATAAATCTATTTTTCTTGTTCTCAGAAAGCAAAATATTTCCTGTTGTGCACACTCAACAAGTCAGTCCAAGACTAATGATGTGGCAATCAGCTGCTAAAATATTCACTGCTAGTATTAGTGGAGAGAAATGGTGTGCCTGCATGTAAGGTGCGTAAGGAAAATGAATGCAACACAATTATAGTAATCAGTCATTAGTGAGCATTGTAGTTCATTATTAATAATCCTATCTAATAAAGAGGGAATATGCTAATTGACTGCCACGCCCTCAAAGATGGTGACACCCACAGCCACAAGATGGCAGCGCCCAGTCCCCTTAGCCCTGCTGGGGCGGCAGGCGCTGTGTGCCTGCCTCTGGAGTCCCCAGTTTCCTCAGCCCCTGAGCTGCCCAGGGCCGGCCCAAGGTGCAGGCAAGCCTCGGATGGTGGCTTCCCAGCCACCCAGGGCCTCCCAAGGCTCAGGTAACCAGGCCCGGCCGAGGCTTGTGCTGCCAGCAGTGGCAGCAGCAGAGGTGTGATGGGGCGTCGCCTTGATTGCTGGGGCGCCTCTGGCCCCTGAGGGCTCCCAGACTGTGAGAGGGGGCAGGCCGGGCTGAGGGACCCCATCCTCCAGTGCATGAATTTTCATGCACTGGGCTTCTAGTTATGTATAACAAGATACGGTAAAAATTAAGTTACAAAATTTTTATTAAAATGCTTCTTGCACACCATTATATTGGCTGGGCCACAAAAATATTCATTGTGGGCCACATGCAGTCTATGGGCCGCGAGTTTGACATGCTTGGTCTAGAAGCAATGACCTGGATGTTTTAGCGGACTGACCTGCTGCCAGGGCATAGAAGGAAAACAATAATGCTTTGGGTAAAAATGGAATGAAGGATTTGCCATCCTCTTGCAAATAAATCCTGCCCTACTGTTCTTCAATGCTGCAGCTCCTCCATGGACCCCAAATATCTGGAGTAATGCGATATACCCGACTTACCATCACTTAACCACTGACTGCTTGATAGTATATGACAACATCCTAAGTTCTGCAAAAGCCTTGGTTGCATTTGTATTTCTCGAGTACACCTGGCTAAGGATATAGAATATAGATAGACCACTGCAGACTGACTGATGGGAGAACCCTTGTTTTATCATCTCAGTACTTGAGGGAGAAGTACTCTAATCACTTTCTACTAGGTTCTTCAAAGTTCAAGAGGGTAAATCACTTGACATTTTCAAATTTTCCCTTCTGAGCCCTGTCTAAGAATTAATGAATAACAGGGTCCCCTCCTTAAAAAGGATTTTCTACCTTAACATTAGTCAGATTGCTCAGAATGCAAATTGTGTATGTGTTTGAAACATTTGAAAATGTGAAGATATAACAGAGAATAGCTTCTTTGGAGTCAAACTGGGTTCAAATCCAGTCTCATTCCTCTTTATCCTGTGATGAAAGGCAAATTATTTAACCTTTATAATTCTTGGCTTCCTTGTAAATAAATAAAGTGGTAGTAATCAGGTGGCTGTGAGAATTAAATGTGCACAAAACTGTCTAAGACAATGCTTGGCACTTTGGTGATTACTAATAAATAGAGGAATTATCAATTTTGCTTAACCGCTCTGATTCTTGATTTCCTCCTCTGAAAAGGAGGGTGACATAGTAATATTCATCTCCACAGGGATATTGTGGGGAATTAATGTGTATGTACACTTGAGGGGGGAGGGAGGTGATGGTGTGCAGGGGTTATTGTCTTGATACATTTTACTCTAAGATAATGAATTTAAAGCACTATTCTCCACATTAATGCAAACACAGAGTTATATTAGAGTAGAAAGTAAAATATGCACAAAGAACCCTTTTTAAAATATATATATATATTTCTTTATTGATTTCAGAGGGGAAGGGAGAGGGAGAGAGAGAGAGATAGAAACATCAATGATGAGAGAGAAACATTTATTGGCTGCCTCCTGCATGCCCCCTACTGGGGATTGAGCCCACAACCCCGGGCATGTGCCTTGGCTGGAATCAAACCTGGGACCCTTCAGTCCTCAGGTTGATGCTCTAGCCACTGAGCCAAACTGGCTAGGGCCACAAAGAGCCTTTAAAAAGCCTAAAGAAAAACTGAAAGTCTCTGTTATGTCTTAGTTTATATTTTCAGTTTTTATAAGCTGTACCCAAACTTTGCTGTTAGAAAAATCATTATTTATCTTAATGATTTGTTTTTCCATGTTATTCAGTAAAGTATATTCATTAAAAATGCCAGCTTCCTAAAGACAAGGACTTCCTGGCTGTTTATAGCAACATCCTCACAACATGACATAGTCCCTGGAACTTCTGTTGACTTGGTTCAATTGGTTCAATTAATAAATTCAAGGCCCAGATTAAATTTGATTACTGCTATCATGACATTCCACCTTGCTACCTATAAGACCATACCTCTCCAACGCATTGTAACTCTCTTCATCTTTGCAGCTCCACTCTAGCCTTGATAACAATGCATGTTCAAAAGCAGTAAGAACAGAGAAAAAAGATTAAAGTCAACTACATTTAAACAAATATCAGAAAATACCATCTGTGTCACAATGGTCATTTCTTTTTCCTGACCATACAGTAACAATGCCTCTAATATATTTTAAAATCAAGTTATTCGTTACTACTTTCTCTTCAAGAGGTATGGATTTTCTTTCTCTCTTTCTAATCTAGGAAGTTTTGGGGCAAAAATATCTGTCTTTTGGTGTAACTTCAAATGTTAGTTGATGTTCTTTCTTTGCAATATCCAAGCCTTGACTGAATCAAATTTCCCAGTGTTCCAGTTATACCCAAACATTCTAAAATTATAAAGAACTAATCCTAATGTATTTCAAAATCTTATTAGTGTCTGGTCTTGGGATTATATAACTTTTATCTATCAAGACAATAGCTAAAATAGTGGGCCTGGATCCATTTAAACAGAAAGTGTCAACTAAATCTTATCTTCCTAGAATTCTTGACCACTTTGCTAGATGTTTACCACACTTTACTCATTTGCTTCATTAAGATAACTTAGACATTATTTTAAAATAATCATAACCATAATAATGCATCTTCTGACCAGCATATTAAGCTTCCCCAATGTTTGATTCTTTTTAATTTAGTCAAGTATTTTTCAAAACCCTGGATTAGAGGATTCATACGCAAGTACAAGACTGGGAGAAAATACCCATCTCTGCCATTGAAAGATGACTTGCTAGGACATGTGTTGGTCTAACCTGTCTTGAGGCAATACTTTGTTTTGATCATCAAATTTTCCAAGGCAAGGAAAAAGATGGCTAAGCCATCATTCAGGATCAAAATGTTCTTCTCAGATTCAAGTAGCACTTAGAAGATTCTGCCTGTTATGTCCCCTTAAAATTGTGTCCCTCCAAAATTCATATGTTGAAGTCATAAGCTCAGAATGTGACTGTATTTGGAGATGGTAATGAGGTAATTAAGATCAAATGAGGTCATATGGGTGGGACCTGATCCAATATGACTGGTGTCTCCATCAGAAGAGGTGAGTAGGACACAAAGAGTAAGACCACATGAAGACACAGAGAATACTGGACATCTGCAAGCCAAGGAGAGAGATCTTTAGGAAAAAACAACACCTTGATCTTGAAATTCTATTCTCCAGAATTGTGAAAAAGTAAATTTTTGTTACTAAATCACCTCATCTGTGGTATTTTGTTATAGTAATCCTAACAACCTAATACACTTTCTTATAAAATCTGCAGAACAGATTACTGATTAAGGTAGAAAGGAAGATAAAGAAAAACTGAAGTTTTTCAATCTCTGAGATGGCAGATGTCCATGAAATATGGCTGAAGATAGTTGCCTTAAAAAAATAAGTAGACCTTAAGTTGGATGAGGGACCTTTCCTTTTAGCCCTACTTCTATTCAGGTAAAAGCTAGATTGATTTGTGCTTTGTTCACCAAACAGCTTGCTTTAGCAAATGGCCAATGCCAAAGGGCTAGAAGAGAAGAAGGCTTTATCAGTATGCAGATGAGGGGCTTGGGGCAGGCTGCAAAACCAAGCAACCTTGTGCCTTTAACCTGATGTAGGAATTCAGCCACGTTTCTGGCCAGCAAATCAATTCATCCCAGAGAGAAACCTTGGGGATACACATTCACACACCATCAGGAATTCAAAGCCTTACCTCCTGCAAGACTGGCTTCCAACAATTTGGAATAATAATGCACCCCAACACAAAGACCCAAAGCAACAAAGCCCATCTCAGACTACTTAACCACATTTAAAAAGCTCTAAGCAGATGGTCAGCTTCGTCCCAAACTGAACAGGCTGCACAGGACCTATCAAAATGCCCTGTTAGCACCATGCTTTCATCTTCATTCCAAAATCTAATGCTCACTAAGCGTTTCCAGTTTCAGGCAAGCCCCATTTTCATTTTCTTTGGGAGAAAGATGTGAATCAGTCCTCCCCCAAATTTAGGGGAATAACACTCTTTAAAAAATCCACTAGCAATGTCATCTTGTATACCTGAAATACCTTGTGTTTTTTTCTCCTCTCAGCGGTGTACCTGGTTTATCTGATGCCCTGAGGGGATAATTTTAAACACATCCTCCTCTCACAACAAAATTATTTTCAGCAAGAATCATTAAATTAAGTGGGTAATGGCAAGAAAATAAATGCAAACAATGAAAACTTTTATTTTTCTTGAACTTTGTATATATAATCATGTTAGTAAAAATAATAGAAAATAAAATATCCAAGTTTTAAAAAAAGGAGGAAGGAATGAATTAATACCTTCTGTTAATGCAAAAAGGTCCAATTTAGTTAACTATGAAATCACACCACTAATTTAACATTGTAATGTCTTGATCATTCATTGTAATGTCTTGATCATTCTTAATTAACAAACGCAAAGGAACATCAATGTTAAGGATACTCAAAGTATTTAAAATATTTCACTTATGAACTAATGTTTGCATTTACCAAACAAAAGATTGCACCTGTGTTCCACATCCTGTTCAAAAACTCAAAAACTCCAAGTGATCGCAAAGACAAAAATGAGCAACTTCATCTTGATTGTTGTTTATATCAGATCCACCACAGGGGATGATAACTCAAATTGTGCCCGAAACTTCATGATTCAGGGACACTGGGAAATCACTCTTGAAACAAACTCATGTAACTGACTGAGTCCACAGGTATCTGAGGCCAATCAGTGAAGGGTCATTTACATTTTTTTTCTAATTTGGAGATTATATACATACTAACTGTCTAGAGCCTAGACCCACACAAAAAATTTGCAGGGATGAGAGATATTATGTCATGAAAAGTTTACAATTGTAGGTAGATGGTAATAATAAAAAGCATTCTCAGTTAAGATGTATGATTTTTAAATTTTCTACTGACAGTGCATTCCTTTGCTGCCTGTATCTGGAATGAACCACTGTCAACACCCCAGCCTTGGTACTCCACTGACATTTTCCTACTGAAATTGACAAAGGAGCTTCTGCTTTGTTCCCGCACATCTTTCAGAGTTGTGCCTCTACCGGGACCCAGACACTTGGACCTTTACTAGAGATACAAAGATTTTGAGACCAGGGATTATATATCTCTTGTCTTTACATTCCTCAAGACATAAATGCCAACTGAATAAATGAATGAATAAATTTATAAAAGATTTACTAATTTTTCATATATATATATATATATATATATATATATATATATATATATATATATATCACTATCTAGGATATGATATATATATATATCATATCCTAGATAGTGATTACATCCATAATTTGATCTAAAAGTTATATAGTATTTTCAATATTATAAATCTTAGGTAGATGAATCTCACAAAGAAAATGTTGAAGAAAAAAAAATCAGGCACAAAAAGAGTATATACTTTAGGATTCCACGTAAATAAACTACAAAAGCAGGGTTCTATTTTAAGCTGGACAGGTCTAATACCAGGACCGTCCCCATTAACCTGGGGAGGCAGGGAGGTTGTGCTAATAACTAAATGGGAGTACAAGGGAGTGTCTGTGAAGTTCTAGTACTGTTCTGTTTGTTGATCTAAATGCTGGCTGCATGGGTGTGTTCAGTTTGTGAAAGTTCCCCACGCTGAAAATTTATGATATGTGCACTTTCTAATAGGTATATTATACTTCAATAAAGAGATTTTTCTTAAAAAAGAATCACAGAAAAATGCATTATGTATTAAAGAATAAAGATATATTTTGAACACATGTAAGCAATAGATGATCAAAACCTTATGATCAAAAACCAGAGTTGGGTATACACTGAGTGGCCAGATTATTATGACCACCCCATCAGTACTTCGTTGGACCACCTTTTGCCTTCAATACTGCAGCGATTCTTCTTGGCATTGACTCCACGAGATGTTGAAAGGTGATGCGAGGAATCTGACACCATGCCTGATGAATAGCACTGTCCAGTTCTGTGAGACTTGATGGTTGTGGAACCAGCTGCCTGATGGCTCTTTTAACTTCGTCCCACAAATGCTCAATTGGATTGAGATCTGGTGATTGTGGGGGCCACCTAAGCAAGGTAAAGTCTCCCTCATGTTCTTGAAACCACTCCTGCATAATACGAGCACCATGGCATGGCGCATTGTCTTGTTGGAAGAAGCCATCTCCATTGGGATACACCATCAACATGATAGGATGAACTTGATCAGCAATAATACTTAGGTATGTTGTGCTATTCACACATTGTTCCACAGGAATTAAAGGGCCCAAATCATGCCAGGAAAACATGCCCAAACCATAACACTGCCCCCACCAGCTTGAAGGGTTGTACTCATGCATGTGGGGTGCATGCTTTCATGCTGTTTCCGCCAAATTCTCATCTGCCATCTGCATGATGCAACTGGAAACATGATTCATCGGACCACATGACTTTTTCCAATGCTCAACTGTCCAATCCTTGTGTTCCTGTGCGAATTGGAGAGATTTTATCTTGGTAACTGCAGACAGCAAAGGTGTTCGAATAGGCCTTCGGCTTCCATATCCCATATGATGCAGTGTACGGCTAATTTGCCTATAAACGTCAGGTGGTCATAATAATCTGGCCACTCAGTTTATATCTTTAATCTCTCTAGCTTTCCACAATCCTTAAGCCTCAGGATTTTTGTCAGTTTATTTACACACTAGTTAGTAATATAGGCAGAATGAAAACCTGCTCTAATAATAGTTTTGGTTCCAAACTCATCATCTTTTTATTTACACACTAGCTGACTCTGGAATGGTCTCTGGTTGTCAAAGTTTTAATTGTTTTTTTTTATCTTGGTCCTTCACTCTCCTCCCTATACTGGGCTTTCTGCCCCCAGAATAGCGATATCAATACCTTCTTTCAAGCATCCTGATTAAGTGCAGGAAAGTTTTCTCATCTAGTCCTCAAAACAACTTTGTTGATTCCCCATATGTTTCTAGATTCCCATAAACTTTAGCAGTGATGTTTTTAAGTGTGTGAATCAAGCGAAAGCCTTCATCTACTTCATTCTTATCTCCTTTCCCTTGAAGACTCCCAAATCTCCTGCCTTCCCATAAATCATACTCTTTTCCCATAAACAAGGGGGTTTTGTGAAGGAAGACAATTTGTGAGGGGGAAATGTCCATGAACTAGAGGTGAAATGGAAAGGAACTTGGGACATGAGAAAAGAAAAAGAGAGAAATTAACAATAGCAAGAAGGTGACCACAATGAGTCACAAGTTTGCCACAATCTAACACAATAGTAAGAGAACAATATTATTTACTGGAGTTTCTCAGACTATAATGACAGCAACAATAATAAGAGCAACATCAACAATAGCTGTTATTTATTGAGGGCTTTCTATATGCCAGGCACTGGGCTAAGCCCTACCCCCCCACAATAAACCATGAGGTGGGTATTTTTACCTCTATTTTACAGATGAGATAAGTGAGACTTGACTAAGTTAACAGGAGATCAAACCATAATTTGAATCTAGTTTTCATCTGATGGGTGGGTCCTTATCACCATAAAATACAAATATGACAAAAGAAAATAAAGTACACAGTATGAGCCCCAAACCCTAGAATCCATTTGAGAAGCATTTTCAGTTTCAATCAGGAGTGGTCCATGGTCACATAACAGTTGATCTTATTTCTCTATCTTAGCATTTACTATGCTTTATTGAAATTGTTTGGTTACCTGTTGTCTACCCTTTCAAACTCCTGACATAACTACTGAATTTTATTCATCTTTGTATCTGCAGCATCTTGCAGGTGTCTGACTCATCAGTAACAATTACAGGAAATAAGTCTCAAATTTTCAATTCTTGGTTTACCAAAATCAAACACACCTCTCTCATTTCAATCAATCCACAATGAGCAAAAAATCTCCACATTCTTATATCCCTTAATCAGGCTGAAAGTATGGTCCACAAAACCCATAACCAAACCCCATAATAATGATTTTTAAACTCTTTGCCAAAGATCTTGGCAGCTTTTATCGTAGGGGATTCTTTTTTGTTTACATGTTGTTTCTGGAGGACATTTTAAATTTATTCACTCTACTCCAAATTGCACCATTTCTTCTTAAAAACTTGTTTCTCTACCATTATAATGTTTTGGAGCATCAGGCAAAAATAAAACAACTTGCAGTTTGGATAAAAGAATAAAAAAGATAAGGGTCATCTGAGGATGTTTCTGTTTGTATTTTGTTTTGATTTTTTAAATGAGATGAGCAACTTTACATGAGATCCATTTTCACAAAATAAATTAGTAGCAGTGGATTTATATAGCATGGAAAGCTCAGTTTATATACATGAAAAAAACTTTTATTGACAAAAAGTGATCAATCATACTTTAGAGAGGCTGCTGATGAAGGAGGGTTAGCATGAGGTGGCTACTTTGTAAATGTATATCCTAAGTCAAATTCCACAAGAACTCATATGGCAGATTTAATGGAGAAAAGAATTGACTATAAGTTATCTTGGCTCTACAATGAACAAGGCTCCCCCCCCCCCCTTTTTTTAAACAGAAGATGGCTCTTAACTCTATAGGACATGCCCACAAAACACTCTTACTCACCACTCAGCTGGAGGCCCAAAGGGTATCTAAGACTGAGATTTGGAACTGTCCCCAGCAACAGCCTCCCCATGGAATCACCGCAGGTACCTATTTGCTGACAGAGATATCTAAAGGAAAAGACTTCCAGAATTTGTCCCAGCTCTGCGACTACTCAGATATACAAATGAAAGTTACAGCTGTCAGTGATGTTAATACAAAGAGTTCAGGATCAAGAATGTATGAATCTAAGAGTGTTTCACAGTAGCCTTAAGTCTTGAAATATAAGTGAATAAATTTACATAATAAATGGTTTACATTATAGTAAATTATATAGTTGTAGCAATATATGATATCTTCAATATGTGGCCTTTTTAGCATTCCATAGCTCTATACTCTGTGCAAAATTGCAATGAATATGGTGCATAACAGCATTTCCATCAGTCGCAACATATGCATCTGGATGCACTACTTCAGTAATTTGTGTCTCTAATTCTCCCAGATTAAACCTATGCCTTTAGCATACCTCAGAACAAGTAATTAAAGGGGTTTAGTAAGCATGCAGCCCACTCACAGGACCACAGAGTCTAGTTTTGGAAATCATGCCCCACCCGGTCCCTCAGCAATCAAGTGATTTGGGATAGTGCATCGTCCTTGTGCAACCAGGCTAGTGAATTCATGGAGCCTGTCAACCTAGAAGTTAGACATTTTTCTTTACTTTGTGAGGGTGCAAGTGACTATTTTCTTATATCAAAATATTATCTACTGAACCATCTGGTTATAGTTCCATAATCAGAACATGACCTAGGTTTCTTCTTTAGATTCACTTATTCCACAAATACTCATTGAATATATACAATATGCTACATGCCTGAGCTACATCTATAAACAAAACAAAATCATGGCAATTGTTAAGCTTACATTCTAGCAAGGGGATAAAGACAATAAACAATGAAAATGATAAGTGTATAATATAGTATATTAGAAAGTCAGAAGCAATGGGGGCATAAAGTAAAGCAAGGTAAGAGGGATGCATTAATATTTAGACATGACACATATTTGTCACTTTTATCCTTGGGAGTACCATGAGGAAAAATATCAAAATTTGTAGACAAAGTTACATGTTAATCTATAATAATATTTGAGTATGACCGAGTTGTAAGAGAAGCTATAGTTTAAAAAGGAAACTTCCATTGGAAAATTGGAGAGAAAATACCAACCAAAATATCTTTTCAAACCCCCTCCCTCCCAAATAATTACCTGTTTTTATCCTAGGGAGCCATGGTCGGCAAACTGCGGCTCGAGAGCCACATGTGGCTCTTTGGCCCCTTGAGTGTGGCTCTTCCACAAAATACCACGGCCTGGCCAAGTTTATTTTGAAGAAGTGGCGTTAGAAGAAGTTTAAGTTTAAAAATTTGGCTCTCAAAAGAAATTTCAATCGTTGTACTGTTGATATTTGGCTCTGTTGACTCATGAGTTTGCCGACCACTGCTAGGGAGAATTCAAATGTGGAAAATTAAATGAGATTTATGTTTATCACTACAGTTGGACTGGTCATCCAGAGTAAACAAACAGCAATCTACTTAGTCAACTTTCACTTTTGACTTGAAATGTTGGAACAATGAAGACACCTTGGATTTCCCTATAGTTAACTTTACAAGTCACATAAGCCAACAATTGTAACATGATTCAAGTGAAGGTTTAGAAGAATCCAGTTCAATGATATACCATGCTTATACATTGATTCCCAGAAGGAAAATGGCTGGCTCTTGGCTGGCTTTTTGGGGAACATGCTTATGAAACACAAGGACCCAATTCTAGTTTCTAATTATGTGAGGAATTGCTGTTTGAACATAACACATTTCCTGGGACATCTTTGTATATACCATCATCTCTCTTACTCAACCACAAACTGTCACACTCTGACACCCTCCACCCTCAAATCCATAATCTACAGTATGATTCCTACTGACCCAGGAACAATGGGGTTGCTCCCTCGGAAGAAGGCAAGGGGGTGGTGGAGTGACCATTGAGTATATTCTGATTTTTTTAAAAAAACTGTCATATGGCGAGATAGTAGTAGGTTTCAATGCTGTCACCTATTCAGTCAGTCCAGATGAACTAGAATCACCATTTCAGTTATATCATAGCTCCAGGCAAGAACATGTCACCCTCTTTATTTCCAGCTTCCAACAAGCTGCTTAGGCAGATGCTAAATGTGGTCCTCCCTGCCACGTTCAGTAGAGTGGCCTTTGTGTGGGTTAATTGAGCCCCCACTCCATTTAATAGGCTGTTGAAGTCTTATTGAAACAGAGCTAGTGCCGCAGGTTAAATACATTGCAGTGCTCTCGCTAATCCTCTCATTAACAGGGCTGGAAAGCTTGTTGGGAGCTGTGAGTTTGCATATATTAACAGGGAGCTCTTCACTCAAGTGCTATCAATAAAATGACAAAGCCAGTTTGCAAATAGTGAAATCAACAGTGCCACAAAGCTAGATACCTTTAAAAAATAAACAGCTTAATAACTGATAAATCTTATATTCACACTTGAGAGAAGAAAAGGATAAGCTGGGAAAGGATGTCTTTTATTGGGTCAGACTTAAGACAGAAAAGAGACTGTTGTCAAACCACTGCAGAGACTAGTGGATGAAGCTGAACTGAGAAATGATGTTAATGAGCCATAGGTAGGCCCACATCTAGAAGTACCCAAGGAGGCACAGTATGTTGTTTTTTATAGAAAAAGATAAAAAGTAAAAGAAAATCTGGCAACAGCTGAAATAGGTGAGAGAGAACAGTGTAGAGTTGCCAGCTCTCCTTGGAAAATAGCCCCAACATAACCATTTCAGAAAGCAGGTGGCATCAGGAATGGACTCCTGGAGCTCTGTGCCAGCAGGGGAAGTGGGAGCAAGGGGGAATTGTGAAAAACGGAGAGGGCCACAGGAGTATTCAGCTGAAGACTGTCCATCACCAGTTTGTATGTCATACAAGAAAATGGAAAGAGGTTAGGGAGAAGGGTATATCAATAGATGGAGTTAATGTCAAAAAGGGCTAAACAGTGTGGCACAAAGACAAGAATCCATCAAATGGTCTGACATGTTAGCTGTCCTTGATGCTTAGTGAAAAGGCAAAAACAAGGCTCCGTGATGAATTCTGAGTATATTGGGTAAATGGTATCTACATTTTAGGCAAAAAAGATTTCCCCTTGCCAACTGGTCAAATGGCAAGAATTTACATTGTCTAAAACATAAATAAAAGCAGATGAGAGACAAGTGATTAGTGATACTTTTCCTAGGACTGCTGAATTATAGGGCTCTTCTACTGTTTCCCACCCCTCCCCATCCACCTGGTTTGCTTGTCTAGAAAGGAGAAACAACCAGGTTTCCAAGTAAATCACTGACCTGAGAGTTCCTAATCTTGAGAAAGTGTGAAACTTTAGTTATTTTTGTTTTAAGAAATGTACTTTGGCCAAACTATCCAAAATATCGAAAATGCTGCTATAATGAGCTATGTTTACAGTTCTATGAGGTATTAGATAATAAATTTTACTCATGGTAACTTCCCAGTTTACAAATTTCAATAGAGTATGGACAGGGTCATTCTCATCTTTAGTTTACTTGAAGGTATCTTGTAAAAAAAGCCTTCATCTAAAAGGAAATCAATAAAGATTTGTTGAATTAACTGAAGTGATTTGCAAAAATACTCTTAAATGTTCCCTTATGAATTCTAAGCTGCTATTTAAATACATCTTTTTAAAACTGAGGACAACTACCTGGGCTTCACCCTTTGGTGCCTTGAAATTCTCAAGTTAGATTTTTATTTTTAAGAGAGTCCATACATGTGGGTAGGCAAATAACCTTACACTGAAAAAGAGGAAATCCAAGTTTCTCGAGATAATTGAAAATATATCCAAGATTACACACAGTTCCTTGCTGACAGAGCCAGGATGAGAAGGGCTGGGTTATCCTGAATGAGTGAAAGTGCCGTTCATGGACCAGGAGAAGCTGAAATTTTATTAAGAATGCAGATTCTCAAGCCTCAACATAGACCAACAGAGTCAGAATCTGCATTGAACAAGATCCTCAGGTGAACTGTGTGCACATTAAAGTTTGAGAAGCACTGCTCACAGACAGACCATCCTGCTAGAAAAGAGGTAATGCATGTGAAGCTTTCAGGAATCAAACCTTATAGGTAAATGTATTTTCAACTCATACTTGTTTAGAGGTAGTCTATGACAGAACAAAAAAACAAAACAGAATGACATTGTTAGCATCCTTCTTATTTATTCAGGACTAATCATTATTATTTGAGGTAAAAAACAAGCTCTCCTTCTACCAGCTCACATGAAAAGTCATTAGCAACATTCGGATTCAGTTAAGTCAAGCAAATGAATGCAATTACCCTTTCTCCCTATTCTATCCAAACAGTTGCTATTCTAGCCCTAGCCAGTTAGGCTCAGTGGATAGAGCATCAGCCTGCAGACTGAAGGGTCCCAGGTTCAATTCCAGTCAAGGGCATGTACTTCAGTTGCAGGCTTGATCCCAACCCTGGTTGAGGTTCGTGTAGGAGGCAGCCAATCCATGTGTCTCTCTCAGATCGATGCTCCTCTCTTTCTGTCTCTCCCCCTCCTATCCACTCTTTCTAAAAATCAATGGAAAAAATATTCTCGGGTAAGGATTAAAAAAAACAAAACAAAAAAACCCAGTTATTATTCTACTGTAGCACAGCATTTTCAAGACTGTACTAAAAACCTTCAGCCACTCCCAAACCTCACTTACTAGAATCAACTACCCTACATTTCAAATCCAGTTATCTATTAAGTATAAAAAAATAGAAATTCTCTTTAGAAAAATCAGAATTTATTTTGGTCCACAATCATATTGTCAGATTTCTAAGATATTGTTTATACCAGTTGTTGTAAAAAAATGAAATACAAAGGAATCTCATAGCCAAACAACGAAGCTGACCAACTGAATGGAGGTAGAAGATTATGAATTTCAATGTGTTCTCTCTATTCCTCCCTTCTCCTTACCTCTCCTCTACTTTTCTTTAGAAAACAGGATTTGTTAGGGAGTTTCCTTGGAGAAGCACCTTGTCATTTCACCACTCTTTAAGACAACTGTGGAATCCAAAAGGGAAATTCTGCCTAAGAATTCCCCACTATCATGTTGCCCCAAGTTGAAACTGATCACATTTATCAAACACCATAGAAGTGCTAATGTTATGCACTGTTATCCACAGTTAATGCAATCAAGGGAACACCTCCTATATTCTGTGTGGATGTGTGTGTGTTTGTGTGTGTGTGTGCCAGAGCTGATCTTTGGGTGAAGAGAGCAGGAGAGATTACAGAATAGGCTAGTGTGAGCTTTTTTTCCATTTAAAGGAAGATTTTTGGATTTCTGTATCAATTCAGTGGGATATTAACAGTTCATGATGAATTCTCTCAATGGTCAATGAAAATGTATGTGAAAATGCAATTCTCTCAATGGTCAATGAAAATGTATGTGAAAATGCAAGAGAGAGAAAGAAACTAAAGTACTTCTTAAAGTGGAAAAAAGACAAGGCTATATGCTACAGTGAGGGAAAAATTTCTACTAACTATAGCTTTGACGGAGTTGGTCAGAGAAACATAATCCTGAAATACCCACATTTCTCCTTCTGAAGCAAAAGCAAAACATCATGTATGGGCTGCAGCAGTAAAAACAGAAGGGATGGAGGGAATTACATAAGTCTACAACCTTAATTTAGCTCCAGGGTGTAAATGGAGCCCTGAACTAGACTCTAGGCACAGCTCTCTGTCCTTCACCACTAGCATGGCAATGATTTTCTTCCTTTATTAAAAAAATTTTTTTAAAGAGTCTGGGCCCAGGTCATTTTACAGGACAAATTTTCCCCTAAAGTTTAAAATATGGAAAATTTCTCTTTATAATAATCCAGCCAACGCATAGTTAAAAAAGAAAAAAAACCCACACGCAACATCATTTTATTTTCTCTCCTGAAGACAACACTGATGCCAAACTGGATAATCACCATATCCAACTCCCACTCCCACCAAGAATACAGTAGATACATCTCATGTAAAAAAAAACAAAAAAAACTAAACATAATAGTATCAAATGAAATAAAAATGATTGAAGTGGTTCTAGTTTTTAACCTCCACAGCAAACTATTTCATCCGAAGTATCCTAGGTTTTGCACAGGTTTTGTTTCCTAGGAAGCAGACAGGGTGTTTATTAAAAAGTGTCCTAGGGATCAACACCTATGGACAGAAGAGAGAAGGAATATGAGTGGGCAAAGGGAAACACTGACTTGTGATACAGGCTCCAATGCATCCAGAGCCCACAGGCCCACACAGGGAACTCTGAAGCTATAATAGCCCTCCATTCTCATGAATTGATCCAGACTTTTTACTTCCACATCAATCAGACTTTGGGTATTGGCCACCTGGGAAGGGGTATGACCTTGGTTGAGGCATCTCTCACCTCCAACGCTGGGATAGAAGGCTCCTTCTTTACTCTAGATTTGTTGGGCTTGGTTACCTGATAGCCATGCAGGAGCAGAGGACAGCAGGTCAGAAATTTCTTTGATTTCTATATTTCTTTTTTAAAAACATTTCTTATTTTTAAATATATTTTTATTGATTTCAGAGAGGAAGAGAAAGGGAGAGAGAAACATCAATGATGAGAGAGAATCATTCATTGGCTGCTTCTTGCATGCCCCACCGTGGGGATTGAGCCCAAAACCTGGGCATGTGCCCCGACCGAGAACTGAACTGTGACCTCCTGGTTCAGAGGCCAATGCTCAACCACTGAGCCATGCCAGCTGAGCATATTTTCTATAGGAATGAGAAACTGCCTGATACATCTAAATATCTTGAGAGGAGGTTTAGATGATTAATGGAGTGAATCAAAATTTGATTAGTTTTTTTTTTAACTCAAATAACCACAATAACAAATAACACAATTACTAACCAAAGAAGTAATAAAAAAGTTGTATAGGGAAATAAAAGTTAGTATAGGCTGTGGAATTTATAGTCATGTGAACATAGACTATGATATGACCAACAGTATAATATAACAGTATAAGGAAATAAGACAAGTTTATGAGTGGGTAAGAGTGAAGGGGGGGGGGGGCGTTGAAAGAGAGCTAAAACTTTTTCTTCCATAAGGAAAGTGAACAGAGAATGCCTAAAACTGAAACATCAAGATGTAGCAATATCGGCATATTACTTAGAAATATGGAGTTAAAACATCAAATAAAAACAAACTCGGCTTGGTATGACCTCAAACTCTTGTGTTCTTTTCACTACCACACACACAGTCCCTAATCAAAGAGGGTAAGGGCCATAGTGCTCCTCTGGGTGGTGGCCATAAGTAACACAACACTCGAAAGAGTCCGAGATGAGCCATTAGGAGATTGACTGGTGTAAAGGGGTGCATTGACATAAGGAAGAAGTGAAAAATATGTTTGAAAGCTGATGATATACTTGGTTTTCTTATGTAATCCTATTTGTCTACAAAGAAATAATAACACTTGTCTTTCTAAACATCTTAGCCAGAAGAATAGAGTAGAAAGATATTAACCAATCTCTGGTTTGTTTATTTCAAAGTGGCATTTGCTCCAGATGCCCACTGCTAAAGCTAATGCATACATTTTATATTGTAAACATCTAAATAGTTTGTTTAATTTTATTGGAACGTTGTAGATTCCAGAAGTGTTAGAGGCCAGGGTTCACATAGATGCTTTCTAAATACTACTTTATGAAATAAATTTTTGTATTTGTATATTTCATTTTTAGTTTATTCTACTGGATAAATCATAGGAGGAGGATTGGTTCTCTTGAAACATAACTTAAGAAAAATATATAAATGCAACAGTGAACAAGGAATAAAAGAGAGAGAACATTTGATTAGCTCAAAATGCTCCAGCTTCTTGATCCAACTTAAGGATATATTCCATAGAGTTACAGGCTTAAAGGGAAATAGAGTCTTCAGCTATATTTTATCTAGCCATCAATATTAGCAAGTTTTTTGATCACTGGGTTTCATATGCCAATCTACTTTTCATATTCTTTAAAGCAACACCTCCAAGTTGAGTTAATAATAAGAAACAAAGGATACCAGTCAAACTGAAAATCATAAAACACTTAAGGGGTGTGGATTTTCCCAACTTTAATAGGGGCTGTTAAAAAATCTAGTTTCAATCATTTCACTGCATTTTAGTCTTGCTTTGAAGCCCACATTACTCCAACTAGTTCCTGTCACTATATGAGAATCATAAAATATAGATGGCAAAAATTACAAAGTTGGGCTTTCATCTTCTGGATATCCATTGGCAGAAAATGAAATACACTTCAACAATGGACTGATGGATTTACATACACTTATCAACTGTTTCAAAATAAAACCAGAAAATGTATCCATGTAGGTCTTCATGCACCAGGGCCTTTAAAAAGTATTTTTAGTTAATTGTAGGCATATACAAATCTAGAAAACAAAGGTTTATCATTTTTTGAAAAAGAATGTTTTGTTACTACAAAGACTTTAAGACCTTCATTAAACTCCTTAGTTTTGAGATAAGGAAACTGAGGGACAGAGAAGTTGAGCAACCTCCCCAAAGTCACCTACTAAGAAATTGAATTTCAAGTCAACAAATACACAGTCTGGTGTTTTGTTGGTTTGATTGTTTATTCATTCATTCAAAAATATTTTGGAACACCCACCATAGGCCTGGAATTGGAATTTAGCAATGAAAAAAATTTCTGCATTAAGAAGCTAATAGTTTGTTGGGGAGGACAGAAAATCAACCAAGGACTATAACATTTACTAAAGAAAATAAAGAAGGATAAAAAGCTAAAAAAGAAGGTAGATTGGGTTGGAGAATTGTGGTAGGAAATGAAGTTTGGAGATGGAGTCAGGGGCCATGTCTTCATAGGCCATTGTAGGCCTTTATATTTTATTTTAAGTACTAGAGGCCTGGTGCACGAATTTGTGCACTGGTGGGGTCCAGCCAGCCCGTTGCAGTCCGGGCCCTGCCCCAGATCAGGTGGGGGGGGGGGCACTCGGGGGGAGGGGGGTCAGTGGGAGGGGCCATGGTCTCCAGTCTTTCCGCTGTTTGGTTGATTTGCATATTACCCTTTTATTATATAGGATAATGGGAAGTGAAGAAGATTTTGAGCATGGGTGTGACATAATCGGTTCCATTAACTGCATCATGTTTATTTGTACTATTAAATGTTTGGTTTACTTAATGCAATGGCTACATTTCCTTTATTTTATTTCAAAAACTTATGTCTACCTTTTATTTTTAAAGACCCAGCAAGCCATGTCTCTAGCAGAGATCCCCCTAGCTCTGATGATGTCAAGTCTGGGCAAACAAACCAGGCATATTTGCTGGGTTTGAGGGTCAGATGATCTACAAGTCTGTAGATCTAGTTCCTTCCCCAAGATTTCTGTCTTCATTAATCTAAGTCCTGTTTCCTTTTCCCCATCATTCCTAGTGATAACTAAACAGGAATGGTGACTTTCCCAGAATAGTTTGAAATCCAGTGCCCTTTAAAGATGCAATAACAGCAATGACATGGAAACAAAACTTAAAACCAACAATAAAAACTACAGTTTATCTTTTTAGAGAGTACGTATTTTCCGGCATATAAGACGACTTTTTAACCCAGGAAAATCTTCTCAAAAGTCGGGGTTCTTATATGCCGGAAAATACGGTATGTATCATGAATTTTGTGGAATAGTCCTGATTGTAAGTATTTTGTATCTATGTCCTTAAAAGATATTTATACTCATTGTTCCATTATTTCTAGTTCTCAATAGACGATAACTACTTATTCCACATTGTAAAACCAAGTGAACTAAGATTTGCTCAAAGGAGTCTTCAGTTGATCTTACAGTCATATTGGAAAAAAATATCAATATGTTTCCATTTTTTCATTATCTTGAAGAAAGAGAAAATGTCACAAAAATGCAATTATCGAGATATGGTTCAGGACCTTTTTTTTCCTTAATTTTAAATTTACACATTTTATCACCCTTGGGAATAAATATATTTGGTTTTTTGGGCAATTAACAAGTTATTTCAGCTAAAAAGCGTTTTTCATGAATATTGCTCTAATAGAAAATTTCAAAGAGAACAACTGATGAAAGAGGAAGGAGGGAGGGAGGGAGGGAGGGAAAGGGAGAGAGAGAGGGAGAGAGAGAGAGAGAGAGAGAGAGAGAGAGAGAGAGAGAAAGAAAAAACTCTTCCTCTCAAACCTCCGAGGAAATATTTTAGATTTATTTTAAGGCTCAATATTTTCTGTTCGATAAGCACTCCAAAACTACAACTTTGTTTGGCTTTTCACTTAAATCCAGCTAGAACTCCTGTCTTTAAACATATTTTGAATGTTAAGATTTGCTCATCTTTTTACAGTTCTAACCTACACCAGTAACATTTGTGTGCGGTTACATAGATATTCACTTAACAGAATATGCAATAATTAAGCCAGACATTAAAAAAGAACAAAAATATTTATTGAGAATAATCTTGGCAAGATCGAAGATGTCTCTTTAACTTAAACCCAGCTATAGTTTCAGAGTCAATCACAATAGCAATAAGACTTGCCAAATGTTCTTTTTCACAAGATAGATTCTTGTTTACACATAAATGTATCTAGTGAGCAGCTGAATCAAAAAGGGACCCAGCTAGGGGACACTGGAGTTAGCCTTTACTAGCTAGACCTGTAAACTTGAGTAAATTAATCTCTCTAAGCCCCCATTTTTCCATCTGTAAGTGGAAAGGAAATATCACACATAAAGTTGTTTAGCTCAGTATCTAACACATAGTAAATTCTCAACAATAGGAGTTATTTGTTATAAATAAGTTGGCCCCTGAGGCCACCCCACTATCCTGAGGCAGCTGTCCTGATACACAAGTGATGCATCAACAGTCAGAAGACCACAGCAATTGTGAACTGGAAAGTACCTCAGAGGTCTTTGACTTCATCCTCCCACATTTCCAGGTGAGGAAACTGAGACCCAGGTCAGAGAAATATGGCTCAGGAACACATAGCTAGTTACTGACAGAGTTTAGAGTATAAGTTTCCTGACTTCCAGACACATTATTATTTCCTATAGCTCAAGAGTCCCCGCTCATAAGGTGTTACATGTAGCAGAGTGATGCTTCACAGCATGTAACTAAAGTCATTGTCTGGGAAATTCACTAGTCAAAGAGCTGAGGCTCCAAATGGCCTCTGAGTACAGCTCACAGAATGGGCTGCTGGTCTGAAGGCTGGAACGGAGTCTTCTGCCCAGCTCACCATCTCCCAGACATCCACCTGGCTCTGCCTTCACTTTATTCACGTCTCGGCTCAAATGCCATCTCACTCCAGAGGCCTTCCCTGCTCTCCCGTATACAGAATGGCCCCTCTACCTCTCCTACTCTTCTCTCCTCTCAGCCTGCTTTATTGTTTTTCACAGCACTGATCCTTAGCTGGCATTTTGATGGATATTAATTTACTGCTTATTGTATTTCCCGCTAGAAGGTTGGCTCTATAAGATCAAGAAGTTCAATGTGTTTGCTGTTGTATCTTCAGGGTCTAGACAAGTACTCACTGGTAGGCTCACTAGTCTTTATGAAATGAATGGAGGAAGGGATGAGGGGTTAGAAGAGGGATCTTTAAGTTTAGCAGACTCTACTGAAGAATTCTGAGCTAAGATGGACCCATCAAAATCAACACTTCATCAAGGGGAAAACAGGCATCATCTTTCTTAATAAGACCTTAAGCCACCCCCTTGCTTAATTATATACATGCTTATTTTATCTGCCTCTTCTCATTCGTTTGCTGACTTCATGAGAGCAAGAACTTTGGTTCTCTGCGATGTTCCTAGCACTAGACCAGTGACTGGTACATGGTTGGTGCTCAATAAACTGAATGAATAAATCAGTAAGTACAAGTTTATAAAGAGAAAGGAAGAAGAAAAATTATGTAAATATAAAGTAGCTAGTATAGGCCTTAAATACTGGTATGAGCTGGATCCCTAACAGGCAATTAAAAAACTTGGGCTCTGTTAAATCTAAAAATAAAATTAAAAATATTAATTTTCAGAAACTGAATTTATATAATTTTTTCCTTCTTTCTTTATTTCCTTCCTTCCTTCCTTCATTCTATTTTTTCTTTTATTGTTTTTTTTTGCTATATGGGTACCCTGTTGCTATCAATGGATACTGTTTGGATAACAATTTTCTAACATTCCCTCATCTACTCAATACTGTGTTAGATACCACAAATATGGTGAGGAAAAGAAACACAATCCTTGCTTTTATTGGACTCATACTCTTGTAGAGGGAAGAGATATTAAACAAATAAACCTACAAGTGACTTAATCTTATTGCTGATTGTATCAACATCCTAAGGTAAAAACAAGATGCAACAAGAAAAAACACCAGACTTATGTGAAACACATTCTGGCAGTTACAATCCAGAGTTGTCCCTCCCTTATCCTTGAAACCAAAGGCTGATGTATGTCCTGTAGGTCTAAGAGGTACTTACAGTATCACTCACCTGAAAGGGGTTCTTTATTGGAGCACCAGGCTCAAAAGAGCCATGGTAGGGCTCTCTGTTAAACTGATACAAAACATTTACCTGAAACCTCTGAGATTTCATAAACACAGCACTTACTTGCAGTCTCAATATCAGCCAAAGCCCTTCACCTTATACAAACAATAATTATAGCAGACCCCTCTCTATCCCATACTCTGTGCCAGTGTTCTCACCTTTTTACATTCATTAACTCATTTGTAGTTATAAAGTAGCTACTATTATTATCCTCATTTCACAGGCGAGGGATCAGGCACCGTGTGATTAAATGACTGGTTCAAGCACATACATCTATTTAGCCCAGAACTGGGTCCATGCATGAATTGTTTTCAGTTGTTCATCTTTTGTAGATTAATGACCCTGGTGACTCTGGAATGTATATGGAAAGGGCAGAAGCTCACTTTTGTATTTTATTATAAACTCAAGTCTCAAACAAGTTGACATTGCTCAATGGATAGCTAAAGGTCTTACCATTCTGTATTTACCACAAGGACGAAGGCTCTTGCTACAAATATTAGTTTTCTACCTGTCATTTCTAGGCTTGACTCTGAAATATAATTCTCTTCCTCTTATCTTCCTGTGTGAAGCATTTAGAGAGCACACAAGGCTAACGCATTTCCCACCCTCTGCCCTGTCATTTTGAAGACATTCATTGACCCCATCAATCCCTCAGAGGTCCTGCAAGCAAGGAAAGTGCGAAGTGAAGCAATGTTCCAATCAGTGTGACAATTTCCAAAGAGAAATTCCTTCTTACATGTTATTTTCCCCCAAAAGGCCATAGTATTAGGAGAGAGAAAAGCAATAGTTCAGAAGGCAGTATATCTGGCAATCTAGGTTTTTAGTTAGTACTTACAAAACTCCACCACCTATGAGGAAAAATAAAGGATGTGTGTGTTTATATGATTGGTTCTCAATGTGGGGTGATTTTGCCCTCAAGGAGACATTTGGCAATGTCTGGAGACATTTTTGATTATCATAACTTGTGAGTGATATAGGCATCTAGTAGGTAGAGGCCAGGGACAAGACATCTCATAAAGCACACAATAGTTTTCCCTTAGCCCACAACAAAGAATTATCTGGCCCAAAATGTCAGTAAGGATGAGATTGAGAAACAGTAGTCTATAATAAAGTACTTGTTTCCAGTCTTCTTCCAGATGCCATTTATACACTACTTGGGGACATTACCCCAAGCCCAAGCAAGTCATAGATGTTGCATAGACCTTCCAGGATTGCATCAGTGTCCTCCTCAGTTGGCAATAGCCTAGAAAAAGGTCCTCCTCAGGTAGTGGGCCTTAATACCTGCTATAACTCCTTGATACATTGGTTGAATCAAAGAGGTGGGAGGTGGTGTTTGAAGAGAGAAACACCACTTGATATTAGGATGAAGCCCATTAATAAACGGAGGATGTCTGGGAGCATTGCCAGCAGTAAGCACAATCTTGAAAGGTGGGTTATTTAGTTATTCTCCAGACAGCTCTATACTTCTCTGTTTTACTGGCATAACAATTTAGGCAGGCATCTTGGAAAGGGAGCTGGGTCACCCATGACTTCTATTGCTCCTGCAGTACAGAGGTAGTGTGTGCTTACTGATGTACTTGAGGGCCCCGGGGTTCTCACTGTGCCAGATCTCAAAGGGTTTCATTTGTAGCCTGCAACATTGCCCCCAAGTAAGACTGTTATCCTGTCCTTAAAAGTCTCCAAACCTCGCAATGACCTGGCCTCCTTATGGATGAAACTCCTTTTAGGCATCCATTTCCAGAATAGGGGCTTTTCATCCATACTGAATATGTGTTCTGGCTAGTGATTTTTCTCCTTGTAATTAGCTTTCCTAGAATTTCCCAAAATTCTTCAGTTGCCTTCACATTAGCACTCCCAGTCTCACTACTAACTTTCACATCACATAATGAAGAGTGATTCTTAAATTGTTTAAACCACCCAGAGCTAGCAGTAAATTCAGTTAGATCCAGCCTTTTCTTTCAAAATTGTAAACAGCCTCTTTGCTTTGGCCAGGATTCTCATGGTGCTGAGAGGGATACACTTCTGTGTCTGCACATCTGATATAAGCCCTTTTTGAAGTATCGTTGTCTCATCGCCTTCAATGAAGAAGATCCTTTAACAGCTTTTGTCACTTTGTCTTTGTTCTTCAAGATTATAGATATGGTGAAACGAGATGTTCCTTACTGGTGATTAGTAATCATCACAGATTTTCCAACTTTGTAATTTTCAAGAATTACTAATTTTATTCCCAGGTCAATTACTTGATGTGGCCACTTACTGGTAACATTAGAGTGGATCTTGTATTTAGGGGCCATGATGAACAAAACAACACGAGATTAAATCAAACTCAAGAGAAAATGGTGTAATCAAGAGACTCGATAAACATGAGATGCATGAGGCTGCTGCCAAAGTAATACAGCATACTGTTTCACTGCAAACATTTTTTATAAGTAGAAACAGTGCACTCTAAAATAACAATAAAAAGTATAGTTTAGTAAATACAAAAACCAGTTAGCAGTTATTTATTATATTTATCAAGTATTATGTATTGAACATATTTTGTATGTGTTCTGCTTTTACATGGCTTGTAGTGCACATATGTTTTCACCAGCATCAGCACAGACACATAATGCATTGTGCTAGGACATTACTGCACCTACAACATCAGTAGATGGAAGGAATTTTTCACCCCCATCATAATTTTATGGAAATAATATATGTGGTTTACCAGACCAAAATGTTCTTAGGTAGCACATGACTGTATTTGAAGATCAATCAGTGTGATCCACCATGTTAACAGGCTACAAAAGACAAATGACACAACCTAAGCACTCAATGCGGAGAGAGCATGTGACAACCCAACAGCCATTCATGATAAACTAACTCATTTACATTGGGGTTGCAGATGCTTGGCACAGGTAGGGGCAACTTCTTTCCCCTACTATATTGGTGACAACTATTACTAATCAAACTCAGTACTTACTATGTAGCTCTGTGCCTAGATGTGGCCTTGGAATCTATCTCAACATAGCACTTACTCTAGGCAGCATTTGCCAATTGATAAGAATTAATTCTAGAGAAAAACCTATCATCATAAGCCATCCCCCTGCCAAATGAGTGACATTAATATCTCACCATCCTACTCCTGTAGAGAGTGGGGTTTCAGGGTTCTGGAGTTTGGTAGAAAGATCAGACTGCCGGTGTAAGGCTTCAACTGGGTCACTCTCCTTCAGAGGACTGGCTCTCACATGGAGTATTTTTCCTAGTCCTCAATAGACACGTCAGCACTCTCCCTACCTGCTGTCTCTGGCAGAGAGGAAGGGAGAGACAGGGACGAAGGACTGCCACGGATTCCAGGTGTCCCTTAATGCAGTCCAACGTGGCCACTGCAGGACCTCTCTGCTTGCCCGCAGATATCCTTTTGAGCGTTCAATTAAAAGGGACATTTGCTGACGTCCGTAGGTGGTGTGCATGGTGCTGGCAGTTTCAACATGTTGGCTTCCAGCATGGATGTTTATAAGATTTGGGAGATTTTTTTGGGTTTGTTTAAATGCAAACATTAATGTTTTATACGACCTGGGCTATTTGTATTTCTTTAAAGCCTCAGAAATAACGGGACTACTAGAACTTTCTGTAATGAGGTAATATTTTGCAAAAGTTTTCCCACGTGGCCACGGGTGTTTTAACATTAAAATTTGAGATTTAGAACCAAGAACAAAGAATAAGCAAAAACCTCCCAGCAAAATGTTTTGTGAAGTGACACCAAGAAGAAGAATTCATTTCCTTACTCTTTGTACTGTGTTTTGAGAAACCTTAGGAAAAAAAGGAGGCCTATGTTGAATCCTGGATTTCAGTTTCCTCATCTATAAAATAAGGCTAATGACACCAGAGGGTTGTTGAAACAATAAAGGTAATGAGTGAATTCTTTAAAATTCTGGAGTGTCAGAAAGCCTTTTAACAAGTACTCAAAATCCAGAGGCCATAAAAAATATTTATACAGCCGAGACCGGTTTGGCTCAGTGGATAGAGCGTCGGCCTGTGGACTCAAGGGTCCCAGGTTCGATTCCGGTCAGGGGCATGTACCTTGGTTGCGGGCACATCCCCAGTGGGGGGTGTGCAAGAGGCAGCTGATCGATGTTTCTCTCTCTCATCGATGTTTCTAACTCTCTATCCCTCTCTCTTCCTCTCTGTAAAAAATCAATAAAAAATATATATATATTAAAAAATATTTATACAGTCAAAATATATTTTTTAAATAAGCAAATCAAATCATGAAAGAAAAACTAGAAACTATCTGTACAGGTCTTATATCACAAATAGCTCATCCCTTTAATATATAAAGAGCTCCTAGAAATTGAGAAGAAAATGGCCAAAGGTTTCATAATTAGACTGCTTATAGATAAAAAAGAAATATAAACAGCTCTTATACATATGAAAAGAGGCTTACTTCCTCAGAATAAGAAACAAAACCAAGTAAAATTACACTGAAATAACATTTCTCACCTATCAGATTGGCAAAAACCCAAAAGTTGAACAACACACTCTGTTGGCAAGGTGGTAGAGAAACGGGCACTCTCATACATTGCTGGTGGGAGTGCAAAATGATACAACCCCTGCGGAGGACAATTTGGCAATCCTTATAAAAATGTTAAAAGCATTTACCCTTTGACCCAGCAATCCCACTTCTGGGAATTTATCCTACAGCTATACTTCATGTATATAAAACAATTAACACGTATTAATATGCAGCATTAATTAATAGGAAAAAAAGAAACAATCCCACTGTCCATCAACAGGGAACTGATGAAATAAACCATGGTATAGGCACTCTGTGGAATATTATACAGCTATAAAACAAAGAATGAGGGTGCCATGTACTGATACAGTAAGATCCCTGCACTTCTTCTGTATTTTTGTTGTTGCTGTTATCCTCACCTGAGGATATTTTCCCATTGTTTTTCAGAGAGAATGGAAGAGAGGGAAGAGAGAAGAGAGAAACATCAATGTGAGGGACACATTGACTGGTTGCCTCCCACACATGCCCCGGCCAGGGGCAGGGAGTGAACCTCCAACCTAGGTACGTATGTGAGGATTGGAGATTCCCCAGATGTCAGTAGTGCCCTTGACCTAGAATTGAACCTGCCACCCTTTGGTGTGTGGGCTGACTCTCTAACCACTTAACCACACTGGCCAGGGCTCTCTGGCACTTCTTACTGAAAAAAGGCCAGGAGGAGATACTGTATTTAGTGAATTACCTTTTGTGTAAGAAAGATGAGGAGTTGGGGGAGAAAATACATGTGTCTTCATTTTCAAAAAGAAATATTTGTGGTACCCAAAAGAAATGAATAGAAATAGGATTCAGGATCACAGAGCTGGATATCAAATGAATGGGAATAATGGCAGGAGCAATACTTTTTGACATATCTTTAAAAATAATGTTTTGATTTTTAACCATGTGAATTTGTTACCTTTTAAAAATAAATATTTAGAAAAAATAATCAAGTGAACATAAAATAGTTATCAAGTGTTCTAGATCCTTCTCATTATAAATGTTAATGATTGATATAATATTAAAAGGTAACCTCATAGTTTTTGAATTGGGCTCTATAGAATTCTAGGGCTGTTTCTCATACTGCGGCCTTCAAATCACTAGCATCACAATTTTCTGTGGTATGTATTAAAATGAAGATGCCTGGGTCCCACCCATTATGGGCGTGCATAATCAGAACCTCTGGGGCCACGGCCAAGGAATAGAGATTTTAAAAATCTCTCTGGGTGATTCTTATGAACCTTGAAGTTTGAGCACCACTCCGCTCTACCTCAGGTGCAGACCATGCGGGAGGCAGCAAGCATGTATGAGCACATTCTGGCCAGGACTTCAATGCCAAGTTCAAAATAGGTGTCTCTAGCCTTGAGCTCTCAACTTGCATATCCAACTGCCTATTGGCATCATCACTTACTGCGTAACAGGAATCTCCAATCCTCACATACATGATGTGATTAGGGATCTGTTGCTCTGTGTTATCCACAACATCTCTCACTATAATTAGAAGGGAAAAAAATCTGGAATGTAATAGAAGAATCAATTCCAGCTTTAGTGGGTCACGGAAACAAGTTAAACTCTGCTTTATCCTGGCCTTTCAGACTTTGGAGCAGAGGAGCATTGTAGTCCACCTTAAATCAGAGCAGCATCCCCTTTCTTCTTTGTAAACTCACCCTGTTGTAAGCGCCTATAAAATAAAACCACCAGATTCCCAGAAGATAAAAAATCCATTCTCTCTCTCCAGTTCACATAAGTGCATCCTCACATAGTCACAGGCTTCTGCAGATTTTAATAAGGTCCCCTGTGTGGGTCTCTTCAAATATGGGCAAAATACTCAGAGTGAGAAAATGTCACATCTAATCAAGGGTGCTATAAATGCAGCACTGTGGCAGGCAGACAGCTCACAAGTGGCTTGAACCAAATCACAACCTTTGCCTGTTGGTAACCAACATGGAAGCATCTCATTTTGGGTCTGCATTTTTGCAATAGTATTTAAATACTTGGGATTTTTTTAAATATATTTTATTGATTTATTACAGTGAGGAAGAGAGAGGGATAGAGAGTCAGAAACATCGATGAGAGAGAAACATCGACGAGCTGCCTCCTGCACACCCCCTACTGGGGATGTGCCCGCAACCAAGGTACATGCCCCCGACCGGAATCGAACCTGGGACCTTTCAGTCCGAAGGCCGACGCTCTATCCTCTGAGCCAAACCGGTCTCGGCAATACTTGGGATTTTTTAAGCTATATCTGAATTGGGCAAATAGCATAGCCTGCTAATGGTGAGAGACCCTCAAAACTTTTATTTCCTGGGGGGAAAATTGCTTTAGAGACCAATGTTTCTTTTAAACATAAAGATCTAGCTACATAGACACAACCACACCTAAATCCCACTGTATTGCAAATTATTTCTGACTATGCACTTTGATCTTCAGCTTGGATTTCTTCAGTCCTATGGCTGAATTCAACATCCCAGGCTATGAGGGTGTCTAAGCCATTCCTGGAATTTCTGGAGAGCTTGGTGTAGAATAGTAGTTCTTACCCAGGGAGATGTTGCCTATAGAGGATATTTGGAAATGTCTAGAACAATTTTTGGTGTTATAGCTGGAGAGGGAAAGGTGCTACTGGCATTTAGCAAGTGGAGGCTATGGATGCTGCTACACATCTGTGATGCACAGGACAGCTCCCACAACCAAGAATGATCACGCCCCAGATGTCAGTAGTGCCACGGCTGAGAAATCCTGTGGTAGGGACTTGAGTTTCTGAAGAGGCACTCCACACTGCAGGCTTCTCCTCAGTCATCGTAGGTTCTAATCTGCAGTCCTGGGACCTATAACAGGCTTAGACCTGTGCCTCTGCTGGTTTGACTGTCTGCAGCTCTGGGATCCTGTCCTTTCTCTGTGATGCTACTGTCACCATGCCAGTATTAGTAGAATGTTTAAGGGACTCGACTGTCCCTTTATTCCCCTCTGACCCAAAGCTGAGTTCTCATCTGCAAGCTCTGAAGCAGAATCCATTTCTGAGATCACTCAGGTGGTTGGTAGAGTTAATTCCTCATAGCTGTAGGACTGAGGTCCTATTATCTTGTCTGCTGCTCTAGGCTCTTATAGGTCATTCTTGAGCCATTGCCATGTGACTCCCTCAACTCAACAACAGAGAGCCTTCCTTGCATCAAATTTCTTTCAAATAAAATCTCTCTGATTTTAAGGCTCATGTGATTAGGTTAGAATAATCCCACTATCTGAAGGTCAAATTGGCCATAAAACATATCCTACTCACAGGAGCAAAACTCACCATCTTCATAGTCCTGAGGCATGTGCACTGCAGTGAGGGATGTCTAGGGGACATCTTAGCATCCTGCCTACCATACCAGGTGCTATGTACTGTACATGTCCCCCATAATTCATTTATTGAAGGCCTAAGCCCCAAATCTGACTATATTTGGAAGTGGGGCCTTTGGGGAGGTAAAGTTCAATGAGGTCATAATGGTGGAGCCCCAATCCAGTTAGACTGGTGTCCTCATGAAAAGAGAGATACCAGGACTGTGTGCTCAAAGAGGAAAGGCAATGTGAGGACACACAGAGAAGGTGGTCATTTGTAAGCCAAGGAGGGAGATCGTTGGAAAAACTAAACCTACAAACACCTTGGACTTGAACTTTTATTCTCCAGAAATGTGAGAAATAAATTGCTGTTGTTCAAGCTACCCAGTCTGTGGTATTTTTCTATGGCAGCCCTAGCACACTAATACACCAGATGATAATGCCAATGAGAATCTAAGTTTTAAAAATTTGAAATTGGGATTGCAAGATCCTTTGATGAAGTTTGAAATGCACTCATATACAAGCCAAATGAAACATTCATGTGACAGCCAGGGGGATCAGAATGTGAGGTGAGCCCGGCCGGCGTGGCTCAGTGCTTGAGTGTCAACCTATGAACCAGGAGATCACAGTTCGATTCCTGGTCGGGGCACATGCCCCGGGGCACACGAATCTTTGTATACTACGGGAGGCAGAGCAACACAGAGAAAGGACAGAATCCCACACAGAGTCCAATAGATAGACTGTTTTTCATACTTGCTGTTTATTATCACGTTGGAATTTACGTGATTTAGAAAGTAGGGTTGAGATTTTTGTAGGCTTATTATTTCTCCACTTCAAACATTAGCACCTTTAGAGGAGATAGGCAAATCCATGATGATTTTTTTCAGAAGAAAAAATATAATCAATTAATAACTGAAAGTCCCAAATTTTCTTCCTTGCATTTAGTAATGTAATTGGGTATAGGCAAGGATCCCAAAGTATACTAGCAGATCACTTCATAAAACACATTTCTAGCTAGGAGCCTGAGACACAGTTCAGAACTTTCGTGAAGGCGGATAAAACCAATGTATGTAAATTGGCCAGAGGTTTTTCTTTTTTCTTCTTTCAAAATGCTTTGAAAAAGAAAGAGATTTATTTTGAAATTAGCTGGAAGGAAGGTGGGCAGGGAATAGCAAAGGTTATGCTGCAGGAGGTATGACTAATCCTCAAACTATCTTCTCTCACAAGGTACTAACCTTACTCTGAGCCATGGGGGTTGCCACTTCTTTTATGTGTCTTTGAGTCACATGTTGTGGGTGAACCCATACTTCAAAGACAAGATCAACGAGGGAGAGTGTTTCTGAGTGTAAGATTTCCTGAAAATGGGACTTACATGGTTTCATGATGCAGGGCTCATAGAAGAAAGGCTGCCTCCTCAGGGAGGTTTGGAGTGGGCCCCTTGAAAGGGACACTTGGATTTTCTAGTAGATTTAAAAGACATAGCAGTTGATTTCCCATGTAGCTTCTAGAGTCTCATGTATTTCCCCTCTCCAGCAGCAGCCAAAGTCCTGGCCAGCCGCCATAGCTTGCAGAGCTTCATGTGTATAAACTGATGGCCTTGAAATGCAGAGCTTTTTCCTAAATTCTGTTTGACCCAAAGGACTGCATGTAGAGATCACTAGATCTCTAGCTCTCTGACTTCCTTCTCCCAGAGGAAGGCACAGTTGATCTCTTAGCCACGATCACATTCCCCCACCCCCTTTTTTCTAGCCAACAGCTAGAGATGTAAATTTTAGCTGATAATCCTATATAATAAAGAGGTAATATGCAAACTGACCCTCATGCCATAATGCCATCACAAGATGGCGGCGCACACAGCGGGGGCAGGACAGCAGGGGCGCCCGGAGGCAGGGCATCCGGGCAGCACTCCAGGACTCAGGGCCATCACACTGCGCACTGGCCATGTGGGGCGGGACTCCGGGACTCAGGCGGTCCCATGGCATGGGGGCGGAGGGGTCCCGAGTCTCACGTGATTTTGTGCGACGGGTCACTAGTATTAGCTTGAAGGATGAATGAATGGATGAATGCTGGCTGGCAGAAGCCCATGACATAGGCACAAAACACCCTTCTCACACCTCCATTCAGTAGCTTCACCACACATTATACTGGTGAGTTTACTGCCACAATTATCCACTTCCAGGCATTAGGCCTCACAAAAATGAAAAAGAACTTCTATTCATGCAAGATTAGGATTCACCCCTTAAACAGTGTAGAGGGCACTGATAAATTCAGATTAGCTTCCAACTGCCAGTTTTCGATAGCTTCTTTGGCATTTACACAAATCTTTGTATACTACGGGAGGCAGAGATTTTCCCCATTTTTTTGTTCTTTTGATATCTTATAAAAATATGTCCATTTTTGGAACCTGCATGTTTATGCTGCAAGAAGTTTGTACAATAAATTCTATGCATGTTAACTAGAACCAAATATTATATGGTTCTATATATAGAAAGAGAGGGAAGATATTTTGGTTCCTACTATCCCCTAAACTGCACAAGACATATGGTTCTCTGCATTGGGTATTTCTCCCCCCTTCTCAGCAGCACAGAAGAGTTGTGGCACATCGCCCACAAAAGCAAGATGTATGACAGCTAAGAATCTCTCATTTGCTGTCCTTGTGGACAATTTTTAAACTAGAAGAGGGAGTTTAAAAGGAGTAGGATTTAGTTAACCAAGTCTGAGAACTGGAGAGCAGATCCTCTCCAACTGGGCTAGTGTCCCTCCCGGCCCTGTGCATGTGACCACAGCTCTTCCACAAGGCAATCGTGTTGACCTTGCAACCAGCATCTACTTAAGGTTGAAACTCAAAACTAAACTTACATGCCACCAAAGCCCATCACAACTGAGAAAAAAAGAAAAAAGGAAACAAGGGAGCTCGTGTGGACAGAAACTGTCAAGTTTCCCATTACTTGTATTTGTCAGCATCACATCAGAAGTCCCCACCCACCGACCCTTCCTCCCTCCTTCCTGAAGTGATGCTGAGGGAAACACATGCAGCAGAAATAGGAACATGTGCACAAGAGAGAGCACTGCGGGGCTTTACCAGAATGGTTTTGACCACAGCAGATCATTTACCCAGTAATGCTTAATACAACTCGTTTCCTTAATTTACTCTCCTTAGAGTTAACTTTCAGTACTTGGCAAGTGACATTTACTTTGCCTTCTTTGAAAGGGCACTTAGAAGCCATTGCCTCTCAGTCCCCAAGCTGCTTTCAGGACTTGAATTTGTGTGAGAACAAAGGGCAAGCCACATAGTACTTTGCCTACCCTACTCCCACATATGGAAACCCAGGTCAATCTGGGCTGGTCTTTAGAATGTCTCATTGCCAAAGGTATACATTCCCTAGGACTCCAAAAGAATGAAAGCACAGTGAAAGTTCATCATGAGCATATACCTAGCATAGAGCGCTTATAACAGCCAGGCCCTGTGCTAAATCCTGGATAAGGATGAGGCCATTTAATCCTTATAACAACAACCCTGTAACATAGAGGAAACTGAGGCACAAGGAGGTTGAGTTGCCTTCCATGCATAGTCTAATGGGGTCCTTTCAAACACAGCATCAGGATGCTGGCAGGATGTTTAACAATTTATCGCTCCATCCCAATTACAATTTGAGACGACTAGTTCACTAAACATCACTCACCAATTATTGGGGTTTCTGAGGAATTTTCTTGGGAAAGGTATGAACCTCAGTAAAAAGTAAGCCCTAGCCTTTTCAGATCCCAAAGTTTGCTTTCTCCAGCTTTATTCTGAAAGGGGGCAGGAGTGGCAGGTGGGAGTGATAAGAAAGAAGGGAGAATTGAACAGCGAGAAAAAAAACCCTCCAAAACCCAGAAAGGATCTCTTCATCTCACACTATTTTATAAAAAGTAACTTACTATCTTGCTTTGATTTTTCTCCCCACAGCCATCTCTGTTGTCATTGCAATTTCACAGACAACAAAGGAAGGAAGGCATCTATCTCATTATTGAGACATGCACCCTTCTTCAGAAAGTAGCTCATTTTGACACTTTAGGGGATGCAAGACATAACCACTCAACAGCAATCTTGTGCATTTGTAAGACCATTACTTTACAGGACCAACTGCCATCTACTTCCTTTGTTCTTCCTCCAGAGAACTTCCACTAACCTCAAGGAAAGTACTGTGTGGGTGAAAAGGAAAAGATGAGGACAGAATTTATTGTATTATATTTTTTTATTAAATAGGTCCAGTAAAATCAATGCTAGAAGGCCTTAGACATCATTCAGGGCTATCTTTTCATTTTGGGGACTAAGAATGAGGCCCAGATACGAGTCCTGAATATGCCCAAAGCCATGCATTATATCAAGGTTTGATCCTACTCTGAATCTCACTTCATTCCTCACTTTACTGCATATTTTACACTCCCCCACTAGAGGAAGTTGGCAATACACTATTTAACATGAGAAAGGTGGTTCTGAAGCCTTCACTGAATCAATATAATTTTAAACTAGTATTCTTCACTCTAGTGTCTTTCTAAAAAGACCTAAAACAAAAGTCATTTAAAAAAATGTGTGACCACCCAGCCCATTTAGCTCAGTTGGTTGAGCATCGTCCCATACACCAGGAGGTTGCTGGTTCCATTCCTGGTCAGGTTACATGCCCAGCTGCAGGCTCGATCCCCAGTGGGGGTTGTGCAGGAGGCAGTGGATCAATGATTCTCTCTCATCATTGATCTTTCTCTTTCTCTCTCTCTCTCTCTCTCTCTCTCTCTCTCTCTCTCTCTCTCTCTCTCTCTCTCTCTCTCTCCTTCCTCTCTGAAATCAATAAAATATATTTTTTTAAAAAAGAAGCACAGGAAAAACAACTGGAAATGTGTATCAGATGGGAAAACACTCTAGCTACTGCCACCTGAATGTTTTTATTCCGCCTCATATTTTACCAAAAGAAACTTTAAAAGAAGTACATTGAGCATCCTTGGATAGATCTAAATATATGGTCAGCTTGTTTTCTTTATAGAAATGCAATAAGATGTTCCCTCGTTCCCCCACAGCTGTGCCTGTCTAAAACATTTACAATCAGCAGGCTTCTTACAGAGCCCACTTAGGAGGAAACCCAAGACAGTGCTTTTAGCAGCTGGGTCCCAGACCCAGGCTACAGGTCTCAGTGTAGCTTGTCAACCCTGAAGTGTGAGGCAGGGACCCCGGACTTGGGTTATGCCTTCCGTTGTCTGCCTTTTACTGTCACAGCTACTGTTTTTGTTAAGGGTGACATCTAAACAGGCTTCTGACAGTGGGGAGAGAGAAGACTTGCACAACCCAGGAATGGCGGGGTTTCTCAGAGGGAATGAAACTTTCTCCAGACCTCTGGTATCATCATCAAAAGACACCTCTTCTACAGAAAATTACCACAAATCCAAGACATTCTATTTGAGAGTCTTCAGTTTATAAATCAAACAGTGTTTTCAAATGCAGTATTGAACAGATGGCAATATACTTTAGGAGTAATTAAGAAAGTAGGTTGAAATTCTGGATCTACCTCTTATTAGATATACAATCTTGTACCTGCTTCAATTCTTTGTGCCTCAATTCTTTTTTTTTCCTCTTAGCAATACAGTGTTAATATCTATAGTCAGCAAGCTGTACATTACATCTCCATGACTTATTTTATAACTGAAGCTTTGTACCGTTTGATCCCTTAACCCATTTCTCCCACCACTCACTCCCCACCTCTGGCATAAATCAATCTGTTCTCTGTATCTATGAGCTTGGTGGGCTTTTGTGTGTATGTGTGGGTAGATTCCACATATAAGTGAAATAATATGGCATTTATCTTTAACTTATTTCCCTTAACATAATGCCCTCAAGTTCCATCCATGTTATTTCAAATAACAGGATTTCATTCTTTCTTGTGACTAAATGGTATTCCATTATGCACCATATATTTTTTATCCATTCATCTATTGATGGACACTTAGGTGGTTTCCATAACTTGGCTATTATAAAATACTGCTGCAATGAACATGGGGTTGCATATATCTTTTCAAATTAGTGTTTTCTACTTCTTTGGCTAAATATTCCAAAGCAGAATCAGTGGATCATATGGTGGTTTTATTTTTAATTTTTTAAATGTATTTTTATTGATTCAGAGAGGGAGAGAGAGAGAAACATCAACGATGAGAGAGAATCATCAATTGGCTGCCTCCTGCCTGTTGGGGATCGAACCCATAACCCGGAAGTGTGCCCTTGACTGGAATCGAACCTGGGACCCTTCAGTCTGCAGGCCAATGCTCTATCCACTGAGCCAAACCAGCTAGGGCTATTTTTAATTTTTTAAGGAACCTCCATACTGTTTTCTATAGTGGCTACACCAATTTACATTTCCATCAACAGTGCACAAGGATTCCTATTTCTCTATATCCTTGCCAACACTTATTTCTTATCTTTTTGATAACCATTCTAACACTCTAAGATGAGGTGATATCTCAAGGTGGTTTTAATTTACATTTCCCTGATGATTGGTGATGTTGAGTATCATTCATGTACCTGTTGGCCATCTTTGGAAAAATATTTATTCAGATGGCCTGTCCATTTTTGTAATTGCATTGTGGGGTTTTTTGCTATTGCATTGTATGAGTTCTTTATATATTTCAGATATTAACCCCATAGATATATAGTTATTGGATATATAATTTGCAAATATTTTTATCATTTAAAAATATTTAAGGTGCGTTTTTATTCACTGTGCAGAAGATTTTTAATTTGCTATAGCCCAACTTGCTTAGTTTTGCTTTTGTTGCCTTTGCTTTCGAAGTCGGATACAAATAGTCAGATTGATGTCAAGGAAGTTACTGCCTATGATTTCTTCTAAGAGTTTATGGTTTGGGGTCTTACATTCAAGTCTTCAACCTATTTTGAGTTAATTTTTGTGTATACTGTAAGATAGTCTAGTTTCATTCTTTTGCATGTGGCTGTTCAGTTTTCCCAACACCATTTGTGGAATTCATTGATTGATTTTCTATTTTTTACAACATGATAAAATAAGAACTTTGGATAAAATAAGAGCTTTGGCTCAGCACCTACCCATAGGCTTGTTATGAGAATCAAATGTGGTAATGCATTAAAGCATTCGTCACGTACCTAGTTCTGGTACGTAGCAAGTGCTTGATCAATTGGTTTATGTTACTGTTTCATTCATACTCTATTATCTCTTTACTTTCATTCAGGCAGAGCCATCCTTTCATGAGCATACAATGTGAGCCAATGAAGGCAAGATAGCATTTGGTCAGCCAGGAGGAAGAGACCATATGGCCTAGGTTACATTTACAGACACACACCAGAAAAAGCTGGGCTACTATGAATAACATAGCTTGAAAATTCACTATAGTAATCAGGAATGAAAAAAGCAGGCTTAGTACCTACCACTTGCTGTTGGGTCAGCTGAGGGGACATAGCCTGGAATCAGATGCGAATTGAATCAATCCACATTCCTAAAGCTTCTTTACAATAATCTGGAAGAAAACAACCCCTTCCTTTCTGGCAGGCCAATCCAAGTTCAGGTCCATAACCCAAAATTATATGATCTACAAGTCCTGCTGGAAACATGGCATTGAATGGAGTCTTCCCATTGTTTTCCTGACCTACTCCTTGCCCCCCACCCACTTTTTTAATGGTTCAGTGTTCCGCTGTTCGCTAGGATGTGGAGAACTAGAGAGAATAGCTCTGCTAGCCTAACAACAGAAAAGCCTGAATAAATTACAAAAACAACTTTTTAGAGCTCTTCAGATTGCTGCGGTTGCAGGTCCAACTGTAGCCTGAGATCCAAGGAAAGGAAGGCTCTTTCAAGGAAGGATAAAGTAAGAGCTTTGGCTCCCTTGTAGCAGACCAAATAAAGGTGATCGTAGCAATGATAAAACCCAGACTCAGCTCATATCATAGCTCAATTCTAGACTGATTGACTCAACCACCGAATTAATGGTAACCCCTCCTCCCCTTGCCTCACTACCACCACCCAAAAAAAGTCTTGAAGTCTGGTCTTGGATGGAAAAGGAACAGCTGGACAAAATTAATTGCATTACAATTTTGCTGTGTTGCCCTTCTGAGCATACATTATAGAATCATAAAATGGTGCATTAAAGGAAATGGCTGATTTCATAGGGTATCCCCCAGCAATTTCTGTTGATGGAACATATTTCTCATAGTTGGGTCCTTGACACCAATCTAGGCAGGAAATACATGTGGCAAGAGTTCATATCAGGTCAGAAGATTTGGTGACATATTCTCTGGAGAATTTCAGAACTGGGGCTTCCTTATTATGTAATAAACAACAGCCTCTCAAATTTCTATAGTAAGCTTCTTGCAAAACACTAAGTATCTTGTATTTGTTTTTCTTATTAGTCTCCAAACATCTCCTTCAAATTAGGAAAACAATGGATACATCACCATTTGCCACATGTAAAAGTTAAAATAGTGGTGCGGTAGGTTCTTACTTGTTTCACAAACCCAGTTAAATAAAATGATCAAGTTAGAAGAAAAGATAATGGAGGCTTAGATTTTGTTGAAAACCCTCTAGTAAGAATCAGCATTATGTATGTGGGTAGGACTCAATAAAATACACTCCTTTTTTCACTAGAAGGAATTTGTTCAGGAGCAACCTCGTTAATTTTATCTTCTGAAAAGAACTTGGCCATCAAATTTATATCAAATACCAGAAGGCTGTCTTTTGGTTTTGAAAGGTGTCTGAGTCACTTAAGAATCACAGAGTTCTGTGCTTGGGGAAGACCTTTGGTGTTGAAAGGTGTCTGAGTCACTTAGGATATGTAGAAAGATGGCTCCCTGCCAGCTCGTGGGTTATCTAACATCTGAGCAGCCCAAAGTTCATGTTGGCTGTTTGCATTAATCACCGTAATTTGACTAACAAGCCCGAAGTGACAGCTTAGCATCAGCATGGCACCAGGGCCACAAACCAAACAAAGACAAAAAGAAAAAGGGAGGTGGTGAGGCAGAAATCCCGTTTCCCTCCATGGTGGTTGAGGGTTTCCAAAGTGTCAGTAGAGGCATCAACAATTCAAGCACAAAGAGATCGTGAAGGGAAGCCCAGGTGGGAAGAGGATAGTTCCAACTTCATGCTCTGCCAGCTCTGTTTTTACCTTTTTCTACAAATTTCAGCCAGTGTCTCTCTGGTACAGCCATGCCTGGACATCCAGGTAACCTTGGCTTCCCTTGCCATGCTCAAGAATTCAAACTGGACACTTTTGATTTCCAATAGATTTTATTTTTAGTTTTAAAATATGTCATCCTTCTAAGACCCAGGTGAAAATAGATTAAAAAAGAATGTTAACAAAATAGAAATGAACACATTATTTATAAGGAAACTGGGGGAAGAGCTGCACCTCTCACCACCATGACCACAACCAGATTACTTATTTTGTAAGTACCTAAACTCAAGCAATTGATTACCTTTGCTTTCTTTGCTTCTTTTTAGTAGGAAATTTGACCTACGGGTCGAAAGACCACGCTCCTCTCCACAATCAAGTACTTTTCCAAAAGTTCTCTCCCATTTCCTGAACTGAATTCACAGAGTTCTAGTTTGTGGGAATCCCCTTTTCAGCAAATTTTAACAAGAAACAGGGCTCCTTGGGACCTCTTGCATGCTTGTGTGCTTTGTGAATCTCCACAAGCCAATACGGCATGCATGCTTTCTCAAACTTCTTTGAAAAAGGAGCCCTTTTATTTCTCTCATTCACAACATCTATTGTTCCATATAACACAGCTCAGAAATTTCTGTCAACTTCATAAGTTAATTTTGTCTCCCAATGACAGGAGAGACTACTTCTTGTTCTAAAACCCAACACTGTATTATATCCTTTGCTCAGAACCCTACCTCCAGCTCAGAGTTCATTTGCTGAACAGGCTTACTTGAGTCAGCTGAGTCCAATCCCTCCTGCCATTATCTGCATGTCCCCAGGTGCTAACATAAAGATTAATATGCTACACAAAATAAGCCAGTCAGAGAAAGACCAATATCACATGATCTACTTACGTGTGGAATCTAATGAACAAAATAAACCAATGAACAAAGCAGATCCAGAGGCATGGGTACATGGAACAGACTGACAGATCTCAGAGTGGGAGAGGGAGGAAGGACAGGAAGAGACTAACCCAAGAACATATATGTGTATGTGCATAGCCCAAGGACACAAACAATAGGGCAATTAAGGCCTGGGGTGGAGCAAGGTTGGGTGGAAGGGGGATAAGGAGTGGGGGGAATGGGAGACATCTGTAATACTGTCAAGAAAACAGAAAAAAAAGATACCACTCTACAGCAGAGGGGACTTTCAGAATTGGATTCATTATGGTTATTCTTTATGGTTATTACACACATATGGTAACATCAAAAAGAGGGTGCTCCCATATTCCCCCAAGTTAACTCATAGCCCAGGAACATATTACGTTATCTCCTCACCAGATACTCAGCTTGCTTCCTTCTGCTTCGACTTAACAAACAATAATTTTTAAATCTATGCCTTAGAGTTTAGCCATAACACATACTTCATGGAAGATCCTGGATATTTAATAAGATAGAAATAGATATGCCCATACTTTTCCTTCAAGACATAGCCACCAGGCTTGTTCATAAACTGAAGTGTGATTTCAAAAAAAAACAGATGCCCTTCACAACTGTAAGTCTGCATGATCAGATTTTAAATTTTGATTTCTGAAAACAAGGAAATTCAGTGATAGACTCCTCTTTCAATTGTTCACTGAAATGTATTTCAGTTTTTTTTTAAAAAATTAGAAATGGATCAGGTTTGGAGAAATACTTATTTTGATCAAGTCAAAAGATTCTTTACCTATTTTGCAATTATGTATTTTTTAAAGTGTGCATTTGGAAGAAAACAAAGATAGCTGCAGGTGGGAAGAGGTGTCTCCTCTTCTCACAGAGATTTCAAAGCTTGAGTCATCCTTGTCATTTTCAGACTCAACGGCCCAAAGCTGAGTCACAGGGGTGGAATGAAGTGGGGGTTAAACTGAATTTTGAAATCAATCCAACAATTTTAATAGGTGGTCACCTGTGACATCACTCACAGAGGCTACTTCATTCATTGTCACCTCATATACCTTTTCTGGTCCTTTCCATGGCTCCCCAGAAAAAGAATACGTTAGGCTCTGTTCATCTCCCAGAAATGTCCTCTCCTCTGAGAGATAATGTGCTTACTAGCAAAACAGCTCCAAATATCTGGACTTGTATAGTTTAACACCCATATATCCTAAAGTTCTTATTAAAAGATCGACCATATTTTTCAAAAAAAATTTTAATTAATTTCAGAGAAGAATGGAGAGGGAGAAGGAGAGAAACATCAATGATGAAAGAGAAGCATTGATTAGCTGCCTCCTCATGCCCCCTACTCAAGTCCATAGCTCAGGCATGTGCCCTGACCGGGAATCGAACCATGACCTCCTGGTTCATAGGTGGATGCTCAACCACTGAGTCACACTGGCCGGGCAAAAGATCAACCATATTTTATGCCTATCTCTTAGAGTTCACTGTAAGGAATAAATGAGTTGGTACATCTCAGGGGATTATGGGCAGAGAACTAACCAAGCCTACTATAGACTCTATGTACCTTCTTCCTCATTATGCCCTTTCTCTTGTCTTTCCTAGCACATAAATCGTCCACCATCCACAGAACTCTTGAGATCACTTTCCCTCATTTGCCAAGACCAATAGGTAACCAGTCCTCTCAAGTCTACCTCTGCAAAGGTTCTCAAATTTGTTCTCCATTCGCCATCACCTTGCCACTGTTCAAGTTCAGAGTTATACCATGCCACACTACTGCCTTCCCCCCAACTGCTCTCAGCTCAAACCCTGTCTGCCACCTGTACACACCTGTTACACACAACAGAAGAGCAAGAAAGTCCCCTGCTCTTCCATGCCTTTCCCAGTCCTTCCAGGCAGAAATGGTCATCTGCCTTCTGTTCCCATAATAATACTTCTGTACATTCTAGGAGTGAGACATTTGTCTTATGCTAGTGTTGGTCATTTACAGGATCCATTTATCCAGAGATTTGGAGCCACTCAGAGATAAAAACTGTGGTTGCATTTCCTGCACTTAGCATAGATTAGGGGCTCGACAGATATTTATTAAATAATGAAATTATCAACTCTAAAGTACTTCTAGTTAATTTAACTTATGGACAAGTGTTATGAATCTACTAGATGCCCAGTGCACAAAATTCATGCATGGGTGGGGCCTTCATCCTGGTTGGTGATCAGGGCCTATCGGGGCCATCTCACCCAGTCCTGATTGGGGCCGGGCCGGCTGGGACCTGCCGGCTGCCAGCTGTCAGACGAGGCCTGCCAGATGGGGCTTGCCAACTGCCAGACGGGGTCTGCCGGATGCGGGAAGGGACTGGGGAAGTTGGATGGCTGTGGGAGGTTGGCTGTGGGAGTGCACTGACCACCAGGGGGCAGTTCCTGCATTGAGTGTCTTCCCCCTGGTGGTCAGTGCGCATCATAGCGACTGGTCGACCGGTTGTTCTGGTCATTTCGGTCCTAACAGTCATTTAGGCTTTTATATATATAGACTAGTGGCCCAGTGCATGGATTTGTGCACATTGAAAGGAAATCGGGAGTCCGTGCCCGTGTGCCCAGGGAGTTTCCATGTCCCTGTGAGCCGCTGGGAAGTTGTGTGGGGAGTCTGTCCTCCCCCCCCCCACAGCTTCCTGAAAAAATATTTCCAAGTGTCCCTTCTGCAGCCAGGGTTGCACCATGCCAGCCGGGAGGTCCCCAGGGGACGCCTTGAGCAGTGCTGGATGCTTTCCACCGCTTGGAGCTGGATAAGAGATGCTCCAAGGTGAACAATACAAAGTTGGGGATCTTGGAGGGTGAGGTGCTCTCTCGCCCATGCCCCCACCCTGCAGATCCATCTTTCTGAATTTTACCCCAATTACCAGTCACCACCTTGTGGCCACTTTTATATTGCTGCCTTCCTTTGTAGCCCCGAGGCAATCAATAAGGGATGAGATTTGATCTAGATGCCCAAGGCAGAGTTCCAGGAGCCTGACGGCGATATCAGGCTCATCCTGGTTACTCCGAGTGTCCACGCTTCATCCATTCCCTGGAGATTGTACCTGTAGGCTTATGGGGTATGTGCCTCATGGCAACTTCTGGCTGAGCTGTGGGTGTCCTTGGGGCCAGGTACCAGCACCACCAGGGTCCGTCCGCAGGAGCCGCTGTCCATGGGCCTACCCGCCCGCCCGCAGGAGCCGGGAAGGGTGTGATGGGCTCGGCCACGGACACACGTGGGAGACCTGCTCATTGGATTGGGATTTTCTCACTTTTTCCGGAACTCTCTCCAGAGGTGGGGACTGGTCCAGCTTGGAAGTGGCAGCTGGGGGTGGTAGGAAGGAAGGAGGGAGAAGGTGCATTCCCGGGTAAGGTGCATTCTTAGTATTTCAGTTCTGCATCCGAAGGAACATGGCAATAGCTAAGGGGTGGAGTGTGGCCCTGATGACTGAGGGGGAGGTCCAGGGGGCCGGCGTAAGTATCAAGGTCGTCCCGGTCACATGTGAACGTTCCATGCTGCATTTGTTTGTAGTAGATTGTACCTGCAGGGTATAGGGGGTGATTTTTCCACACAACTCCTGGCCCAAGTGTGGGGCTGCCTGAACTGAACAGGTCAGGCCAGCACCTGCTGGTGCCCCTCCACCCACCGGAGCTGACCAGCGCTCTGCAGGGATCCAGGAGCAGGTATTTGGTGCCAGGACGCCGACCTTTCCGGGAGATGGGGCCAGGGCCGGGTGGTAGGTGGAAGTTGCGAAGGGCTCACCCGCGGACATGCATGGGTGTTGGTCATTGGGCTGGACTTCACCGGCGCTCATTCTCGAGACAGGGGCCAGCCCAGGCAGTATGTGCATGAAGCACCTCTGTGGGTTTTTCCCGAGCCCGGATCTGGAGACCCAGAGGGCAATAGGTAAGGGGTGTGGTGCAGTCACAGGGTCTGAAGGGAGAGTTCCAGGGGCCAGCGGCGGCTGATCCATGGTCATTCTGGCTACACCCCCACCACCCAGGCATTGGGAGTGCAGTCTGTTCATTGGAGATTGTGCCTGCCAGAGGCAGGAGAGGCTGTGGTTGCCAGCCGTGAGCCTGGCTTCTGGCTGAGCAGTGCTCCCACTATTGGAGTGCACTGACCACCCGGGGGAGCTCCTATGTTGAGCGTCTGCCTCCTGGTGGTCAGTGCGCATCATAGTGACCGGTCATTCTGGTCGTTCCACCGTAATGGTCACTGGGCTTTTATATATATAGACTAGAAGCCCGGTGCATGAAATTCATTGCCGAGGTGGGTGGGAAGCATCCCTCAACCCAGCTTGCACCCTCTCACAATCTGGGACCCCTCGGGGGGTGTCTGACTGCCGGTTTAGGCCCTGTGGGATAGGCAGTTGGACATCACTCTCGCAATCTGGGACCGCTGGCTCCTAACCTCTCACCTGCCTGCCTGCCTGATCACCCCTAACCACTCACTTACCTGTCTGATTGCTCCTAACCACTCTGCCTGCCTGCCTGATTGCCTCTAACCCCTCTGCCTGCCTGATCGTCCCTAACTCCTCGCCTGCCTGATCACCCCTAACTACTTACCTGCCTGCCTGATCACCCCTAACTGCTCGCCTGCCTGCCTGCCTGATCGCCCCTAATGACTCTGCATGCCTTCCTGATCGCCCCTAACCACTCTGCCTGCCTGCTTGATTGCCCCTAACTGCTCGCCTGCCTGCCTGATCGCCCCTAACCTCCTCTGCCTTGGCCCCCGCCACCATGGCTTCATCCGGAAGGACCTCCAGAATGACGTCCGGAAGGTCACTCAGCTGTCCGGTCTAATTAGCATATTACGCTTTTATTATTATAAATACTTATATTTAATAAACTCAAGGATGCAAACACTACACTTCAAGAAAGAAGGAAAAGGGTGAGACATTGTACATAAACTTTTCCTATTTTCTATACATGAAACCTCATTCATTTGCCATTTGGCAGATTCTCTCAACTGCTTCCGAAGACTATTTGGAGTCTTTAATGCAAACAATTCCCTCAAGAATTAGACACATTTAATAAAGCACGTAACAGCTATGGCCAATAAATAGCTATTATTTTAGCTATTAATCACCAATTTTTATATTCACTGAATACTTGAAACTGTTTCCTAAATACAATCCCTGAAAATAGATGCTGTTTGCTTTTACTAGTATATCCCTGAACAAGTGCAACATTTGTAACTTGAGTAATTAGCATCCGGTCTGTTCTTTCTAAATTGCGAGTCTCTCCCTCTCTCTTGCTAGTGCTCTCTCTTTCTCCTTGTATCTCTGGTTTAATTAATGCTAATGCATACTGCCCTACAAGAATTTGCAAGCTGTACTGAGAAATAATGCAGTGTTAGTTTTGTAATTTAGTGCACAGAGCACATTTGTGCAAAAGCTTTGTAAACTGGGCCTGTGGTCAAAAGGAGCAATTAGCACTTTGTTAGTATGCAATGATGTACTAATCTGTGCAGTCCCCAAAAGCAGTTGTCTGTTCCATTTTGCCCTCATGTGCAAATTTTTTCCAGTGTATACAGCACTGCTCCAAAAATAACACATTGCACGCCTGGTGCTGCAAATTGGGTTCATGATGATAAAGACATATCAATTAGAAAATATTTGTAGGGGGGAAATGCACATGAGTTTGGCCCTACAGTTTCCAGCCAAACAAGGATGTTGGTGCACAGCCTTTTAGGGGAGCTATAGTTCTCTGGTCCTCCCTCAAATTTCACAAGTGAAGTTGTCTTCACCTTCAGAGAAGACTATGGGAAGGGCATTTGGTGGGAAGCTAAGACCTCAAACCAGAATAGTTAACCCAAAATCACACTAAGGCAGACTTCGTTAACACTGCAGACTGATTTGCATTTAAACAGACACCATCCGTTCCTTTATTTAAATAGCACAGAGGAACCATCTAACAATATGTGTATCCTTTGGACTTCTCAAGTTCTTAGTGAAGCACATGACCATGTCAGGTTAATGATGAAAATAATAATAATGTATTATATTTTTACAGTGATTTGCAGTTCCCCAAGATATTTCATGTACATCGGCTCATTTGTGTCTCACCACACATCTGTGGGTAGGCATCACCATCACCACTTTGCTGATGTGGGAATGTGGGCTCAGAGAGGTTGGTTAACTAGCACAAAGTCACACAGGAGACAGTACTTTGTAGTGGTTCGAAGCATAGGCTCTGAGGCCAGGCTGCCTGCAGGCACATTTTCACTCTGCTTCTGTCTGACCCTGTGAACTTGGCTTCACCCTTCTGCACTCCAGGTTCCTCATCTATAAAATGGGGATGATAACTATAGTACCTACCTCAGGAGGTTATTATGAGGTTTGAATGTAAAGCACTTAAAATAATGCCTGATGCCAATATGTGCTATAAAACATAAGCTATTGTTATTATTATTTAGCATATAAGTGACAAAGCTAGGACTTATTCTCAGATATGGTGAGCTTTCAAAAGAGTCAGAGGTTATCTAGTAAATATAACTATCTTTCATTCTCAGGGATTTATTTTTCAGGCTATAAAAGTATCAGACATACTAGTATTTGTGAAGATAAGAGAGAGCTGAAGGGAAAATTAATGCTATTAACTTGAGGAAAAGCTACTGCAGGGAGGATATGGAATACTGTTCTTTATTATCATCAAAGGAGAATACAACAAGCTGGAACTCAGCTGAAGCATGCTTTTGATTTAATAGAGAGAAAAAGCCTGACAGTGAGAAAGGGGATTCTCAAGGAGTGTGGCGGACTACAAATAATGACCACCCTCCAGCACCTTTCCTTGTATCTATGGCCCTTGCGAGGTAACTGTGCATCTCCCACCATCAAGAGGTGGAGGCTATTTCCCACCTGGGGTTCTAGGGTGACCTTGTGGCTTGCTTGGGCACACAGAATGTAGTGGAAATGATGGTGTGCCAGCTCTGCATCTAGACCTCGAGACACTTTACAACTTCTGTTCTTGTCTTGGAAAGCCGACCAGTTAGCTAGAGGATGAGAGAGCCCATCACCCCCTTCCCCCAGAGGGTAGCTAGAAAACTTAGGAGGCAGCCATCCAGCCACTGGCACCTGACTGCAGGTGCATAAATGAGCCCTGCTGAGCCTAGGCCAGATAGCTAACCCACAGAAACATGTGCTCATTGTGTTGTTGTTTCAGGACGCTAGGGTTTGGGTGGTTTGCTGTACTGGGAGACCATGGCACATTTGATCTTAACAATCCTAAAAGACAGAATAGATATTGACACTATCTAGAAAAAACTATATGGTATAAAAGGACGAAATTGGAGACTAGTGTGTGCTTTTTTCTAAAACACATGCTTCTCTGAGTTGATGAAGTGGAGGTTTAAGCTCCAGCTAAAGGATTACTTCCTGTTCATAAGCAAACAGCATAATATTTTAATCATGTGTTTACTAAACATTATTGAGCATCTTCTATGTGTTAAATACAAAAAAAATGATTTCTTTCCTAGAAAAATAAATTGTGACAAGTATAACTTAACTATATTTTGTTCACTAGATGATATTCAAAATCAAGGCTTTTTTAAAAAAAGAAATAAATTACATTTCCATAGTAATCATGTAAGCTTAATGACAATATTACATGAAAAACAAGTTTAAAAATGTGTCAGCGCATACATAAATCTAAGTGTACCTCCTTGTAAAAAGCTGAAATTCTAAAATCAGGCATTTAAGCAGATGTCAGGCCATGTCATTATTTTATTTTCCCCACCAGAATTTGGTAGAACATGACTGAACCCTTCAACTAAACTTTTGCCAAAAATGTATATACCAGCCAACATTTCCTGTCATACAGATTTGACACATCAAAGCTGGGCTATCTCATTCTCTATCTTCCCTTTGGCATTTGGTAACCACAATTTTATTCTAATCCTCATTCTAAAGAAATTCCTCTTCCTTCACATTTCTTTTCCTCTAGATTTGTCAGCTGTGGTTGGGGCCACTGACCCTCTCCCTTCTGGTTTCAGCACTGGTGCTATTTTCAATCATGGCATCATCCTGGTTTGGGGATCAACCTCCTTACACTCAGGGTGTAGCAGGATGGCATGAAGCCCTCTTCAATTTCTCACTGTTGGCTTCACATGGGAGGCTTGGTGTCTCTTGTAGTTGCAGAACAATTATTTAATTTTTCTAATTGCCTGGAGCATAGTACCTAATCCACAGTGTTCTCTCGTTCATTCTCTTGTTCGTTCACTCAACAAATAACTATCAATCCAGGCAATATGCTGGACATCGTAAGACAAAATGTGAGCCAAATATGACCTTGAACCTTTATTTATGGAGTTCAGCGTCTAGTAGAAGAGTCAGGCCATTTTACAATAATCACAAAAGCAAATGTAAAATTGCTCCTGGGACAAGTGCCACTTGATCTGAATACTTTATAACAGCTTTCATGAGGTGGTTTGTTAAACATGCAGATTTCAAGGCCTCATCCTATAACTTCTGGTCCAAATCTATGAAGGTGAGACCCGGAATCTGTCCTGTGTTCTGAACTACCCATGACTTAAAAAATTATATTGTCTAAAGCAGACAGGTAAGTTGGAAAATGATGAGGCTGAAACTATTCAAAACCCTATCAACTCCTCAGCCTGAGCCCTGAGCAAATAGAAGAAAAGACACAGGTACAGTTAAAGAGCTTTAGACGTGAGGCCTCTTATAGGCCAAGCCAGCTCATCTCCCAGTGCCCTGGAGTTTGTCACAGGACCTCTCTGTGCCTGTTTTCTCACATCTGTACCACACTGCCAAAGCTTCCAGCAATTAATGCTACATTCTAAACTGATGGTCTATGGTGACTCCTATTTTTCTTATACACTGTGATATCAAGCATTTCACCTTACTTGCATTCTGGTTGCCAATTGAGACTTTCTCACAGTACTATAAATCAGGGTTCAGCATGTTGTAATTCATGTGTCGAATCATAAAACTATTTCATGACATAATACAATTATATGAAATTTAAGTTTAGTGTTCACAAATGCAGTTTTATTGGAACGTATAATTATGATTAGTCATTTATATAATTATCTATGGCTGGTTTTGTTCCAGCCATACCCTACACAAAGGCACAACTGAATAATTGTGATAGAGACCATATGGACTACGAAGCTTAAATATTTACTCTAATTTTTTTAAGACAAAGTTTCTGACTCATGCTTTAAATTAACCTCGCAGCCTCTTTAGTCAACTTACTAATAAATTACCAAGCTCCTGTGAAGCAAATCATTAATTTGTAATGCAAATAATTGCCCCATACTTGAAATCCTTCATAAGCTTGACTTTTCATATTGAATTTTCTCAAAGCTAAAAATGCCCTCATCTCTATGTAGTTATGACTAACCTACTGTTATTCAGGTAAATCAGAACATGTACAACTTAGTAAAGCATCTAACATACTTATCAGTCCACTGCATATTGCCTACTTTTCTACAAATAGTAAGACAAAAATCAGCACAGAGTCTCTACTTCCAATTCTAATTGATTTATCTGAAACAGAATTAATTACTTTTGGCTTGAAAACCACTTTGGGTTAATGTTATACATTTGAATGATAACATTGTATGAATATGCAAAATGCTTTTGAAAACAGATAATTCACACCAATGACAAGGAGGCCCAGGACAGATTAGCACATTGCTTGGGAGAGAGGATTAATTGATTTAAAAAATGATGTAAGTTTATAGAATCACCTTGTAAACTGTGCCCAGAGAGACACACGCTGTTGACAACAATCTTTCAGTAAAGATACCATAACATATTTGGTAAACATAATGGGAGTTGCACTTGCAGGAGACCTCATTACAGCTCTTGGCTATGAAATCTTGGTGGGGAAGCGAGGTGAGACTGCTGGGTCTTCTGTGATAAGTATTGAGTTTGTGGACTATTAAGGAGGTGAGAACCAGTAAATAAGTAGGGTTAGGCTGCACAGCACTTTTCAAAATTCATTCTGTCTTTGATATTTAGACTGCTAGAGACATGCATTCACAGATTCAACTAGAGACTAGGAAATACATTTTAAATATAATTATTATTTTAGTTGGTTTTGATTTTTTTGTGTGTGTGTATCAGATACTACTCCTTAAAGCAGTAAAATCTTTTAAAGGAGAGAAATTAGATTTGAGGAGAAACAAAACAGACAGCTAATAAATAACCTTTGGATATCACCTTCCATACCTTTCCCATCTCTTAATAGGCTCTTGAGGGAGCAGAAAAAAAAATTTAAAAACCCAGTGGAAAAGAAAATTAAAATTAATTCCTCTACCATGGGCCAATCCTAAGCAATCTAATATAGAAATCAACATTTTAAAAAAAATTTATACTCCTCAACCCAGAATTTGTTTTGTAGTAAATTACTTGCTTATTTCTTGATCATCAATTCAACAAGTAGTTACTGAGCACCTGAGAAGCACCAGGTAAAATTCCTGGCAGTTCTACAGAAAGCTACTTTAAGAAATAGAGCCTGCTGTATGAGGATAGGAGCGATGCTATAACAAACAATGCAAATATCTCACTGAATAAACATAATATGAGTTTATTTCTTTCTCATGTAACTTTTCAGTGTGGAAATTGGGTCCCAGGCTCCTTCCAGCCTGAAGCAGCTGCCTAGGTGGAATAGGAGCAAACAGATTGAAATTGGAAATGAAGTTGAAGGGCTACATTTGGTCACTATGTTCCAAGAATCTCCCTTGTACAGATTTCTGGATTATTAAGCCTGATAAACTCAATGTTACTTTTCAAGAAAGATGTTAAAAAGATATATCCATCGCTTCATCCTGGTTCAAGCATTTAGTGACTTGGTTTCTACATTCCCCTACTCTCATGCTCTATCCAATCACCCACCTTAACTAATTGGAGTCTCAACCATCTCAAAATGAACTTTACACTGTAATGGGGGTTCTATTTCATAGAGAACTTAGCCAAGAAACTTAAAACTTACATTAAGTAAAAATTATAGAATTGACTAAATTATTCATGTAAAAAGGCACATCATGCAGAATTGATGGCATCATTAGATTATTGTTGGAGGCTGAAGACCAAAGTATATTACATGATACGTTAGCTGGTGTTCAAAGATGGTCCCCAATGAATAGCAACCCCAGTCTTTCCTCCCTTGTGCTATCCTCTCAAAGACTGAATCTGGGCTGGCCCTGTGACTCCCTTCAACTGTAGAATGCAGGGGAAATGACACTAGGACAGTTCCAAGCCCTACGTCAATAAGAAGGCCTAGCAGCCTTGAGCCATAACACACGTAAGATGTTCAGCTACTTTGCTGGAGAGACCACATGAAGCAGAGATCAACTGAAGGAGAGAGAGAACCAACTGAGGCCCAGGCTTAGGTGTCCTTACCTGTCAGACTTGTGAGTGAAGAATCATAAATGCTTGAGCCCCACCCTCAACCTTACAACAGCTACAGAGACCCTAAGTGAGACCAGCGAAAGAACCATCTAACAAAACCTATTTAAATTTAATGGGAGAGAAGATGATGGCTTTTTCTCATGATGGTCTGTAGATGTCACTGTGGGGAGTGCCAATATGCCAATGGTTTAGCTGATGCCAGGAGAAGTAGGAAGCTCTTACAGGGGATGGATGTGTCTTGTGGTCAAAGCTTGGTGAGAAAAATTAGATTATTAAATTTCCAGGGTCCTCTAAGACGGGTTATCAACCCCTCTCTCATGGCTACCCTCTCCCCAATGCAGGCTCCCATTTCTTTACAACTTTATTTCCTACCACCATTTGCCTACCTGGTTCTTGAGGTTGGCTGGACGTATCAGGTAGTCACAGCCACTAGAGGAGAATAGGAAGGAGAAGGCCAACATCCTTTACTGAAAGAAAAAGCGGCTCCATGAGACTACAGAAACAGGCTGAAAAGAACGTGGAGAAGAAAACTGACAGATACACAGAGGTCCTCAAGACTCATGGACTCCTGGTCTGTGCCCAATAAAATTGACTGTTAATTCCTTATAAAATAAAACTAGTGGGAGAAATAGCATGCAAGTGTTCTCTGAATTCGGTCTTTGTTAAGGCTTAAGCTGGCCTGGATCATTTGAATAGCCACTCTCCAGAATGACAACCCACAGAATATACAGAATAATTAAACGGCTGTATTTTTAAGCCACTATATATTGGAGTGGTTTGTTCTGCAGCAATCCTACATAATAAAATGGTAATATGTAAATTACCATCACTCCACTACGCCCACGATTGGGCCAGCAGGAGGCGCAGGGGGCGGGACTCAGGGTGGCCGGGGTAGCTGATTGGGCCAGAAGGACGCTGAGCTCGCGGTGCCTCTGGCGCCGCGAGCTCAGCGTCTGTACCATGGCTGCCGGAGGCTTTCGGAAGGCCTGGGGTGCCTGCGGACAGCCAGCCGGACAGGTCCCCCGCGATCAAAGGCCAAAGCGGGGGACCTGGCCGCCTGTCTGCTCCGGCGCAAGGCCTTTCGAAAGCCTCCGCAGCGCCGGAGGCTTTCGGAAGGCCTGGGGCGCCTGCGGACAGCCAGCCGGACAGGTCCCCCGCGATCAAAGGCCAAAGCGGGGGACCTGGCTGCCTGTCTGCTCCGGCGCAAGGCCTTTCGAAAGCCTCCGCAGCGCCGGAGGCTTTCGGAAGGCCTGGGGCGCCTGCGGACAGCCAGCCGGACAGGTCCCCCGCGATCAAAGGCCAAAGCGGGGGACCTGGCCGCCTGTCTGCTCCGGCGCAAGGCCTTTCGGAAGCCTCCGCAGCGCCGGAGGCTTTCGGAAGGCCTGGGGCACCGGCGGACAGCCCGCTGGTGCACCAGGTGCATGATTAAATCATGCACTGGGCCTCTAGTATATATATAAAGGCAGGCATTTAGAGTGAATATGGGGACTCTCAAACCCACACAACAATTTCTTTTCAGAGCTGGGATTTTCCATTTTGTTCAATGGTTTCATATCTCTAAGCAGCGCCTAGCCACTCTGTTACATTAAGACACAAATCTTAAAATATTTCACTTGGAAGATTTGGGAACACTCCTGACTCCCAGAGACTTAAGAATGCTTTTATTTATTTATTTATTTATTTATTTATTTATTTATTTATTTGAAATTAAATGTGAATTTCATTGAGATCTTGAGATCCAGTAGAACCTATAACTGAGAATGCAGACAAAAGCAATCTTCTAAGGTGGACTCCCCAACATATGTGCACCCACCACTGCTGAAAGTGTGGAAATGTAGTTCCTTTCTCAAAAGCATGAGGCTTTCTGAAACAGGCCTTCAATCCAGTGAAGTGTCTAAAAGAGTAAAATAACCCACTCACACAGGCTCATGAAATCATAATAATAATAAAACCCCTCAGATTTTTTTTTCAGCTCTGAAGCAGCACCTGCCATTAGCTGTGGTGGTTCCTATTTTCATATTGTCTGACAGTAGCAGTTGGATCAGGTTTGAGCCAGTGTGACTGAGAGGCAGGCTCCCTGCTTCCACAAAGCTGAATTTAATAAGATGAGAACAGCATGCCAAGATGGGGAGCTCCCTCCCTAACACTTATCCTGACACCAGCCCCTCAGCGGGGCCGTATTGCTGCGGTAATCTGGGTGAGCCGGACAGAGCGTCCTGCTTACAAGTTCAATATAATGGAACAGCAGGGGGTGAAGGGCTGGCAGAAAAGCTTAGCAAAGTTAAAGCCTATTACTCTATGCTTGAGGAAAAATGAGTCACAAAATATTACACCCAGAGCAAGACTTGAACCTGCCAAATGCAGCAGCAACACACGCTAAGCCTTGTTCATAATAGTGCATTCATTATTCTGTGGTCCAGGATAATGTGGATTTAAATGTCTTTAACCCTAATGGAAATGTATATGCAAATTTTCCTATAAACCCATCCCTCCCTCGCTTTTCTTTTGCCCTGTTTGAATCTGATAGGCAAGGTGACTGTACTCTACATATGTCAAAGAAAATGATGCCTTTTTAATCTGCCTTCAGTAGCAAAAAGAAGACAAGAAACTGAAATTGGACAGAAAGAAATCTCTCAGCTGCATATATGGCCTTTGTTGTTGTTTTCTGCCTCTTGTGGTGTGGAATTTAAAACCAATGGGAGAAATAGCAAGCAAGTGGTCTCAGTGTTCAGCTGGTTTGAGGTTTAGGCTGACTTCGCTCATTTAAATATCAACTCTTCATTATAAGTGAGTTCTAACACAAAATCTTCCATACTAGTTAATCGAATCTAACTCTTAGATTGGAACAGACTTGTCTCATACTTTCAATGGACCAATGCCCCAAAACCAATCTAGGACTCCTTCTAATTAAAGACCATTATTTAGAATCCTGATCATTAAACTGTTTGAGGACTGGTTTTTGGTTTTTTTAAGAGTAACAATAGAACTAAGAGGGGATTCCTTCTGCTCACCCTAGACTAGCTACAAGTTCTTATTACAATAAAGACCACAGACCATCAGGTGTGGTGTCAATGACAGCAGCCACCAATTACTGAGCTCTTACCACCGGCCAGGCGCTTGGTTTGATGCTTTATAGTCATTACCTCTAATCTGTATGTAGTGGGTTATATATATGGTCTCACTGTTTCTCGATGTACAAAGACATTTCAGCTTCTTTATTTATAGATGATCTCATCTTCTACATGATCCTCCCATGGGGAAACAACATCAAACCTCAGACTTGCCAAATTGTCTTTTATTCCCTTCTGGTTTCAAGTCTGTTTGGATATGTGTTGTCTCTTAGTCTTTTAGAGTTCCTTCCCTTTTTTTATGCCCTTCAAAGATGGTGTCTGGATCTGATATGCCAATTGCCAGTGGAGACTGAAGGCTCCAAGAATTCATGAACAGAGTTAATAGTCAAGGACCACAGTGAGAAGCTCGTAATAGCCAGTTAGGTCCTGCTTGCTCTCCAGTCCACACAGCCGACGGGACCAACCATCCCTGCAGGGATCCAGAAGTTACCACCGAAAGAGAAGTGGGGAAGTGAGAGAGGAAAGGGAAGGCAATTATGCATTATAGGTCAGTTTCCACTGTGAGCAACTAGACCTTAATCCCATGGGAAAAATCTGGGTGATAGAATAGAGAACAGAATTATTCACCCAAGGGTTGAGGAAACTGCAGCATTTGTACACCGATTCCTATCACTCACTGGTTGAGGACCACGCCCCCTGGGATGATGAAACTGTTCTTATATAAGTGTAGAATGAAGATATACAGATGGCAAATAAGCATATGAAAAGATGCTCAACACCATGTGTCATCAGGCAAATGCAAATTAAAACGAGATACCACTACACACCTATTTGAATGGCAAAAATCCAAAAAACCAACAACAGGATATGCTGGTGAGGATATGTAGCAACACATTCCCATAGGTAGTCAGAATGCAAGATGATACAGACATGTTGGGCAACAGTTTGGCAGTTTCTTGCAAAACCAAACATATTCTTACCATATGTGATCCTGCAATAGCACTCCTTGGTATTTACCTAAACAATTTGAAAACTTACATCCACAAAAACCCACACACAGATGTTTATATCAGTTTTATTCATGATTGCCAAAGCTTGGAAGTAACCAAGAAGTCCTTCAGTAGATGAATGGATAACTAAACTGTGGCACATCCAGACAATGGACTATTATTCATCAATAAAAATGAACGTGTCGTGAAGCCATAAAAAGACAGGGAGGGCCGAAACTGGTTTGGCTCAGTGGACAGAGCGTCGGCCGGCGGACTGAAAGGTCCCAGGTTCGATTCCAGTCAAGGGCATGTACCTTGGTTGCGGGCACATCCCCAGTAAGGGGTGTGCAGGAGGCAGCTGATCGATGTTTCTCTCTCATTGATGTTTCTAGCTCTCTATCCCTCTCCTTTCCTCTCTGTAAAAAATCAATAAAAATATATTAAAAAAAAAAAAAAAGACAGGGAGGAAACTTAAATACACATTGCTAAGTGAAAGAAGCCAATCTAAAAAGGTTACATAGTATATGCACCCAACTAGACAACATTTTGCAAAAAGTGAAACACTGGAATCACTCAAGAAGCTTTCAAAATTATTGACGCCTGGGTCCCCTACCATGGATTTCTGATTTACTAATAGGTCAGGGTAAGGCCTGAGCATTGGGGTTTTTTAAAGTTTTTCAGATAACACAAATGAGAGGCCAAGGCTGAAAATCATGGCCCTAGATGCATGCTAGTAGAGCCTTGCATCTCAAAGTGTGGTCTTAGGTCAGGAGTATCACCAGGGAGCTTGTTAAAAATGAGCAAACTTGAGCCCCACCCTGACCTAATAATGAGAATCTGCATTTTTAAAAAATATATTTTTATTGATTTCAGAGAGGAAGGGAGAGGGAGAGAGAGATAGAAACATCAATGATGAGAGAGAATCATTGATCGGCTGCCTCCTGCATGCCCCCTACTGGGGATCAAGCCCACAACCTGGGCATGTGTCCTTGACCGGAATCAAACCAGGGACTCTCCAGTCCACAGGCCGACACCCTATCCACTGAGCCAAACAAACTAGGGTGAGAATTCCCAGAGGATTCATGTTCACAGTAAAGTTTGAAAAGCCCTGAAACCGAGTTCTCCTACCCACCTGATTTCAGAGCACTCATCACCAGATCTCACCTTTTCCTCACTTGAGCTCCTCCTTCCTAGGATGTCAGGATTTAAGACAAAACCAGGAACTCACTACATCTGCCCTTTCTCCAAAGGGTGTGGTTCTTACCTTCTACTTTGCAGGCATGAACCTGAGGAGTCTTCTCTTTTTACCCTACCCTGTTCTCCTCCCCATCTTCCCAGACTCAGTTGCCATCTTCAGACACAGCCTTCACTACACCTAGTATTTATTAACACCAAGGCTCCATACTTGAATTCAAGTAAAGACAGGAGGCAGAATCAATGTCTTAGGGGGATTAAAAAAACCCTTTTTCTTTAAAAAAAATAAGTTAGCTACTGGTTTCTCCCTAAATTGCCGTAACACAGAGATGTGTTGAGATGGTATTAAAATAGAATCTTATCCACTACAGGGTGGAAAGTGAAAAGTAACATGGAAGGGATGTCTAATGATTTGGAAAAAGAAAAAGATCCACCCGCATTAGTAAAAAAATTATGAGGTGTCTATGAACAGAGAAACCTGAAATGTGCTAATTGAATGCCCTCGGATGCCATTAGCGGGGCAGTCCTCCATAACTAACAGCACAAGCACATCTGAGCAGAAACCTGAGCTAATAGCAAACAGGACTGTCTTGATGGCCTAAGAAGGATTCTGAGTGCATGAGTCAGCAGGTAAGGAAGGGTCTTTGTGTTCATCAGGAATCCTCCACAGACAAGAGGGAAATTTTCCTCTGGTTGAGTATGCCATGCCATGGTCAAAACCCAAAGAAAAGACAAGTTTGATTTTTAGGGAGAACAATAACACCTTTTCGTAGGAATATGTGCGTGCACACATGTACTCATGTACACACACACACACACACACACACACACACACACTCCAACTCACAACTCTTGCTACTCAAGATGTGCTCCATGAACCAGCAGCATCTGGCCACAGCGCCACACCTACTGTTTAAGACTGCACATGGAGAGATCCAAGATGGCGGCATAGGTAAACATCTGGGCTGCTGCCGTCCACAACAATTTACAAAACTACAACTAAAAGACAGAACGTCTATCATCCAGAACCACGGGAAAGCTGGCTGAGTGGAAGCTCTACAACTAGACCGAAAGAGAGGGGAGCAAGCAGGGCACAAACGCTGAAAAACTGAGGTACAGGGAACCGCGCGGGCGCGATACGGGCTGGTGGTGAAACCCAGCTGGCGGCGGGCGTTGCTTTCTTCAATCCGAAGAGAGATAAGCTCCCAATCTCTCTGAAATCCAGTTTCTGGGGAGAGACTGGGCTGTCTGCCATTGGGTCGGAGAGTGAGGGTGGCTTGCTAGCAGAGCTGCATGGAGGTACAATTGTTGGCTGCGCTGGGGCGCGAGACTGCGGGGACGCGGTTGGAGGCGGCTCACTGCCAGTCATCGCTGTTTGCCATGCCCTAGCCTAATGACGCCCTGAGACTCCACCCCGCACAATCTACAAACACACCCAAGCTCCTAGCAGCGGCTTTTGCATATGAATGGCCTTCTCTATTGCAGTTTAAGCTAGTAAACTTGCAACCCGGTGCAGACAGCTCCAAAGCCTCCAAGCTCCAACCAGGGAGTAGAGGATGGCAGTTCTCGCTGTAGCTCCTGCAGGGTGGCCTCAGACAGTAGCTGAACTGCTCCCCATTGGAGATCCAGAAGCCAGTATACCTAGTGGTCAGTGTGAGACACCAGATTTCAACTCCTCACATCCATAAGTGACACATTTGGGAGGCGGACTCAGTGAGCACTAAAGCCCCACTGAAACAAGTCCTGTACCATAAGCATGTCTCCAGTGCAGCAGTGCTTCCATTATAGACACAGCGGGTCCTCACAGCTAATTGGCCTGGAGGTCAATTCCTCCCAGTGCACCAACAGCAATCAAGGCTTAACTACACCAAGACTTTGCACTCAGCCCACAAAAGGGTGTACCAAGAGCGACCACCTAGGGTGATTGGGGAAGCTGAGCTACCGGCCCCTATAGGTCACTGACCACACAAAGCCACTCCATCAACACAGGGAGGCATCCAAAATGTGGAGACACCGAAGCATGTCACGAATAGGAGAGATGGAGGAAAGTAAACTACTGGACGACACAGTGTTCAGAACCACATTTATAAGGTTACTCAAGAATATTCTAAAAACCGCTGAGAAACTTGAAGAGACCTACGAGGAACTTAGTGAGACTTTCAAGGACCTTAATGAGAATGCCAAAGAAATGGAAAAGGACCAGTCAGAAATTAAGCATATGCTATCTGAAATAAAGAATATACAGAAACTCAACTGTAGATCACCGTACCCCAAGAGTCAAACCAAAGATCTGGAATATGAGGAAGCAAAAAACACCCAACCAGAGAGGCGGAAAGAAAGAAAAATCCAAAAGTGTGAGGATAGCGTAAGGAGCCTCTGGGACAGCTTTAAGCATACCAACATCCGAATTTTTGGGGTGCCAGAAGAAGAGAGAGAGCAAGATACTGAAAACCTATTTAAAGAAATAATGACAGAAAACTTCCCCCACCTGGTGAAAGAAATAGACTTACAAGTTCAGGAAGCGCACAGAACCCCAAACAAGAGGAATCCAAAGAGGACCACATCAAGACACATCATAATTAAAATGCCAAGGGCAAAAGACAAAGAGAGAATCTTGAAAGCAGCAAGAGAAAAACAGTTAGTTACCTACAAAGGAGTACCCATACGACTGTCAGCTGATTTCTCAACAGAAACTATGCAGGCCAGAAGGGAGTGGCAAGAAATATTCAAAGTGATGAACAGCAAGAACCTACAACCAAGATTACTCTACCCAGCAAAGCTATCATTCAGAATTGAAGGTCAGACAAAGAGCTTCACAGACAAGAAAAAGCTAAAGGAGTTCATCACCACCAAACCAGGATTACATGAAATGCTGAAGGGTATTCTTTAAGAAGAGGAAGAAGAAGAAAAAGGTAAAGGTAAAAATTATGAACAACAAAAAGACATCAAATACATACCTACCAACAAGTGAATCTAAAAATCAAGTGAATAAAAAATCTGAAGAACAGAATGGACTGGTGAATATAATAGAATCAGGGACATAGAAAGGGAGGGGACGAACAATTCTCAGGGGGAAGGGGGTCTGAGGGGTGCAGGAAAAGACTGGACAAAAATCTTACACCTATGGATGAAGACAGTGGCGGGAGGTAAGGGCATGGGGTGGGGTGGGGAATCCGGTGGAGGGGAGCTATGGGGGGAAAAAAAGAGGAACACCTGTAATAATCTGAACAATAAAGATTTATTATTTTTTAAAGAAGGAAAAAACCCCTGCACATTAACAAGGACCCCACGTTATTTGTATGCACATCAAAGTTTGAGAAGAATGGCTCTAAACCAGTGGCTAGCAACTTTGGCTGCACACTGGAATCACTCAGAGATTTCAATATGCAGCCAGTTTGGAAAACTGTTGATCTAAAATAAAAGTTAAAAATATGCCCTCTCTTTTCCCTTCATATTGAGCCTTTTGACCAGTTTAAAAATAGAGGAACACTTCAAGACTGCTGTTGGAACACCTGGCTTATAACCATTTTAAAGACTAGTCTTATTCTGTTTTGGTAATTAATTATCTCTCTATGTATTTGCTTCCTGAGACCAAGGACCTTGTCTTTGTGTCTGCTATCCCAACAAAATTATTAGTAGAGTCCCTTTTCAATCCCCAAAGTGTTCAGATTGGACAGTACTGTCACCCTAAGGAGAGCTGACATCTATTGACCTTTTACCTTAGCTAAGCACTCTGTTAAGCAAATTATTTCATTAAATCCTCACAACATGCCTCAGAGATTATGTACCATTATTATTTTCAACTTATAGGTGAAGAAACTGAGTAGTAAACAGTAAAATCTAGATTGTAACCTATGAAAATGATCCTAAAAGTCAGAATGCTTAACTATAATGTTCCATCTATTAATGAAAACTTGCAGTTAGAGTAAGATACCATGGAATTGTCTGTTCTGCTTGGGAAAATAATGTGTTTGGTAGAAGGTTAGGAGACAAGGATAGAAAGATAATTTTATAGGCAATGTTAGTTTCTCATCTTTCTCTTCTTTAGTTGGCTTAATCTAACATATGAGATGAGGTAAAAACATGTATTTCCAGAAGGTGTGTACATATATGTACATGTCCAGAGATATTGGTGGAGAAGAGGTCATGAAGGAGCTGAGATGGCATTTGCCACAGAGTACAGAAGGCTTACGATCCTACCTTTGGCTCTCAAGCTTCACTGAATCACCAAAATGAAGGGAAGTCTTCAGCCATGGCTTCAGACTGAGGCAAGATGGGAACCTCATCAAGCCTGTGTTATTGTTGGAGGGTTGATTCAAAAATAAAAGGCCTAAGTTTCAGCTGGTCCCAAACTATGGAGAATCTTATCTACACAAAGCCCCCATTTGCCAATGCAAATCTGGTAATTGGACTCTTAATTACCCTATTTGCACACATAAATGAGGGGTGTGCCTGCAGAGAAATCAGAGCCTACTCTTAAAACTTTGGCCCCAAGCAACGAAATCACATGCTTTTGTCAACAGGAAAATTGGTTAGAATTGTGTTTATTTCTGCTAGTGTTAGGCCACATGTATTTTCACTGCAGCCTGATGTCTATTGAGTGAAAGCTTAGTTTAAAAAAAACACACACACAAAAAAAACAATGTTATGCATGCAGAAAACCTAGATAGTAATTGCCAACTATGTGCCAAGAATCCTTTCATTGTATGTAGAATGCAAGACCTGAAAAAGAAAACCTTTTTGCAACTTCATATGCTTGGGCACACTCAGCAGCCTTATAGTCATAATAAAGACAGAAGGGCCTTTTAAAAGAATACTTTAAACAAAATATCCAGCATGGATTAATCTCTTGAATAAATGATTTGGGCATTGAAATTTCTCATTTCCCTAGGGCAGGTAAACAGGTGAATTTTCTCTGAATATCTTCTAGCTAGACAGTGAACTAACAATGTCCTTAGGGAGAAAATGTTCTTTGATTTGGAAGCATGTATCGTGAGTATGTCCATCTGGGTTTCCTCTCCATGAATCGAAACAGTCAAGATTTGGCTGTCTCTTAATCTCTGATTTATATATAAGACCTGGGTTCTAGTCCTGGCTCCAACTCAAACTAGCCACATACTCTTAAGGATTGATTAAATTATTTATTTGAACAATGGTCAAGGGAAAAGGGACAGCTTGTCAGGGAGAGTCAAGCAGTGTGTTGGGAAGTAGAGGCAGGCCATGGGAGGCCACTAAGGTGTCAAAGGTAAGGGAAGATGAGCAATAAAGAATGATCAGTGGGTTCTGTGATTTGGAGTTCAATAATAACGTTATATTTGTTTTGGTCACTAGATGCTCAAGAAATACTTATTCAGTGAATGACTTAATTACCAGCATCATTTATTGAGCCACTTTGTAGGGAGCATTATGTGAGGAGTCTGAAGTAATTAGGAAAAAAATTGAGACCGTGCCTACAAGGTTATTGAAGAGCAAAAACCCACCAAAGTGCAACAATATCAAATAAGACAGAGTTGAAAGAGTCAATGTGAGAATTAGGAGACAAGATGACCTTTGAATTTCTACATGGCATTAGGACACCTACTATGTATTCCATAAAAGGTTCCCCTACTGCCTGGGGTTCAGGAGCTTAGACTATGGAAAGACTAGAGCTGGCTTGCCTCTTCCATGGCTGTGATCTCCTTAGGTTCAGCAGATGCCAACCAATGTAGAAGAACTATGCACCACGGACTGCCCCACCTTAATACAATGAAAACCAGAGAACTATGAAATCAGTCCTTTTCTGATGAGTTAGTTACACTGATTAAATTAGTTCATTGAAATAAAGCTTTATAGTATAGAATCCTTGACTCAATGTAATAGTAGTTCATAAGTCCTTTTCATCAGCTCTCCTTATCCAAACCTCTCTGTACATGGAAGGTTAATGGATATGTAATGAGATTTCAGAATGCTGAACCCCGAACTTTACAGAAATAACTATATCTCCCCAAATCTGGTTTTTGCCCATCTGCTTTATTGGCTGATGACAAATAACAATTAGAATTAAAGTCCTCATTTCTGCTTTCTAGACTCATTGAGAATCAGAGAAGTTCCAAGATGGATTTTGTTCAACATTTGCACAAATCAGGTTGGCAATCAAATTTGTTCAGGAAAACAAAACTTTACTATTAGAAGTCACTGCCATGTTCTACCTCAAGCACTTACCAAAATCAGATCTCATCATAAGCAGAAAAAAAATGCAACACTAATTATTCACTAAAAAATTATTGAGTATCTGCTATGTTCTAGGACAAGAACTATGCTGGAGATAAGGGAAGAGAAAAGACAAACATTCTTCCATCCTCATGAAGTTTATAATCCAACAGAGACTGAGGGCCATGCTATCCTACCTAATAATAGACAAATATGCAAATTGACCGTACCTTCACTATGCCCACAATTTGCCAGGAGGCGTGGGGGGGCGGGACTCGGGGTGGCTGGGGTGGCTGATTGGGCCAGCGGGACGCTGAGCTCGCGTCGCCAGCAGCAGCGCGAGCTCAGCATCTGCACCATGGCTGTGCTGCAGCACAGAAGGGGCCTCTGGGGCAGGGAGCTCACATCCTGCCGCGGACCATCAAAAGCGGGGGAGCTGGGTGCCTGTCTGCTGGTGCACCAGGCCTTTCAGAAGCCTCCGGCGCGGCGCGGCGGCCGAGGCTTCTGAAAGGCCTGGTGCCGGAGCGGACAGGCACCCAGCTCCCCCATGATCGAAAGAGAAAGCGTGTAGGGGATCCTACACGTGCATGATTTAATCATGCACTGGGCCTCTAGTTTTGTATAAAACTGCACACAATTGAACTCCTTATGACTAAAATTTTACTCAAGAATAGAGATCAAACTAGTGTTTGTGTGGTAGTATCTTCAGAGTTCTGAACAAGCTTGAAAGATATATGGGAAATGGCCCATAGCGCTTGAAAGTGTCACTTTTGAGTAATTTACTTCTTGATTTTTTCTAAAATTCAAAGATGAATAATACCCTAATTCCATCCAGGACATTTAAGTTAATGGGCAGACAGGCATATAATACACAAAACATGAGAAGTGCCTGGCACAAAGTAAGAAACTCAATAAAGAAAACAAACCTTTTTATTACTGCTTACTAAGCATAGAAAGGTGTTTGGCACTACAATGGGCCTCTGGTACACAGATTAAACCACCTGCTTCAAGGTGGTTATGCTGATGAAAAGGACTTATGACAGAAGACTCAGAGTCAGACCATTTGGATGGTTCTACTCTGCTCAACTGTGAGCCTACTAGTTATAAGATAATGATGACTTTGACTTCTCTGAGCCTTCATTTCCTTGTCTATTAGAATAAAATTAGATAATAAGAATACTTCCCACCCCCCAGAGCTGTTGTGATGTTTACATACAATAATAAATTTTAATGTAGTGAGAAAATATGTTGTGTAAATGTGGGAGTTATTGTTATGACGCAGCAGGACTAATACTGAGTCCCTTTTACATTTATTAGATCATCTCCCAAGACCTGGGAGGAACTGAGTTCTCAATCAAATGTGCCTTCCCTGCCTCCTCTAGCTTGCTCTATTGTCCCCAACCAAGGTAAATCCAACATCCAACATTCTGATGAAATGGAATCTAAGGTTGTGTATTATTCCCATTTGGAAGCTTGAGCTTAAATGTGGGTTATTTTGTACTCCTTCTACACTCCCCAATTCCCACTCCCTCTATCTCACCCACCAATTTGGTTTAATTCTTCTGGTGTTAAAGTGATCTGATCCCTAAAAGCTCTCTCTTGTTGCATTCTTTTTTTCTCTTTCTCTCTCAGGGTTCATAGCAGAGTGACTTCCATAGAACTGGTGCTCGATATTACAGTTAAAGGAAAAGGAATCATCCTTTGGGGGATGATGTTCGGTAAAGTTATTTCCCACACTGTTTGGTGCAAGCTTCTCATGCTTTCTGATATTTCACAACTAGTACCCAACATTAGCCAGAGGGCCAATTCATTTGTTCTATCAAATCTGTTGAGTTCAGACTACTACATTGATAAGTGTTGGGGATACTTATCAAGAGTGAGCAAAAATATACTTGTCTGTTGTCATGGCATTTAAGGTCTCTTCATTATGCATGGTAAATGAGGACATTATAAATTGTAAATGAAGACAAAAAAAAAATCAGCAGTCAGCTTGGAATTCAGTGATAACACACAGATACAGCTGTGCATATGGCCAGAATCCATTCCAGTCAGTTGTTAGGCCATACTTTTCAGAAATTATTTTTTATTATCTTTTGTAACCAAGTATAAACTTTTAAATTAAAAATGTCTACTGCAAAATAGTTTTTTTTAAAAAATACCACCACTGATGTAGTCACCTGTAAATAGAGTGTTTTTAGTGTTTTGATTTACACTATCTTATATAATAAAAGGTAATATGAAAATAGACCCTAACGGCAGTACGACTGGTCGCTATGATGCGCATTGACCGCCAGGAGGCAGACGCTCAACGCAGGAGCTGCCCCCTGGTGATCAGTGCGCTCACACAGGGGGAGCTCTGCTCAGCCACCAGCAGGGCTGAAGGCTGCAAGCGCAGCAGCGGTGGCAGGAGCCTCTCCTGTCTCCTGGACAATGTTAAGTGAAGCCATTAGTTAGACATCACCCGAGGGCTCCCAGGCTGTCAGAGAGATGTCTGACTGTAAGCTGGCAGGTGGACTTCCCCCGAGGGGTATCGGACTGTGGGAGGGCACAGGCTGGGCTGAAGGACCCCCCCCCCCACCCTGAGTGCACAAATTTTCGTGCACCAGGCCTCTAGTTAGATATAATATGACTCCTCAGCTGAATGGCCAGTGCCAGTCTCTTGCTGAACACAGGTTGTAATGCAAATGCAGATTCATGTCCATTGCAAATGTACCCACATAGATAATCTCCGTGACAAGGACAAAGCCCTGTGGCTTCTGCCTGGTTCAAGGGAGCATGACTCCATTTCCCAAGGTACGTACTTTGTCAGTTAACCCCAAACTTAAAGAAAAGTTTAATATGTAAGAGAGCATGTGAAGGCCCTGAGAAGTCCTGCAATTAAAATATCTATTTGTGGGATCTCAATAACAGATATCAAACAGTATTACAAAGCCACTGTTCTCAAAACTGCCTGGTACTCGCACAAGAACAGACATATAGAACAATGGAATAGAATACAGAACCCAGAAATTGACCCAAACTGTTATGCTCAATTAATATTTGACAAAGGAGGCAAGAACATACAATGGAATCAAGACAGTCTCTACAATAAATGGTGTTGGAAAAATTGGACAGATACATGCAAAAAAAATGAAACTAGACCACCAATTTACACCATACACAAAAATAAACTCAAAATGGATAAAGGACTTAAACATAAGATGGGAAACCATAAAAATGCTAGAGGAATCCACAGGCAGCAAAATCTCAGACATATGCCAAAGCAATTTCTTCATTGATACTGCTCCTAGGGCAATGGAAACTAAAGAGAAAATAAACAAATGGGACTATATCAAAATAAAAAGCTTTTGCACAACAAAAGAAACCATCAACAAAACAACAAGAAAGCCCACTGCATGGGAGAACATATTTGCCAATGTTATCACTGATAAGGATTTTATCTCCAACCCAATAAAAAAAATGGGCAACGGACCTAAATACTTTTTGAAAGAAAACATAAGAAAGGCCAAGAGACATATGAAAACATGCTCAAAGTCACTAAATCATCTGAGAGATGCAAATCAAAACAACAATGAGGTACCATCTCACACCTGTCAGAATGGCTATCATCAACAAATCAACAAATGACAAGTGTTGGCGAGGATGCGGAGAAAAAGGAACCCTCGTGCACTGCTGGTGGGAATGCAGACTAGTGCAGCCACTGTGGAGAACAGTATGGAGTTTCCTTAAAAAACTAAAAATAGAACTCCCATTTGACCCAGTGATCCCACTTCTAGGAATACATCCCAAGAAACTAGAAACACCAATCAAAAAGGATATATACACCCCTATGTTCATAGCAGCACAATTTACAATAGCTACGATTTGGAAACAACCTAAGTGCCCATCAGCAGATGAGTGGATTAAAAAATGGTGGTACATCTACACAATGGAATACTATGCTATAGTAAAAAAGAAGGAGTTCTTACCATTTGCCAACAGCATGGATGGAACTGGAGAGCATTATGCTAAGAGAAATAAGCCAGTCAGAGAAAGATAAATATCACATGATCTCACTCATTTATGGAATATAATGAACAACATAAACTGATGAACAAAAACAGATCCAGAGACAGAGATGCATCCATCAGACCGGCAATCATCAGTGGGCAGGTAGGGGAAGGTGGCGTTAAGGGGGAGAGATCAACCAAAGGACTTGTATGCATGCATATAAGCCTAACCAATGGATACAGACAACAGCGGGGTGAGGGCATGAGTGTGTGTGTGTGTGTGTGTGGGGGGGGGGGTAATGGGGCGATAAGGACACATATGTAATACCTTAATCAATAAAGAAAAAAATATATTTGATGTGTAACCCAATTGTCCCCACTTTCATTTCACCATTTTTCTAAAACTCACATATAAATATCCTGAAAAATAATATTCTAGGGAAGATATATTTTGGAATACTCTGGTTTAACTTATTCAGATCCCACTCTGGTAGGTGTTTTCTTTAATCGGCCTCATAAGAACTTTATAAAGGTATTGAGTTATTCTAAGTCCATTTTGATCAATGATGTCACCAGCTGAACGGAAAATCAAAATTCTATTTTGTCTTTCAATAGAGAAAGCAATGAAGATGAGAGCAATAAGAGTGGCTCTTCATCATCAGAAACAGCCAGAGAATGGCACTACCTGAGTACATACAGGGGCCTGCAGAGAATTCATCCCACAAACTGACACACAATTCATTTCTTATACCTTCATTTCATATTTATTTTCCTTGTGCTTCTCTTTGCTTTGGCAATCTTAGATACATTTCTACTTTTCCAAGATTGCCTGCAGTGAAGTCCTGTCCCCAGAGATTGTTTTTTATTAGTCTCTTAAGCAAGTTATACAATTCAAATCACCTCTCCCTGTCCACCCATCTGCTTGTTTTTGCTTTTCTTCCTCTCTGCTGGATTCGGTGTAGAAATCCTCTATGCCTCCTCTCTCCCCTCCCTGTCCACTGCCCTAAACTCTCCCCCACCGTTCTGTCTATCCTCTCTGTCAGGGTCCAGGGGCCCCTTCTGTTCAGATGGCTCTGGGCCCACCTGTACCAGCCCCATCTGTCAGCAAATCAGCCCCAGCATCCCATAAACCTGGTGGAGGAAATTCTCCTCTGAAGAATTGACGTCACTAGGTGTTCTCCTGAGAGTTGTGCCCTGAAAAATTAGCTACATTGAGGAAGAATAAAGGGCAGTTTCGCATGGAATAGAGGCGTTCAGACCATTGGCATTAATAAAATACTTCTCACACACAGGACCACATTTCAGTTTTCTGTTTGAAACATTAATTAACATCCAGCAGAATATTAAAGGGAACTAGAAATGGAAAAACAATATCTTCAGGCTAACTAGAAATTTTAAAATATTCATATTTTAATACATTAGAAGATCAAGTGAATAAAATCTATTTTCTAAAGCTAGCATGACCAACATATTTGCAAGATTATCTCCGCTCATTCTCCCAATTTGAGTAACGTAGCAACCTTTTTTTTGGAAGAAATCATTCAGTTTTATTTTTTTGGCACTATTTTTTAAAGAAATCAAGCATTTCCTTGAAAGAAACATTTATTTCTAATATTTTAAATCCCCAGGCTTCTATAAAACATATATATAGAGAAAAAGGAAGGTGTACAGTCGAATAATACAGTAAGGGTTGGCTATTTTCCCCCATCTGAAATTTGATTCATATTTAACCCAGATTTGTGTGCTGATTTAGAGGCTAAAGTGCCAATAGGGGAACAGAATGGTCACAGCCAGCCACTGGAGAGAGTCCTTGGTGCCAGGACTGAACAAGGTCTAAAAATTGTGGATGGCACCTGAAACTCATACAGCAGAGCCCCCGGACCTCCAAGCCGGCCTCGTGGTTCTGATGTTCCCTTGCCCGTTTCCTGTGTGTGCGAGCAGCACTGCAGCGACCCTGTTTATCTGGCCCCTGCACAACATTGTCAAGACACATTTCCATTTTCCAAGTGACTGCTGCCACTGGGCCGCAGTCTGTGCTCATTTCTCGAGTAGCTAAACCCTTTGACACTGTGGTTTTTAATTAAAATTACATTAAAGTTAATCAACCAGAAAGAGGCTGCTGTAGAAGGCAGGTTTGATTGCAACCTGCAAAGGGCACGGAGGCTGCCAACTTGCTAAAGATGTGCCTGCAGATGCCAATCTGCCTGCGTGAGCCCCACGGTTACAGAGCTGCTGAGTTGAGGTCGGCTCGGCTTGCGTTTTCTCGGGGACTGTCGGAAAAAATCGTGATGGCAGTAGCATGGCCCCTCCAACACGCACTGTCGCCGCATTTCTGCTACTGCCCCAAACCACTGAGGGCGAAACTGTCACATCCCAACTGTTTCATCTTCAGACCCGGTTAGGCTCAAGCAGGAGTCACTAGGTTTGCTGTTGGGGAGGCTACAGACACTCTCAGATGATCCTGTTCTGTTCTGTAGGCTGGTTTCTGGCATATGGTGCTGTGTTTGGTTTTCTTTTGTTTTTGAAGGGACAGAGGAAATATGTGAATGCTTCAGGATTCTTTGTTCCTCTCCAGGTTCTTTCCCAAGGGCTTCATTGGAAAATGACTACACACAGCTTAGCATTCTGAACCAAGGGACTATCAAATAAAAATTCACATCTAAGATTATTAGCTATTTCACACTTACTAAATGTTGTAGTGATATTGAGTCTAAAGTTTACATTTTATTTCTGTTCTTATATGATTAATTTACTGAATATATTCAGGCCTTGACAAAGTACCTGACACTGGGTAAGAGATTGATTAGTTTGGATAAGTGAATTTTGATGAATAAATGAATGAATAAATGCATGAAGAAAGGAGTGCATTGTCCACAGGAACTAATGCTATCTATGCAACATCAGTACAAAAATCCAGGTATCATTTCTCCTGAGTGCCAACTCAGATCTATTAATAATTGCTGCCTAAATCACTGTGTTGAGAAGGATTCTGAAGCTGTATCCAAGTAACTGAGCAGAGAGTGATCTCTGGTAAAGGCTTTGAATCTATCCTGTTCTAAGAGTTGGGAAGAAATATGAAGATTATATCAGCCCTGGCTGTGTGGCTCATCCCATACAACCAAAATGTGGCAGGTTTGCCGAAACCGGTTTGGCTCAGTGGATAGAGCGTCGGCCTGCGGACTGAAAGGTCCCAGGTTCGATTCCGGTCAGGGGCATGTACCTTGGTTGCGGGCACATCCCCAGTAGGGGGTGTGCAGGAGGCAGCTGATTGATGTTTCTCTCTCATCGATGTTTCTAGCTCTCTATCCCTCTCCATTCCTCTCTGTAAAAAATCAATAAAATATATTTAAAAAAAAAAATGTGGCAGGTTTGATTCCCGGTCAGGGCACATACCTAGGTTGCGGGTTCGATCCCCAGTTGGTGTGCATACAGGAGGCAACCAATGTTTCTCTCTCACATTAATGTTTCTCTCTCTATCTCTCTTTCCCTTCTTCTCTCTCTAGCATCAATATAAACATATCCTTGGATGAAGATTATTTAAAAAAAAGAATATGTCAGAATTTGATGGTTGCTTGAAAGTAAGTGAACAAAGCTTCCTTCCTTCATTTACAAGGAAAGAAGTTTTATTTTCTATATCCTTGAATGGCTTCCTGAGTCCATCGGCTGATTCTAGCCAAGCCATTTGTCCTGCAATTGCTATATTCGTCTATGCATATCCATGTCATATACCAGGTATACCTGAGTACTTAGCTTATAGCAAGATTCTTGAGGCAGGCAGACCCCAGGTGCCATGCACATGCTAGCTGTGAATATTAATGATTGGCAAAGTGTCTCCTGATAAATACCTACTAATAAAAAACAGAATATTTTGGGGGGGAAAAGTTAATTCTGTTTTCTACAATGAAATCTAAGAGGAAGTCTTCTAGGGAGAGAATGCATTCTTCAAATATTTTTAATTCTCTAGTAGAAGGAGAAATACACCTGCAAGGAGTTAGTTTTGACTCTCTGACCATGAATGGAGTAGCCAGGATGACTGGACCTATAGCAGCCATCCTGTGACCATAAGGCACAAGCACCAAGACAAAAAAAAAAAAAAAGAAGAAGAAGCAAACTCTAAGAATGGTGAAACAGAAGGATTGGAAAAAACAGAGCTTTAAAGACATTTTTGAACTGCTCTTTTTACATGGAACTTCTAGATTCCTTTTTATATAAAACTAGAGGGCCAGTGCACAACATTCGTGCACAGGTAGGGTCCCTAGTGGCTGCCAGCTGGGGCCTTCCTTTATTCTGTGCTGCCGCCTGGTGGTCAGTGCATGTCAACTCTCAGTTGGTCAAACTCCCAAGGGGAATCTTTGCATATTAGGCTTTTATATATACAGTTAACTAAGCATTATAGTGCTTAAACCATTATTAGTTGGGGAATTTTTTACTTGTGGCTAAAAGCTTCCTAACTGATGTAGTGTCTGGTTTTCCAACATAGAGAGTCAAGTCTCTCAAACCCATAATCTACTTTGTTTCTCTCACTTTAGTATTTTAATCATGCTACATTTTTGGGGTCACAGTACATCAAAAGTCTATCTATTCCTTATAGAAGTCCCTCGTGGAGGAAGCTATCAAAGGTTAGCTTCTCTTGCCTGCTCAGATTTTGGAGCACTGTCTCTCTATGGGCCTCTAGAAGACCTCCACAAAACTCTCCAGTCAATCCTTATGTGCTATCTCATCTAGTTTCAAGTCAAGCAGAAGTTCTCTTGTCCAACAGAAATAATTTTCTCAAGAGAAAATTAATTGATGTCTCTATGTGAATGGACCAATCTGACTATTTCCTGAATTTTGAAAAAAGGCAAAGAACAGGCAGAGGACTAGGGCTAATTAGGTAGGCAGGCTGAAGATTCTTGTAGGAGAGAAGGCAGATGAGATTGAGGCTGTCATCAGCCACCTCTGCAACCCCATGCCTGCACCAGGAAAGATCTTGAATCCTGCTACTAATCACATATGCCAGCCATAAGAATCATCTGGAAAGCTGGCAAATTTTGAAACCTAAACTAACATACTGAATTTTTAAATATCCACCTAGCCCACCTGGTGTTGCCCAGTGGTTGAGCATCGACCCAGGAACCAAGAGGTCACTGGTTCAATTCCTGGTCGAGCACATGCCCGTGTTTCCGGGCTTGATCCTCAGTAGGGGGCTTGCAGGAGGCAGCTGATAGATGTATCTGTCTCTCTAGCTCTCTCCCTGCCTCTCTTTCTAAAAATCAATAAAATCATATTTTTAAAAATATCCACCTATAGGCTTTTCACAAGAGACACCCCTCGGGAATGAAGACACAGAAAAACTGGAAATAAAAGAAAGTACAAAAAAAAATAGACCATACAAATCCTAAGCCAAAAAAGCTACAGTAGCTACATGAGAAAGGATGCTGTTAGGAATTCAATTGGAGTCCTCAGATATGATCAATATTCTATCCCTAGTGAGACCACTGCATGCCTTCCAATGGTTGGAGCAATGGGCAGTGTTCGCTTTGGGAATGGCCTTTTCCATGCTTTGACCCTGGAGGAGGTTTGAAGCTCCAGTCAACCAGTTGAGAAGGGAAGAAGGGACACAGAAACAGAACCGTTCTTTCCTCCCTAAAGGGAGTTTGGCCTATGCAACTGCCCCTAGCTGTTGATGGAGAGGTTGAGGGAACAGGGAAAACTCTTTTTTGTCTGTTTGTTTTGTTTTTACAGGATCAATATAGAGCTTTATTCTATACCATGAAGCTTTTTTTTTCCAATTACAGTTTACATTCCATATTATTTTGCATTAGTTTCAGGTGTTGCTAGGCAATCATATACTTCACAAAGTGTTCTCCCCAATATTTCAAGTACCCACCTGGCACCAAACATAGTCACTATGCTGTACTTTACATCCCTGTGACTATTTTGTGACTACCGATTTATAGTTCTTATTTCTTTCACCTTTACACCCATCCCCTCAAAAGCCCCTCCATATCTAAAAGTCTGGAAAAACTCTTATTTTTGATGAAAATTGAAATAAAGATTAAAACACAGCACAAGGAAAAAATACCATGACACTATAAATAGAGTCCAAAAGCATTCAATGGTGTAAAATATAGAGTTGCATTACTGGGATGTTAATAATATGACTAGGGTGAGCCTGAATGGCTAATCTGTTGAGAGTTCTGTGGGTTTAGGAGCCACTTCCCAATTGTGGCACATCTGAATTTGTGTTATTGCATAGCACTTGTGGGGTGTCACAGTTTGGGTTCTCTAGAATAGTAGATGTGATGACAGCCAAAATCGATAGCCACATGTCACACTTCTGAAACCCTATGACATTTGCAAGAGCAAAGATCCCTCATGCAGCATGATGGCAATCAGGGCTAGTACTTAATTGTGCTCATAAGCATATATAGAATCCTAAACTAAATGATAAAAAAAAGCACACGTCACACAGAAAACATTCATGAAAATTCATCATAATCTAATCCATAAAGCAAGTCTCAAAATTTTTTGATGCCAGGTTCCAGAGAGATCATTGTCTCTAACCACAAGGCAAAAGAGGTTAAAAGTAAGAAATCTTTTTTTAACCTAAAAAGCCAACGTATTTACACAATTAAAAATGCATTTCTGCTTAACTCATGAGTCAAAGAAGAAACCATGGTGAAAATCAGACAAGCCATTATGGACCATTAAAACCAATGCCTTCATATTAAAAATGAGGAGACTAAGACCCACAGTCAAGTAACTTGCTTACGGTTGCAATGCATGTTGATAGTAGATAAGGGAGCAGCAGAGTGTTGTTGAGAGTACAAAGACTGAGGGCACAGGCTATGGGGTCAGGTTTCTTCTCCTCCACCATCTACTAACAGCTGCCAGTGATCCAGACAGAGCCAAGTTTTAAACCCAAGTTCAAATGAGAGGTGTGGTGGGGCAGAGAATTCAGAGCAGAAGCCACGAGGAGCTCCTGGAGTGAAGTGGACCAAGGCAAGGCAAGGCAGATAGCCATAAACTGGAATGGAGCATGCACCACGTCACTCCTGGGAACCATGAGGATCCAACAACAGGACGGAATAGCGCAGCCGCTAGTCTGGTAGCAGTAGCACCAGCACCAGCACCAACACCAGCCCTGGGAATGGTGGGGGCAATCTACATTCTGGCCCTCCAGGAAAATTTAACATGAAGCCTTCCTGTGGGATTTAGAGAGATAATTATTCCTCATTTTTAATATTTGTGAAAATGCAAACTTCTTTAGCAAAGAAATCTCTCTCACATAATACCACATACAGTATGCTCCGTGTATTAATTGGCTTATTTGTAAATTCGGTTCACAACTATTTCTGGAGCCCCTACTATGGGCTAGGAATGATGTTAGGCGCATAGAACCCAATACTATTGCTCAATTAGCATCACCCTCCAAAAAATCTTTGCAGCCAATCAGACAAAAATAACAAGTAACATTAAGGGCTATATTAGTTACCCATTGCCACAATAATACTGTGTAACAAGCAACCACCAAACCTCCGTGGCATCCAAGAATAGGCATTTGTTTTGCTCACCAATCTATGAGTTGGCTGGCTGGATTCTGGTTCTCTGCCCCAGGTTCAGCTGATCTCAAATGGGCTTGTTCATGCATCTGCACTTAGCTGGCAGGTGCGCAGGTCTAGGAGGTTCTTGAGTGGGAGGACTCAGCTTGCTCCACTTGGCCAGCAGGCCGCTGTTGGCAGGGTGAGGGGTCTGAGGGAAAACAGAAGTCCACAAAGCTCAGTGTCAGAACTTGCATATTGTCCCTTTTTCTGTGTTCTATTGGCCAAAGCAAGTCACAAGTTCGGCCCAGCCTCCATGGGTAGGGGAAATAAAATCTACCTCTTGATGAAAGGAGCCCAAAGGCACACAGCAAAGAACAAAGAAAGAGGAAGGGGTGGAAAATTTGGAAACAATTTTGCAATCCATCTACAGGAGGCTCAATGGATTCTTTGGCAGAAGCTATGCCTGGGATGGATTAGAATTAAAACGGAAGTGTGTCTTGTTAGAAGAGACAATATTTCCTTTAAAAGCAGCGTGTGTTTTTCTCTTTAAAGGAATCCATACCTTCCAACAAGGATGGGGTACAAAAGACCAATTTATATAGGAAATAATTGAAGAGGAAACATAAAAACAATTGCTGAGGTTATATGAGCTAGAACAAATCTTTTTCTTTTTTATATTTTAGAACAAATCTAATTTTAGATCAGAACATTTGAATCAAATTATTCAGCATAGGAAGATGACATGTCTAATACTCAACTTGTTTTGGTTTGGTATACAACAAAATATTGACAAATTAATCAAAGTCCATGACCACAACATTTAATAATAGGTGCCTTTTAAGTACCATTCCTTCCAGCACACACAAAAAAATGAAGGTTCTACTTTTTGATGGGGAATCTGAATGGTATAAAAAGGCTGGAATATTACAATACATCTCATCCAGTCTTTATGAATGTAAGCCCTTTTATGTATTGTATGTTTAGCACAAAAACAGAGAGCATTTATTACAGTATGAGAGAGTAGAGGTAGAAATCCTTACAAGGGTAAAAAAGCATGAGAAATGTAATGTTACTTCTAGCACACTGAAAGCTATATTATAAACAAATCTTGAAGATGCCATCAACCACCATCTGTCCAAGAACCAGGATTCCAGAGGATCAGCCTGTACATTTTTAAAAAATCCAATAATACATTTAAACCTTCTGATAACCAAGACTTATGGTCTGAGGAACAAATTAAAACATGTTTATATTTACAGCAATAAAACAACACATCATTAAGTTTGCTTCAATTCTTGCACATCTGTTGAAACTTTGCCCCACTCCACACCTGCAAGAAATAAAAGCTATGGAATAAGTTATAAAAAAAAAAATAAAGTGCTGATGCAACTCTTTTTCAGAGACAACAGTAAACTGTATTATTGACAGAACCAGAAACTTAATTGCAAAGCCTGTTACTACTGGTGTTAATAAACCTGGCATATTTTCAATTTAGATTGACACCATTCAAACTGATACTTCTCCTCAGTAATAAAACATGTAACAAAATCTGGATGAGAACACTGACTATCTAATTTAAACTTTTATTACTTGAAAATAATGGAGTCTATTACAGATGTTCCATGATCGAATTATTTTTTCTCATAAAAATGTTTTACTTAGGAAGCCACAATGAAATAATGGTAAATAATACTATTTACCTCCTGGCTAAAAAATAATTGCTAACACACTTATCCACGATAATAAAATGTTAAATAACTAAGTGAATTTATTCCTTTAAGGAATGGTATGTGTACTGTTTGAATTTCAAAATTGAATGATTGATTTATTGTTACTTTTACTCTGCTCCTTTAGCCAATATTTATTGAGTTCCTATTATGTGTCAGGTATTCTTGTAGGGGTTGGAAAATATAGAACAAGAGAGACCAAGATGCCACTCCCATGTAGTTTACATTTAAGTGGTGTGTTTTTTTTATCAGCATTTAATGAGCCTTATTAGAGAATGACTTGAACACTATAGTGACACAATAACTTCTTGAAAAACTATATGACCTAAAATAAAAATTGTGATAAAGGTTCAAGTATTTCTAGAGAGTTATATCAGAGAAAACAATATCAGTTAGCACCTCCTCGCCCCTCCAAAATGACACAAGAATGTCTTTAAACCTCCTCCTCATCCCCACTTCATATACACCCACACCACACCACCACCGATTCTTTTATTTTCAGGACAAAGTAACTACCTAGGGCTTCTGGGTTGAGGTAAGGAGAGGATGGCTTATATTTTCAGAGCTGGCACTACCTTCCGGCCTCTGTGTTCTAGAAGTTTCTTCGGTTCCACTCATTTCACTACATAGAACTCGGTCCTTTCTTATTTTCCACAACCATCATGCACATCATTTCCTAAAATTCTTCCTGTGTTTCACTGCTCTCAAGGGACATGGATCTACTTTCTATGGAGCACACTAAGCCAACTCCTTCCTCAAGGGTCATTACACCTGCTGTTGCATCTGCTTAGAACACTGTTCTTCCAGGTGCCTGCACAGATTGCACCCTCACTAATCACCACAATTCTGTGGCACACCCAAAAATCTATTCTATTTTTTGCCAATCTGACAAAAAATAAAAAGGTATAAATTTTGATTCATTCGTACTGTAAGGCTACTGTGTTGGCTGTTCCCACCTTTCTTTCCTTTTTTTACTATTTAAGAGAAAAGAGGTCAGTGTCCCTGACCAAATAGTTAGATTTTGCATGTGTTTTAAACATTCTTGTGGCACATGGGTTGAAAATCGCTGCTTTACGCCCTTGCAGGCCAGCCAGGGGCACTGTTTCATGTCACCTTCCTCTGGAACTCACCACACCAAAACTTGCTGGGCTTATAGCAGAAGGAATTGAGCTCTCAGGTCTTACACTAGCAGTTAAATGCTCTAGCCCGGAAGTGACACAGGTACAGTACTCCCCCAGTAATATGTTCTAAGACCCCCTGTGGATGTCTGAAACTGTAGAGTACCAAACCCTAAATATACTGTTATTTCCTATACATACCCCTATGGTAAAGTTTAATTTATAAATTAGGCACAGAGATTAACAATGACTAATAATAAACTAGAAGAATTAGCCCCAGCTGGTTTGGCTCAGTGGATTAGAGCAGTGGTTGGCAAACTCATTAGTCAACAGAGCCAAATATCAACAGTACCAACGACTGAAATTTCTTTTGAGAGCCAAATTTTTTAAACTTAAACTTCTTCTAATGCCACTTCTTCAAAATAGACTCGCCCAGGCCGTGGTATTTTGTGGAAGAGCCACACTCAAGGGGCCAAAGAGCTGCATGTGGCTCGCGAGCCGCGGTTTGCCGACCACTGGGATAGAGCATCAGCCTGTAGACCAAAGAGTCCCGGGTTCAATTCTGGTCAAGGTCACGTACCTCAGTTGCAGGCTTCTCCCCAGCCCAGGCCCTGGTCCTGGTTGGAACTCATGCAGGAGACAACCAATTGATGTGTTTCTCTGACATCGATGTTTCTCTCTGTCTTTCCCTCTCCCTTCCACTCTCTAAAAATCAATGGAAAAATATCCTCAGGTGAGGATTAAAACAAACAACAACAAAAAACTAGAAGAATTATAACAATACACTGCAATAAAAGTTATGTGAATGTGGTCTCTCAAAATACCTTCTTGCACTCACCTTGTCATTTAAAGGAAGCCCTTTACAGGTTCTCTTCGGTGCATCTGAATTGCCAACATCCCTACTCTTGCGCTTTGCGGTCATTATTAAGTAAAATCAGGGTGACCTGAACGCAAGCACTACGATATTACAGCCCAGGAGCCGATAACAGAGCCAGCTCCCAAGTAACTAACCCGCAAGCTGGAACACAGCCTGGAGACACTGGGCCGAGTCACCTCTCGCGAGTTTCGGCGCGAGATTTCATCGCGCCACTTCGCTACTTCGAGCAGCGCGAGGTTTTATCACGCTACGTAGAACAAACAACGCGAGATTCTTGTCACGCTGCTCAGAACGCTGCGCCATTTGAGACGTGAGTTGTTTATTTCTGGAATTTTTGCATTTAACATTTTCGGGCCTCGGTTGACCTCGGGTAACCGAAGCCATAGAAAGTGAAGCTGTGGGTGAAGAGGAACAACTTACTGTACGTTTAACATCCCCTGCCCCACCAGAGGAAGTCAGGGAATGCAAAGGTACCACTGTCCTGAAGGTCACAGGTTGAAAATGTTTGGTGAATCGCACCAAAGACTTCTGTGGTGACTGAACATTGGTCCCCAGAGATGATCAGATCCTAATCCCTGAACCTGTGAATGTTACCTTATTGGAAGAGAGCCTTTGCCAATGTGATTAAGTTAAGTATCTGGAGCTGGGGAGATGATCCTGTAATATCCAGGTAGGCCTGAAATGACACAGAGTGAATCTGGGTGACAGAGACTGTGGTAACTGAGACTTATGATAAATATTTATTTGGTACTTGTCCTTGTTCCTGGCAGAGAGCTCCTAAAACCCTTGGAATTTCCTGTGAGAAGAGCAATAAATGTGTCTTTTGTAACAGTAATGAGGTGACTTTTGGAAATCTCCTATTTACCTAGGGATAGGGGCTGCTTGCAGGAGCCAACCTGGTGCTTGAGCTTTATTCTATACCATGAAGCTTTTCTTTTGTTTTAATTACCGTTTACATTCCATATTATTTTGCATTAGTTTCAGGTGTAGTTACCAGTGGTTCTCAACCTTTTTAACGCCACGACCCTTTAATACAGCTCCTCATGTTGTGGTGACCCCCAACCATAAAATTATTTTCGTTGCTACTTCATAACTGTAATTTTGCTACTGTTAATGAATTGTAATGTAAATATCTGTGTTTTCCGGTGGACTTAGGCTTTACAGCAGCGGTTCTCAACCTGTGGGTTCGTCTAAGACCATCGGAAAACACAGATATTTACATTACGATTCATAACAGTAGCAAAATTACAGTTATGAAGTAGCAACGAAAATAATTTTATGTTTGGGGGTCACCACAACATGAGGAACTATATTAAAGGATCGAGGCATTAAAAAGGTTGAGAACCACTGAGTTAGGCAATCATATACTTCACAAAGGGAGGGGATGTTTCCACTTCCCAGGACAGGAGAGGGGCTGTAGATTAAGTTCGATCACCCATAACCAATGAGTTATATCAATCATGACTATGTAATAAAGCTTCCGTAAAAACCCAAAGGGACAGAGTTTAGAGAGCTTCTGGGTTGGTGAACATATGGAGGTGCTGGGAGAGGAAGTGGAAGCTCAGCACCCCTTCCCATATATCTTGCCCTATGTGTCTTTTCCATCTGGCTGTTCCTGAGTCATATCCTTTTATAGTAAATGGGTGATCTAGTAAGTAATACGTGATTCTGAGTTCTGTGAGCCACTCTAGCAAGTTAATCAAACCCAAGCTGGGCCCAGTCAGAAGCACAGAGGACAACCTGGATGTGTAGTTAGCATCTGAAGTGGGGGGAGGAGGCTGGCAGGGTAGTCTTGTAGGACTAAGCCCTTAACCTACAGGATATGATGCTATCTCCAGGTAGATAATGTCAGAATTGACTTGAGTTGTAGGACACCCTAGTTTCAGAGAATTGCTATGGAGAAAGAAAAGAAGCCACACATTGAAATTGGTATCAAAACCATAGAGGCTGATAGAGTTTTGATACAGAATAGAAGGAAGCAATGTGACCATGGAGGCAGAGACTGGAGTGATGCAGGCACAAGTCAAGGGGTGCGGGTAGCCAGAGAAGCTGGAAGAGGCAAGAAACAATTTCCCCTAGAGACTCAGGAGGGAGTAATGCCCTGCCGACACCTTGATTCCTGCCCAGGGACACGGATTTTAGACTTCTGGCCTCCAGAACTGGGAGGGAATGCATTACGTTCGAACGTTAGAAAATTCTGAATAAAAGCCACAGTGCTGTCTTTGTTAAAAATAAAGTACAGTGGTCCAGGGGAGCGCGGAACTGTGAGGGAATGCATTCCTGTTGTGCAACCTCTATCATGACAAGAGGGGTTTGCTCTAGGGAAGGAGAAGTGGGAGGTGGCTGCTGGAGAGGCATCGAGCGTTTGCCACAAATAGTGCTGAGCATATGTAGTCATTCAGTATCTGCTTTTTAATAAAGCATTAAGGTTGAGAATGATTGTCGCGCCCCCCCCCCCCCCGCCAAAATTTAATATTGATCTTTAAGGTTTTTGTTCCTTATGTTTCTGTCACTTCTTCTGACAGCCTTGATCCTACAATGGCTCTGACATTGTAACAAACATGCTTTGGAAATTGACCAAGAAATGCTGGATTGCTTTCAGGGTGAAGTGATGGCATTTAATTTTCTCACCTGGAAAGAACTACAACTCCAGGAGAGACCATTTCTCCTTGTATTACCAATTGGTCCACCGACAACCTTTAGGCCAAAGCTGTGAATATATATTTTCTGTCAGCCTTCTGTGCATGGACTTAGGAGCGGGCCTGTGCCCGAAACTCCTCTTGTCCAGGGAAACTGCAAGGCCAGCCCCAGACTCCTCATGTGGCCTCTCCGGGGGCAATAAAGCAGCAGTTCCATTACCGTCATCCAAATGGCAAATGAGAAGTGATGGTTTGAGTGTACGGCCCTGTCTGGAAAAGAAGAGGAAGAGGCAGCGCTTCTGACAGAGCTGTTCACACCTTCCCTGCATAGCTGGGAGACCTTTGCTGGATTCCCCACATTGGCTGCTTTCTGGCACTTAGGTAAGTTAAAAACCCTGAGAGCCTCCAAGGTAAGCTGGACTTCTATCATACATATTTAGCAGCTAAATCACCAAAAGTCACTTTCAGATATTCATGCAAAGCTGCATCTTTACCCAAGGTCAAAAGTTCAATAGAAGTTAGCAAAAAGAGACTTGTGGACAGGAGGCAAGGAAAGAAAGAGAAAATTTTGGTAGATTATCTCTGTTCCAAAGCTGCATTCTTTTTGAGAGCGTTCGTGCTCAGGAAAGCAGGTAAAAGATAGTTCTGGAATAATTGTGTGGAATATATTGTTGAAGGATAGACGTAAATAATATTTCTTTGTATGTTGATTTCCACTCTGACCACCTTATTGAGTGGATGGCAAACATGTTAGGAAGGCCAGAGAAGCTATGAAATTTGTATCAAGAATTTGAAATGTATTAAGCAAATAACCCACATTTTAGAATGCTTTCTTCACTACAACTATATTCAGCAGGCTGGTCTGCCTCCCTCAGTGGCTGTCAACTGATCTTATACAAAAGTTATATCTAAAATCTGTTTAAACCAAAATCTGTTCAGTAGCAAAATATCTAGTGTCATTATGGCTTTGGTCAAAGCTATCTTGAATCAAATGTCTGTGAGATTTTTAATGAATAGTTTTTTAATCCTGTGTTATTTGGATAGAGATATATAGAAAAACTAAAGCAGAACCTTAGGATATAAAAGACTAGATTCCAGCCCCACATTTTCTGGCACTTAGTCTCTATAATCCTTGTAATTTCCAATGAGATACAAGTCCTAGGGGCTTCTTTCCTTGTAATCAGTTTTTGTTCCCAGTTCCTGAAACAGCTCCAGATCAATAAATGTGAAATAGGTGTCTTATTCAATGAAAAGCTCTTTCCATACACCTGAGTTTATGTTAGTGGATCAATTTTTTTGGAAAGCGCCCAGATAACCACATGTTGGGGGCTGGTTGCTAGGAAAAATGACATTGTGATTACAGGGTAATAACTTTCAGCTCTCCCTTCCCCTTACCTCCTGGGAAGTGGGAGGGGCTGAAAGTTGAGTTAATCACCAATGGCCAGGGATTTAATCAATCATGCCTATGTAATGAAGCCTTCATAAGAAAACCCCAAAGGATAGTGTTCAGAGAGTTTTGAGAGCGCAAACACCTGGAGGTGCTGGGAGGGTGGCGTACCCGCAGAAGGCATGGAAGCTCCATGCTGCTCCCCCCACAACTTGCCCTATGCGTCTCTTCCATCTGGCTGTTCCGAAGCTGTATTATTTTATAATAAACCAATGATCTCATAAGTAAACTGTTTTCATGAGTTCTCTAAGGTACTCTAGTAAATGATTGAACCTGAGGAGGAGGTTGTGGGAACCTCCAGTTTGTGGCCAATCAGTCAGAAGCACAGATGACAGTCTGGACTTGTGAAATTCAGTTAGTCTTGTGGAACTGATCCCTTAATCTGTGGGTTATGACACTATCTCTAGTAGATAAATTCTGTTGAATTGTAGGACACACACTGGAATCTGAAAATTACTTGGTGTGGAGCGAAAACCCATACATTTGTTGACAAGAAGTGAAGTATTCTGTGAGTATCATGTTCTTAGTGTATGGAGAAGGAAAAAACAGAGAATTGTTTCCTTAAAACACCATATATCTCATAACTATCACATTCTGACATGCCACTTGAGGTGTGCTACTACTCAAAAGTATACTTTCTGTTAGCTATGTTAAGTCTTAAGCAACAGAACTTAGTATTTTCAACCAAGGGCTTGTTTCAGCATTTGGACAGATCCAGGGAGTTGGCCTGCCTGATGTCCTGTGTAGATTTTGAAAGGAGCTGGTTCTATCTGGGGATATCTTTAGGTAGAACCAGGAGAGCATCGGTTTTCTTGTCACATACCTAAGGATAAATTGATTGCAAATTCTGCTTTTAAACAAGAGTCCAGAGATCCTTCACCCATCAATACTCTACAGTGATCTCATTGAAAGGTTGTCTGAAAAAGAACATTTCAAACTTATTTTTACCGAGACCTTCAGTAAGAAATGTATCACGCCATATGTACATGCAAAGTCACACACACAAGTTCTGTGGTACAGCACTTGCCCTTACTAAATACAAAGATTCTATCTTCTATTTAAAGCTATTGTTTCATTTTTTAAAGTGCTATTCATGACTTACTATATGCATTTTACAACCCTTAAAAAGTTATAATATGCAATTTGAAAAACGTGGATTTACGAGATATGCTGTTGAATTATCTCCTCGATTTTTAAAGTTCTCTCCCCATTCCAGTTAAGTCATAAGAAAATAGCATGTCTATAGAATATTCTTTTAGCTTCTTAAAGACATGCTTTATTGACTTATGAATTAAGATTTTACCCCGGCCTTTCATCAGAGTCTGAGATGAGATATGGCCACATGCATGCGGAGTATCCTTTGTAGGGCAGTGATTTTTACAAGGTCCTCTTGGAGTTTAAGAAAAATTTTTTCCTAACTAGTATACAGTATTTTACTAGATAATTATTATGGAATCACAGCTTTTATTTCCTGCTTCTCCATAACTGTTGTATGATTATTTTTTTTAGTTTGCACATATAGAAGCACAAAAGCATGATGCTTATATATCTAAGAATTCTATTATTTACAAAACATAAACATCTAGATGTAGATCTTAAACTGGCCCTCCACCAGGCCTCGCTTTGTAAGGACAGCTTTCTTAAATTTCTGCCTTGAGTACCTTTATATAGGTAAGTGCAGACTGGTGCACTTCTCCCCACTCTCATACACATAGCCCATTACATCCCTTTCAGTTACCTGCAAGACCCCTAATGGCTTTAGAATTTACAATTCATGTTAGAAAGTTAAAAGGTCTAGGAAAGGTGATCAAATGGGGATCTTATAATTGATTTTGTCTCAAATACTAGTTTTGCTTCTGCTTTTCATACCCTTTCCAGGTTTGATTCTAAAAGTAAGATAAGAACTATCTTCCTACCAGTGTAAATAAATAAATAATTAAAAAATAGTCCTACGGGAAAGTATTGAGAACAACATCTCTGGTTAGGTGGCATTTACTAGTAAACGAAGCTTAAAGGAGGAAGAGGAGGAGGCACCTATGCAAAGAGCCATAAAACAATCTCCTAAGAGCCCTAGGTGGTTTGGCTCAGTGGATAGAGTGTCAGCCTGCAGACTGAAGGGTCTCAGCTTCAATTCTGGTCAAGGGCAGGTTGTGGGCCTGATCCCCAGTAGGGGGCACGCAGAAGGCAGCCGATCAATGATTCTCTCTCATCATTGATGTTTCTCTCTCTCTCTCTCTCTGTCTCCCTTCCTCTTTGAAATCTATATCTATATCTATATCTATATCTATATATATATATTAAAGCATCTCCTAAGAGAAGTAATAGCAAGTGCAAAGGGCCTAGGGCAGGGAAGAGCGTGGAGTGTTAGGTCAGTGTGACTGAGGCTTAGTGAAAAGGATTAAGAACTGTTGTGTTCTTGAAAACATGGCCATCATTTGGAACATGAAGCATCCTATGGACCATGCCAAAGAATCTGGATTTCATTTACCTTTCAGTAAGATCCCTTGAAGAGTTTTGAGAAGGAAAGTGATCTATCTGATTCCAGTTTTGGCTGCTGTACAAAGAATGAATTGAAGGGAAATGAATAAAGGAAGTTGGGAGAACTGCTAGGAGGCTCTTGTAGCGTAAAAGATGAGAGGTGATAGTGGAGGTAGAAAAAGTGGGTGAATTTGGCATATGTTTTGGAGAGTACTAGTAAATGAACAGGAATTGCTGATTGCTGAATGTGAAGGAGTGGTGGATAAAAGGAGTACTCAAGGATGACTCCCAGGTTTCGGGTTATTAACTGAGTGCATGATGGTACCGTTTACCATGGGGAGCCTGGGAGGACTGAGGTTGTGTGGTGATTAGCTGGAGAATAGAATGCCATGATTCATTCTGGGCATGTTCAGTTTGAAATCTATTAGCCACTCACAAAAATGGGATTCAGTAGAGAATTTTAGACTGGAGACATAGATTAGCATTGGCTAAAGGTGGGATTTCAAGCCTTAGTTAGGGAATGTAGACAGAAAAGAGAAGGAGGACCCCAATCCAAAATCAATGATACTCTAACAATAAGAGTTGGAATAAAGCAGGAAAAACCAGCAAAAATAAAATAAAATTTCCCAGAAGGAGCCAGCAGCTGGAAAGAAAGAGAAAGAACACAAGGAGAATGTGTAGAAGAAGCCATCTAAGTAAAAGAACATTTAACTTTGTTAAATGTTGCAGAGAAGATGAGGTGAGGCTAGAAAAATAGCCCTACAGTTTTGCACACTGTAGGTCACTGGTAACCTGAACAGAATGGTTTTGGTGAATGCTGCAATGGAAGCCAAATGGAAAGAGTTTGAAGAGAAAATATGAGGAGAAAAAATGGCGATGGTCTGTGCAAGGATTCACTGAGCTTCTCAATAAGCAGCTTTACATACCTGCTTCGAGCTCCTTGGACTGCTTACAGCATCCTAAAAATATGAATTCGGGGAATATGGTTACACTGTTTACCTTACCTTTAGGATCCCTTTCAATTTGAAGATGTCAACCTTTCCCTTGGTTCAGTCACTACCGATGTTTTTCATCCAGCTATTCTCTCAAAAAGCAGTTTTACAACTTGGCCGTGATCATTCTGCCTGTCAGTGCACTTCAGGGCCTGAGGTTATCTCAAGATGGTGTGTTGGAATCTGTACAAGTTTCATTTATTTAAAACTTGGACCTGGTAAAAGAGTCTCCTGAGATATAACACCTCCCTCCCCTGGCAGGCTTGGGGAGGGGAAACAAATCATACACAGCAAATATCATTTACACCATTCTAACACATTCATAGCACTCTTACCAAATCCTAATGAAGGGAAAGAGAATGCTCATGCAATACAGACGTTCATAAAATGAGAACTATGCAGTCCTTTTAAGGCTATATATAATTCAATCAAGAAGTTGGTGGAGAGCTACTGGCCCATAATCATTTTTAACTTGAAGAGATATCAGTATTTAGAATTTCAACACCAAAAAATAAAAAAAATTCTGTACTTCTAAACAGGAAAAATATGCTATTATTTTGCATCTTTCAGTATCTAAGCAACTCTTCTCTTCTCTGATAATAATGAATGAATTGCCTCTCATTGCCATTGTGGAGTTGTAATGGTTAGACTTTTGATATCCTCATTTTAGAAATTCTGTATCTAGCCAGAATATTGCAATTTAGCCCAACTACAAATTAAGTCCATTTTCTGCTAAGAGAAAAATTTTGTATATAAAAACAAAGCATATCCTCGGATTAAAAAAAGAGAGTTGAGTAATTTGCTTTAAGTCAGTCCATGATGAAAATAAAAATATTAATAAAGTTTCTAATAGTTCTTACAAGGGCCCAGAATAATAATAGTAAAAAGAAACCCAATCAAACAAGCAAACAATGACAACAAAACAGCCACAGTTAGCATTAATCATGTAGAACCTCTTGGAGTAGAACTTTGAACCAAAGCTTTAAGATGGACAAAAATTAAAATATCTAAGGCAGACAGACAATATGGATGAATGCACAAAGATGGGATTTTAAAAAAAAACACCAAAAACCCAGACTTGGAAAAAGCTAGTGTCATAAGGCTTGAACTGACACAAAATATTAAGCAGAGTGAGGAAGGAAAAGAAAATTTATGTAGATTATTCAATAAAAGAATACATAGTTGAAATTTTGCATACTAGGCAAACGGAAGCCACCAGAGAGAGATTCTTTTGCAGGTGATTGACAGATTTCCATATTACTACTTTGATCTATAGAAGATAGGGCAGACTTTCTTTTTAAGTCTGCCCTTTTTAATAACATCTGCACTATTAAACTCTTAAAGTAGTACCATTGGTAGGAAACACAGGCGTTTGAAGATTTCCATCCTCTCTAATAAAATGGTAATATGCAAATTAACCATCACTCCGCTACATAAGCCACGCCCACCAGCCAATCAGGGCGAGTATGCAAATTAACCCCAATCCAAGATGGCTACAACCACAGAGAGCAAGGTTTCCCAGGTAACAGAGCAAGCCAAGCTTTCCATAGCCGTTGCAGGCCTAAGCCTCCACTCAAGCTACAAAGTTTCAATTATAGAAGGTAAACAAATTCAAACAAATGGCGGCAGAATGGAGCTTGAGAGAGCAGGCCAGGGTTGCTGGCGGCAACAGGGGAAGCAAAGCTTTCTGCACACCCTGGCCGGGCTCACCCGCTTAAGGCTACAAAGTTTCAATTGTAGAAGGTGAATTAACTGCCATAGAAATGGCTGCCGCCCCACCCCGGAGGGAGCAGCAGGCTTGGCTCTGCTCCAGGCTACAAAGTTTCAATTGTAGAAGGAAAATAAATCCCAGATACCAGGGCCTCTGCTTGGGTTGCCAGGGGGCTTGGCCGGCCTGCAAACCACCACAGGCCCCTCGCTCAGGCTGCCCCACGCCCCAAGGGAACCCCCATCTGATCCGGAACACCCTTCAGGGCAAACCAGCTGGCCCCCACCCGTGCACCAGGCCTCTATCTTATCTAATAAAAGAGTACTATGCAGATTGACCATCACTGCAACACACTATATAGCTGCCCCCATGTGGTCAAAGATCCTGCCCCATGTGGACACAAGATGGCCACCACAAGATGGCCAGCAGGGGAGGGCAGTTGGGAGGCACCCGGCCTGCAAGGGAGGGCAGTTGAGAGGGACCACGCTTTCAAGGGAGGGCAGTTGGAGGTGATCAACCCTGCAGGAGAGGGCAGTTAGGGGTGACCAGGCCGGCAGAGGAGGGCAGTTGGAGGTGATCAACCCTGCAGGAGAGGGCAGTTAGGGGTGACCAGGCTGGCAGAGGAGGGAAGTTGGGGGCAAACAGGCTGGCAGGGGAGCAGTTAAGCATCAACCAGGCTGGCAGCGGAGTGGTTAGGGGGTGATCAGGCTGGCAGGCAGAAGCGGTTAGGGGCAATCAGGAAGGCAGGCAGGCAAGCAGTTGGGAGCCAGCAGTCCTGGATTGTGAGATGGATGTCTGACTGCCCGTTTAGGCCCGATCCCACCAGGATCGGGCCTAAACGAGCAGTCGGACATCTCTCCAGGAGTCCCAGATTGGAGAGGGTACAGGCTGGGCTGAGGGACAACCCCCTGCCGTGCACGAATTTCGTGCACCGGGCTTCTAGTGATAATATATTTGGATATTTGTTATCCTACTTTGCAAATCTCAGTTTCCAGAAAAGTCATTCTCAAAAAGAGTATTGTTAGAATTATTATATAACCATTAATATACTAAAATGTCATCGTCAAGATATTAGGCTTGTATTAATGCCATTTTTTGACAAACTGAACATGAAAAATTATTCTTTGTCAGTCAATTAAGATATTTTCTCTACTTGCTGAAATGATTTCAGAAGCCCTTATTATGAATTCTGAGGGAAAGATTAGAAGTGTGGTTACAGTTGCTTTTTAAAAGACTCAGTTGTGTTGTATGAATAATAGCTGTCTATGTTATTTCTCCAAATCCTCTTATGAAAAATGGCCCATATACTTATTCATTATATACTTAATTCACTTCATACCATAATCTTTAGACACACCTTATAATTTGATATTTCCCAGATTTGGGTATATTTTATTTATTCTCTAATTTGGGAGGTTAATAAAATTTGAATTATTTTTTGAAACTAGTTTTGTTTTTAATTTACTTTTATCATATATTACATACAAATAATTTCAGAGATCAAAGAATGCTTAAAGGCTTCTAATAAAAATGCAGCAGTCTCTTGATGCCTCTCTCCCCATTCCTTACTCCTGTGCTGAGAGTAAATCATTTGCATCATTTTTGTTTTCTCCTCTGGCATTTACATCAATATTTTAAAATAAAATATATAATCTTTTTCTCCCCATTCTGTCTAGAAACAGAGTCGCCGTTGAACAGATCAATGTCATTCTAATTCTTGTTCTTTTTAAAAAATATATTTTTATTGATTTCAGAGAGGAAGTGAGAGAGAGAGAGAGAGAGATAGAAACATTAATGATGAGAGAATCATTGATCAGCTGCTTCTTGCATGCCCTCCACTGGGGATCGAGCCCACAACAACTCGGGCATGTACCCTTGATCGGAATTGAACCCAGGACCCTTGAGCCTGCAGGTTGATGCTCTATTCACTGAGCCAAACCAGCGAGGGCTAATTCTTATTCTTTTTTAATGTGACCCATCTTTCTTCAGATCTTTTTTGTCCCTCATGTTCTGATGTTTTACACTCATGTGTCATACTGTAGGTTCTTTTTCATACATTGTGTTGGCACTCATACTTTTCAGTTTGGAGAAATATTCTTCTTCACCATTTTTTCTAACACCCCTCTCCTCTCCCAACCCCCTGGAATTTCTAGTCATCAAATATTTAGCCTCAACTTTTTTTCTTCAATTGTCATTTCTTTTTATTTTTGTTCATTTTTTGGGAGGTTTCCTCACCCCATCAAAGTATAAATGAACTCTCCTACTTATGAATGTATTAATTAAATTTCAGATGAAATGTAATAAAAGTAAGTTTTTAGTTTGAGAATAACTAAGTCCTCTCACAGCAATTATCAAGAATCCTTTGTCCTCATTCATTATTATAAGAACACTTAATTTGCATACAGAAGGTTATTGTTTGTTGTATTTGTAATAGCCAAGAGTCATGTATCTAAGCATCTAGCCATTAAAATGCTAAATTATTGGGACATAGGATTAAGAGAAAACAGCTCTACCCAGTTTGGCTCAGTGGATAGAGTGCTGGCCTGCAGATTGAAGGTCCTAGGTTCAATTCCTGTCAAGGGCACATTCCCGGGTTGTGCAGGAGGCAGCCGAGCAATGATTCTCTCTCATCATGATGTTTCTCTCTCCCTTTTCCTTCCCCTCTGAAATCTCTTTCTCCCTCTCCCTTCCCTTCTGAAATCAATAAAAATATATTTTTAAAAAAGAAGCCCAGCTGGTTTTGCTCAGTGGATTGAGCATTGGACTGTGGACTGAAGGGTCCCTGTTTCAATTCTGGTCAAGGGCACATGCCCAGGTTACGGGCTAGATTCCCAGTGGGGGGCCTGCAGGAGGCAGCCAGTCAATGATTCTCTCTCAACATCAATGTTTCTATCTCTCCTTCTTCCTCTCTGAAATCAATAAAAATATATTTTTAGAAAAGGGAAAACAATCGGAGTGATCACTTTGTAATGTCTAATCACTGTATTGTACACTTGAAAGTAATGTAATATTGTGTATCCACTGTAATTGAAACACAAAATTTTTAAGGAAAAATCAACACAGCTCCTTTTTAAGCTCAACAGAGCAGACTATTTTTGTGGACTCTAACTCTCCAGTTACTGAATAGCTTCAGAGTAGAGTCTGTATCCAGTCTACTGTAACTCAGTTTTGTTCTTGTCTCTGGAACTAAATTCCAGGGAAACACAGGTAGATGTTGAAAATCACATTCTATTATTCCTATCAGATTTCTCCATGGAATAGTCAAGGGTAGGAGAGTGATCAGCGGTAAGAGAGCCATTTCAGAGGCTGCTTTCCCTACATGAACCAGTGGCCCGAGAAACACAGACTTGCAGTTTGTTGAGGAGTGAATTGGAATAGTGTTGAGCTAGGATTTTCATCAGAGAGGCATGGAAAGTTAGTCTTCTATTTGTAATAGGAAAAACTGATCCTCTGATAGATCATATCCATGGAATACTAGGTGCAAACACTGTTCTTCAGTAAAAATTTCTAATCACAGTTCCGTTCACAATTATCATTTTCGGTACAAAAGTAAACAAAAATTCCCCAAATCCTTTGGTATCATTAGAGCCTTGGTATTTTGATTAGTCTGTATGTGTGTGTTAAAGCTGAAAGGCTGAAAACATGTTAGTTCCTGCTACTGAGAAATATTATATAATATCTGAATTTTTAAACTATCATTCTATTGTGAAGAGTAATAACTGGTTGGTATAAAGATTTATGTCTAAATCTCAGCAAAATATGGCCTAAGCCTGGTCCCTGTGCAATGTGTACATCAAACAAATTTGTGAAACCCAAGTGTTCTCCGTGTATTGAAGAATACTAATGACTTTAATAAGAGTGAAACGTTGTGCTTAAAGCAAACGGATTAACCTTGACAACAAAAGTGTAAACAAGAGTCTAATGAATATTAATTTTTCTTTTTTTCTGCATTAGCTGTAGCTGTTGACTGATTAGCTCTGACACCTACATGGTCAAATTAACAAACACATTTGTAGGACTGTTTTCATTGTTTATAATCTCAGAAATATTTCTGAACTTTGGTAGGTTGTTAATAGCGAGTTGTCATCATTTCTTAGAAATCTACCAGATTACATTTAAAACCACCATGTGTATAAACTCCCATACTGAAGAAGATGGGTATTTTGGAAGAGATGCAAGTAGTTCCAGTAATTTATAATGAGATTTTAGAGGCCAAATCAAAATGTAATAATGATTCCACTATTAGATTTACACCTGAGCTGGATTACTGAGTAGCAGCATTTATTCAAGGGCAGGTTTGATGTATACAGAGCTACCATATTGAACTAAGTGCCACTTCCCATTGTGCCCTTGCCATCTGTATAATGACATCAAAGGAGACAAGGCAGGAGCAGATGGCACCAATGGCATACAAGAGCAAAAGTCACACCCACAGCATGCTGCTGAGTAATGAAAGTGAGGTGATACACAGGCAGAGAGCAGAAGGAAATTAAGAGAGGGTCATGGTGGTGCTTTGGACTGCTTAGTTCCCACCATCATTACAAGAGCAGCACATCCCACCCATTCCTACCTCCTTCTTATGGGAAATGTTCTCCTACCATTCCCAGCAAGTGCTTCTAAGCAGGGGCTGTCATGTTTTTGCAGAATTCTAATCTCCCTGGCCATAGTTGATTGTTTTAGGAGGTCAGCACCTGACACAGACTGAACCCATTTTGCCCAGAATTTGAACTAAGTCAAAAGAGAGAGTCCTTCTCCAGTAGTGGTGAGAAATACCAGATGAAAACCTGTGAGCTGTCAGTAGTGATGTTTCCAGCCAGGAGGAGAAAACTAGTCTATAGTTAGAGAGGAAAACAAATAACACCAACACGAAGTGAGAAGCAGACGGACGATATCTGAGGTTGAATTTTAGAGGATTAAAAAAATCTCTGAAATGAAAGAGAAATGGAACTCAGACATAACTGTTTCTATCACTCCCCACTTAGGCAGGTAAAGGTGTAAACTGTACTATTCAATCTTGGCAGAAACAGTCAAAACTGGCCAGAGCATCACCTAGATCATTTGCTTCCCTCTAGCTAAACCTGTGAAAGAAAATGGGTTGTTTTATAGTTAGCTACTTTTTTCCATAATAAGGGAAATCTTTTAGCATGCGCCCACGAATTCCTGTCCCAATTTCACTCCATTCAGAAAGCTTATTCAAGATACCTGAAGTGTTTCCTGCTCTTAATCCTCTTAAATCTAGCAGAAGCCAAAACACTGCCATAAATTTATTCATGCCACTGGGACAGTTGCGTTTTTTGTTGCATACATAATGTAGGTGAGTGATTTCTGTAGAGGGAATTATAATTGGGGGAGAGGAAATAGGCAAAAGAAATATTCAAGGAATGTATATTGATTAAATTAGTTTATAGTGATGATGCTATTATAATAATGACTAGAGGCCTGGTACATGAAAATTCATGCACTGGCCCTGGCTGGTTTGACTTAGTGGATAGAGTGTCGGCCTGTGGACTAAAGGGTCCTGGGTTCGATTCCGGTCAAGGGCACATGCCTGTGTTGCGGGCTTGATCCCCAGTGAGGGGCTTTCAGGAGACAGCCGATCAATGATTCTCTCTCATTATTGATGTTTCTATCTCTCCCTCTCCCTTTCTCTCTGAAATCAATAAAAAATATATTAAAAAAAAAGAAAAAAAAAGAAAATTCATGCACTGGAGCAGGGGGGTCCCTCAGCCTGGCCTGCCCCCTCTCACAGTCTGGGAACCCTCAGGGGTGGGAGGCGACCTGGTGATCAGGAGAAAGTGATGCCCCATCACACCTCTGCTGCTGCCACTGCTGGCAGCACAAGCCTCGGCCGGCCCTGGTTACCTGAGCCTTGGGCAGCCCTGAGTGGCTGGGCAGCTGACATCTGAGGCTTGCCTGCACCTTGGGCCGGCCCTTTGGCGGCTGGGAGTGGAGAGGACTGGGGGACTCCGGAGTCAGGTGCGCAGCGGGGCTGAGGGGACTGGGCACCACCATCTTGTGGCTGTGGGCACCGCCATCTTTGAGGTTGGGACAGTCAATTAGCATATTCCTCATTATTGGCTGTGGGCGCCACCATCTTTGGGGGCATGGCAGTCAATTAGCATATTCCCTCCTTATTGGCTGTAAGTGCCGCCATCTTTGTGACAGCGTGTGGGTCAATTAGCATATTCCCTCTTTATTAGATAGGATAATGAGTATCAAGTTTTCTTCAAATACTTTACATATATTAATTCATTTAAATCTGGCAACAATCCTAGAAGGTAAGCAATAAAATTATTCCTATTTTATAAATGAGGAAACTGAGGCATGGGTCAATTAATTTACTCAGTGTCAGGCGACTAATAACTGGCAGATCCTAGATGCTAATTAAGTAATCTTAGATCTGTCATCTTAACCAACATACCTTACTGTGACTAATAGGAAGAAAATGGCACTCATGTATTGATTGTGTTATTAAAACTAAGGTAATAAAGACTTAAAACTTTTAAAAATAAATTTGGAAAGGTAGATACCCAATATTAACAGCAAAAATCAATTTTAAGTATTAGAGATAATTTTTATTTTATTTATTTATTACTTTGTTATTGTTATTAATTTTTCCAAATGACATGCTTTCCTTTTGCAATAAAAAATGTCACTAGTTTTTGAGATTACATAGTTCACACGATATCGTGGGATTCTTCACAATATCACGAGGGAACATTATGGAAAGCATGTAGCAGCTTCCTTTCCAATTGGTAATTGAGTGGCTCTTTTCCATGATGATGGGCAACAACAGTTAGATTTTTGCTGAGATGTTGCAAAAATCTACCACTCCAGCACTGAATGCTATTTGAAAAGGTGTATGTTATACCAAATAAATATGAGAATGGGTGTAATAAAGTTGATATGCAACTGATATCAGAATGATACTACAAAGTGTGGGCTATGAGAATTTTCTCATGATACAGTGAGTACAATATCTTTAATTTCTGTCTGGGAACAGTCATGCTAATGAAGACCAATATGAAATAGAAGCATGATACTATCAAAAAAGGATACAAGGTAAACATTCGCCCTTGGGGAATGGTAGAAAGGAACATGAGATTGGGATAGCAGGCTGTGATGTGGAAAAGATAGTTTACCCCATTAGAAAAGGCTTTTTTATTCCAACTGTGCCTTAAATGATGCCACCTTGTGCAAACCATTTAATTAACCTCTTTGACCTTTAGTTTTCTTATAAATAGATGCCAGTGTTAAAGTTAGAATATTTCATGATTACATGCTCATAGAGTTGGTCATGTCTATAGAATTCACTTTTATACTTTTGATTAAAAGTGAAATACCCTCAGCAATCAAAAACTGAAATTTTCCATCTTTTGGACAGGTGTATAACACTCCCTTAGGGTAATAGGTTGCTGTAGCTATTTAAATGTGTTCCCTTATCCAAAGAATGTCAAATATACACATTCAAAAAGGCAGGGCTGTCTGGTGGGAGTAACTCATGAGATGAGAGTTTTAGGCTTGGTATCAACAGAACAAATGGACGTCAGCTTTCAGCTTACACAGTGAAAGCACCATTTACTATTGATAGCTGCAAGTCAATGATTTCTGACAGGGATTCTAGCAGAAAAAAAAACCCAGACAAGGATAAAAATTAATTTCTGCCTGAAGATAGTTCATCTGAGAATAAGATGGCCTATATTTTTTAAAGTTTGTTTATCCCTCTCAACAGAACATTATAAGTAAAAGGAATCAGTTTTCAAAACTTAGGGGAAGTGCAAATGGGCACAAGGGAATTTGTGGGGGTGTTAGAAATGTTCAGTTTCTTCATTGCGGTAGTGGTTACATGTGTCTGTACATTTGTCAAAACGTTGAACCAGCCGAAACCGGTTTGGCTCAGTGGATAGAGCGTCAGCCTGCGGACTCAAGGGTCCCAGATTCGATTCCGGTCAAGGGCATGTACCTTGGTTGCGTGCACATCCCCAGTAGGGGGTGTGCAAGAGGCAGCTGATCGATGTTTCTCTCTCATCGATGTTTCTAACTCTCTATCCCTTCTCTTCCTCTCTGTAAAAAATCAATAAAATATATCTAAAAACAAAACAAAACAAAACAAAAAAACGTTGAACCATATCATTAAATTGGATACATTTTTATATGCAAATTATACTTCAATAAAGTTGAGTTAAGAACAACTCATGGAGACACATTATCAGTATACTCAAAAGGATTCCTTCTCACTTTTTTGAGCCAAAGATAATAATAAATTCCAAAACGCTTAATTTAACATATACTTACCTTTCAACTCAGAAATCGAAAAATTATCATTGTATTGATGAAATTGATGAAAACTAAAATTTATCTTCAAGGCTGCTCACTGAAATCCTGCTTATAATAGCAAACAAAAGGATATAAGGTAAATGTTTGGCCTTGGGGGATGGTCGAATGGTGAACCAATTAAAAGCCTGGATTCTGAGTCTGGATGTTCAGTTCAAATCCTAGCTCTGTTGCTTAATAGCTGGAGCTCTCAGACAAGTTTCTTCACCTCTCTTGCTTTAGTTTCTCCATTTCTAAAACGAGGTTAATAATAAAACTTAACCTCATGGGGTTGTCATGAAAATTAAATAACTTAGTGTTTGGAAAGTTCTTGAAAACAGTGCCTGGCAAACTTATATGCATTGCCCATGGACACAGATAATAGGGTGGTGAAGGACAAGGGTGGGTGAGAACCAGGTGGCAGAGGGCAATGGGGGGATTAAGGAGGTTATCTGTAATACTCTCAACAATAATGATAAAAAAAAGAAAAAGAAAACAATGCCTGGCACATAGTAAATGCTGAATCATTAAGTGAGCAGAGTGTTTTCCTTCATCTTTTACCAAAGTTCTAGCTTAACAAAAGTTCATTTTAATGAGTTTTTCTCTCTTAGGTCTATGTTAACATAGTAATTTTATACATGGTCTAAATAGACCTGAATTTAATAATAAAAATAACTAATTGCTTTTATAAGAATAGTAACTTAAGATTTGTAGAACTTTGTTTTATAGCCTTCTAAGCACTGTCCTCCTCAAAATAATATGAAAACTATGCTTTCTTTTTAAAGAAAGGAATATAAAAGTACATTTGATTTTTTAAAAATGAAACAATATACCACAAATAAATATAAATGGCTATAAAGGGAAGGAGGGAACAGATGAAGATGAAAGAGATGAAAGCTACACTTGTCTGAATGCAATTAGTTTTATAGTTGTGTCTTTGGTTCATGTAAGTGCTCTAGGTAACAGAAAAACAAATTAACCTAAATGTGATGGTTAATTTTGTGTCTCAACTTGATGGGCGAAGGGATGCCCAGATAGCTGGTAAAATATCATTTCTGGGTGTGTCTGTGAAGGTGTTTGTGGAAGAGATTAGCATTTGAATTGGTGAACCTGAGTAAAGCAGATGGTCTTCCCCAATGCAGGCATTATCCAATCCCTTGAGAGCCTGAATAAGACAAAAAGGTGGAGGAAGGGTGAATTTGCCAACCTGGCTGGAGGTGAGACATCCATCTTCTCCTGCCCTCAGACATGGGTGCGCCTGGTGCACAGGCCTTCAGACTCAGGTCATGCCTTTCACCACTAGCCACTCTATTCTCAGGCCTTTGGAATCAGCCTGAATTATACCACAGGCTTTCCCAGAGCTCCAGCTTTCAACTAGTTGATTATGGAACTTCTCGGCCTCCATAACTATGTGAGCTGATTCCTATAATAAATATCTATATATACAGGGTGTCCCAAAAAAATCCATACACACTTTAACAACTGATAATTCAATTTTGAAAATGAAATGTATTTTAATAAACACTGCCTTTATTCAAACTATGTGAGCCAATTCCTATAATACATCTCCATATATACAGGGTGTCCCCTCAAAATGTATATAATAATAATAAAAGGCTAATATGCAAATGGTCATTATGCCATGACACCATAATGACTAATCAGCAGAGATCTGAGGCTGCATGGTGCCTGGCCAGACCGGGGGACCTGAGGCCGCACCCCCGCCTGGCAGGGCTTGACAGGGGACCTGAGGCTGCTACCCCCCGCATGCAGCCCCTGCCAGGTGGGGCTTGACGGGGGTGGGGCCAGCCAGGTCTGGGTCTGGCATGATTTCGAGGCACATGTGGGTGGGCAGGGACTTGATTCTGGGTCCCACAGTGCGCCCCAGACTCTGACAGGAGGGATATTTTCATATACATTTTACTAATTTTCTTTCACCTCTGACACTTCTATTATAAAGGGCAAATAGCAATCTACACTAATAAAAGAGTAAGATGCAAATTGACCGTACCTTTGTGACGCCCACCAGCCAGTCAGGAGTGAGTATGCAAATTAACCCAACAAAAATGGCAGGTTAATTTGCATACGCAGGTGTCGAGCGGCTGGGGGCAGGGTGGGACACAGGCATTCTGCACCGCCCCAGCTGCTCCAGGCCTCTGGGCAGCGTGGGAAGGCAGAAAGGTGGCTCCGGGCTGGAGTGAAAAGGTGGCTTCAGCCGGAGAGAAGGCGGTACTGGCTGCCAGAGGAAGGAAAGCCCATTCTTGCACGAATCTTCATGCATCGGGCCTCTAGTATTAAAATATTTCCTCTAATTAATTCCCTTTTAATGTGCACAAATTTCACACACCGGGCCACTAGTATTTTTATAAATGTACTAGAAGCCCAGTGCATGATTTAATCATGCACGTGTAAGCTGTCTGTCCGCTGGTTGGCAGCTCCGAAGTCCCTGGGCCCCTAGGGCGAGGCGGGGCGGGGGCGTGGCCCTCCTGCGGCCGGAGCCCAGGCCAGTGTCTTGCCTTTGCCTCCCGCCCAGGAAGTCTGGGGCCGCCGCCACGTGCTCCTGCGGCCCAACTGCCGCCAGACTCCTCCCTGGGGAGCTGCGCCGCCCGCCCACCGCCCGCCGCCTCCAAACCTCCAAAACGCCAGCTCGGCTCGCTGCCCCAGAGGCCTGTCTGTGCCGCAGCACAGCCATGGCGCAGACGCTGAGCTCGCGTCGCCGCTGGCAACGTGAGCTCAGCGTCCTGCTGGCCCAATCACCACCCCAGCCACCCCGAGTCCCGCCCCCTGTGTCTCCCGCTGGCCCAATCATGGGCGTAGCGGAGTGATGGTAATTTAAATATTACCTTTTTATTATGTAAGATATATATCTCGCCGAAACCGGTTTGGCTCAGTGGATAGAGCGTCGGTCTGCGGACTGAAGGGTCCCAGGTTCGATTCCGGTCAAAGGCATGTACATTGGTTGCGGGCACATCCCCGGTAGGGGGTGTGCAGGAGGCAGCTGGTCAATGTTTCTCTCTCATCGATGTTTCTAGCTCTCTGTCCCTCTCCTTTCCTCTCTGTAAAAAATCAATAAAATATATTAAAAAAAAAAAAGATATATATCTGCATGATTCTGTTTCTCTGGAGAAACCTGATTAGTATACTAAAAATTTGAAAATCCCTACAAAATAAAAACAAAATGAAAGAAAAGAACATAGTTGTGGGCTTAACCACCCACACAGAAATTATTTCCATGATTTTAATTATATGTACATATGAATTTATTATATGTGTTAATTATATAGCATTTGTGGAATATATCCTAAAGACAAAAGAACTACAAAGATATCAAACTATGCTTAATAATCTTATTGTTAGTAATAATACTGATATGACTATTTTGAAATCATATACTAGTATTGTTAGGATCAAGCAAAGAATTATATTAATTGTCATTAGAAATCAAGATTTGCAGCATACAGTAAAGGAGATACAACTATAAAATAAGTTAAATAAAAATTATACATTTAGCCGAAACCGGTTTGGCTCAGTGGATAGAGCGTCGGCCTGCGGACTGAAAGGTCCCAGGTTCGATTCCGGTCAAGGGCATGTACCTTGGTTGCGGGCACATCCCCAGTAGGGGGTGTGCAAGAGGCAGCTCGTCGATGTTTCTCTCTCATCGATGTTTCTAACTCTCTATCCCTCTCTCTTCCTCTGTAATAAATCAATAAAATACATATATTTTTAAAAATTATACATTTATGTTAGAGATATTAGTATGAACTTGATGCCGGAGGGATGAGTCCCTAGGGGAGACTAGAGTCCCAAGCCACAAGAGGGTTCTTATGTCTGTGTAGGAAAGATTTCAAGACCTGAGCCAGACAAGAGGTTAAAATTGAAGCAAGTTTATTGAGCAGAGAAGATAAGCAAGGAAAGCCACTCCACAGAATGGCGGATTCTCCTCACAAGAGAAGGAAGAGAGACCCCAACCAACTGTCGAGGTTGCGCTTTTCGCTGTTTGTAGTTTCTATGGAAAAATTGCTGATATGGGGAATTAGAGAGTAGAAGGAAACGTTGGGATTAACTTTAACCTTTTCAAGGTATATTTTGTGGTTTGTTTTTCTTTTATGGGTTGGGTAACCACTTGTGGAATGAGCAAGCTATAGATAGTAGTCTTTATAGATAGTAGTCCTTACAAGAATTTTCTTTGTTCTGGTGTCTCCTCCTGGTGAGCTTGCATCTCTAGCCAACTGAGTTCCCTGTCAGGCAGCATGTAGCAGGCCCCCTGACAACTTTGTTTGGCTTTAGTTAATTTATATAGTTTTCATGCCTATCTCCTACATAAATTTATGATATGTTTCTTCTGGAAAAATGTTCCCATTTCTGTCTTTTGAAAAGTCCTGGGGGGAAAAAAAAAAGCAACACTGTGGCAATAAGCATCCTCAGATTGTGGTTTCTAAATATCATTTCCCACTTTAGAAACAAAAACAAGAAACAGGGCTTTCTGGGGACATGGCTAATTCCAGACAATAAAACTCAGGATCACCTATGAAAATTCTTGCAAGAAAATAAATTAAAAAACCAAATTTGGTCAAGCCTCTAGTGTAATTATCAGTTTATATGAAACCCAGAGATTAAATTGTTACACACAGCTAATCAGTAAAATCAGAAAGTAGGGAATTCCACATGATAAATGACCCGATTTCTTTAATAAATAAATAGCAAGCAAAAAATTAAAAAATGGTAGAATTAAATGAAATGGGACTTAGACACACTACGCCACATGTAATCTTGTTGTATATTCAGTTGACCAACAACAAAGCAAAACTACTATCAAGTAAGAAAATAAGACAGCTGGAGAAATGTAAACCATGACTAGATAGTTAATGGCATTGACAAATTATTGTTATTTTTATTTTAGGCATTATAATGATTACCTGTCTGTGTTTTAAAAAGTTCTCTTTTATGGATACTATTTGAAATACCTACAGGTGAAATAATAGGATGCTGAGATTTACTTTGAAATAATTGAAGTTAGGATCAAGGGCAAAAAGTGGTAGGGTTATAAATGAAATAAGTTAGGTTATGTGATGATAATTATAGAAGCTGAGCAGTGTGTTCATGGAGTTTATTATATTAGTCTCTACTTATGCATATGTTTAAAAATCTCCATAGGAAAAGGTACCACCTTCTCTTGATTCCTAATCTCGTTTTTTGGGGGGTGGGGGATTGGGGGTTTGGTTTGTTTGTGTGTTGTTGTTTTTTTGATTCTTTGTTCTTTTTGAAGTTAGGGTGGATATTTATAATTAAATCCTGGGATAAGGCTTCTTACAATGGAATCAAAGCAAGATATGAAAGTGGAGTGATAGGTAGGAAGCCACAGGTGTATCAAACCTAAAAATCTCCTAGCTTCCAAGTACATAACTAGAGACCCAGTGCATGAGATTCGTGCACTGGGGGCGGGAGGGTCCCTCAGCCCAGCCTGCACCCTCTTGCAGTCCAGGACTCCCTGGGGGGGATCGGGCCTAAGCCGGCAGTCAGACATCCCTCTTGCAGTCCAGGGCTCTCACAGTCTGGGACCCCTTGCTCCTTACTGCCCGCCTGCAGTGGAGGCTCCCGCCACCGCTGCTGTGCTCGCCAGCTGTGAGCCTGGCTTCTGGCTGAGTGGCATTCCCCCTATGGGAGTGCACTGACCATCAGGGGGCAGCTCCTGCATTGAGTGTCTGCCCCTTGGTGGTCAGTGTGAGTCACAGAGACCAGTTGTTTTGCCGTTTGGTCGATTTGCATATTAGGCTTTTATTATATAGGATGACGTGTCCTCACTTTTGTTTGACTTCAAATGAAGCTGTATTTCTTCAGTTCATTGCCACTGGATAATAGTGTGCTGTGAATGTCAAACATAATTAAAACATAGCCAAGCACAAGGAAAGACATTGTCAGCAGCCAGTGAATACAGTGCTGTTCTTCATCCAGTAAAAACTGTGCCACAGGCAGCTGAACAGATGCTGCGTTTGACTCAAAGGAGTTAATAGAGGAGGGAAGCAATTCCGCAATACAATATAACCCCCTCCATTTCATCTCCTGGCCCTTTATTACTTGGACTATTCATAGAGTGTCCCTTACCTGTTTTCCTTGGCTGTAGTCTTTCCCTCTCTAATGCATATTTTCCAAAACTTGCCCAGCTCAGACCCTGCTCCTGGCTACTCAGGTCCCCTGCAGTCTGCTCAAGTCAATCCCAGTCCTTATCCTGGCATTCAAAGCCTTCCACCATCTGGCTCTAACCTTTGTTTCTGGCCCTAGCTCCAGCTACTCTTTCCTGCATTCCATGTTCCAGGCAAATTGGCTACTTATTGTTTCCTGAACACACCTAAACTCCTCATTTAGAATTGCCACCTAGTTTCTCCTATGCTTCCAGCCCTTACTTCCCCCGACCCCACCCCTAGTTAATCTGAAAGATCATTAAAAAAAAAATGTTTTTAAATCTCCCAACCCCTTAACTTCCTATCTCAATGTCTGCCATTAACCTTTCAAAGTCATATAGATACACATTCAGCATTCTTCTTCAAATTCCAAAGCCATCTGCCAGTTTCCTCCCACTTACACAATCACTTTCCTTATACCCTCTACACCTGCCAGATCCTTCTTTCTAGGCAAATTCCCTTTTCGACCTGTATTTGCTGGGTCCATATATTATTGACCCTTTGTAATAATTACTTGTTAAATGTAAACCATAAATTCTGTATGGCAGGGACCACACTTACCTTTTTCACATTGTTATCCCAGGACCAAGAGCAAAGAGACAAACACTTTTCAGCGAATGAATACGTGCAGCAAATCTCTCAGACCTTCATGTATATGCAATGTTAATTATTTAATATCAGTTAGCCAATAGTAATTTTGTTTTCTCCTTCTGTGGTGCATCCTTCGTTCCAGGTTAGGAATTATCCTTTTCTTTTCTTTCCTCAGTAAAAAAAAAAAAAAAAAAAAAAAAAAATTAAAAACCAAACTCTCACAATCCTAAAATATACCAATAGAGTATCTGCTTTCCCTTACATACCCATATCAAATCTCCAAAATAGGAACATTGTACAATAAATAAATGGGGATAATGAAAATGATGTATGTATAAAACAGGTATTGGCAAACTGCAGCCATGGACCAAATCTAGCCTGCAGACTATTTTTGTAAAGTTTTATTGAAACACAGCCATTCTCATTCATTTACATATTGTTTTTGGCTGCTTTCACACAAGGACAAAGTGACAGAGACCATGGGGTCGACAAAGCCTAAAATATTTACTGTCCATTCCTTTACAGAAAAAGTTCGCTGGTGCCTGGTAAAAAAAGAATGACTTTACAGGAGGATGCGGGAAAGATTTGTGATCCCCCCACTGCCACCCCTGCCCCGGGTCAGAAAGACATCTCTAGTGAATACTTTGCAATGTCAGGTGAACCTCCAGATAAGAAGGAAAGAAATTAAGGTGTAGTGTCACAAGGTAAACATGCATGCCTGAAGGGAAACAGTCTGTTACTAGTAACAACAGCAATGTTCAGTTTGAGTGAACTCATGAGGCAAGTATCCAAAGGATATTATTGCAATCCTAGATCATAGCCAGGCTTGCTACCCCTGAAAGAATTATCTTAGAGTTTGTTTCTCATGTTAAACTAGTCATTTTTTGGTGACAGGGTGGTTGATGCTCTGGGCCTTTATTGAAGTGTGAGACCCAGAGATATTAGGAAGTGATGAGCAGAGAATGAAAAGTGTGGAGAGTACACAGCTGGGTGCCTTTGGGCAATTTAGTTCACAAACAAGTTTGGGCCTCTATTACCTCTACCTGTGAGATGGGGAATAGTAATATGTAAAAACTTAAATAAGAAAATATATCTGAAAGTGTTTGGCATAATCAATAAACATATCTTTGACTAGGCTGAACAGAATACTATAATCTATCATAAAGGATTCTATCATAATCATGGATATTGGCAAAGTAAGCTCTCCATAAATAGTAGTGATTATTCTTACAGTAAAATATTGCATTTTTTCTTATATGTAACAGGTGAGATAATCCAGAGTTATCTCACAGACATAACAACTTGACTTTTTTTTTTAAATTAGTACTAATTTCCATGATAGCCTTTCTGTGAAACTGTACTAGTATTTCTGAATTAACCATTATTTTTATGGCTCTCAATAACCTGGAATTACTATCAGAGTCTCTCCTAATCTCCAAAGTCACATAAGAAAATACTGGCCCTCTGGAATTAGATGAGAAGGTAGCATTACCACCTCCATAGTCTTTTCCTACTCTTCTTTTAAGATAATTTCTGATCTGGTCTGTTTGACAGTGACTACCCTAAAAGGCCAAGGAATTTTTCCCTTCTATGGGGAGCATGTGTTTATTTGTTTATTTGTTTATTAAGGGCTTACTATGTGCCAGACATTCTTCTAGGATTTGAATGCACAGTAGTGAACATTAGTACTTCTTAAGGTAATACTAACTGATATAACTAATACAATTCCAAATCTAATTGGTTCAATTAACTAATAAATTAATTTCTAAAATCCTCACCTGTGGATGTTTTCATTGATCTTAGAGAGAGGGGAAAGAAGAGGGAGGGAGAGATATGAGAGAGAAACATGGCAGTTATCTCCCATACACACCACAACTGGGGATCAAACCTGCAACCTGAGTATGTGTCCTGACTGGAAATTGAACCTGTGACACCTCAGTGCATAAGATGATGCTCCAGCCATTGAGTCATACTGGCCAGACATCTAAATCTCATTGGTTTAACCAATAAATGTGTCTTAGGTTTATGTAAAGTACAATATATGGGAACAGGGAGGGGCACTCTGCTCCATGTAGTGATTCAGGGACTAGGATGATAGAGGCTGCTATACATGGCTTTCCAAAAGATCCTGAGTTAGCAGATGAGGGATAAGAGAGCATGGAGGATGGCCCAGGGTTGTTAGGGGCCAGGGCTAGAAGAGCTATTCCTCACTTACATCCACATTCCATTGGCCAGAACTCAGTCCTGTGGCCCACCTAGGTGCAGGAATGCTGAGCAATAGTGCCTATGGCTAGAAACCTGTTTCTGTAACAATTCTGTGCTATTGTTTCTGTAACAATTCTGTGCTAAAGGGGAGCATAAACTCATGCCAAACAATTGCCCATTCGGTAACACTTCCGTATAAAGGTGAGACCCCATTAACAATTGCATGCATAAATATTTGAGCAAGTTCTGAAAAAGTAAGCAGGTCAAAGAGTACATAGATGTTCACATTTTCTGTCACAAAAAGGGTCACTGGTAAATTTTATTAAGCTGTATAGAACCCTCTGAATATAAGCCATAGGTGCTTTCAAAGCAAAAGTAGAAAAGTGCACAGATGCACAAAATGAAGTTTAATATAGTTTTTCTTTTTTTTTTTTTTAGTGTAACTTTACCACTTTTATTAGATCATTTCATTGTTTTCTCAAAACTTTCCCTCCCTGAATTTGTTACTATAATCTCAGAGGAAGATAGATAGATAGATAAATAAATAAATAAATAAATAAACAAACAAACATGCTGTTGGAAACTTGCTTGATGAACATCTGTCATGGTGTTTAATTATATGTTAACAGCAACCATAAAAATGCATTAATGGCTTTTGCAGTCTTGAACTGTTCATCACAAAATTGTGTGGATCATGTTGTATTATGAAATTTTTTGCCAGGGATAAAAAAACCCAGAAGTTTCCAACTATCACAGGAACTCTGGATCCTAATTAAGCAATCAGATTCGACAAAGTGTGTATTAATGTAAGATCACATACCTTGGGGGCATTGAAAAGCTGAAGACTCTTCTCTGAAAATCAATTAGAATTTGTCATGTCACAGTGTCTCCAGAGTTAAATTGAGAAAGTTTTCATCTTTCCACTGTGGGTCACTCAGTCTGAAAGGCATTTAGGTCCAGGCATAACTTAATTGTGTAATAGTTCTGTCTGTTTTTACCTAAAATTACAAGTGTATAACTATTTCTTTGATGTACCCTCACATGTCATGTTACACCAAGTTGTGTTACTTGTCAGCGACAATGCTGAAAGACAAAAAGATACTATATATAGAAAAGAACATTCCATTTATTGGAGGACAGTGTGCTCAACAGTAGCAATTATGTTCCTTAAGGGTCCTTTGAAAACTTGTGGGGGCATATTTGGTTGTCCTAATTATTGGATGGCATTACTATCACTTAGTGGGCAGTGTCCATGGATTCTAGAACAGATTCATGGAATGAAGAATTGTTCAGCAGTGAACACAGCTTCAGCATCATGCTGACATTCATGAAGAGGAAATATCTTTGTTATCTAACTCTGTTTTATGTACTACCACAAAGTATATTCTGTATAATTTTTAGATTCACTGACATTTCCAGAAAGGTTACCACCATGTAAATTCATGGAAGTGTGTCCTCTGTTTTGTTCAGAATTTTACAAAGACATATTCACCATTTCAAAAAATAGTGTTCCTAAATGCAGTGCTGGTTATGGTATTTGAACCACCAATACCAGTCGGCATGGTAGCTTGCCCATTTGTGTGCATTCTAATTTTTGGTGAACATGTGGCCACTTTTTATGTTCGCTTGCATAGTCATGCCAGAACTTTCATAATTGTTTTATTATAAACTACATTCCTTTTCTCTCTTATTTATAGGTAAGAGTTTGTATATACATACCGGTACATATATATTAATGAATGTGCTTTAAAATATATAAAATCTGTGAATATCAGGAGACTCACAAAACCTTTGTGTCATTGAGTCTGAGAGGATTGAGAACCATTGTTTAGCACAGCAGAGGGTTCCAGGATTACGATGAGATCCTAATTATAATGATAGCTACCATTTATCGATTGCTTACCATGCACCATGCAGTGTGCTAATCACTTTAAAAATATATTCTCAGTTGGTTCTCACAGCACAACTTTCAGATAGGTGCTATTTTTATCTCTATTTTATAAGTAAGCATAGAGAGGTTAATTGAATTGGCCAATGCAGTTAATAAATAACAGAATATCATTTGAACCCAAGTCTACCGGAGCACAAAGCCAGGGTGCCTACTACCCAGAAAAGATTGCTGCATTGGCTGAGAAAACTACCAAAAGTAGGTGATAGCTCTATGCCTCAACCATCCTTGCTTCCAATACAGCAAAACCAGTTTCTTACTTTCAGGATAGAAGGGAGGCTACCTAAAATAGTGCTTCTCAAACTTTAATGTACATACTCACCTGGGGATCTTATTAAAATGCAGACTCTGATTTGTAGGTTGCTCTTTGTTTAGAGACCACTTTTTAGGAAGCAAAGACCTAAAAATAAGTTTCAAATATTAATGAATCCTGAGTATAGAAAATTGCTAATTTTCATACAATTGAAGCATTAGGAGAAAATGCAAAAAAAGCAACATTTTCAATTTTTCCATAAATTAAAATCTGCATTATTATGATGTAAAGGAAAAACATGAGAAAATACTAGAAAAAATAAGAGAGGTTAGTAAATATAACATAGAACTGGTATGCACAACTAGGAGCCTCACCAAAATTCCAAAAACTATAATAAGCTCTGGAAATATATGGATATTTTACATTGAAAAATGTAAATAATAAGATATTAAACTTAGCCAATATACTATCACATATATAGTGAAATTATAAAATATATAACTGATTAACTGTAAATATATTAAACACTAGAGGTCCGGTGCATGAAAATCGTACATGGGTAGGGTCCCTAGGCCTGGCCAGCAATCAGGGCCAATTTGTAGGGCTACTGGGAGGGTGATCAGGGCCCCCCCACTCGCACCCACCTTGGCTGGCCTGGCACTGCCTGCTTGCCGGCCCCGCCCCCTGACACCGCCACTGGTCGGGGCATGTGGGCTGGAGGCAGCTCCTACATGGAGCGTCTGCTCCCTGGTGGTCAGTGCGCATCATAGTGACCAGTTGTTCTGCCAGTAGTTCCACTGTTTGGTCGATTTGCATATTAGGGTTTTATATAGATAGATTATTTATTGAAAAAACTTTTTAAAAAATATATTTTTATTGATTTCAGAGAGAAAGGGAGAGGGAGAGAGAGATAGAAACATCAATGATGAGAGAGAATCATTGATAGGTTGCCTCCTGCACACCCCCTTCTGGGGATGGAGCCTGAAACCCAGGCATGTGCCCTTGACTGGAATAGAACCTGGGACCCTTCAGTCCACAGGCCAACGCTCTAGCCACTGAGCCAAACCAGCTAGAGCAAAAAAGATTTAAAAACAAGTAATTAGCCATAATTTTGCTCCCAATATCCTATATGATAAAAGCCTACTATGCTAAGTGTCTGGTCGTCCGGTTGGCCATTCAACCAATCAAAGCGTAATATGCTAATGATATGCTAAGGATGCTCAACTGCTCACTGTGACATGCACTGACCACCAGGGGGCAGACACTCCAATTGGTAGGTTAGCTTGCTGCTGGGGTCTGGCCAGTCGGGACTGAGAAAGATGGGCCAGACATGCTCTGGAGCCCTCCTGCGGTCCCTCTCTGGCTGGCTAACCTCCTGCATCCCTCCCTGGCCCCAGTCATGCACCAATGGGGTCCCTCAGCCTGGCCTACATCTTCTTGCAATCCTGGCTGAGGGACCCACCCCCCAAGTGCATGAATTTCATGCACCAGGCCTCTAGTTTTAATATAAAGCTAGTTAGATTGTGGGGGAAATATAGATATACTAGCATTCCCATTGCAGGAAGAATCCTGCAATAGGGTTTCCTGCTGCACTCTACCCCTCCCCGCCTGCTCTCCTCCCTTCTCCCCCGCCCCGCCTTCTCCGCCAGCCTACCTGCTTTTCTCCCTTCTCCACCAGCCCACCCGCTCTCCTTCCTTCTCCCCCAACCCCGCCTCCGCTCCTCCCTTCTCCTCCCCCCAGCTTGCTTGCTTCTTTGCAGCTTTGCTCCCTTCTACAGCTCTTCGCTTCTTTCTATGCTGTCTTGATATGCAAATTAACCGCCATCTTGGTTGGGGTAATTTGCATACACATCCTGATTGGTTGGTGGGCGTGGCTTGACCAGTGGGCGTGGCTTGGGCATAGCGAAGGTGTGGTCAATTTGCATATTTGTCTATTATTAGGTAGGATTAGAGGCCCGGTGCACAGATTCATGCACAGGTGGGGTCCCTTGGCCTGGCCTGTGGGATTGGGCTGAAATCAGCTCTCTGACATCCCCCGAGGGGTCCCAAATTGCTAGAGGGTGGTTCTCGGGTGACACACTCCGGGATCAGGCTCCCTCCTCTCTGGTTCGGGTGCATCATCTGAGAACCACAACTGCCAAGTCACCATAGCTCGGCAGCTCCTACATTGAGCATCTGCCCCCTGGTGGTCAGTGTGCATCATAGCTACCAGTCAGATGGTCGAACAGTTGGAAGGTCGCTTAGGCTTTTATGTATATAGATTTATGGTTACATTATTAAAAAATGTGATTATTATGTCAGATAACATGATAATTTTTATTAAAATTATGAAATGTTCATATTCTATGATCAAAAATCCCTCTTATGCTAGGCTGTTTATAGTACCAAAGGATTTACCTTGAGAATACAATTCACACACACACAAAGGTTTTCTTATCTAGGGCTTAATTAAGTTTAACAAATGTTTATGGAATGTCTTCTGTGGTCTATGCATGAGGCATCATTGTAGGCGCCTGGGCACATCAGGGAATGAAAAAGATGAAGATCTCTGCCCTTCTCTGCAAGGGAATCAGTCAATGAAAAAGAAATGCAATAAGAACATTTGATAGTATGTTAGAATGTGATTGGTGCTGTAGAAAAAATAAGCAGGGAAGGACAAGGTGGGTCAGCATTAGGGTGAGGGGGTAGGCAGGGACCATCTTGGTTTTCACTCTGGGTGTCAAGTGGAGCCATTGTAGGGTCCTGAGCAGAGGAGCAGCAAGAATAGTTGCAATACTGAGAAAATAAAAACAACCTATAACATTGAACAACAGCAGTAAGACTTGGAAGTTAATAAACTTCATGGAAAAGTGTAAAGTCTTTATAATATCTCTATATAAAACCCTAGTATGCAAACAGACGGAACGGTGGAACAACCGAACAACCGGTCACTATGACGTGCGCTAACCACCAGGGGGTGCGCACAGAACATGGCGGGTGTTGGCAGCAGGCGGCAGAGTGTGGAACATGGTGGGTATCGGCCACGGTGGGATGGTGGAGCTGGTGAGTAGGGGAGCCAGACCAAGGCGGGGCACCAGTCACTGTCATCGGAGTGAGCCTCTGGTGGTTACTGAAAATTCTTTGCTCCCATGCATCGCGGTCCCACCCGGCACTCGCACCTGCTGCCAGCGCCAGTCCCACTCACACCCGCTACTGGTTCCAGAGCCGCCACTCGCACCCGCTACTGATGCCCAGCGCCAACCCTGATCGTTTGGCACCGTCAGCGGGTGCAAGCGGCGCCTGCCGACCTCGATCACCCTTCAGGGCTTCTTCACTTCCCTCTGCTCCTGAGGGGCGATCGGGACCAGCAGCCGCCTCTCGCACCCGCTGCCAGCAACGGCCCTGCTCACAACCACAGCCAGCACCAGCCCTGCTTCCACCCATTGCTGGAGCCGGCCCCAATCGCTCCACACCATCAGCGGGTGCGAGTAGGGCCGGTGCCATCAGCAAATGGGAACGGTGGTGGCAGGAGCGTGCTGCTGGCACACACGGACCAGGAGCCACAGCGGGAGGAGCCGGGCAGGGGTGCGGAGGATGACCGAGACCCATCCCTGTACCCATCGCAGCCTCGCAGCCCACAGTTCCTTTCAAGGTGCATGAATTCGTGCACTGGGCCCCTAGTAATCTATAAAATAAAAGATAAAAACATAATTTCTCTATTAAAATCATGGGGCATGAAAAAGATAAAATAGGATTGATTATGATCTTCAATTATCACCATATTTGAGAGATGATTAGTGAGAAAAATGGAGAAAGTAAACTTTCACAAACATAATAGCATATGTAGCTTTACCTGACCAAGTGGCAACATAAAAAAAAAAGAGAGAAAGAAAATCTTTAGATCAACTAATTAAGTCCTCAAATTAGTACAGACAGCACTATACATATGGCAGCATTATATTAAGGTTACGATGCCAGATTTCTATATTCTTCTTCATGTAAACTAAAGGTAGACACATTCAGAGCAGATACACAACAAAATTAAATTTTTCTTAAGGTCATAAGAGTTTCTTTTTCTTTGAACTCCTTTTTATTAACCCTTATATTTTATAGACATGGGTACTTTAAGGTTTCTTCTAACTCTAAAAAAAAAAACACAAAAAACTATGATTCTTTGTTATTTTTATAATTAATTTAAGCTCAAATCTCTGACCTCTATTTCTTCGGCGCCCATGCTCAAACATATCAGGAAAGACAGAAAGAAGAGCTGTGTAGAATTAACAGACTTCAAATATATCTGCTGCTTTTCCCATTTTAAAAGTAAAAATGCAACAGACGTCTACAAGGTCAAGACTTCCTCTGTTCAGCTCTTCTCAATGAACAACTTCTTCATATACTCATGAAAAACCTTTGACCTGCAAGAAGCCAGCAGCACTGATAATTATGTCTCAAAAACAACTCTTTATATGGTATCCACTCTATAATGGATTCAGACACATGAATAAAACATCTTAATTTTCAAGTATTTCTTTTTAAATTAATTTTGAAAGAAAAATATCTTGTAAAGAAAGATTTTTTTTTTCAGGTGTGCAGCTCTTGCATAGAAGGACATAGTTTTCATGGCCTGTCTTGTTAAAAATGTTCCAGTACCCATCTGATGCACACTTATTTATGGATTTTAGATTAAAAGCTCTTTTTTTGCCAGTTTTCTTCACAAGCACTTATCTTGACATCCTCATTAGGTGATTTTTCTCTTTTCTTTTTTGTGGAGGCCTCGCCATGCCCTTGGTACTCTCTTTTGTTCCATGCTGCAAAAGGAGTGGTTTTAAAGGCTCTCTCTCCACCAGTCCCACCTTTTCTCCCTACTTTGTAATTAGCCTTATTTGAGGACCAGAAAAGAAAAAGACTGGAAAGAAATACAAAAACTGTTGAACAAAAGATATGATGTTCTTTACCCCAACCATATGCTGTATAGCTCATGCAGAACCTGGGTCAGATGACTCTCATATATGCCTTCAAATGAAAAGAAAAAGAGAAAGCTCTGACTTACACGGCAGCTGCATTGGTATAAACACACAGGCAGTAAATGTCACAATGAAAGGAGAATAATACATTTTCCCTTCATTGCAAAAGTAATTCTCTTGAAAACCAAAGAACATCATGAAAGTACACACATGCTAACAATGCTGGCAGATAGCCACTTGAAATAGCTTAATATTAAGAGCCTTACATAATTGGCTTTAATTGGAATGAAACACTTTTTTCAAGTTCTGAGCCACCCGCCAAGTGAAATATCTCAACTATTTTCTTTAAAATGGGTTCATTAGAAATGTTCTGATGCCGTGATGATGAATGTACTATTTTTTCTGCCTTCTCTTTTCTTAGTTCATTAATTAAAGCCTCTGTCTAAGTAAAGGGCCAAAGAATTTATGCTATCCTTGTCCCTAGAAGCAGAACTCTAGTGTTCAAAATATGAAGATTCATACTAGTAAATACCACCTGGCTATTGTGCCTAGAATAGGGTTACTCTTTAAAAAAAGTGCTTTGTATCAGTGAAATTCCATGAGATTGACCATCAAGGGCAGCTTTGATATTGGCAAATGTTACAAAATGGGAAGGCTGAGGGTTCCAAAGACATGGTTTTCAAGAAACCAACCTCAGTCTTCCTCCCCACTCCACCCCATAAAGTAAACATTTTAAGTTTATCAGAATCTGGGCGTTATTTATTTATTTTGTCTTCCATTTTGATTGGCCAAGTATCAACGACCCAACAGGAAACGCAGAGCATACTCTTACTAGGTAATTTAAGGAGAGTTCAGTAAATGGACTGTTTATAAAGAAGGTATGAAAGGGGTTTAGAAAAGGCAACAAGGTGTATGTAATCTTAGTAGCCACTACCATCCCTAGGCATGAAGTGGCAAAAAGAATGAACCATTATCAAAATCTAGAGAGGTAGTTGTGTGACATAAACTGTGGTGGTGTGTGTTTTTTAAAAAAATTTATTCCAGAGAGGAAGGGAGAGGGAGAGAGAGGTAGAAACATCAACGATGAGAGAGAATCATTGATCAGCTGTCTCTTGAATGCCCCAAACTGGGGATCGAGCCCACAAGCCAGGCATGTGCCCTGACTGGGCATTGAACCGTGACCTTCTGGTTCATAGGTCAATGCTCAACCATTGAGCCGTACTGGCTGGGCTGAACTGTGGCTTTATGAAGAGATTTATAGCCAACCCACAATGACCAGGTAAAGTAGAAGTTAGAGAAACAAACACTCTTCTCGCTTTCTGCAGATGCCCCATTAACTACATTCAGCTGAAAACCAAAGGAGAGGGGAGCTGTTGATGCCATCCTCCAGCTCAGCCTCCCCAGGCACAGAGCAGGTGGACAGGAAATCAGACGAGGCAAATGGAAGCTGTCTATTTTTTTAAAATCCTACATAAGTACCTCTTTCTCTCCCCACTTTTTACTGCAAAGACAGACATCTATTCTCCTTAAACTGTCTTTTCCTTTTATATAAAATCAATTTAATGGAACTCTTAGGAAACAATTATAAACAACAAGCTTGGTCCTCTTAATTATGTTAACAGATCTCAAAAACTCAAAATACCTGAATAAATGTTAATGCCCCTCCCTTCACTTCCTACTGGGTGGAAAGTGATTAATAGATATGGTTATTTCATTCACCAAGTATTTATTGAGTACTTACTATATGCAAGGCACCAACTAAGAACCATAAAGTGCCCCAAGGCCAATCAAATAAGGATCCCATAACTAGCATACATCTCTGGATTTCCTGCATTCCTCTCTGCTTTCTTCTATTGCTCATATTCAATTATAAGATGGGACACGTGACCCAGCCCTGCCCATCAACATGTTTTTTTCATCTGGCTTGTGTGATAGGTTCAGGACAGATAAATAAGATAGACTCATAAGAGCCTTATTGGGGACTTCTCTGCCATATTTATCAAGAAAGAGGTACTGTTTCAGAAGAAATTGTTCAGTGAAAAGGATGTAAAAAAAAAAAAGCCTATGAGAAGGATAAAGCCAAGTGAGATAAACAGAGCTGAACTTCTGGACCCAGCCATACCTGAAGCCCATTAGACTTGTCAGTGTTCTGAGACAATGAATTACTTTGTTTTTCTTAAGCTATGCCTTTATCTATTACGACGATTCTAATCTTTAATGAATAGAGTTTACTCATTTCAATTTTGAGTGGACTGAAGAGTTTACTTCGCTATGCTATTAAAAAAAACACACCTCAGGACAATTTTAAGAACTATGCTATTGTATGAATAGAAAAAAAAAATCAATGGAAAAATAGTGTCCAAAAACAAACCCAGGTTACCATGAAGAAATTAATAGAATTTTAAGTCAGCAGGCAAGGGGAAAGCTATTCAATAACTAGTTTGGAGGCAATTGGCTATCTACTTGGAAAAAAATTATATCCTTACATCACACCATGAAATTCCTGGTAAATAAATAAATACTGAAATCTATTTTTAACTGTAAATGTTATAGAAGGAAATATAGTAAGATAGTTTTGTAATCTTACTATGAAGTAGATCATTAAAATGTTTACTAAGAAATGTAGAAACTCTGAAGGAAAATTTGTAAGACCTACAACTTCATTGCCTTTGTAAACTGAAAGATTTCAAACACAAAGGTATGTAATTTGAATTAATAGATTAGAAAAAATATTTTGAACACTTAGCTAAGAAAAAGGACTAATATCTTTAATATATAAATAGTTTTTATAAATCAATAATGAGGATAGCGAACAATCCAATTAAAAATGGTCCCAGAAGGGATAAATATAGGTGTTAAACTCACATAAAGAAGTTAATCACAGTAATAAAGAAGTGCTCAGTAAAATCACAATGACATATAGTGGCAAACATTTAGAAGCTTAATAACAGTATTAGCAAGGATGTAGAGAAATAGGCTATGTAATTCACTGTCGGTGAAAGTATAAATTTATATAGCCTTTATATAAATATGTTAAATCCACATATTCTTTGACCCAGCAAGAGATTATCATCTGGAAATACTGGCATGAGTGTGCAAACATGTCTATAAAAGAAGGATTATTTAACTTTGTTTAAAATAACAAGAAAATCAGTACTAATCCATAATTATTAAAAGCACACTAGAAAAAAATCAATTATAGTGTATCTATGTGTTTAAGTCATCTGTTACTATGTAAGAAACCACCCCAAACCTTACTGCTTAACACAGCAATTTATTATTTCTCACAATGGTGTGGGGTGGGAATATAGGCAGTTCTTCTGATCTATGTAGTTTTCACTGTAGCCAATCCCATGCTACAACAGCTGGTCGCTGGCCCAGGCTGGACATTTCAAAAGGCTTCACTCCTGTTTAGTGCCTCAGTGCTCCTCACGTGGCCTCTCTTTTCCCATGGCCAACCGGGACCTCCCCACAGCACGGTGGTCACACAGGAGTCAGACTTCTTACATGGTAGATGGTTTTTAAGAGACAACATTCCAAGAGGACAAGCCCCATTTTGGAAACACCTATCAAGCTTCTGCTGTCCCATTGGTCAAAGCAAGTCACATGGCCAAGCTCAGTGTCAGTGTGGGAAGGAACTGCACAAAGGCAAGTGTACAAGAAGATGTGGTCCTTCAGGGACTGTTGGGGAGCACAGGAGACTTGGTTGGAAAGCTTGTAAGGAAGATATTCCGAGAAAAGGGAAGTGTGTGGAAGGCCGCCTGCCCTGTTTATCGGAATATCCTCCTTACAAGCTTTCCATCCAAGTCTCGTGTGCTCCCCAACAAGGGACCACCAATGCAACAGTCTCCTGAACAGGAAACAGAAAATGACACACCCACTGGGGAAAAAAAAGAAATCAATCACTTTCATATTTCTTGATAGAAACTGTCCAGGATTTTGAAGAGAAAAGGCAAGTTAAAAACAGTATTCTCAGTCTGGTCATATTTGTTTTAATAAAAATTTTAAAAATTACACGTATACATTTTACATATGATACATATATGTGTGTGTTTATGTGTGTATGTATACACATGCACCCACATATTAGGAGAGAGACAAAGATGGCTATTTAAAATGATATACTCCAATATACTCTAAACTGTTATCAGTTGTAATTACTGTGAATAGGATTGGAATGGAACATGTCTTTTTAAGTTGTTTTGTTTAGTTTGAACCGTCATTTTTATTTTCTCTCTCATAGTCTTTAAATTTGTTAAAACTAGCATGTGTTACCTCTGTGGTTTTTTTAAAAAGAAAAAATATTCAGAAATCTCCTTAAGTTCATTGTACATACCTATAAACAGTTTCAATTAAGCAAATGCTGAGTGTGGTTTGCCAAAACACTATGTTGAGGAAGGATGACAAGTAAGGTAAATAATATGAGGACATGAAGTGTGGCAGGACAATCTATTGTAATGACTTTTTAAATAGCTTTAAAGCATGAAAAGGTACTTTCATAATTTCTTTCTCCTCTGAATGTGACTTGTCCTAGGCAAAATGCAAGTATGATTTCAAGTGGTAATTACATCTGTTTTGCCACACACACAAAAGGTCTGCCAGATAAATTTTTCTTTTCTTTTTTGTTGATTGGGTAGTAACCAGTATGGAATGGTGATGATGATGAAGATATAATGCATAGTATATGTCAAGGGCTGTGTATAAGCACATCACCTGTACAACAATCCTATAAGTTGTCTACTTCTATCATCTGCATTTGCAATAGAGGAAACTGACACACTAGGTCACATATTGTGGGAACTGAGATTTGTCCTCATGCAGTCCAAGTCCAGAGGTCCTTATTATACTGCTTTTCCATAGGATTAATGATAGATGGGCTCAGTGTATAAACACCCTTAAAGAATTAGAAGCCCTATCCTAATTAAAATAAGAAAGAGTGATAACTAAAAGTTTTTACTATTTAAAACCCATTTTCCATTATCATGTGAGGTACAACTACCTGAGGTTAAGCATACATTTATGCCCATGATCTTGATTTTGGCATCACACTATTTCAGAGATAGTCAGGGCATCTAGCTTGTGCCTAGAACTACCTATCAGTCTTTCTGTGCCATAAGAACTCTCTGTGCCAGGCAGAATCAGATCCACCAATATTCTAATGCTGAAATTAGAGAGCTCAAACAACAGCTGATTGCACACCATGAGATCCACTAAAATCTGACAGCAGGTGTACTCACCAATTTTGACCATAATGACGGCAATAAGGAGACTTTCTGTTAAAGGGGACAAGAGAGCAGATATCTGGCATCAGGCACTGGAAAAAAGGCAAGACAATTTTAAACAAGTACCACATGTGGTGACTCATTAGATGTTGAGAGCTAATAAGAGGTGAAGATTTTTAGCTTAGCACCGATGCTGTGGACAGCAGGATATCCTAACATCTAGAAATTGAGAATGAATCAGGAGGTGGTGATAAATCCTGTGTTGATGCCTGGGGTGTGGAACTGTTATATTTTTAGGATAAAGGCAAAGATGTAAAAATCCAAGAGCGTGCCAGAGTGAAGCAAATGTGCTGAGAGATCTGCGTGTTTGTATATTTCCTCATTCACTATGCAAGTACGAAGTGATAGGTAGCGTCCCAGATTTCAGAATACAGAAGTTAACAAGAAAGAGGTGGCTTTTTCCTGATGGAGTTTATAATCTTACAGAAAAGGAACAATGAACCAGATAAAGATTATAAAGTGTGATGAGTGTTGGGTTACTAGAAATATAGGTAGGATACTAGAGGGCCATGGTCTATAGATGTGAAGAAATTTCAGTGGAGGTACAGGCCCAGGACAAGAAGGAGTAATGTGAATAGGGAGGGAAGTCTCATAAACAGGGGCACTGTATGTAAGAAGGTCAGAGATGGCAGGTGCTGGGGGTAACCAGCGAGGATGGAGAGGTGGGCAGGGGTCAATGTTTATACTCTATACAAAAACATCTCTATTCTTACAGACAGAAAAGTTATTTTAATAGCCACCCTTTTTTAAAAGCAGCCAGCTAAGAAACATTTATATTTTGAGAAACAGCTGTATGTTAGGCCCTGAATAAGATAAAGTCCCTGCCATCAAGGAGCTTATCTGTTAGTGGAGGGATTCAGATAAGAAACCCATAGAAGAATAAATACAAATAAATACCTACTGTTGCTAAGGAAAAAGATGAAGTAAGGAGCTAGGGGAGAGCAGGAGCAAAGGGGCAGGGGACACTTTAACTCTCGTGGTCAAGAATGACCTCTGTTGGGGAGGAAATATTTGAATTGAGGTCTGAACATCGAGAAAAGAGGAGGCATGTGAAAGTCTGAGGACAGCATGCCAAGCAGAAGGATCAGCAAATACCTTGCACTGGAAGCAAACAGGTGTGTGTCAAGGCCCAGAAATTAGTCCAATTTGGCCAAAAAGAAGGAATAAAGGGAGGTTTAAGGGAGATGATATCAGAGAGGTGAGTAGTGGACAGATTAGGTACAGTCTTAAAGGAAAAGTGATCGAATGTTGAGTTTGACCCAAGATAACCCCAGTTATTGCTCTTTAATATAGTTTAATCTATACTAATAAAAGAGTAATATGCTAATTAACCAGATAAACTGGATGTTATTCTATATGTCCTTCCTGACAAAGCTGGGGGCATATCCAACCTGCAAACTGTCCAAAGCCCCTCACCCAGGCCAGCCCCGTCCCCCAGCGGGGACCCCCCACCCTGATCAGGGGTATGGCCAGCCTGCAAGCTGCCCACTGCCCCTCACCCAGGCCGGCCCCAACCCCCAGCAGGGACTCCAACCCAACCCCGATTGGGGGCATGGCCGGCCCACAAATCTCTGGCAGCCGCTTGCCCAGGCCGGCCACACCCCCAGCGAAGACCCCCACCCCAATCCAGGGCCCCCTTCAGGGCAGGCCAGCCACCCCCCACCCGTGCACCGGGCCTCTATCCTATATAATATGCAATTAACCCTAACCACAGAACAACCAGAATGACCACTGGACCAATCACTATGAGGCTCATTGACCACTTCTCGGTCCCTTCCCCTGGCCGTCAGGCACTGATCACCCGATGGCAAAAGGGGAACCAGGGTTGGGTGGCTATGGGGGGCAGGGCCAGCTGCAGATAGCTGGGGAAGATGGTCCTGATTGCAGGCCAGGCCTAGGGACCGTACCCACACACGAATTTCGTGGGCTGGGCCTCTAGTCCTATATAATAAAAGTCTAATATGCAAATTGACCAATGGTGGAATGACTGGTCACTATGATGCACACTGACTACTGGGGGCAGATGCTCAATGCAAGAACTGCCCTCTGGTGATCAGTGCGGTCTCACGGCTGGTGAGCACAACAGCAGTGGCAGGAGCTTCTCCAGCCTCCATGGCAGCACTAAGGATGTCTGACTGATGGGGAGCAGGCCTAAGCCATCAGTTGGACACCCACCGAGGGCTTCTGGAATATGAGAGGGTGAAGGCCAAGCTAAGGGACCCCCTGAGTGCCCGAATTTCATGCAACGGGCCTCTAGTCCTATCTAATAAAAGAGTAATATGCAAATTGACCATACCTCTGCTACACCAACAAGCCACGCCCACCACCCAATCAGGAGTGAATATGCAAATTAACCCAACCAAGATGGCTGCGGCCTTGGAGAGAGCAGGAGGCAGGCTTGGGTTTCCCCGGTTAGCCAATCTTCCCCCACACCCTGGCCATCCCTGGACTCCACTCAATGCTACAAAGTTTCAATGATAGAAGATAAATAAATCCCAACAAAAATGGCGGCAGCCACAGAGCTGGAGAGAGCAGGAGGCTTGAGTTGCCCCTGGCAATGGAGGAAGCCAAGCTTTCTGCAGCCCTGGCCTGCCTTGGCCTCCACTCAAGGCTACAAGTTTCAATTATAGAAGATAAATAAATCCCAACAAAAATGGCTGTGGCCACGGAGCAAGCAGAAGGCTTGGCTCCACTCAAGGCTACAAAGTTTCAATTGTAGAAGGAAAATAAATCCCAGATACCAGGGCCTCTTCTTGGGTCACCAGGGGGCATGGCCAGCCTTCAAACCACCACAGGCCCCTCGCCCAGGCTGCCCCATGCCCCAAGGGAACCCCCACCCTGATCCGGGACACCTTTCAGGGAAAACCAGCTGGCCCCCACCTGTACACCAGGCCTCTATCCTATCTAATAAAAGAGTAATATGCAGATTGACCATCACTCCAACACACAAGATGGCTGGCCCCATGTGGTCAAAGATGGCTGCCCCCATGTGGACACAAGATGGCCAGCAGGGGAGGGCAGTTGGGAGGGACCAGGCCTGCAAGGGAGGGCAGTTGGGGTGACCAGGCTGGCAGAGGAGGGAAGTTGGGGGTGACCGGGCCTGCAGGGAAGTGCACTTGGGGGGGACCCAGCCCTGCAGGGGAGAGCAGTTGTGGGGGACCAGGCCTGCAGGGGAGGGCAGTTAGGGGTAACCACACCTGCAGGGGAGGGCAGTTAAGGGCAATCAGGCTGGCAGGGGAGCAGTTAGGCATCAATCAGGCTGGCAGGGGAGTGGTTAGGGGGTGATCAGGCTGGCAGGCAGAAGCGGTTAGGGGCAATCAGGAAGGCAGGCAGGCGAGCAGTTGGGAGCCAGCAGTCCTGGACTGTGAGAGGGATATCCGACTGCCCTTTTAGGCCCGATCCCGGTTATGCTAATTATCTGGTTAATTAGCATATTACTCTTTTATTCGTATAGATTAAACTGGATTAAAGATCAATAAACGGGAAGTCAGATATCTGTCAAGGGGTCCCAGATTGGAGAGGGTGCAGGCTGGGCTGAGGGACACCCCCCCCCCAGTGCACAAATTTCGTGCACCAGGCCTCTAGTAGAATTTAATACAGAGCTAAGATTTTGCAGTTCAGATAAAAGCCTTTGGGAACTTTTAAGCAAGAGAAGGACACAATCTGATTCATGCTTTAGAAAGTTGCTCTGGCTGCAATTTAAAGAAGTTCTGTGAGGGGAAAATAGGAGGCCTCACACTTCCATTTATTCAGCTAATGGCCCTGATACCCTAAGAACTTCCTGTTTTTTTCACGGTGTTCCAGAATCTTGGATTGTGCAAAGAATCTTGAAGTTGACTTTGTCTCTATTCCTTTATCATGGAAGAATGCCTTCTACAATACATTACAACTAGCCTTAATGAAATGGAAACAAACATCAGGTTTTAAAAAGAAAACTGTCATCAAATAAAGAGCTGGGACACAGAGTAAAAACAGTTTTTGGAGCAATACAGAGCCAGATATGAGTCCTGACCCTTTACAAGGTTTGTGACCTTGGACAAATTAACCTCTCTGAGCCTTTGATTTGCCATCTGAAAAATAGAAATAATAATAACCACATGGCTGCCATTAAGTATTAAAAATAAGGTATGTAAAGCACTGCCTGGTGAATAGTAATTTAATATTATAAAAAGAAATTAAATAATAAAGATTCTTCAATGATATTTCAAAATGCCAGCTCTACCTGACAAAGTGATTTTCAAATTATTGAAGACATCACTTTTCCTAGTTCACTTTGAACCTTTGTTTAAAGCAATCCATTCTCTCCTTAAACTAATGGACACTGATATGCACATGAAATTTTGCAAACATTTATTAGCTGCAAGCTCTGAGACAATTTTTGCAAAACTGTTGGTGGGCCTTTTAAAACAGAAACTGAGCTGGCAGTCACAGAACTGTAATTCTATGTAAGCCCTATCCTCCATATTCCAACTTTCTTAGGAAGGTGACTTAAATCTTTCCCCCCATGTTACTTATATTTCTCTCTACCTTAGTCTATCTGACCTCACTAAGCAAATGGGTAGGTTACAAGGGACTATCAGACACACGAAAGGAAAGCAGTATAATAATAAAGAAAGAAGAAAACTATTAAAGGTCTCCAGTAATCACTAAGCAATGTTTTCTTTTATTGATTTTATCCTAAAACATCAGGACAAGTCTGACTATTCCTGAAATATACACTCTCATTGTCTCTTTCACTCCTGTAACTAGTATAAGGTGACCCAAATCTTTGTGATTTATCACTGGTGCTAAGGACCACAAACACATATCAACACCTAAAGGAACAGCCTTTCTCAGAAATCTTAAGTAGTATGTAATTAGAGTAGCTCTAGAAGGAGTCATAGTAAATCTATCACAGACACTTTCATTAGAATTTGAGAGCTACCACAAACAAGTACCACAAACTGAGCTGCATAAACAACAGGACTTTGTCTCACAGTGCCAGTGGACAGAAGTCTTAGATCAAGGTACTGGCAAAGTTGTTCCTTCTGAAGGCTGTGAAAGGGTATAGGTCACATGCCTATACAATAAAAAGAAATGAGCTATTACACCATGAAAAGACATAGAGAAACCGTAAATGCATAAAACCATAAGTGAAAGAAGCCAATCTGAAAAAAATATATATCTATATATATAAAAGCCTAAGCGACTGCACAACCAAATGACTGGTTGACCGGTCACTATGATGCGCACTGACCACCAGGGGGCAGATGCTCAACGCAGGAGCTCCCCCTGGTGGTCAGTGTGCTCCCAGAGACACAGTGGAGCAGCAGCAAGCCTACTGAACGGCAGCGACGGCAGGCGCAATGGGGCCTGGATGAGCAGGAGCAGCAGGCAGGAGTGGCAGGTGGTGTTGGACTACCAGTTTTGGCCTGATCCCCGCAGGCTATGCTGAGGGACCCCACTGGTGCATGAATCCGTGCATCGGACCTCTAGTGTGTGTATCCAAACTATGACTTGGTAGAAAAGGCAAAACTATGGAAAGAGTAAAAGATTAGTGTTTGCCAAGGGGTGGCAAGGTTGTGGGGAGGGGGATGAACAGAATTATTTTTAGGGCAATAAAAGTACTCTGTATGATACCATAATAATGGATATGAATCCTCATTATACATTTGTCCAAACTCATAGAATGTACAACTCTAACAGTGTACAATTATGTAAATTATGAACTTTGTATGATTATGATGTGTCAATGTGTGTCATCAATTATAACACATGTATCACTCTGGAATGAGGAGGTTGATAATGGGGATGAGGGGTCTATGCATGTGTGGGGCAGAAGTATATGGGAAATCTCTATACCTTCCCCTAATTTTTGCTGTGAACCTTAAACTGCTCTAAAAGAGTCTTAATTTTAAAAAATGTGACTCTTATAAAAAGATCTTGGAGCTATTTGTCATTCTTTCTAAAAAAGGTATTTCTTTGAAAATATTATGCCTTGTTAAAAACATATACAGCATTATGACAAGGAATTAAAATGGAGAATTTCATGCAGACATCCCCACAGGCCCACCCCTGCCACCACTTGTTCTCAAAGTTGACATTTGAGTCTTAAGGGTAATCAAGAACATGGAATTCGTTCTGAAAATCTCCACTGCTCAGTTGGAACAACTGTTTGTGTTTATAAGGCACACGGTATGATGCAGATTACATTTATTTTAGATTAGTCTGGGGGCTGCCATTGTTGTTCTAAAAGTCTGAAGATGAAATTACAAATTTAAACAGTTCACATGAGTAGCAAAGCCTGCTGTTTGCTGTGGCAGATGCTGCCAGTGCTCCGCCATATCCTATAGGACTTGTCCTACCAAAAGAACCTGTGTCTGCCAGAGGGCTTTGTTTAGCCTGCAGGAAGTGTAATCTGGAAGTGCCAGGGGCTAGTTAACACCACTGGAGGAACCCTCGGCCAATGGCAGATAGGAGCTGGTAGCTGAGTGCTTCAGCTGCCTCACAACTTGATTGGGATAATCCAGAGAAATGTCTACACTGATTCCCAACATTCTCCAGCTGGATTCATCTTTAGTTCCCTGTTCTTGTTACTTGACAAGAAGGAACCAGTAAAGTTTGAACAACAACAAAAACATGCAAGGAATAGTCAGGTGGGAGGAAAACCAAGAGAATGTGATGTCCAAGTGAAAAAAAAAAAGTTTATAATAAAAGAGGGTGTATACAACTGTGTCACTGTCAATAAGTCAATTAAAATGGCTCACATTGGATCATTTGGTTTATTATTATGAAAGTTATTGATGACTTTGACATTATCTATTTATAGAGGGGGCAAAATATGTTTCTAATTGATTTCAAAAATAAAAGAAGGAAAATAATATAGACATGGAGTACAAAAAATATTTTCCATGAGCTTCCTATAAAGAGAAAGAGAAAAAAAAATAGGCATCAACTAGATGGAGAAGTGAAATCACAATGGAAAAAAATGGCAGAGTATCCTATCTAATAAAAGGGTAATATGCAAATTAACCATCACTCCATCACAAAGATGGCAGCACCCATAGCCACAAGATGGCGGTGCCCAGTCCTCTCAGTTCCGCTGGAGTCCCCCAGTCCCGGGGGTGTGTGGCCACGGAGAGCGGGCAGCATGAGCAGCCTGGCAGAATGCTTGCTCTGTTGCCGCAGTGACGAGGCAAGCGTTCTGAGCCCGGCCGCGGATGGGCCTCTGGCCAGGCCAGGGTGCTGATGGGCCTCTGGGCCGCGGAGAGCCTCTGGGCAGTAGGCGCGGAGCAGCCAGGCTCCACAGAGAGCTACTGGCACACAGATTCGTGCACGGGGCTACTAGTGTGTTTATAATGATGCAAAACAAATCCAACTCAGAGGAAAATTTTGATGATGCCACAGAGAGAAGAGAAAATTGTTGAAGCAGTATCTTTGCTTGGGTAGGCAAGAGAGAATTGATCATGACATTGGAGTCATGTTATGTACATTTCAATATGTTTTGTAGATGCCAAGAATGTTAAATTTGAAACAGATATAGCAGATGCCCATGTCATCTTGTCACTTTCTGTTTTGTACATGCTTACAGCTTTTTACCTCAAGCACAGCATGAGAGCTTTCTCTGACTGAAAGAGTGGAAGAGTGGGCTTGGTCCAAAAATGTTGCCTCTCCTCCCCCAAGAAGTCTTCAGCCAATCACAGATATAAGTACCATGGCTTCTTCACCCTGGGTGAAAGTTTCTGTGCCAACTCCTAGAAGTCTTTGGTGGAATTGGACCTCAGTTGCCCACAGCAGTAAGCTGCTCATTAGCTCTCCCTATCCTGGCTGATTTCCCTTCCCTGTCTTATTTTCTCCTTCCCTACAGTGCTAGGATTTCCTGGGATCACCACCCAAGTGAGCTACTTACACGCAAATCCTTGTCCCAATGTCTATTCTGAGGAAACCCAACACAAGGCAGTTTAAATTAGAATAATTTTGATTAAACCCTACCTACTAGTTAGTAGTACAGTACTTCTTTCAAGTTGCATAGAAAAGTTGTCATTCCAGACTACAAACAAGGTCTGTAGGCCTTAGCAGATTTGCAGACTATAACACAGTAGAGTATTTATCTTGACTTACATAGCCCCATATCTATGCTTGAATGTCATTCTCTGTCACATCATTGTGATAGCATTAAATGTTTAGCTTGAATAAGTGGTTCCCTGTCTTTTGATAATACACCATGGGTCCAGCATTCTGCTCACTACATTTTCAGCTCCATCAGAGCAGCCTAAGATATCTCAGAATTCCCAGGGATTTTCAAACTGTGCTTCATTTGTTCTATTATGCACTCAATATGTCTTATCCATTTGAACTGGATTCACCAGGGAATGCAGTTGGATAGCCACTTCATTTCTTTTGTTTTTTTCCTTCTTTTTACACTCTCTAGCTTGCCATTTCTTTTTTTTTTTTAGTCTGAATGTTGTGTTGCTTTCTCATCCCCATCCACCTTGCCTCTCTCATCTTCCACTTCAAATCCCACAGAGATGAGTGTCTAGAATACAGATCTTTCTCTTTTCTTAATACCATAATATATCATTTTGTAAAATTAGGGAATAATAGCTAATATTTATGCAATGCTTCATAGTGCTTCACTGTTATAAGTACTTTACCTGAGTTATTTATTCTTCACATCAACTCTGTGTTGCAGGTACTATTATTATCTCTATTTTACAAGATTGAATTATTATGGATTTTAATTGGTACATTTTGAATTTCACAGAACCTCAGGGCTAGAAACAACCTTGAAAGTTCATGTAGGTGATCTTTTCTTGATAAATAGAGATGCTTTCAAGTGCTCCCAGCGTAATTAAAGACACAAACTTTTGAAAGAGTTTACAGATGTTCTAAACATAATTACATTCTATCCCCACCTGAAAATTAATATGTTGAAGCCCTAACAGCTAATGTGATGGTATTTTGGGGGTGGGAGCCTTTGGGAAGTAAGATTATGAGGGTGGGAACCTCATGATGGGATTGGTGCACCTAAAAGGAGAAACCTGGTCTCCCCAGAAAACAAATTGATCATTTCTGGTTTATAACTCTTCAGGCAAAGGGTGAAAGTGCTAAATAATCTGAACCAAATTTTGGATCAGAATTTGACCCAGATCAAATTATAAAGCAAATACAAGAATTGTACCATCACTTTTTTCTATTAATAGGCACAAAGGGATAAGTATGCAAACTGACATTGTTACTGTCCCACCCCTTTGTGCCCCCCAAAAAAGAAAAGAAAAAGATTTTACACAAAGTGTCTGTTTTGATGGTATCAAACATGGTAGGAAGAGCCTCTTCCTTTAGTAGTTTCCTGTTTGTCAGTTTTCTATCTAGGTGTCAGGTTTAAATTTGGAACATGCAATATGCAGTGACTTTATCTCAGGCAAAGGAAGAGAAAAAGGGGAAGAAACAAAAGTTCATATTACCCAACTGAAAACAAAGTAATTTAATATATATTGTTATTTTTCTAGTTATAAAAGCTATTGTGCTATAAATGGAGTTAATTTGCATTATGCCAATGATTGCCATAAATAAACATAGCTCTAATTGTTTGTGAATTGTTAGACTGTGATTTGAAGTTTGACTTGGGAAATGCTGACCTTGAAAGATTATAAAAGTGATGATGAAAAGTGATAGATTACAAAAAAGGATAAGTCAAAAGTGAAATGTCAAGAGCAAAATTAATGCGAAATCTCCAAATAGAATGATAAGAAATGAAAAGATACTCTATCTGAAAAAAAAAATACAATAGCACTGATTGGTATAAGGATTCACTGGTACTAAAATAAAGTTTTTTAATAGCTAATATATGGAAAAGATGGTAGCCCTATTAGACCCTCCTAATGACTGACTGGGAGACAATAAACACTAAGAGAATTCTCTCAGTGCATGTGTATGCCTACCTACCAGTGGGAGGATAGCCATACCCTGATTGTTTAGACTGCAACTTAGTACAATGCCTATTTGTTTATTTTCAATTGTGATATAATAGATAACAGCAAAAATTCACAAACCTTAATTGTATAGCACAATTAATTTTTACATATGCATTCACCCTTGTAACCATAACCCAGATCAAGATTTAATATATTCCATCACCTTAGAAGTTTTTGTTATGACCCATTCCAGTCAATTCCTCTTCTCCTAAATAGAGCCAGACACTTCTTTCAACCCCTTTCACACTAGCTTAATTTGCATGTTCTTCAACTAAATGTAAATGAAATCATACAGTATGTACTCTTTTTGTGTCTGGCTTCTTTCATTGCTGAATGACATTGGTTCCATCTTTAAATCATAATGAATGAAACTACTATGAGTATTCTTTAAAAGTCTTTGGGTGGATATGTTTTCATCTGAGCATAGGTCATTGAATATAGTTCATATTGATTTTAAGGCCTGTGAATTAAAGGGAAGGAGCAGAAGGTACATAGCAATCATAGGTCCACTGAAATCCATTCAGGCACATGTCACCAATCCCTTCATTAGGCCCAATTCTTCACCCTGTGAATGGATTATTCTTGACGCTTGGCTTTGACTTATCAGCTGTTGGCTCTTCCCTCTGAATCATTGTTTTTTTCCATTAAAAAAATGTTTGGCCCTGACTGGTTTGGCTCAGTGGATAGAGCGTCGGCCTGCGGACTCAAGGGTCCCAGGTTCGATTCCGGTCGAGGGCATGTACCTTGGTTGCGGGCACATCCCCAGTGGGGGCTGTGCAGGAGGCAGCTGATCGATGTTTCTCTCTCATCGATGTTTCTAACTCTCTAACCCTCTCCGTTCCTCTCTGTAAAATAAAAATAAAAATAAAAAATGTTTGCTTGCAGCAAGGTAGGTTTCTTCCTGCTTCCTGGCCATAGAAATAATTATATACTGTCCTGTCTCTTTCATTCCAAGCTGTTTTCATTCCTTTAACAACTTTGTGGGTTTCTTAAATCAATTTACAATAAACTCCAACAAATAAAGCCACACCCACATTTCTTTCTGAGAGAAGTTCTTTTATATCTGGGTCATGTGTAAGGCTGCTATGGGATAATACCCTTAAAATTCTTAAGCACCTTAATGTTTAATAGAGAGGGTCTATAAAAGTCTCCTTCAGTCTTTCTCAGATCCTAACAGTGGGTCTTACAGCTACATACTTGAGATATTTACCCTGAATTCATGTTCTACTCTTGGCTCTGGATTTGATCTTGCCATTTATGACTTTGAAAAATCTTTTACTGGGAGACACTGGGGATAGAAAACAGTTTTATTTTCAAGCCTAGCAAGTTCTGAATGTAATTCCCCATAAATTTGATTTAAAAACTTAAGTTTCTTCTTTATTTCATCTTTCTTATAATTTATCATAATCAGGAGAATTAGGCAGTTGGCACTTTCTTGTTCTTTTTGCCTGAAATCTCCACAACCAAGCCCATGAGTACTTTAAGTACCCTTTCTCTTGTCCCTGTTGCCATAGGTAACTATATGCCACTACATAGCAAGGATCCCTTTCTCCCCCACCTTCAAATAACACTTTCTTCATTATCATAAGAGCCCTCAGCCAAGGCCTCTTGAGGCCGTTTGAACTTACATTTACAATATTCTTGAAGCACTACCAGTATCCACCCACTGCCCAGTCGCAAAGCCAATGTCACATATTTAAAATGTTCCTTAGGAAGCACCACCATTTCAGATACCATTTGCTGGACAAGAAATTACATCAAAATGTAATGGCTTCAAACAATAGCCATTGAATTATATCTGATTATTTCCTGGGTCAGGAATTTGGGCAGGATTTATCAGAGTGTTCTCTGCTCCATGTGCCATTGACTGAGGTCACTCCATGGTGTTCAACTGTGACAAATTGCTCGATTTAGACAGTCCAAGATAGCCTTCACATATGTCCGAAGTACTTTGGTGGGAATGGCTGAAAGTCTGGGATTAACTGGAGTGCCTACCCATGGCCTCTCCAGCACGATGGTCTCAGGGTATCAGACTTCTAACATCAGCACATCAGCGTTCCCAGAGAGTGTATTCCAAGGGATCCAAGCAGAAGCTACTAAGCTTTTTCTGACCTGGTCTTGGAAGACACACAATGTGTCACTTCTGCCACATTCTAATAGCTATGAGAAAGTCACAAGACCTGAAAAAGAGTCAAGAGGTATGGTTCACTGAGGGATCATCGTTGGACACTTGACAGCATATATGGTACAAAAGTGTAGTATGTCATTTGAAGACTAATGAGAAACACTGCAATGTAACTATTCCATGTCCAACCTTTTCTGTGTTATATAATCTTGGGTAAATTATTTAATAACTAGAGGCCTGGTGCACGGATTCGTGCACCGGTGGGGGCCCTCAGCGTGGCCTGCACCCTCTCACAATCCGGGACCCCTTGGGGGATGTAGCAGTGTGCGAAACAGCAGGTGGCCAGGGAGGAGCCCAAGCCGGGGCTAGGCACCTGCTCATCCCCACCCCACTGTGCCTGCTGCTGCTGCCACTGGGTAGCGCTGCCGCAGAGGCGGGAGAGGCTGGCGCCACCGCAGCTGCACTTGCCAGCTGTGAGCCGGTTTCTGGCTGAGCAGCGCTCCTGCTGTGGGAGTGCACTGACCACCAGGGGGCAGCTCCTGCATTGATTGTCTGCCTCCTGGTGGTCAGTGTGTGTCATAGCGACTGGTTGACTAGTCATTTGGTCATAACGGTCACTTAGGCTTTTATATATATAGATTCTATGCTTTATTTTTCTTATTTGTTACACTTCATACATTTGTTGTGACTATTTAATTGAGATGATAAAGTGCTTAGTTGAATGTCTATCACATAGTAAATATTAGGCATAACAATATAAATATTTAATATTATTAGTGTCTTTTCTGATAAAAACCCTACTGCAAAGGAATTATTTGTAACATAGAATAAACAAAAAGCAGACTCACACCAGAAAGTTTTATGATCTATTAACTGAAATAATTTTATTTTTGAGCCTTAGATATTTATAAATGGTATTTTATGAATACAAATATAAAGATGCTAAGCCAGAATCTAATGGTATTTTTTAAAATTTATCTTTATTGTTGAAAGTATTACAGAGGTCCCCTTTTTTCCCATTGACCCCCATCCACCCAGCACCCACCAGGCCTTCACCCCACTATCTAATGGTATTTATAAATGGTGAGCAGAAAACTGAAAGGGCATTGACACAGGTCTATACTGACTTATACTCCTAAAACTTTGTATACCTTAAATTGTCCCTGAAGATGAAGAGGAGATTAATATCATCTATAGGAACTTCTCTGGCTTAGAATTCTCCAAAGAATGGAGAGGTCATCTGCTTCATGCCCTGTTTCAGAACCAACTCTGAATTTAAGGGAAACTTCAGCATTACTGTATTTTTTTTTGCCTCAAATTAGAGTACCTGTAGACAATAAGGCCAGTCAATATATGGTTCTATGAACACTTTTTAAAATGTGTGTGGTGCTGATAAGGAAGCATGCTCTACTTTGGGGACCAGTCAAAGCATTCAAAATCTTAAACCTTAAGATCTGAGGTTTCCAGGGAAAGACTTCTTAGTTTCCCAAATCCCAAACACTCCCTCTCTTTCAACCCATTTGTGTTTTCCCTCTCTTAGGTCTGCAGGAGGGCAAGTAGGAGGGTTGGAATAAGTCCATGGAGGCCTGACACTCTTTAATATGAAAGTTACTTTTCTGAATTCTCTAAGTCAAATATTTGACCTTAATCATATTTCACTCTCTTCAACCAATTTCTCCCAGATGTTGCTGTTGTAATATTGCAAATTGGTCAGTGATGCTGCTTGGGCTAAGCTTTCTCAGGAAGTGTCTGTTAACTTGGATCTTCCAAGAAGGTCAAAATGAGCCTGGCTGGCATGGCTCAGTAATTGAGCATCGACCTATGAACCAGTAGGTCGCAGTTTGATTCCCCGTCAATATATGCCTGAGAACTAAAGTATCCTAAATCTAGGGGGACCCTAGTGATAAATGATGGTCATTCTGATTCACTGAATGGAGAGTGCACTACCATGAAGCTGGGAATTTAGGTAGGGAAGCAAAACTAAATATAAGTCAGCCAGCCCATTTGCAGTGATGCAAAATAGTATGCTACTAGTAAACTGGCTACGAATATAGGAATGTTATGCTATTTTGTACAACAACCCAATGTTATTTTGGTTTTTGTCTCATTTTTCTGCTATCAAATACTCTAATGGCTTGCCATTTGCTTGCCTGATGTCATATCCAAACCAAGAAAGGAGAAGCAATTTGGGGCTATGTTTTTATAATGGGAAACACTTAAAGAACAAGGTTGTTGCTCAGAGGTCTGCTAGCTTGTGTGTCTACACACAACCATGTCTGGGAGAATGCTTTCACCCACATGTCTAAAGAAAGAAAGCATATGAGGTAGAAGAGATATTTTCTGAATGAGAGAAGTGAATTTTTGTTCATTTTCAGTACTTGGTTTACATCCTAAAGAAGACTATTAGGACATTAATGATCAATTGTACCACTTTAGTATAGGACCAAAGCTAATACTGATGTAGGGCTGAGGAATTATTACATATCACAATGGGTTAACATTTTAGCCTATCTTTATTTCAACAAAGAATGGGGGTCACAGATAGACTTCTATCCTTTAGTCCCTCTTTTCGATCATGATACCGTATACATCAAAGTAACTTATTGATATTGAAAAATCAAGTGCCCAAAAAGATGTTAAGCCAGGTTATAAATTAACAGATTTCATCATTAGGGTCAGAGAGCAGCAGCAAAACCAAAAGCCAGCTGGAGAGCTTATTACTATTATAGTTATAATAATAGTTACAATTAGTATTTTGAGTTACTACAGTCCTCAGGCAACTCAGTGTATTGAGCTAACTATTCAGAGGACAAATCTGAAATTTCCGGCTTTGCGGTTTGGCTCAGTGGATAGGGCGTCGGCCTGCGGACTCAAAGGTCCCAGGTTCAGTTCCAGTCAGGGGCATGTGCCCTGGTTGCAGGCACATACCCAGTGGGGAGTGTGCAGGGGGCAGCTGATCGATGTTTCTTTCTCATCCATGTTTCTTACTCTCTATCCTTCTCCCTTCCTCTCTGTAAAAAATCAATAAAGTATATTTTAAAAAAGCAAATAAAGTTTCAAAACATAAAAAAAAAATTCTGGCTTTGTCCTTCTGAAGTTATAGCTACTGTTAAAATCTTATAGTGTCTGCTCCCTTTTCCAATTCCATGAAAGACTAATTCATTTGTAAAATGCCTCCACTTTATTCATTTGTTTATAACTAAGATATGCACCAATTTACTCAGGAAACAAATCTTGTTATTCACGTTATTCAAATATTGTTTTGTGAAATAAAATTAGAAGTGTAAATGCAGTTAACATTTTAAAAATATGTCAATTGAAAGTACTCCTTGAACTCATTTGACCAAGTATCTTTTCCCCATTTTTTAAAATCACACCTGTGTTAAGACATGTACTCTCTTCCTCTATCTGGTAAGCACAAGGTGTGGAAACTTGTGCAATAGATAATTAATCTCTATTGCTATCTATAGTTTCATAGTTAACACTGTCTTAGCAGAAGTGTGAAAACACATTCACACCTTTGAAAATGGATGATTAACTAATCAAATGACAATATGAATGTTAGACAGAATTACAGAAATGACTGCAAGGCAGAGCTATTTATGATTATAGCATTCTGTTTAATTTTTAAGGATAGATTGTTCAATGTAATCTGTGCTCCTCAACTATCTAAGCGGATTCTCAACTTTTTAATTGCATTGACTTTTTAGAAAGGAATGAAGCAATTTCAGATTATCCCCAAATTAAGCATTTTTAAAGGCAAGAGGTTAAGAAGGAAAAGTATAGTTCAAGACCATTGGCAGGGAGGAGCCAGGAAAGGAGAATTGTATTTGAGTGAAATGATCATTTCTTTCCTCGGACTTGGTCATTTCCATTTAGAATGCAGACTAATCCAACTGCATAACTGAATATCCAGTCTGTCACCACAAGTTCTCTTTTGGTAGTCTGATGTTTAAAAGTCCAAATTGGGAGATAGGCCCCGTCTTCATTATTTAGTTAATTTTCTAAGTTTACTGGTATGTTCTCTTAAAGCAATGATAATTGGGAAAAGGTAATGATATTGTTGGAAAACCACAAATCCAATAACTGAAGCTTTAAAAGCAGTATTCCATATACCGTATTTTCTGGCGTATAAGACGACTTTTTAACCCAGGAGAATCTTCTCAAAAGTCGGGAGTCGTCTTATACGCCCAGTCGTCTTATACGCCGGAAAATACGGTACATTTTATTAAAAGCCTTTAGATAAAAATATTTATCTGTATATTTTAAGATAAATAGGGTATATTTGTGGTACTTATTACTTATTGCTTTATAGTGTAGTGTTTTAAAGACATATTAACTTCCCCATAACACCTTAAAATCTGGCTACATATCTGACTCATTACCAAACCCCAAACTAGCCCAATGCTTTATACTAGACATCCTTGTCTATTAAATCAATGCTAAATACTAAATGATGAAACAAGTTGTTATAAAGTTGTATTTTCATGGAAAATCCTTATTCTTTAAATTATAAAAACCTTGATTTTTCAATTTATAAATTAGTTACATATTTCTATAGAAAAAAATTCTATTAATTAGCAATAGTTTATTAGCACCAAGTGAGCATGCTGTCAAATATTCAACACTGTAGTTGCTATTGCCCCACCTTGAATGTTTATGTGAGTGTAGGTGTATATACACACCTATTCACCCCTCCACACACAAACACTGACTTCCGTCTTCATGGCTTTAAAAATATGCCATGGCTTTAAAACCACTCTGGTCAAGGTCTTTCCCATCTTTCTTTACCTTGACTTCTCAATAACATTTGCTACCACTGCATACTCCTTTCTTTTTGAAACCTTACCTTCTTTAGGTTTCCATGCCACCACACATAATTTTCCTCCTACATCTTTTCTTGGATGATCTCATTTACTCCTTGGATTCAGTTACTATGTATATATTCTTATGCCTGCCAGGTTTAAACCTCTAGACCAAACCTCTCTTCTCACCTTTAGTTTCCTATACATATATGAATGTATGCATGTGCACACATACACTCACACTCTTGGGCACCACTCTTTGTCCCCCAAGCCTGCTCCTTCACTCTGTTTCCCTCTCCCAGTGACTGAGGAGCTTTTCATTTAGTTATCTAAGTGGTGCCATCCTTCACACTTCCCTCTGACACCCTTCCCCCCCCCCCCTCGCCATCTAACCTCTCACCATATCCTATTAATTCTATCTCCCAAATATTTCTCGGGTTCATCTACTTCTACCTATCATCACTGCACTACCCCATTCTGGGCAACAACCATTATCCTACCTCATATATTGCAATACCCTACCAGCTAGTCTTCTTGCATCCGGTCTTATCTCCTCCTGTTCCTTCTCATACTGTACCCAACAGTAGTCATTACATTTTTGTGTGCTTACAATCCCCCTTCAGAAATTTAAATATATATATTTATACTATTATACATTGTTAAGTTGACATAAAATTATTTCACTATAAGTATAAATTATTACCAAGGGTGGGAGAAATATACTATCATTTATACTTAAACCCAACCTACAAAGTAAAAATAATCTACAAATTTGAGAAGGCTTATTTCACCCTGAAAGTAAATAAGGTTTGCAATTTTTCATGGCTAATGATTCTTATAATTGGGATACTATATACTTCTAGTATAATTAATGAAGAGTTGGGTTATTCATATGTTCTGAAAATCCAGCTTAGGTTGCCCTCTTAATGGTAAATTGAAGAAGCTGTCATTAACAATATTTCACAGGTGGGTTGAGATTGAATTTTTTTCTTTTTCAGCCCAGAGTTTTTTCCTCCTTTACAATTTCAGAGTGTAATAATAAATAGTTTGAAGCAGAAGTATAGTAGATGATGTCAAACCCCTTGTCTCATGCAAGCCCTGAGTCGAAGAATTATTAGAAGAATGCATTAAATTATAGTTAAATAATGAATCAGGTCAGTGGAAAGTGTTGATGAGTGGGCACTAGGGAAAGTAAGGCGGGAGGTTCAATTAGGATCCTCTTTCCATGTCATAGTTAGTGCAGTTGAATGGGCCATTAATCTAGTGGTTATAGCCAGTTTCAGTGAGCCAAATTGGATTAAGCCAAGTGGTTATGCTATTGTGGTAGGAAGTAGAGGCCAGGGAGACCAGTGAGCTGAGAGAGAACCTAGTCTGAACTTTAAGAAGAAAATGTGTAAGCTAAAGAGAATTATGTAGGATGCCAGACAAGAGCACAGTCATCAAACTTGGAATAGAGGTCAGCTACATGCCATACATGTTGAATGTAAGAACTAATGAATAAGCTATGGGCAGTTGCTGAAAGAAATTGAAATGCTTCCTGGAAGGGTCTCAGATCCTAATAGAATAAAAGGAATCTTATGAAATGTTAGAGTTAGGTCCCACAAAGGATTTAAACCTTTTATGAATAACTAAATGGGCTTAACTTTAAAAATTAAGCACAAATTCAACATATACCAAGCAGTTATACTTCCCAGACATGGTGTGAATCATCCGAAATATAAAAGGAAGTAAAGCCAAACCATGTAGTCTACTAAAGGAGAAAGGCTTGAAAACAATAAAAAGAAAGCACTAATATAAAAAAGATATGAACACAGTGTGTGGAATCATCATTACAATACTGAGAGAGTAAAGAAAGGCTGGAGAGAGGAGAGATGTGACCTGGGTAGGACATCAACTTTGCCAGGATATAGGGGCATGAATTATGACAGTGCCTAAAGTGTTCCAGGTATGGTGAAAATATATGAGTAGATCATAAGATATACTGGGGTTAGACGGAGGGGTACAGAAAGATGACAGTTAGAGGAATAAGCAAACTGGAGGTAGATAGAGACAAGAGCTATGATTAGCCTTACCTGTAGGGTGGTGATTCTCAAGGTGTGGTCCCAGGATCAGTTGCATTAGCATCACATGGGAATGAGTTAGAAATGCAAATTTTCAGGCCTCACCTAGAATCAGAAACTGGGGGGGGGGGGGGGGGGGGGGGAGGGGAATTGAAGGGGGAGGTGATGCACTGGGCTCAGCAAGCTGTGCTTTTATTCTGATGCACAATGAAGTTTTAGAACCACTGCTTCAGGAAAAAGTGAGATTATAGGGAATTGTTTATCAAGGAAGTGACAAGGTCCTATTTTCCTCTTAGAATAAAAACTAGCCCAAGTATGGAGGATGGATAGACTAATGGCTAAAGACCACGGCTATTTCAAAGTATAAGAAAGAGAGGCTGAAAGCCAGATATCTTTAATGAGGAAACATGGGTCAGAATTTGATTTTTTAAAAGTGTTTAAGAAAATGTTTCATGGTCTGGCAGCAATTTGGAGTCACTAATTAGGAGAGGACAAAACCCTAATATTGAAGTACTACTGTCTATTTTTAAAGTTTCTCATACCTTTCATTTCAACATCTTTCTATTCTTCTCTTATCTATATATATAAAAGCCTAAGCAACCAGCTGACCATCCGGTAGCTACGATGAGCACTGGCCACCAAGGGGCAGTCGCTCAACACAGGAGCGGAAACCACAGGCATGGAAACATGGAACAGACTGATGAATCTCAGAGGGAAGGGGGAGGGGGGAGGGCGGGAAGAGATTAACCTAAGATCTTATATGCATACTAGAGGCCCGTTGCATGGATTCATGCACTGGTAGGGTCCCTCGGCCTGGCCTATGGACATGGGGTCGAAACTGGTTCTCTGACATCCCCCGAGGGGTCCCAGATTGTGAGAGGGTGCAGGACAGGCCGAGGGACCCCACTGGTGCACGAATCCATGCACTGAGCCTCTAGTTTCTTATAATGGGCAAGAATGGAAGCATTTAATAGCAGGAGTGCCCCTTGGAGGGCCCCACAATACTGTCTAGGGTAGATTCCCCTAAATCTTTGTGTCTTTATAATAAACCCTGGAAATCTTTCTGTTGCAGACTGAATTGTGTCCCCCAAAATTCATATGTTGAAGCCCTAGCCCCCAATGTGACTGCATCTGGTGGAGTTAGGGCCTATAAGGGGGTAATAAAGGATAAATGAGATCACAAAGGTGAGACCTTAGTCTGATAGAACTGGTGTCCTTATAAGAAGAGGAAGAGACACCAGATCTCTCTCTCTCAGTCTCTCTCTCTCTCTCTCTCTCTCTCTCTCTCTCTCTCTCTCTCTCTCTCTCCAGAAAGAGGCCCTGTGAGGACAAATTACCATAAGAAAACATCTCTACAATGAAGGAAGAGAGGTTTCACCAGAAATCAATCCTGATGGCATCTTTTTTTTTTTTTTTAAATCCTCACTCGATTTTTCCATGGATTTTTAGAGAGAGTGGAAGAGAGAGAGAAAGAGAGAAATATAGATATAGCACATCATTTGGTTGCCTTCCTGCATGTGCCCTGACCAGGGCCCAGGCCAGGGAGGAGCCTGCAACCGAGGTAGGTGCCCTTGACCGTAATCAGACCCAGGACCCTTTGGTCCACAGGCGGATGCTCTATCCACTGAGCCAAACTGGCTAGAGTGACCCTGATGGCATCTTGACCTTAGACTTCCAGCTTCCTGAACTGTGAGAATGTAAATTTATTTTGTCTAAGCCATCCAATCTATGGTATTTTGTTTTGATGGCCTGAATTGACTAAGATACTATCATAGTGGAAAGAGCATTGACTACCACAGGAGTACTCCCTAATAAACTTCCTGTGTGCTAATCTCCACCTCAAAGTCTGCTTCCCAGAAATGCAGCAGGTTTTATAGAGTAAATATAAACTTGTTCAGCAACCAAGGGTGGGAAGTCAGTATTCCTTAGCTGAACCTGAAGAGTGGAACATGGGTTCCCACAACTCATCTCTCATCTGTCTGCTCACAGATTAGGAGCCCGCAGGCACAGAACCAGGAAGGACAGAACAGTTGACATTGCTTATTGTTCTGACACTGACCAAACACAGTGTCTTGAGCTGTCAGTAAGTCCAATGATGAATGTATTGAGATGTGATCTGAAATTGGAGGAGATGAAAATATCATTTGTACCTTCACTTTACCTATCCAAAGCTTAAGAGTTAGTTGGAAATGACAAGACTATGATACAGTCACAGAAATGGGCAGGGAAAAGGACAGTGGAAATAGATCCAAGATTAAAACAAAAAACTGAAAAGGAAAAGGTAGGTTATTCAGTAAATCCTTCTGGGAATAAAGTGTTAGAAAAATTGGTTAGTTGTTTGGAAAAAATAAAGTTAGATATTCAATTCCCACCATAATAAAATGAAGAGGAAGAAAAGAAAATAGATGTAAAATAGCAATCAATTTTTTAAAAAAGTTAGAAAAGAGAAGAAATATAGAGGATAGGATGTATCATCACTTACTAAGAATTAAATGATGGAATAAATAATAAAGATAAATAACCCATATGTCTATAAGACTGTCAAATTATTAATAAAAGTAAAAGAAAAAATAAATATAATAAATGTCACAAACAGAATAGAAAAATGTTTTATATAGAACAATATATAAAGTAATAAAAAATAGTCTAATTCAAAATGGGAAAGAATAAGTTAGTTTATAGAGGGACAATAAACAGTGTGTCGAGCATGCAAAATATTTATCACTACTAATAAAAATTAAGTTGTATCCATGTGCCTGTTTATATCGGTTTAGCAATTGTATTTAAAACAACTTTACCCAAATTGACAATTAATCCATAGTAATTAGCACAATAATTCCACTTTAACGAATCATCCTTCAGAATGAAACAGCTAGAGATAAAAGTTTTATTTTTAAAATACTTATCTCAGTGTTAATTTTAAAAGAAAAATATTAGAAACAACCTCAAAATTGAACGATAAACAAGTAAAATGTGGTATCTAGACACAGCTCACAATAGGACAAGAACAGGCAAATAGACTGGCATATGATACTGGAGACTGTAGGCTGATTTTGTGTGTGTGTGTGTGTGTGTGTGTGTGTGTGTGTGTGTGTGTTTGCCTGGCTTTTTATGTATTCCCAAAGGCATGGTGCATAGAGAGAACTTGATAGGGAGAAGGTGACAGACATTTACATAGCACTGGAGAAGCTAAGAACATAAACTTTGGATCAGATTTCCATGTGTTCCCATTCAGTTCTGTTGCTTGTATGATTTTATTCTGCGGGCAATGAGGGAACCATTGTAGGTCTTCATATTAATTAGGACAATGTCTTTGAGTAGCAAGGAGCAGGAACCAACTTGAATCAGTTTAAACAAAAAAATGAGAATCAGTGAGCAAGTACTTTTAGGCAAGATTATGTGCAAGTGGATTGTCTTGGAATATAATCCCAGGAAGCGAGAGTGAGGGATCAGGAAGAGTGAACAGGAGAGGAGGGAAAGATAAATACATAGCTGTTTTATTGAGTTTTCCTCTTCGCAGATGACTGGTGCTGAATACCCTGGGACCTTTGGAGGTATTTTACAAAATGTGCTTCAGAACTGCCTTCCCAGGAAATAAAAAGCGGGACTCATTTATCCATTGGATTCCATTTAGTGTTGATCAGGGTGGCCCCACAGGCATTATTTAATTTCCCTGCACTTCTGGGTTGTGTATGTGTGACAGCTGAGAGTGTCCCTGAGGGTGGTCCACGCAGCAGTGTCAGAGAAGCAGGTAAGAGGTACAAGGTGCCGCCACATGCACCTACATGATGATGATTGAAGTCTTCAAAGAACTCGTGGCCACATACAGGACTAGTTTACAAGACATGACCTACATACAAGTCTTTCGTGACCCAAAGAAGAGCAAAAAACCAGAAAGGGAGGAATGAAGCTGAGCCTGAGAGCAACTACGGCCAGAGGTGCAAACTCCATCTGGATTTTCTTTCTTTTTTTTTTTAATTGTTTAAAGTATTTCAAATAGTATTACATATGTCTCCTTTTCCTCCCATTGACCTCCCCCCAGCCTCTCCTACCCCCTGGCACATGCCATCACCACCCCCGCCCCCCAGTCTTGAACTTCTGTTTCTCTTTGGTTGCGAATATCACCCTTTCTTTCTCCTTAGAGATAGCTTTCTCTACATGGCACAAAACTTGTCTCTTAATAGTTTTTACATTTTGTATTTTATAATTTCTGCCTCAGAAGACAAACTTGCTGGTATACTTAGACCCACATCTAATATTTCCCAGGGCAAAGCTTTATTGGCCAATTTTAGGTCAGGCATCCATTCTTGGGCAAATGAATGTGGTTAAAGAGGGGAGTCATGTACAGACATGAGGACACTGGTAGAAACTATATAATAAAGTAGGAGAGGAGCAGTTTCCAAAAGAAGAGCCAGATGCCAAGCAGATAATGCCAGAAATGTGTGTCTCGTGTTCTATATAAGACAGTGCCTGGACCAGAAAACATCTCTTAAAGTATGTAGAGTCTGCATGTATCTTTAGCCAAACCAGAAAGGACAAAATAGAGCCTGAAGTAAGGCAGAGCTAGAGACAAGGAGGAAGATAGAAGTGATTCGAAGGAAAAAATAATCAATGGACCATGTGACACATATTAGTTTCCCATGGTGCCCTTGCATTCTACGTTAACAGGAACTTAGGCAACAAACATTTACATGGTCAGATGCCAAGTCCTGTGACAGATGCTGAAGGTGCAAAAGTGCATAAGACAAACCATCTCCCCTCATGAGCAGAGTCCTGTGACTTGGCAACATAAATACCTCATTTGTGTAGGAAACCTTTTATCCACACCTTGGGATCACTGAATCCATGACATAGAATCTGATTAATGGAATATATTAGTGTAAGCTCTCTTCTTTACAGAAGGTCAAGGCCTGAGCTTGTAGTAACTCTTCATTTGGACTTATTGCTTCATATCTGTGGTAAAGGTACCACAATCAATGACATGGGGTCATTTTGTCTGGGCATAGCACTAGTGAGAAAGCACTGAAACTTGGTAGCAATTCGCAACATTTGACATTCCGACCCCCCGCTCCCGGGGTCTTTTCTATATGGCTGCAAATAATAGTAGCCAATCTAGCTATTTTAACCATATTTGTGGTTCTTGGCCATTGTCCTACACCTATTCTATGCATATAATGCTGTCAGTTAGGACTCCATTTGTCTTTCTCTTGTCGAATACCTAATCATCCAGTAGGACTTACTTCAAACACAAGCATTTATATGAAGTCTTATGTAATTTGAATGAATTTTTCCTCCCTCTAGGGTCCCACATCGTTTTCTATCATGTTGGACTGTAATTATTTGTTCACATATTGTCTCTCTTTCTTTAGGTTCTGAGTTTCTTAGGGATAGAGTTTTAATCTTATCTTTGTTTCCCCAGGACTCAGCACAATGCATGGCATCTAGTAGGTTTTCCATGTGGATCATGAATTCAAGAAGTTTTCTCTCTGTCAGATGAACAGTGCAGAGACACTTGGGCACTAAATCTTTTCACTCACTTTATTTCCTCTAAATAATCAAAAGCTCCTGGAGATTCTTTCAGTGCAGCTGGTCATCTAGCTGGAATATCACTGATATTTCAGACTCAGCACACAATAGAAAATGCTGCTGTTTCTGTTTGTCAAGTTTTTCAGCTCCTGTGAGAAATTCCATAAAGGGTCACAGCATCTGCCTAAGACCAAGGTAATAGAACTCTATGAAAGCCATGTCATAGTATTATCATTATCTTTATTATTATTGCATGTTTTTAGAAGTAAGTCTCTGACCCCAGAGAAAATTGTGGTCTGTCTCAAAGGAGGCCACCCAAAAAACAATACACAGTAAAAACAAAACATGAAATATAGAAAACCTTCTGCAGAGGTGAGAGGTGATTTTTTCACACTTTTTTTTCTCACCTGATAAGTGATAGGGCACACTGTTAAATCTCCTTTGTTCATTTGAAGGGTGTTTCACATAATCCTGATTTAAACATACATTTCAGTCTTGAAGGCAGAATAGCTCTGAACCATCACATCAAAAAAACCAAAAACTGAACATAGGGCAATAACAGTTCAAAAGGACAGTTCTCTAAAAGCAAAAGATATTTATCATAATAACAATAGGTAGAATTTATGAACAGCCTACCATTTACCAGAAACCACTCTCAGTGTTTATCTATCTCAGTCAATCATGCAGGGTGGTGTTATTGAGGAAACTAGGCTGAGGAGGAGAAATGATTTACCAAATGTAAGTTAGAAGTAGAGAGCAGATATGTAGATACATGAATGAGTCTCATAGCTACGTAGATACATGAGTGAGTGAGTCTCATAGCTATTAAGTTGAACCAAAGAAGCCAAACATGTATGATTACATTTATATAAAGTTCCAATGCAAGCAAAACTAATCAATTCTCATAGATGTCAAGAGACTAGTTACTTTTGTTGGCTGCGGTTTGATTAAGAGGGTGTATCAAGGAACATTCTATGTATGACTAGAAATGTTCTATATCTTGACTGCATGGTAGTTAAAAAATGCATACATATGTAAAAACTCATTCAGCTGCACAAAAATTTGTGCCCTTTTCTGTATATAAGTTATGTCTCAATAAAACAATTAAAAGGTAGATAAGGGGAAGGAAATTTTGAATTTAGCTGTTTAGTTCCAAAGGTCTTTTCATTCCACTACACCTGTGGTCGGCAAACTGCGGCTCGCGAGCCACATGCGGCTCTTTGGCCCCTTGAATGTGGCTCTTCCACAAAATACCATGGCCTGGGTGAGTCTATTTTGAAGAAGTGGCGTTAGAAGAAGTTTAAGTTTAAAAAATTTGGCTCTCAAAAGAAATTTCAATCATTGTATTGTTGATATTTGGCTCTGTTGACTGATGAGTTTGCCAACCACTGCACTACACAGTCTTTCTGCAATTTCTCCAGTTTTTTTAAACACACAATTTTACCCATTTTTGCACAAAAAAGTTCATAATAAACTATTGCAAGTAAATTCATATAGTTGAAATTGCAGAGTATAGGAGGCTGGTCATGAAATGATGAAGTAGTAAACTGGGACTAAGTTATAAAAAGTTTTATGAATCTCTTAAAAGTGACGGGTATGGATTTTATTTATATGGGGAATATTTGAAGATTTTATATTAAAAATTTTATAACCATATTAGCTGTTGTGGATAAAATGGATTAGAAAGAATAAAGGGAGGAACAAAGAGAAAGTTAGGAGGCTGTTGCTGATAGGTGTTGGATTGATTATGACAGTGTGGTTGGTAGGAGAATAAAGATATATTAAGGGAGAACTGAGTAAGTCTTTGTGATCAATTGGATGTGGGTGACGAGGGACAGATAGGAGCTGACTGAAGTGGCCAGGTGAACTCATCTATATTGAAGCAGGTCCTATTCAAACACCAGGAAAACAGGGACAAAGTATATTGCTCTGGGGAGAGACTAATGTTAGGCAGGGTGTCAGGATTCTAGCCAAGTGATTTGGGATTCAGGGAAGGTTTCTAGTCCTTGTAAAAAAAAAAGTTAGAATGTTATTATAGGCTGAATTGTGTCCCAGAAAATTCATATGTTAAAGTTCTGAGCTTAGTGCCTGAGATTGTGACTATTGGAGATAGTGTCTTTAAAGAGGTAATTAAGTTCAAATGAGGTCATGAGGGTAGGCCACTAATCCATATGAGTTGTTTCCTTATTTTAATAAAAAAGGAAATTTGGACATAGACACAGACAGAAAGAAGACCGTGTTAAGAGATAGGGAGAAGATGGCTATCTACATGCCAAGGAGAGAGAACCTCAGAAGAAACTAAACCTACAGACACCTTGATCTTGGACTTCTAGCCTCCGATTGTGAGAAGATAAATTTCTGTTGTTTAAGCAACAAAGTCTGTGGTACTTCACTATGGCAGTCCTAGCAAACTAATATGTGTCCACTTGAACTTAAGCCCATTCAAATCAGAGAGGGTACAGGCCATATGGGTGGGGGGGGGGCTAAATTATATAGCTCAGAAAGCAGGGCCAATGGGGCCCTTTGGATAGTGATCTTCTAGCCAGGAATTAATTCCAAACTCCATCTACTGTAGGGATGGGAGCTCCTTATATTTTCCCAAATTTAATTCTCATTGGCTCAAAGATAAGGCAGAGCAGAGCTATAGGTGGAAAGTCTTTAGTTCTGATGCTGGGCAGAGTTAGAAGCAAGCAGGGGTTGACTGATCATCTCAATATTTTAAAATAACCAACTGGATGTCAACATAGAGCAAAAATAAATGATAGGTATGGTCAAGATATACTTGATAAAAAATTTAGATATTTGTACTTGCACATTCCTTGGATATTAGACGAAGAAATCCATATAAATATATGTGTACTAATGTTTAGTCAACATACTTCATTTCATATCCTCTTCAGTGGATCAGCCATTATCCTTGCTTGCTTCTATTATTGCAGCTTCTGTCTCAGTATTGCTCCCCAGTAATAAGAATCAAGGTAGACCATGAGGCATGAATAGATGCATTGCCATGATATTCTCAATTGTCTGTATACATTTGTCTAGGAATGGAATCACCTAGAAATTATTCTAAACTCCTTGTTCTAGTCTCCTAAATTCAATGATAAAGTTTAGATTCTTCCTTTGCAATTACTTTTACATCCAACCTTTCTTTTTACATTTCTACATATCCTAGTTTAGGCTGTTTTCCAATCCTGCCTGAACTACTGCAATAGCTTCTTTACTGTCCTGCTTATCTCCTGGGTCTCTCCTCACTGCCTAAATCTATCCTGCAGAAAATCTTTAGAGAACATCACTTTGACCACAATGCCATTTTTCTATTTGTTAACCTCCAACAGCTCCTGATTGTGTATAGCGACAAATGTCAACACTCTTCAGGTCTAATGTTCAAGGCTTTGGGAATCTGGCCCCCTCTAACATATTTCTATCTCATTTTCATCTACCCTAGCTGTCCAAATCTTCAAATGCATTAAAGTGTTTTCGGTCATTGCCCTCCACATGCCTCCATGCAGCCCTGTGCTTTCCACCCCCACACTACTGTTCATATGGTCCCACCTCTTACCTACCCCCTTTTCTGTGCCCTTCCTATCCATCTCAAATCCCAGATGCTTTTGATCTTGTTTTTCTCCTAGTGTGACATCCTCTTCTCTGCCTACCCATCTTTCAAGGCCTACCAGAATTTCTACCACATCTTGAAATCTCTCCTAACCATCCTGGCAGTTAATCCTTTGTGAAAGGCTACTGTGGGGCATTTAGGTGATAGATGCTGTCTGAGCCCTAGGGATCATAGTTGATAAAACATACATAGCTCCCCATTTCCAGGACAAGGTGTTCTCCTTCTTCTTTATGTGCCTATTGCAGTTAATGCCCAAAGAATTGTCTATTAACAATGTGATATATTAGGAAATTAATTCTGTTTTGAATTGCCAATTAAATTTCTATGATTTAACTTTTTAAGAAATGATTTATGTTTCCCATTTAGATAGTAAAGACTTTTCCCCCAAATGATCTAGTTTGAGAGAGGGGTACACCATTACATACCAGGCAATGAGGTGCTACTTTTGCTAATGGTTCTTCATAGTGTGACATGGCTAGCAGTCCATTTTCTGGGACACACAAAATTCATGGTTTTACAAATAATGTTACTTAGGATAAGACTAAAGTGGATAGTCTCCATTTAAATATTTTTAAAAGTGAGTTGATTTTAATAAAAAGCTAGAGGCCCGGTGCACAAGTCCCTAGGCCTGGCCTGCAGCTCTCCGACATCCCCTGAGGGGACCCAGATTGCAAGAGGGCACAGGCCAGGCCGAGGGACCCCACCGGTGCACAATCCGGGCTGGGGAGGGACCACGGGAGTTTGGCCAGCTGGGGAAGGATCATGGGAGGCCTCCAGGGCTCCAGGGCATGTCTGGCCCATCTTGCCCAGTCCCTATCAGCCGGACCCCAGCAGCAAGCTGACCTACTGGTTGGAGTGTCTGCACCCTGGTGGTCAGTTCACATCATAGTGACTGGTCGAACAGTCAAATGAATGGTCGGACACTTAGGCCTTAAAAGATAGGTAGGCAGATGGGTAGGCTTTTATTATATAGGATATTAATAATGGTTACAACAAAATTATGGCAAATCCTATGGAAGTGATCCTTCAATTACTAAAACAGTGTTATATGATATCACTTTTATTTCTCAGAACAACCTTGCAAATTAGAAACTAAACTCCAGAGAAACATTGGAACTTATTTAAGTCAGAAAGCTAATGGGTGGTGATGTAGGTTCAGGTGTTGGTACCTAGGTCTCTGACAAAGGCTCTCCAAGTTTCCCCTTTACCGTGATGCTCTTTTGCATATAGGAAGATTTCGTGTAAGTACTTAACTGTGTGTCTGACTTGTGCTTTTACACCCCACATCATCTCCTCAGAAAGGTTTACTTTCTAAATTAAGTCCTTCACCTCCAGAGATATAAAAGGGGAACCAGATTGAAAGTGGTGTGTTTCTAAGCACATTTATAACACATACAAGGAAAAGGAGCCGATTTCCTGCCTGGCCGAGTGAAACATTAATTCTTCACCTTGGCACCTCAACCTACAGCTGTAATAAGGCCCGTTATGCCCAAATAGGCCCTTAAACGGAAGACCTGCTGAGCAGAGACCCACTTTCCCAGCCCTGCTCCAAGGCCGTCAGCTTTTCTGCCAACTGACCAGGCGGAAGCGGCAGCAGGGGAGGAGGGCCTGCAGGTAGGTGGGGAGGGGATCATTTTGAAAGCCCCAAATCCCTTGCAGGGAAGAAGCAGCTGCTCCTTCTTTCTCTAACATCTGTCCCCTCTGTCCCTGGCTGCACATCACCCTTTGGAGGCTTGAGCTAGCTAAACGTGGGGATGACAAGCAAGCGCTTCTGAAGGCAGGTTGGTGAGTGGAAATTAGCATAATTGTCACCAGGAAGTTTCTTCTGTTGGGAAGAGGGCAATTGGAGTTCTTAAGGAGGATGGTTACCACCTTACTTCATTTTCCTCACAAAACATACAGCTTTAATGATCAAGAGTCGGGATTTATACGGCCTGAGGATATTATTTCATTAAACAGAGGTACCCCTACCGCCCAATTTAAAATTTTAACCTCCAGGGGAGCCACAGGCTACTGATTTGGGAAAGAAAGAATGATACTGCACACGTTGTACCACCTTTATGGTATACTACACTGCATATCTCGCACGTGTGGCTTTTATCACAATTAACAGCGTGTTGCTTGCATCTCACTCCCCTTTCAACACGGTGCTCCTCGAGAATGGGGACCTTATTATTATTCAATTATTTTCCCCTCGTGTTCAAAACCCTGGTTGTATAACCTGACAAGCATGAAATAGACATTTATAAATGAATAAACGTTAACTAAGAAAAACTAAAGGAAGAGGATAATTCATTTGGTTCTCTCAAAGCGGCTATGGAGACTGGGGCCTGGATTTAGACCGTGTCACTAAGGGAGGCGCAGTCCCAAAGGTCCACAGCTTCTGCTCGCGGCACCGCAGACCCAAGTCCGCCGGCTAGTGCTCCAGCTCCGCCCAAAGCCTGGCCGAGTGGGTCTGAGACGGCTCCGCCCCCAAGGCGCGCGCGGCCACGCCCCCTTCCCGGTCACTCCCACTGCGACCTGCGCTCCACTCTGTACCAGTTAGGGGCGGGGCCAGGAGGGCGCAGGCGCAATGGGAGGCGGAAGTAGCGACTCGGGAAGAGGGAAAGGAACCTGCTGCGCTTCGCCAAGGGCAACGCGCACAAACTCCCGTCCTCCGCCTCGGGGAAGCTCGGGGCGGCTGCACGTGCGGCCTGGCCCAGGCTCCTCCCCTCCCCGCCCCCTGCCCGGGTGTGGCCTCGCGGCTGCGTTCTCCGTCGCCGAGATGGCGCTCGACCCGGCAGGTACGCGGGCGGGAAGCGGGGGTTGTTGCTGAAGTCTCGGCCTGGGTCTGTAACCGCAGGCCTGCGGGCAGGGGGCCGCCCAGGAAAGGTGCTGGCTCTGAGGTTGCACCGCTTCCGCAGACGTCCCCTCCCGCCCAGCCGGCTGCTTGGAGTTTTTGGTCAGCCCCCGTTTCTTCGTTTCTTCCCTTGGGCTCCCGGTCCTCCCCCCGCTCCTCGTGGTTAGGGTTAGGCAACGGCGTTGGGTTTCTTGTCTAGGCTCTAGTCCATTTGTGGCTTACAGACATTTCCCTCCTCAACGCGACTGGTTTCTTCATCCTCATTCTCTTTTTTCGCCCCTTTGAGACACAGTCTCCTTTAAATATCTGTAGCCTAACTTAAAAACATCAATACACAGGATCGATCCCGGTGGGAAGAGGCAGTTTCTTTGGAAAGGATCACCAAAGTCGTCATCAATGTTATTTTAACGTGAATGCTTCCACCTCACTCCCATTTGCAACAGTAATTTCAGTTTCCCTCGAATTCCCGCCCTTACGGAAGCTGACCTGTGGTATCTTTGCTTTAGGCTCGTTATGTAAGAACATAGTACAGACAACGTGATTTTTGGAGGAAATAGTGATTGGTATAGTTCATTACCTTCATTTTAAGGGCATGAAAACACAAGGCATTGGGAGGAGAAATGGATTCAAACCTTTGGAGAGTCAGAAATGAAAAAAAGTCACTTTGATGGACCTCAAGGAGAAAGAAAAAGACGTGTTGCTGACAATAGATTTATTGAACACTTTATTATCAAACTATTCTCAATTATCCAGCAGTAGCGTGGTATTATGATCTCTGTTTTACAGATTTGGAAACTGAGGTTGAGAGGATAAAAGAATTTGAAGCATAAAAGAACACATACTGATCATACCAATACCGGGCCAGGTGATTGGGTCAGACTTTATGAAGCAGTTAACAATTGATCTGGGTTTTGAAGGATAGAATTTCTAGGGATTGGGGTTGGTGAAGATGTGGCAGAATAAGCAAATGTGAGTCAGGAAAATGCACCTTGGATGTTTGGTTGCAGGGTGAATACTTTGATTTGGCTGGTGCAGGTAGGAGGAGTGTCAGTGAGGAATGAGTATGGGAAGTTCAGATTGGAAAGTAGATGGAGGCCTATTCGATTCTAGTATTTCTGAGCTGGAAGTGACATTCATAGTAATCTCATACAGATGAGAGAGACTCAGAGGTTAAAGGCTTTCGTTTGCCTTTATTTTTGAATTTAGACAGGCAGGGAAATTTAGAAAAAAATCTTCATACCTGCTGTCTCTACTTTCTTACTGTCCAGAGACTCTTAGCCCACTCCCATCTTGTGCCGTGTTCAAGGCCACACAGCTAATTGCTGGTAGAGCCAAGTCTAGATAGAACTCAAATAATTTCCTTTCCGGCCCAGTGTTGTAGATGCAGACCCTCCCCCCGCCCCAGCCATTTGAGTATTTATTGATTAAACAACTACTTGTTGAGTGCCCATTATATGTCATGTATTGTTCTAGGCCCTAGAAAACTGGTATATAGAACAAACAAGATCCCCGCTTCAAATAGAGCTTGTATTCTGGTGGTAGAAGAAATAAGACAACCACCACTTCCCCACCTTAGACACATACTTGTACGGACTGTGATAAACATTATGAAGAAGATAAGCAGTGTCCTGTGGCAGATGGTGAAGAGAGGACTATTTTAGATAGTGGTCAATCAAGAACTCTATGAGGAAGTGTCAGTTGTCTTTACTACCCTGGCTGGGGGGACACGCTGAGTAGAGGCAGGGAGACCAACTAAGAGATGTTAGAGATTGATAGGACCTGCTGTTTGTTGCATGAGTGAGGTTGGTGAGGGAAAGGAAGGTATTAAGGATAATTCCTCAGGCTTTTTACTTTAACAACTGGGTGGATGGTAATGGTCAATCTAATGACATGATCACTGGAAACTTAGACAAAAGTGAGGATGGAAGCAAGATTGGAATGGGAAGTAAGAAAGTGGAGCCAGCAAGAAGAAAGATCTTAGAGAAAAAAATTCTTTATCTGTTTAAATTCCAGAATACAAATGTGTTGAAGTCAGCTGCTTTTTTTTTTTTAACTTTATTTTTATTTGGTTCAGAAGTTGAAGTATAGGCTCACATTTTGATATTTCTCTTGTTTTTTTACAGTCCACAATGGTATGTGCCCATACTGAGTAGATAGTTATGCTAAATGAGGTTTATATAACGAATTTGTTTTCCCGTTGGCTTATATTACATTTTTTGAGATCATAAGTTTGATATTCATTTATCTGTAGCTTTTAAGTAACAGTAGGGCCCACTTTTCTCAAAAAACTCTGAACCCAATAATGAAATAAATGCAGGTGGCATATTTATTTTTATACATAGTTTTATTTAAACTGTTTTCCTTTATGTTAGCGTAGAGGTAATAATAGCACTCTTTGTAAGTTTATCATCCATAATTGTGTTCATTATTTCCCCTTACTATCTGATTGCTGAGAGGAAAAGCTGGAGAGAGTCCAAAACACCCAGGAAAAGTGGCTGTAGAAAGACTTGACATTTGAGAAAAATACTAGTGCCTGGGTTGTCCCAGATACTCAGATTTTAATTTGCCCAAGCCTCTGGCATATAAAAATACTCCATAGACAAGATGCAGAGTAGAGGAGAACCACTGTTTTGAACTCTCCCCGTTTTATTGACTAGTCTTTTGGTTTTGTTTTGTTATAAGTCTAATCTTCTGATTCCCAGAAGAAATTCTCTGCATCTTTAGCCATAAATTGGACCTCCGATTACATAGTAATAATCGAGAAATATACAGTATAACTTATTCTGTACTAAGACTTAAACATAGTAAATCTTATTCCAAGTTATAGCTTTTTTACCAATTTATAACCCTTTCTACAAATATTGTATATTTTTAAAAATCGAGTCAAATGTAGGTGATTGAAAATTTAAAAGGTGGTTTATTTTGAATGTATAGCCCATGATCATCTCTAGAAACAATGTTAAAAGTGGTGCTTGTTAAAGTAGAATTTTAAAAATGATAAAATTATTACTCATGCAAATTTAAAACGAATACGTGTTGAAGATTTTCTTCAACTTGTTAATTAGTGAGGGAACCAATAAAATGTAAAAAACAGTTCAGAAAGTATTTGAGAAGTTAGATACATAGGCAATTTCGTAGATTGCTGGCTTAGCTGAAAGCTGGTTTATTTAAAACAGGATCATAAACTATAACCTTTTGGGCCTTTCTCTTCCACTGGTCAAAAATTATTTCTATCTCTGTTTGACATCTAGAAATTAAACTGCCCCTTAACAAGTTGTAAAAAAGCCCAGTAATGGAAAGTCAAGCCCAGTGCTAGTCCTGAAAGAACATCCTGTTAGGCCTTTGCTATTTTCAGATTCCCAATAAATATTCTAACATGATTATATACCCAGATGACAACTCACAGGAATGGGCCTGGTCATTTTGATTTCTGATTTTCTCTAATAACTAGAAGAGACTCCTTCCTCCCTTTTTTCCCCACCTCTCCTTTAGGGTAAGAAGTTTTCCTTCCCGCTTCAATTAATGGGGATTTATTTTCTACCTTTGTACAGTAGGGCAGTGGCAGCATGAGAAGTTTCCTTAAATCAACGTGTCCTCATCTGTGTGTCTGTCCCTGTCCCTCCATTCGTATTTTAGCCCAGAAATCTAATTAGGGGAGAAGGATGGGACAGTGATAGCGCTCAGGGGGTAGACATGGGATCAGAGATTTTATGACATTGTATTAGTAGATGTTTAAGGTATATGTATCTTGAGAAGATTTCATTCTGGTAGCTTTTGGAGTCTGGGTTGCAGGAGTTCTTTCAGTGGTTCCAGTGGGGATGTGGGTAGATTAGCATTAGGGGTACAGCACTTATATTTACTGGAAATTTTAAAATTTTGAGTTAGATATCTCAACAGATTTGAAAAATTTTTTTTTGAGCATTATGTGGTTGATATGTTATGTCGTTGATTAGAAAATTTTTGATTTTATTATTGCTGCTATCTCTCCACAGGATTTTCTTAGACATACATTATATTCATAAAACTAAAAATCTGGTTAACTTCTACATTTTGTAAATTTCTAAACTCAAAGTATGTTTGTACTAGAAAATACATTGTTTTTCTCACTAGATTAATTTAACAACCCTCTAATGGGTTGTTCACTGAAAGCTGAAAAACATTAGCTTACGTAAAAAGCACAAGAAAGAGTTGACATCAAAGAGAAGTGTGCTGTGGCATTGGAGGGGTTGTCAGTTATGAAATCTCCTGTAAACATTTTAAGGAGTTTGAATTATATTCTAAGAACAGTGGGAAGACATTGCAAGTTTTTAGGTAAGGGGTGACATGTAGAACTTCATTTTGTATTGATTGACTTTTGATTAGATAGAGGTTATGCATTCTCAGCAAATACTGCATAAGTGGTGTGTTTTTCTCAGGGTATCATATCTGGAGGCACATGATGTGTCTCTGCCTCTCAAAGGTGGTATGAATTTTGATCACATAGTCAAGGTCTTGTCCACTTGTGGGATCAGGCCTAAACCGGCAGTTGGACATCCTTCTCACAATCTGGGACTGCTAGCTCCTAACCGCTCACCTGCCTGCCCCTGATTGCCCCTAACAGCTTCTGCCTGCCAGCCTGATTGCCCCATAACCACTCCCCTGCTGGCCTGGTCTCCACCAACTGCCCTCCCCTGCCCGCCTGATCTCGCCCCCAACTGCCTTCCCCTGCTGGCCTTATTGCCAACAACTGCCATCCCCTGTTGTCCATCTTGTGGCGGCCATCTTATGGTGGCCATCTTGTGACAACATTGTGGCGGCCATCTTGTGATGACATTGCACAATGCCACCTACGCTTTTATAGGATTATTTGAGCATTTTTGAGCATCTTTTTTTCTCATACAAGATGTCCCTGGCTCAGCTTGCACCTACCTGGCTTAGCCCATCCAGGGCTAGTCATTTCTCTGACAACCTCTGGTTCATTTTATTTGGGCACAAATTCGTATACATTGAAAGGAAATTAATTAGAAGAAATATTTTCGAGGCTGGAGAGGGACCACGGGAGGGCTCCAGGGTGTGTCGAGACCTTCTTGCCCAGTCCCCTTGGGACTGCAGGAGGTTGGCTAGCCGGGGAGGGACTGCGGGAGAGCTCCAGGGTGTGTCCAGCCCTTCTCAGCCAGTCCCAATTGGCCAGACCCCAGCAGCAAGCTAACCTACCGGTCAGAGCATCTTCCCGCTGGTGGTCAGTACACGCCATAGTGATCAGTTGGACACTTAGCATATTAAGCTTTTATTTATATAGATAGATGATATTAGAGAACAAGATCAGGGTGCCAGGTCTGGGTACCACTTGGATATCACATGCAGGTGATTTATTAGTGGAGTGCTCTTAGGAAAAATCATGTGAGGGGAACAGGAGAGGGAAGAAGGAAGGAAGCTGAGCAAGATGTGATTTTAGGGAAAACCTGTCTCAGCCTAAATAGCTTTGGTGCACAACAAAGGTCAAGGTTTGTCCTGCTTTGGAGGCAAGGGAGAATGGTTTTGTGCCATCTGTCAGTCCTTGTCCACGGCAGGAAGTGGGAGAGGGGCAGCATCAGGATAAACTACACAGTGATACCATGTGCAAGGGCAGTCCTGAGAAGGGTGCAGAATGCTTCTGCATTCTCTCCTACAGGAGGGATACCAGCTCTACCCTAAAACTAATTTATCTGAATCTATTAGGAACTGTACCGTGCTTTGGGTAGTCAGAGTTCGGATAGTGCTAAGTCAGGTAGAAAGGGGTACTTGCACAAATCCATACATTCACACAAGTGGGTGTATAGCATCCAGGTGTAAAGTATGGTGGGGGTGTGGTAAAACAGTTTAAAGATGGCTCTGGCTGGTGTGGCTCAGTTGGTTGGAGCTTTGTCCTGTGCACCAAAAGGTGGCTGGTTCTATCCCTGGTTGGGGCATATACCCAGGTTGCAGGTTCTATCCCAGGTCAGAGCACAGACAGAAGGCAACCAATGGATATTTCTCGCTCATATTTATGTTTCTCTCTGTCCAAAAAAGTTTGAATATCATTAACACTGGCTTAAGTAAACTTACCATACCAAATTGTGCTTTGTTATTTTGCCTCTAGGCCAGGGGTCCTCGAACTTTTTAAACGGGGCCAGTTCACTGTCCCTCAGACCGTTGGAGGGCCGGACACCCGCATGTGGCCCGCGGGCCGTAGTTTGAGGACGCCTGCTCTAGGCAATTTGAAATGCTGTTTTTACTTTGTGGAATTTTCCTTCTCTTCTTCTGATTGTCACCACCCCCAATCTTTCAAAAAAAAAAAAATACTTGGAATTTAGAAAAAACACACCAAGATATCAAATAACCTGGGTATAGAGTTTCTTTCATTCTAGATCTAGAGATTTTGTTTGTTTGTTTTTCTTGAGAAAGAAAATGAAACGTATAGATGGGATGTGTCTATATCAAATGATTTTGAGATAAAGAAAATGATGATGGGAAAATGGGAATTGTCTACCTGTAAATATTTTTCAGATGATTTCACTTTAACTAAATCTATTAAGACTAGGTGATTAGAAAGCAAAGGCCAGTTAATTACACCTACACAGTAAGAGATCCCTCTCCCCTCCAACCCCAAGGAATCACTGCACTCTCACGGAAACAGCACCCAGTTGAATTTGGGAGGTAGTAGGACTGACTGCTTGTTTCAGACTTTGCCATTAACCTCAGGCCCTTAGAGTATTCTAAATGGTGTAATCTCAGGTTTGAAGATGAGGGGTAGGGAGAGTGAGATATATCAGATAACTGCTCAGGCTACTTCATCCCTTAATCTTTTATGATTGTAAATACTTAGAATTGGTCTCAGGGGATTCTTGACTCAGCACAGAAATTTCACCACAGGAAAAAGTAGCTTCAAGTTTATGTTTCATTTACTGAATTACTATTGCTATTTTTGTACAGGGGTGTTAGTAGCATGCATATTTGTAGAAATCTCTATGTTTATAGATGTCAGATATGCAAGAAATATTACCTTATACCTGATATAAGTGGATCAAACAAAACTGTGCCCAAATAAGAATGTTGATTCTCAAATTAACATTCTCCACCATCCCCAATTAAATTTTTACATTTTTAAATAAAGAGGTTGAAGGAAAAGAAGATTTAAGAATGGGGTATTTACTACCCCTCATTGTATTTTTCTAAAGAACTGTTACTGGGAGGTTTTTAGAGCTCAAAAGATATGTTAACTAAACATTAACTAAGCATGATTAATTGAAATATATCATTTTTAATGTTATGCTGCAGAATAAGAAACCTTGCTTATCTTACTCATCATTGTATATACAAACCTTAGGATGATGATTGGTACATAGTAAGTAAGTAATAAATACTTGATAACAGAATGAATATCTGTAATTATCAAGTATTGAAACTCTTTTAAATATGTCATTTATTAAACAGTTTTAGTGCATAGTTACCATAGGCTAGAAGTTAGAGGGAGTCATAGAGATGAATTAGACATGGCCTCTTAACTCATTAAACTTAAGTTTCATGCAGTGGTTATAAATCTAGCCTCATATTAGAATTATTTGGGGGACATTTAAAAAATACCAGTGCCTGCGTTTTACCCCAGCATTTCTGATTTAATTTGTCTGTGGTAGGGTATAGGCATCAGAATTTTATAAAGCCCCTCAGTGGTTGTTAGATGCAGCCAGAATTGAGAACTCTGGTACCAGAACCTCTTTTAGTCTGCTTGGGCTGCCATAACAATATACCATAGACTGGTTACCTTAAACAACAGAAATTTCTTTTTCATAGTTTGGGAGGCTGGAAAGTCCAAGATTAAGGTGCTGACCAATTTTGTTGCTGGGTCTTCCCCTTCTTGTAAGGCCTCATATCAAATTAGGGCCCTACCTATATGACCTCATTTAATCTTAACCTCCTAAAAACCCTGTGTCCAAATACAGTCATATTGAAGTTTAGGGCTTCAACATGAATTTGGGGGGTTGGGAGTGGGGCACACAATTCAATCCATAGCATTCAGGAGAAGAGTTTGGAGATAATGTGATGTGTGATACATTTGTCAGTCCAGATGTGACTAGAACCAATAGTATTGGTGACAACAAAATCTCAGGTTTAAAGGAAGGAGAAGTCACTTTCAGGTGATGGGTGGAGGGAGAACTTTGGGATGGAAAAGTAATTATTGGCTTTGATTTTAGGTAAGTAAACTTTGATAAGAAAATAAGAGGTAGAAGATAGAAAATAAAGACAGATGGTAGAGCTGGAGTTGAACTTCACCAGTTATTTGCTAGATCATGTTGCAAGATTGCTTTGAGCTTTATGAACCTCACCTTCTTCATAATACCTGCTCATGCATGTGATGATGTTTGTAAAAACAGTTTCTTCTATATCCCCTCCTTCCTTTATTCTGCAAATATTTGTTGTGCTTCTTCTGTGTACTGTGTAAATGTAAGCTGATTTTTTTTTAGGTGAGGAGGATAACATAACCACTGGGATGGCAGAATGAAGATTTAAATTGTAGAAATATTAAGTTGGAATCGCAATGCTAGTGGGACATGGAAATTACCAATATATGCTCGAAAATGTGGGTAGACTAGATTTGAGCTAGAGACAAGCACTGAGAACTCAGCATAATAAACCCAATCTTTAAAGATAGAACCTTGTGGGATTGCCACAAAAGGAAGAGGAGCAGATCTTTATCTTGGAAGTGTTTACACTTTTTCTGGTATTACTGCCATTACTCAGAATATTTTTGAAACTCCTTTAAGATTTGCTTTTAGCAACTATCGTACACTCACCTTAATGTCCTCCTTTTGTCAAATTTTTGTTCAGAAGGTGAACTTGAATTTGAACCAAGGTTAGCCAAAATCAGTCTGGAGAAGATGTAGAGGTTCATCCTGGGAAATGCTACTCCCCTATAAAGTTATATTATGGAACTGGTTTTCATGTTAACTCAGACTGGCTCTGAAGGCCATGCCAGGAAAGATATTGTGTTACTTAAACAAAGGTTGAGTCTTTGAAGTAAGTGAATAACTTAATAAAAAAATAATCTCCCCATTCCGTTATAAAAGTAGTACAAAATTTAGTGAAATATTGTAAGATGTAGAAGAAGAACCAGTAGAGATAGGGTAGCCAGAGGCATTGAGGAACATTCATAGTTTTGAGACTAGCCTACCATGTACTAATGTACATTAGAGGAAAAATAAGCAGGCTATTATTGCTGAGAAAGCATAGGCATGCTGTCCTTTGCTGCTTTCTCAGATATTTACTTCTGTCTCCCATAACACTGCTGAATTTCTATTAGATATCAATGGGAAACTCTGCTTGTCGGAAAAGATAGTTTTGAAGTTTTACCAAATAAATAAATGTGAAACCCTTTTACTTAAGAAATTACGGCCTCAATGGGGATTGCAGCATGTTTCTAAAATTGGCATGACTTATTGCATAAGTTGATTTCCTGCTTTGGTATAATTTTAGATTTGTTGTCTCTTTCTGGCCTCATTTTGGTTAAGGTAATGTGGGTGGAAGAGGAAGTTTTCATACCTAGCAACCTGCAGAATCTGAGGTCCAAGAAATAGATGCTTTTGGGAAATGGGCACATCTAGTGTAAACTATGTGTTTATTAGCAGTGAAAGCTGGTAGGACAAAGAAGTTCAAATGAAGCTTACGATTGTGGGACACAGGTGGTATCTAAGCCAAACGCTGAGCAGAAATAAGCACATCTACTTCATTGATCTGCTTTTCATATTTTGTAAGAGTTTGAACTTATAAAAAAATAGATTCTTACTCATTAATTCTTTGAAGATGTTTTTCAACTGATAAATCATTCCACTTGCTTTTTTAAAAAAAGAATGATTTTCTTCATGGTATGTATCAGATAATCAGATTTCCATTTAACTTGATTTTCTGATAAAAAATTGAGAAGTATGCAGTTGTGAATTTTGCTTGTTCAAAATTATGCTTCTGAAACAAACAGCAAGGGTTTCCATGCTTCAACATAACTGGAAGCTCTCATAACCTTGTTTGCTAAAATCCCTTAAACTGGCCACCATCTCAGGTATGTAATAGTGCTGTTGAAGAAGATGTGGAACCTGTCTTCCATGATCTTGACATTGCCCTTTTATCAGAGGCTTGGGTTATTTCACCTCTGTGAGCATCCACTTCATCTGCAAAATGGAATCAAAATACTTACCTGAAAGGGCTGTTATGAAGACTATGGGCCATTCATTGCCCTCATCTTGAGATTTCATAGACAGGCAGGCTGGAATATTGAGGATGGGGGTGTGATCTCTTACTACTGATTTTCTGGGGTTGTGTGTGTGGTTGTGTGTGTGTGTGTGTGTGAGTTCAAGTATGATTTAAAGGAAAGAAGGTAAATGGAACACTTATCACTGTCTTAATTTTCCCTAAGGATCTCTGCCCACCCCCACCCCCTTCCTCATTTTATTACTGTCATTATAGCAAGAAGGTATGAAGGAGCTGGCAAGAACATGAAAATCTGCTCAGGAGCATACGTGTCTTTGTCCTTTTCAGGAGAATTGGAATCTGCCTAGCTTCCTGGTGTGAAGGTAGTGATTGAGAGTCTGGCCTTGTACTATACATGATATCATCTGCCTGGGGCTCTTCATTTTGAGACTGTTGGTATGAAATAAAGAAGAGGACCAAACGATCAAAACCGATGCTACTGAGAAGACTTGTAAATTTGCTACACTTTTTTTTCATTCCTCTAGAGTAAATAGTAGTATAGAAATGTCTTCAGGAGCAAGTAAATGGAACTAGGAAGTTAAAATTTTAATTAGTGGCAGTATCTAAATAATCAAATTAGCTACATGAAAACATTTTTATTATTGAAAAGGCACACCTGTAATATTCTGATTTGCCTCACTGTTATCTTTGTGGATTCATAAGCAAGTACTGTTGTCAGTAGCCTTGTAATCTAGTGCTGCCATATTTGCAGGAACATGTGAGCCCCAAAGCAAAATCTGAGCTAACAAGTTCAGCCAGTGGAAAAGGTGAAAATTGACTTTCAGGTGATGATAGAATGTTGAGAAGTTAGAGCTTTGGAAATTTTTCCTGGTGGCATTATTCTGATTCTTTATCTCAGTATAAATTCATGTGACTATATAGTAGCAAACTCAATATTTGATTTTTCTTTTTTGCAGGCTCTTGTACAAATGGATAATATATATGCATCACATTGACATTGAGGGAATCACTGTAATTTTATGAGTAAAAGTGCTATATCTATAATATTTGTAGTATGGAAGATAGCTCTGAAATATGTATAAAATCATAATTAATGGTTGATATGCTACCAAATTCTTTGCAGAATTTATTTATATCTTTTAAAGTGTGTTATTTCTTATTTAATGCCCAAATTAAGACATCCTTTGAAGTGTACCTTTCTCAACTGGCATAGATAACCAGTGTTCTAATTTTTATCACCAGAGATTAATTCTGCATGTTTTTATATCCTGTAGTAATGTAGTCTTGAGTCTGGCTTCTTTTTCTTAACAAAATTTTAAAGATTCACTCGTGTTGAGTGTATCAGTACTTAATTTTTTTGGTATTGCTAAGTAGTATTCAATTGGGCATTTAGGTTGTTTCTGATTTTTAAACAGACTTGTACAGATTGTTTTCTGGACATATATTTTCATTTGTCTTTGGTAAATGAATACCTAGCAGTGGAAAATAGGTTGGGTGTATATTTAACATCATAGCTTAACAAGCAGTTTTCCAAAGAAGTTTATCATTTCACACTCCCACCAGCAATAGTTTACGAAAGTTCCAGTTTCTCCACATTTTCCCTAACATTTGGTGTTCTCAGTGTTTTTAATTTTAGTCATTCTGGTGGGTGTAAATGATATCATGGGTTTCATTTGCATTTTCTTAATGACTAATGATTTTAAACATCTTTTCATGTATGTATTTACAGTTTGGATACCTTCTTTTTGAAGTGTCCATTAAAGCCTTTGCCCCTATTTTTTATTGGGTTGTTTGTATTTTTATTATTAATATGCAGGTGTTCTCTATACAGTGTGTCCCAAAAAAAGTATACATACTTTGAATAATTATAAAGGCAGTGTTTATTAAAATACATTTCATTTTCAAAATGCAATAGAATCTACAGACGTAGTGTTATATATTTTTGAGCGGACACCCTGTATATTTGATTCAATTTGTCACATATATATGGCTAGTGAACACTTTCTTCTGATCCGTGGCTTGCTGTTTAATAGTTTTAATTTATGAACTATGGCAAATTAATTTTTGTGAGTTCTGTGAAGTTGTGGGTCAGAGGGTTCAGATCCATTATTTTCATGTTTATCCAGGTCTTTGTTGACAATACTTTCATTTTTTCATTGACTAGTCTTGGTGCATTGGTCAAATTAAATTGGCTGTGTATACGTAGAAGTATTTTTGGACTCTATTTTGTTAATCTATTTGCTTATCCTAATTATGTCACTATTCCACTACTGTGATTGCTGTAGCTTTTAATACAACTTTCTCATTAGGTAGTGGAAGTCATCCAAATGTGTTCTTTTATTTTAATGTTGTTTTGGTTATCCTAGGTCCTTTGCTTTTCCTTATATATTTTAAAGCTTTTTTTATAACTTAATTTTGACATAGTTTAAACAAATCATGCTGCAAATTAGTAAAATTTCAATGTATTATCCAGCTTTCCTTAATGATACTATCTTAAATAATCATACTACATGTCTTCAGTGAGCATGATACTGCCTTTAAAGGGGCAAAGATTGATGTTGGGGGAGAAAAATCATACTATTTTAATGTATAAAGCACTGTTATACATACAGTACATGAACAGATATACAGTGTCTGTGATAGTAACATTTCAGGAGGGGGGGAAATAGTGAAACAGTTGGGACATACTGCTATAATTCAGTGTAACTAAGGAAACCAGGAACTGACATTAATATACTATTTACTCAGGTACATATCTGAGTTGAATTTTACCAATTTTTTAAAAATAAATGTTTTCATTGATTTTAGAGAAAAGGGAAGGGAGAGGGATAGAGTGATAGAAACATCAATGAGAGAGAAACATTGATAGGCTGCTTCCTGCAGGCTCCCTACTGGGAATAGAGCCTGTAACCTGGGAATGTGCCCTGACCAGAATCGAACTGGTGACCTCTTGATTCATGGGTTGATCCTCAACCATCAAATTTTACCACTCTTTACATGTACTTGTGTGTGTGTGTGTGTGTGTGTGTGTGTGTGTGTGTAGTTATATGACATTTTATTATATGTGAAGATTCAAGTAACCATGATCACAGTCAGCATACAGAACTGTTATATTATTACAAAGGAAATCCTTCATGTTACCCCTTAATAAGTCATAAGTTATACTACTTACTCAACTCTTAACTACTGGTAACCAGGGACTTGTTTCCATCACTAATTTTGTCACTTTAAGAATCTTTGCCCTAGCCGGTTTGGCTTAGTGGATAGAGCATCGGCCTGTGGACTAAAGGGTCCCAGGTTCGATTCTGGTCAAGAGCACATGCCCAGGTTGTGGGCTCGATCCCCAATGGGGGCTGTGCAGGAGGCAGCCAATCAATGATTCTCTCTCATCATTGATGTTTCTATATCTCTTCTTCTGTAAAATCAATAAAGATATATTTTTTTAAAAAAAGAATTACTACCAAAAAAAAAAAAGAATCTTATGTAAGTGGAATCATAGAATAAATAACTTTTTGAGATGATCTTTTCATTCAGCAATACGCCCTTGAGGTCCATCCAAGTTGCTGCTGTTATATATCAGTAGTTTCATTCTGTTTTATTAAGTGTAACTAGAGGCCCAGTGCACGGAATTAGTGCACGGGGGGTGTGTTCCTCAGCCCAGCCTGCACCCTCTCCAATCTGGGATCCCTCTCACAGTCCAGGACTGCTGGCTCCCAACTGCTCGCCTGCCTGCCTTCCTGATTGCCCCTAACCACTTCTGCCTGCCAGCTGATCCCCCCCTAACCACTCCCCTGCCAGCCTGATTGATGCCTAACTGCTCCCCTGCCAGCCTGTTTTCCCCTAACTGCCCTCCCCTGCAGGCCTGGTCACCCCTAACTGCCCTCCCCTGCAGGCCTGGTCCCCCTCAACTACTCTCCCCTGCAGGCCTGGACCCCCCTCCCCCCAACTGCTCTTCCCTGCAGGCCCGGTCTCCCCCAACTTTCCTCCTCTGCCGGCCTGGCCACCCCTAACTTCCCTCCCCTGCAGGCTTGATCGCCCCCAACTGCCCTCCCTTGCAGGCCTGGTCCCTCCCAACTGCCCTTCCCTGCTGGCCTGATAGTCCACAACTGCCCTTCCTTGCAGGCCTGGTCCCTCCCAACTGCCCTTCCCTGCTGGCCTGATTGTCCACAACTGCCCTTTCTTGCAGACCTGGTCCCTCCCAACTGCCCTCCCCTGCTGGCCATCTTGTGGCAGCCATCTTGTGTCCACATGGGGGCAGCCATCTTGTGTGTTGGAGTTACGGTCAATTTGCATATTACTATTTTATTAGATAGGCTAGAGGCCTGGTGCACGGGTGGGGGCCAGCTGGTTTGCCCTGAAGGGTGTCCAGGATCAGGGTGGGGGTTCCCTTGGGGTGTGGGGCAGCCTGGGCGAGGGGCCTGTGGTGGTCTGCAGGCCGGCCATGCCCCCCGGCGACCCAAGCAGAGGCCCTGGTATCTGGGATTTATTTATCTTCTAAAATTGAAACTTTGTAGTCTTGAGTAGAGCCAAGCCTCTTGCTTGCTCCATGGCCGCAGCCATTTTTGTTGGGATTTATTTATCTTCTATAATTGAAACTTTGTAGCCTTGAATGGAGGCCAAGGCAGGCCAGGGCTGCGGAAAGCTTGGCTTCCTTCATCTCCAGGGGCAACTCAAGCCTCCTGCTCTCTCCAGCTCTGTGGCTGCCGCCCTTTTTGTTGGGATTTATTTATCTTCTATAATTGAAACTTTGTAGCCTTGAGTGGAGTCCAGGGCTGTCCAGGGTGTGCAGAAAGCTTGGCTTCCTCCATTGCTGGGGAAACCCAAGCCTCCTGCTCGCTCCATGGCTGCAGCCATCTTGGTTGGGTTAATTTGCACACACTCTCCTGATTGGCTGGTGGGCGTGGCTTGTGGTTGTAGTGGAGGTATGGTCAATTTGCATATTACTCTTTTATTAGATAGGATATTCCATTTTCTGGGTGAACCATTGTTGATCCATTCAGCAGTTGAGGGACTTTTGGATTATTTTCATGTTTTGGCTGTTAAAAATAAACTGCAATGAACATTTATATACAGGTTTTAGCGTGAACCTAAGTTTTTATTTCTTTAGGATAAATCCTGAGGAGTATGTTTGCTGGGTCATATCGTAAGGTGTATGGTAAATTCTTTCACATTTATTGAGATTTGTTTCATAGTCCAGCTCATTTAGTGGAGTATTTATAAATGTTAGGTCGTTAGTTGATGATGTTGTTCAAGTACTTTACACTTTCAATATGTAAGTTAAATGTCTGTTTTTCTAATCTGCTTTATATATTTTGCATTCGCACATCGTGGATTCATTTTTATTTTATCAGAGTATATTCTCTGTTACTCCTTGTGGCAGATTTTATGTTACAAAGAAAGTCATGACATTATCTTCCATCCCCAGTACTCTCTGTGACACGGTCTTGCCACAAAGAATGGAGCCTTAGTTCCCCCCACTTGAGTATATAAGTTGCCCCCCGTAGTGATTTGAAATCAATATAATGTAGCTAGAAAGATGCTGCATGGCTTCCATGACAGGACCAGAAAAGGCCATACTGCTTTCACTGGGTTATCTTGGAAGACTTACTCTAGCCATTTTTTCTCAGATTGCCCCTCTTATACATAACCTACCTGCCCTGTGTGAGAAGCCAAACCAAATGGAGTGGCCATGCATAGGTGTTCTGGCTTACAGTCCTCAACGAGCCCGTCTTTCAGCCATGCCAGCCCAGTTGTCACATACATAGGTGAAGAAAGAAGGCATCTTGGAATAAATCCTCTAGCCCCAGCTTCTGCAGCTATTGAAATCAACACCTGTCATGTGAGTCTACTGAGATGAGGCCTCAGACACTGTGAAGCAGAGAAGAGTATTCCGCTTCACCTTTCTGAATTCCTGACCTTTTGGATCCAATACAGTGTTTTACATCACTGAGATCCATTCGTGGCTTGTCACACATCTGTAGGGATACATTCTTTTTCAGTAGAGTTTGAAGGAGGTGAACTTCAGACTCAACATATCTGAAAATATGTTTAACTTCACTCTTAATTGGTTCTATAATTCTTGGATATAAAGTAATCTCTCTTAGAACTTTGAAGTTACTTCTCCATTATTGCATCCAGGTCTTGCCAGGGAAACATGATGTAATCTGATTCTCATTCCTTTGGGTGGGAAATGTTTTTTCCCTTTTGAAGCTTTTAGGATTTTTGCGTTTCAGAGATTTCATCTAAGTGCGTGTAAGTAATTTATAGTCCATTTCTGTCCGAGGACTCGTGTCTTTTTATTTGCTTCAGTATATTTATCATAGGAATTTTAAAATAGGATTTTTTTTTATTCTTTGAACTCTCTTATGAGTTGGTTACTTCTTGATTAATTACCGTGTGTTGTCCTTCATCAAATTAAGGTGATTCTTGGCTGTTTTGGTTTTGTTTGCTTTTTGATATGCCCTGTTACCCTCTCTAAGCTACCTGCATTTAGAGATTGTTGGTCACCACATATTACCAGGAAGAGTTTAGGGGTTTCTGGTCGTCCTAGGTGTTATGAGATACTGGGAAACTTCCTGATAAACTTTTGGGGATAATTACCTGTTATTTACCTCTTTTATCCATAGTCTGAAAGCAGCAGCAGATGTGACTCACTTGGCTCCTACTCAAGTATTTCAACCAATAAAGCTTTAGTTTCCTCAATGGACGTCTTTTGCTCCTTATTTTTGCTGCTTCTGAGCATGGAGCAACACCTACTTGTCCTGGGGAAAAACTACTTCCTGGAATCTGATCTCATTTGCCCTTTGTCTGTTAGTAAGGTTTTAAACGCCGTGGGACGCGGGACAAATTGTTAAAAATCGGGACTGTCCCGCCAAAAGCGGGACGATCTGGTCACCTTACTTTTAGAGATTCTTGATCATTTTAATTTTCTGAGGACACTTTCCATTTGTTTTTATTTATTTATTTTCTTCTTTTCTTAATCCTTACCCGAAGACATGATTTTATTGAATTTTAGAAAGCGAGGAATGGGGACAGAGAGATAAACATGGAAGTGAAAGAAATATCTATCAGTTTCCTCCCCCACAAGCCCCAACCCAGGATCAAACCTGCAACCCAGGCATGTGCCCTGACCAGGAATCAAACCGGCAACCTTTCAGTGTATGAACAACGCTCCAACCAACTGCAACACCTGGCCAGGACACTTTCCATTTGTTTTTCAGGACTCTAGGAATTTAAGGAGCAGGTGGGGACTCTGTAGCAGGTTCTCAGTCTACTACTTTAATCTAATTGTGGAAGTTGTGTTTAAAATGCACAGAAATCTCACAGGCTTTTTTTTTTTTTTTATGCACATAATAGTTCTACTTTTTCTTCTGCCAGTTCTGGCTTTCTTAAACCACTCTTATTACTAAATACATTATTCGTGTGTCTCTTAATCTTGGATCTCACTATCGATAAACATCATCATCATCTATCCTTGGATCTTAGTATTGATAAAAACTCCTCTTGTGGATTATATTAATTTTAAAAAATATAATCTTTTAGTCTATGACTTAATTTTGACAAGATTACATGAAATATGTTATAGTTTGCAGAAATTTTAGAAAGTTGTTGCCTATGTCTTACATTTTTTTCTGCTGTATATAAAAATTATTTGGAATGATTTTTAGTGACTGAAATAATCACAATTTTATGAAGTTATAAAACAGTTTTTAACATATTTGCATAGGCTTTTATTTAAGTAAACCACAGTGCTTATTTCCCCCCCATACAGGTGATTTACTTGAGACTTACCTATATTAAAGAAATATCTCCTTTTGTTTTCAGAGGAGCATCTCAGACATGTTGAAAAAGATGTTTTGATCCCTAAAATAATGAGAGAAAAGGCCCGAGAGAGATGTTCTGAACAAGTTCAAGGTAATATTCAAATATTCATATAAAGATCAAATACATTTTTTATAATATGATCTGAATTTAATCCTGAGCCTTAGAGTCAAGTAGTCAATGAATTAATATGTATGAATTGTTTCTCACCCTTTCACTGAGATACCAGGGTTTCAGCTTTCAGAACTTCCAGATAATATTGAATTCATTTACAACTTAAAAATATTCTCTCAAATTATTAGTAAAAAACAATTTTTTCCCCCAGAAGTATAGTTACGTATAGAGACTTAGTATGAGTATTTTGGAGAAACAAGTTACTCTGGTGGTTTTGATAGAGCAAGAAGAAACATAAAATAAAACATGTACCTGTTTTAATCTGTCAACATATTCATACAGGAATATATTTCAAGATGATTTTCTCTGGTGTCATTGTCTATTGCTAAATTGTTAATGGAATTCCATAGTACTTATTATGAGTCTGTTGTTTTTTTAATGTTTTATCTTGATGAGTAGAAGCTATTTATGTAAATCAGGGGTAGGGAACCCTTTCTGCATAGGGCCATTTGGATATTTATAACTTTACTAGAGGCCCGATGCACAAAATTCATGCAAGAGTAGGCCTTCCTGCCCTAGCCAATTTTGCTCAGTGGATAGAGAGCCAGCCTGCGGACTGAAGGGTCCAGGGTTCAATTCTGGTCAAGGACACATGCCTGGATTGCGGGCTTGATCCCCAATAGGGGGTGTGCAGAAGGCAGCCAGTGATTCTCATCATTGATGTTTCTATCTCTGTCCCTCTTCCTTCCTCTCTGAAATCAATAAAAATATGTTTAGAAAAAGGAAAAAGAAAGAGTAGGCCTTCCTTCCCCAGGCTGCCGGCACCGGCTTCCCTCAGGCACCCGGAACCCGGGCTTCCCTTGCAGCCCCGGCTTCGTCCAGAAGGTCTTCCAGAAGGACATTCAGCTGTCTGGTCTAATTAGCATATTATGCCTTTATTATTATAGATTCTCAGGCCATACAAAATTATCGACTTAAAAATTAGCCTGCTATATTTGGTCAAACATTTATTTACCTCTCCCCTAATGCCTTGGCAGGGCCAGACCAAATGACTTTGCTGGCCTTATATGGCCCTCAGGCCAGACATTCCCCACCCCTGAAAATGGATGTATGCTTTCTTAGAGAATGTTTTAAAATATTTTTAATACAACCTTGCTATATTCTGTAAACCTAGAGATGTATTGTTGATTAATATGTAACATGGTGAAAAATGTAAGCAAACCAGTGGGAGGTGAAAAATGAGGCTATAATTATTAAAAAGTCAGTTGGCAGTATTACTGTAGAAATGTCTTTTAAAAATAATCTACCTCTTGGAATGGGCAGCTAAAAGAAATAGTGTAAAATTTTGCTAAGGTAGGCTATTTTCCTGGATCCCCTTCCTTACTTTCCCCATCTTCATTGATGGACCACAGTAATTCTTAGTGGGAGTGATGTGCTGCCACTTCACTACAGGTTTCTCTAGGGAAGTCAGGCTGTGTCAACTGTAGTTTTGGGACTTTGGATGCTGGGAATATTTCTGTTCCTCTGATGTCTCTCCTTAGAGAATGACCTTTGTGATAAATGGATGGAGGCAGTAAAAAAGAAGAATAGTTCCTCAGAACTGACATTGTATGATGGTCATTTCTGTTTCTTATATGACTTATTTGGACATATTCCAGTTTAACTCCATTTATAAATTAGATTTAAATTAAATCCATCTCTCTCTATATATAATCTATATATATAAAAGGCTAATATGCAGAGTGTCCCCACAGGAGTTAGACCAGGAGACCGGGAGTTCTATCGCTCATTTTGATGTGCCTGACCACCAGGGGGCGGCACAGTACAAAGGAAGGCCCCATCCAGCAGCCAGGGAAGGGAGGCCCAAGCTGGCAGCCAAAAGGCCCCGATTGGTCCTGATCACCGGCTAGGCCTAGGGACCCTACCCGTGCACGAATTTTGTGCACCAGGCCTCTAGTTTATAAATAAATTTGTTTATAAATTACCAATAATTTATTAGTGTCATTCTATGGTATTGCTCTTGCTTTCATTATGAATTAGTTGCTCAATCAGAGCACTTTCCTTTTACACCCCCCCCACTCCCCCATGTGTCAGGGAAAATTAACCCATTGGCACCTGGGTTCAGTGCACATCTGGCATTGGCAGGTATGCTGATAGTCTCAGGCAGGGTTCAGTGCACATCTGGCATTGGCAGGTATGCTGATAGTCTCAAGAGATAATCCTTCACTTGCCTCATAGAACTTTAACATATATATATCCTGATTCAGGTGGGGCGGTTACAACTTAAAAATGGATAATAAAATTATAGTGTTAGGGTTAACTTTTCACTACCAGGAAAATTTACTTTAATAAGTAACTGGTCTAAAGTTATAAATATGAGTTGTATTTATGCAGTCTTGTAACACATTAATTTGGTATCTAGAGTGATAGATTGACTTTTTACTCCCATGATTCAGATGAAAATGCAGAATGATTGTGTGGCTTTGGGTTTTAGAACTGTCTTTTCTTACTCATAGATGATGAAACTTTGTTTTTGAAATGTAGGAGAGTATAAGTTTAAAGTATTTATTTGTTTGTGTTCCACAACTACCACTTTGTAATGGGTACAGAAAAAAATGTTTAATTTTTGCTTCTTCATAAAAATTTACTTTGTTTAGGCTGTTTACATGGTTCAGTTTCTCTTATTAACATACTTAAAATCTTCTGAAGATTGAAAGCATCTTAAAATTTGGGTTATTTAAATGCATTTGTAATTATTAGAACATGTTATAACAATTGATTTTTTAACAATTGAAATTTTATAGATAATCATATATTGATTTTTTTTTAGGCCATATGGTCCAGAACAGTGTTTTAGAATCTAAAATTGATTATTTTCTAAAGGAATAATCCTTAGTATTCTTCCTGTTTAACCTTGTGAATTAAGAAAGAACATACATTGGTATTACTTAAGCGGCCGAGCAACAGCTACATTTAAACTGAACAACAAGATGCAAATTAGAATCAGAATACTTCCGTTATAATTTATTTACTATTTATCACCTTTGCTTTATTAAATAATTACAGGGTTTTATATAAAAGCATTACGCATTGTATAGTTCTTACATAAAGATATAGGAATTTTAATAAGTGATCTGACTTTCTGCTAAATGCCTGAAACATGATTATGTAGGAAAGCTTTTCTGTTTGATTTTTTTTTTTTTTCTCATGTCATTGCAACCCAGTTGATCATAAGAATTGGGTCAGGCTGCCAGCAACTTAGGTTTGTGAAGGGAATGGAACAGCTTTTTGAGGGACAAAGAGAAATGAAATCACTTTCAATGAAAGCAAGATGCCTCATTATAGTCACCAACAGCAGTTATTGACAGCTACACTTCCTATTAACAAGGAGCATTTAACTAAGAGTTTGGCTGTTGGATCTTTGGACTTGATCTAATTTGCTAGCATTAATTAGTTTCTTTTGAGCACAGACACTTGGTGCTCACAGCTATAGATTTGGAGGGCTAATTAGGATAGAAAATTGAACAGAATGGGGTAAGGCATTAACCTTCAACCATTACCAGCTGGGACACTGATAAAGACCACAGAGTCCAAATGCTCCCTATTGATGTGAAGAGTACCCTAATGAATATCAATTTCAGCCAGGTTGCTATATACTTACTAGTTTTCTCTTCATTATAAAGTTTAACCAGCTTCCATGATACCTTCATTATCTATACATACACTATTGTTTTTCATTATACACTGATTTAGTCTGAGTTGCACATTTCACCTTATGTTTTAAACATAAAATTTATCTTTAGTAGCAGATAATATTTAGAATATCTCACCAGTACAGTAAAATTTAATTTTTATCTACAATGACATGATTCTAATTCTACATTGAATTTTTATAGTCTTGCCCTCCTGAAAGCCAAAACAGAAGTCCCCTTCCACCAAACATGATGGTGGAATCATTTTTTTTCTTGGGACTGGGAGTTAACAACTTGTGGCTTTAGGGATGTGGTTGATGACCTTTGGAGGTTACTTTCCACTCTGTGACTTTTTCCATGTTTAAATATTTTTATTGTTTTCACAGAGAGAGAGAGAGAGAGAGAGATCAAAACATCAATGAGGAGAGAGAATCATCAATCGGCTGCCTCCTGCACGGCCCACATCGGGATCGAGCCCGAAACCCGGGCATGTGCCCCTGACCTGAATTGAACCTGGGACCCCCCCCCCAGTCCTCAGGCTGACACTCTATCCACTAAGCCAAACCAGTCATGGATCCCATGTGTTTTGACATTTTGCTAACTTAATGATTTATATTTTCTATGTTAGTAATATTTTAAAAATAATTTTTGTCATGTATTTTGGTAAATTATGCATTCTAGTAATTATAAATTTCACTTCTGGAAATAGAGCCTCCATTAAGAAAGTCACTGAATTGCTGTATTTTGTGAAAAATCCTCATTATATTTGCTTTTTTGGATTGCATAGTTGACATCTGATATTGTCTCTATGCTGAAGAATGAAGTTTGCTTTAAAAATAATAACCTTTTTTTTTCCCTTTTGCAATGACAGATCAAGACCAAAAAAGTACATTGTCATCAGGGATGGCCTAGAACTTTCTTTAACCTAGCTATATTCTCCTACTTACCAACTCCTTTCATCCTTTGGGCCTTTTACATTGTTTTAATGTTTCTTTTATATCATTTTCTTCTGTTGCCATGTTTTTAATCTTCTGACCAATAGGTGGGGCTTGGTTCTAAAGGAATTATATATAATATAAGAAAGCAAGGATTATTTGTTTTTTTATGAAACATCAAAGAGCTATCCTTCCTATCTAATAAAGAGGGAATATGCTAATTGACCCTCACGCCATCACAAAGATGGTGGTGCCCACAGCCAATAAGGGGGGAATATGCTAATTGACTGCCCCACCCTTAAAGATGACAGCGCCCACAGCCAATAAGGAGGGAATAAGCTAATTGACTGCCATGCCCTCAAGGATGGCGGCGCCCACAGCCACAAGATGGTGGCGCCTAGTCCCCTCAGCCCCGCTGGGGCTGCAGGCGCGCGGCAAGGCCGGGCTCGCCCCCAGGTGGGCTCGGCCGCTCCACGCGCCTGCCAGTTCACCAATGTTAACCAACACTGTAGTGGAGATGTAAAATATCTTTATACTGGTTTGATAATACATAAAATTACCAAATATGATATCTGTTACAGTACATATTATGTATGTATTCTAAAAAATATAAAGAGTATGTTATGTACTCTAAGAAACAAATGGACTATTTTCATTTCTAAATGTTGTCATTCTTTTAAAACTAGAAGCTGTTGTTCATGAACTTGACAGGCAATGATGTTTGTTTGCCAGAGATGAAGGGACACTCTTCTCAGACTGCAGTGGCATAACCTCTGGCATTTATGAAGTGTCATGCTGCTGTGTGAGGAAGAGCATTAACTGCAGTGTAGTGTTTCTACATAGTTAACTGAGACAGTCTTTCTTTCATTCTTACAGGTGTCCTTAGGCATATATTATTCACTAGAGGCCCAGTGCACGAATTCATGCACGGCCTGCCCGCCCCAATCGTGCTGGGCTAGCCGGCCCAATCCCAGTTGGGGTGAGGGGGCCGATCAGTGGTGGGGCCGGCTGTGGGGAGGAGCCACAGGCAGTTGGCCAGCCAGCCCTGCCCTCGATTGGGGTGGAGGGACAATCAGTGAGGTTGCCAAAGAACCTGCCAAAGTCTGTCTTCTTTCCCAAAGTTCTTGATTAGCCTCCAGTCAAATCATGGATTAATATCAAACACATGACTAGAATGCAGTTCTCTTTGAAAAACATATTGTCTCACTTTTAGTTGTCTTTCTAAGCCTATTGGATCCTTGAGCTCAGGTGATATTTCCATTCTGACAGTAGCCCTTTATTGTGCTGGAGGGTGCCTTAATGATTAGTAGTAGCAATTCTGTTCCAACTCAGTACAGATTTATGCAGCTGCAACCTTTGATTACTTTTCTCATCACTCAGATATACAGACTGAACTCTAGACCATCCTGGAAGAGTCAAGACCATATTTGGAAATTTCATACTCATTTTCAAGGGAGCCAGACAGTCATTGAACCCTAAATTATGTCAGTACAGGGTACAAATTCAATTTTAAGATACATTGCATCCTATTCTATGCCTGGCATATCTCCTATAGATTTATTTTATACCTAGCTCATAAACTTTAAACTTTTGAAAAGTTGAATTTCTGATCATATAGAAGGTTTGACTAACGATACTTTTTTATGTGCTAGTGTGAAAAATTGCAACTGTTTTTCTCTTATTTTGGCCTCAGAAGACCATATGTTCAACATACATATGGTTGATTTATTAAGGAACTCTTTAGTTTTGTTAGTCCCCATGATTTTTAGAGTGGACATAATTACTCAATGTTCAGTGATAAAGGATTCATGCAATTTCTTCTGTATTACCTTCTTCCACATTGCCCCTGGTCAGATTTATTCAGATGATGAAATTCAAATCATATTTTTATTGTAGAACCTCTTTTCTGTCATCATAATTAGAGCGCATTTGATGTTCATCTCTCATACATAGGCTAGATCAGCGGTCCTCAATCCTTGCTATACATCAGAATTATCTGATGCATAATTCAGGCTCCTTTTCACAAAGAAAGGTATGTTTGTTTGTTTTTTCCGTAAGCTCCCAAGGTGAGTTGAATATACGACCAGGGTTTGAGAAACAAGGGATTAGCCAAAGGCACAAAATTATCCCTTAAAGCAGCTCACAGTAACAGGCCACATGGATTTTACTCCTGTTCCCAGCACATTTTATATATATATACATGTTTTTAATTGAGGTAGAGTTGACAATATTTTTTTATATTAGTTTCAGGTGTACAACATAGTGATTTGACATTTATACAGTTTATGAAGTGATCACCATGATAAATCTAGAAACCATCTGTCACTATACAAAATTATATTATTGACTATATTCTCTGTCCTGAACATTACATTCCCAGGACTTATTTATTTTATAACCTGAGGTTTGTATATGTTAAAGTTATATACTTCATTACTTAGAGTGCTCTTTTTCATATAAACTCTAAGGTTTTGGTTGTTTTGTTGGTGCTATTTTTAGTTTTTATGTGTTTTCTATTTTCTAAAACTTTATTTGCCTTACTTTCAACTTGGAAGTTGAGCCCCAAATTATCTATGCCAGCCTTCAAGTTTTTTTCCCAGTGAGCCAGAGATTCTTAGCAAACTCTAAGGAAATAATGAACTTAAGTATGCTCTTGTAGTCTTAAACCTTGACCCCTTTGTTCCCCTGTAAATTATATGTCTACTTCCTTTCCCCTTTTCCTGTTCTGAAAATTAGTAACCTCGTGCATGGCACACAAACTTCATTCTTTTCAGTAGTCCTTCTCTTTTGTGTTCTATCATTACATGGTTTGGGTTGTCAAATTTCATATATAGATTCTAATCATCAGCAGAGATTAGTTTGTGATCGTTTTCGATCCCTGAGTCCACAGGATGTAATGTGAATACTTAGTTTACAAGATTAGCGAAGAAAGTTATGACAGAGAAAAAGTCTTGACCAGCACATTAGTGTATTCTTTGCCCTCCCCAAGGTGGTGGTTCTGGTGCTGAGCACAGTAGATAAAGAGCCTCAGGTGGCATGCCCTATTGGGAAGGAGGGCCTCCTGTGGTGACACATTCAAAAACTGTTTATGGGTTCAGTTAAAATTTTGTTCCAGTTAGCAAGTACACATTACAGTGTATGTATACAAATATGAGAGTGGATCTTTTAGAAATCTTAAATTTGGGTGAAAAGAAAACCTCATGATTTATCACATTATCAATTCATTAGAATAATCCTGTATATCACCCAGGTAAATTCTCAGCTCATTCTGTTGTGTTACTCTGGAGGTATATACATATTAGACTTGTATATGCTCAGTTTTTGAGTGTCACTAAGGAAATGCTGATTTAAATATGATGTTGTTGAGTTGTATAGGTTAGTGGTCTAGCTAACATTGATGTAACAACTCGTTTTTTTTGCTGTATAAGTATTTTGAGTGGGCCTAAATGAATATCAACATTTGTACATCATGATTTAGAGTTAACTTAGATGCCTCTTCATATTTTTGACCTTGAAGGAACATTGGTTTTCCTATAGTGCAGTGATTCTCAACCTTTCTAATGCCGCGACCCTATAATACAGTTCCTCATGTTGTGGTGACCCCTAACCATAAAATTATTTTCGTTGCTACTTCATAACTGTAATATTGCTACTGTTAATGAATCGTAATGTAAATATCTGTGTTTTCCGATGTTCTTAGGCTCTACAGCAGCGGTTCTCAACCTGTGGGTCGCGACCTGTGGGAACCATGTAGAAGATAGGAAAGACATACTTAACCAGTCTATTTATAGAGTTGTTATATCAATGTTAGCTAGACTACTAACTTATACAACTCAACAACATCATATTTAAATCAGCATTTCCTTAGTGACACTCAAAAACTGAGCATATACAAGTCTAATATGTATATACCTTAGCAAGGTCGCCTAAGACCATCGGAAAACACAGATATTTACATTACGATTCATAACAGTAGCAAAATTACAGTTATGAAGTAGCAATGAAAATAATTTTATGGTTGGGGGTCACCACAACATGAGGAACTGTATTAAAGGGTTGGGGCATTAGAAAGGTTGAGAACCACTGCTATAGTGGGTTATATTGGGTAGTTTATATAGGGTCAATTCGCGACCCACAGGTTGAGAACTGCTAGCAGGGTCGCCTAAGACCATCGGAAAACACAGATATTTACATTACGATTCATAACAGTAGGAAAATTACAGTTATGAAGTAGCAACGAAAATAATTTTATGGTTGGGGGTCACCACAACATGAGGAACTGTATTAAAGGGTCGCGGCATTAGAAAGGTTGAGAACCACTGCTATAGTGGGTTATATTGGGTAGTTTATATAGGGTTAATTGTTATTGAGATTGGATTCTTCACCTTTTTACCCATTTTAACATGCCATTTAATAAATGTAAAGTTATGCAAAGCATTTATATTAAATAGACTGGTTAAGTATGTCTTTCCTATCTTCTACATGGTTCCCACTGAGAGTGTTAATTTTCAATTATTCATTTATTATGTGTGTTATTCAGGAATATGCCTATAAGAATATGCCATATTCTTGATCTTTGAATTACATTGTTAAAGAACACACTCCTTAGTATTTTTTATTAGTGGGTGGCATATATCAGTTTTCTTCTTTTCATTTATTCCCTTTTGTTTTGAAGCAAAAGTTCCAAGATATAAGGAAATAGGTCATGGTGTCTATGAACTGAGGAACTGAAGTATAGTATGAAGTAAAAATTGAAGCTCAGTTGCCCTCTAGGGGTTCCATTTTAACACAGCACATGTCAAAGAAATTTAATGAGATCTTTTCTGGGAGGGGTGGATCTGAATAGAGAAACTCTATTTTTCATTTTCTGGTACCTTTCTTTGTGGAAAGGAGCCTGAGCCTGAATTATACCTCAGATAATTCTGATGTATAGCAAGGATTGAGGACCGCTGATCAAGCCTATGTGTGAGAGATGAACATCAAATGCACTCCAATTATAATGACAGAGAAGAGGTTCTACAATAAAAATCTTTATGCTTTCAGGATGTGATCTTGAAATTTTTTTCTTTTACGTTTAGCATATTTGATTGGTTTTTTTTGTCTGGATTGGTGAGAATGTTTCTCCTAATTTGAAACATATTGACTGTTGGCTCTCTAGCCTAAATGGTGCCCAGCTTTGCATCACTTGAGGTCTAGGTGATTCCTGTTGGAATCTGTGTGTGATGCAAAGTCCTATACTTTGTAAGAGCATTAGGCTCTTTCTGTTTGGAAAGAGGGAATTTTTTCTTTTTTGTTATCGAAAAGTTTAACTTGGACTTGAGTAAATGGTAAATATGGAGTTTATTTTGTGTGCAGATATTTAAATGTCTTGACTATTTGAGCACATTTTAATATCAACTATGAAAATTCACATTTATTGATATGTTTTTTAAAGATTTGTGTATATATTTTAATAATGCTCTTTTATTACCTCTGAAGGATGCTATAAAGCTTTATTTCTTTTAATATATGTTTATCTCCCCCATAGTTATATTGAGCTTTCCAATTTATTTTCTCATGGTTATGGAAAAATGTCTATTAAAATTCTCAGAACCTCTTTTTTATCATTAATTTATAATTATTTTATTTTTATAGTTTAGGTTTTATCTGTTAATTATTTTAATATCCAAAAATTTCTATTAGATTTTGATATATATTAAAATATTAAGTTGACTATTATATAAATTTGTGCTGTCTTGTACAGTAGGCACTATTCATATTAGCCATTTAATATTTCTTAGTAGCACTAGCCACTTTTTAAATGCTTGATAGCCACATGTGGTCTCTGGCTGCAATATCGGATAATGCAGATATTGACCATTTCCATCACTGCAAAAAGTACTGTTGGATAGCACTGGTACAGAGACATGAGACATCTTTTTAAGTGTATATTTAAAAAGATTTTAATACTCGTAGTTCTCTCTGCAAAATGAACTGAAACATGAAAACATGTCTTTCTCTTTTCTTCTATTTTATCAAAAGAATATTTTTGCAAACAACTGTAATTGAAACTGATCACATATGAAGTAGTTTTACCTGTTTATCTTAAAGACCAGCATATATTTTGGATTATGAGCTAATGTTATCAATTGTTTTAATAAAAATTATATATTTTTGAAACATATAAAAACATTTACTTTATCTCCATCTTGTGGTAGAAATATATGGAAATCCTATTCTTTCTCATTACTGTAAATGTAACATTAGATGTTGTTTATTAACAAAGTTTTAGGTCTTACTCAAGGATCCAATTAAAAATAATTTTAAACTTTGTAATCATTATTAAGGGGGAAATCCAGACCTGCATCTGGCATTCTGAATATGTCAGAATATCCAAATAAAGAATGTAAACATTTTAATAATGGTTGAGAAGAAAAACAAATAAGAAAGCTGCTTACTTGCAAATGTAATTATGTGTTAAAGAGGACTTTTATGGTTTCTATCATACATCAATGAAGTTTCATAAATTGTTTCTTACAGACATAAATAGTTTTTTAAAGTAATTTTCTTTTTTTATGTTTTTATTGATGTTAGAGAGAGAGGAAGGGAGAGGGGGAGATAGAAATATTGATGAGAGAGAAACATCAATCATCGATCGGCTGCCTCCTACACGCCCTGTACTAGAGAACAAGCCCACAACCTGGGTATGTGCCCTGACTGGGAATGGAACCAGCATCTAACTTACTTTCTCTCTTCTCTTCTCTTCTCTTCTCTTCTCTTCTCTTCTCTTCTCTTCTCTTCTCTTCTCTTCTCTTCTCTTCTCTTCTCTTCTCTTCTCTTCTCTTCTCTCTTTCTTTTTTTTTGGTATAGCAAAAGTGGAAGTTGATTGAGAAATAAGCACAGACTCCCAGGTGGGAAGGGGGAAGAGTCCCCGGGCAACTTGTTGTTATTGGGTTGACACTCAACCACCCAGCCACACTGGCTGGGCAATAATTTTCATTTTTATAGTTTCTAGTTTTTTTTAATGTGCTCACAACTCTTTTGTGGATGATTCTATTTATAAAATTAATTTTTGAAATAAAAAAAAATTAGCATTAAAATACTTAGTAAACTATAGCATTCTGTATACATAAAATTACCTTTTAAAATATGATGTATCAAAGGTTTAAGAACATATTTCAAATCAGATATGTCTCTTTCATTTTCTTTGTAATTAAACATTTTTAATTTTTTATGATGAAATATATATGACCTAATATTTTTTAATTGTTATTTTAGTTTTTTAAAAACATATTTTATTGGCTTTTTACAGAGAGGAAGGGTGAGGGATAGAGAGTTAGAAACATTGAGAGAAACATTGATCAGCTGCATCCTGCACCCTCCCCACTGGGGATGTGCCCACAACCAAGGTACATGCCCTTGACCGGAATCGAACCTGGGACCCTTGAGTCCACAGGCCAATGCTCTATCCACTGAGCCAAACCGGTTAGGGCTATTTTAGTTTTTTAAGTTAACACTAATACTGTTTACAAAGCAATATTAATTTAGAGTTCATTTTTAATATAGAAAGTTCTGTGATTGCTCTGGGAATCTAAAATAATATTTTAATTAAATTCTAAGATTTTAGGAAGAATTTTATGCAGCAAATAGACTTTCCAGCTAGATTAGATTTATATAGCCTTTAAAAAATTTGTTTATTTTGTAATTTGATTACCAGTTTATTTATCTTAGTAATAAGTTTTAGTGAAAAAAGAGCCTTTAAATTTGTAGCATCTAAATTACCTATTTATTTAGAAGATATCTCAAGTAGGAGTTTAAACATGAAAGCTGAATATAGTGTAAGATATTTGTGGGACAGAATAGTGAGCAGATTAGTCTAATTGTGTAAGACTAGTTGCTGTTTAGGGTCATATTTTGGTGCTCCTTGAAGGCCACGCAAAGAAGTCTGTACTTGATACAATAGAAAACAGGGATTTCCTTATAGGAAATACTTTTATTTAGGGGAAAGTAAGTGATCTTAGAAACTTAATATTAAATGGACCTGTTGTGGTTAAGTAGTTTCAGTTCAGTAATCTTTTCCAATATGTGAGACCGCTACTGCATTTCAGGCTTTCTTCATTTACTTGCCCCTGAATTTTATTGTTAGGTTTTTAGAAAACATCATTCTTTTAATAAAAATCATAAACACTTAATTTATAAACTGTAAGGAACATATTCTTCAGATTCTAATTTTGAACAGTATTGATTGATTCCCTCCTTGATAATATTATTATTTTTTCTCTACATCCTGTCTTTAAGGTCCCAGTTTTTGTAAGTTGTATTTTTCCATTGTTAAGATTTTTAATACGTATTCTTTCTATAACCATAATTCATTTTTTACTACATCTTCTCTATTTGTTTTGATCCATTCCTTGATTGGCTAGATTTATTGTCAAATAAATAGTTTATTTAAGAAGAGTCTTTGAGTTCTAGAATCCTAGATAATCTATTATGTTTGGAAAAGACTGCTTGTTGCCTTGTACATGTATGTCATATAGGGTGGGTATAAAATTGTCAGGTCATATTTTCCTTTCTTCAGAACTTTGTACATATTGCATTAGTATTTTTATGACACTGAATGTTGATCTGGGAATTCTGAGACAAGCCTGTCCTACCTTGCAACCACTCTGCCATATGTGACTTGATTTTCCTGCTTGGATATTAGAAAAAGACTTTATCCTCCAGTTTGGGAACTTAACTAGCATATATTTTGGGTGTTGCTTGTTCTTCATCAGTTCTTTCTGGAACATACTGTATACTTTTGCTTTGCAGATTCAGTTCTTTATGTCAAAACTTTTCTTAAATTGTCATTTAAAATATTTTTTTCTTTTTCTTTTTTGAATTCTCTTAGAGGTACCAGTCATCTTTGGAACTTTGAAATGGGATTAACACTTGATGTTATTTGCTACATAACAAATTACTCCAAAATTTAGTGGCTATAAACAGAACACATTTATTATCTTACTATTTCAGTGGGTCAGAAATCCAATATGACGAAGCTGAGTCCACTTCTTTAGTCTCTCACAAGACTTCAGTTAAGGCAGTAGTCAGCAAACTGCAGCTCTGTTGACTAATGAGTTTGCCGACCACTATGTAAGGCATTACCCTTACCCAGAAGTTTTGAATTCAGGTTAAAGACATTAGTACATTATTAAAGTGTTTTTTAAGTATTTTTCCCTAAGGCAGTGGTCGGCAAACTCATTAGTCAACAGAGCGGCAAACCGTGGCTCTCGAGCTGCAGTTTGCCGACCACTGAGTTAAGGTGTTGGCTCAGGGTCTGCAGTCTCATCTGAACTCTCGACTGGGGAAGGATCTGCTTCCAAGATCACTCAGTGCTTGTTGGCAGCATTCAGTTTCCCATGGGATGTGGTACTGACAGTCTCAGTTCCTTGCTGACTGTTAGCCAGAGGCCACCCTCCATTTCTTACCAGATGAGTCTCTCCCACATGTGGCAGTTTTCTTCATCAAATCATGAAAAATGGGAAGGCAATAGAGAGCATCTGCTAACCAGACGTAAGTTACGGTCTTTTGTAACCTAATCATGGCAGTGAGATGCCATCCACATTTTCATATTCTTGAACTAGAAGGAAATCTCTAGGTTTAGCTTACACTCAAAGGGAATGGTTTACCCAAGCGTGTGGATACCAGGAGGCTGGGATCATTTGAGGCTATCCTAGAAGCTGCCTACCATAATAGTTGCCTTGGTTTGCATTAACCCCCTTTTTTTTTTTTAATTTTCTCTATATTTACTATGATTATCGTTAAGTCATTCTTGTAAAGTCTCTCATATAGCTGTGTCTATTCTATTTCTTATATATTTCTAATGTATTTACTTAGCACTGAATGGATTTGTTTTGGTCTTCAACTTCCATTTTTCTCTTCTCACTCAATTTTTATCAACTATTTATTGAAGTCGAGCTTTCTTATATTTATGTTTTTATTAAATTCTTATATAATGTGACATTTGAGGTGAATTTTCTTTTCAATTAGAATGTGTTTTCAGAGTTGTCCTGCTATATCTCTGAAAAATTGTGGGTGAATTCTCTTTAACACTCCTGCCACCCCTTTCTGATATGATTGTCCTCCTTGGTGGGCTGTAGTTTGGAGGCTGAAGTGTGTTATTCTATGTATTTTTCTGAAGCCTGGAAGTTGGGGGAGATGGAGCACACTGACCAATGCACTGTTTTTGTTAAATGGCCTCTAGGATGTTTCCTCTTTTCCTGTGATGTTACTTTTGGCTAATCCTCTGTATTGAGTATGGAACCCTAAAAAATGCATACCCTAGTGGCTTTACTGCCCCTGCTGAGGTATCTATCCTTTGAAGTTGGGTAGAGGCTTTTATTCGAAGGGGTTTTGTTTTTATTTTTCTCTAGAATTCTTATTTATGCCCTCAGTCTGCTTCTCTCAAGAATGAAAAGTGCCATTAGTGGGAATTCTCAGGGTTTTAAACTCATTTTCTTTCCCCAGAGTGCTCCATGGGAAGGAATTGAGACTAGGAGCCTTGCCATGCTGAACCTTACTAGAATCCTTTTTTCTTTCCTGACTATTACTGTTTGAAGTTTATGATATGAAACTATATGTTGTAGTTGGCTAGTTTTTTTTCTTGTTAGACTCCTTTTGTTTAGCTTATTGAGGAAAGGTGTATGAGCCTGCAATGCCCTTCAGTTTTTACCGAGAATATCTGTTGCCTGAATTGTTTTATTAGCATATAGACTACTTTCCCTAAACTAGAAATTTATTTTCCTTCTTCTTCCTTAACTTTACCTTAAGTTGTTGCTAGGTAAAGCTTTCTGCAGTGTGCAGTTTAGTTCATTCCTTTCCCCACTGCCTAAATCTAAATTCTTACATTTAATGTGTTCCAGGGCTACACTGGGTAGATTTCCAAGATATGGTTAATACATAATATGGTATATATTCATTGTGGTTTTTAGACCTCTCAATCTCCTCATCACCTTTCTGTAGGAACTTGCTCATTTGTCTAGATCCATCTATAACATACAAGTGGCCCTCAGAGGAGAACACAGATATGCTGTGATCTTCTTGCCATGTGATTGAGATTAGTTTAGGTGTTCTGTCATGTTTCACATAGTTGGATCACATGATTTCATCTGTCATTCTGTTCTAAAATTTGAAAAAAAAAATTTAAAACCTAATAGCAAAAATTTGCATTTATCCCTGAGAAATTTATCCTTTAAATTTTTTTTGCCTTGGTTGTCCATATTGTTGAGATTGTTTTGAATCTCAATCTTCTTTTATACCTGTATATGCTAATTATGCCTTTAGTGGTTTCCTATAAGTCTCTAATAGAAATAGGAATTTTGTGAGAAGGTAAATGCAGTAGTTTCGTTATTTTTGCATCCTGTTCATCTCATCCAGTTCTGTTTTACCCTTCAATGTCTCTGGTGATCTGAGGTATGAAAATGGTGATTCCTATAGGTGCTAAGGCTGGGTGGAGTAGGTGCTATTAGTAGGTGATCCACGAAAGAGTTGCAGACCCCAGTTTACATTGGGCAATAGATAAACCAGAAAATTTTAAAATGTAAAATTTTAAATAGAACCCATTTTCCCTTTGTCTTATGTGGCTGTTTGGAAGTGTTTTATTTCAGATTTAATTTGCAAGTACTTACAACGTTTGTTTTTCAAGTTTATCTATTAGCTGCTCTGATGAGAAACCGATTCTTTCAAAAACTGTGGATCAGTTGTTTAGTGAAAATGAACTTAATTTGTAACATGTGCAATTTCTCTCAAGTGTGTTTGTTTGTTTTTCTTAAGTTTGGGCTCATTTCTTACTGATGGAGGAAGGGCTCCTTCCTGATATATGGGGGCAAGTAATTAAGGAGGCAGAAATGGAACTGCAGTGGAGTTAAAAGGCAGCCATCAGATCCATTCTGAGATCTGAATAATACCCAGGATCAAGTGGGTTGGGAACAGATTGTTAGAAATCTTAATTCATTTCTCCCCCCAGCTGTTATGACTTAACGGGGCAGGAATTATGCATATATTCAATTAACTAGAAAGTGACAGATACCTCCCATGAAAAATCAGTGATGAGACTCCTTACTGGCTGTTGATTATTATTGTAACTTTGTAATATTTTATACTAATAACATGAGACCTGGGAAATAAATTCTGTTCCACAAAAAATATGATGATGCTCTAGTTTTAAAGTTTGTACATTTGGAGAAAGCTCTTTTTAGCTTAAAGTCAGCAAAGCAGCTGCTGTTTGAATTTACTTTGTAAAACACTGAATTATTCATTTCTATAAACAAAACTTCCTTAGTAATTATTTAGCATTAATTTATTTCTCTTTATTTCAATCAACCCTGTTGACATTCTGTTTTAAAATTAAAAATATCTTTGTGGAATCTAACAAATAAGACTGTGACAGTCACTTTTTCTACTTTCTTCAGTCATGATAGAAAATTAAAAAACCTTTCAAAAAATTTTTATGTTTTAAATATATTTCAATTAATTTTTGTTATTTTAATGAAAGTCAGCAATAAAACATACAATAAAAGTGAAATTCTTATTTGGCAGTGTCTTATAAGTAGCTTCTTAAGACCAAGCCCCATGATACTGACCTGTTAGACTTTGCCATGATGCTTTGTGAATGTATATAATTAACAGCTACTAGACTGCATTCTGACCATGTAGAATTATTAGAAATATTTAAAATAATTATTCATTTCACCATTTGTACTCACAGGTTGATTAATAGACTGTGTAGAAGGAGGTAAAGGCAAAGATTGTCGTTGGACACTTCTTGGATTTCTTCCATTCATCTTTGCAAATGTAGGAAGAGTCTTATGTAAGCAGTTGTGCTGCCTTTCTAGTAGCCTGTAGTGAGCTCTTCCTCCTTCAGTCTCTTATTTTAGTCATTGCATGTGACCTCCTTAGGCAGTCAGTCTTTTTTTGCCATGTCCATGTGATACTTGTTATCATTTTCCCATAATTGCTGTGTTTTTTTTATTTAACCCTCACCCAAGGATATATTTTCATTGTTTTGAGAGAGAGAGAGAGAGAGAGAGAGAGAGAGAGAGAGAGAGAGAGAGAGAGAGAGGAGAGAGAAACATCAATGTGAGAGAGACATTGATGGGTTGCCTCTCCTACTCGCCTGGATTGGGATGAAACCCACATTTTAGTGTACAGAACGATGCTCCAATCAACGCAAGGGATCCCATAATTGCTGTTTTATTTTGTATTATTTAATGTTAAGTGTGTCATTGCTTTGCTGCTCCATTGGAGACCTCTGAGAGCAGCAAACTGTTAGCTTACTAAATGTCTGATAATTTAATAGAGGAGAAAAAGAAACCTCTTTATTTTATCAAGTAGCATCCATTCATACAAAACATTCTTCTTATCTGATGTGCTTCTTCTTTTTTTCTTTTTTTTTCTTTATTGATTAAGGTATTACATGTGTCCTTATCTCGCCCCATTGTCCCTCCGCCCCCACTAAGGGGGAGAGATCAACCAAAGGACTTGTATGCATGCATATAAGCCTAACCAATGGACACAGACAACAGGGAGGTGAGGGCTGATGTGCTTCTTGAGGTAAGAGAGATTTAGCAACTGATAAATAGTAATTCAGTGTGGGCTCGAAGGAAATCTAAACTTTTAGTTAAGGATCCATTTTAAAAAATATATGTTTTATTGATTTTTTTACAGAGAGGAAGGGAGAGGGATAGAGAGTTAGAAACATCAATGAGAGAGAATCATCGATCAGCTGCCTCCTGCACACCTCCTACTGGGGATGTGTACATGCCCTTGACTGGAATCGAACCTGGGATCTTTCAGTCCGCAGGCCGACGCTCTATCCACTGAGCCAAACCAGTTAGGGCGAGGATCCATTTGATTCCCTGTTTAAGGTTCCTGAAGGATGTCAACATCCATCATGACTGACTGCCTCACAGGGCCCTGGAAAGTTATGAGGCCTATGGAATTAGAGTTTGGGGAGTTAGAGATGGGAACATCTCCATTTAATTCCTCTGCTTCTAGGCTAAGATACTGTTTAGAATTATTATTAGGAGACTTCTGCTTGAGTAGTTGACAAGTTTAGTGATAGACATTTTTGATGGGATAACCACATGTGCATAATTATCTCAGAGTTGAAGTGTTCAAGAAAGCCTTTCAAGCTAATGACACCAGAATCAGCCTTCAGCTCAGAGCCATTGTGCAGACATATTTTGGTTTTCCTCTGTGCAGTGTCTTAGTAAACAAAGTTAGCTAAACTATTTAAAATTGTGAGATTTTACATAAAACAGAAATTCCAGCTTTAAAAATATATAAATCCATTTCTGCAAGGCAAACAATGATCTGGAATAAAGTAACAGCTGCACCTTCAAACATGGGGCATGCACATTGGTTGTTAGTCTTGGCTTTCACTGTCATAATATGCATGTATAAATTTATAATGTACATATTAGAGAAATATATATACAAGGTGGGGCAAAAGTAGTTTTAAAGTTGTATGGAAAATAATACAATAATTAATAAATAATAATACAAGAATAAACCTATTTGCATACTCACAACTATAACCGACTCTTGCCCCACCCTTTATAATGTATAAGAGAAATATTTTTCCAAAGATATGCTTCAGTCATAAGAGAAAATAAAACCAAGATTTCTGCATGGTTCAAAGAAAAATAGGATGGAGTCTTTCATGCAAGTAAAGAATATCCTTGTATGTCTCACATGTAAATGGCCCACCTTCCAAGTTGCATAGGTGGCCCCAGCCTCAGAGGTTACAAATCCTTGGACAGTTACATACTTTAGCAAGTTTTGTTTTTCATGCCTTACTTATGGTTTATAACTAACTTCTAGGCAGTTTCTCATCAGATAGAAATTTTGGAAATCTGTATTTCCAAGTTAAGTTGTGTAATTCTTGTTTCCTCATATTCTTTTCTGTAAAGTGGTATATCTAAGACACCAGGAAAGACACATCTGAGTAATACTATGAATTATTTAGTGCATAATAGTAACCTACTTTGTGAGGTTTAAAAGTCATATATGATAAATATATATTTCATATATTTTATATATAAGTTATACCTTTATATATAAAGTATTTTACATATAATATACATAATATATATAGTGCTCACTGTTGGACACACACTAAGTACTCTAAGTTGTGTTATTTTCAGTTTTAATAGTACATTTAGCTGTGATTTTGCTTTCTTAAATATATTTGAAAATTTTATATAATATTTAAACATTTTGTTATTTTCACTGAATTATTGAGTTTACTAACAAGTAAAATAATACTTGCTACTCAACTAATACTACAAATAATTTAGCTTTACTCTTCTCCATCTTTAATTAGAAGGGAATTAAGGAAGGAAAGGAGGAAAGTCTATTTCATGTTCTCTTTAGTAGTAAGAGTTACAAATATGAAAGCATTTTGTTATTTTAGGATTCACCACGTTTTACCCTGATTAGCAAGGGTGGGTCAGTATGACCTCCTTTTTCTGAAAAAGTCTATAGAAATAATTTGGTTGTTTTAGGTATGTTCCTGCTTTTTGGAGGGGGCAGTGGTGGAAAGAGTATGAGTTAAAAAGAACCGTTCTTTGCCCACCTTATAAATATTTGTGCCTGAAATAATACTCTTCTCTGAGAGTAATCAATCTTTGATAAAACCACATTCCTAACTAGTTGAGCCGATAAATAGTGAGGTTTGTTTTAAAGAAGTCAAGTTTATTTTATGTCAATATTCTATTTGCCCTGTATAAGATATATTTAATTACTTTATTCCATCTCTGTGTTCAAATTAATCAGATTCTGCTACATATTGGTGCTCAAATTAGAATAATTCTTTAATCAACTGTGTTATCCATGCCATGGTAGACTAGAATGGGATTGCTACTCTTGGCATATTGAAGATGTGTGCATTTTATTTTCTATTGTAATTTAAAAGTAAAATCAGAAATATTGATTTCTACTTGACTGGAGAGATGATTTAGTTTGAATATCAGTCTGATCTTAATCAAGTGAGAATTAATTGAGTTGGAGGTATTAGATATTCAGTGATGTTAACTGAACCATGATCAATCTAGAGAGAGGCTTTCTTTTGTACTATGTTGGAATTATCAAATAGCTCATGCACTGCAATGTAAAATAATCTTTTCATGTTCATCCTTCTACCTTCTCTGTCTCATTATTTGCACCACTAAATTCATTCTATACATAGACTAATCTCTAAAGTAGCAAGCTAATAAATCACAATTTAATACAAAATTAAAAGCATAATAATGCTGTTGTTGTCAGAATTTTACAATGATATATTTTCTGGTGCTTAATTTTAAAACCAAGTGATTAAAACTTCTGTTTTCCAAGTGTACCTGGTACTTGAAAAAAAGTTAGTTTTATTTTTTTAATGTTCAACATTGTAAGAATAAAGTGAGCAATACAGAACTATTTTAGTGTTTATTTCCAGAAATAAAAATAGAGTCTGTAGCATTATATTGGTCTGAAATGTGGCATGGGCTTTTCATTTATTTTAAGAGTGTGATAGCAATATCATAAGTGTTGTGAAAATATAAATGGTGAGATGACACCTCCATAGGACTTGCTTCTAAGTAGTAAAATTGTAAAGTCTTTAAATAAACTGCAGCCAGAACTGAAAGGATCGATTTGCCTTGTTAACTAGGGATACTACACTTATTAAATGTCTAATTAAATTTAGCGTAACATGCCTTTTATTCTTTTTTTTGCTCTTAAAAGCTGAGAATTTGGACTTATTAGCAAGGTAGTCCATGTTATCATTGTCAGATTTCTTTCGTTTTGGCAGTTGGTGTGACCATGTTAAATGAAAAGAAAGCCAATAGTGTGACTTTTATGGTATCATTTCATCTTGGAAGAGTGTTTTTCACTTGGCCTGGGTGTAATGGAGAGAGTAGGATCTCTGTAGTTGTATATTTTGTGAAAAGAAATGTCCAGATTTGTATTTTATAGCAATCAGCATTTAATGAAATTAAGCCATATATGCAGAAATACCCCTAGAGTGTGATGAGGAGGGTGGGGTGTTCTTAGTGAGATGTAGAGGGATTTCCTTCTCTCTCTCTGTCTCTCTCTCTCTCTGCCTCTCTCTCTCTCTCTCTCAATCGCTCCCTCCCTCCCTCCCTCCCTCCCTCTCTCTCCCCCTTTCTCCCTCTCTATTCCTGTATCTCCCTGCCTCCGTTTTGTTGCTTATCAGCAACTTAGGGGAAAGAACTTGTTTAGGGAAAAAATGGAAGGAGATGACTTCTTTATTCATAAAGCCAAAGCTCCTCTCATCTGGACTCCACTCCCCCAAACCTCCTCCACCAAAGTTACTACTTTTTAAAAAATATACATTTTGTAAGTTTAACACACATACCAAAACACAGTGCAAATGTGCTTCTTCAATTCTTGTTCTCTTCAATTCTTTTCCTCCACCGAGACAACCAGTTTCTTACATCTTCTGCAGCCATTTTCTGCTTATACAAACATCAATCTATCTTTCTAGATACATGCATACACACATAAACATACTTACATGTGTATTTTCTAAACTGAAATGACAACATATTATTAATAGACTATTTTGCATTTTGCTTTTCCTGTTTAAGACTTTGGAAATCGTCCTTATCTGTATACTTTTTTTTAGTGGCTGTGTAGTATTCTGTGGTATACTGTTTGTACTTTGGTTGTGGGGTGATTGTGTTAGATTAAAAGAAAGCTGGGAAGTGGGTTTTAATGGTGTCAAAGGCTATTTTTTACTAATGTAAAAATATTGTTTTGCTTCAGCTAAGAGAAGACAGGATAGGGAATGGCTGGTGACATGTTATTCTCTTAATGATTCCCTACAAGTGATTTGTAATGTGTATGTGTATATATATATATATATATATATATATATATATATATATACACACACACACATACATACACACACACACACACACACACTTATATATTTTGTTTCGGAAAGACGTAGCCATTGTTATTATTTTTAAATATATTTTTATTGATTTCAGAGATGAAGGGAGAAGGAGAGATTGAAACATCAATGATGAGAATCATTGACCGGCTGCCTCCTTCACGCCCCCAACTGGGGATGGAGCCCCCAACCCGGGCATGTGCCCTTGGCCAGAATCAAACCCGGGACCACTTAGGTTGATGTTCTATCCACTGAGCCAAACCAGCTAGGGCACCATTGTTATTTTTATATTTGGCTTGCTGCCTACTGTATTTGGATTTCAAGAACTTATCAAACCTTTATGAATGCTGTTTTTTAGGGGAGTTACCAAGCTACTTCAAATTTTGTATGGAGCAAAGCAAGGTGCTAAATATATAAATTGGCAAACCAGCAGATTATGGGGAGGGTAACCCAGATTTTATCAGTACTCTGGAAACTACATTTAGTGAAGGAAGGGAACAGTGTTCACACTGGCTCTGAACCAGGAGAAGGAAAAAGGTAGGAATGTTATTTCCTACTAGTGGGTTGGTATATGAATTCATGCACATTGAAATGAAATTAATTAGAAGAAATATTTTAATATCGATATTTGCCCTTTCTCTATAATAGAAGTGTCAACCAAATTCACGATTGACAATGACAGATCGAAACACACATGTGTAATTGGCGCCAGTGAGAGCTTTATATGTATCGCACCTGCACGAGTCAACTTAGCCTTTTATATATATATATATATATACATATACACACACACACACACACACACACACACACACACACACACACACACTGAGTGGCCAGATTATGATGATCTCTGAATGCATAATAATCTGGCCACTCAGTGTGTGTGTGTGTGTGTATGTGTGTGTGTGTGTGTGTGTGTGTGTATTAGAGGCTCACTGCATGAATTCGTGCATGGGTGGGGTCCGGCCAACCTGTCCAGGGGGAGGGGACATGGGCGGTTAGCCGGCCTGCCTGCTTGTCGAACTCCTGGTTGAGGGGACAATTTGCATATTAGCCTTTTATTATATAGGATATACACTGAGTGGCCAGATTATTATGAATTCAGAGATCATAATAATCTGGCCACTCAGTGTAAAATAAACTTGCTTAATTGGACCTGCTTTCTGATTTAGCTAAACTTTTTCCAGCCCAGTGAAGCACCCCAACTTCTCTTTCAGGTAATTGTCAGCAACACAGCAGTGAATATCAGCATGAAGCACATTATTATTGTAGATCACACAGGGAGAACGAAGGGTAAAATATTTAACTGCAGCAGTGTTTGACTATATTCTGCCCAGTGAGAAAACCTGAAGTCATTTTCACTGTCTACCATTTCTTACTTATTTTCAGTTGGGTCAAGTTTCTAAGCTTTCTAAATCTCCGTTTTCCGGCTAATGAAAAGAAAATAGGATTCCACCGAGTCTCCTATCTACCTACTCCAGGACTTTTGTGAAGATCAAATGAGATGAGGCATAGGAAAACGCTTCACAGACATTTGGTTAAAGTGTAAAATGTTTCCACCTGGCTATAAAGCAAGTCATGTTCCTGGGCTGAAGAAATTGCAAGGAGGCTAGTCATTAGGGAGAGGAAGCCGGGTGTTGCTACATGATGTCATTATCTGAACGGAGGGAAGGACACTTAGCATATTAGCCTTTTATATATATATATATATATATATATATATATATATATATATATATATATATATATATATATATATATATAGACTAGAGGCCCAGTGCACGGATTCGTGCACCAGTGGGGTCCCTCGGTATAGCCTTCGGGGATCAGGCCAAAACCGGCAGTCCCAGTGCCACCTGCTGCTCCTGCCTGCCACTTCTGCTCATCCCAGCCCCGCTGCACCTGCCGCTGCTGCCGCTTGGTAGGCTTGCTGCCACTCCACTGCGGTCTCCGGGCTGTGGCAGCCAGCCGTGAGCCCTGCATCTTGTGCCCACTGGTCAGCTGAGCGGTGCTCCTGCTGTGGTAGCGCACTGACCACCAGGGGTCAGCTCCTGCATTCAGCGTCTGCCCCTTGGTGGTCAGTGCACGTCATAGCTACTGGTTGTTCAGTCGCTTAGGCTTTTACATATATAGACTAGAGGCCCAGTGCACAAGTTTGTGCATAGGTGGGGTTCGACTGGCCTGGCCCCAATTGGGGCGGATCAGGGCCAGGCCTGTCAGGAGGAAGGGCCGTAGGAGGTTGGCCAGCCAGCCCTGCCCCCGAATGGTGTGGGGGGGCTGATCGGGAGTGGGGCCAGCCAGGTGGAGGGGGCCGTGGGTGGTAGCTGCCGGCCTTGCCCCTATCAGAGTGGGGTGGGGGCCGATCAGGGGCAGAGATGGCTGGGGGAAGGGGCTGATCAGGGGTGGGGCTGGCCATGGGAAGGGGCTGTGGGCGGTTGGCTGGCTGGCCCTGCCCCTGATCAGGATGGGGCGCTAATCAGGGACAGAGCCGGCCGGGGGGAGGGGCCGCAAGCCAATGGAGTGGGGGGACCGATCAGAGGCGGGGCCGGCCAGGGGAGGGTCCACAAGTGGTTGGCTGGCTGGCCCTGCCCCTGATTAGGGTGGTGGTGAGTGGTCAGGGAGGGGCCAGTCAGGGGGAGGGGCTGCGGGCCAGTCGGGGTGGTGGGACCCCATCGAGGGTGGGGTCGGCTGGGTGGAGGGGTTACAGGCAGTTGGCCGGCCAGACCTGTCCCCTATTGGCATAGGGGGGCCGATTGGAGGAGGGGCCACACTGTGGGAGGGGCCGCAGGGGAGTTGGCCGGCCACTCTGCACTTGATTGGTGTGGGAGAGGCTGATGGGGGGTGAGGTCGGCCGGGGGGAGGGACTGTGGGAGGTTGGTCAGACAGTCCCATCCTCTATTGGGCTGGTTTGCTGGCCGCAGTGGTCATCATAGTGACCGGTCATTCTGGTTGTTACGGTGGTCTGGTCGCTGGCTTTTTATATATATATAGATAGTATTTGATGAGGAGGTAGCATTAGACTTACTCTAGTTTTTTGCAACTGGATACCTTGTGAGATAGGGACTTTTCTGTCACCACAAGTGTTTAAACAGTGAGATGGATTTAGGAAGGACTTTCGGAATTAAGAGTTTAGATTAAGTGACCTCTGAGGTCCTTTCCCCTCTAACCATTTCAACCCCAGAAGTCCAGAAGAAGGTCCTTTCCTGGATTCTCCATGAGTGGTGGTTAATGGTCACTGTTGGCCTATACTCATCCCCAGATAGGCTGTAAAACCACTTTCAAAATGAAAAAGTATAGCAGATTAGTTTATTGCTTGCATTATTAAAAGCATTGATTCGAAATTTGTGTAATCCTACTTGTTGTTAGGGGATGAGAGAGGGCGGATAACCAATAGGAGATAGCAAGGAAGCCCAGAAGGCTGTATGATCAGAAATGGGCCAGTCCTTTGTTGGCTGCTTTGATCAGTACCTACTAATGAATAGGTCTCTTAACTTTGCATAAATCAGACTCATTCACTTATATTTTTCTTGTTTTGTCACTTCTAAATCCTCCTCCTTTGTCAATATTAATAATACTCATGGGTTCTTTTCGGGGAGACTCAAAACACCTTTTACATCTTTCTAAAACATGATTGATTTGGTGCTTTCGTAGCTATACTAGCCTGTGCTAATATCCAACTTTCAAATTCTGTTAGCAGTTAGAATCTGATATACAAAATTTAGCATTTCATTATATACTGCTTGGAGAAGCCAGTTCCGAATGTATAAAATCTTTATTTTAAATATCTCTCTATATAAAAGCCTAAGCGATCGTTCAACCGATAGCTATGATGCGCATTGACCACCAGGGGGAAGATGCTCCGATTCGTGGGTTAGCTTGCTGCTGGGGTCTGGCCGATCGGGACTGGGCGAGATGGGAGGGACATGCCCTGGAGCCCTCTGTGGTCCCTCCCTAGCCAGTCAACCTCCCACAATCCCTCCCTGGCCAGCCAGCCCTGATTGGCCCAAATAGGGACTGGGTGACACAGGCCGAACATGCCCTGGAGCCCTCCTGTGGTCCCTCCCCAGCCCCGATCATGCACCTGTGGGGTCCCTCGGACTGGCCTGCACCCTCTCGAAATCTGGGACCCCTTGGGGGATGTCCGCAGGCCATCCGTGCACCGGGCCTCTAGTTTAAATATATTTGATAGGAATTCTGGAAAATGGGTGTGGAAGCAGAGAGGGAGGTATCTGATGATATTATTTTATTTTAGACTAGAAGCCTGATGCACGAAGATTCATGCTAGAATGGGCTTTCCTTTCCCTGGCTGCTGGCACTGCCTTTCCACTCCGGCCCAGCCCCTTTCCACTGAGGCCCTGGAGCTGCCTCTTTCCACTTCGGACCCGCCTTCCCATGCTGCCCAGAGGCCCTGAGAGACCGGGGGTGGGGCAGAATGCCTGCGTCCTGCCCCCGTCATCGGCACCTGTGTATGCAAATTAACCACCATCTTTGTTGGGTTGATTTGCATATCACTCCTGATTGGTTGGTGGCGTAGTGGAGGTACGGTCAACTTACATATTTGTCTATTATTAGGTAAGATGATTGCTAGGAGGCAATGAGCTGTAGCTTCTTTTTTCCTATGGTAGTGATAGGATGTGTGGAGTCATCCCCACTCACTTCCCAGGTCTCTTGTGAGATAGCTGGCCTGGGTTGAGTCTATTCTGTGGGCATAGACATTTTGCTAGGTGGGGAGGTTTTCTTGTGTTCTTGTTGTGGAAAGGAGTAAGTGGGATTTGAAAGTAGTTAGAAGTATTTTTCCAGAATTAAAAAGGCCTGGTTCTAGGCCAGTCTGTGCACAGTGTGTGTGATCTTGGACATACCTTACTTAAAGCTCAGTTTCCTCATGTCGCAAATAAAGATAATAATAGTGCTTATCTGATAGTGTTTTTTATAGAATTCACATGAGCTATAATACCAATAAAGTACTCAGTATAGTTCTTGGTATATAATAAATACTCAGTATATTTTAGTTGCCATTATCACTTTGTTCTTATTGCTATTATAACACCTTGCAAAAAAATTCATAAAGTTATATGGCAGACTGGAAAAAAAAAAAAAACCACCTGGAAATGACAGTTTCTTCTACTGGAGAAATGAGTGAAGAACTATTTTAGACCTTGCTCAACATAAATGTGGTATTGCCCTTCGGTTTTCCATAAAGACAAGTCATCTTTGTTTCAAGTGCTGCCTACTGAGTGCTCCTTGTCAGAATCACATTTTATTCCCATTAAATTTAATATTCTAATAAACAGAGATAAGGAATCTGAGTATTCCCCTCAAACCTCTTAATTTATATTAAAACCCCAAATTTTATGTATTTTTTAAACATTTTGGGTAAATTCTGTCTACAACTCTGACTAAACTCAAGAAATTATGATGATAAAGAGCAGTGTAAAAATTTATATCTGTGTCAAAGAAATTAGATAACAGTGTATGCCATTGGAGAGATTAACAACACCATATTCATAAATATACTAGTGGCCTGGTGCACGAATTCGTGCACATTGAAAGGAAATTAATTAGAAAAAAATCTTAATATCGCTATTCGCCCTTTCTCTATAATAAAAGTGTCAACCAAATTCACTATTGACAATGACAGATGGAAACACGTATGCAGTTGGCGCGAGCGAGAGCTTTATATGTACTACGTGTGCGCGACTCAACGTTTATTTTTAAATTGCCAGTGCGTGTCATATGTACTGGTCAGTCAGTCGGTTGGACATACATATGTATGGCTGGTCACTTAGCCTTTTACATACACTGAGTGGCCAGATTATTATGACCACCCCATCAGTACTTCTTTGGTCCACCTTTTGCCTTCAGTACTGTGGCGATTCTTCTTGGCATTGACTCCACGAGATATTGAAAGGTGATGCAAGGAATCTGACACCATGCCTGATGAATAGCACTGTCCAGTTCTGTGCGATTTGATGGTTGTGGAACAGCTGCCTGATGGCTCTTTTAACTTCGTCCCACAAATGCTCAATTGGATTGAGATCTGGTGATTGTGGGGGCCACCTAAGCAAGGTAAAGTCTCCCTCATGTTCTTGAAACCACTCCTGCACAATATGAGCACCATGGCATGGCGCATTGTCTTGTTGGAAGAAGCCATCTCCATTGTGATGCGTCATCAACATGATAGAATGAACTTGATCAGCAACGATACTTAGGTATGTTGTGCTATTCAGACTTTGTTCCACAGGAATTGAAGGGCCCAAATCATTCTAGGAAAATATGCCCCAAACCATAACACTGCCCTCATCAGCTTGAAGGGTTGTACTCATGCATGTGGGGTGCATGCTTTCATGCTATTTCCGTGAAATTCTCACTCTGCCATCTGCATGATGCAACTGGAAATGTGATTCATTGGACCACATGACTTTTTTCCAGTGCTCAACTTGTCCAATCCTTGTGTTCCTGTGCGAATTGGAGACGTTTTATCTTGGTAACTGCAGACAGCAAAGGTGTTCAAACAGGCCTTCGGCTTCCATATCCCATACGATGCAGTGTACGGCTAATTTGCCTACAAATGTCAGGTGGTCATAATAATCTGGCCACTCAGTGTATATAGAAGGGTGAGTCAAATCAACATAAGCCTAGTAGGAAGTCAGAATTATAAATTAATTATTTAGCTATTTGTTGAATACCAGCTAAGCAGGTCAAGTTTATGAAATGATTATTTATACTTAGTTTTCATTTTCATTAGGTATTTTTATAGGCTTAAAAAGGATCAATGGACATTGACTGTTGCTCTGGGAAGTCTGAGACCAGCCTGATTTTCATTCCTGTCCCACCTTGCAACCATTCTGCCATATGTGATTTCATTTTTCTGCTTGGGTATTAGAAAAAGTCTTTCTTTATCCTTGAGTTTGGTAACTTACTAAGATATATTTTGGGTGTTGCTTTTCCTGCATCAGTTATTTTTGGAACATACTGTGTCTATGGAATTTTATTGTGTTATAATGTTTGCTGGCAAATATTCACTGATACACTTTTCAACAAAATCTAGCTTGTACTAATTAGCTTCTCATTCAGTCTGGAATTATTTGTAATACTTGGCTTTGTCTGGAGTCAAATTGCATTGAATTTTTTTCAAAAGGCAAATGACTGCAATCATTGACTCAAAGCTTGCAAAGAGATCTACAGTTTCATTATTAAACTACTGGCCCAGTGCACTAATTTGTGCACATTGAAAGGAAATTAATTAGAAGAAATATTCTAATGTCACTATTTGCCCTTTCTCTATAATAGAAGTGTCAACCAAATTCATGATCGACAATGACAGATCAAAACACATGTGCGATTGGCGCCAGCGAGAGCTTTATATGTATCGCGCCTGCATGAGTCAACTTAACCTTTAATATATATAGAATAAATTTGCTTAATTAGACCTGCTTTCTGATTTAGCTAAACTTTTTCCAGCCCAGTGAAGCACCCCAACTTTTCTTTCAGATAATTGTCAGCAACACAGCAGTGAATATCAGTACGAAGCAGATTATTATTGTAGATCACGCAGGGAGAATGAAGGGTAAAATATTTAACTGCAGCAGTGTTTGACTATATTCTGCACAGTGAGAAAACATGAAGTCATTTTCAAGGTCCACCATTTCTTCTTTTCAGTCGGGTCAAGTTTCTAAGCTTTCTAAATCTCCGTTTTCCGGCTAATGAAAAGAAAATAGGATTCCACCAAGTCTCCTATCTACATACTCCAGGACTTCTGTGAGGATCAAATGAGATGAGGCACAGGAAAACGCTTCACAGACATTTGGTTAAAGTGTAAAATGTTTCCACCTGGCTATAAAGCAAGTCATGTTCCTGGGCTGAAGAAATTGCAAGGAGGCTAGTCGCTAGGGAGAGGAAGCTGGGCGCTGCTACGTGACGTCATTACCCAGACGGACACTTAGCATATTATCCTTTTATATATAGAGACTGTATAAATGGAAGTACAGTAGAGTCAGAACTGTTTACAAAATCTTTCACAAGAACTTCATGACATTGTTCATGCTGTCAGTTATACAGAGTAATGTGCTTGGTGGCCTTGGCGCCTTGGAAGACAAACTACTGTCTTCATGGTCTCTTTCTGCCTTGGCTCAGGCCTTCATTACTGCACTCGGGGTTGGTGTGCTCAGAACCAAGGGTGACCTCCTGTTGTCTGCAGGCACTTTTTACTTCACAGCTTCCAGAAGGGAGGATGATTACTGAGATCAGCACAGCACTTAGGCATGGTCTACAGGGACCTGGCATTAGACTGCTCACAACAGAAGTCTTTACTTAAAAGATAGCTTTTCCTGCGAAAAATTAGTTTTAGACTTAAATTCATATTACAGATTTAACACTCCAGACACCTTTGTCTGAAAGAAAATCTTATAAAGTTGCCACCTACATAATCCCTCCCCAAATTGTATCATTTTCAGCTCCACATTTTTAAAACCTCTTCTGATTTAATAACTGGTCAAAAGATCTTACCATGTTTAAAGCATATCTGTTTTTGTTCTTATCCATTTCTGTAAAAGCAAATGGTTTTATGCTTAAGATTTCCAGTTGTAAAGTTAACAATACATTATGAACGTAAGGCGATTTTAAAATCTGTCTTACTACATGTAATTAATAAGCAAGACCTCCATAAATCTTTTTCATTTAGATAAAATTGAAGTTCTAGATTTTAAGGTGAAACTATTAAGATGATGGTATAGTTACAGAAATATTACACATAGCTTGTATGTTAAAATTCTAAATTATATATTTTTTTATAATACAGCTGGAAAAATAGGTACTTTATAACTATTTTACTCATTAATGAAATAAAAGTACTAATGAAATAGAAAGTTACAAGTAATGCTGTGTCTAAAGGGGTTCTGTAAAAATTTATAAGCTTAGGATTTCTAAAAAATTGTAGGTTAGTGGAGATATAAATGGAGTGGTTTCTAGTCATAGACGAGACATTGGGGATTATTTCTTTTACTTTGGTATGTTTTCAAAGTGTCATCTCTCATTGAATGCTTTAGCTGTAACTGGATGACTCAATTATTTTGCAAATAATGTTTGGGGTTTATTGAAATATTAAAATATAATAAAAGTTCCATAAAGTAAATGAGTTAAAAACAATTCTAAATGACTTATTTCTCTTATTGCTTTTATACAGAGGTTCCCCCAAAGGTTTTTTCCTACAGAAACTGGAAATTATATAGGCTATTTGTACATAATTACGGTGTGATTATTTTGCCCATTACCTTAGACTAAAGTTAGGAGAAGACTTTCTTTCTGTTTTTCATAGATATACTTGACCTAAATTTTATTATACCTAAAACATATTTTTACCAAATAGTTTCTTATATGGTATTGTGTTTTGTTTTGTTTTCAGAGAAATGAGGGTTTACAAAAGAAAGATACTCTCTCATGTTCTTGATTTTTTTAAGGAAGAAAGTCTTGAATTCTATATTTAACTACTTTTCTTTAAAGTTTAGAATAACTTTTAATAATCTCTCTACCCTCACTATTTATTGATATTAATTTGCATTACCTTAAGGTTTACTTAAGTGAATGAAATTTTATTTTTACTAGTATAGTGTTTAATGGTAATTAAATTATATAGAGGTGTTAGAGCTCTTTAACATTTAACATAATATTGAAAGAAGCAATTTTAATTGGATTTGTTTCAGAATACCATTTTAGAAATCAGTTGGCAGTATTAGCAACATCATTATTATATGAATGTATGCTAATGTGGTATGAAAGAAAGACCCTCATTAAAATCTTGTTGTTAAACAAGTGACAAAAACCCTACAAACAGCTTGAGGCTTTAGGCCAGTCACAGTTATTCCTGAAGAGATTTGGACAAGTGTGAAAATACATAGAAATGTGCCTTTTTTGTGATCAGAACACATAAATGCTATCTCGCATTAATTCCCTACTAAGGGCATTTCTATTTATATTAGGGAAAGAAGTCTTAAAATAATGAATGCCTAAGCATTCTGTTGTGAATTTCTCAGTGTAAAAATATTGTGTTTGTTAAATTCAGAAAGTGGACTTTTGATAATAGCCGTTGTGTTTGTGTTTTCCAGAAAAGGACTAGGATTGGTCAACTATAAAATTTCATTAGGCAGAGTCTTTCTTATAGACATCAACTGAGTGAACTGGTCCGGAGTATGTCTCTGAGGTTCCAGGAAGGGAGGTGGTGCAGGGAGATGAGCCCATGGTTCATCACCACTGTCATCATGGCAGTTCCCTTCAAGAAGCCCTTGGCAAGATTTAGTCACTTCTGGGTTAACTTGATGCACATATTCCCTTTGAGTATTGCTCATGTCTTAATTTTTATTTGGGATAATTCTTGCTTCTAGGAAGGTAGATTTTATTATACTATAGGTAGAAAAATTAACTTGTGTAGGCATGCTAATGACATTCCAGAGTGAAAGTTTCTGATAGCCATGGTTTCTACTGATAATGAGCTGATTACAAGTTTGCTTTGCATTTTTGAGTTGTAGGAAGTCCTTAGTCAAAGCACACAAAAAATGATCCCTCGGTCTGATTTGGCCTGGTATCTAGCTCATTTGCACAGAGAGGATGGAGAACATTTCGTAGTTGGAATAAAAAAGGTAGCTGAGTAGGTTCAGGAATCAGAGAGCAGTTGTTGGGACTGCTGAGACTAGTGAACAAGGAACTAAAAGAAGCTAATCCTGTATTTGAAGTGGAGTATTACATGTCACCAATAATTTAATGTGATTAGACGCACTAAATTTTTGCATTAAAGTCATTACCTGCATCTATTGCCTTTGTTCCTATTCTACCACATATCCTTCAAAGGATTCTGTGATGCTGCAGGTACATACTGATATCTCTGTTGTAAGGCTCTTGTCCCAGCAAAGTCCCTCTAATGAGTTTTTATGCATTTAACAAATCTCAATCATTTCCAGTTTGCTTGTGGTTTAAAAAATATTTTTGTGACATATTATGTGTTTTCATGGAGTCTCCTGAAATTACCTGCTTGCTTTAAAATAATTATAAATTATATTCCTTAGTAACTAAATGGGTAATACACAGCTCAAGAAAAGAAGGAAATCTTGATAACTGTGTATTATGAGTTATAAAAGATAGTCAGAAAAAGTTAATTTTTACCTAGTTAATTCTTTGGGAGGATGATATAATTTAAGGTTTCTCTCCCTCTCTCCCCTTTGCTCTCTAAAAATCAATAAACCACATCCTTGGGTGAGGATTAAAAAAACAAGAAAGGGCGTGCCTTTATGCCATCAAGAGAAGACATGCAGAGGCTGGACACCAGATGCCCATGTCTAGAAACAGCTCCTCTTTTATTTATTTAACATTTATTTTTAAATATATTTTTATTGATTTCAGAGAGGAAAGGAAAGGGAGAGAGAGATATAGAAACATCAATAATGAGCGAGAATCGTTGATCAGCTGCCTCCTGCACCTCCCACACTGAGGATCTAGCCCTGACTGGGAATTGAACCATGACCATTCATAGGTTGAAGCTCAACCACTGAGCCATGACGGCTGGGTGGAAATAGCTCCTCTTTTGTTCTTCTTACTCATTTCTTCTAGAAAAAGCTTTTTCTCTGTTAGAAATCATATTTCTCTACATCCCATCTGTCTCCTCACTCTATCTTAGAGGTTGTCCTCTCTCCCTCCTTTCAAATCTCTTTATTTCCACAAAGTAAGTGACACTTATTTCATTCTGCCTTTCATTCTTGTACATGTCTTTGGCAGAGCATGTGCTGTGTGCCAAACACAGACTAGGTAATAGATGTTAAATTATATCTGTCAGAAATTGTGTGGATATAATTACAAATTATTTTTTTTCTTTTCAAATGTTTTATTTCAGATTTTACCAAATGTTGCAAGGAATCTGGAATCCTTATGGTAGTAAAATGCCGGAAAGAAAATTCTGCATTAAAAGAATGTCTAACCACTTAGTAAGTAGTTATCTCAGTGTTTGTGCCTCTGTGTGTATGTGTATGGAGTATATGTAGTAGGTAAGAGTATATTATTTAACTCATTCAATGTAATATATTCTGTACCCCCCCCCAGTCCATCATATTTTTAGCTAAGTCTAAAATTTCAATTTGTTAAACATTATTCTGAAAATAAAGCAACATATTTATAAAGTGTCTAAGTTATGTGGGTCAGCATTGTATCTGATTAAATATATAAGGTCAGTAAACAAAAGCATGTTTTTCTTTTTTTTTATTGTTTTAAGTATTATATATCTCCTTTTTCCCCCAATTAACCCCCTCCCCCCTGCCACTCCCACCCCCGAGGGCAAGCCCCCACTGTCCCAGTGTCTCTGTCCATTGGTCATGCTAATATGCATGCATACAAGTCCTTTGGTTGATCTCTAGCCCCCCCCTCCCCTGCCTTCTCCCCAAGGTTGGACGGTCTGCTCAGTGCCGCCTTGTCTCTGGGTCCATTTTTATTCATCCATTTATGTTGATCATTCTATCCCACATATGAGTGAGATCATGTGATACATATCTTTCTCAGACTGGCTTATTTCGCTTAGCATAATGCTCTCCAGTTTCATCCATGCTGTGGCAAATGGTAAAAGTTCCTTCTTTTTTATAGCAGCGTAGTATTCCATTGTGAAAAGCATGTTTTTCATGTGATTTAACCAATTTCTTTTCACGAAGAGGTTGATCTATAGAATATATTATAGATGGGTTTATAGTTAAGAAATAGTATTTTTCATCTTTGAGTAAGAAAGTGCTCTGCCTTAGTTACTATTGACATTCCCTACAATGGATGTAACCACTCTGCTCTCTCATCTTTTCGTAGTGACATCTTGAAGCATTGTTTGTGCTCTTGTTTCTGCCTGTCTCATCTTCATGAATTCAATAAACTGTCATCCGACTTCTGTCCTCACTCTATTGAAGCTGCTCTTCCTAAAGGTTCTAGTGGGTTCATGGTAGCCAAATTGAATCTGTTTTCAGTCCTTTCTTTTACTTGACCTCTTTGGAAATATCATAAAATGCCCTTCTATCTGGCTTCCTGTTTCCTAACGTCTCTAGCTATTTCTTTGCCTCCCCCCCCCCCCCTTAACCTATTCCTTAAATTTGCTTCCCTATTTCTCTCCTCATTCTTAAATCTGAGAAAGCTGTTTGCACTCATAGATTCAGTTACTTCCTATTGACTGTGACATTTCTATGCTTCTTTCTTCAGGCACAAAACTGAACTCAGCTGCTGTTACTCTGCATTATGTGTCTTTGTGAATTATACTAGTACAGTTGTCTAGTATCTTTCTTGTCTCCCAACTCTAATCGGTTATTTCCTGTGGATTCATTTCCCAAATCTCCCCCAGATCCATTTCATCCTTTTCATCACTGCTGCTTCTCCTTTGGCCTAGGCCCTCATCATTTCTTGTCTGGGTCATTATAATAGTTTATTGGATATCCTGCTTCTAACTTTGCTGCCCCCTTTTAGCCTATGTGCTGCATGCTGTCAGATTCATCTAAGACACAAAGCTGACCTTACAGTTGCTCTCCTAATAGTGTCCCATCGTCTTCAGGATAGATTTTTAACTTCTTACTATGGCATAAGTGGACCATCATGATTTGGTTCTTGCCCTTTCTAGCTACATCTCCGGCCCTTTCTCCTATGTGCATAATCTGCCATAGTGGTTCCAAGTTACCTACAGTTCTTTATGCATCCTAGTTTTTCCTCATCTCTGTGCCTTTGCACATGTGCCTTCTATAGGGATTTCTGGTGGTCGTTCAAACTGCAGCTCAAGCATTTCCCTTTGACATCTCCCCCTCCCCCATTTCTTCCCCATCTTTCCATGGTGCACTGGGCCATACCTCTCCCACAGCACTTTGTGTACTTAATTATAATTCACTCTTTACCTATCTGTTCTGTAACACCATGGGCTCCTTGAGGTTAAGCAGTGTGCTTCTCATTATATCCTGGGATAGTGTCGTTACCATTAGGTCTTTTTATTTTTCTGGTCTTTAATTAGTTTGGTGGAGTAATGTTTACAGTGAATTTATGACCATTACTAAAAATCTTCTTTTGAAAATTTTTTTTAAATTTCAGTTGCAATTGACATTCAATATTATTTTAGTTTCAGCTGTTAAAATCTACTTCTAATGTTCATGCCTGATGAACTGGATATCTGAATGTTATTAAAGGAAGCCTATACTAAATACTTGCAGAGTGATTCACTTTAAAAGATAATCATTTCTTTCTTATAGCTATACTGATCCTGCCTTTTATGAAGAATGTAAAATGGAATACCTGAAGGAAAGGGAAGAATTCAGAAAAACTGGAATTCCTACCAAGAAAAGGCTACAGAAGCTTCCAACAAGCATGTAGGCAAATACTCAAATGATACTAACTCTATTCATGGAAATCACAATTACCTAAAATAATGGACTCAAGGAAGTGTGTCTGCTTATCCTAAATTATGGAAATATTAATTTTATCTGAAATAAAGTTTTTTTTTTAAATATAAAGTTAGGTTTATTAAATGAGATTGAATTAAATAGTGAAATGGGATATAGTTTGCCTGGTCATTATGGATTTTTCAAAAAAATTTTCTACAACTGTAGTTCTAATTTTTAGGGTTCCATATAGATCTTTTCTTACTCTCTATCAGTGTAGAGTGAAGGCCAATCATGGGGCCTGACATAACTAAAGGAAAACAGGAATGGACAACCGTCAAAGGTGTTAGTAACTAGGAAGTACAGCAGAGTGATTATGAAACAGGATCCTTCCTTGTTCTCCACTTATTAGCTATACAACTGGAAATAAGTCTCATATAGTTACTGTGAGGATTGTGTAGTGTAAGTAAGTACATAGAGCCTTGGACATGGTAAATGCTCTTTAATGGCTAGTTATTGTTATGATTACTAAAGGCTTATTTGGAAATATAGATGGTAGATAAGTATGTAAAAATTAATTTTTAACATCTTTGATGGAAATTTTTCTAAATGTATCACTGTACTCCTTGACCTGTTAATTTGGCTACTGAAAATACTTTAATCTTTTTAAAAAGGTCTTTATAAACCTAAATGACCATTTTATAACATAGTAATGGTTTCAGGTGTTAATGTAAAATTTTTCTGTCCCAATGCAATAATATGGTCTCAGGTTGAGCTTTTATATTAAAAGTTGCCCTTCCCCCCTACCCCCATGAACTATTAACTTTACTACAGCCATTGCAACCACTTTCCAGGTAAGTACATTTTATATATATTTACAGTTCTCATTAAAATCCCAAATAGAAATGACTACCTACAAGGACAAGATTTAACTTTGTCCCCAACCCCACTGAAATAGATCTGACATTTTTAAAGAACTTAAAGCAAATAGCAAAGAGGACTCTAAAGAACCAATAGTTCAAGTTCCACACTTTTCTTGAGTCACTCAAAGAACTATTTTACTCTTATTTGAAACCACATTTTCCCAGGCCACAGATCAAAAGGAGGGAGATTACTAGAGCAGAAAAAAGCAAAACAAATATAGAAACCTAGAAGTCGCATAGCATAGGGTTGGCCTTTTGTATTGGTGCATTTCCTAAAGCACAGGACTAGTTTTTGTTTTTAATTAGAAAAAGAAAAGGCAGAACATTTACTTTAAAAAGCTAGTGAAATATAGAATTTGTGGCTATTTTATAATTTTGATTAGAATCAGAGGGGCCAACTTCAATTTTATATGGAAAATACACTTATAGGTGCTACTTTCCCCCTACGTGCTAGATATAGAAATTCATCCTTCTTTATTATGTCAAAAACTAAACTATTCATCATAGCTTTTAGATTATCCATGCTTATGCACACTCAAGTCTACATCTACAACTAGACATCTGCCTCAGTTCTTGTCTTGCTTGCTCATTCGTGCCTCTTGGTGTTATTTTGTTGTGACAATCCAGATTTTCCGCCCTGTAAGATCTACCTTCCCCAAGTAGGCTGTCTGGATATGATCATTCCTTTGTTTTCACATGATTCAGTCCTTCAGTTCTTTCTAAGGTCTGAATTTCCCCCTATTTTGGTTTTCTAATGTTTCACATAGGTGTCCCTGCTCTGCATATGAATTAGGTTCCATTTTGACAGAACCTCAGTTTTCTTTTAGAGAAGTTGTAAATTTTGTTTTAGCTAATAGGGGATCAAGAGGAAGGGATGAGTGGCTATTGTTAGCTGTGTTCTCTTCATTGGTATGTATATACAGAATTGGGATATTGTTATAAAAATCTGAAGATTAAGAAATTTTCAGGGGGAGAAGCCCTTTGGAGCAAGTTTATAAGCTAAGATGGGCCATTCTCTCATTTCTTTTTGAATCTTACCTAAAACAGAGATGATAAAGTATACATTTAAAAATTTAAGTATACATTAAAAAAACTTAAGGCTGGGTACAGATAATTTTTGGTTAATCTTTCTTAAGTAATCTTATACAACATTTATTTAGCACTTTAAACTGCCAAGAACATCAACCACTGACTTTCTGTTTTGATAGCTACCCTTTTGTTTAGATGGAAACGCATTTTCTCCACTCAAAAGAAGTTAGTTTAACAAGACAAATGTCTGTTATATGAATTAAAATTAACAATAAACATTTAGTACCAGACCTTGGAATATATAACTGACAAATTTCACCTCCACTTCAAATAAAAATAATTTCTTTGCATTGTTCAAAACATTAATCAAGCCATTATCTCATACGACTTATTTTCTTTACATAGTAAAATTTTGAATCTTGGTTTTAAAAAAGGCAAACCAGTCAGCTACATTAGAGATTAGATGTAATATACAGCCTATGCAGCAACATGAGAAATAGTTTCTGCTGCTTTCATATTACATAGGTAGTTGCTTCCTTCAGCTAAAGCCTGGAGTCTTGTATTTGTTTTATGCATATTGTGTTTTGTTCTGTTACTTGGCAGGAGATTCTACTCCCTTGAGTCAGCTGTGTTCATTGGTCAGAATAAATTCCAGCATCTGACACCAATTCCATTAATCACAGACAAGCCTGAATAAGTGAGTAAGATAATAGAAAGACAAAAATATATGGTGAACAGTGAACATTGTTTATGTATGTATGCTATTCAGATAATATAGACGAGATCTGAGATATTCTTTTGAGTTTAAGATGGATGTTTGAAACTGTCTATTAAAAAGGCTAAAGGTTTCCCACATGAAACACTTTATCTCAGGCAAAGGATGTATGAAATCAAGTAATACATTTTATTACTAATATTCTTAATACTGCAGCCCTGAAAGAATTTAAATAAGTTTCCATGTGAAGCAATCCTTGTTATTTCCTTGTTTATAAATGATAGGCCACTTAGAATAATAAAGTTTGAGGACCTTTTATAATTATACCGTATCGATATGGCACAGAATTTGGTTTCTATAATTAAAATCTTTAAATCAATTAATTAGAAATCACTCAATAAGTAACACATTACATTTCAAACCAAAATCTAATAATTTATAATCTGCTCTACATAACAAGTGAGTGTACTGTAGACCCTTTGAAGAAAATTAATTTATACAGTTATACCTTTAGATTTTCATTATGGACCCTGAAGGGACAGATTAGACTGAAACCTTTCTGATGCTCTACTTCTAACTGGTTGATGTATAGGATTATAATAGTTATTCACACACCACATAAGCTTTCAACTATTTCATCACTTTTCAATTAGGACTTGAGATGTACTGGAATAAAGTTGGCTTCTATGGTCAGGTTACTTCAAATCTTAAAATTCAAATTGCAATTCTAAACTTTATCAAAAACATTGTGATTAAAATTATCTTAAACTTTGAAACACAATAGCATATAGAGATGGAAAAACCTACATACTATTATTTCACTATTTATATTTTTCATATATTTATCAACAGGAAACAACTATTCACATTGCTATTTGCTCCTTTATGTAACTTAAAGCAACTTATATTAATGGCCTCCTCTATTTTTAATGAACAGCTATTTAGACATTTCACATGCTTTGTAAAACCATATCTAAAAACTTTCAATTCCATTCTTTATGTGAGGCCGAAATGTACAAACATTATCAAAGACAGAACTGTCTTTTTGAAACACCTCAAGTTTATTAATTTATTAGTAGTATATATCTGATTTTTAGCCAGAATGTGAAGCTGGAGGGTTGCTCTCATACTGGAAAATCAACTACATAATACGTTACAGTATGTGCAAATGTGTACATTGAAGAACTTTGCAAAAGTTTATTCAAAACCTGCTTTCAGTTTATTAAATAATTTCTCAAGAATACTTGCGGGAGGTACAGCAACCTCATGACCAAGTCACAGATTTCTTCAGAATTAATTCTTATAAAGGCAGTTTTGATTACGTTGATCCAAGTTATGTGGGGGTGGCAGGATGGGTAAAGGCAAAGTTTTATTTTTAGTTTCCCCAAATGCTGTTTCACTTGATTTAGGAGGGCTTGGGAGTACCCAAGAATTGTCTTCCAGAGAATTTCTGCCATACGAGTAGTGTTCCTGAAAGTTTGAACAGTCATGAGGAATGGGTCTCTCGTTATCGGTCCAAGATTGGAGAATTGCTTTCTCTGATAAAATCTTTACATCTGGTAAAGGGGACGATGTGGTATGACAAAGAGTTTTGCCGTTTGGTGAGAGAGGGGGGTGTCTTTTGTATGTTGCAGTGAAATTCGTCAAGTGCAGTTTTGTGCTTTCTTTCCCAAGGTCTTCCATGAATCCTACAGGAGTGCAGGCTAAAAGAGAAAGTATAGGCCAAATGTCAGTTGTCATGGCATTTTTTATCATAAAATTAACATTAATTGGTTGAATTTATAACTGGAAGTGAACATTTCCAAGTTAGAGAAGTCAGTGCACTGTCACTTTTCTCACTTGCAAAATGGACAAAGCATAGTAATCCTATCCCGCCTGTATCATTGTACCATTAAAGGTGAAGAATTAAAAATTTTAAAAAGTGGGAAACCAATAAAGCTAAAATACAAGTAAAGATTCTCTTCTGGGCTCTTAATGGGGCTAGAGAAGGCTTGCAGACATTTTACTTCAGTAGAGAATAAGAAGGCTTTCCTTAAGTTTCAGTATTTATTATTAAATATCATATTCCTTTATTTATTAAAATCTTTTTTTTTTCCATAGATGGTCCAAAAGCAAGTTTTTTCAGGAAGAATTATATTATGAATTAGTGAGACCTAAATAATATGTGTTCAGGCTTTTATGAATTTAATAGTTTAAGTAACAGCTATAAAATAATCCAGTATCTTATGAAATACATATAATATAAGTTCTGCTATTGTTACAATATAGGCCAAGAAAATAAAACAACAAAAAATGTCTTCAGTAAACATGTAATGGCTTAGAAAACAGACTGCTCTGAAGCTATTGTTTAGTCACAGCCAACACAATGGTAGTATGAGCTTTTGTTACTCTTCCAATTCCCAGGGCAGAAAGATCATTTATCCTAAGCCAAAAAGGATGCCAATTGCAACTGAGTTTGACTCTATGTAGTTTTAGGACAAAGCAATTGAACCACATTATAAAATAAGCTCTGTCTTTTTACTTGGGAGGAGAGACAGGAGTGGGGGAGAATTGGAAGTAACACTGTTCAGCTTTTGGGACAGTGATATTGTAGTCAGGAAAAAGGTAATCTAGTCTCGTCTCTGTCTGCTCCTCAGAGCATTGAGTTTTGTAGTGAGGAGTGGTGGCCTCAAGCCTGCCACTGTTACACGAAATGTCCTAGGGAGCACTAAAAATTTATCACCAACTCAGGACACAAGAATGAACCATTTCTAAACAGGAAAGAGCATTTCTCCTTTATTATTATTTGGAAATTATATTTATTATATAAATAAAGAGCCACACTGAAAACTCACTGCAAAATTACTGTATGAGTCCCTTTTAAGAAAAGTCTTATTTCTACCCTCAACTTATATTCCCTTATATATAACCCTAGCCACTAGAACACTCAAAGACAAAATGAACCATAAATTAAGTGAGGGCCTGCCAAAGCACCTTATTATTTTGTTTTGATTCATAAGTCACTAACTGTAGAAAATGAAACAAATTCTGAATTTAGTTTTCCTTCACAATATGCAACATTTCCGCCCACTAGTGTATACTCCTGAGGAGAGCTATTGATAAAATACAATTTTATTTTATTTTTGCACTCTAGGGACAATCTGAAGTATAAACAATTTAAAACTGGATAATATTTTTTATAAAAAGTCATATTTTAGGGCATTCAAATTTATATCACACGTCTCAGAAATACAACTATTATGTAATAAAAGGTATAAATGCACTGATTTTTCTCTGAGGTATAAAAATAGCTTTGGCAAAGTAACCACTACTAATTAACACAAAACTCTTAAAAGTTTACAGTCAGCAACACAGGTAAAATATGAAAGGCAAAGCAATGAAAATTTTTGTTTGGCTGAAGGGGATAAGCATCTAGCCTCTCTTCTAAATAACCTATCTTTTATGGACAGAAAAAAATAACTGCAAAACATGAAAACCAAATAATGAATCAAAGTTACTTTTTTCAAAACAATTGAAAGAGCTAGGTCTTTGGTATACTCTGTAATGAAAAATAGTTTTGGGTGTCTTGGTGTCTTTTTTTTCCAAATATATGAAGTAGTTGTGGTAAAAGGTCAACTAGAGCAAACTTAACACCTCAGCCTTATACACATAAGCAACACTTGGCTGAGAAAAAAAGCCACAAGGGGAAAGAATACAGTACTGAAGAAAAAACACATCAGCAACACCTTTATGTGTGAAGTTGACCAGTATGAGACCGAAGCCAAAGCAGAGACTGGGTAGGCTGTGAACATACTATATATACTTTGGCTTATCAAACTCCTTTGATGAGATTTTGATAAGATATGATAGCTTAGTTGCTCTTCAAGCTTTTGGCTGGAATCAGTGGTTTCCGGCAAACATTGACTTGCCTTTCTTGATCGCAGTTGGGGTTTTCAGTTTTCTTAGTAGTTCAACTTGTACTTGAGTCACCAGATGTAAATTAGACATTTCTCTCTTCAGCTCCCAGTATACATTTTGCACATCATCACTGAAATACAGAGTTTTTAAAAAAGTTAATGGTTATTCTCTCTGTGAACAGAAGAGAATAACTTTAAAATAGAAATGCTCATATCTGCATTTCTGCTTGAATTAGTTTTGAGATGATGTAAATTAAAACTTCCTCATTAAATAATTGAAAGATATTTAATTAGGGCATTATAACAAGTGAAAAGACTTTATTCATAATAATAACACTGACCTAATTTCTAGCAATTAACAGAACTATACTAAAAAGAGTATATGAAAAAAAGTATTCTAACCAATCAGTTCCCTATAGTTCTTGTCTCAGAATTGAGATTTTTATCATAGACTACAGTGCAATTGTGTTAAAACATTTAATAGTAAGGAATATATTCTTCATTTATAACTGATCAAAACTAAAGTGATATTCATGTATGGGTTCTAAATTTGTATTTATCTTATGTTATTCTGTTTTGACACTGTGAATTGAAATACTCATATCAATTGCTGAATGTATACCCAAGCCCCATTAAAATAAAATTTGGGTTTCATGTATTCCATTCTTTTCTGTTTGACTGGGCTGTCTCATACTGTTGTTACTAAACCAATGTGACATGACAGCATAAGACATGAAAAGCCAGATGATTTCCTGGTACTGGGGGGAAAAACTAAGGAGAGAGGATCATATGAAACAGAAAAAAAACTTCACAAATGCCTCTCATTTTTATGATTAAAAGTATTTTTTACCTTAGTTATCTGACAAATTATGTTAGTTGTTTTAAACCTAATTTTTTATAAGTTTCATCTTTAATTAAATATTGTTATTTGGATATTCATGATTTTTTCCTTCTTGGGTTCTTTATTAACTAAATAAATCAAAATCTACAACATATATTCTTACTTTGCTGTACTAGAATACATAGAATATTAGAGTAAGAACAATTGTTACCATAGTGTTCAAATGACCATTATTGTTTTGTACAGGTTAGTGTAACTTTAGGAGCAATGAAATCAAATTGGACAGACATGTCACTTCATGCTTTAATTTCTGACTAGCTTTAAATGAAAACCTTATAAAACAAATTTCAAGGAATACTACTCTTGATACTTAAATCTCATGTCCTATTTTAATCACAGAAGCAACAGATATATTAAAAAACAATTATTTTGAATTATGTAAGGTTACATATATATTTTTCTCAAAATATTCCATTCTACTCAGAATGCTTTCAATAGTAGCAGTGGAATACTTTCTACTGCTCCTGAGAGAAATCTACAGGTTTTAGTCTGTTGTAAACATCACTTGTTAACCAGTAGTCTATTAAAAATCACAGGGCTGCCCAGCCGGTGTGGCTCAGTGGTTGAGCGTTGACCTATGAACCAGGAGGTCACGGTTCGATCCCTGGTCAAGTCATATGCTCAGGTTGGGGTTCGCCCCCAGCGTGGGGTGGGCAGGAGGCAGCTGGTCAATGATTCTCTCTCATCATTGATGTTTCTCCCTCACCCGCTTCCTTACCTCTCTGAAATCAATAATATATATCGATATATATTTAAATCACAGGGCTTTTTGCAGGTTTTTGACAGGTGTGAATAATTATGTCAATCACCTCTACTTCACCAGTAAACATTTGAGATAGTGCTACATTGAATATTTCACATAGGAACCTATCTTCATTGTGAAGAGAGTTGTTGGTCCTTGGTGCAATCCTGGGCATTTGGTGTGCTTTCCAGAGTTACTCATTACATAGTACGTATAAACACTGTATGTGTGCTAATAATTCATGCAGACAGTCACAATATGAATCATACTGCTTAAAAATAGTGTGTCCTTATTGGCATGAGATGGTAAATCAGTACCTGACTTGTAGAAAAGAAAAGCAAATACCCAAGATAGTGTTTGGATACTGGAATATCAAACATATTTATAAACATTCAAAATAGCTAAGCATCTTACCTTATAATAGAGAAACATGCAAATTGACCGCACCTCCGCTATGCTCACGATTGGGCCAGCAGGAGGCTGGGGGCGGGACTCCGGGTGGCATATCCGCCATTGAGAAGTTCAAGATGGCGGTGCCAAGTGGCCGGGCCCATGCGGCTGCTCCCGGGGGTGCCTGGGGCCATCGGCACCCCGGGGGGGCGTGGCTGGGCCCATGCCGCCACTCCCCGGGGTGCCTGGGGCGATCGGCACCCCGGGGGACGTGGCCGGGCCCATGCCGCCGCTCCCGGGGGTGCCTGGGGCGATCGGCACCCCGGGGGGGCGTGGCCGGGCCCATGCTGCCGCTCCCCAGGGTGCCTGGGGCGATCGGCACCCCGGGGGGGGTGCATATCCGGGCCCATTCAGCCGCTCCCGGGGGTGCCTGGGGGGATCGGCACCCTGGGGGGGCGTGGCCGGCCCCTCCCGCCCCTTCCACCCCTCCCTGGGGTCCCGGGGGGCGATCGGCCACCCGGGGGGGGGCATGTCCGGCCCCTCCCGCCCCTCCCGGGGGTCCCGGGGTCGATCGGCCACCTGGGGGGGCGTGGCCCGGCCCCTCCCGCCGTTCCCCGGGGTCCCAAGGGCCGAGGCTTTCCGGGCCTTGGGCACCAGCAGGGAGCCTGCACCGATCGCAGGAAACCACTGGGGGTCGGCTCCTGTGATCGGTAGCAGGGACGCTGGGTGCGGTGAGCCCAAGGCCGGGAAAGCCTGGGGCGGAGGCTTTCCCGGCCTTGGGCACCAGTGGGCAGCCTGCACGGATCACAGGAAACCACTGGGGGTCGGCTCCTGCGATCCTTAGCAAGGATGTTGGGTGCTGCGGAGCCCAAGGCCACCGCCCGGGGCCAAGCCCCGACCCTGAAAGAAGGCAGAAGGCGGTGGCCACAGCCAAGGCCTGGGTCCCTGGTGCCGGCAGAAAACTGGTGCAGGCAGCCAGGTGAATGAAGGTCTATTGCACGAATCTTCGTGCAAACGGGCTACTAGTATACAATAAAAGAGAATTATCATGGAGGTATTAAAAGCAATGTCTGATACAGATTTTCCTTTTCAGTTTAATGAAGACTGCTTATACTAGTAAATTATGTTAAACTAACAGCTAGGTCACAAAGTTGAACATCTATCTAGTCTTTTTCTTTTGTCCTTAATGTCACCTGGATTGAAAACTACAGATATAAATATCTGAAATTATTACTAAGAACAAGCTCTCCCTCTTGTGGATAACAAAGTAATGGCAGTTACTTTACAACTAACACTAAAGTGCTATAGTCTTCAAGGTGTTACATATTTATTTTTAATTTTATCTATTTAAATAAATCTACTTAAATAAAATGTTTAAATATTACTTAAGTGAGATTGGAAAAGGAAAGTTGTCACCCACAAATCTTTAGCAGAGTTCCAACTAATCTTCACTTATCAAGGCATCTTTGAGATTATACTGCAACACTGACCCCCTTTGCCCACCCGACAGGGATTGAAGTTAAGTTTTGCTTTAAATGCCATGCAAGCAAAATCCTAGTAAAATATATGGTTTCTATAAAGAACTTATAAAACTACTCAAACACTGAGATGCAACACTAAAACATCCAAAATGAGAACCCTAAAAACAATAGATAAAACAAAAAAAAAAAATTGAGTGTTGGGCACTTCATTTACATTCTCACGCCAACTTGGCAAACTAGGTTACCGAATTTTACTTGAGGAAACAGGTCCAAGAAGAATTTACTTCACTCTAACATGCTGCTGCTCAAAGGCATCTTTTAGTTATCCAGTCTAGTAACTGACTGGCTTTAGGGGGGTAATATTTTTCATATCACCACCATACATTTATCAAACACCCACATATGCATACTGTCAACACAACCTTATTAACCCCACTATAATATTTCATACTTCTAAATCTTAAGTGTAATGAAATCTTTTTTTTTTTTTTTTAATTTCTTTATTGATTAAGGTGTCACATATTTGTCCTCATCCCCCCATTCCCATCCCACACCCCTCCCCTTGGATGCCCCAACCCTCTGTTGAACTTAAGCATTGGTTAGGCTCATATGCATGCACACAAGACCTTTGGTTGATCTCTCCCCCCTCCCCCCACCCTCCCCTATCCTCCCTCTGAGGCCCGATAGTCCGATCGATGCCTCCTTGTTTCTGGTTCTGTTCTTGTTCATCAGTCTATGTTGTTCATCATTTCCCCTAGATGAGCGAAATCATGTGTCACTATAGATATACTTATAAGAATTGAATGTGCGACGAGCAATAATAGTTATGCTGACAGGCAAATAAATCAGTCTGTAGTGAGTTTCTTTCTGGACCAACAGTTCTTTTGAGACCCAATATCAATGTCCACCGGTTCCCTATGAGTACATGTCGGCACTGACCCCTCAGCTCTGGATGGTGGACAAATGGTGGTAATGCAGGTCCGACTCCCTCTGGTTTGGTCTCGGCTGGACCCAGGGGCACTGCTTCACCCGGATCCAGGGGCCCACGGCCTCACCTGGACCCGGGGCCATTCTCACCCGGATCCAGGGGCCCGCGGCCTCGCCCGGACCCGGGGCCCAGGGCTCACCCGGATCCAGGGGCCCGCGGCCTCGCCCGGACCCGGGGCCCAGGGCTCACCCGGCTCCAGGGGCCCGCGGCCTCGCCCGGACCCGGGGCCCAGGGCTCACCCGGATCCAGGGGCGCGCGGCCTCGCCCGGACCCGGGGCCCAGGGCTCACCCGGCTCCAGGGGCCCGCGGCCTCGCCCGGACCCGGGGCCCAGGGCTCACCCGGATCCAGGGGCGCGCGGCCTCGCCCAGGGCTCACCCGGATCCAGGGGCGCACGGCCTCGCCCAGACCCGGGGCCTCACCCGGACCCAGGGGCGCACGGTCTCGCCCAGACCCAGGATTTAGCCTCACCCGGACCCAGGGGCGCATGGCCTCGCCCGGACCCAGGGGCACGTGGCCTCACCCGGACCCGGGGCCCAGCCTCACCCTGACCCAGTTCCCAGCCTCACCCAGACCCAGGGGCACGCGGCTTCACCCGGATCCAGGACCCAGCGGGGTTTCGTCTTCTTGATCCCATTTCCTGTTGGTCAATTCCATCTCAGTAATTCCTTCGGCCATTTTCTTAGAGCTCCAGGGCAGCCGCCGCAGAACTCGTTGGGCGGCGGGCTCGGCGAAGCTCCGGTGTGCCCGGTGCGCGGCAGCGGGCTGGTCCGGGGTGGCTGCGTCAGCCCTTGGGTCTGCAGCGGTGGCCAGTCACCGAGCGTGCGCACCTGGCCGCTTCCGGGGCGTTGAGAGTCTTGAAGGACTCGGAGGTCAGCAAGCGCGGAGTCTCCCACCCCATGACTCCCAGGGGCTCGTCTGTCCGTGCTCGGCAGCGAGTGGGGCCTTCCCCTCAGCCGGAGACCGCTGGGGGAACTGCGCCGAGCACGTTCCAGGCCGCCACTGTGTCGTCTGAGCCGTAGTTCTTAAAGTGTGATCTTTGGGTCGCCGGCATCAGCATCATCCCGAGTACCCCTCTCTTTTATTCTAGTTGTAGAGCGTCTGCTCAGTCAGCCCTCCGGTGGTTCTGGATGGTGTCTGCTCCGCTCTCCCGTCGTAGACTCAAAATTGTTGTGGTAGGCAGCAATCAGGCTTCCGCCCTATGCCTCCATCTTGGTCTTCCTTTGTATAGTTAAGTCTTGATTGTTGTTGGTGTCGCTGGGAGGAATTGTCCTCCAGGCCGATTGGCTGTGCGGATCCTCTGTGACTATAAAGGAAGAGTTGCTGTGTAGGAGACAGATTTATGGGCCGGGGCTTGGTGCAGCAAGGCTTTGGCGCTCACTGAGTCTGCCTCTAGAATGTGTCCTTTATGTGAGTGGTTGAAATCTGGTGTCATCTCATACCGACCACTAGATGCCCTCGTTTCTGGGTCTCCAATGGTGTGTAGGTCAGCTACTACCTGAGACCACTCAGCAGGACTTACGGCAAAAACTGCAGTTTCCTCCTCCTGTCTGAGCGTCCCTAGAGCAGTCCGACTAGAACCGCAGTTTATCTGGTCAAGCTGCCACAGGGCAGGCCACCCACATGCAAAAGCCGTTGCTTGGAGCCCAGGTGTGCCTGCAAGACGTGCGGGGCGGAGCTGCAAAACAAGCGGGGCGGGTCCCAGGGCGGGGCGAGTCTCAGGGCGGGGCGGGGCCTCAGGGCGCCACCAGACCATGGCGTGGCGAACCGCACTGGTTGCAAGTCCGCTCCTTCTGCCCTCCACGCTTCCAAGCCCCCTCGCTCCGCACTCCAATGCAGCAAACACTGATTGCTGGGCGCGCCTCCGCAAGGAAGTCACTCCCACTCTCCGATCCGAAGGCCGAGAGTCGCGCCTCTCCCCGCAGGCGTCTGGGGCGCTAATCTCCCCTAGGTTTGGAACAAAAGCCACAATTCCCTTCCCCCGACCCACGCGCCTCCGCACCTCAGCTCCTCCAGAGTTCGCTCTTTCCTCTTCTCTCTTAGCTGTAAATCCACCATTCAGCCTGCTCTCCTGTGGTTCTGGGTGGCAGACGCTCTGTGCGCGCGAAGTTCCTTTGTTTAACCTTGAAATTGTTGTGCGCGAAGTTCCCTTGCTCGACTCTGCTGCCCTCCCGGTTCTCCTCTCCCAAAATGGCCAGAGGACCCGAGTGTAAGACAGGAAGTCCTAAGAATCCTCCAAGTCGGTGTTGGCGGTCTCCGGGGCCCCGAGGATCTCAGTGGGGAGCTCGGTCGGGTCGGTGACGCGGGTGGGCCCGTCTCGCAGAAAGATGGTCTCTTCCTTCACCGAGAGCCGCTGCGCCGAGTCCGTGGCTGCCGCCACAGCAGTTGCCGCGGCGCCCACGAGCCCATGGCCCTGGCTGCGGTGCTGGCTGAGAGGAGCCGCCGCCCGGCCTGGGGAGACGCGAGCAGGAGTCGCCGCGCTTGCCAGTCCATCTTTTAGTTTTTTTTTCGGAACTGCCATGCGAGGCAACAGATCAGCCGTTCACCTCCGCCGCCATCTTTCTCCCCGTAATGAAATCTTTTTATCCACATCTCAAGAAGGGGTAGATGTCATGCTTACAAAGTAAAATTGTGTAAAAGCCCAGTTTTCTTAATTGACACTATACATTTACCTCTGATGGTTAGCATTTTTTAGCAATAACGTATTTTTTAAAGTATGTACATAGTTGTTTGTTTTTTTTAGACATATGCTTATTGCACACCTAACAGACTACTTTTGTTCTTATCCCAGGAGGATAATTCTCTTAGAATTTATGTTATACCAAACACTAAGGCTGTCCACGTTTATCCTTGAGATAAGTGATACTACTGTGTAAGAAATGCATAATTCTTTATGTATAAATTAGGATTTATTACGGAACACTTCTACACAATTAACTCTCTAATATCCTAACTAAAATATTATTGAATGTTCAAAAATTTTGTTTAAGGCATTACATTATGCACCTTTCTACTATTCAAGTTCAAGCATATTTAAGCATCAGTTAAATGTGTTTTATATATTGTGATCAGACATTACATGCAGTACCCAAATAATATCCGTTTTTAAGGCTAAGTATAAAAACAACAACAACAACCTAAGTACCTATATACCAAGTAGTCTATGGAAATAGTCAAATATGTATTATATTTGAATGCTGAATAATGTTCATACCTTGAAATGCTTAGTCTCTGGAGATCTCTGCTCTGCAGATCGTCTTCCTGAGATGGATCCTGTCAATTTGTTTTAAAAAAGTTTAAAAGTTGTTACATTCTATTTATTCTCAATACCAGAGACATCTTTCAGATGGGTAGAATATGTCTATAACTCTACAACATAAACTGGATTTGATATTCAATTTTATGAAAATACCTCCAAACCTATACAAAATATTTCAAAATCAATTCTAATTATTTAATCATTAATGCTTTAATTTAAAAAAATGCTCTTATGTAAAAGAATTTGGAATCTTACAAAATGTACTTCTGAAATCTAAAGTCTACATTCTAAAAAGGGTAACAACAAAGTAATGCTCATTCAAGGTACATGTGAATGAATTCCACGAGAAAATGAAGTTTTATTTGTATTTCACTTTTTGATATTTTTTAAAAGTACCAAAATTTAACAGGTTATTTTAAAAATATATCAGCCTAAACTTCCTCGTTCTACATAAATAAGTCTATAAAATCCTTTATATATTTTAAGTTTTAGTGGTGTAGATTATAGATATGACAGAAAAAAAATAACAGATATTAAAAAGTAGGTATGTTCAAGACAACTCTGTAACACACTTGTTTTCAGTGCATCCTCATTTAAGGATCTGTAATAAAAATCACTATCATGGGTACTAATTCACTTGGCAGAAGTGGCCAGTATAAGCTGAGAGAACAAAATTTAATTTTAGTATTTTTATTTACATAATCTAAATATGTTTTAACGTGGAACATTAAAAAGCTGTATTAAGGACTTTGTGAGTACTGTGAATTTGGGAGAGTAAAATATTAAAATATTTTCTATTATAGGAGTTAAAGCATTTTTGGATCTCTGATTATTCAGAAAATACCAACTAAAAATACTTTTAAGGTGTTATCTTCGGAAGCATGATAGGGAAAAAGAGAACTGGCCCAAGACTCACAAAAGGTCCATAGCATATGACCTTGGACATTTTTCTTTCCTGTTCTCCATAGGAGATAAAGGAATCAGATCAGGTCACTTTTAGTTTCTTTGTATCGCTGATTAAAAATATACATTTAAATTAATGTGTACTTAAACATATATGTAGAATTGAAACCTTCATTTTTTAAAGAATAGTTTGACTTTTTTTTTTTTTTTAAGAGAGAGAGGAAGGAAGAGAAATATTGATGTGAGAGTGTAACATCGGTTGCCATTGGGGATGGAGCCAACAATCCAGGCCTGTGCCCTTGACTGGGAATCGAACCAGCAACCTCCTGGCGCATGCCCAATCAACTGAGTGAGCCACAACAGGCCAGGGCTGGAAACCTTCATTTTTAAAGCTAATGATATATTTTTAAAAATATGACAGTTTGGGTTGGAAAATATTTTTTCAGCTATTGCCTAACAATTCAGAAAAATTTAATGTAAACTAGCATTAAGCACAAATGAATTGTCTCTAATATTAAAAAATCCAGTTCCTGGCCAGTCATTAGTTTGCCAGTTTTCTAAAAGGCAGTATGGGTCTGTTCCCTAACTGGTGCCATATGATGTGGGAGTTTCCCATAAAGGGGCCAGGCCCATGGCTTGGGAAACATTGCTCAAGTTAAACAGCTTCTTGTACTAGATGGGACTTCTCAGACCTTACAGTACACTATAGTACATTGTAAATGGGCTATTATTAGGTACCTTAGACATCTACACCATCTCCCTTTTACTGATCCAGTGTTTCCTATACTTCTTTGGCAATGGTGGCTGTTTTTCTCAAAGTATCAACTATACTGGATAACAAGGGCTGGAATATTGGGGGCTACAGAAAGTGTAAAACAGTGATCACCAACCGAAGGTCCGCGGACCACTGGTGGTCCGTGAGGTCCGAAAGGTACCACTGGTCTAAAAGGCCAATAGTGGAACTGACCCTGGAACCTTGACCTCATTAATACCAAACACTAATCAAATGAATTCACTAAATATTTAAGCACACAAACCAAAAAACACTATTATGTTCACGTAGGATGCTGTATCACTTTTCAGAAGGTGTTGTATGTTTCACAGAAAGTACTATCTTAAAAATATTTATAAATATGGCTATAGTAGATATAAGCAAGATTAATGTGAACATATATTTCTCTTTGGCTTGCTTTTTGATTCTCATGCTGACTAACCAACGCCACCTTTGAAAAAGTACACATCCCACAATGTCAAGATAAGATTTCAATCTGGAACCCTTGATGAATTAAGCATTTCCACTTTTCCTTTTCCTGGTTTATTTTCTTATATTAGTTGTAAGCATTTTTAACTTTATATCTCACCTTTCCCTGCCAAATAAATACCAATGAAGGTAGGGACCTTTTTTAAAAAAAGAATTATTCACCCCATCTCACCTTAGACTCTTAAAGTTTCTTAGTCTCTCAGATTCAGTTTCATCAGTAGTAAGAAGTGATAAAGTTTCTTCTATCTTCAAGTCTGTTTCTGTGATTTATGATAGATGAATTAAACTAAAAGAAAATTTATCCCCTAGCACCATCTAGTGGAAAAGAGTAATAACTGAACTATAACTCACATACATACAGTTAGGAGCCAAGTTTTTTGATTCCATGGTACTGCTTCCTACTCTATAAGGAAATATCTATTATGTATAAAAGCTATCAAATTATTTGAAGTAGAATGTATAATACACTGAGCTTCTGACAGTTATAATTCAGAGCTTCAAGGTGCAGATCTTTAGTTGCAAGTACATCTTTTTGAGAAGTCTCTCAGGGCTACTGGCACCAGGGCTTGTGGGAAAGGAAGCTAAAAGCCTTTGAAGGAATTGTGGAACATAGTCACAAGTTCAAAGCTGGGAAAATGAACTTGAGATGGAAAATAGGAAAAAGAAAACATTTTGGCTGTAACAAGAGTTGACTGTAATTTTTGTACTGTTTCCCCTTTATCAGGGTTGGGGGCTCCAAGACAAGTTCTTTGTTCAGTTCACAGGAATTCATTTGGTCAAGGCCAAGGCAGGATGCTGTATTACTCTTGATTCCTGGCTCATTCTTAACCAGTGGTCACCTTCGATAAAGACTGCACTATAGTAATGAGCTCTATATAAGGACAGTTGGGATTCAGAGGCACATCCTGGCTGTCTGTCAGGAAGTGTTGGAAGTAGTCTTCTTTTAGTTAGTGACATCCCAGAGGCACCTCAGGTAGGTGACACAGCTCCTCAATAGTGCTGAAATGCTCAGATGGGCAAAATGGTTGAGCTGAGAAATAATTATCCAACTGGGTACCTTAGTTTGAAATACATGACTGTATATATGATGCATATAAAGGCTATCTGAATCCAGACTACTAAGTTTTTAAATTTCTCGTAATAACTTTTAAAATTTGCATTTGCTGCACTGCTCTCACACCACCCTGCTTCTCTATCATCTCTTCTTTTTATCTTCAGCACTATTTGCCATGACATTGGAAAACATGTATCCAAACTTGTTAGAACCCAATGTAAAGTATTAGTAAATAGACTCTTGGTGACGACAGACAGGCAGCTGTGTTTTATTGGATGACTTTAAGCTAACCACAATTAAGCAGCTAAGCAGGGTGTTTTGGGTTTGCTCTCCCCCGCCCCCGCCCCAAATCCGTGAATTCTCAGCTATTTGCTGAAAATTAAACTTGCCCCAAAGTATCAGACTTCTGAAAATGAGTGGCCTCTGTAAAGTCTTTTTTAAAAATTCTAAAAATCAAGTTGTCTCTTGTGGTGTCTGTATTTATTAAGTTATTAAGGAAAATAAAAGGGAAACTTAAAACCGAGTTCTCTTTAAACCAGAGAATAAATGACTTAAGGAAGTTGAAGGAAAGGGAGTTTGAATAGCTTTAATAAATTGATAAATAATAAGCTTTATAAAAGTTAGTTTTTATACAACAAAATTATATAATTCTGGGATTATGCTAAAAGTATACAGTATATCAGATTTTAGCACAAACGAGAGGATAAAGGTGAATTTTTCAGAGAATGTAACTCTAAGTAGTTAGAATTTGTTAACTCTGTGATTTTAAACCTAGTTAAGTCATTCATATAATGCACACAGAATCTGAATTTCTCAATTTAACTCTGCAGTACCGTTTGTTTGGCTTTTTGTAGCTCTATTCTGAGATTGTTACATTCTTTCTTCATCAGTTCTAGTTCTTGCTCCAAGCCATGGATCTTCAGGTCACAACTCAACTTTTCCACCTCCCAGTTTGATGAAGGTGGATTTAAATTCCTTATCACTAGAAAAAAGAGGGACATCACAATTTTTTTTCTGTCTTCTACTTATAATTCAAAAAAGTTATGCTAGTAAAATGCAGATAATAGAAAAACTAATATAAAATATGGAAAGTTAGTTTTTTAAAAACAGTAATTACCTTAAAAATCTGTGCTAATTAGAATAAGAAATCTAGCAAGCCTTGTTTTAGAATGTATTGTTCACCCCTATCTCTGATTTTCTGTTTAGGTTAAAGTACAAATTGGTCAGTATGCAACTTCAAGATATATACTAGGCAAGCATATGCTTAAAATTATAGACAGATCAATAATCTGTATATAAGTCAAGGTTAAGACAGTGACAAAAATTAAATAAAGTGAGTAAACTGAGGCTCACTCTGCTAATCACTCCACATAGTCCTTTCAGAGTATAAAGTTTGACCCTTAAACTGAGAACATTGTCAAAACAATTTTATTCATAAACCTTCCACTGTAGACCCCTTGATACAACTGAATACTGACTTATCCTGACTTTGTTCCTTAGTCTACCTAGAAAAAGTCCCCCTAAACTACCCTCAATCTCCTACCAAAAGGTCTCTCAGAGGCCTACTTTTCAGCTTGTTTCATTAGAATGTTCATGCAAACATGCTATACTCATATCCCACAGACCTAACTTTTCACCCTAGCAACTCATTGCTCATCTGCACATTTTAATAACCTTCAGAAATTAAAAAAAAAAAGTAATTGTAACCAGTCCATGACAGTATGTCTAACAGTGGACAAAAGATTAGTGGAAAGAAAAGCCAGAACATACCAGTGGGCAAGAGGTTTTGACAAGGATGGGGTTCTACTCCTTTCTTCATCTACTTTATCACAAACTAGCCCTGAATTAAAAACTTCCCTCTCCGTTCCCCCAGGAATAGTGCAATTTATATCTAAGGAAAGTTAAAGGAGTTGAAAGCAGAATAAATTAATATAAGCCTAAAAATTAAATAAGTTAAAGCTGTAGCATACAGACAAAGTAAAGTGATCATGGATATAACACATGAACGGAAAAAATGTACTAATCCCGTTAAAATATTTATAACAAGTAAGTGGCATACCCTGCTGAGTTTCCACCTCTGTTCTTAGCTGGAGGAGTTCTACTTCTTTAGACTGCAGCTGTTCATTCAATACTTTCAAAGATTCAGAGTTGTCTTTATTCTAGTTAAGTAGGGAAAATGACAAATTACATTCAATAAAATCTGCAGGTGATATTATATATTAATTTTCAGGTAGATGTTGAAAAACTGATTCTAGCCTTTTAAAAGCAAGGTGGGAAAATGAACTCAGTTTTTCACTCTTTTTTTCTTTTTCTAACTTGGGACATATTATTCACTGGCCTTAAAAAAAAAATACTGACAAATTCTACCATGTCCTGATTTTTCAAAATAAGTGAGTGGTGTTAGATGTATTTAAATCCTAACATCATTATATATACTATTAGAGGCCCAGTGCACGAATTGGTGCACGGGTGGGGTCCGACCAGCCTGGCCCCAATGGGGCAGATAGGGGCTGGGCCTGTGAAGAGACGGCGGGAGGTTGGCCAGTCAGCCTGCCCCGATTAGGGGGGGCAATCAGGGGTGGAGCTGGCTGGGGGGAGGGGCTGCAGGCCAATCGGGGTGATGGGGGCTGATCGGGGGTGGGGCCGGCCATGGGGAGGGGCGGTGGGCAAGCTGGCCCTGCCCCCAAATGGGATGGAGGGACCGATTGGGGGCCAGCAGCCTGGGGGAGGGGCCATGGGTGGTTGGCCGGCTGGCCCTGCCCCTGATTGGAGTGGGGGGGTTGGGGTGGTGGGGGCCCATCAGGGGCAGGGATGGCCAGGGGGAAGGGCTGCAGGCAGTTGGTTGGCCAACCCTGCCCCTGATCAGGGTGAGGGGGCCAATCTGGGGTGGGGCTGGGTGGGGTGAGGGGCTGCAGGAGGTTGGCTGGTTGGCCCACCCCCTGATTGGCAGGTTCGCTGGCTGCAGTGGGCGTCATAACGACCGGTTGTTGCAGTCGTTCAGGCATTCGGGTCACTTTGGGTTTTTATATAGAGAGATTTATTTTGCATAGAATTAAGTTGCAAACATTACTGTTAATACTTTCTTAAAAATATATATTTTATTGATTTCAGAGAGGAAGGGAGGAGAGACAGAAACATCAATGATGAGAGAGAACCATTGTTTGGCTGCCTCCTGCATGCTCCCCACTGGGGATCAACCCTTGACCAGAATTGAACCTGGGACCCCTTCAGTCCACAGGTCAACGCTCTATCCACTGAACCAAACCAGCTAAGGCTATTAATACTTTTTATTTTTGCCTTGAGCATGTTTATTTTTAATTTTTATTTAATATTTCGTATATCTAACTTTAACATCTTGAATGAGAAAACTCATTTGCAATATATAGTATCATTCTTTTGAAACCAACTTACCATTTTATCCAATTTGCTCTTTAAATTATCTCTATCAATGCAAACCTCTCGATATGCATGATAGGCCTTATTTACTTGTTCTCGTCCCACAGAACTTGTTTCTTCATCTAATAAAGCTCCTGTAAGCTAATGATACAGAATAAGAGAAAGTTTAAAAGGGTATTCTACATAAAACAATTAGTCTTCTCATGGTATCACATCTTACTTTAATCATTGTAATACAGGGATAAAGCCTGGACTGTAATTATCTGAACATTTCACTTCCATACAATTAACCTTTACTGATTAAGAAAGCAAAAAAGTACAGAATATTTTTTAAAGTATTCTATTTTATGCTTTTACAGTGGAACCTCAGTTCTCAAACTCAATTTGTTCCGGAAGGCTGATTGAAAAAGGAATCATTTTCCATATATATATATGGAAAATGATTCCATATATGAAATATGCTAATTAACCAGGATGCCATAACGGGTCGACCAGACAGGAGGAGGTTACATGCGCAGCATCGGGGGTGGGGCGGCAGGGGCCTCCACGTGCCTGCACTGGGGGAGGGCCTGATCAGCAGCGGCCACGGCTGCTTCAAGGGGCAAAGAGGGAGGCAGCGCTGGACCAGCAGTGGCCGCAGGGCCTGGAGAGCAAGGCAGGGCCAGACCGGTGACTTGAGGGTGGGCGGCGCCGCACAATTTCGAACCATGCACTGGGCTCCTAGTTAGAAATAATGTAAATTGAATGAATCTCTTCCAGACCCCCAAATGACTCCCTATTTTGTTTTAATCTTTATTATACACATTACATGTCTAATGTACTATTTGCTTTATAAATACTATAAATAAATGCTTTAAAAAGGAAAAGGACATGAAAATTTAACAAAAAGGAAATGAAATGTACACTAAAAATGAAAAGTTAATCATAATAAGCAGCTATAAGAGCAAAAAAAAACAAACAATATTCACAGTACCATTTCTTGAGATGTTACAACGTAAGGTTTAGTGGTAAACTGACTCATAACCACACATTCTCTCCTTTGTCACCTGAGAGATGAGTGACTGATCATACAGGTATCAGCATGAAAGAGTTGTCGGATTGAGAAACGAATTGTTCAAGATGGGATATGTTTGAGATCTGAGGTTTGACTGTACTTATTAAAATATTTTATACTTTGCAGTATCTGTTTTATAGCATATTCATCTATCATACTAAAACACAGTACATCATTTTTTTGTAGTCTTTAGGTGTTTTCCAAGTCATAGTATTTACTTTCCATTATCACAAAAGGTGTCAAGGAAAGGATGGATTAGTTCATTAAATCCTATATTACTCCAAAATGGGAATTAATAGATTATTGATCACAAAGTACAGAAATATTTCCAGTGTTAACTAGACCAAATCACAATATTATTCTGAACTTTAAAACACACACAACTGTAAGCTCCAAAATGTTACTTTTTCTCACTTTATCCCAGAATGTCACAAATTCATTTCATCACCATTAAAGTAAATTAATATGAATACAAAGAAATTGTGAATAATTTTTACAACAGACTCCTCTTCTCTTATTCCTCCAAAAGAATTTAACTTTATCAAGCTCCATCCTTGAGTTTTCACAAGCAGATAATTCATTTCCTTGTTTGCTAAGGAACCCATTTCCTTCCCCCTTCACTGAAGCTGCTGCTTGTGAAATATGAATATACTGATCTGAAGAAACAAATTAAGCTAAAACTTTAAAACTCAAAAACAAATGGGTGAGGAAAATTTCCTAATACACAAAGCCAAGTAGAACTGATGATTCATAATTGAATCATCTACCTTGCTGTATATTTTACAACATTTAAAAGTGTCAGGTTTCTTCAGGAGAAAGGTAAGTAGATGAAATTTATCAGTTAAAAAGCAGTATTCTTGTTATGTGTGTTCAAAAGCAAAAGAGAATGGTGAGGTAAAGAAGATGTAAGTCCTGGTGAAGATATTATTAAGCATATTAGAACACTGTTCCAGGCGCTTTCTCCTTTGACACTTAATTTCCTTTATTGGCTATAACTTTTGCACAGATTTTAAAATCCTGAATAAAAAACATACAATTATGAAGGTAAGGCAATCTGAAAAAGAGGTTAAGAAAAATATCTGGCATATATTCCTCCAAATTGTTAAATCCTATTCTATAAATATTCCCCCAGCACAGCGTATGTAAAACAGTGCTAGCTATCAGTACAATACTCAGGGTTTTGAAGTTAGCAGTGAGTTATCCTTGGAAATTTAGTACAACCATGGAAGACAGGACAGAAAAATATTTAATACTTTAATATTTTCAATTGTTCTTTGGGTCACAAAACATAATGAAGATAATAAATAATTACCTTTTCTTCCAAAAATCTTATTCTTTTCTTTAGGAAAGAGTTCTCTTTCTCTGAATCCTTGAGTCGTTTTTTGATGTCTTCATATGCAGTGACAAGGGCAAAATGTGAAGCAACAGACTCATCTGAATATATTGAGACCGGAGTCACTGTTTCTCTTCTATGGGCTTTTTCATGATTTAGAATGCAGATATCATCTTCTACCAGTGTATCCATGACAGCTATTTAAAACAGTAAATATGTACAATATAAATGTCTCACTGAATAAATGAACAGAAAAAAAAGGAATATTTAGAATAATGTGAATATTGAGGGGATGCTTCAAAATTCCTGTTTGTTTTAGAGGCAGTATAGTATATGGTTAACAGCACAGACTCCGAAACCAGACTGCCAAGGGTTTGAATCCAAGCTCTACTACTTAGTGTCTATGTAGCTTTGGGCAAGTTACTTAACCTCTCTGCCTCAGTTTCCTTAAGAAATAATAGCAACTACTTCATAGAGTTTTTAAGAATATTAAAATAGTTGATATTTATAAATCATATAAAACCATAATTTCAGCTATTAGTAAGTTTTATAAGAAGTTTGAAACACCATTTTCAGTCAAAGAATAAACAGTTTTAAACTCTTTATACCCATATATTTCTTCCTCATCAACATTTCCATTCTTAGATATAAATAGCAAGTTTATAGCCTCCCAAATTATAAATTTTCAAAAACTCTTTTAGTATAATTCATTACCTTATTATTACATATTTTAATGCATACTCCACTATATTCTTTCCATACCAGTAACTGATTATATTTGTTATATATTCAAAGTAGAAGACAAAGGAATTAACATTTGAGTGTCCACTATGTCCCAGTACCATGTACTACATTCTTATAATATTATTTAAATTCTTCCATACAATTCTATGAAGTAGGCATCATCTACATTTGGTTGGAATTTGAAGGGTAAAGCAATTTTGCTCAAAATTAAATCTAGTAGGACATTAGCTCTATGACGGCAGAGGTTATGTCTGTTTTTTGCTCATCGTGTCCCCAACTCATCATTGTGTGGAAGATACTCAATATTGATTATTGAGTGAAGAATGATAGAGGTAGGATTCAAATCAAACTCTGAGTCTAAAACCTAAGAGAAGCCAATTACTTAATTAGTTAAAATATACTCACTCTTTACAACTACTTTTGTTAGATTCATTCAGCATTACTTACCCACCTGAGTTATGTTCCTGAAAAAACACGATGGAAGGAAAAATAGTAGCTGAAACCTCTTAAGATCTCATGGGAAAGACGGGGTAACAGGGACTGTAGGCCATAAGAGAACCTAAACAATCTTTTAAAATAAGATACCAAATACAGCACTCTAAATGAAGACTCTCAATGGTGTTTTATGTATCTTAGATTAGTAATTAATTGATGCTTGAAAAAATGTTTGTATTTACCAGTCCTTGCTTGAGATGACATTTGATTGCTTACTAGTGTCAGTCACTGTTCTAAAAGTATTATAGGTGAAGAAACTGATGTAGAAGGAACTTAATTTTCCATAGTAACATAGTAAATGGAGAGCTGGGATGTAAACACAGGTGCAGAATGTTTCACTATGCCTGCGTTTTTATGGCGGTTTCATTACATAATAGGCATAATTGATTTGATTCAAACTCCAGCTCCTCTCCACTACCCTGAAATCTGTGGGACTATACGTTCCAACCCTCTAATCAGATGGGTGGTTCTCCTGGCAACCAGCCACCATCCTGAGGTGCTGTCCAAAAGTCATCTCATTAACATAAACCCAGTCCTGGTGGAAAGGGCTTGTTATACCAGTAAATAACAAGACACCCATTTCACTTTTATGGCTCTGATGTGATTTCAGGAATTGAGGATGAGACCAAATACAGGGGTGGGCAAAAGTAGGTTTACATTCATGAGTATGTGAAATAGTTTATTCTTGTATTATTTTTAATTACTGTAGTATTCATTTGTATTACAACTGTAGAGCTACTTTTGCCCACTCCTGTATTATGACAAAAGATGCTCTCATAGCTCTTATCCCTCAGTCAATTCCAAGAATTTTGAGAGCTGTGATATATAAGAAATATTATTTTGGTTACCTTGAATGACCAAATATATATATTTCTTATAAAATCACATATTGCAATAATAATGGAGAAACAAAGGACACAATTTGCCAGATCAGGTGGATAGGAAACAGTAGTTCCTGAGGCTAGGGGAGAGACATAAAGAAAAAAATAGATTCAAATATTGATAATCAGAATTATTTTTTAAAATCTTAAATTTCAGTCTTCACTACAGTTAACACTGAGAGGACCCTCAGTTGAGCTGGGTGCGAGACACTAGAAAACAAAGAAATACCTTCTGACAGACTGGTCTTTTTTCTAGAATAAATATGATTATATTCTCATATTTCATCATCATAATATCTACCATTAATTGCTCCCTTACTGTATGTCAGGCACTGGTGCTTCCACATGCATTTTTTTCTATTTAGTACTATTATTCTAATTTATAAACAAAGTCTTAGAAACATTAAATACTTTAGTTACAGATACATAACTAATCAGTGGCAAAACTGGGATGTGAACCCAAATAAGCTTCCAAATTTATTTCCTTTTAAAATTTTTTCATTTATTGAATTTTATTTTATTTTATTTTATTTTATTTTTTTTGAGAGAGAGAAAGAGAGAGAAAGGAACACTGCATGCACTCATTGGCTGGCTGCTGCTTTATCTCTGACTAGGGATCAAATCCCCAACCCTGGCATATGGGGACAACATTCCAACCAAGCTACCCAGCCAGGGCCAAATTTATGCTTTCTTTTTAAAAAAAAATATATTTTTATTGATTTCAGAGAGGAAGGGAGAGGGAGAGAGAGATAGAAACATCAATGAGAGAGAATCATTGATCGGCTGCCTCCCGCATGCTCCCTACTGGGGATCAAGCCCACAACCTGGGCAGTCCCCTTGACTGGAATTGAACCTGGGACCCTTCAGTCCCCAGACTGACACTCTATCCACTGAGCCAAGCCAGCTAGGGCCAAATTTATGCTCTTAATACAACATTCTTAGAGGCAATATAGCGTGGATTCTGATTTTCCCCAAAATAATCTGGACAAGGCAGATCTCAGTGGTAGAAAGAACTCTGGCCCAAGATTCAGAAATCTAGATTCTAGTATACAATCTGATGCCCTGAGTATTATTTTATTTCCCCAGATGTAAATTTTCCCACCAATAAAATGATAGGGTTGAACTACATCATTAAGATGCCACCTTCCTAAATTGTGAAGGCAAAATTTTAATCTGAACATGGAATGGCAACCTATAGATAGATATAAGGGAATGCACATTTTTGCCAGGAACTGAGTAAAAGGTATGTAATACTAGTCCACACCAAACTTGGCTAGAATGACTACCACAGATGAGAAAACTGAGGCTCAGAGGTGAGGTAAATTTGCCTAAAATCACTGACAGTATGTGACAGGGTTTAAATAAAGGCCTATTTGTTACTTTCTTTTTTCTATTCTACATTACCTCTTTTTTTCCTAAGTTTTTTTTTTTTTTTTATATTATTGTTAACAATACTGCAGATGTCCTCCTCCCTTTACCTGCTGCCCTCACCACGGTATTGTCTGTGCCCATGGGCTATGTATATACATATTCTTTAGCTAATCCCTTCACCTTCCTTTATCCAGTTCCCCTCCCACCCTCTACACTTTGTCATTCTGTTCTGTTTTTCTTGTTCATTAGATTCCACATATTAGTGAGATCAATGGCATTTGTCTTTCTCTGACTGGCTTATCTCACTTAGCATTTCCATCATGATTCTACCTCGGAAAAGCCAGAATATCCCTTCATAAAGTTAGTCAAGATACTATGGAGCAAGAATTAAGTCTTATAGAAGACGAACGCTCCTTTCTCTATTGTAATGAATAATTAAATGCAGGAATGGCCTAACTATTCTATCCATGTACTACAGCACTCAACTGTCCTATAACTTAGTGCCCCCAAATGTACTTAGCACCAGATATATAGTATGAAAAACTTCATTCTCATTTTTATAACCCTCACTGCGTCGGTCCAGAAATGAATTTGTGTGACCAGGAATCATAAGAATTTTTCAGGGTTAACATCGGTATAAAGAGCATTCTACTTCTTTTCATTCCTTTCATAAAATAATACATCTCAATGTAATTGAGCACCTATGTAGTACACTAAATGTTACTAGTATTAGCAATGAGTATTCTCTAATAGTGATATGACAACTATAATCCAGAATATAAATACCACATTGGCTCTGTTACTTCATGAATTATGAAAAATGTCACAACATTTTATTAATCATAACAGCTTCTGTGTTGGTAATATTTACCAAGTGTTTCTAGTATGCCAGGCAATATGCTTTGCCTTTGAGGGAAACTCATTTATTTTTAACGATTCATTAAATCTACATTAAGACCTCTGAGGAGGGCAAGAAATTCCTCTTATCACAGGTGGAGCAACTGAGAAAGACAAAAGTAGAAAGTGTGGGAGCCAGAAATGAAAATCAACCAGTTGACTCCAGAGCCAGCAAAACTTTTAGAAACCTTGCTTTGGTACCTTGGAGAGTAATCCTTAATACCATTGGAGAGACAGAGAAAACGAAGAGATTTAACCTCTTACCCAGTGTCAAATGCATAAATAGGAAAATCAACACTCAGATCCTGAGTGAATGTTCTGACTTATTCCAGTGCATTTCCCATGGCACTAGACTGTCTCTTTAAAACTTTACATTTGTACACAACTTCCGATTTTAGAAACAAGAGCGCATTAAAACTTTGTAAGAACCCCGTGAGGGATGCACAACTCCTGATTTACACATGCTTGTAGTGAGTGATCACAACAGGTTGGGAAACTAGATACGGCATGTTTAGAGAACTGGAATTTAAATTATGCCACGGGATCTTGCTCAATCCAATTTAAAATTACAAAAATAAAACAGCGCCTTCCACATTTAAGAGGCACGGGTCAATTCCAAACCTCGTCCGTCACTGTCTTTTATCATCTTAGCATATTTCTAACAACACATCCTGGAGCAATCTTTTTTTCATCCGTATTGCAGTTTTCGCGAGTCTCTTGAGTTCCCTACCTGTCGGAACGGGGGTCTGCCTACCTCAGCACAAGATCGAAGACCATACAACGCACAGGTGTGACACTGGCGAAACGATACTTACTGTTGGCCTCGACAATGAGGAGGGGGTGAAGTCCACTGCTCGGATGCCCCAGGCAGTACGTCCCTCTTACGTTTTAGATATAGAAGCAGTCTCAATGAATGAAATAAAACCGAAGATGCCCCCGTAAATGAGAGTCCAGAACGAAAATAAGGAGAAGTAAAGCGAAGGACCAAGATGGGCCTGGAACAGCGAGGGTGCGAGGCCGGCAGGGGGAAGGGATGCCCAGGCGTGGGCCGCTCCCCAGCCACAGAAAAGGACCTGTCTCCGGGGCGGCCACAGCGGCGGCCGTTGGTCCCGGCACTGCCCGCGACCCTCCCCCGGCCACAGCCGGTCACTCACTCACCCCTAAGGCCGGCTACGTAGGGCCGCGGAGTTTCGATTCCCCAGCGTTCGGAAACGGGTCGCCAGGGGTCACCACGGGCTTCCGGTTTCCTCGAAGACACCGCCGCTTCCCCGGCGAAGGCCGCCGCTCCGGGTACACCGCGGAGGGGTTCCCATTGCTTTGGCCTCCGCTGCACCAGGGCCGACCAGGGGGCTGGGGCCCGGGGATCGGGAAGGAGTGGCAAGCCGGGGCAGGAGGGGCCGAGGCGCCGCCGGGAGCAGGCCCGTTACCCAGCAACACGCGCGCGAGGCCCAGGACCGCTGGCGCCGGCCCCCTCAGCACCCACTCGGGCCGCCCCGCGGCAGGGAAACGCGGCCGAGAGGGGCTGGTGGCGAGCAGCACCCGGCCGGAAGGGGGCTGCCGCGGTCCTCGCTCTCGGCGCCGGGGCCACGCCAGCAAACCGGAAGTCAGGCCCCAGGGAGCCGGAGCTTGGAGGGGTGGGGAGAGGAGGAGGTGGGCGTGGCGTACTACGTGTCCCGTGAGCCTCCGCGGCGGGCCTGGGCGGGCCGCGGCGACGCGAGGAGGGGAGGCGGAGCTGAGGAGTTGGGTAAGAGCGTTTTTCTCCGCTGCGAAGGGTGCTCGGGAGGCCTTTCACCCTTGTCGTCGAGCGCGTCCAGTTGAGGGTCCCCGAGCGTGTGTGCTGCGTGTTCGCTCCGCTTGGCAGCGCCCTCACGAGCTTACCGAGCTGACGCCTCGCGGAGGCTGGGAAACCTGTAACCTCGCGCGCGTGGAGTGTGCGGGTGGCGGGTGGGGAGTCGGGGGGCGCGCGGGGAACCGTTTACCCCCCCCCCCCCCCCCCCGCTGATTCGAACCCTTGGGCGATCATTTGAAGCAAACTCGGCGCATCGCTGAACGTCCCCTAGTTATTCCGCACACTGCTGTCTTTTAAAAGATGAAGTTGATTGCATTTAGGACAAAGCTTTGGGATTTCGGGATTGTACCGGCTGCCCTGGAATTGCTACCACCTTTGGTTTTTCCTGGATGACATTCTTGAGCTGTGGCGTTAGGAGTAATCGAAGTTGTTATATTTGGGGGTCGCAGCCAGCGGAGCCCCTCAAGCTCCAGGGCTGTTTCGGTTTAAAGGAATAAACAAGGAAACGGTCATGACAGGCACATATCCCTTATTAACCGCCAACCGGCATCAGTGACGCTCCTCGCCACTCCCTCACCTAGTGTTTTGTCCACCGAGGGCTTAAATATTGGTACAGGTGTGTGTGCTGTTGGCGATGTTTTCGCATCGCCTTGTAACTCATCAGGCCAACTGTCAGCTCATCAAAGCATGGATTCAACTCTAGGCTTCTGAAAAATTCCCAGCTGTTAGGAATAACGACCACTACTTAGTTACGGTGTGCTTAAAATATTTAAAAATCGGTATTCGTGTATTCATTTAGAAAGTTCATACGCTTCAGTGTGTCTTTGCTGGGGCATGGAAGAGACCCGTGTTTTTAACTTAGTGGACAAGAATCCTGTTTGTTTGCTTCCATAGTGCGCTGTACTAATTTAATAGTTAATTCCTGAAGTTCATCCATAGCCAATCAGGGCAGCGGAAGGGGAGAAAAATTAAAAACCAAGCGGTTTGTTTTAGTAAAATACTGAAGAATGTTAAACTAAATCGGAGTAAGTAAAGGATATGTTTAGCTTCAAAACTAAAATTACAGTTTTAGTGTAGACATTTAATAACATGGGGAAATGTTTATAATATTGCTAAAGCAGATTGTCAAGTTCTGTTCAAGATGACAGACATTTATTTCTATCTTTTTCTATTAAAACTACAATTAAAAAGTAAAGAAAAGAAAATATGCACATAACAGAAAAGGAGAGGGTTGGAGAATAATGAGTGAACAACGGATTTCGGCAAATACTCTGAGAGGAGCTGGGTGTGAGCATGTTGTCTAAGGGAGCCCAGGAGCTTCAGCACAGAGCAGGCTGGACAGGTGTCCACCATGGCGGTAGGCTCAGTCTTCCCCAGCCATCTGGGGGGGCTCTGAAGGCTCTTCATTGGTTCTCAACCTTTCTAATGCCGCGACCCTTTAATATAGTTCCTCATGTTGTGGTGACCCCCAACCATAAAATTATTTTCGTTGCTACTTAACATCTGTAATTTTGCTACTGTTATGAATCGTTATGTAAATATCTGTGTTTTCCCATGGTCTTAGGCGACCCTGCTAGCGGTTCTCAACCTGTGGGTCGCTGCTGTAGAGCCTAAGTGGTCGGCAAACTCATTAGTCAACAGAGCCAAATATCAACAGTACAACGATTGAAATTTCTTTTGAAAGCCAAATTTTTTAAACTTCTTCTAACGCCACTTCTTCAAAATAGACTCGCCCAGGCAGTGGTATTTTATGGAAGAGCCACACTCAAGGGGCCAAAGAGCCGCGTGTGGCTCGCGAGCCGCAGTTTGCCGACCACAGGCTTAAGCCCATCGGAAAACAGATTATTTACATTACGATTCATTAACAGGAGCAAAATTACAGTTATGAAGTAGCAACGAAAATAATTTTATGGTTGGGTGTCACCACAACATGAGGAACTGTATTAAAGGGTCGCGGCATTAGAAAGGTTGAGAACCACTGCAAATAGAAGGTGGAGGGGGAATATGAGGTTGTTGGAGATCTTTTATGAAATGAAGGTGCCTCCTTGTCTTTCCCATCTCATCGTGCAGAAAGACAGGCAGTCCACGGTTTCCTCCCAGGCCAAAAGAGGAGAGGCTACTCTATAGAAATTAAAAAGAAAATGGACAAACGGGTCAAAACCTTTCGTTTGTTTCTTTCCAGAGTAATAATTCCAGCTTACTCCTATATATGTCATATTTGCTTTGCAAATTAAGATGTGACATGTTGAATCATGCTTTCAGTTTTGTATTATGCAATTTAAAACTACTTCCATTTACAAATTCTTATTTCAAAACTCGTAAGTTAAAGGTTTCTTTTCTTAATATTTGTGTAGTGATTCTTGAAACAATAATTATGTAGTTACTAGAACCCAGAGTAAGAAAGTTTTCACTTTTTACTTATTAGAATTATGACACATTTTTAAAATGAGGAAAATAAATGACAACAGATAAATCATTTTGAATAACGAATTGAAATTATCTAATTAGGTTGGCTTGAGGTTCTATTTTTGTGTCTTATGATTAGAAATTTTGTGTCTTATGATTAGAAGTGGTAAACTTAGTAAAGACTGTTCTTCCACAACATTCTATCTTTAAGCAAATGAACTATGTGACTTCCAAGCTAATACAGCTTACATAAAGGTCAATTGAGAATGGCCACATGTAAAGGAGAAATAACTAAGTCAGCCTGAAATTAATACTCTCCTTGTTCAACCTACAGGTATAATTCTAGTCCGTTTATGGCACTATTACATTTGGTTGACAGTCTGAAGAGCTTAATTTTAATTATCTTTGTTGGATCAGTTATTTTCAATATACTGAATAAGCTGGATACTCACAGCCATCTAATATAGACCTAAAATATATAGATTGATTACTAAGCTTTGAAGTTGGCATTTAGCACAGTTAATCAGGTTTCTAATTATTAATATTCCCCTTGAAAAATTGTAAAGCAGAAGAATATAGTTGCTGCAAAAGATATCAGCCTTTTAGTATGAAAATGAATTATTTCTTTTCGTTCTGATTTGATTGCTGGTATTAGATGAAAACCATCAATTATATACATTATTAAAACAAAAAAAGAAAATATTTATTAAGCATCTTGGAACATTTATTAAGCTATAAGCTATCCAGTAGTATCTGTACAAACTAGTCCCTGAATGGTAAAGATAAATATGATTTTGCGCTGATAATAGACTCTTAATAAATTTCTGTTGAATCATTAAATATGGTCTACAGTTGACATAAAGGCACTGTTAATTAGATAAATGAATGAACAGTCAATGTTAAATTTATATCATAGAAAAGATTAAGGATAAATGCATTTTAAAGCTTAGAAGCCAAATAATTAAGTTGTGCACTGGTGAAAAATCATGAAGGTAAGACAAAATAATTAGAGTGCTTTCATTTTGCATTGGATTCTGCATATTTTAATTTTTTAATGTAACTACAACTATAACTCACTTTAAAGCAGTTTAGCAACGAAGTAAAAAAATTATTGGTCTTTAGTGTACCAGGCACTGAAATGGGTTTTTTCATATGCTGTTTCATCATTAAAATTAAAATTTCATCCTATAAATTATTATTACCTTCATGTACACATGATAAAATTATGTTCAGATCATTTAACTGACTTGTCTTCACTTAAAAATATCATCGGAAATGGAGCCAGAATTTAAATCCAGAACTACAGTTATTCCATTGATACAGCCATCCTCATTGCTACATGTTTTGAATATCAACACTGGTTAGGTCCGTCTAACTCTGAGGTCCATATTATTTCATAATATTATAAATATTCAATGCCTCTCTTTGGCAAGTATGTTTTAGATGCTAACAATATAGAAATTAATCTTTCCCTAAATGGATTTTCACGATGTGATAAGTGGTATGTAGAGGGTGTAGAGACTGCAGAGGCACATAGTAGGGGCATTGACTCCTACTTAATAATTTTTCAGATTGGCTTAGACCCGTGGTTGGCAAACTGTGGCTCTCGAGCCACATGCAGCTCTTTGGCCCCTTGAGTGTGGCTCTACCACAAAATACCACGGCCTGGATGAGTCTATTTTGAAGAAGTGGCATTAGAAGAAGTTTAAGTTTTAAAAATTTGGCTCTCAAAAGAAATTTCAATCGTTGTACTGTAGATATTTGGCTCTGTTGACTAATGAGTTTGCCGACCACTGCCCTAGCCTATCGGAAAGTCTCAGGTGTGCTTTATGTGCTTCCGCAGCATTTTGTAGTTGTCTTATAATAGTACTTAATATTACTTGAGGAGAGGCATCTTGTCTTTGCCTGAGCATTGTCTGGATCATATCAAACCCTCAAGAATTTCTTTTTTTTTAAATATATTTTTATTGATTTCAGAGAGGAAGGAAGAGGGTGAGAGAAACAGAAACATCAATGATGAGAGGGTATCTTTGATTGGCTGCCTCCTGCACGTTCCACACTGGGGATCAAGCGGGCAACTACGGGCATGTGCCCTGACCAGGACTGGAACCGTGACCTCAATCACTGAACCATGCCAGCTGGGCAATCAAGAAATATTTCTTCCTTTTTTTTTTCTTTTTTTTAAAAAAAAGTATTTCAAAACAAAGAAACAATGGTCTGAAACTGCAGCAAATAAATGAGAGAACAATTTTAGATAAGCTTTTAGGTATTGAGGTGAAAAGGGATGGAGATTTTCTTGTAGGAGGAAAGTTTATCTTTTGAGAATGAAGAAGATAGCCTGAGATTTATAAAGGTTTCGAATAATCACTAAGGGTACAAGAGGAAAAAGAGAAGATGAGTGTGGAATGGCTGCTTTGGAAGACTATTTCTAGAAGAAAAGATGTTTAGTTTTACAAGCCAAAGACATACTGAAGTAGAGAGGGTTGCTGTATTTGCAGAGCTAGGTTCTCCAATTCTCAGTTTAGTGACAGTAAATGATGAAATGACTTTCAGGGCTGTTTGCAGTTACGTGAGACTACAGAAGACTTTCACAGTGGCTGAGTGCTACTTGTGAAAAGAAAGAAAAAGCTGCTGGCAGGATAAAAAAAAATCAAAACAAAAACTGGAATCATGTGGTAGATACAAGGGCAGGACCCAGCCTGAACTCTCTGTATTGACACCAAAGAAAGTGAAAAGTTTATCTGGAAACAGGATAAAGAAGCAACCAGATCAGTGAACTGTGAGAAGAATTTCAGCCTCACGATTCTGATGCCCAGGGTACCACCTCAAGTACTTCTCTAGCCCCATCTCCTATTGCAGTTACCAGTCAGATGGTGGCTCTCATGCAGATGGCTTCCGGTTCTAATAAGAACACCTGTCTTTATCATTTAACCTCACATGTTGGAAAAGGCAGAAAATATGTTGTGGGTTTATCTTAAAAGGCAATTTGGGGAAATCCTTTTAAACCTTGCTGCAGCAATAAGAAAGCAGTGTCTGAGAAGCTGAAGGAACAGCGGGGAGAGCCTCTAACCATTTCCACTGAGGAGTAGTGCCTGAGGTTTATATAGAAGAGGAACCAAATTTTGGAAAAGTGGTTGCATTAGTTCACCAAAGCTACCATCCTATCTAATAAAGAGGGAATATGCTAATTGACCATCACACCCTCACAAAGGTGGTGGCGCCCACAGCCAATAAGGAGGGGATGTGCTAATTGACTGTCATACCCTCAAAGATGGCGGCGCCCATAGCCACAAGATGGCGGCGCTCAGCCCCCCAGCCGCCCAGGGCCGGCCCAAGGCACAGGCAAGTCTCAGATGGCAGCTGCCCAGTTGCCCAGGGCGGGCCCGAGGCGCAGACAAGACTCAGATGGCGGCTGCCCAGCCGCCCAGGGCCACCCGTGGCTCAGGTAACCAGGGCCGGCCGAGGCTTGCGCTGCTGGCAGTGACAGCAGCAGATGGGTGATGGGGGTATTGCCTTCCCCTGATCGCCAGGTCGCCTCCCTCCCCTCAGGGCTCCCGGACTGTGAGGGGGCAGGCCAGGCTGAGGGACTCTCCCCTTCAGTGCATGAATTTTCATGCACCGGGCCTCTAGTAACAAAATAATACAGACTAAGTGGTTTAAACAGAAATTTATTTTCTCACAGTTTTGGAGGCTAGAAGTCAAAGCAAGGTGTCCTTAGGGTTGGCTCTTTCTGAGATCCTTGAGTTAAGGATGTGTTCCAGGCCTCTCTCCTTGGCTTATAGATGGTTGTCTTGCACCTGGGTCTTCACATCATCTTCTGTCTGCAGGTTTCTATGTCGAGATTTTCTCCTCTGATAAGGACACCAGTGATATTGAATTAAAACCTGCCCTGATGATTTCATTTTAATTTAATTACCTCTTTAGATACCCTGTCTCCAAATATAGTTAAATTCTGAGGTACTGGGGTACCTCATTGCCTATATTTGTTTTCCTGATAAATATAAATTTGTAGTAACTTGGTCACATAGCCTTGTCACTGGAAGTATTAATAATTTTGAATTACGGTTTTGCCAAGGTTCTAATCACTCAAACCTTTACTACTGAAACATACAGGACAGACTAAGCTTTCTAGTGTCAACACCTTGAAGGAGAAAGTAATTCCTAAATATACAAAGAAGTAACTTGACTATCTGTGTTGCATCCTGTGTTACCTCCCTGTGTGTTAATATTTGATAAGGTGTTTAATTTATATGAGTCTTCTAAAGCAGAACCAAAGGTCCTCTTTGGGAAAACTTTCAAGGTAAGAGATCTTGTAGGAATATACCAAAGTACTACCATGCAGTAGCTAATACACTCTATTAAAATGTTACACTATATGAAAAATAAATTGTGTAGGTTGTCATGATGACACAGCACAAAGGTTAATGCTTCTTGGGGTACATTTCTTAGAGGGTTTACCACATATGTAAATAGTTGGATTTTGTTTATATTATATGACTGATGATTTCACTGAAAACCTGCACAATTTACTTTTAGCTCTGGATTCAGTTGACCATTGTGTGAAGTATTTACCTGTATACAGTGTGGGCATTTGGTTTGTTTTAACCTATTAGGATTTTTTTTTCATTTCATATTAAATAAAATTTCTGGAAGAAAAAGGTGTGTATTAATGCTGAGTGGGTTGGTTTTAGGGTGGATCTTTTAGTCAGGCTTTTGAAACATTGCAATATTAAGTGATTAGTGAATCCTGAGTGTGAAGCTCTTTAGTTCTAAAGCCTTTATTAAAAGCCTCCCTCAGCCCTAACCAGTTTGGCTCAGTAGATAGAGCATCAGCCTGCAGACTCAAGGGTCCCAGGTTCGATTCCGGTCAAGGGCATGTACCTTGGTTGCAGGCACATACCCAGTAGGGGGTGTGCAGAAGGCAGCTGATTGATGTTTCTCTCTCATCAATATTTCTAACTCTCTCTCCCTCTCCCTTTCTCTCTGTAAAAATCAATAAAATATATTTAATAAATAAATAAATGCCTCTCTCATTTGAGCCCAAACCAATGTATTGTCATTGTCACTTTTCTAAAAGTTCAGGAACGAAACATCACCAGTTCAGAGTTTTTATAATAAGGAAAAAACATTTTGCCTACCTTATTAAAATGTGACTCGATGCTGATTTTTAAAACTGGCTTCTAAAAATTGGATAGTCTAAATAACAGTAAGCAATTAATCATTGTTATGGGTATCCTGTAATTTTATACTTATTAGTCTAAAATTAAAATTCTATACTTTTGGAAAAACCTACTTACCACATGCCACCATATACACAAACTACATAGTGAGTTGGGTGGGATCTCTCCTTAGACTTTGATATGTATAAGAGTCTTAGTCATTATCTCTCTCATGAGCCTTATTTGAATACTAGGTGTACAGGTTAATAATGCGGATTTTTTTTTAATAGATGGAGTTACACGTATGTTGATATATATGGGTTTGATATGTATGCTATTTTGTTGTATTGACAAGCTTCAAAACTTTATATGTCAAATTTTCTGAAGGTGTTAACATCATAAATATTTTTACGCCTTAAAAATGTTGAATTTCAAGCTCGAAAAAAGAGCATTTGTGGGAAGTTATAATTCATAATTTTGAAGAAAAGTGCTGCTGAATACTTCGGGAAGCTTGTGGTGAACATGCTCCATCTCAAGATACTTGTGAATCCTGGACTAAATACTTTAAAAGTGATGATTTTGATGTGAAAGACAAAGAATGTCTAGGTCAACTGAAAAAGTTTGAAGACCAATAATTACAAGCATTACTGGATGAAGATGTGTGTCAAACTCAAAAACAACTTGCAGAAAGATTAAACGTTGCTCAGCAAACAATTTTTGATCGTTTACAAGCAATGGGAAAGATTTTAAAGGAAGGAAAATGGGTGCCACATCAACTGACCGAAAAGACAAATGGAAAACCGAAAAGTCATCAGTAAAATGTTGCTTCAACAGCACAAAAGAAAGTCTTTTTTGCATCAAATTGTGACTGGCGATGAAAAGTGGATTTATTTTGAGAATCCCAAATGCACAAAATCATGGGTTGACCCAGGTGAACCATCAACATCGATTGCAAGGCCAAATCACTCTGAGTTTGGTGGGATCAGGAAGGTGTGGTGTATTATGAGCTACTAAAACCAGGTGAAACCATTAATACTGATTGCTACTGACAACAAATAATCAATTTGAACCACACTTTGATCGTGAAATGACCAGAATATTCCAGAAGACACAGCAAAGTAATTTTGCTTCATGATGACATCATAAATATTTTTTAAATATAGCGCCATCACACACTATAAAACCAGTTAAAGACACGCTAAAAGATCTTGCCTGGGAAGTATTAACCCACCCGCTGTATTCACCAGACCTTGCTCCTTCAGATTACCACTTGTTCCGATCGTGGCACACGCACTTTCTGAGCAGCACTTCAAAACGTATGAAGAAATGGAAAATTGGGTCTCTGAATGGTTTGCCTCAAAATAAGAAAAGTTCTATTGTGATGGTATCCACAAATTACCTGAAAGATGGGGAAATGTGTAGCTAGCAATGGACACTACTTCGAATAAAGCACTTGATGTTTTTCTTAAAATTATCATTTTTCTTTGATTACAAAATCCGCTCTTATTAACCGGTACATCTAGTATTATTTTGTACATTTTGGCTAGTATTGATGATAGAATATACTACAATATGGATTATCTCTCTGTCTGTATTTCTTTTTTACTATACCCACTCATAGTTGTCTTTTCTGCCTCCCCCCTTTCTTTGGTCAAGGAATGTATTACGTAGTCATATACTTTGTATTAATATATTTGAAATCACAAGTCTGTTTTATGCTTTTATATTGTTAGATTCTGATTATCAGACTTTTACTAGGATATTAAATAGATTTAGTCTCATTATAAAATTTAAAGACTGTAAACAAAAGCAACCTTGAGGCTTCCCTGCTTTCCTGAAGCTCTTCTACTGAGTACATTCACTTCATACTTTAAGGTATTTCTGAATATTGATTCATATGTCTGTATATTGAAAATATTTCATCCTTGTATATTTCTTGCCTTTCAACTTATTTTATGGAGTTTTTATAGTTTATTTACACAGAATCTCAACATGTTCGAGTTTATCAATCTTCTATGGCTTTTGTGTTTTACATACAAATACATTTCTATTTCAGTGTTACATATGTTATTTTATATATTTTTCCATTATTATTTAGTCCCTATGAAGTTTTTCTTTATATAAATGGTGTGAGATTGAGATTTTATTTTTTGTTGTAAAAATCATGAATGAATATTGATTTTCTCACATGCTTTTGGGGTGGCAAATGTTAATATTAAATGGTTTTCCTTCTTTAATCTGTAAAGTGGCATGCCATGCAAACAGTGCAGGTGGCCAAGCAGCATACCTTTCAGCCCTGCTGGAGCAGCATTTCTTAGAGCTCACAGACAGGGATCAGTAGCTCAGTGGATGAATCTCCTTTGCCTCATTCCACCTGAATCAAAACATAGAGATTTAATAAGGCCTATGACAAACTTCATTGTGAAAGGACTTTGACCATGAGCTATGGAGCTTTTAATGAATATTAGAGAAATACCAGCTACTTCCTTAGCATGACCAGGGACCAGAATACAATCTATCCTATATAATAAAAGGCTAATATGCAAATCAACTGAATAGCAGAATGACCAGTCACTATGATATGCACTGACCACCAGGGGCAGATGCTCAATGCAGGCTGCCCCCTGGTGGTTAGTACGCTCCCATGGGGAGCGCCGCTCAGCCAGAAGCCGGGCTCATGGCTGGCAAGCGCAGTGGTGGTGGCGGGAGCCTCTCCCACCTCTGTGGCAGTGCTAAGGATGTCCGACTGATGGCTTAGGCCTGCTCCCGGAGGGCAGGCCTAAGCCATCATTCGGACATCCCCCGAGGCTCCCAGACTGTGAGAGGGCTCAGCCCAGGCTGAGGGCTCCCCTCCCCCGAGTGCATGAATTTTGTGCACTGGGCCTGTAGTATCCTATCTAATAATAGACAAATATGCAAATTGACCATACCTCCGACACACCCAAGAGCCACACCCACCATCCAATCAGAGCGAGTATGCAAATTAACCCAAACCAAGATGGCTACAGCCACAGAGAGCAAGGTTTCCTAGGTAACAGAGGAAGCCAAGCTTTCAGCCTGCCCTGGCCAGGCCTAAGCCTCCACTCAAGCTACAAAGTTTCAATTATAGAAAGTAAACAAATTCAAACAAATGGTGGCAGGATGGAGCTTGAGAGAGCAGGCCAGGGTTGCCGCCGGCAACAGGGGAAGCAAAGCTTTCCGCACACCCTGGCCGGGCCCACCCGCTTAAGGCAACAAAGTTTCAATTATAACCCCAACACAAATGGCTGTCCGCCTCAGAGGGAGCCCCAGGCTTGACTCCGCTCCAGGCTACAAAGTTTCAATTGTAGAAGGAAAATAAATTCCAGATACCAGGGCCTCCACTTGGGTTGCCAGGGGGCGTGGCCAGCCTGCAAACCACCACAGGCCCCTCGCTCAGGCCGCCCCAAGCCCCAAGGGAACCCCCACCTGATCCGGAATGCCCTTCAGGGCAAACCAGCTGGCCCCCACCCGTGCACCAGGCCTCTATCCTATCTAATAAAAGAGTAATATGCAGATTGATCATCACTGCAACACACAATATAACTGCCCCTATGTGGTAAAGATCCTGCCCCCATGTGGACACAAGATGGCCACCACAAGATGGCCAGCAGGAGAGGGCAGTTGGGAGGCACCCGGCCTGCAAGGGAGGGTAGTTGAGAGGGACCAGGCCTGCAAGGGAGGGCAATTGGAGGTGATCAACCCTGCAGGAGAGGGCAGTTAGGGGTGACCAGGCCGGCAGAGGAGGGAAGTTGGGGGCAAACAGGCTGGCAGCGGAGTGGTTAGGGGGTGATCAGGCTGGCAGGCAGAAGTGGTTAGGGGCAATCAGGAAGGCAGGCAGGCAAGCAGTTGGGAGCCAGCAGTCCTGGATTGTGAGAGGGATGTCCGACTGCCCTTGAGGGGTCCCATATTGGAGAGGGTACAGGCTGGGCTGAGGGACAACCCCCCTCTGTGCACGAATTTCGTGCACCGGGCCTCTAGTATATATATAAAAGCCTAAGTGACTATTATAATCAGATAGCTGGACAACCGGCCAGTAGCTATGATGTGCACTGACCACCAGGGAGCAGATGCTCAGTGCAGGAATTGCCTCCTAGTGGTCAGTGCGCTCCCACAGCCAACCTCCCACACCCGGCCAAGCTCCCACAGTCCCTCCCCCTCAGCCAGCCCTGATCAGGACTGGGACTGGGCAAGACAGCCCCAATCACTGGCTAGGCTAAGGGACCCCACCCATGCACGAATTCGTGCACCAGGCCTCTAGTCTTACCTTATAATAGACAAATATGCAAATTGACCGCACCTTCGCTATGCCCAAGCCACGCCCACCAACCATGCCCACCAGGAAACCTTTGCAGGGACGTTGGGGTGTGGCGGAGCCCAAGGCCAGGAAAGCGGGGAGCCTGCACGGATTGCAGGCAACGACCAGGGGGTCGGCTCCTACGATCCGTAGCAGGGACGCTGGGTGCGGCCGAGCCCAAGGCCGGGAAAGCCTCGGGCGGAGGCTTTCCCGGCCTTGGGCACCAGCGGGGAGCCTGCACGGATCGCAGGAAACCACTGGGGGTCGGCTCCTGCGATCCTTAGCAGGGATGTTGGGTGTGGCCGAGCCCAAGGCCACCGCCCGGGGCCAAGCCCCGATCCTGAAAGAAGGCAGAAGGCGGGCACAGCCAAGGCCTGGGTCCCCGGTGCCGGCAGAAAACTGGTGCAAGCAGCCAGGTGAATGAAGGTCTATTGCACGAATCTTCGTGCAAACGGGCTACTAGTAGTAATATAATGTGGCAGAACTTTGATCCCAGCACAATTCTGAGAGCATGGCATTTGAGGTTGATGGGCAGTCCCAGCCCAACTAAAATCTAAGCCTTGTGATTACAGTTAGCTTCAAGATGTTGCACATTAGTAGTGCGATTGCAACACAGTAAGCCACATCAGTATACATGATTTGGCTAGCACCAGCCCCATGCTGGCATAATGGGAGGTGGAGGTGGCACTGAGATCCAAACATTGTTGGCCGTAGTTAACTTCCATGGACCTTTGTAGGACGTCACATTTGGGAGGCCATCTTTCAGGGGACCAGTCTTGGACTCATTAATTACTTCTCATTGCATATTTGGCCATGATTAATTTTTCTCTAACAGATCTGATTCATTTCACAGATCTGATCTGCTTTAGCTAGGGTTTTTAAAAGTTTACTTTTTAAAATGAGATTAACATAGTCTTTGTTTTCTTATGCTCAAAAGGAAACTAAAATTTTCTTTTGAGTTAAATATATACAAGGTATCCTCTAGTAATTTAAAAATTTTAAAGTCCTATAGTTATATATCTAATATGACTTATTCCTGAATTTTTTCTTTTAAGGAACCAGGTTTTGGTTTTACTGATTGTTATGTGCCCCTAAATTCATATGTTGAATAGTGTAAGAGAATGTCAAATAATTCTTTATCATTTTAAAATTGTAAGTATATTATTTTTAAACTTTGCTAGGTTGATATGCGACTTCTTCAGATCCATCCCAGTGGAACCCCTATCTCCTTTTGCTATTATAGACCTCACCTTTCTTCTCTGTAGTATTTTTTCTCCTTCATAAAATCTTTCTAAGAATAATTTTTTAAAATCCCCCCTCTGGGAGTACAGCAAAACTTTCAAACTTGACTGTCCTTGCTACAGATGCATTTTTATTACTATTACTGTTCACTATTATATTTATTTATTTTTAAAAATCATCCTTTCAACCTCTCTATGAAATAATAATTTTGCAGATAAAATTACAAGACTTTAAATGACTCTCAAAGTTATACAGCCAATAATTGGGAGAATATGGACTCGAATTTATATCTGCTATCATTAATTGTCTTGAAGATTGTGATAAAAGCATCTTTCATGAGAGATGCTGGAATCTATCAGTCTGAAGGCTCCGGATGGGGATTGAAGGTGATGAAGAGTGCCTCATTTTAATGACTGGCAAGAAATACACCTTGTAGACTAATATGATTGCCTACGTAAGGGAGATTACATATTGAACCAAAGACAGAATAAACACTGAAAACCAACACTTACTGCAAAGCAAATAAAGTTTAGCAAGTCTTCAGAGCTAACAAGACTAACACAGTGATGAAAGGGGGGCTGATGAAATTTAAACTCTGATATGTGGCTAAAAGAACATAGAGGAGCTGATAATCCAGTGCAGGGAGAAGAGATTTTTGAAGAAAAATAGCCAGAATGCATCAATCATGAACCATTAAAGCAGGACAACTTTTCAGAGGTCATCTAGCTCTACTCTCCTTAGTTTACAGACGGGAACATTGAGGCCTTCTGAAAATTACACAGCTGGAAAGTTTCATAACCAAGATTAGAAACTATATTTTTTTATTCCAAGTATTCATCCTTTCCTACTGTCTCTTGACTATTATAAAATGTTAATTTATAACATTAAAATTAATTCAAGTTCTCTTTGAAAGTAGGCGGGTTTAGTAATTTTAAATTTTAAATTTAGTAAAATTTTAAAAATATGATCTTATTGATTTTTAGAGAGAGAGAAAGGAAGAGGGATAGAGAGAACCATCGACGAGAAAGAAACATCGATTGGCTGCCTGCTGCATGCCCCCCACTGGGAATGGAACTCATGACCTCTTGATTCCTGGGTTGATGCTCAACTGCTGGGCCACACATTGGTTACAGGTGAGATATTATCTAGAAAATAGAAGTGATTGAAATTGAAATTATAAGGCTGAAATGCTCCAACTTTGAATACAACAATACAGATACCATTACTTTCTCAAACCTAGAGGAGTTGTATTGTCTGGGATAGCCTGTGGTTAAAAATGGATTACTTCCTATAACAACAATGTTGGAGAGCAAAAGAATAATGACAATTTTGTTTGTTTGGAAGAACAGTCATTTTTCTCATTCACATACAAACAATAAAAACAATTTCTATTATAAGTAGCCATTTATCTTCATTCCTCGTCTGTATGTATTTATTCACACAGTCTCATTAAATTCTGATATTGTTCAGAACTCCTTGGGTATGTTGTAATTTTACCATCTGGGATGCATCAGTCATAAAATGTATATACATTGTAATAAAAACTGATGCTTCACAAGAATTCACATTGGCTGTACTCCATCTTAAAGACCTTTGTTCTGTTGAACAATGGAACTATGTAATATTTCTATTCAAGAAAAATTGATCTTATTTTTTTTTCAGGCTCTGCTATAACATTCTAAAATAACATTCATGAAATACAAAAATCTTTGGAGAATTTATGTAAAATCTATATGGAATTTTCTTATTTTCTTCTTTAGCTCATGATTTTCACTTTAATACTACAAATTATATATAATGATTATACTGTATTAAGTTGTCTAGAACTGTTTAATGGAGTTCTGCAGACCTTGGTGGTTTCTTTAATAAATTCAATTTAACTAGTAATGCATTGTAATGTATTGTTACAAATAAAAATTGCTCACTAATCCCTTCCCCATCTGTTAGAATATTTATTCAGTTCCAGATGCTTCACAGAAGTATAGGAGAAATTGAACAAAATTAGGTAAGTGATATGAAAAATCCCTGCATGTAAAGCATTTTTTTAGGCATTTTGGAGTCAATATAAAAAGGGCAATTTTTCTATCATCAATTCATTCATTGCTGGCAACACACAAATAATACGTCTTCTATCAGATAGCTTACAGTCCAGTGATAGGAAGTAGTCAGTACACATCACTATAATATGAAGCAGAATGTTATACATACCAGAAGTTAAGAGGACACGAAGGTCAAGCAGGGAGAAATTGCAGCTGGTTGGGGATATCCAGGAAAACTTCTTAAAAGAGATGGTATTTGAGGTAGATTTTAAAAGTGGAAAATTTACAGATTATGATAGAGTAAGGTGTATAACATGAGCAAAGACATACTAGTAGAGACAGAACACATTGGATATATTAAGGATATGTCAAATAATGTAAGTTGATGCAGTTTGAAAGCTTAAGAAAGTAATGCAACCATTTAATGAGCACCTACTATGTGCTTTGCTTCTTGGTTCATGCCATACATGCATTATTTTAGTGAACATCCAGAACACTCTATGAGGTAGTATTCCCACTTTCCGGGTAAAAATATCTTAAATGGTTTGCCCAAGGCCACACAGCTATTCAGTAGATATTCTTAGATCTTAATGTAGGTCTGACTGGCATAAAACCCATACTATTAACCTCTACATTATAGAGTTGCTCCATTTTATGAGGAATAGTTTATATAATACAATCTTTACAAGAAATGCTAAAAATTTTCTTCAAGCATAAATGAAAGAATGCTAATCAGTAATATGAAAACATGAAAGTATAAAACTCATTTGTAAAGGTCAAATTCAGAATATTATGTAATGGTGATGTGTAAATAACATATTACTCTCATAAATGTTAAAAGACAAGTATTTTGTCTAGCTACAAAACATTTTAATGCATACACAACATAAAAATATGTACATTGTGATATCAAAAACAAAATGTGGGGGAAAGTAAATGTGTAGAGCTTTTGTATGCCATTGAAGTTATCAGCTTAGGATGGACTATAGAATGTTTTATGTAAACTTCATGGTCACTACAATGCAAAAGTTTATACTGGATATACAAAAGATAATGAGAAAGGAATCAAAAAATACCACTACAGAAAATCACAAAGCATGAGAGCAACAGAAGAAAAAAGGAACAAAGGATCTACACACCCAGAAAAGAATTAAAAGGTTAATAGCCCTTTTTTATTAAAAAAACCTAGAGGCCCAGTGCATGAAATTCATGCATAGGAGGGGGGTCCCCTCAGCCCAGCCTGCACCCTCTCCAATCTGGGACCCCTTGGGGGATGTACAGCAGTCGGACATCCCTCTCACAATCCAGGACCACTGGCTCCTAACTGCTCACCTGCCTGCCTGCCTGATCATTCCTAACTGCCCCCCACTGCTGGCCTGGTCGCCCCCAACTGCCCCCCCCCTCCGCCAGCCTGATCACCCCCAACTGCCCCCCTGCCGGCCTGGTTACCCCCAACTGCCCACCTGCCGGCCTGGTCACCCCACGTAGCCTACTGTTCAGTCGTTTGGTAGTCCCTCACTAACTCCCCTGCTGGCCTGGTCACCCCACACAGCCTGGTGTTCAGTTGTTTGGTTGTCCCTCACTAACCCCCATGCCGGCCTTGTTGCCCCACGCAGCCTGCTGTTCAGTCATTACTGTTACAGTGATGGCGTCCTAGACAATTTGCATATTCCACTATTATTAGTATAGATACTCTAAATGTAAATGGACTAATTCTCTAATCATACACTGAAAGTGAAAGGATGAAAAATAATATTCCATGCAAATGGAAACCAAAAGAGAGCAGAGGTTACTATACTAAATATCAGAAAAAATAGAATTTAAGTAAAAACTTGAAAAAAAGTCAAGGTTATTATATAACTAGGGGCCCAGTGCACAAATTTGTGCACCTTGAAAGAAACTGTGGGTCATGAGGCTGCAGTGGGCACAGGGACAGGTCTCGGCCCATCCTCCGCGCCCCCGCCCAGCCCCTCCCGCCATGGCCCCCCGGTCCCCAGTCTGCTGGCAGCCCCACTCCCGCCGCCACCACTCCCACATGTTGATGATGCTGGTCCCACTCGCACCTGCTGATGGTGCAAAGCGATTAGGGTCGGCACCGGTAGCGGGTGCAAGCGGCGGATGCTGCCCCAATTGCCCTCGGGAGCAGGAGGAGATGGAGAAGCCCTGAAGGGCAATTGGGGCCAGCATCCACTGCTTACACCTGCTACCGGTGCCTGGAACCAGCCCCAATTACTCGGTGCCGGCACTGGGCTCCAGCACTGGCAATGGGTGCAAGTGGGGCTAGCACCAGCAGCAGGTGCAAGTGCTGGGCATGACCGTGGTGCACAGGAGCAAAGAATTTTCAGTAACCACCAGAGGCTCGCCCCAATGACAGCGACTAGCGCCCCACCTTGGTCTGGCACCCCCGCTCACCTCCACCATCCCACCACGGCCAATGCCCACCATGTTCTGCGCTCTGCCGCCTGCTGCTGACACCATGTTCTGCACACCCCCCCCTGGTGGTCAGCGCACGTCATAGTGACTGGTTGTTCAGTTCTGCCATTCGGTCTATTTGTGTATTATGTTATTTATAGATAGATGATAAAGGTGTTAATTTAGCAATAGGATTGAAAATGTTTAATCATCCTGTATTGGAGCATCAAAATAAAGAAGCTAATATTAATGGGAGAAATAGATAGCAATATAATAATGGGGGATTTCAATACACCCCTATCAACAATAGGTAGATCACTCAGACAAAATCAATACAGGACCATTTGACTTAAACTACACTTTAGATGAAAAGAATCTAACATATAGAGAACATTCAATAGTAGAAGAATACATATTCTCAGATGTACATGCAATGGTCCTCAGGATAGATCATATGTTAGGCCAAAAACCAGCCTTAACAAATATTAGAACATTGAAATGATATCAATCATCTTTTATCACCACAATGGTATTAAACTAGAAATCAATAACAGGAGAGAAACTGGAAAATTTTTCTTTGGATGCATCCACATGAGTAGAATTAGTAGGTCAAAAATTGTGAATTGTATCAATTGTAACATATTGGCAGTTTTTTTCTAAAGCTATTTGTAGTTATCCTGGAAAGGCATATAAGTGAGTTTCAAAACATATAATTAAATCATGAGTTAAGAGCTTTTTTAAATGGTGCATATTCTTGGCTAGTAGTGTTCTACTAACTCATTAATATAGCATATCTAAGTTTTTTTAATTTAAAAAATAGATTCTGCATTGCAAAATAAGATGCTAATATTTTACTTGTATTTTATTAATTACAGTAATTATTAGTTTAACTATATTTTAGTAGTATGCACATAACAATTATTGTTGAAGCTAAAAATTGAGACCTTAATCATACAATGCTAACTTTTCTTATAAGTTTAACATTTTTATAATAAGAAAGCTCTGAGAAATGTTCTTTTTCAAATCACTTACATTAATAAAAGGTAAAATTATACATGCAAAATTTTTTTAATTTTCTTAAAGCATTTCACATTTTCTATGATGACATGTTTTTCTGCATTTGATTTTCTTCAGAATTAGAAAAAAAATGGGCTTATCAAGTCATGCTATAATATATACCCAGAGGCAGTACTGCTTAGTAGGTCATATCACTGAATTTGGAACCACACTGCCTTCATCTTAATTCTACTCTACCATATATAAGCTCTGGAACCTTAAATAAATTACCTTTCTTTGCTTCAGTTTTTTCTTTAAAATTATTTCTTTAAAAATGGTTATACTAAGGTTGTTGGGAAGACTATATAAGTTGTGTGCATGAGTAACTTAGAATGATTCCTGGATCATAGCATTCAATAAGGCTTAACTATTTTTTATGGCAAAAGTATTGGATATCTACCAGATGTGTGTGATATAGTAGATTAATAGATATTAACCTCTAGTCTTCTGCTCCATCATACTGTTCTTGTTTTTAATTTTGGAGCATTTTGTGCCCAAAGGAATTGATGCATCTATTTTGTTTCTGGGTAAGTGAAAACACAACATGCTCAACATGTATAATCTTTATAGGATAGAGAGTAGGTGGCAAAGATGATATTTAAAGAGCTATTTCTCGGATTTTGGATTGAACTTTTCTTATATTCTTGAATCTTTATTCTTTTATTTTCCTCTTATTTTCCAGATTAAATTCATTTATGGAAAAAGAAAAACTTGACAGTAAGATAATAGTAGACTGTCTTAACACTGCAATGGATTCCTCCGTGGAAAACAATACATATATAAACAAAATGTGGGTTCAATGTGAAAGTTGTTTGAAATGGAGGTTGTTGTCAAGTGAGGATGCAGCCAGAGTTGATCACAATGAATCATGGTATTGCTACATGAACACTGATTCAAAATATAATAAGTGCTCTATTTCTGAAGAAGATTTTCCTGAAGAGTCTCAGTTTCATCGAAGTGGATTTAAGATTGTCTATTCACAGCTACCTGTTGGTAGCCTGGTTTTGGTAACATTGAAGAACTGGCCAAGGTAAGATTTTTGCTATCTTATATAATCCTATATAATAAAAGGCTAATATGCAAATCGACCAAATGGCGGAACAACCGGTCGCTGTGATGCGCACTGACCACTAGGGGGCAGACGCTCAACACAGGAGCTGCCCACTGGTGGTCAGTACGCTCCCACAGGGGGAGCACTGCTCAGCCAGAGAAGCCCTGAGCCAGGCAGGGTGATGGCGGGAGCACTAAGGATGTCCCACTACCGGTTGAAGCCCAAGGGCTCCCAGATTGCGAGAAGGCGCAGGCCGGGCTAAGGGGACACTCCCTCCCCCCGCCCCCCCAGTGCACTATCATTTATCTTTTTTCTTTTCTGACTCCGACTTTTAAAATCTGTCCCTAGTACACAACTATACTTGATTTTCATTATGGCTCCTACAGTTCACTCACACATCCTCTTTCCTTCTTTAACTCTGCTCTCTACTGACTCCTTTATAAAGTTCTTCCCTCCCTCCTTCCCTTCCTAAAACTACCATTGGGGTGGGGGCGCGTTAACCCCCAGCCAAGGGCTCAGCCCTGGCCAAGTGTTTGCCGCCCCCCGCTTCCTCAGCCTCCCTGCCGCTGTCCTACTCCCATTCCCTGCCTGGGACACCTGGCCCAGCAAGGATGGCCGAGGCCCACGCAGCCCGGGCACTGCTGCCCTGAAGCAGGAGCACCTCTGCCCAGAAGGCCTCGGACCGTCCTCCACTCTGTCCTGGACCCGTGGGCACCGCCAACAGCCACCACCACCCTCCTCCCGCGTCTGGGCGGGGCTCCCTGCTCAGCGCCACCTGCACCCTGCCCCTCGCTGGGCACACCTGCTCTGCCAACCCCTCTTCCTCCCCCCACCTCCCACAGTCGCCACCCACTTCTGCGTGCAGTTTCCTTCCCTTTTCCATTCCCTCATCTTTTTCTTGTTCCCTTTCTGTATTTCTGTTTCTCCTCTCGGCCTGTCTGCATGCAGTCCTGCCTTCTCTCCCTCTCCTTTCTTAGCCCCTCCTATTGTATGCTATCCTGCCCCAGGCCTTGCAGCTGCCTGAGCAGAGGGTGGGGACACAGCCTGCTGATCCAGTGGTGATGTGATGCTGTAACAGACAAATTTGCATATTCCTCTATTATTAGATTTGATTTTTCTCCTCCCCCTCTTTCTTCCTCCTCCCCCTCCTGTTCCTTCTTCCTCTTCCTCTCCCTTTTTCCCCTCTCCTCCCCCTCTTCTCCTTTTTTGTCTTCTTCTTCTTTAGATTTTTGTGTATTTACTATTGTCTACTTCAATGTTTCCCATTCCGGGTTTATTTTTTCCAAGAATGTAACGTGCAGTATATAGTTTCAAGTCTTTTTTTTTTCAATTACTTTTTAAAAATTATAAGTATTTATCCTGTTACATTGTTTTGATTTTCTTATTTTGGGGCTTATATATATTACTTATGGTAGATCTTTGTTTATCGTTGGTATTTTTTCTTCAACTCTTTTCATCTTTAAAATTTTAATTATTTTTTATTTTCCATCTTTTATCTTTCTGAAGGTATTATCAATTGAACTTAATGTCTTTTGTGTTTTTTCCAGGGTAGTCTTTATTGAAAAATTTTAAAATGTTTTTATGAGTTTTGTCACCTGTCTGTTCAAATCTTCCTTTTCTTCAAAACCTACTTCTTTTAGTTTTTCTAATTCTAATTTATATTTTTTCACAACCTACATTATTTTCTTAATTTGTATTAACTCAACCTTTAGTGTTGTATTCCCACTTTTATTTGTACCATCTCTTTTCTTTATTCTTATAGTCCTGCCCTATTAAACTTGGATTATACTCCCAGCAGTTTCTCCTCAGCATGAGCTTTTGCTCTGAAAAGGAGCTCTGTCCGTTAGTTTTAAGTGTTCATAGGGCCCAGGCTGCTCTAACTCTCTCAATCTTGGTCTCACAATTTTGGCTGCTGTACTCAGTTTGACTTTCCAAAGAGAACTTCTTATGGTTTTAAGGTTCTTATGCCACAAACACATCAGAACTCTGGTTGCCTGCCCCCTCCCACTTTGTTCTCTCTCATATATAGACATGCTAATAATGTGGGTCTTGTGAGTGTTGATAGTTTGTACCTGCATTTTGGTGTTCATGTGTATAGCTTATCAGTTAGTTTTGTTATAGAGGTTTTGTGTCAGCTTTTGCCTTTCTGTTATAATTGTTCTGCCTGTATTTATGGGAAAGTCAGGAGATTCTAAAACTATAACACCTTGCTGCCTTCTTCCCAGAATCCCTTGCTATTTTATATTACATTCTCTCACTTAACATTCTTAAAGCTGGGATATTCTGGCTCATGTTACCTTGTTTGCATTCATATTGAACTGTTTTGTATGAAGAATATGTTTGCTTTCATAAACTGTGGTGAGCTTATTCTAACATACACCTATCACACACACAAGAGACCTTCAAGTCATATACCTAGATTTGGGTTGATTTATGTCCCCCAAAATCACATGTTAAAACGCTAACCTCAGAATGTAACTGTATTTGGAATTAGTGCCTTTAAAAAGGCGATTAAGTTAAAATAGGCTCTTAGGGTGGGCCCTAATCTAATCTGAGTGATCCTATAGGAAGAGGAGATTTATATACACAAAGAGACACCAAGGATGCACAGAACAAATACCATATGCAGCTGCCATCTACAAGTCAGGGCGAGGTTTCAGGAGAAACCAACTCTGCTGACACATTGGTCTTGGACTTCTAGCCTCCAAAATGGTGAGAAAATTAATTTCTATTGTTTAAGCCACTCAGGTTGTGTTATTTTTCTATGGCAGCCATAACAAACTAATACATTTAATATCTTTGCAAATGTGGAAATCGCTCTGAGATTTGTACATTTTGTTACTGAGAGCTTTTCTAGGGATCAAATGTGAAATATTCTATGTGTGTGTATATATATATATACATATATGTATATATATTTGTATATCTATATATGTAAAATCCTGATATGCAAATACACTGAATGGCAGAACAACCAAACAACCAGTTGCTATCATGTGCACTGACCACCAGGGGGCACGTGGAACATGGCGGGTGTCGGCAGCAGGTGGCAGAGCGTGGAACATGGTGAGCGTCGGCACAGCGGAATGGTGGAACAGGTGAGCGTGGGCACCAGACCAAGGCAGGGTGCTGGTTGCTGTCATCCGGGCGAGCCTCTGGTGGTTACTGAAAATTCTTTGCTCCCGTGTGCCATGGTCCTGCCTGGTGCTTGCACCTGCCAATAAAATAATACTTTCTTTCCTACAGCAAACTCTATGGAAAATCAAATTATAACAGTTATATTTACCTCCACATTGTGAATTAGCACACATTTATGTACTTGTAAAAATACTTATGCAACCTCTTGCCTTTGGACTATGTCTCTCTGCTTTGAGGTGGAGATATCTGCATGTACTAGGAAGAGAAAAACTATCTCCATAATGCTTAAGCAGCCTTGATTTTTAAAAATTGCAAATATCATTGTATTCAGCTAAAAAGAGCATAGAAGTTAAAAGTAAAAGAGAATAGTGCATATCTTATTTAGTATAGTAGGACACATTGTCAAACAGATGCTAGGCTCTGTTTAGGATAACTACCTTGGGCATATTTACACAGACATACAAAGCTTTCTCATGAATCTGAAAATTAATTTATAGAAAATATATTTGCATCCTAATGTAATGCAGTAAAACAGTTTAGTAATAAAATATGTCTTTAGGTTAACAAACCAACCCAGTGACACTTTTTAGATATAGTATATAAATTTATAAATTGAGATTTCTACTAGATCCTTTCAGTATTAACAAATTATTACTTAATTTGTATTTTTTGCCTATGGATTGATATACTCAGTGTGTGTGTGTGTGTGTGTGCGCGTGTGCGTGTGTGCGTATGGATGGGAAATTTCTTCTCCCCAACAACCCCTGCAGTTAGGCACAGCCCAGAAATTTATTGGCAAATATAATGTTAGTGATGATTCCAGCTCATCTATTCTGTTTCTCATGGATTAGGAATGAGGCCCAAGTAAAATTTGCTCTCCTCTTAAACATCCAAACCACAGTTGCTAGTAGAAATAAGTCATGTACTTCTTCTCATTGGAAATAAATAAATACATGCTTAAGCTTCAATTCCTATTGAGGGCAATAGCTATCATATTAAAGATCACTTTCCTGGATAAGAAACATGTAAGCTAGCAGTTTCTTCATAATATACTAGAGGCCCGGTGCCAGAAATTCGTGCATGGATGCAGTCCCTAGGCCTGGTCGGTGATCAAAGTGTGAGCGTCTGGCATAGAAGGGCAGGTCCCAGCTGACCTCTGGGCCCTCATGTGCTCCCCTCGCCCAAGTCATCGGGCCCCTGCCTGGCTCCCTCAGTGCCTGGGATCCCGGCCACAGCCCTGCCCCCTGCCGCCACTGGTCACTGTCTGTGGGGCAGTCGGCAGGGCGATCAGGCCCCGCTGGCTCCCTCAGTGCCTGGGAACCAGGAGGCGGCCCTGCTCCCCACCACCGCTGCTGGTCACCATCTACAGGGTGGTCGGCAGGCTGATCAGGCCCCGCTCGCACCGCCTTAGCCTGGCGCTGCCTGCTTACGTGCTCCACCATCCGGCCGCAATCCCGCTCTCGTTGGAGCCCATTGGGGTTGGCAGTGCCTCCACTGCCACCTGCTGCCAGCACCACATCACCGACGCCCGCTATGTTCCGAGCACCCCCTGGTGGTCAGTGCACATCATAGTGAGCGGACAAACTCCTGGTTGAACTCCCGGTTGAGGGGACAATTTGCATATTAGGCTTTTATTATATAGGATTTGCACTTCCCCTTGAATTTACCACTTGTTCTGCCAAAGTGTTCTCCTTCCCTCCCAAGGGGATTATAAAACCAGATACCTTTTTAACCTTGTTGTTTGTACATTTTACACCCACAGATTCTAAAATTGATCATACACTTCCCTTGTAATTCTGATACACTTCCATTGGGCTGCCTACTCTTGCTTTCCCTCTCCACCTTTAAGCTTCACAATTTCTCATCAATATGAAAGTGAAAAATTGGGAAGTAGACGTGCACAATGTGCTGTCATCATTGACAGTTTTGGAACTGAAATTGAAGTCAGAGTGAGGGCAAAAATGGACATCAGTTTTTTTTCAATCACAGCAAGTCAGAGAAGATGATAGATGTAGCAGCTGCAGGGAAGTAATCATGTTTTCTACATCTATTGCCTCTGCTCAGCTCTTCCTACTGTTAGGAACATTCTGAGTTAGCCGAGATATACAGACTAGGAGTCAGATGATTCCTTTGCACCGCCTGAAGAAATACAAAAGTGCCAGAGTTATTTAGACATTTGACAGTACTTAACATAATTCATCTCGGAATCAACATGTAATATTTTCTGTAATATAACATGTTTTTAATGAACAGAAGCTTTTTTTCTTTTGTTGGCTTTCAATAATTTTTAGCCATCTTTTTTAATTTATATTTTATAGAGTAGTGACTTAGATTGAAGACTCTTGGGCCCAATAGGTTTGATGTAAAAACAGTTTTATCAGAATTTGTGTCAGAAAAATAGCAGCTCATCTTATACATAATTGCAAAATATTTCTTTCTTTCATATCTTAAGTGTTAGAAATCCTGAGACGGACACTGAATGGAGTAGTTGCTATGCATAAATTTGCTATTGTTTGGCAATGATCCTTTTTAAAATTGCTGTGAGGTGTAAATCAATAGTATTAAACATGAGCCCTTTATATTTTACAAAAAGTCTAAACAAATATAATGTAACAATCAGTTTGGTTCTTTTAAAAAGCTGTTAATTAGATTGAAGCACCTACTTGTTCCTTGGTGTTCAGAAAGTTGGGCGTCTCCATTGCAGCTGCCACTTATCCTTAGTCGTTTGTCCATTGAAGTCTTCTTTTGAGTGGGTTTCTTCAGAAAGTGGATTTCCAACTTAGTTTTAAAAGATTAACTCGAGTTTTACTCTTAAGCACAGCCCAATAAGAGCTTTCACATATTGTTATGTGAACCTGATAATAACCAGACAGTCTTCATTTAAGTCCTGAACCTCCATTTGCTTTCCATTATCGTTTCCTTTTCTTCCAAAGTATGAGGCTTGTTTGGGTTCCAGATAGTGTGACTCAATCTGTAATCCTCTAGCCCCGCTTCTTCCATGATGGAAGGTGGCCTAGGCAGCCTTCTACCTCCCTTACCCTTAGAGAGGCCCAAAGCCACAGGACTCTGCTCAGCATCAGGAACAGTGGCTGGCTGTTCCATTCTCACACTCCACCATCCCTGATGACTGGTACACCTAAGTCACCACCTAGTCACCACCTCCTTGCAGTTCTTCTCGGGACTTACTAGTATCAGCTTCCTGGGATCAAGTGTTTTTACCTTAATAATACTAAGCATAAACTCTTTTCATTAATCTATAATCTGTGAAACTTTTTTATAGTTGGCTATGGTAGATATATTTCTATATTTATGACTTCATAACTTTAATATCAATTGATAATTTAGTAGGACATTAATAATCTACAGTCCCCAAATCCAAACAATATATGGATTTTGTATTTTTGTGATTTCAGATTCTTTGCAGCATGATTTGTATGCATCCTTTAGATTTTAAACTGATCTATTTGATTTATTTAGCTTTAAAATAATTATTGAAATGAGGCAAAAAATATTTTTGTATTATTCCTTCTACTTCTCAATGGTACCAGTTATCTTAACTATACAGTATATGGTTGTATTCGTTTCCTAGGGCTCCCATAGCAAAGTGTTACAGACTGGGTGGCTTAAAAATAACAAAAAATTATTCTCTCACAATTCTGGAGACTAAAAGTCTGAGATCAAGGTGTCAACAAGGTTAATTTCTTCTGAGGCTCTCTCCTTGGCTTGTAGATGGGTTTATGGCTTCACATGGTCCTCCCTCATATTGGATTAGGGCCCACCTTTTAATTTAGTTACTTCCTTAAAGATGTTATTTCCAAACACAATCTCATTCTGAGGTATTGGGGGTTAGGACTTCAACATATAAATTGAATTGTACACAATTCAGTATATAATGATGATACTTCAAAATATTTTAATTTGCCTAAAAACTAAAATGTGTAAAACACATGTTTGTTTCAATTTTGTAACTGCACAGTGAGGAAACAGAGTTACAGTGAGGCCTCATTACCTGCTGCAGGCCTCTTGTTTGGAAGAAGGCAGAACTAGAGCCTGGGTCTCCTGATTTGAACCTTGTTATCTTTTTACTCTATAGTGCTGCAAACTGAAATAGAACTTGACAGTTGTACAGATCTTTGAATGTCTGGGTATATTAGATATGTATATTTTGGATCATGAGCTATAAACTTCAGATTTCTATTGTACATTATTTAGTCACAGCTTCCTGACCTTATTTCGTACCTTTTTTCCTGCTTTATTTTCTGAAGAGTATTAGGTCAGAGTCTAGAGAGATTGGTAAACTAGTTACAACTTAATTGCCAAATGAAAAAATAAAACATACCAAGGAATTTCTAGAGGTTTATGTTATTTAAAAAAAAAACACCCTAAAGATTTATTTTTAGTAAAGGATAAATTTTATTTGTTGCACTGAGGATTTTTAGCAATGGGGTCACTTGTAAATGGAGCAGATGGGGGCGGGGAGAGAGGGACAATATTGACTGCTGAACTTACTTCTGCTTGTCCAACAGAAGTTACAATCTCCAGAGTTAGCACAGCCTGAGCTAACAGTACCCTTTTGGCAGCCCTGGCTCAGGAAATGCCAACGCTCCTACCCCCTCAGAAGCCCTGTCAATGGGTTAACATTTTAGTACTTAGTCATTCTGATTGGTTACAGTTGATTCAGTCCTGTCATGTTTCTGATTAATCTTTTTTCCTCTTAGCAATACCTAAGTGTCTCTTACAGACCCTGGAGATCATTCCTTTGTCTTATAATTCTTTCTCATATCTCATGTATATCTTAAATGTGTCACTATTTCAAAGCTTTCTATATCTGTAAAGGCACAACTGATTACTTGTATGAAATGAATATCCTATTTTTAAAATGTGAATATGTTAAAGTTTATTTAATAATTTATTAAATTCAAAGAAGAAAGTTTTATATACGACTGTGATAGATATATTGATGACTGCCTTTTTAAAAGCATCAAAATAATTAAAAATAATTTTCTTTGAAAGTTGGCCAGGGATACTTTGCCCTGATCCTTTTAAAGGTAAATATGTGACCTATGACCTGGATGGAAATGTTGAACAGTATCACATAGAATTCCTGGGTGATCCCCATTCAACATCGTGGATAAATGCAACATTTGTTGGACATTATAGTATCACATTAAAGGTAAGTAGAATAACATCAAAACTTTATTCTTCTTGAACTTGTTTTTAATTATTGCCATTTTTGTCTCAGATCTTAAAAGATACTTAATGATTAACTTTTATATATATATAAACAAATAGTATATACTCTTTGTTTTAAACTCATATTTTTATTTTTAAAACAGTTTTTCAAAGGAAGTATGGATATAAAAATAGTTATGGGGTACTTTAAAATTTTATTTTTCTAATAGAAATATAGTATAAATTAACTGAGGACTTCACATAATTGTGTTTTGAAATAATTTTAAGATTATTTGGAAAATTTCAGTTCTTTTGAGAAAACTAAGTTTTAGCTAACAGGGAAAATTAATTATGGAATACAGCCAGATTTTCAAATTTCAAATGGAATATTTCATTATACTAACTCTATCTGTATATCTTTGATTCCTTTTAAACTTTAAATCACACAGTACAATTAATGAATAGACTGGACTCTCAGGTTGATGAGAATAGGTAAACTGGACCTGTTTCCATGGATTTGGTGTAATTATTATAAATTAGCTCAGCTATCTGTATTTTAATATTAAAACTTTTCATCTGCAAATCATGCTTTCATAAGAAATCTGATGGAATAGTAGATGTCAGAAATGTGGATTTCTTTTCCTCAGTTTGGATAGTGTCTACTTTTTAATGAGAAGCTTATTATTCAAATATACAGATGAGTGTATGTACATTTAAGGCGTGCCCTTTAATCCACACTATAAGTAAATCTGTGGAGATTTGAAGTACTTTAAAATGGGCTTTTACTCTGTCTTTGGCATAAGCAGTATATTTGCCCATTTCAGCTTGAAAACAGCCGGAAGGAAAGGCTGTTTTATTTCAGTGTGGAATAACATCGCTTATATTCATGTCACAGTAGTTGTGAACCAGTCATCTTAATGTGAGCACCTCTGGACTCTGACTTCTTGGATGTATGCCTGGGTACTTCTACTGACAGTCACCGAAAACAGGAAGGAGTGTTCTCCCTTCTCTGCCCTCTCCCCTTTTCTGAATGATGGGGAAGCCTCGCTTCTCATGAAGCAGACCTTAGAAACTTAGATATTTGATAATATGCTAAAGAGTGGGACACTTTTTAAAAAATATACATTTTTATTGATTTTAGAGAGGAAGGGAGAGGGATAGAGAGATTAAAAAAAATCAATGATGAGAGAGAATCATTGATCAGCTGCCTCCTGCACTATCCCCTACTGGAGACTGAGCCTGCAACCTAGGCATGTGCCCCTGACCGGAATCGAACCTGGGACCCTTCAGTCCACAGGCTGACGTTCTATCCATTGAGCCAAACTGACTAGGGCGAGTGGGACACTCTTAAGAAATTATATGTAAATATAAGTTTAAAAAAATCAAAGTGTATTTTAAAATTGTCAGAACTAGTAGTACTTGTAGGATTTGACTCCTGTCATGATTAATTTGAGTCGTTTAGTATCAGTGAGCATACCATTAATCCCTGGGACAAGGAAAAAAATCTGATGCAAAACAAAGCCAAACACAAGAATCAGTAGACATTACTTTTTAGCCTAATGAAAGCATTAAAGCAAACTTAGAAAGTCTTGCAAAGATCAGGAATTCAAGGCTGCTTAAATGAATGAAAGGCTGAGAGCAGAGTAAAGTGTTTGTTTCTGCTCTTCCTTCCCCCTTTCCCAACTAGCCAGGTGCTCTGGGTGGAGCACAGGCTCTGGGGCAGGCTCTGTCCTCTACTGTCATTCAGGGTACCTACCTGCAGGCTCTGCTCTTGGCCTATACTCTTTTTTTCTTATCTGTGCCCCCCCCCTTTTTTTTTCACTTGTTCCCTTACAGTGTGTATAATTGGGGTGCCTTCTTCTGTGGGTCTCTTCATTCAAGTCTGAAATTTTAGTTCCTTTTCACTTCAGTTGAGCTGGCACATGCCAGACTGTATGTCTGTGCTCTGATTCCCCACTCCTGGCTGCCTAAGATCTCAGCATGCCAGGGAGGGGAGATTAACCCGTGACTGAAGCCTCCTTGCCCCAGTCCACTCAAGAAACACAAGGCAAGGTGGTTGACTCAGGGAATACAGACAACCAAGGAAGAAAAATGGTAAAAAATGATACGTATGAGAAATTGGTTGAAAAGTATTCATTCCAAACTGTGTTACCTGCAGATAGCTGGGATTTATGTCCCTGTCCCCTGGAGTTGGAGATAGTCTTGACTCCAAACTGTAGTTCTATTACCTAGACTTCCAGGGGTTTAATCTTCTTTTGTCCTTTTTGAACTGGAGCTCCTGTATCCTCAGATGCTATCTCTGTACTTTACCACAGTGATCCAGATATTAAATTCATACCTCCTCCCCCATAAGAAAGATCACTTACACAAAAAGTAATATATAGTAGACAATGTAGACTTTCTTTAAGATTTTTCTAGAAGTGGTGGAGAAGAGATACACATTGTCTGATACATATGTGTCTGATAGGCACATATGACTCTTACTGGCTTAAGCTGTCTAAATCTTACTTCATACATTATTTCAACATCATTTTCTCCTAATTTGTATAAGCTTAGTTTAACAAGTGATTAAATAATATTTCAAATTTTTCACTAAATATGACTATATCAATTTTGCAGTGTATGTTAAGGAGGGAGAGAAATAAGCTCCTCTAGAAAGACATTCCATGTATTTACAAGAAAATGGAATATTTTTAGTTTTAGATTATAAAAAATTTAACTCTTTTATTTCATGTTTGTCTATTCTTTTTTTAAATAGGTAATTCCCCCTGGTAGATATGTTTATGGGACCACTGAATTAGTAATTTTATTGTTGAAAGTGCAAAAGAACTCTGTTATTGTCTATTTATACAAATGGTAGGGTTTTCTCCAATAAATAAAACTTACAGATACACTGCAATGTACTTTAGAAGAAAGTTGAAGGCAATATTTAGATTGCATATTTGTAATTTATATTGGTTTATTCATACATTATTTTTTCATTTACCATAAAATCAGTAGCTCTAAAAAAAGCTGAAGTTCCCCCTCCATTTTAAAGAAACCTTGATTCTTTTGAAAGTTAGTATTTAAAACATATATCACTCTGATAATTACTCAGATAAAATGGACATGAATGTGTAATAGATGACTATTTTTTGTTGTTGTTAATCCTCACCCAAGGACATTTTTCCATTGATTTTTTAGAGAGAGTGGAAGGAAAGGGGAGAGACAGAGAGAGACTCATCGATTGGTTGCCTCCCGGCATGTGCCACGACCAGGCTGGAGCCTGTAACTGAGGTACATGCTCTTGACTGGAATCAAACCTGAGACCCTTCAGTCCTCGGGCCGACACTCTATCCACTGAACAAAACTGTCTAGGGCTAGATGGCTATATATATATTTTAAGAGTCAATGCAAAAAAAGAGATTTTTTTTTAAAAAAGAGTCAATGCATGGAATAAAATTCTTTCCCCATTGGCACAAATCTTTCTCCTATATTTAGTAGGTACATGTCTGCAGAACTCATTATTTGCAAATTTATTTTTTAGCTTGATAGACTACCATGTGATAGACTACTACTTGATAGACTACGAGTTTAGCATTTCTTAAGCCTGGATGTGCATTAGAGAGCTTTACAAAACAGTAACAATGCCACCACACAACAAAAATACAGCAATGCCAGGGTTCTACTCTACTGGATTGATTAAATCAGAATGTATTAGAGTAGGGTCAGGCCTCAGCATTTTTAAGTTCCTCAGATCTGATGTACAGTCCAGAGACAGAGAGAACTACTCTACTGACTAAGTTTTCACATCATGAAGCATCAGAGTTTTATTGGAGTTATCTCTATACTAGAGGCCTCTATACTAGAGGTCCATCGGCGTGGCCTGTGGGGATTGGGCTGAAACCAGCATCCAACATCCCCTGAGGGATAGTAGTGTGCGAAGCGGCAGGCAGCCAGGGAGGAGCCGCTGTCGCTCATCCCAGTCAGTTGAGCGGGGCTCCCACTGTGGGAGCACACTGACCACCAGGGGGCAGCTCCAGCATTAAGTGTCTGCCCCCTGGTGGTCAGTGCGTGTCATAGTGCCTGGTCAGACGGTCAGATGCTTAGAATATTAGCCTTTTATATATGTAGATACTCATGTTGAATGACAGTCTTGGGTAGACTTGCTTAAGCAGAACTCTTGACTTTTCAAATTATATATGCAGTATTAGTCATTACACAAGTGCATCTGGAGTAACATCTATTCAAGCAAGTGTTTTGCTTCTAATATTCATTAAGATTCAGATACTAAGAATGTAGTATGTAATAAGGATTAGCCCATTAGTTTGTAGACTAGATTATCAGGCAGCATTTTGCTCTTAGAGTAATGGAGTGAAACTGGATACAAATCTATTAAGCTCATTCAGTGGAAAACCACATTTGCAGCCAAATCTGTAGAGCTACCAAACTCTCAAAATTTTTTGTCATATGAATTCTATATTTGATGTAAAATTTTCTATAATTTGCTATTAGTTTAAGACTTTCTGTTTTCCAAGCATCCTTTAGTTTTTGGCCTGGAGAAAGGTTAGGGAAATTAGAACATGTTTCTATAACTGCGACCTATTTGTGAATAATCTAATCTGCCAAGGAAATGTTTGTAGTAATGTATATTAGGAAAAGAATGAAGTTGTCGAAGAGGTTAAAAAGGCAGTCTCTAGAGCCAGGTTCTTTGGGTTTGAAGATTAGCTGTACTATTTACTAGATGTTTGAACTCAGGTAGGTCACTTATACTTGGCAAATCCCACACTCCTCATATTAAAATGGAGGTTATAAGAGTACCTGTCGCCGAAACCGGTTTGGTTCAGTGGATAGAGCGTCGGCCTGCGGACTGAAAGGTCCCGGGTTTGATTCTGGTCGAGGGCATGTACCTTGGTTGCGGGCACATCCTCAGTAGGGGGTGTGCAAGAGGCAGCTGATCGATGTTTCTCTCTCATCGATGTTTCTAACTCTCTATCCCTTTCTCTTCCTCTCTGTAAAAAAAAAAAAAAAAAAAAAAAAAAAAAAATCAATAAAATATATTTTAAAAAAAAAAGAGTACCTGTCTCATAAAGTTGTAGGGGTTAACTGAGATAGTATATATAAAACATTTAGCACAGTGCTTGTCACCTAGTAGGCTCTTAATAAACATTAGTTGATATTTTACAATGGGAATATAGGTGAAATACATAGCTAAATAATTAATTTTTTCCCCTAGAAACCAGTATGTGTAGAAGGGACCACCAAAAATATACAAGAATGAAAAGGTGGAGAGTAATATTTTTTCTTTTGATTAAGATCATATGTCCAAATGACATGATTTTAGTGGGAATTTTTAAAACCAACCAACATGATGCTCCCAGAAATTGAGCGAAATAGACTGATCATCTGTCTTATCCTTTGATTCTTCAGTACATGGCTGAAAGAAAGAGTCCATTGCTGTAATGCTTTTCTAGTTTAAGGTAAATGGAAGTGCTAAGAACTTTTGAAAGCAGGAGATAATTTAGAACCTTCTGAATCTAACTTCTTGGTGAATGAATGAATAGTCCTCAATATCAGCAATGCCCCAAGAATACTTTGGATTTGTTTGATGGAATTTGGAAGGAGAATAGAAAATATTATCTTTCAGGTCCTTTGCAACTGAATGAAACCACTTTTCCCCCATCTCTATTCTGCTTTTTGATTCACTCACATTTATATATGCTGACTTTGGTGTTTCAAGTAAAGTTTTGAATTCACCTCTGTCATCTCCCACCTTCATCTCTTATAAATTTAGATAGCTGTGAGCTTCTACTGAAGTTAAAAGTCCAAATCCAAATAAATTACCAACTTTATTCCATTTATAAAGGATGGAACAGGTGGCTACCTTTCACATCACCAAATGCATGAAAAATCAATTAAGTATCAACTAGGTTTCTCATATTGACTCCTCAGTGGAATAGCAGTCATCTTTTCTAAGAAATTCCAATGTGTAGCTTTCTCAGTTTTCTGGAAGTGCTTATTTTCTGTTAGAGAAACCAGAGTCAGATCATTGTTTTTAAGCCAAAATACAAGGCTTATTAAATTGCCTTCAGAGTCATACCCCTCATAAGTAAGTCTGTAATGGGCCTTTTATATTGGGGTTCTTAAGTAAAGAGTTGTAGTGTAACTTTTTGGTACATTCTTCCATTAGGGAATGGTGAAGTCCAAAACTCATAATCAGATGAGTGCACAATTGATATATAAACTTCTTTTTCATTTCATTTTCTTTAATTCCCCCACCATTTTTGCTTTGCTTTGCTTTTAAGTATCTTTTAGCCAAGGGTCAAAACCAGTCCATGACTCAGGCAAAACCCATATCCCTAAAACCTAAATACATTTTATTAAAATAACAAATTAAATTTCAGAATCACTTACCATTTTGTTTATCTCACAGAATATGTACTGATTTTGTGTCACATATCTAACCATCCCTTTCTTCTAGATCTTCCACCTGCTCCATGTTTCTATCTTTAAACATTATCTGAGCATCTGTCTGTAATAAATACAACCATTGTTTTCTCATGAACTCATATTCCATGAAAAATGAGCAAATGCGGAGTAGAAAATAGCAGTCAAGTATGTTAACTTTCTTTTAGGTTCAGGTCTTAATATCCTCATTTGTTGTTGCTTAAAATCCTTTAGATCAAAGAACATCCTTTAGGTCAATTCCGACTTTTTAAAGAGCTTAGATATTTAAAATATTTAGTAAATATATGTAGCCTGTGATTTTTAAAAAATCATTTTTTTCTTTATTGATTAATGTATTACATATGTGTCCTTATGCCCCCCATGTCTCCCCACTCCCCCGCTCATGCCCTCACCCCCCTGGTGTCTATGTCCATTGGTTATGCTTATATGCATGCATACAAGTCCTTTGGGTAATCTCACCCCTTTACCCCCACTCTCCCCTACCTTCCGTCTGAGGTTTGACAGTCTGATGGATGCTTCTCTGTCTCTGGATCTGTTTTTGTTCATCAATTTATGTTGTTTATTATATTCCACAAATGAGTGAGATCATGTGATATTTATCTTTCTGTGACTTATTTTGCTTAGCATAATGCTCTCCAGTTCCATCCATGCTGTTGCAAATGGTAGGAGTTCCTTCCTTTTTACAGCAGCGTAGTATTCCATTGTGTAGATGTACCACCGTTTTTTAATCCGCTCATCTGCTGATGGGCACTTAGGATGTTTCCAAATCTTAGCTATGGTAAATTGTGCTGCTATGAACATAGGGGTGCATATATCCTTTCTGATGGTGTTTCTAGTTTCTTGGGATATATTCCTAGAAATGGGATCACTGGGTCAAATGGGAGTTCCATTTTTAGTTTTTTGAGGAAACTCCATACTGTTCTCCACAGTGACTGCACCAATCTGCATTCCCACCAGCAGTGCACGAGGGTTCCTTTTATTTCACATCCTCGCCAGCACTTGTCGTTTGTTGATGATAGTCATTCTGACAGGGGTGAGATGGTACCTCATAGTCATTTTGATTTGCATCTCTTGGATGATTAGTGACTTTGAGCATGTTTTCATATGTCTCTTGGCCTTCTGTATGTCATCTTTCGAAAAGTATCTATTTAGGTCCGTTGCCCATTTTTTGATTGGGTTGTTTATATTCCTTTTGTTAAGTTGTATGAGTTCCCTGTAAATGTTGGAGATTAAACCCTTATCGGAGATAACATTGGCAAATATGTTCTCCTATGCTGTGGGCTTTCATGTTGTTTTGTTGATGGTTTCTTTTGCTGTGCAGAAGCTTTTTATTTGATGTAGCCCCATTTGTTTATTTTCTCTTTAGTTTCCATTGCCCTAGGATCTGTATCAGTGAAGATATTGCTTCGGCATATGTCTGAGATTTTGCTGCCTGTGGATTCCTCTAAGATTTTTATGATTTCCAGTCTTACGTTTAAGTCCTTTATCCATTTTGACTTTATTTTTGTGTATACTGTGATTTTTTTTGATTTGTCCATTGAGGTTATTTTTATCATAAACGGCTTGACTTCCTATTTCTCCTCTCATCCAGTGTTACGGGGAGTACTCAGTTCCTGTATTGGTAATTTTTGTATAGAATTTGAATATAAAATCCCAGTATTTTAAGCCAAGTAATGGAATCACACTGTAAAGATTTAACTTTCAATTTTCTTTATTCTTTCTTTTTTGCCTAATTTCTCCCCTGACACTCATTGCATTCTTGGCATATGTCTCAGACTGATTAAAAAGATCAGACTAAATAGAGCTAGTACTCTTTTTTTTTTTTTTTTGGGGGGGGGTCAGGTTAACCTGTTCATACTTTGTAGTGGTGTGGGATGGGGCACAAAAGTTATTTTGATCTTAAAATCTTGCTGACTCAGAGTAAGCAAATATTCCTATTTATGTCTAAGGAAACTTAAACAGGGTAAAAAATGCATCTTTGAAAGCAGTGTTTGCTTCAGGTGTTCAATAATTTGAGTAAGCTGTGTAAATATTCCAGAGTTGATTATTGAAGATTATGTGAATTTATGTTAAAGGTGACAGATGAGAGGGAGGTAGATATTAGGAAGCCAAGGAATGTGTGGTGCACATAGGTGTGATGTGACTATCTTCTAGTTGGCATCAAAGGAACAGGAGTGCTCTTACTGTCTAGATTACCAGTTGCTGTTGCAGAAATCCAATTTAAGGAAGACAAGATATCCTTGTGATTAACTTTCTACTGAGTTGCTTTAAGTGAAAACGATCTGCTCAACAGAGGAGAAGAGCGATAGCTTTGGCATGATAGTAAATAGAACGATGCATCAGGGCAATACATGGTTAGTCAGTGAGCTACACTGCAAGTTTGAATGTCTAAGTAGCAGCAATTGACATAAATCACCAGGCAGAGCACTTTATAAAAGGCAGTGGTGCCCATCCTCATTTAGGGGGGGTGCATTCCAAAGGAAAATTATTTTATACTTCTTTAGATTATGAAATCTGTGACTTATATCTCCATATTTTAAGAGACATATTATCTAAGAAGTAACTTAAAGTAATGGTCAATATTTGAAGTCATTTCAGTGAATTTATGAAGCCAATAAAGCAGGCTAAGTGCTTATGATTCTGGTTTTCCAGATTTTTATCATATGCTCAACATTGTGTCTAAAAGAAAAATTTCCTAAATTGTAAGTACTGATTTTGCAGTTAACTTTAATATTGATATAACAAAAATTCGAATTAAAATTTTGGATTGTAGACCCTATCATTGTACCAACAGGATTGTAGTGAGGCTCTGCCATACCCCAATTAGGGCAGATAAAGAAACATTTGATTGATTTATTTTAAAATACGGTACTATTTTTTATATACTGTTTGAAGTATTTGAAGTTAAATACACATTTTTTATATGATCCAATGTAATAGAATAAATCAGTGGTCCATGAAACACTTTATAGATCTGAATTCTGTACACAAAATGAAGGGCTATATTATTTTAGGAGTAATCCTATCTAATAATAGACAAATATGCAAATTGACCGCACCTTCGCCACGCCCATCAGCCAAGCCACGCCCACCAGCCAATCAGGACGAATATGCAAATTATCCCAACAAAGATGGTGGCTAATTTGCATATCAAGACAGCGTAGAAAGAAGCCAAGAGCTGCAGAAGGGAGCAAAGCTGCAGAGAAGCAAGCAAGCCGGGGGGAGGAGAAGGGAGGGGCGGAGGCGGGGCCAGGGGAGAAGGAAGTTGAGCAGGCAGGGCCGGGGGAGAAGGGGCGGGGCCAGGGGAGAAGGGAGGAGCAGAGGCGGGGCCGGGGGAGAAGGGAGGGGCGGAGGCGGGGCCAGAGGAGAAGGGAGGAGCGGAGGCGGGGCCGGGGGAGAAGGAAGGAGAGCGGGCTGGCGGAGAAGGCGGGCCGGGGGAGAAGGGAGGAGCGGAGGCGGGGCCGGGGGAGAAGGGAAAAGCAGGCGGGCTGGCAGAGAAGGCGGGCCGGGGGAGAAGGGAGGAGCAGAGGCGGGGCCAGGGGAGAAGGAAGGAGAGTGGGCTGGCAGAGAAGTTAGAAAAGCAGGGGGGCTGGCGGAGAACGCGGGGCGGGGGACAAGGGAGGAGAGCAGGTAGGGCGGGGTAGAGTGCAGCAGGAAACCCTATTGCAGGATTTTTCCTGCAACGGGAACGCTAGTCCTTAATAATAAAAGCCTAATATGCTAAGTGTCTAGTCATCCATTCAACCAAAGCGTAATATGCTAATGATATGCTAAGGCTGCTCAACTGCTCGTTATGATGTGCACTGACCACCAGGGGGCAACAGTCGACTGGTCTACCAGTTGCTATGATATACACTGACCACCAGGGGGCAGATGCTCCGACCGGTAGGTTACCTTGCTGCTGGGGTCTGGCCGATCGGGACTGAGCAAGATGGACCGGACACATCCTGGAGCCCTCTTGCGGTCCCTCCCTGGCTGGCCCACCTCCCACGTCCCTCCCCAGCCCCGATTGTGTACTGGTGGGGTCCCTCAGCCTGGCCTGCACCCTCTCGCAATCCGAGACCTCTCAGAGGATGTCAGAGAGCCGGTTTCGGTCCGATCCTGCAGGCCAGGCCAAGGGACCCCGCTGGTGCACGAATTTCTGCACCGGGCCTCTGGTATCGTCATATCATTCATAAGGCCAGGTAGTCACCATGTTAATAAAATTTTCTTTTAGATTCCTAGGCATATTCACATAATTCAGGATTAAAATGTAGCAACCTTTCCCTTTTTTTTAATCCTCACTCGAGGATATAGTTTTTTGATTTGAGAGAGAGAGAAACATCAATGTGAGAGAAATACCAATTAGTTGCTTCCCATAAGCACCTGACTGGGAGTCAAACCTCAATCTAGGTATGTGCCCTGACCAGGATCTGAACCCACAACCTTTTGGTGTACAGGATGACACTCCAACCAACTGAGCCACCTGGCCAGGGTGCAACAACTCACTTTCATCACCAATTTCCTGACTGGGTTTTTACCCTGGGGGAAAAAAAAGCCTACTTGTAATACCCAATAAATATTTACTGAGCTCCTATTATTTGTGACTCTTCTGGGCTCAGAAGTGAACAAAACAGACAAAATTTAAATGCCCTTATGAAATTTAAATTGGTGGGATGAGAAATAGTAAACAAGCTAAGTAAATAAAGTTATGGTATGCTGGTTGTTGCTGAGTGTTATGAGGAAAAATTAAGAAAAAGCAATAGATAGAATAAAGGAGTAGGGTGCCAAGGGGTGGAAAGACTACCACCTGCCTATTATTCTAATCTTCAAAGTCCCTTAGCTAGGAAATCCTGCCCTACCAATCAAATACCAGTGGTTGGTTAATAATTTGTTTTGATTGTATTTATCCCTTTCACTTATTCCAGAAAGTGGTCAGGCCCCTAGTATTCCCATGTCTCCTGGGAGTTTTGTTGTGGGGACCAAAAGCAGAGCTTGTCTGTATTCTTGACCTGAGTTCCTTGAGGATGGGAAAGGTGGACTGGGAATGAGAGGCCAGTGCTTCTGAGAGGGACAGGCAGGAGCAGCACAGCAGAGAAGAGATTCTGTCAGACTTGGAAGAGGATAAAAGTCTGTCAGTGCCCTGGGTAGTAGCAGGACCTCAGAGAAGGATGGCAGTCTGGTGCACTCAGGGAGATTGAACCCATGCCATCATGGTTCCCAGCCTCTTTAAAGATTCTTTTGTCCAGAAGCTGTTAGACTGCCTGACTTCAAGGGACCTGAACAAAGATGTTATTCATGTAACCACTGTAGGTTGCAAAGTAATGATCTGTCCTCACTCTTCATTCACCACATTTTTTTTCCAATTTATGTGAACCTGGGGAAAGTAAGGGATGGCTCCAAAAATGACTAATATCAATCATCCTTTTTGGATTAGGGCTTTCTCATTCAACTTAGCAAAAATAAGATATTGTGACATTGCGTACACATTCAAGTTTGCGGAGTAAAATTTATCCTGCTATAATGTCAGGCTATTATATCTTGATTAATTCTCATGTAGAGAAGCAATCTTAACATACAAAGCAGCAGGCCCTGGCCAGTGTGGCTCAGTTGCAGTTGGATGAGCGTCATCCCATGCACCAAAAGGTAGCCAGTTCGATTTTTGGTCAGGACACATGCCTGGATTGTGGAGTATGTAGAATGAAGCCAATTGGTATTTCTCCCTTCCCTTCTCTCTAAAATCAGTAAAAAACATATTAAAAAGTTATTTAAAAAATACAAAGCAACAGAAGACATGAATTTCTGCCAGATTACAGATTTCTCTCCACTGGCTTTACTGGTGGACAAACACATATGTATTCTTTTCCTTGAACTGGACACTCCATATTAGTGTATGGTGATAACACAAACCTTATTCAGTAAGTCGAAAGTTACTGAGAAGTGTCATTCAGCTTCTTCCTCAAATCCTGGGAAATGTAAAAATGATATTAAGGCCTTCTGTCAGCCAATAACACTTGATTGAAACAAGACCATATAGGACAGTAATTTACAAACTTTTCAGTTTTGGACACGGCCAGGAATTTTCTCAGACATAGAGCACTATCTTCCCCTGTCTAACCATTTGTTTAGTCTCCAACCTCATGCTTACTCCAAATATTTGCATGCTGTTCATCTATTAAGAATACATCTGTCAAGTATTATTTACTTTCATAAATTCACACAAATTTTTAGACTATTTATCTTCCTTCTCTTTCCTTGATGATTGCAAAAAGAATGAAGGACTTGATAACTGGAATATGAAGGTGCCCAGCCCTTTCTATAGTCTCATCTGAAGTCATTGATCTTAATTCTTGACTTCATAAGTTTTTAGCTCCTTGAAAATTTGCTAGTTACCTTGAAAATGTCCTTATTAAACGAATGTATTTAAAAACTTGTCTGTGTTTTGTTTTGGGGTGGGAGATAAGATGGAAGTTCTAAATTTATTAGGTATGGTCAAGTCTAAGTGAAAGGCATAGATCTTTAAAACTACAAAAGCTGAGGACAGCTTGGCCAGTGATGCCCATTGCTTACAGTATCACTGGAAGACTGAAAGAAACTGGAAATAATTGGTACCTTCTATACGTTTAGAATGTGCACCTATCACTTCTTCAATTAAAAATCAAACTCGTGGAAAATGCAATCCATAAACTGAGACTAATTCTGGAATTCGCAATTCTGAGTCAACTTTTTGAGTTTAAATGTTTAATTGTTTTACCACTAGGTGGCACATACTTACTGATAAATTCTTAAAGACCCTCAGGTTTTCCAAAAAGCTCTTCAGTTACCCAAACTTAGCAAACTTCACTGTAACTACATATTGCATTGATTTTTCTCAAGAAATTTCTTTACCTTCAGTTGTTTAGTGCTATATCAGATTTTTGGTGATTTTTCTCTATAACTTCTTAGCATTCTTACAGCATTTGAGTTGCAGAAATGTCTTAAGGCAAATACTAGCTAAGATATCTTTAATTTAGTGTAAATTTTCTAATGTTTATTGAATTGTATATCTCTACTTTTCATATTTTTCATGTGAAATAACTTAAAGAATGAAATTTAAAGATTCTGTGTACAAAGTAGATTTTTATTTGATTATATTGCTTCGCTGCTTTTAGACCAAATAAATCAATGTCCAGGACCACATGCAATTTAAGAACCAATTTCTGAATGCTTTTATAATATGCAGAGAGATTAGGCAAATGGGTACTGTGGAGAATACAAAAATGAAATATTATGTATTGCTTCTGTCTTCAAGGATCTTTCATTTTATGGGAGGAGATAGTCCTGAATGCAAATTAACTATAATATGATTCAGAATGTAGTAAATAATTAAATGAAAATATTAAGTGTAATGAGAACTAGATAGTAAATATTAATTTGGAGACTCCAAGAATAAAGTGGAATTTGAGAAGAGCCCAAGTAATTCTTATAGTCATTTTTTACCTAGAGAGTCTTCAGTTGTTTTTCTTTTCTAAATACATTTTTGACAAAACTAAATAAACATTTAGAGAAAAGTTCTGTATTCAAGTAGAATAACATTTATTGAGTGCTTCCTACTCTACTAAACTGTCATCTATTATTTCATTGAATATTCATGAGACCTTTTGATGTATGTACAGCTATCCACATTTTATAGATGAAGAATTTGAGGCACAGAAAGTTTAAGGAACTTGTATGAATATGTCAAGTGTCTTCCATAACACCAAAACTAGATGTGAATTGAATTAATTTTCTTACAATAAGAAACTTAGCTTTTCAATTTTTGCCACTTCAGCATCATTGCTATATTACTTAAGAGGGAATCAACATTATTCTAATAAATGTGTTAACATTGACTACTTTGTTATATTTGTAGCCTTAATTTTTATAACTTTCTAAGTTTTATGTGAATCATATTCAAATATCTTGAATCAAGAATATGACCCTTTTGGCTATTAACATGCAAAATTTCTACAACTTTGCTGTATTCTAAAATAATAATACAATAATAATCAGATATCAGAACCTAAATAATATATTGTATAATGCTTTAATTAGATTTGGGTCCAGCTCAACAGCTAAATCAAGTGTATATGCAAACACAATTATATATTTACAATGAATCATATTTTTCTATGTTTCTGTAGCCAGGAAAATGTGAAAATAAAAAGAAGAAGTGGTATATAAGTGCGCTACAAGAAGCATACCATCTTTATGGATATTCTCCTGAGCAAAGATTGGAAATGTGCTGCCTATCAAAACAGGGTATATGATTTTTAATTTTTTGCCACCCCAAATAAAGATTTACTCAGATCCATGCTTTCCAAAATGTGTATGCTCATGTAAAGATCTTTTTCTTTACTAATACATCTTTGTCCACTGAAAAATTACTTTTGTGTAGATTAATAGTATATATTTTACTCTCTGAAACTATTTTCAAATGACGATACATACACTCTATTTATTTTTTATTTACTTATTATTTTTTAAATATATTTTTATTGATTTCAGAGAGGAAGGAAAAGGGATAGAGAGACAGAAACATCAATGATGAGAATCATTGATTGGCTGCCTCCTGCACACCCCCCCACTGGGGATCGAGCCCGCAACCCAGGCATGTGTCCTTGACCGGAATCGAACTTGGGACCCTTCAGTCCGCAAGCTGATGCTCTATCCACCTAGCGAAACCGGCTAGGGCCATACACTCTATTTAAATACAGGGATTTTAATTGGTGTGTCTGTCATCTTTGCTCTTAGATTAACTATATAGGTCCTCTTGTATATTTCAAACCATATATTTCAAAATTGGAAACTATGGCTTTAAAATATATTCCTGGGGTGAAACTTTCATTGGATGTGCTGTAGTATTTCAGAATAAAGTATTTTTAAATAAATTCAAGACAGAGATAAAAGGTAATCCTCAATTATCTTTTTATTTTTTATTTATTTTTTTTAAAAAATATATTTTATTGATTTTTTACAGAAAGGAAGGGAGAGGGATAGAGAGTTAGAAACATCGATGAGAAAGAAACACCGATCAGCTGCCTCTTGCACACCCCCTACTGGGGATGTGCCTGCAACCAAGGTACATGCCCATGACTGGAATCGAACCTGGGACCTTTCAGTCCACAGGCAGATGCTCTATCCACTGAGCCAAACCAGTTAGGGCTCAATTATCTTTTTAATTAGGTGAAAAAATATAATATTTTCTAAGAAATTTTTTTTAATTATAAATATTTATACATAGCTTTTTAAATGGATTCATCATAAGGATTATAGTAGGTATAACATTTTTAAACTCTAAAAAATTATGATTATCACATAAAATGTTGATTTTCAATAAGCTTAAATGTTTTTAAATGTTTCTTCTTAGTAATCATAATAATTTTCTGTCTTACGAAGGCCCCTTTTCACTTTATCGCAGTAATTTTTTTCTCCTTTGGAAAAGTTTAATATATACATTTTAAAACTTACATGTAAAAACATTTTATTTGAGAAAATCCTATATAATAAAAGCCCAGCAACCAAAACTGTGGAATGACCAGAATGACCAGAGACCAGAACACCACGGCCCCTCGCCCAGGCTGGCCCTGTCCCCACCCCCCAGGAGTGGTTAGGGGTGATCAGACAGGCGGGCGACAGTTTAGGGGCGATCAGGCAGACAGGCAGAGGCGGTTAGGGGTGATCAGGCAGGCAGGCGAGCAGTTAGGAGCCAGTGGTCCCAGATTGAGAGAGAGATGTCCAACTGCCGGTTTAGGCCCGATCCTCAGCAGGATCGGGCCTAAACCGGCAGTTGGACATCCCCAAAAGGTCCCGGATTATGAGAGGGTACAGGCAGGGCTGAGGGACCCCCCTCTGTACATGAATTTTGTGCACCGGGCCTCTAGTGTTTAAATATCAATCCAGCCCCCTAACTTTAGATTTTAAAGCAAATATGTAGGTTAGAAATGAGTAGAAAAAGAATAACAAGACATTACTCTGACTTACTCTTAAGACCAGGAAAAGAGACATTTATAATCATAAATGTGATTTTATTCCTTGTGCTGTAAATATAATGTCTCCGTTATTAGCAATAAAGGTTGAATTCACTCTGTTGTCACAAATACAATTATATGCTTTGCATGGACTATAGATTTCTATTATGTAACCAAAATAATATTTGAATAATTTAGTTTTTTAAAACATTAATGCCTGAAGTAATATAGTCATTTACTTTAAAAATTATACTACAGCCATTTCACATGAGCAGTAGACCCACTCTTCAAGTAAGTTACGGAACTGTCTTTGCCGTTGTTGTACATGGCGGGGTATTTATGTCTGAGTCTTTGAGCATGGGTCCTCTCTGGGCTTGTCCAGAGAGACAGGTTATTTTCTCTCAGGTCTGCAGCAACAGAACATTTTCTACTGGAAGTCTGATGATTTTTGCATGTAGAATCTGATGTGATTCAGCCTGATTATTGAGAGCCTTATGTCTAAAGCCTTTCATTTTCTCTGAAGTAGCAAAAATGGAGGGGCGGGGACAGACTACTATGAGTGCAGTCTTTGCCATAACTGTCTCCCTCCCTTTCTTTCACCCTTCACTATCTCCATAATAGACAATTTAGTCCTATGTCTGCTCTGCTTTCAGGGTGAATTCTAGTATGCATTTAGCTTCTTATTCTGTTTAAAAGTAGTGTGAGAGATAATTAGCTACTATTTAGATACTTTACAAAAGGTGAGTAACTCACCTGCAAACCATTTATTTAATCCCAGCAACTTTGAGGATATCTTCACTCCAAAATGTCTTCTTCCAACCCAGAAATAATTACTACTAAATTTTGGGCCTCATTTCTTCCTGCCCTGCAGAAATTGGCTCACGATTATGTTTGATGCCGCTCTTTCTTTGTTGACATCTACACAGTCAGTAAATGACATGTAAATATAGACCCAGTCAGACTTTGACAAATTTTAAAGTTCTGTCCACATGATTTGGTTGTCCTGTATCTGTTGTATTGACTATTACTCCCAATGAGTGATTCTTCTTCTGGGATTAGGAAGCTTTTTCTTATATTGGAACATTCATTATAATTATATTTTTAAAACGAGTGGTCTCTTTATAATTGAGCCTTTTGTATTATTATAGAATTAATATTTTCTTACATGCTCTATATTTTAGAGTAGATGTTCCTATCTCTACCTTTTTTCAGAATTATTTTTTAAAAATAAACTTAATTTTTTAGAGCAGTTTTAGGGTCACAGCAAAATTAGGCAGGAAGTACAGTTTCCATACACTCCTTACCTCATCACTATCAACATTCATCATTAGAGTAGTGGATTTGTTACAATCGATGAACCAACTTTGACACATCATTATCCCCCAAAGTTCATAGTTTACATTAGGGTTCGTTATCTGTGCTGTACATTCTATGGGTTTTGGCAGATGTATAATGGCATGTATTCACCATTGTATTATATCATACAGAATCATTTCACTGGCCTAAAAGTACCCTCAGTTCCATTCCTCCTCTTTCCCCATCTCTCCACCAATAACTGGCAGTCACTGATCTCTTTACTGTTTCCATAGGTTTGCCTTTTACATAATGTCATATAGTTGGAATCAAATAGGATATAGCCTTTTCAGTTTGGGTTCTTTCACTTAGAAATATGCATTTAAGTTTCTTCCATGTCTTTATAGCTCTTTGTTTTAGCACTGAAGTTTATCCATTGACCTACTGAAGGACATTTTGGTGGCTTCCAAGATTTGCCAGTTATGAATAAAGTTGCTGTATACGCCCATGTATAGATATTTGGGTGGATATAAATATTTTCAGTTCCTTTGTTAAATAACAAGGAATACAACTGCTGGATCATGTGGCAAGAGTATGTTTAGTTCTATAAGAAACTGGCAAATTATCTTTCAAAGTGCCTGTGCCATTTTGCATTCCCACCAAGCAGTGAATGACAGTTCCCGTTGCTCCACATCCTCAACAGCATTTGGTGTTGTCATTGTTCTGGATTTTGGCCATTCTAACAGGTGTGTTGTGGTATCTCATTGTTTTAATTTGAAACTCTCTAATGATATTTGATGAACAGCCTTTTTCATATGCGTTTGCTATTTGTAAATCTTCTTTGCCCGTTTTTTATTTAATCCAGTTGTTAATTTTCTTATTAAATTTTAAGAGTTCTTTGAATACTTTATTTATCAGTCCTTTATCAGATATGTATTTTGTGAACATTTTCTTCCACTCTGGGAATTATCATCTCATTCTCTTAATGTCATTTGCAGATTCATAATTTTTATGAATCCAGATTATTATTTATTTTTTATGGACTTTGCTTTGGTGTTATATCTAAAAATTCATCAGCATACTCAAGGTCTTCTAGATTTTCTTTTATGTTACCTTCTGGGAGTTTTAGTGTTTGCATTTTAAATTTAGATGTGTTATCCATGTTGAGTTATTTTGTGTGAAAGATGTAAGGTTGGTGTCTAGATTAAATTTTTGGCATGTAGATATCTAGTTGTTGCAACAGCATTTGTTGAAAATACTGTCTTTTCCCCATTATATTGCCTTTGCTTCTTTGTCAAAGATCAGTTGGCTGTATTTATATAAGTTTATTTCTGGGTTATCTAATCTATTTCATTGTTCAACTTTTTATTAGCTTTCCCAATACGCACTGTCTTGATTATTATAGTTTTACTAGAGGCCCCTATGCACCCGTGGGGTCCCTTGGCCTGGCCTGTGCCCTCTCACAATCTGGGACCCTTCAGGAGATGTCAGAGAGCTGGTTTCAGCCCGATCCCTGCAGGCCAGGCCGAGGGACCCACTGGTGCATGAATCCATGCACCGGGCCTCTAGTATGCATATAAGATCTTTGGTTAATCTCTTTCCACCCTCCCCTCTTCCCTCCTTCTCTCTGAGATTCATCAATCTGTTCCATGTTTCCATGCCTATGGTTTCCGCTCCTGCATTGAGTGTTTGCCCCCTGGTGGTCAGTGTGTGTCATAGCTACTGGCCAGTCGGCCGGTCGGCCGGTCCCTTAGGCTTTTATATATATACATAGATTATAAGTCTTGCAGTCAGGTAGAGTCAGTCCTTTGACTTTGTCCTTTTCGTTATTGTGTTAGCTATTTTGGACCTTTGCCTTTCTATATAAACTTTAGAATCAACTTGTTGATTTCCACAAAATAACTTGTTGGGATTTTGATTGAGATTGCATTGAATCCATAGATCAAGTTGGGAAGAACTCACATCTTGACAATATGGAGACCTCCTATCAACAAATATCTATAACTATACTACATTTATTTTGTTCTTTGATTTTGTTTATCAGAATGTTTTAATTTTTCTCATATAGATCTTGTTGATGTTTTGTTAGATTGATGCCTAACTATTTCATGTAAATGGTAATGTGTTTTTAATTTCAAATTGATGGTAAATAGGACTTTATGTATTAACCTTGCTATAAGCTACACAGATTATCATGTCATTTGTGAACAAAGTCGCTTTTATTTTTTCTCAATCTGTAATCTTTCTTTTCTCCTCTTGTCTTATTGCATTAGCTAAGAATTCCAGTACAATATTGAAAAGAGTAGTGAGGGGGAACATTTTTTATTTATTCCTGACCTTAGTCGAAAAGCTTGGAGTTTCTCACCATTAAATATGATGTTAATTATAGGTTTTTTTTGGTAGATTCTCCTTATCCATTTGAGGAAATTTTACTCTATTCCTAGTTTGCTGAGGGCTTTTATTCTGAATGCATGTTGGATTTTGTGTGCTTTATCTGCATCTAATATGATCAGGTAACTTTCCTTCTATAGCTTGTTGACATCATAGATTACATTAATCGATTTTGAATGTTGAACCAGCTTTGTACACCTGGGGTAAGTTCCACTTGGTTGTGGTATATAATTCTTTTTATACATTGTTGGATTTGATTTGCTAATATTTTGTTGAGATTTTTTGCATCTATGTTCATGAGAGATATTAGTCTGTAGTTTTCCTGTTTTGTCTTTATTTGGTTTTGGTATTAGAGTAATAATGGCCTCATTGAATGAGCTAGCAAGTATTTCCTCTGCTTCTGTCTTCTAAATTAATTTGTAAAGAATTGATATAATTTCCTCCTTAAATGTTTGGTAGAATTTACCAGTGAACCCATATGGGCTTGATACTTTTTATTTTGGAAGGTTATTATATTGATTCAATTTTTAAAGTAACATTGGCTGTTTCTTCTTGTGTGACTTTTGGCAGAAATCTTGGAAAGATGGGGACTTATAGTCAGATGGGTCTGGCCCCACTTCATGACCTCAGGCAGAGTATTTAACTTCAATGTTCTCAACTGTGAAAGTGGGATGGGCTACATACTTTGCAAGATTATCATGAGGATTAAATAAAGTAATCCTATATAATAAAAGAGTAATATGCAGATTGACCATCACTCCAACACACAAGATGGCTGCCCCCATGTGGTCAAAGATCCTGCCCCCATGTGGACACAAGATGGCCACCACAAGATGGCCAGCAGGGGAGGGCAGTTGGGAGGGACCAGGCCTGCAAGGGAGGGCATTTGGGGGTGACCAAGCCGGCAGAGGAGGGAAGTTGGGGGTGACCAGGCCTGCAGGGGACAGCAGTTAGGGGTGACCAGGCCAGCAGGAGGGGGCAGTTAGGGGCAAACAGGCTGGCATGGGAGCAGTTAGGCATCAATCAGGCTGGCAGGGAAGTGGTTAGGGGGTGATCAGGTTGGCAGGCAGAAGCGGTTAGGGGCAATCAGGAAGGCAGGCAGGCAAGCAGTTGGGAGCCAGCAGTCCTAGATTGTGAGAGGGATGTCCCAGATTGGAGAGGGTGCAGGCTGGGCTGAGAGACACCCTCTCCCGCCCCCACCCCCCCGTGCATGAATTTCGTGCACCGGGCCTCTAGTGTCTATATAAAGTCTTTATCTTGTGTCTGGTATGTAGTAGATATGCAAGTAGAGGTAGCTGAGATTTAATTCCAGATCCTATATACTCTAGAGCAGCGGTCACCAACGGGTGGTCCATGGACCACTGGTGGTCCGTGAGGTCCAAAAGGTTGGTGACGGCTGCTCTAGAGCACACAAACTGACCAGAATCTAGAAATAAGATATATGTGATGCTAAATAAAGGATATCCAATCAACCAGTCAGACTTAAGAAAACATGTTTGTTAAATTAGTATACAAATCCCTGATGTTATTATTATTACTTTTGAATTACTGTGTTCTACTCAAATCTGGTAAGCTGAGTGTATTAGCATTCCAATCAAAAGAACCACTGAAAACACATCACAGTATTAGAAAGTGGAAAATTCTGATTGTGTAATTTTTCATTTATTTGAACAGGAGCATAGGTACTCTTTTTGAAGCAGCCATATTTTATTATCTTACAGATAAATCCAAAGCAGATGTCAAAGTTGCTGTCATGGCCAACAAAAAGGTAAGATGATGGTTTATGATGTAAAGTGTACAGACTTCAAATTCCATTTGATTAATACAATTTTTTAAAAAATTAAATGAATATTTAAAAACAAAATAACATAATCAAATATTTCTTCTAAATATTTTTAGAAGAAATGACTGTTTTCTTTTTTAGATTGACACTAGAAATTTAATATTTATGGTTATATCAGTGTTACAGAATTATCAGAAGTTAGAATAGAAAATTTTAATTTAAATACAAATTTTATTTTATTTACATTATTGTTCACATGTATACTCTCATATACTAAAATATTTTATATTTTATATGCCATGTTATAATGTGTGCAATCTCATGGAAAATATAAACAATTCATATTCACAGCTTAAGTGATATTTACCTTAAAGTTAAGTGAGAACAGCAGCCATTTGAATTAATTTAAACCTAGAATTTTGGGGGGGCGGTTTATAAAGTCACTAGCATTCTTAAAGAATTTGAAAAATTTAACACGTCATTCAGTGTATTGTGTGCAGAGAGATGTTTAACTGTACTTACTGTCAAAACTATGATAGGGATAGGATTAACCCTGACATTGTCTTCAAGAGACAATATTCTTAATAGGATACCACTGAAAAAAAGCAGAGTCAATGCTTAAATTCTTCTGGACAAATAATATATTGGTGTCATAAGAAAAAGAATTGTGATTGAAAGGAAAGCCTATACCTGTGATATTTTCTGTGTTGAGTGATGGGGTTGGTGCAGAGTGGATCCAGGGAAGGTTGAGTGTAACCTGGGGGAACAGAAAAGGATGTTGGGCATGAACCAAGATGAACAGGCAATGAGGTGAACATTTTTTGGTGTGTATTCTGAATATGTATATTTAATGAGTCCTTTTAAAATCAGATTTTATTTTACTCCTTTGCTTTGGGCTTGTAAAAAGAATCTGGACTTTTTACTTGTTAAGTAATATTGATGTGCCTTTGCAGAGAGGGATGCAATATCATAGAAGGCAATGTTGCCCTTTGAAAAAGAAAAGAAATAGGACTTGTGTGTCTGTCTGAAGATTTGGACAGGATTATGTGAGGTAGTACAGGATTGTTAATGTGGATGGAATTGTTTATTGCAGTCTCTGCTAAAGGATACTTAGAATAAAAAATGACAAGGTTAATAATAACTAGCATCCTATATAATAAAGAGGTAATATGCAAATTGACCATCACTCCAACACACAAGATGGCCGCTCCCATGTGGTCAAAGATGGCCACCACAAGATGGCCAGCAAGGGAGGGCAGTTGTGGGCGATCAGGCCAGCAGGGGAGGGCAGTTGTGGGCGATCAGGCCAGCAGGGGAGGGCAGTTGGGGGCGATCAGGCCTGCAGGGGAGGGTAGTTAGGGGTGACCAGGCTGGCAGTGGAGGGCAGTTGGGGGTGACCAGGCCTGCAGGGGAGGACAATTAGGGGTGACCAGGATGGCAGGGGAGGTCAGTTAGGGGCAATCAGGCCAGCAGGGGAGCAGTTAGGTGTCGATCAGGCTGGCAGGGCAGTGGTTAGGGGGTGATCAGGCTGGCAGGCAGAAGTGGTTAGGGTCAGTCAGGCAGGCAGGCAGGCGAGTGGTTGGGAGCCAACAGTCCTGGATTGTGAGAGAGATGTCTGGTGGGATTGGGCCTAAACCAGCAGTCGGACATCCCTCGAGGGGTCCCAGATTGGAGAGGGTGCAGGCTCGGCTGAGGGACACGCCCCCTCCCCCGTGCACAAATGTCGTGCACCGAGCCTCTAGTTATTATATATTGCTTTACTTTTTTTTTTTTACTAATAAATATTTATTGTTCAGATTATTACCGTTGTTCCTCTTTTTCCCCCCTATAGCTCCCCTCCATCCAGTTCCCCCCCTGCCCCTACCACTCCCCCACTGTCCTCATCCATTGGTGTACGATTTTTGTCCAGTCTCTTCCCACACCCCCCACACCCCTTTCCCCCCAAGAATTGTCAGTCCACTCCCTTTCTATGCCCCTGATCCTATTATATTCACCAGTTTATTCTGTTCATCAGACTTTTTATTCACTTGATTTTTAGATTCACTTGTTAATAGATATGTATTTGTTGTCACTTTGTTGTTCATAATTTTTGTCTTTACCTTTTCTTCTTCCTCTTCTTAAAGAATACCCTTCAGCATTTCATATAATACTGGTTTGGCGGTGATGAATTCCTTTAGCTTTTTCTTATCTGTGAAGTTCTTTATCTGACCTTCAATTCTAAATGATAGCTTTGCTGGGTAATCTTGGTTGTAGGTTCTTGCTATTCATCACTTTGAATATTTCTTGCCACTCCCTTCTGGTCTGCATAGTTTCTGTTGAGAAATCAGCTGACAGTCGTATGGTAACTAACTTGTAGGTAACACTGTTTTTCTCTTGCTTCTTTTAATATTCTCTCTTTGTCTTTTGCCCTTGGCATTTTAATTATGATGTGTCTTGGTGTGGTCCTCTTTGTATTCTTTTTGTTTGGGGTTCTCTGCGCTTCCTGGACTTGTAAGTCTATTTATTTCAACAGGTAGGGGAAAGTTTTCTGTCATTATTTCTTCAAATAGGTTTTCAATATCTTGCTCTTTCTCTTTTTCTGGCACCCCTATAATTCTGATGTTGGTATGCTTGAAGTTGTCCCAGAGGCTCCTTACACTATCTTCATATTTTTGGATTCTTTTTGCTTTTTGCTTTTCCATTTGGGTGTTTTTTTGCTTCTTTGTATTTCAAATCTTTGACTTGATTCTTGCAATCCTCTAGTCTACTGTTGGATCTCTGTATATTATTCTTTATTTCAGTCAGTGTATGCTTAATTTCTATTTGGTCCTTTTTCATATCCTTGAGGGTCTCACTAAATTTACCGGCGGTTTCTAGAAGATTCTTGAGTAACCTTATAACCGTGGTTTTGAACTCTATATCCAGTAGTTTGCTTTCCTCCATTTCTTTCATTTGTGACCTGTTTCTTTGTTTCTGCATTTTGGCTGCTTCCCTGAGTTGATAGAGTGGCTTTGTGTGCTAGGTGTCCTATATGGCCCAGTGGTTCAGCCTCCCTAATTACCTGAGGTAGACACTCTTGGTGTACCCCTTTGGGGGCTGTGTGCACAGTCTTGTTGTAGTTAAGCCTTGATTGTTGTTGGTATCACTGGGAGGAATTGACCTCCAGGCCAATTGGCTATGAGGATCAATTGTGTTTATGATGGGAGAACTTCTGTGCTGGAGACACCCTTATGGGGCAAGACTTGCTTCAGTGGGGCTTTGGCGCTCGCTGAGTCTGCCCCCTGAGTGTGTCTCTTATGGATCTAAAGAGTTGTAGTCTGGATGGTCTCTCTCTGACCCCTGGGTACACTGGCTCTTGGTACTCCAAGGAGAGAGGCCACCCAGCAGGAGCTACAGAGAGATCTGCAGATTCCTTCTCTTTTTGTTTGGGGTTTGGAGGTGCCCACATGAGGCCCAGCTGTGAAGCAATGCAAGCTGCTGTGGGGCCTTAGGTCTTCTTTTGGAGGCTCTGGGGCTCTTTGACCCAGCTGCAGTATGTTATGTTTCAGATTGCAAAGGGCCTAGCCATTCATATGCAAAAGCCTCTGCACACAGCTTGAGTGGGGTTGTAAATTGGGTGGGGCGGGGTCTCAGGGAATCACCAGGGTGGAGCAAACATCAATGGCTGACCATCAGCCCTGCCTGGAAGAGGTCCCCGGGTCTCTGTGTCCCACAGCACTGTGCAGGAACAATGATCGCTGCAAGCACCTCTGAGAGAAAGCTGCCCTCGAGTTCCGCCCGATGCCAGACAGTCCAGTTTCTCCCTGTATGAGTCTGGGTCCCCAGAGTCTCGCCCGGAACTGGAGTTCAGAGCAGTCCGGAGCTTGAATCTCCCTCCTGATTGAAAAAGACAACAGCGTACTCAGTTGCCAGCCCTTTCCGCAAGTGCGCGCGCCTCTGTACCTCTGCACTTCACTTCTGCACCTCTGCACCTCCTCCAAGTTTCAATGTGCTTTTCTCTTTCCTTCTAGTTGTATAATTTCCACTCAGCCAGCCTTCCCGTGGTTCTGGATGATACCGGTTTTGTCTTTTAGTTGTAGTTTTGAAGTGGTTGTGCGAGGCAGCAAGTTCAGGTGTTTACCTATGCTGCCATCTTGGTTTATCCCGCTATATTGCTTTACCTTTACCAGTGATTCTCAATGATGGTGGTACTGTGCTTAGTAAAGTGTTATTCAAAGTGTGGTCAAGAGACCATAGCTGTTCTGTGCACTATTTACTTTTGGTCTGTAATGAGATGAGAACAAAAAGATGAGAGTAAGAATTTATAAGTTTGTATAATAATTTGACAGTAATTTTTATCTGTTGAATGTAATAATAAAATGGAACTTGTGTTTTGTATTTACTTTTTATTTTATTTTTTTCTAGTGACTTTTTTCCCCATGGTGATTTGAAAAAAAGTTTGTAAGGTATAGATCTTGAACAGATTGGATGGAAAACTGCTCCTTTTCCATAGGTAGTTTGAAATACATTGTTCTATGGGCTCTTTTAGGAATTTGTGGAAAAGTATGTATTGTGATATAGTAATTTGGGTGAATACAAGGCATTTTTAGGGCAAATCTTAAGGACACTGAATATCTTGCAATGAATGGAACAAACTGTATAATAAGAACTGCCCAACAGTTGGCATGACTTTTGAATACACCACTGGACGACTCAACAAAGTTCAGATATACCTGTGTAGTGACATAATACAAAATAATATGGTAACATGTTAGACAAGAAGGCAAGGGATTTATAAGGCTTATTATGGAGAGAGAAGTTGAAATGGAATAAACATACTGTTCTTGAGATCATTGAATACTTTACTTATTCTCTACTCAACATATTGTAACATTTCAACTATATATTTAGCCATAAAGGGTAGAAATGCAGTTACTCAGAGCTCTGTCTGCAAGTCTCTGCTCATCTCATAGTCCCCATCCTTCAGCTCTTCATCCATGTGGCTACTGTTAAGATAGATGTGAGTTGTGTAGGTGCACCCACCTGACCACATCTCTGCTCAATGGCAGCAGTCTGAATGAAAGAGAATAAGTCACACTTAATTGTTTTTTTATTTTTAAAAAGAAGGGGAAGATCTAGATTGCTCTAAGTCCCTTCCTGCTCTAATATTCCATGAACTATAAAATATTTATAACAGCTCAATAAGTACTTTCAGAATGTCAAAAGGCTGGTGTAGACCAGAGTAAATATCTGAGTCAATTAGCCTAGAAATAAAAATCATTTTAAATGAATAATAGCAGTGGTATGCCAGGAGTAGCTGATGGTGTAGCCTACCATAGATTATGGAAAGAGAGAGAGAGAGAGAGAGAGAGAGAGAGAGAGAGAGAGAGAGAGAGAGAGAAGAGAGGAGAGAGGAGAGAGGAGAGAGTGTGTGTGTGTGTTTAGGAAACAGAAAATTATGGTGGAAAGAATACAGATTTATGAATGAGCCAAATCTGCTTTCAAGAGCTAATTCTGCTACTGAGTTGTGTGACGTTAGGCAAGTTAACACTTCTGCACCTCATTGAATTAATCTCTGCATTGGGAACAATAATAATCACCTTGTATGATTGCTATAAAGGTTAATATGAAAAGCAATTATAATAGCATATAGTTAATATATTTTAGTAGGTGCTTGTATAATAAATGCTAGCACTTTTCTCCCTAATTTCTCCTTAAAAAGAGATAGGAAGTGAGGACTTAAGGACATTTAAAATTCTCAGACTTGTAATAGCATCATAGTTCTATTAGATAGTTAAGATTATGTAGAAGTCTTTTTTTTAAAAAAATAAGTCCCACATTTTCATCATGATTTACTTTTTCAAAGTAATGTTATAACATTATATTTAGAGGATAGAATTTTAAAAATCATCTAAGAGTCATCACTTAATTAAACCAAGTTTTATTAATTTAACGCATTTATTTACAGTTATTTCTTTATACACATGTCTAAATATAACATGTATAAGTATATATACTTTCTTAACATAAATGGAATGAATTCAAACTTTACTGTTTCCCTTAATAATATTTTATTGACATCTCAAATCAAATCTGCCAAATCTTAAGTGATTGCAGAGCATTTTATTTTATGGAAATGTCTTAATTTATTGAACAATCTCCTAGACATTTAGGTTGCTTTGATTTGCAAAATTACAAATGAGAAAGCAACAACATCATTGTACACAAATCTCTGTATATGTTTACAGGAAAGATTACTAGAAGTAGGCTTCTAGTAATAAGCACATTTTAAATTTTGCAAATTTGCCTAACATCCTTTACCAAAAATCCCCCCAACATTATTGTACCAGTTACAGTCCCATCACTAGCTTAAGGGAATGAGTGGCTTAGCTTGCCAATTCTAGCCATTTTACAGTCAGTCTTTTTTTTCCTTAAAAGTTAATACTTTGTCAATATGTTGCAAACATTTTTTCAGTTTTTCTTTTAAAATTTATGTAATTCTTTAGCCATATAATAAAACTTTTCTCTTGGGGCTTTAGAGCTTTTGTGATATGTTTTAAAAGATTGCTCTTTCATTAAAACAAAATATATTACAATTCACTTAACTTTTCTCCTATTGCTACTGGTAACAATTCGATGAAAAAACTAGAGCAAAATGAATAAAGAGACAAGTTAGGTGATAGAGCCAGGATTCTCTCTGTTCATTTTGCTTCAGTTTTTTTTTTTTTTTCAGTGTAGAATATTACATATTTCTAATTAAGGCTACCCCAAGAATGTGTTACTAATGGCAAAAAAATCTCTTTTTCATTCTGTTTGATAATTTTTTGGCTTATATATAAAAATTATGTGCGTATGTATGGGCATTTTCCCATTCGTGCAAGAATGGGCCTTCCTCCCCTGGCTGCCAGCACAGCCTTCGCTCCGGCCCGGAGCCGCCTTTCTGCCTTGGCTCAGGCCTGGAGCTGCCTTTCCACCTTCCTACGCTGCCCAGAGGCCCAGAGTGGCTGGGGCAGTGCGGAACTCCTGCGTTGTCGCCATGGAGATGACATAAGCATCCCACCCCCAGCGGCTCCGTGCCTGCATATGCAAATTAACCCACCATCTTTGTTGGGTTAATTTGCATACTCCTGCTTGGCTGGTGTGCATCGCGAAGGTACGGTCAATTTGCATCTTTTTCTTTTATTAGTGTAGATACACTTTGTTTTTGTTTTTTTGTTTGTTTTTTTTTAAATATATTTTATTGATTTTTTTACAGAGAGGAAGGGAGAGGGATAGAAAGTTAGAAACATCCATGAGAGAGAAACATCAATCGGCTGCCTCCTGCACACTCCCTACTGGGTATGTGCCCGCAACCAAGGTACATGCCCTTGACCGGAATCGAACCTGGGACCCTTGAGTCCGCAGGCTGACGCTCTACCCACTGAGCCAAACCAGCTAGGGCAGTGTAGATACACTTTGAAAGGCAAAATTAATGACCACTCTTTTTTTTTTTTTTTAAATTTCTTTATTGATTAAGGTGTCACATATTTGTCCTCATCCCCCCATTCCCATCCCACACCCCTCCCCATGGATGCCCCAACCCCCTGTTGAACTTAACCATTGGTTAGGCTCTTATGCATGCACACAAGACCTTTGGTTGATCTCTCCCTTCTCCCCCCACCCTCCCCTATCCTCCCTCTGAGGCCCGATAGTCCGGTGCCTCCTTGTTTCTGGTTCTGTTCTTGTTCATCAGTCCATGTTGTTCATCATTTCCCCTAGATGAGCGAAATCATGTGTCACTAGAGATGTACTTATAAGAATTGAATGTGCGACGGGCAATAATAGTTATGCTGACAGGCAAAAAATCAGTCTGTAGTGAGTTTCTTTCTGGACCAACAGTTCTTTTGAGACCCAATATCAATGTCCACCAGTTCCTTATGAGTACATGTCGGCACTGACCCCTCAGCTCTGGATGGTGGACAAATGGTGATAATGCAGGTCCTACTCCCTCTGGTTTGGTCTCGGCCGGACCCAGGGGGGGCATGGCTTCACCCGGACCCGGGACCCAGGCTCACCCGGATCCAGGGGCCCGCGGCCTCGCCCGGACCCGGGGCCCAGGCTCACCCGGATCCAGGGGCCCGCGGCCTCGCCCGGACCCGGGGCCCAGGCTCACCCGGATCCAGGGGCCCGCGGCCGCGCCCGGACCCGGGGCCCAGGCTCACCCGGATCCAGGGGCCCGCGGCCTCGCCCGGACCCGGGGCCCAGGCTCACCCGGATCCAGGGGCCCGCGGCCTCGCCCGGACCCGGGGCCCAGGCTCACCCGGATCCAGGGGCCCGCGGCCACGCCCGGACCCGGGGCCCAGGCTCACCCGGATCCAGGGGCCCGCGGCCTTGCCCGGACCCGGGGCCCAGGCTCACCCGGATCCAGGGGCCCGCGGCCTCGCCCGGACCCGGGGCCCAGGGCTCACCCGGATCCAGGGGCCCGCGGCCTCGCCCGGACCCGGGGCCCAGGCTCACCCGGATCCAGGGGCCCGCGGCCTCGCCCGGACCCGGGGCCCAGGCTCACCCGGATCCAGGGGCCCGCGGCCTCGCCCGGACCCGGGGCCAGGCTCACCTGGATCCAGGGGTCCACGGCCTCACCCGGACCCGGGACCCAGACTCACCCTGACCCAGTTCCCAGCCTCACCCGGACCCAGGGGCGCGCAGCTTCACCCGGATCCGGGACCCAGCGGGGTTTCGTCTTCTTGATCCCATTTCCTGTTGGTCAATTCCATCTCAGTAATTCCTTCGGCCATTTTCTCAGAGCTCCAGGGCAGCCGCCTCAGAACTCGTTGGGCGGCGGGCTCGGCGAAGCTCCGGTGTGCCCGGTGCGCGGCAGCGGGCTGGTCCGGGGTGGCTGCGTCGGCCCTTGGGTCTGCAGCGGTGGCCAGTCACCGAGCGTGCGCACCTGGCCGCTTCCGGGGCGTTGAGATTCTTGAAGGACTCGGAGGTCAGCAAGCGCGGAGTCTCCCACCCCATGTCTCCCAGGGGCTCGTCTGTCCATGCTCGGCAGCGAGTGGGGCCTTCCCCTCAGCCGGAGACCGCCGGGGGAACTGCGCCGAGCACGTTCCAGGCCGCCACTGTGTCGTCTGAGCCGTAGTTCTTAAAGTGTGATCTTTGGGTCACCGGCATCAGCATCATCCCGAGTACCCCTCTCTTTTATTCTAGTTGTAGAGCATCTGCTCAGTCAGCCCTCCAGTGGTTCTGGATGGTGTCTGCTCCGCTCTCCCGTCGTATACTCAAAATTGTTGTGGTAGGCAGCAATCAGGCTTCCGCCCTATGCCTCCATCTTGGTCTTCCTTTGTATAGTTAAGTCTTGATTGTTGTTGGTGTCGCTGTGAGGAATTGTCCTCCAGGCCAATTGGCCGTGCAGATCCTCTGTGTCTATAAAGGAAGAGTTGCTGTGTAGGAGACAGATTTATGGGCCGGGTCTTGGTGCAGCAAGGCTTTGGCGCTCATTGATTCTGCCTCTGGAATGTGTCCTTTATGCGAGTGGTTGAAATCTGGTGTCATCTCACACCGACCACTAGATGCCCTCGTTTCTGGGTCTCCAATGGTGTGTAGGTCAGCTACTACCTGAGACCACTCAGCAGGACTTAAGGCAAAAACTGCAGTTTCCTCCTCCTGTCTGAGCGTCCCTAGAGCAGTCCGACTAGAACCGCAGTTTATCTGGTCAAGCTGCCATCGGGCAGGCCACCCACATGCAAAAGCCGTTGCTTGGAGCCCAGGTGTGCCTGCAAGACGTGCGGGGCGGACCTGCAAAACGAGCGGGGCGGGTCTCAGGGCGGGGCGGGGCCTCAGGGCGCCACCAGGCCATGGCGAGGCGAACCGCACTGGCTGCAAGTCTGCTTTTTCTGTTTTCCACGTTTCCAAGCCCCCTCATTCCGCACTCCAGCGCAGCTAACACTGATTGCTGGGCGCACCTCCACAAGGAAGTCACTCCCACTCTCCGACAGGAAGGCCGAGAGTCCAGCCTCTTCCCGCAGGCGTCTGGGGAGCTAATCTCCCCTAGGGTTGGAACAAAAGTCACAAGTCCCTTCCCCCGACCCACGCGCCTCCGCACCTCAGCTTCTCCAGAGTTCGCTCTTTCCTCTTCTCTCTTAGCTGTAAATCCACCATTCAGCCAGCTCTCCTGTGGTTCTGGGTGGCAGACGCTCTGTGTGCGGCGAAGTTCCTTTGTTTAACTTTGAAATTGCTATGCGCGAAGTTCCTTTGTTTGACTTTGCTGCCTTCTTAGTCCTCCTCTCTCAAAATGGCTAGAGGACTTGAGTGTAAGACAGGAAGTCTTAAGAATCCTCTAAGTCGGTGTTGGCGGTCTCCGGGGCCCCGAGGATCTCAGTGGGGAGCTGGGCCAGGTCGGTGACGCGGGTGGGCCCGTCTCGCAGAAAGATGGTCTCTTCCTTCACCGAGAGCCGCTGCGCCGAGTCCGCGGCCGCCGCCACAGCAGCTGCCGCGGCGCCCACGAGCTCATGGCCCCGGCTGCGGTGCTGGCTGAGAGGAGCCGCCGCCCGGTCTGGGGAGACGCGAGCAGGAGTCGCCGCGCTCACCAGTCCATCTTTTAGTTGTTTTTCCAAAACTGCCATGCGAGGCAGCAGATCAGCCGTTCACCTCCGCCGCCATCTTGGCTTCTCCTGACCACTCTTTTGATTTATACATTTGTGTATGAGGAATTTAGGCTATATTTTTTCCAATGAAAAAATATTTTTCCTGAAATTATTACAAAAATTCTTCATAATAAGCAGGACATTTTCATTAGCCCAATGGAAGGATAAATTGCTTACATTTTATGACTAGATGTCTGGATATTTGTGTTAATTAATAAGCTTGCTTACTAATATGGAATTCATATACTGAAATTCACTTGATTCACTTAGCTTTATATTCATCTTTCCACAAAGATAAATATTATAATAGATCCCTCCTGCTGGCTTCTAGCCCCAGGCAGAGAGAAATATCAGAAAGAATAGTAAGCAGAGGAAACCCTTGGAAAGAGTCTCAGACAGGCTTCAAACTCATTTAGTTTCCTGGTACTTTGTGAGCATTATTCACTTTTCCTTGGACCACTATTCTCCAAATTTGTATCATTCAGGTATTCCATCACCATTTTGCCATAGTTACTATAGTGATCTTTCATTCGACTTATCTTTTCCTTAGTTTAATTTTTTTAAAATATATTTTATTGATTTTTTACAGAGAGGAAGGGAGAGAGATAGAGGGTTAGAAACATCGATCAGCTGCCTCCTGCACACTCCCCACTGGGTATGTGCCCGCAACCAAGGTACATGCCTTTGACCAGAATCGAACCCGGAACCCTTGAGTCCGCAGGCCAACGCTCTATCCACTGAGCCAAACCAGCTAGGGCCTTAGTTTAATTTTTTATTGAGGTCAAAGTTAAACACGTGAAATGCACAGATCTTAAGCATAGAGTTTGATGAGGTTTTTTTTTTCCTATGTTATGCACTTAGGTAACTGCCATTCCTGATCAAAATAAAGACCATTGTTATCACCCCCTAAATTTTCTTATTATAAATTTTAAAATATAAATGTTGTCTTTTGATGTGCATTTTTAAATAGTTATAAATATGTACACATTAATATAGAACATTGTCCATTTATTACTTTAAATCAATTCGTGGAAACCTTAAAATAGAAAGTTCTTTTCATATTAATTTCAGAGGAAAACTGTACTACCAGAAAGCACTGTAATGAAATAGCCTTCCAGGAGAATAATTTTTAACAAAATACTCTTTAGTAACTTAATAACTAAACAACCTTGATTTGGTTGTAAAATTTACCTATATTTATCTTAAATTACAATCTATAGGAATTCTACAGGATAACTGTTAATAGTAAAATATTAAAATTAGGCAAAATGGATTAATCTCTGATATCCTTTTATAATATACCAATTCTGAGAGCAAGTAAAGATCCTTTGATTCAAAGTAACTGTTTTCTGGTGTGGATGATTGTATTTGCTCTTTAAACAAAAGAAAAGTCTACTTTGGGACTTGTTTAACCCTTGTTTGATTTGACTTTCAGTCAGTGGATCTGACTTCAGCCAGATTGACCTTCTTGTTCTCCTAAGATGGGCAGGGCATTGGGAGGAGCTGGGGATAGAGGAGAAATGTGCATCAGAGTGAGAGCAGCAGAGGTGCAATCTCTTTTGGTTTTCATCCCTGGAGATAAAACAGCAGTGTCCTAGTGTGGGGAGCATGCTATTCTCCAAGTTCACAGGGCTTGTGGTGGGAGATGTGTTGCCTAGGAGTAGTGATAGAGGGCAGTTTTTTCATCTACATGGCTGCTGGGCAGCCTGTTTTTGTGGGGTTGCAGCCCTAAGGGGTGCTGTAGAAAGTGGACTTGAACAGGGAAGGGATGTTAGTGCTGCCTTCCTAAATCAGTGATTTGTCTCAGTGCAGAGATTTATCTGAGAAAATTCATTTTAGATATGCTGATCTGGTGCTTAGTAAATGGAAATTCATGTTGTCAGCAATTTTTTCTTTTGTCTTTTAAGAATTATTTTCATCCTAATTACTAAAAAACAAATACATACCATTTTGAATGTCACCATTTATAATAATAGAATATTGTATTAATTTTGTTTCTTGATACATAATACTTATTTTCAAACCCACTTGGAATTCAAGTTTATAAAATTTCACATGGTTGTCACAGATTCCAGAAATTCAAAACTTTTCAACTATAACTTTCCACATTTTATATTCTATATTTTAACTTTGAGCCAGAAGGCAATAAAGAGAATTCTACCAAATATGATCGCTTTTTTGTTAAGAAACAAAAACTTCTTTAACTCCAGGCCCAGTTATCACATAAAAGAAATGTCTAGGTGTTGCCCTTTGTTATTTGGGACTAAAGGCTCTTCAATTTATTTTGCTGATTATATTCATTACAAGCATAATACTTTCTCTCTGATCCAGTGACACCTAAGTCATGTCTCCAACATCAAGCTATACACAAAATGAATCTTGGTTTCTTTTAAAGGTTAGAATAGTTCTCATTCATCATCTTCCTCATTCATTACATTAAAACTAAAAACAATGTTACTCATCAATAGAGTGGTTATTGATATATCATACCATTGGAATTTGAATAATGAATTTTTATAAGTTATAGCTGTTGCATTAGATATTAAATGATCTTTCTAAACCTAATAGTAATTACTACTGTTTTCCTATTTGCAAAGGGAAAGTGTAAAAATACAGTGTTAGTGAAAATTAGTAGAATTTCCTTTTAACTTATAACTCACCTATAACTTCAAATTTGCTTTCTGCCCACCAGTCTTCCAACTTTTCATGTATATTAGAGAAGATAAACCTATTTACTTTCTTTGAAGACCTATAAATTATTACTTTTTAATGATTTAAAATTATAATGACTTTGAGGTGCTATTTATCTTTCTTTTTGCTTATGTATTTCGTATTTCCACTTTGTTTCAAAAATTATTTGCTATACCATGGAATATGTATATTAGGTACATACCAAACAGCTATACTCCATGGTTATCCAGATTAGACAAAGAGAGGTATAGATGAACCTGGGTTTAAGACTGTCCTCCATTTCAACCTCTGGAATCATCAGAAACTTGATGTAAAGACTTGGATCCAGACAATATTTTTTTAAAGAATAATCTTTCTTTTAAAATGTTGCTATTGTGTAGATACAGTCTGTCTATTTCTCTGTAGGAGAGAGATAATCTTTTACACATTGCTGGCAATAAATTCTGAGAACACTTGACAGTAATTCATGGGTTAAAGAATCAGACTGGTGATCCTTACTAGTTGATGGAGCACAAAATGGTAAAACAGGTAACGAAGCTCTCAATATTCATTCTTTTGTCCAGAAAATATGGGTAATATAGGTACTATAACCATTGTTCTATGTGCTTCAGATTTTAAAATTTAATTGAAATAAGTATATTCTAGAAAGCCTTCCTTAGAAACATTATCTTCTTCCAGCATTCATCTTGCTAAAATATCCAGTTACTTTAGATAAAACTATACACAAATAGGAATTATTTTCAATAGACTCGGATTTTTAGAGCATCTCTAATTAGAGGTCAAATAATCTAATTCAATTCAGTCAGGTAAACAACTGTGACATAAGTTCTGCTTTTCATGGGCATCTTTCCTCCCAGGACACCCTGTTTTGATTAACCCTTAGTATCCTTAAGCTCTTTATAGATATGAGTGAAATTTGAGCAGTTTAAAAACAAATAAACAAAAACCTCCTGAATTTCTGTGTTCTCGCCCTGGTATAGAAATTAAGACGAAGGCTTTAAAAATTATCAAGTGAAGTACATAATCATAGAGCTTCTTGAAGTGTCCTGTTCCTTCTACTGTCACCCAGGATTGGGAGGTGTTTAATAGAAGGTCTTTCATGCCTTCTGTTTAAGGTGGTCTTGTGGCCAACTTCTATTTTTAGGAAAGATACTTTCTGTGTCTCAGCTCACAGCTTGAATACACACTTCAGTGTTTTCTCTGGTAAGCCCCTCAAAGCAGAGAAATTCACAGCGCTTTAGTGTGAACTTACACATGGCTGAAGAAATAGGGCAGGGGACAGCAGGATATCTATAAGTCATATTGCCAGGGACTATCTGTAATATTGTTCAAATCTCACAGGAATACTGAACTCTTCCAAAGATTGGCTAGACTGGAGCATATGGTAACTGATGGACATTTATGCAGATTTGTATTCTCTCTGTTGAAATCATGTTGAAAATATGGCTAGAAAATGCTCATTTCAACCTTCCCCTTTTTCAAAGAAGTGTTAAAAACAATCATTATCTAGGCCTGAAGACTTTATTGTTGTACTCTCCAGATACTCAGTGTAAGTAATAACCATCATTTACAGTGCTCCATGAAACTAGTTTTCATCCTTATGCTAAGCTTATTTTCCCAGCAGATTTTCCAGTTAAAATGAGAGCATTGGCTGTTCTTTTGTATGATAACTTTTGACAAAGAGTTTGTGTACATTATTCAAGGCACAGATACACTTTTAGAAATTTTATAAAAGTAGGCAGCTCTGTAGTGATTATTTGACTGACAATTACTCTCAAAAGAAGGTTACGAAATATATTTGTCTTCTATGAGCATAAAATGCTGAATCAGAATTTTATACCCTCAGATTTAACACAAGTAACAAACTTCTTCTTGTTTAAAAATAAAAAATATTTTCATTTTGGTGAATAGTGACTTAAGAAAATAGACAATGTCAAGTCAGTTTATGCAGATTACATAAATCTGATATAAACACCATTATATATATAGTAGAGGCCTGGTGCACGAAAATTCGTGCACAAGGGAGGGGAGTCCCTCAGCCCAGCATGCCCCTCCTCATAGTCCGGGAGCCCTCACCGGATGTTTTACTGATGGCTTAGGCTCGCTCCCCTCTCCAGGAGGCGACCGGCCAATCAGGTATATAGATACTTTCTGGAGGCAGCACAGACTCCTTCCCTTATTTCTTTCCTCTGTGGTTGGAGAACAGGGGACTAAAAGGAGACAGAACTGTGGCCGGGCCTGGGGCTTTTGTAGGCAGCGGAAAGAGGGAGAGGGCTGGGGAAAGTCCTCCCTTCCTTCGGGCCCCTCCCTCCGTTTTTTCCTTCTCGTGGTGGACGCTTGGGCCTTGGACCGACAAGAGCCCAGCGACTGTGGTGTTCAGCTCCCTCACTTCTCAGCTGAACGTACAGCTGCCTCACATTCCAAGTGGGGCTGTTTTCAAGTGACTAAAGCACTGGGAATCCACAGCTCCCGGCCTCTCCCCTCTCGGTTTCCTCCTTGGGTCGGTTGCAAAATTCACCGAGACACGGAAGCAGCTCTGCGCTGGGGCGGGACACACGCAGGCAGTGCCACGTCCCAGGTCAGGGACACAGGCAGACAGTGTCACATCCCTGGCCAGCGATGCAGGCAGGCAGCTTCACCTCAGCACTGGGTGGGACATTAGTGCTGGGCAGGCCTGGGCGTGCCTCCACTGTGGGCGGAAGTCCCCGCCCCCATCCCCGCCCCCCAGCTCCCCTGCAGGTGCAACCTGTTGACTGGTCGTGACTTGGATACCATAACGGACAAATTAGCGTATTACCTCTTTATTATATAGGATAAAGAGGTATGTATGTATGTATTTTCAGTCCTGGAAAAAAATTTGAATTACTCCTTGAGATTGAAGATCACAAAAAGAAGAACAATTACTTAGTTTTCAGCCTCATGAGTGTTTCATACAAACTTCCCTTGAATGATTATTAAGTTATTTAAGTTGTTTAATAATACTTTGAGGAATTATTAAATTCAGTCTTCATTTCATAGTTAATGCTTTTGAATGTGTAATGTGAATATCACTCTGCTAACTGCTAAACATAGTAAATTTAAAAAAATTATTCTTACCTTTGTAGTTTAGATGCTTGATTCAAAATTAGTAAAATCAAGATCAGTAAAACTGTGAAAGAATTCGACAAAGCAGGCTAAGAAATTCTCACTTTAGTAAGTTGAAATGAAGACAAAAGGCGCTAACAAATATACTGAGGTGAAAGTTGCACTGAGCTGTCTTAGAAGCTGAGGATAAATGGAATGAATTTGTTAAATGCCTAAGTCACCAACAATGGCAGTACAGAATGGACAGTAACATCAACTCCATTTTTTCTTTATGCTGATATGCCTTTATCCTATCTTTCTCCCAACAATTATTAATTTATTCCACATACACTTCATGTGCACCTACAGTATACAAGGTGCGACATGGAGACAACGTGCATTACCCAGAGAGAAGGTAAGTCTTGTATACAAATAATTAAAATGTGAGAGCATATCCTGACATAGATCATAACTTTTATCACAGGAAGATCCATGGGAGAATGTGAGTTCTTCTATAGCTATTATTTGATTACAAATTTATTCAGCTATATTTTGGGTTTTGATTTCTTATTTCCTTTCTTATCTTATTGCATTTTAGTCCGTGAATATGGTCTGTGAGATAGAAATTATTTTAATATTTTTGAGACTTCCTTTGTGACTCAATAGGTGGTCAAATTTGCAAATGTCTTAGGCTTGAAAACAATATGTATTCTGTAATTACTCAGTGCCAGGTTTGATATGTGTTTATTAGATTAAATTTATTATTTGTTTTGTTGAATTCTCCTATTTCTTCACTAATTTGTGTTTGCTTTATAATTTTTATGAGAAGTAAATTAAAATATTTTAACTGTAGATTCATCAGTTTCTACTTTTGTTTTGCTTTGTATATTTTAAGGATAAGATTTTAGGTACATACAGGTTCAGGACTATTATACTTTCTGGGTGGATTTTTTTAGCATTGAGTAATAACCCTTTTATCCCTGATTATGTTTTTGACTTAACATCCGATTTTTTTCTAACAGCAATATTGCTACATTGGGTTCCTTTTGTTAATAGTTATTGATATAGTATATTCTATCTCTTTTCAATTTTTCTGTCACTACTTTTTTATAATTATACCTTTGTTGAGATATAATTTATTCACTCTTACAATTCATTGAATTTTAGTATGATACAGTTGGGCAACCAATACCACTATCTAATTTTAGAACATATTTTCATTACCCCAGAAGGAAACCACATACTCATTAGCAGTCACTGCCCATTTCTCTCCTCTCCAGAGTCCCTGGCAACTACTAATCTACTTCTGTCTTTATGGATATGCCTTTTCTGGATGTGTCAGATAAATGTAACAGACATGTGGCCTTTTGTTTCTGACATTTCTGACTTTTCACTTAGCATAATGTTTTCAAGATTCATCCATATTGTAGAATGTGTCTTTACTACTTATTTTTAAAGACTGAATAATATTCCGTTGTATGGCTATACCACATACTATCTATCTACTGATGGACATTTGGGCTGTTTCTACTTTCTGGCTATTATCAATAATGATGTTATGAATGTTCATGTACAATTTCTGTGTGGACATATGTTTTTATTTCTCTTGGGTGTATACCTCGCAGTGGAATTGCTAGATCATAGGGTAACTTTACATTTAGCATTTGAGGAACTGTCAAACTGTGTTCCAAAGTGGCTCCACTATTTCACATTCTCAGCAATGTCTGAAGGTTCTAATTTCCCCACATTCTTCGTTGTATCTTTGCTGAATCATTAAAACCCCAGTCCCAAGTTCTTTGTGCCCTATCCTGGTGCAAATTCCTTGTGGCCTTCACCATGCTAGTTCCCACCTATATGGTGTTGCATTCCTCATGTTTCTGGCACATACATATTTCTTTTCCTTTCTTTAATGGTTATATATGAATTAAGACTTAAAAAGTTGTTTTACTTAGTATTTTTATGTGTATGTGAAGGTGACAAACCTGGATGCAGGGGATAGTATTCATCTGAATCAGCCTGCTGTTCCTGGAAGTTGAGCAGATCAGTGCAATTGCAGGGACTGTGAAGTGGTTGACTTAGAGTTGACCTAGGGTGTTGTTCAGAGCTCTGGTCCAGAGTTTTTCTTCTGGGCTAAATTACTGGGCCCATATAGGATCCACTATTTTACTGAGCTCATCCAGTCCCATATGAATTATCTCATCTTTTTTGTTGTTGTTATTTACAGTTGCCAGTTTCCAAAAATAATACTGAAACGAAAAAGCCCAAATTCAGAAAAAGGAAGAGGTATGTTTTTTTTTAATTAAAAAGTATTATAATAAAATTGAAATATATATTGGGTTTACTTATTATATGGCATTTCCCCCTGGCTCTTGATTCTGTTTCTCTAGGGAGACAATTGGGTTTAAAATTTTCTAAAAGAATTAATAAAATGATAAGTAGTAGTTTTAGAAGTATGGAGAAAGTTTGGTGTTTATACAAATATGTTGAACCAGGACTTTCAAAGATTAATATCATGTGAGCAACTAGATGAGAAGCAGGTTTTCGGTTTAAAATAGGTAATGGAAACCAGAAACAGGTATTTATAATGAACTAATAAGCACTGATGACAAATTTTAGTGTTTATCATTGAACCAGCCATTGTTTGTTTGTTTATTTTTAATGAATGGTAATCAGTACTGTGTTAAAGAGAGTCCTACTCAAAGACTAATTCTGATAGTCCTTTTTCAGAAAATGAATAAAGTTTTAAAAATCACTTTAACTGTCTTATCTCATTTATATTTCCCAGTAACCCCATCAAAATAGGTAGGGGGAGTACCACAGTCATCTCCATTTAAAAGGTGAAGAAATTGTGGCTTAGAGAAGCTAAATGGCTTTCTCAAGATCTTATGGTTAGAGAAAATGTGTTTGGACAAATGTTTTCTGACTCTTAATCAGCAACACCATGTAGTGGAATAGCATGGATTTTGCAGTCAGACAGAATTTAGTGCGTCATGCTCAACTACTTACCTGTGTTGTCAAGTTGCTCAACTTCTCAGAGCCTTAGTTTCTTTACACAATGGGAGTGACAATTACTTAGTGGGTTTCTGGGGGAAGGATTACATGAAAAAGCCTATGTAAGGTGCTTGGTAGATTATTAGTGCTTTTCACCTAGAGAGAGCCCAAATGAATACTATTCCCCTTTGATTTTTCACTGTATCATACTGTCTTACAGTATAAAACAATGAAGAAAGAGTATTTTAAGGTAAATATATACTCACTAGAGGCCCAGTGCACGAATTTGTGAACGGGTGGGGTCCCTCAGCCTGGCTGGCGATCGGGGCTGGCCAATCGGGGCTGGCCAGCCAGGGGGAGGGGCCCTGGCTGGCAGGGGAGAGGGACTGCAGGAGGTTGGCTGGCCGCAGGAGGTTGGCTGACCGCAGGAGGTTGGCTGTGGGAGCACACTGACCACCAAGGGGCAGCTCCTACATTGAGTGTCTGCCCCCTGGTGGTCAGTGCACATCATAGCTACTGCTGGTCATCCAGTCGTAATGGTCGCTTAGGCTTTTATATATAGATATAATTTATTATTACCAATGAATATCCATGAATGATTTAAGTATACATGACTGATTATTTGAAACTAACTATGTCACATTTTTTTCTAGGAAAGCTATTTTAAAATGCTGTTTTGAAAATGTTTGTTCAGATGATGCCTTATCAAAGGAAAATATGGGTATGTGAAGGCCTGTCCTGCTTTTAGCTCTTTTACTTCTATTTAATTCTACCAAATATAGTTGTAGTCCTTTGAAGAAAAATAATGTACATATATACATATCTGAGAAACATTAGTGGGTTATTTTGGGTATTGATTTACATTCTAGGGCTTTTCAATTGTCTTTACATTCCTATTAGTCTACTGCTCCAGATTTGCTGTTCCTTTATGAAGTTATTCTCTACCAGTTGTCACCCCCCCCCCCCCCCCAACACACACACACCATAGAGATCAGGAGGAGAGCTAATTATGTGCAGCTTCTTTACCTCTCCAACTATCAGTTTCTTCATCTGTAATCAAGAGATGCAGTGAAAACTGGCTTATCCAACATGGAGAGGACTGTTTCTGGAAATAAATTTTTTAAAAATAAAGTACAAGCAGTTGTGGGAAGAAATATCAGCAACAATACATTTCAATCCAGACCTCTCCATTCCAAATGGAGTGGAGTGCCAAAGGGAGAGAAGGAAGAAAAGTGGCAGCCTGGGGCTCCCAGCTGAATAGCCGCTGGTATTAGAACACAGTAGGTGAATGTGGAATGCAGGGAGAAGGTTTTAATTTCAAAAGTGCTTTACCCTTTGTACATTTCTGTGTCTTGAAAAGCAGGCAAATGCTTATTTGCAAGATGGAACTTAGGCAGCCTTACAGAGGTTTCAAAGCGCAGTAACCCCCCAGAAGTTATTCATGCCGTCCTCCCTTTCACTTGTAGCCACCCCCAGCTCCTATGGCACTGTGTTTCAATTAGCTAAATAGTCACATATTTATAGTCTCATTGAAAGAAAGAAAAACAGGCAGAGAAAGGTTGGGATAGTTATTATTACTTTTAATCCTTTATTCTTCTCCTAAACTACTACAAAATTCTATTGTTTCTGTCTCTTCTTATTTAGCTGCTGCTTTCCTTTTAATTAAGGTGCCCTTTTGGGCTGTTTGGTCCCTTTGCCTCACAAGATCAGTTCAGATATTTCTGTAGCTTATCCCTGACTGAGTTCCCACGAGGAAGCCCTGGCACTGCAGCTGAGGGCTCCATCGCTGGGATCCTTCTACCCTCCAACTTGCAAGGGGTGCTGCACAAGAAACCCAGTGCAGTCGGGAGCCCATTGACAGGAAGTGACTCTTCTGTGTAAACGAGTGAATTCATCTCAGGACTTATCCATGGGAAGGGAAGCCTTTTTAGGAGTCTCACATTCTGTGTGGCTTTAAAAGTCTCAATGTTAATGGTTAAAATAGCCCAATCTGTGTTTTACTCCTCCATCTCATTTGAACATCTGAAGAGCTGAAACATCTAGCCTACAGTTTTCTTTGCAAGAGCTGTCTACATATTGAGAGAGTAGTTATTTAACAGTAGTCTAACCCTCTTCAGATATTTTACCTGCTACCTATATTTCTATGGATCCCTAAATGCAAGCCTCCAATATCTCACATTTATTCTTAAGGCAGAATCAACCCTAGATCAAGTAATATAGGAAAATTATAACATCTTCTTCTGGAATCTCTGCAAGCCCTACTTTTTGGACTAGCTTTCCTATTGGTCTTCTGCTCCAGATTTGCTGTTCCTTTATGAAGTTACTAGAGGCCCAGTGCATGAATTTGTGCATGGGTGGGGTCTGGCTGGCCCGGCCCCAATCGGGGTGGATCGGGGCCAGGCCTGTCTGGAGGAGGAGACGGTGGGAGGTTGGCTGGCAGGCCCACCCTGATCAGGGCCTGATCAGGGCCAGGCTGGCTGGGGCTGCATGAGATTGGCCAGCAGCGGCCCCACCCCCCCCCCATTGGGCAGGTTCGCTAGCCACAGTGGGCGTCATAGCGACCCGTCATTCTGGTCAATACAGCGTTCCAGTCACTGGCTTTTTATATATATAGATTCTCTACTAATTGTCACCATCACACACACCCTAGAGATCAGGAGGAGAACTAATTAAGTGCAGCTACTTTACTTCTCCAACTATCAGTTTCTTCATCTGTAATCAAGAGATGCAGTGAAAGCTAGCTTATCCAACATGGAGAGGACTGTTTCTGGAAATAAACTAATTCTTGTGAGGCAAAAGGACAGAATAGTGAAGAAAAAGTTGAGGAATCATTAAATAATTTAAACTGTATACCCACTACTATGTAAAGATTTAATCTAAGATATAACTATTTGTGGAACATGTCTGTATTTTTTGGAAAATTGATACAAGGAATATCATGTATTATACAGGGTGGGGCAAAAAGTAGGTTTGCAATTGTGAGTATGTGAAACAGAGTTTATTCTTGTATTATTATTATTTATTAATTATTGTATTATTTTTCCATATGAGCAACTATAAACCTATTTTTGCCCCACCCTATATTTGTATTATCCCTATAATTCATTTCCCCCAGTGTTTAGGGATAAGAAAGTGCATCTATGATGATGAAATATAAATAGCAATAATAATAGCAATGAAAACCAATACTTATAACAATTTCTATATATCCTCACTCTTTTCAGTATTTTATGTATTAGTTTAACCCTTATAAGATCTGTATGAGGTTGATAAAGTAGATATTATATCTCCCATTTTATTGATGAGAAAACTGAGGCACTTAAGAGGTTATATGACTTTTCTAAGGTCACATTTTTTTCTTTCTAAAATTAATCAAAGTGTGCAGCTATTTCTTTGGTTGCTTTAAGTACCAGGAACCTTAACCTTTTGCACTTGGATGTTGAGTGTGACTCGACACGGTTAGCATTAGAATAAAGGAATCGAGAAAAAAGCAAGCGAGTGCAAAGGGTTAAAGCTATTTTTTTTTTAATGTACACCACTGGTACAACTACTGGTCTAAGCATTTTAAAATGTAATTATTGCCATTAGTATCCCCTTTAATGAATTGATTTTTATTTCTTTTAATCTTTGAGTTTTTATCATTTTTCAAATTATATCTCTATTTTCTGTTGGTAAATAGCTCATTTCTTTTGGGTGAATAGACAGTCTATAAAAGTTTGATTAAAAAAGATATTGACATATTAATAATTACCCAGGGCAAACTAATAATCTATTAGCATTCATTATTAAATTAGCAAACGATGTATTCATAATCGACTTGGGACATGTAAGCATGGAAGGGGATGGTTAATATAGAAAAGGCCTGCATCGTGGGGTGAGTCCTATCAAGAGCATGAAGAGCTTGGAGCTTGGGTCTGGGAAGTAGAAGGGGTGACAAGGATAGAGGTGATATCTTACTACTCAAGACAAATCTTACCTCTTAGTCAGATGTGATTGGTCTTCATGCCCCTAGTACAAAGCCTTGTGCTTCCAATTTCTGTTTGTGTCCTCAGGAATGATGCTGTCTTCTCCATTACATTTCACCCTGTATTTTACTCATCTCTATATTCATTGTAAGCAGACAAAGGAGTGTTTGTGGTTACTCAAAATCCAAACAAAACCAAGTTTTCTATAAGAATGCCTTCTAAACGTCCTTATTGAAACGTCCCTGCAAATTTATTTAATATGATATTTTTTAGTGCCAGCTTTGGGGTGACCCAACCAGTAGCCTCTTTATATAAGAAGGAAACAGCTTCTTTAAACATTTAATAGAGAAGTAGAGTTGAAAGAAAACTCCATAAATATGCATTTGAAAGCTTTTAAAATAGTGACTGATTTATTGAGACAAACAGCATTTCTCATTGGGAATGGAAAAACAATTTGATTTATTTTACAAAACTTCATTTTTAAAAGCCAGATACGGACTTCAGCATGAGATTTCTTTTTCACTTTCTCTGAGTGATGGAGCAGCTGTAATGCTATCATTTTACTCTGAACAACAAATTCAAAGAAGTCAGGGAAACTACAGGATAATCAGTATTGATAGAAGATGATTGGTCACACAATCAGCAAAGGCATTCATTCTGTCTCTATCTTTGGAAGCTATCATTGACCAATTTTGATAACCTAGTTTGTAGATTACAGTAACTGCTCTTTCTTGAGAATTATTTTTGAACTCTATCAGTTCACAAAATAGGAGTACCTATTTAGAAAAGCAAAGCTCCCGTGGCTCTGGAAACAGGATTTGACATCCGTCAAGTTGGTATTACGAACCCTGGTTGACTTATGAAGTCATCCATTACTTTATCTACCCTTGTTCAAAAAGCAGTGTACATATTTTTCCAGATCACTTGAAAACAGAGAGCCTACAATGCCATTCAGCACTGATGTTCATTATCATAAATTGATTGTATTTTAGCATAGCTTTAGAAATATAAAGATGTTTTTGTGCCATTTTTCCTTTACAGCATAGCTCAAAATCCATCTTCTCAACCATGCATTAAATGTCAGTGTCAATAGCCATAGACTCAGAATGTAAAGCAGGAAAACACAACACCTGTGAGTAGGGCTGGAGAATCAGTGTAAAGTAACCACAAGTAGTGGTCTGTTAGGTAACAGGTTACTAAGTGAAAAGTTTGTCATATATAGAGGTCAATTTCATTAACAAAATTGCTTCAGCAAAAATGTACATTCCTCTAGAAAATTCTGGACATAGGGTTGCTTTCATATTTTTAGATAAACTTTCCAGGTGATTCTTATGCCCACCAAACTTTGAATTCTGTCGTTCTAGAATGTAATAGTTCAGACTTCATGTTCTTAGGCTTTAGCAGTTACCATAGAGCACAGATCTATGTGGATGAAACTAACATATCAATTATAATTTTTGCTTGTTTTATTTTTGAACATAGGAACTGGTCCTAAAGTGTGGAATGGCTTATCAGAATGCTGTTTTCAAGCTGTTTTGAGAAAACCTAAGATTGGCTGTGAAGATATGAGGGCCAGGAAGTCTTATTGGTCTAGACCAGGGGTCCTCAAACTTTTTAAACAGGGGGCCAGTTCACTGTCCCTCAGACCGTTGGAGGGCCGGACTATAGTTTAAAAAAAACTATGAACAAATTCCTATGCACACTGCACATATCTTATTTTGAAGTAAAAAAACAAAACGGCAAAAACACCCGCATATGGCCGGTGGGCTGTAGTTTGAGGATGCCTGGTCTAGACCTATTCTCTTGAGTCCCTGGCCCTTAGTAGGCACAGAATAAATATTTGTTGATTTAATATAAAGAAAATTGGGGAAAGCAATAAATATTGACAGAAAAATTTCTTTTGTAGACAAAATTATAATGTGCCTTGGCTGGTGTAGCTCAGTTGGTTGAGCGTCATCCCAAGCAATGAAAGGTAGCCTGTTCGATTCCTGGTCAGGGTATATGCCCAGGTTGCGGGCTCAATCCCTGGTAAGGGGGCATGGAGAAGGCAGCTGATAGATGTTTTCTTTCACATTGATGTTTCTCTCTCTCTTTCTCTCTCTCTCTCTCTCTCTCTCTCTCTCTCTCTCTCTCTCTCTCTCTCTCTCTCTCTCTCTCCTGTTCCTCCTCTCTAAAATATAAAATAAAATAATTGAAAATTGGAATGTGAAAAATGTAAACTAAAAATTGTTTTTTCAGTACTCTAGGGACAACCAGGGAAGGATAAATATTATCTATTTAATAATCTCCCATGACCTTATTTAACACCATTATTTAATAAACAGTGTTTTAGCAGAATTTTAAAATTTCTTTCTTACAAATAATAGGTAAGAGAAAATTATCAACAAAGATGATAATAAAGTATAGCTTCTTTTGAAATCGAGAAAAGGAAACAATGCATAAAACTTTTCACATTATAATTTTTGTTTTTTACCTTACAACAAAACAAGTGTGTGTGTGTGTGCGCGCATGCGCATGTGTGGCTATAATCTCATGTGGATATATATCTCACTTTTCCTAAACAGTATTAATAAGAAAAAAATTAAATGCATTCAACAGTTACATTAAAAATTAATGCTGTTGCTGAGAACACCTTGCTTCTGTATTCAATGATAATATTTTAGCTCTGTAGTGTGTATCTTGCTGGGTCTATTTTCATGTTCCATGAACTTTCAGCTGTTCTATGTAGTCTGATTTGTGGTGCTCTGCCAATGAACGGTGGATAATAGGAGGTGGTATGTCAGATTTTTGTAGCCAGAGTGGAAGGTGATGGGATGTATATTCATGGCCTTTCTCTTTGAATCATGTTGCCTTTGGAAGGACTTCTCAGGTGCTCCATCTGTCTCTTGTGCAGGACAGCAGGCTCCACATGGCCTCCTTTCCTTGATCATTACCTCAACAAGACTCTATAGCAAATGAAAATGCTTTTTTTAATTTAAATCAGAAATTCAGTTGCGTATTGTTAATCAGTAGTTGAGTCTTTAGTTATAATAGGTGTTTATTTCTTTGGGGGGTATTGTTTTATCTCAGCAAGTTCAGTGAATTATCAGATTTTTTTGCCAATTTAATATATTCCTGTCACAGTAGCACATACAAAAGAAACTTTTAAGTGTGTTTTTAAAAACTATCAGATTAGGCAATTAAGATGTGTTGATAATTGGATTAGGAATAGACTAGCCTGTGTCTAGCCTAGCCACTTCATCATATGGCTCCCTTTTAACGAGTAATTTTAATGGTTTATTGCAGAGATTGGTAAACTGTGGCCCTCAGTCCTACCATTGGATGCCTGTTTTTATAAATAAAACTTTATTGGAACATAGCCCCTCTCATTTGTTTGTGTACATGTCTATGGTTTGCACTACAGCAGCAGAGACCATCTGGCCCACAAAGCCTGAAATATACTCTCTGGCCTTTCACAGGAAAAGTTTGCTGACCCCTGGTCTATTAGTAACATAATTTAGTTTAGTGTCCTTGGCTCCTGATTTTTAAAAAGCACACATTTTAGTGAGCTTTTGTTGTTTTGGGGTACTTAACACATAGCAAAAATGTCATCTACATTTTTCAAGGAATAATTGTAAAATATTCACCTTGAAATCTATAATAATTTTGTATCAAGTAGAGGGCATATGTGAAATTTATACAAAATATTATTTCTTGTAACATTTGGAAGATTTCCTCTTTTGTGGTGGCTAAGATTATGAATTAGATTGAATTAAGATGTAGCATATTTTACTATATTAATTATGTTTCTTTAGTTGTCTCTGAGACAGAAGTTTTACTAAAAGAACTGGAGCAAATGCTACAGCAAGCTCTAGAACCCACAGCAACACCCGATGAGCCCGAAGAAGAACGTGGAGAGGAAATAAATACAGGAGAAAAGGTAATATTGATAGTTATAAGTAACAATTTCAAATTCTTTACATGGCAGAGATTGTTCCTGGGTGGGCATTTTAAGTATATGGAAAACCTTTCTCAATTCTCAAATTTGAGCCCTTGATTATCATGAGCTGAATGATAAACTAGTAGCCTGTTGAGAAATCAGAATAGATCTATCAGTCTTTGAAAAAAATACCCGAGTCTCAGCAGAGGTGCTCTTTTTGTTTCAGATCTTTGAGGTTGGAATTGAAGAGAGATGGAAGGGGCTTAATGTAGCGAAGGGAATGCCACTAAAGAGGCCTCCTCCGCACTGCCAGTCTCCACAGTCAGGAGGGGCACTGGGGTTAGGGCAGCTGGGGAAATCTGCCCTGTCTATTTCATGCATAGAGATAGCTTCTATAGGGACAGGCTCCATTATTAAAATACTAGATAGAATCTTTTATTGTAATACATTTCACCATTCATATCTAGACTTGTCCTTTTTTTCCTTTTGGCCAGCATGTTGGGCTGAGAAAGACCACGTGTCCTTAACTTTATTTAATACTTATATATGACAACAGAAATTTAAATTGGTTGAGAAACTGCTCAGCACATGAGCTCCATGTGTCTTTTCATGGTTTGTCTTACTTAACTCCCAGGTCATTAATACAGAGCAGCGATGTGGTAGGTGTGAAAAAAATAAGTCATAAGGCAGCCACTTCCACAGGCAGCATAGCTGTTCCCTGAGTGGTTAGGAAGGAGAGTGGCAGCGAGGAGTCAGGTATCCTTATGGCGTTATTCATTCTCTCATTCAATCATTTAGATTGGTAGTGGGTCTGGAGTTCAGAGCACAGTGGTTAGGAGCTCTGACTCTAGACTATAGCCTGCGTCCCAGCCCTGGTCCTGCCACTGACAACTTGTGTAATTTGGCAAAGTTGCTCATCACTTGCCTCAGAGGATTGTTTGGAGGGTTAAATAAGACAAACTGGGAAAAGTGCTCAGCGTAGTGACACCTACGGTTAGTTGTTACTACAGGTGAGAAATGGCAATGGCGGTCACTAGAGAGAAGGAGTGCAGAGATGTCTTTATCTCTTTCCCCACATTCTCACTTTGAGTAACTACTCCTCATCCCCCCCAAAGTGAAAATACTGTGTACACACTTTGGAAGGCTGCCCAATTGCATGATTTTACTCAGAACTTCAACAAGAATAAAGAAGATTCTTAAACACCTCCTTTATTGACTTTGAAATCAAGAGAATGTACAGAATTTACAATTAAGGAGATCAGTGTGTTAAAAGAAAATATGTAAAATTAATGTTAAAAACTCTTACTGAGTTGAAAAACATGATAGTTTTATTAATCAGTTGAAAATGCTATTTTTCCATTTAGAGTTCCTTTTTTTCAAAAATCTTCTTTTCTGTATCTCACTTTTTATAGAACAAGATCTATAGATTGGTGATGTATCTTATATTTAACTAGAGACCTGATGCATGAAAATTCGTGCAAGAGTAGGCCTTCCTTCCCCCGGCTGCCGGCACCAGCTTCCCTCCGGCATCCAGGACCCAGTCTGGCATCCCTCGGGCTGCCTGCGGGTACCAGGGACCGGGCTGGCTTCCCTCCGGCCCCAGCTTTGTCAGGAAGGACGTCCGGTCTAATTAGCATATTACCCTTTTATTATAGATTACTGTACATTTTTCTTTTCTAGCAAATGTGTGTTTTGTTTGAGCACCATATGGTTCTGTACAATGTGTTTTCAGTCTTTGCAGTTCGTCTTTTCAAAAATACAGCCAGGTTGATTTTTATAGAGATGTCCTGGAGCTTTTACAGTCACAGAACTGGCTTCTGTTTTGCCATTATAACTAGTAACTTGATAAAACAGAAAATTACTTCTGATTTTTATTTCTTCAGGTACAACACATAGTTTTAATACATCACCAGGCAAGAGCTTGCTTTTTTAGATTCTTGTAATATTATATGCTTTCAAAAGGCATTTAGGAATTGTAAAAATTAACCATTTTAACTCGCTGGCAGGCAGGGGAAGGCCTCCTGCCGACTGGTTTATAAGCCACTCTCCACACTGAGCTTTGTACGTCTGGCATTCACACCAGGCTCAAGATATTTAGGGCCTTGTTCACTTTTAAGCAAGAAGAATAGCAGTGAAACCAATGATCAAAGCTGGAATAATTTCCACTTTAAACGCAAAGAAGTGACCATCTCAGGGGTTTCTTTTCTTCCTCCCTCCCTTCCTCCCTCCCTCCCTCCCTCCCTCCCTCCCTTCCTCCCTTCCTTTCCCACTTAAAATGTGAGCGGCGTTTTGTTTTTAGGAAAAAGTGGCCTCTTATAAGCTAATCCACCAAAACGAACCACCTGATAACTTTAAAGTTCTGAGCATGTTCATACTCTAAGCAAATATTGTCTGAGCTATTTTCAAAGTTATAAATTTGATGATATTTTCATCATTCACTTCACGAGTTTTCAAGTTGATTTCTCGCAAGCGTCTATACTAATGGATGAGAGTAGCAACATGCTGTCATACATATGGAAAATAAGAATTTATTTCTATTTGTCATTTAGGAGTCACCTTCATAATTATGTTCTTCTTTAGCTGATATTAAAACGGGTCGACATGTCCTAACTTGGCAAGCAGTGGGCGGGGATTCATTTCAGATTTTTATAAAATCCATCTGAGTAATTTACAAATTAGGTAATCCATTTACAAAGAAAACCATTTACTTAATAATTATTTATATTATAGTATACTTTTGATATATGAAAATACTTATTTACATTTTTTCCTTGATTTTCCTGGGAAGTTAACTCGAATGAACCTTGAAGTTATAAATCTCCTATGTGTGGGTATGTTTGCATTGTTTTTACCAGTGTCCTGTCTAAACAAGCTTAAGAAAACTATCACTGTTTGTGAGGAATGCAGATGCTTGTGAGAAGATGACCACAGAAAATGTGACTAAAATAGCTTTAAGTTGTACTTCCTATATTAGTAGTTTTAAAAGTAAACAAATATAGAAAACTCACAGAATTAAAATGATCCAATTTTTTCAAAATTAAAACTAAAAGTGTAGTGTTGGGGAACAGACAAGACCTAAGTTTTATATTAACACTAGAGGCCCAGTGCACGAGGGGTGTCCCTCAGCCTGGCCTGCACCCTTTCCAATCTGGGACCCCTTGGGGGATGTCCAACTGCCGGTTTAGGGGCATTAACTGCAACCATTAGGAAAATCATACAGAATGTCCTTGACATACAAACAGTGTGGTTTTATGAGTTGTTTTAATAATAATGGCCATTCCTTTAAATAATATCTGCTTACATACAATACAGCTGGTACTGTGTGAATTCAGAATGTTAATATCACAAAATCTTAGAAGGTTATAGTGGAAATAACCTTGAATTGTCTAGTCTAAACTTTTATAAATATTGGAATTCCCTTTTCAAAGATTTTGAATGCTTTTTGTCCTAAGAAGCTTAACCAACTTTTGAGGCAACCCATTTTCTGTGAAAGGACTGGAGGATTCTGGCGGGGCTGAGAGGACTGGGCGCTGCCATCTTGTGGCTATGGGTGCCGCCATATTTGTGATGGTGTGATGGTCAATTTGCATATTCCCTCTTTATTAGATAGGATTTACTATACATTATACTATATATAGGAGTCATTTTTTGACCACCAACATAACAGAAAACTTTGTGTAACTCAGTGATGGGCAACCTTTTGAGCTTGGTGTGTCAAACTTGGCCAAAAAACTGAGCATAACTCAGGTAGTGTGTCACTTTGAGGAAAAAACTAACTCCAAGACTCTAGTCGCAAATGTTTCATCCTCAGGAGCAGCAAATGTTTCATCCTCGGCAGGTGGCTGCGTGTCATCAGAAATGGATACGCATGTCAGTGCTGACACGCGTGTCATAGGTTCGCCATCACTGGTGTAACTGCTGTCGTTCAAGACTTATCAATTACTTTATGTTTTGTTCAAATAACTGAACCTAGTCTTCAGATACAGTTGAGGTAGTACTGATGAATTGTGTGGTTATTTTTACAGTTGCCTCAGTGGGGCCCTGACGCTCCTGCAAGCAGTCCATTTGAAAACCATTGTGAAGAGGACTATGTTATAATTGACGGGATAAAATTAAAAGCTGGGGAATGTATTGAAAACATAACTAACAAGTTTAAAGAAATCGATGCTTTGATATCTGAATTATAGGGCCTTATCAATATTTTCAAAAGGTAATTATAAAAACAAACTCAAAAACTTAAAATGTTTAGTGAAATAGGTATGTATTATACCAAAGTTGATATTTGTAATAACTTTCTACTTTATATTTTGAGGCTATACATTGTTTTGAGATCCAATCAAATGATATTAAAGTTAATGTTACAATTTTAGAATTTAAGAAACCCTAATGTTTGTAGTTTGTTTTTCTTGTTTGCCCTAAGTTTAAAATGGGTTATGAAACTTACTGCAAAAATACATGCTTTACAATGGTTATTTAAGTCCTTTATTCAAATGTGGATGTTAAGGTGGCTGACAAGTTATTATATTTCTTACAGATAATTCAAATCTAATATGTTTAGAGAATGTGTATTTGTAGTAGAATTAAGCTACTACAAAATAAAATAAAATGTAAAAATGGTTATATAATAGAGTTGGAGCTTTTCTTAAAAAGCAAAAATGTTAATTGCCTTATTATATTGGAAATAATTATTTCAACCACAGTGCTCAAATTTGGCTAAACTCTGTTGGGGATCTTCGGAAGATCAGAATCCAGGACCCTTTTCCGCTGAATCAGTAAATCTGGAAATGGGGATGGTCAAATGTAGTTAAAAATCTAGACAGATAAGTTAAACACATTCACTATAAAACAAATCTAAACCATATAGAAAAGTGCAAAGCACATCCTGCAATACCACTCTCAACATCTCCCCTGAAACCCATTCCTTAGGGATTGCCTTAGTGGGCATTGGTCTAGATAGAGTTTTGTACACATCATGGTGTGTGTCTGTGCACATTCACCTCTAGTTCCAGCTCCGGCTCCCCCTCTCTTCCGGATTATAAGGGTAGGGAAAAGGACATTCCAAAGAAAAGCAAGAGAGCATCTGGTACCTGCTGTTAGTTGAATTAGCTGGAGTGACATGTGATAGCAAGAAAGTAAGCTACAACAGATGAGGGCTGTGTAGACAGGTGGAGGAGCTTATAACTGTAGGGACCAAGGGAAGAGTTTAAACAGTGAAATCCCTGTTCTACTTCAGAAAGATCTCATGAGCGTCAGGGTGGAGATTAGAGTGAGAGAGAGTGACCCTGGAGTCAGCAGACCAGTTAGAAGACTACTTTGGGTATTCAGTTGTGAGATTCTGAGAACCTACTGTACAAATACATGCTTTACAATAGTTATTTAAGCCCTTTATTCAAATGTAGATGTTACTCAAATGTGAAGCATGGTGGTGCTGTGATGGAGAGAATTGGATAGATTCAGGCTGTATTTATACCAATGAATTATTAGGATTTAGGGACTAGATATAAGGATGAGACGGGGGAGTCAAGGACGACTCCAGGTTTCTACTATTCACAATACATGCAGATTAGAAATGTTGGACATATACCAAGTTTGGGCCAAACTGTGTGACTTTAGCAGAGATTCTACGCTACTCGTGCTTTGACAAATCCTTCATCCCAATACCACTCTGAGAACGGAGTGACTAGAATAGTCTCAACATGTCATATTTAAATTCTATGTGGTATAAAACAGTGAAGATTAAGGCTTCCTTTCTTTCTTCCAGCTGAATTTGCTTCACAGCATTTTAGAAAAACTTTTCCTTTTTTTCTTGGCATTATGATTTTATATTCACAGCCTACAAGATGTCTCAAAGTAATTAGTCCCATTTTTTGTTACTACTTAGAATCAACTATAAAAATGACTACAATTGTATTTGAAAGACTTTACCAGCAATTCAAGTGTTTGATATAAACCCCCATCTAGAAGATCAATTAGGTCACTTGCAACTAATTCCTGCTGGTGAAACAGTCAATGCTCATCAGAGTCCGATTTCTCAGATCAGATACTGAAATATCCAGATTGAATTTATTTCTGCCACGTTCTGAGTGTTACAAGTCTGGAATTTCCACTGAAGACATTGTGTACTTGAGCAGCTCAAAATAGTTCTGAGAACAATTATTTGGGTTGGTTCTGTCTTCAGTGGAAACCGCAGACTCCTTCTAAGAAGAGGCTGGAGGAACTTCGATCTATGTGAGAATGAAGGCTTTCAAATTTCCAGATAGAATCTCCCTAGGAAAGGGGATGAAGGGATAGTAAGGGCTGAGAATCCTGCCTGGCTGGCAAACCCTCCCTGCTGGTAAATGTCCAATGTTCCAAGGCAGGCTGTATGCTGAGGTGGCATAGCAGTGGGGCTGTGGAAACAATGCCTGCCTTCAGATCCTGGTGCTGCCATCTACTGAGTAGGAGACTTGAGGCAAGTTACTCAACTTCTCTGAGCCGAGGTTTTTGGCTTTTCATCTAGAAAGCAGAGAACATGTGGAAAACTATGCAAGTTATGACCATGATTATTGTTGGCTCGGAGCATTTCTTTTCTGACCACCCCTGCCATGCCTCTTCTGTGCCCATTGAACTAACATGCTCCTTTGGACAGAACCTGAAGTAACACATCTGCTTTTGGGGGACTGAGACCAAGGATTGTGTGTGATTAGCTGACGTGTAGGTCAGGCCTGGTGGTAGGCAATACCTTACAATTTATAGCTAGAACCTCTTGCTAGGCCCAAGGAGAACATCATAAGGAAATTGCATCTGCCCACCAAGGGAGGTTAAATTCTAAGTACACTTATTATATCAAGTTTGGTATGTGAGGTATAAGGCAATATGTCAGGGCCTTGTGGCCAGGCATTTCGGTTTGAGGAGTGGCTGACTGATATTCTTTGGAACGAGTTGGGTCAAGCCTATCTGTCTACATTCTCCATGAACTTAGGGAAGGTCTGAGTCCACTAGAAGCTGTGTCCTCAGTTAGATCTGTAGATCCTGGAGAGTTGAGCATCAGATCCAGCTCTGTTGTCCTACATTCCAGGAAGTCTTGGTCCATTTGTCCTTGCTGGAAGTTGAATTTATGCAGGGATTTCCATTGGTAAAAGGCTTAGCTCTATCTTCATTGTAGGCTGCCTGTGCACTTTTGATAGGTTAGTCTCTTGTTGCCACCAGTGAGGTGAAGAAGGAAATGCACTATGTACTTGCAAAAGTCTGTAGCACACCACAATTAAAGAATTCTAAGTACTTCTTTAGGGCTGAACCCACTCTTGATGCCTTCAACCCCATGGAAGTGATACTTTGGTCAAGCTGCTTTAGTCTCTCCATGTCTCACTTTCCTTATCTGAAAAATTAGGATGCTGGTGATGATCATGGTAATAATTGTCTTAACAATACTAATGTCCTAGAGTTGTTGAACAGAATAAAATGAGTTCCGACATGCAAGGCACCTAGCAAAATGCCTGGCACATTATGTAACTGTCATTACTATTTTTACAGTCTAGTAAGAGAGAGACCTCTGAAGTAATGCCAGAATTGGGAGGGAGAAGAGTGGACTTGCTGGAAAGGGTGAAAGCCACACGCCGAACAAAGCATGAGAAAAGCAGGAACACATGAGAAAAGCAGGAACACAAACACCCAGCCTCTAATCCCAGTAACTAGAATGCAGGGAATGGGGAGTGCAGGGGGTAGGGATTAAGGCTGCACCAAGCAGGTTGGGCTCTGCTCAAAGAAATCCTCCTAAATCATCCTAAAGGGGCAGCACCTCATTCAATAGGGAAACCAAGTTATGCAGTCATGAGAACAGTGATCACCAGAATCTGCTGGTTTAAACGCCCAAGAGTGCTGGGTGCTGCGATTGGTTTGGAATCAGACTATTCTGCGATGTGCATGATTGGAGACAGAGGGTGGGGCAGCGGGCAGACATTACTATGCCAACCTGTGCCCCTGTGTCTGAGAAAACCATGCCCTGATGTTAGCTCAGATTGTCAGCTTCCACAGCGAGTGCCTTAGGGTTGCCAGCAGGCAGCCAGTGACTGGAAGGTTAGGTGTCTCCGCGAAGTCTTATTAAACTCTTGCTGCCTGGAAATAATGCACCATAACCACAGAGTTTTAAATGGCAAAGGATCTCTGGCTGTCAGAGAAGTTACAGGTAGATACTTTCATTTGTCCTCCATGAAAGCTTAATATCATTTTCTTCTGTTCGAGTCAACTCACAGACCTCATTACTTCAAGTTCGCCGGGCAGCCAGAGCAGCCTTTTTGATTTTACTGTGCTCTCAGAATCTTGTTGGGGAAGAGCTAATGCATTTTTAACCAGCTCCAGCAATTTAAAGCTCTTAGGTGCTGTAGCATATTAATTCAGTTATTGGTAACTCTCTTAGGTATCTGTGTCAAGGGATTTCCGCTCCTGCAGTGTGAATTCCAGGAAGTAAGGACCACATGTCCTCCCCTTTGTGCTCCACCCAGACCACAGCATAGTGACTTGATGGTTAGAGCATTTGTATTGATTTTAAATTTTATGCCAACCTACCCTATTAAAAAATGTTTTCCAAAAAGTTATATATGCAAACACTGCTAACTGAACATAAGGTGGTGGTTGTAGTAAATATATACTTTTGAAAGCACATATGTAATATCAATCACATTACTTTTCTCTCTTTTTTTTAAAATATATTTTATTGATTTTTTTCACAGAGTGGAAGGGAGAGGGATAGAGAGTTAGAAACATCGATGAGAGAGAAACATCGATGTGCCTGCAACCAAGGTACATGCCCTTGACCGGAATCGAACCCGGGACCCTTCAGTCCCAAGGCCGACGCTCTATCCACTGAGCCAAACCGGTTAGGGCTACTTTTCTCTCTTAACTATATATTGTAAACACATTTTAAGCCATGAAATATTGTTCTACAACCTGATTTTTAAGAAATTATTAGTATTTTATTATATTTACATTTATACAATGAAATACTCTCTTGATTGTTTTCATAATTATAAACCACTTCACCATGAATATCTTCCTCCTTCCTTCTTTGTGTACATTCCTAGAAATTAATAAATAAGAGCCTTACACAGTAGTAAGGCTTTCTATGTCTATCATTTATTATCTTCCACCAGACCTGTATGAGAGTACCTATTTCTCTACTATTGTGGTTTGGTTTCTACTTGAATTTCATGTTACTTATTACAGTGCATTGGGTTAATCTCTGTCTTAAAGAACATTGACTAAACGACTATAAGATGGTAGTTTTTTTCTTAATTCCTTAGAGGGGATGAAAATTAGCATTAACATAGACTTGGGCCCAAAAGTGACTGAGATAAGATTAATGTATCAGGCCCTAACCGGTTTGGCTCAGTGGATAGAGCATCGGCCTGCAGACTGAAGGGTCCCAGGTTCGATTCCGGTCAAGGGCATGTACCTTGGTTGCAGGCACATCCCCAGTAGGAAGTGTGCAGGAGGCAGCTGATCGATGTTTCTCTCTCATTGATGTTTCTGACTCTCTGTCCTTCCCTCTTCCTCTCTGTAAAAAATCAATAAAATATATTTTTTAAAAGAATAATATATCAGGTAATGGCAGGGAGAAGAGAAATGTTAAAAAAAAAAACAATGGTTACTTGATATAGAATAAATGTCCTTTTGGTCAGTCTTTGTTATGATGAATACTAGTGGAGAGTCATTGGGCTGGAAAATGTTTTGGTGGACAGATTTAAAAATCTAGGAAGCTACATTGCAATTTGGACAGGGAAATAGAGGTGCTTTAGAGAAGATCAGTTTCTACTGATTGCTGTTAAGGTGGTCACGTGGCTTTCTTTCATGTATTATATTCATGATCAGTGAACTTTTGGATTTTAGAATACTTAAGCTGATTATTTCCCAAATCCACCTTTCTTGTTTTAAATTGAAGTTGCTTATAAGGAGAGCATAAAGACTATTTTATTTTCCATCCACACATGTGATTATTTTGTATATTGTAATTTCTGTTGTGAGTGCCCAGAGGAAAACTGGCTTTGATGATGGTTCTTGTCCTCTGCACCCCCCCCCCCCCTTGCACAAAGTATTTACATTTATTCAAAACTATTATTGCTATAAAATTTTGACCTTAGACACAATAAGTACCTCCTTCCCAGAGTCTGGGCTTTATTCATAAACCCAGGACCTAGCACAGCAAGCAAGGGCCTATAAATATTGTTTATAAATATTGATTTAATAAATATTTGCTGAACAAATGAATGAAATTTATGTTATAAAAATATCTGGACCAAACACCCTTTCTTAAATAAGGATTATATTTGCCATCTAACTTAGCCATTCTAATGATATGAGTCCAAGTTCTCAAACTGATTGAACCTTGAATGTTTTCAAAATTTAATATTTAATTATACACAAAGGCCTGTATGCTTTGTTACTTTTTCATGTGTGTGGTAGCCAATCTCTAAGATGATTCTCATCGTCTGGTATTCACACTCTTGTGTGGTCTCTTTCCATATCAAGTAGGGCTCATCTGTGTAACCATTAAGGTATTGTAAACAAGACAGAGTGTGACGTCCAAGGCTAGGTCATAAAAGACTATGCAGCATCCACGTTGCTCTCTTTTGGATTATTCAACTGGAAGAAATCAGCTGCATCTCATGAGGATGCTCAAACAACCCTACAGAGAGGTCTATGTGGTGAGAACCTAAAACCTCCTACCAATAGCCAGCACTAACTTGACAGCCGTGTGAGGGAGCTCCTCTGGAAGTGATCCTCCAGCACCAGTCAAGCCTTCAGATGAACACAACCCAGGTTGGTATCTTTACTACAAACTCATAAGACACCCTGAGCCAATACCACTCAGATAAGCCACTCCTAGATTCCTGACCCATAGAAACCACATGTAATAATAAATGTTCATTGTTTTAAGCTACTGATGTTTGGGATAATTTGTTACACAGCATTAGATATCTAATAGAATGTGTGACAGACTTGTCTCATCAAATCTATATATATAAAAGGCTAATATGCAAAGTGTCCCCTCGGGAGTTCGACTGGGAGACCGGGAGTTTGATGGCTTGCTATGATATGTGCTGACCACCAGGGGACAGCACGGATCGAAGGAAGTCCCTGGCCAGCAGCTGGCAGCTGAGGAAGGGGGGCCCCCCGGCCAGAAGCTGAAAGGCCCTAATCAGCCCTGATCGCCGGCCAGGCCTAGGGACCCTACCTATGCATGAATTTCGTGCACCAGGCCTCTAGTAGATTATAAGTATCTTGAAGAAAAGAACCATGTCTTTCATAGTCACTTACATGGTATTAAGATAATATTAGTCAAAATAAATGTTGTTAATGCTTCACAATTGCCTTCTACTCAAGTCAACAAATATTTCTTTAATACCCACCAGGTACTTTTCTAGGTCTAGGAGATAAAGAAAGCAGTAAACAAAAAGGAGTAAAGTCAATAACACTTGGTAAGACACATAGTAATTTTAATACAGATATGAACCAGGTCAATGATGACATGAGGCTAAGAAGAAAAATAAAACAAAAATGGGAGATGCTATTTTATGTATTTGATGCAGGGTGTCAGGAAGGCTTTCTCTGAGAAGACATTTGAGAAGAGATCTGTGCAGGTATCTGGGAAAGAGCATCCCAGCCAGAGGAAATTGCAAGTTCAAAGCCACGAGACTGGGAAAGTGTGGCGCATTCAATAAAGTCAGTATGGCTAAGGCCGCGTTCACTATTTGTCACAGATTTCACTAGTGGGTTCACAACTCTACATTTTAATCTCACTTGGTGACTTGGATCCCTCTTTCCCTTGTTTTCTGAATGTGAAAGGTCACCAGATATTGGTATACTTTAAACAGGCCTGTTAATGTGATTCATCATATAAACATATAAACATGACTAATGAGTCGAAATAGGCTGATATTTGTAGCCAGAATGAAGAATTGGAAAATTCACTGATTGCAATCTTCCTTTCATTACGTTTGCCACTTGAAGCTCTCTGACTTCATTGAAGCTATTAGTGCCCACCAATAAATTATACAGCATTTGGACTAACACAGATATGTTTGAATGTTTCTGACATGGCAGGAAATAATCAGGCTCAATCAATATATGTTTATCAAGACATAAGGTCTCAAATCGATGAGTAATTAGCTCTCCCAACAGAAGAACAAATAAAATTCTGTTTCCTAACTGTTCTGTCATTCCGTGCTGTGGATTTCACCTCTTCCCTCTCTTGCTGAAAGAAACACATGTCACAATGAACTGAATGATCACTGAAAAATGAGTTCTGCCTTGATTATAGCATGTTGCTGATCATAAGTGAGATTGCGTTTGAATTTCATAGACATCTGAATTTTTTAATCTTGCATTTCACCTCAGATAAACCAGTTTATGCTTACTTTAATATGTAAAAGCCCCTCTGAGAGGCACAACACAGAACCTAAGCTCACATTTAACATTGTAAACTATCGTGGCACAAGGGTTCCTGCATGGCTCTCCATGGCAGCAGCTGGTGTTCTCTATAAAGCTGAGTGATTTGCTTGCTTGCTTGCTCCCTTTTATGAACATAATCTTGGCAAATTAATGAATTGTTTTCTTTGTGCTTTAATTCTGAGGAGTAGATTTCATAAAGAGGGAGACATGGGGGGAGTGGGGAGTAGGATAGCTGGAATTAATCAGAGCAAAAATCAGAGAGAGACACAGACATTGAGATGCAAAGAGAGATAAAGTCTATAGTGTGTGTGTGTGTGTGTGTGTGTGTGTGTGTGTGTGTAAGTAAAGAGAGTGGAGAGATCACCACTGAAATACAACCAGAAAGGAAAAAGAACAACTATTTAAATACTAGGATTTGTTTATAGGAGAGAAGAATATATTATTTTAAAAAAGATTAGTCCTAAAAAACTAATTATTGTATGTATTTTTCTTAAATAAAAATAAGAGGTATTTTAAATTGAGGCAAAATATTTGAAATAACTAAAAAGAAATATACTTAATAAATAATTCACCTAGAAACCTACTACTGTACCTTTCTATTAAAGCATGTTAATATGTATATATAAAACCCTAATATGCAAATAGACTGAACTGCGGAACAACTGAACAACCAGTCGCTATGATGTGCGCTGACCACCAGGGGCGCACATGGAACATGGTGGGCATTGGCAGCAGGCAGTAGAGCGCAGAACATGGTGGGCATCGGCCACGGCTAGATGGTGGAGCAGGTGAGTGGGGGCACCAGACCAAGGTTGGGCACCGGTCACTGTCATCAGGGCGAGCCTCTGGTAGTTACTGAAAATTCTTTGCTCCTGTGCTCCACAGTCCAACCAGGCATTTGCACCTGCTGCCGGCAACAGCCCTGCTTGCACCTGCTGTCAGCGCCTGGCGCCGGTCCCAATCACTCAGACCGTCAGCAGGTGCGAGCAGTGGCTGCCAGCCCCAATCGCCCCTGCAGGCTTCTCCACCTCTCCCTGCTCCTGAGGGGTGATCGGGGCAGCAGCCGCCACTCGCACCCACTGATGGCGCTGTCCCTGCTCGCACCTGCTGCTGGCGCCACTCTCAATCGCTCCGCACCGTCAGCAGGTGCAAGCGGGGCTGGCACCATCAGTGCATGGGAGCAGCAGTGGCGGGAGTGGGGCTGCCGGCAGATGGGGGACTAGGGACTGTGGCAGGAGGGGCCGGGCGGGGGTGCAGAGGATGGGCTGAGACCCGCCCCTGTGCCCACTGTAGCCTTGCAGCCCACAGTTCCTTTCAAGGTGCATAAATTCGTGCACTGGGCCCCTAGTTTAAAATATATAAGGACCAGCCATGTATAGTATCATTTATAATTTGTTTTTCAGCTCTAAATGCCTTTGATATATATTGTATAGGTTAGGAAAACAATTAGTTCTTTAAGTATGAACAGAATTTTTATTTATCAGCTTAGTCATGCATAGGCAAACATTTAAAAAAAATCTTACTTTGGTGCATATTTAATTAATATGAACTATTTAAAACATACAGACTCCTGGATATGATAAGAATTTACCAAAAAGAAAAAAAAATTAAACTTTGATGGAAAACAAGCAAATGAATTTGCAAATGTAGACAATTTTCAAATCATTTTTCCAGAATTGTAATCTTGGTATCCTTATAAATTTGGCATAAATGTAAACACATGCTGAAGTCCATTCATGTTAAATCACACAATCCTTAAAGATATTTTATTTAAGGACATTAAAACAACTTTTTCCAAATTGACAGAACCTCAACATTTTTGTTCTCTAAGTAGCAAGAACTTAAAATATTCATTCCCCAGAAAAATGATCTATTAACATTAATTTCAAGAGAATTCAGGGGGTAATTTTATTGAAGAGAAAATCTCAACAATCCTGATGTTGAAACAAAACAAAACAACAAACAAACAAAACAAAACAGTAAGTCCTCATAAATGTTTCCTCCAAAGGACTTTTTTCTTTCGGAAATTCTGTATTTCAAGGGAAAGTTAATCTTTGTGTGCCTGATTCACTTATGTATCTCAGAGCCATTTCAAATACCAACACATTTTATGTACCTTTTTATAAGCTTTTTCAAAGGTATTTTGATTTGAACTAGGGAATCATATTTTGTTGGCACTAAATGGATCTCGGGTGCAGGAGAAAACGTTAGTTTGGAGCTCACAGAGTTCAAGTGACCCTAAATAAAGTCAAAGCCGTTCTTCCTGCTCAAATGAGATTAAAATAAAGGGTAGAAATAGTCACTGGGTGACAGCATTTCTGAGCCAAATATATTGAAAAGAAGTAAAAATTTCTAAAATCATTAAATATCTAAGGCCTCAAATTATACACAAAGTGGAGTAAGTTGGAATTTTTTGAATTTGCTTGGTGTGTGCTTTAATAATTTTTTTATTTGGAGGCAAATACGTTTTAAAACACATATTTAAAGAACTTATACAACTCAATACCAGGAAAACAAACAATCCAATTGAAAAATAGGCAAAGGAGCTGAAAAGACACTTCTCCAAAGAAGACATACAAATGGCCAATAGGCATACTAAAAAATGCTCAAAGGCATTAGTCATCAGAGAGATGCAAATTAAAACCCCAATGAGATAATCACCTCATACCAGTCAGAATGGCTGCCCTCAATAAATCAACAAGTGCTGGAGAGGATGTGGAGAAAAGGAAGCCCTAGTACACTGCTGGTGGGGATGCAGACTGGTGCAGCCACTATGGAAAACAGTATGGGGTTTCTTCAAAAAATTAAAAGTGGAACTGCCATTTGATCCAGTGATCCCACTTCTGGGAATATATCCTAAGAATCCCAAAACACAAATTTAAAAGTACGTATGTACCCCTATATTCATAGCAGTGTTATTTACAATAGCCAAGATCTGGGAACAGCCCAAGTGCCCATCAGTAGGTGAGTGGGTAAAACAGCTGTGGTACATTTACACAATGGAATACTACACAGCCATAAAAAAGAAGGAACTCTTACCTTTTGCAGCAGCATGATGGGCCTGGAAATTACTACACTGAAATAAATCAGTCAGAGAAAAATACCCTATAATAGATCTCACTTATATGTAGAATCTAATGAATAAAATAAACTGATGAACAAAATAGAAACAGAAGCATGGATACATGGAACAGACTGACAACTGTGAGAGGTGGAGACTGGGTGAAAGAAGGTGAAGGGATTAGCCAAATAATATGTATGCATAACCCATAGATACAGTGTGGTTGGCCACAGGGAAGGGAGTGTGAGGGCAGGGTGGAGGTGGACAAAAGAGGCGGGTAGGGTGGGGACATTTGTAATAGTGTAAACTCAGTCGCTTAAAACATCACTTATTCCTATAATGCACACATTTATGAGTTGTTTGACCTCTACTAGGCTCACTCCTGCATCTTGGGGTTGGCTGGAGGCTCTGATCTTGGCTGGGACAACTCTACTCCTTGTTTCTTATCCACTCATGGGACAGAGGACTAGCTCGTGCATGTTCTTGTCGTGGCAATGGCACAGTGCAAGAGAGCAAGCAGAAACATGCAGGTGTAGGCTTTGAATAGGCACACTTCTGTTTCCATCTCATTCTGTTTGGCCAAAACAAGTTACACGGCTGAGCACAGATATAAAGGTGGGAAAATGGACTGCCTTTTTAGTGAGAGGAATGACAAGTTCATGTGACACAGGAGAGGTAAAGCATTGGGGCCTCTCACAGTCTGCCATGCTGTGGCAGAATATGGGTTATATTGATTGTTTAGCCCCCATACCTGTTCCATGCATTACTACTTTTCCTCGCCTCACAAGTAACCAGTAGGAAGCACATTTGAGATTGCTGCATTCCCAATTAAGCCCATAAGCATGGCCAAAGGAGCAAGCTCTACTATAACCTGGTTAAAGAAACAGTTCCATGGCAATGACATTGCATAGAGGAGGCAAAAGCCAATGAACCCAACTCCGATGTATTTATAATGGCAGTCCGCTGCGACAGGGGAGAAGCAGTAGGTCTCCTTCACCCAGGACATCCCCAAACACATGCTTGGAGTTCAGTTTTTATTCAAATCTCCCAATTCTTCCTTTAACTCTACCCAAGTTTCTGCCTGTTATTTTCCCTATGGAAGCCCATACCCCAGGACATTCCAGAAATGCTGTCTACTTTCATTTCTAAATTAGTCTTTTATATCCACCTCCTCATATTGCCAGGTCATTAAAATATGGGGGGGGGGGGGGGGCGTTTGCTGTCCTGAGACATTTTCTTTGGTGGTGGCTTCCCCACAGCAGAAGATAACAATGGAATATACCTAGTCAGGATCAGATTTACCTGTCGGGAAAAATGGGAACCGTTTTCTAATTAACACACAGGTGTCAACATAAGTCAACAGTAGCCCTGGCTTTCTTAATTTTTATTCGGTGATAATCTTAATGCTGAGTAATTTTCTCCCAAGTTAATGCAAACCATAGATGCCTTTAAAATTATGCAAAGAACCAACTTTCACCTTCTAGTATAACTTGTAGCCACCAGTTGGTCTTCAGGTGACCTTTTTCTTTCTCTTTTTAATGCTCCTTGTATTTTGGTGCAAACTTACTTTTCCTCACAATGTTAACTCTACTCATTTTCCAAGTACCACTAGAATTGGAACATACTAATATATTTAATCTTAAGTTTTACTGTCCATCTCTAGCTGAGTGCTTGTATGCAAAAGGACCTTAACTAATTCATTAGTCTAAGAAATAATGCAAAGAAACACCGGGATTGCTTAATTAACATGGAAGTTCTATCTGCAAAAGTTTTTTTTTTTTTAAAGCCAAAATAGTCTTGGCTTTATTAGCAGCATCAGGCAATTACCGAATCTGCTGCAATAAATGGCCAAGGTTATGGCACCCATAAAGTTTAATTTGCATTCTGAATATTACATTGTGTTCACTGAGAATGCAAAGCAGGCTCTGCAGGATGTGAGCAGCTAAATTACAGGGCATTTCAGGCTTTCTTTGGTTCAGTCAAAGGCAGGAGGAGAATGGCTTGCTGGTGTGTGGTCAGTTTCAACCTTTGCCTCTTCAGCAGGATATACGGAGCATCGAAGCAGATGGTCCTTCTGGGCTACCCTTGGAGGAGACAGAGTCACCAGATGGTCTGATGTAAATTGTGACTGGGCTGCACTGCAGCCAATCAGATTATCTGGGTCATTTTGGGGATTAATGTAGATGGCCAGAAGATTGATTAGGTTGCCATGATTGGAACCTGCTGATAAGAAGATGAAAATGATTTAGCCGATTGCGCCAAATGTGTGTTATTCCAAGATGCCCAAGTGAGCAACTGAGCTGGCATTGGGCAGAGACTCTGAAATTGGATGAGGATCTTATTGAGGGAGAACTAAAACCTTCAGGTCAATGAAATGTGTAGGAATCAGACTACACGGGGAAAGAGTTCTAAGCACATACCACTTTCACACAGCTTCCTCACACGTAGCATGGATGCATCAGTGGGCAAAGAAGGGAAGTCAGGGCTTTGACCAATGTTGATAAAACTTCTCTGCTTGATTGCTTGAGTCTTCTGCTTTTTTTTCCCTGCATTCCTAGGCACCTTCCACATGTCACCTCCCCAGTGAACCAATGTGGGAGCCACCCATTGGCACTTCCCAGTTTGTATAACTAGGCTGTCATTCCACAATATCTGCCTGCTGCACATCAAACTGCTCTATCACGGCCACCAACATAATGGACATCAGACTTAGAAAATCCCAATGAATTCCTTTTGGTGAAATGAAGTGGAATTTTAGGACACCAGGATAGAGCCAGAGTTGAAGGTGAGAGACTGGTCATTCTTTGTTCCCTGAAAAAGCAATGCCAACCCACACTCAAACATCACCCAATAGAAGGTGAGAATGTTCCAGAACCTCAAGACTGTCTTGGTTCACTCGTTGTTGCCTGCAAGGGTTGGGGTGGGGGGGAGGGCAGGGGAGAGAGGAATAGAAGGCATTGGTGCTTCCTACCTGAAGTTAAAACAGCACCATGGTTGACCACTCTAAGAGCAGAACTGTCCTGGCCCCTTTTGTTGCATTACTGAGGGTATGAACAGGGGATCAGCTGTGACCTCCAAACTCCAAGCTCCCTCATCTCATTTGAGACAATGAACAAAGATTTAAAATTTTCCTCTTTAGTTCTTTAATAAGTTAGTCAACCTAATATTTTTAAAAATAGGGATTTGGGCCAGAAATTTTAATTGTCAATGTCTTATGTAATAAGACAGAACACATACACACATCAGCAAATAAACAACCACAAAAAAAGACTATATAAATGTATGGCACACACTAAACAAGTTAAAGTTAGACTATGAAATAACTCAGAAAAAAATAAAGGAAGAAGAAAATAAAAATCATCCCCCTCCACACACACACTTGGGTTTTGGTATACCCCCCTTTTAACCATTTTTTTTTTGTGTGAACAATTTTATAAAATTTTTGCCATTGGTATATTCACACACACAGTGACACATGTTTTTCCATTTAATATTACATGATAAACTTTCCCTCATATCATTAAAAATATAGATTAATGGCTATACTATAACTTATGTAATAATTTCCTATTGTTTTAATTGTTCATAATAGGAAACATCTTTTTATGCTCATGAAAAATATTAATGACCATCTACTTATATAAATGTGTGAATATCTGTTTTTCAGTTAAAATTTCAGTTGTTTGATAAAAGGATTCTAACTAAATTTAAACCACAGGAATAAAAACCATTAGGGAGATAGCAGTAGTAAGAAATAGACCCAAAGGAGCCGTGAGCCAGGAGTATCGTATCGCTTCCGATATGTATCCTTTTCTCTGGGTCCCTAGACCTCTCTCACCATTCTCTCTTGTTCACTTCTATTCACCTCCTTGCTTTTGATGATTTAGTCAGCAAACCATAGCAGGTCTTGCCCTCAACCCCAAAGCCAGCTGAAAGGGTGTCTCTGGGAAAGGCATTCTGCCTCTAGTTTGAGGAGAGTAATTCGAAGGTGCTTAGGGCCTTTGGAAGGACTTGGAAATTCCTTCTGTAAATAGCCACAGCACGTAGCATGGTGCCTGGCACATGGGCATCATTTAATAATTGTTCAATGAGCAAGTGAATCAATTCTTTTATCTATAGAGATTCCAAAAAATTACATTTCTGTGTTGGCCCGTACCTTGGACACTCTAAGACTAATCCGATTTGACCATTAAGCTGGTTTCACATAGCTGAAAGCTAGATGGCAGGGTGGAGTAACAAACAGAGTGGGAATTTTCATTCAAAAGCTTGAATTCTAGTCCCTTACCATCTAGGTGACCTTGATTGCTTAACTTTTATGAGCCTGTTTCCTCCTCTATAAAACAGGGATTTAATTTTTGACTTATCTACATCTTGGGTTTTTTAAAAATGAAGTTTGAATGCTGTGGTGTCTATGTTAACACCTTGTAAATTTTATTTTTTTTAATTTAATTTAATTTATTTTTAATTATTATTTTTTAATCCTTGCCTGAGGACATGTTCATTGACTTTAGTGAGAAGAAGGGAGAGAGAGAGAGGGAGAAAAATCAATTGGTTGCCTCTTGTACACATGTCAACCAGGGACTGAATCCACAACCTAGGTATGTACCCTGTCCGAAATCGAACCCATTATCTTTGATGTATGGGATGACGCTCCCACCAACTGAGCCACACTGGCCAGGGAAACATTTTGTAAAATTTTAGACACCATTAGTTTTTATTATTATTGTAATACACAGTCAATGATCCTGGTTAGAATTAGCAGAGACCATATATTTCTTCCCACATAGAACTCTCTAGCTTTCAGACTCATGGTAACGTGTGTTTACATTACTACTGGAAAAGATATTTTAGCTACTTATCCATTGATCCTCTTTCTGTTTCTTCATTTAAAAAATTTCTAGTTCACAGGATTCTGCTAAAGAATAGCTAATGAATTACAGATGCTATAAATGTCAAGCAATGACAACAGGCTTCTCTCAGGGGTCCGGTGTCATTGAATTCCATCACATCAGTCTCTTCCACTTCCTTTTCATCTTGGCATTTAATGCCACACCTGATGACATGCAGTCTCATCTTCAGAGAGTGGTGTAACAGAAGTTAGCACTTTTGTCATTATCCATTGAGCTGATTTTGAGATTCTTCAGAGGACTTAAAAGCAAGATCATCTGGATGCAGTCATGGCAGATATTTCAGCTGAAACATGCTCTTCTGAAATGGCTGGTGTCTACATTTATATCTGCATTGAAATTCACCAACTGTGGCTGCATTTCCCCTTTCACTGTTATGGTTATTTTTTGGGCGGGGCGGGGGGAGTGATCCAAATTTAGGGCTTTCAGCTATGAGATTTCCAAGTTGTAAGTGGTATTTCAGCAATAGGTATATCCACCCCTTTGCTTTAATTGCAATGCTCTTTATTTCACTTTATTCATGTCCTATCCACCTTTCAAGGCTCATCTTTTTCTTCTCTTCTTCTCTGAGCCTTTCTGGAAATACCACTATGACTTTTCCCTTTCCTCCCATAAGAGAGTGATAGAAACTTGAGATTAGAAGGGACCTGAAGGATTCTCTAGCCGCAAACAATCTACATTACTCAAATCTGGGCCAACTAGTTGTTCAACTTCTGCTTGAACAAACGATTACATCGTACCCATTATCTTAGAGTTAATAAAGATGGTTCCAATTATCTTATAACTTAGTTTTTCGCTCCACAGTGAAGCAGTCCTGAGTTGTTCCTTCTTGGACTTTTTTAACCCTTAACATACTGCTAAGTGTTCATATTGGTTAGGACTGCTTTTGGCTGCAGAAAATTGGAAGTTGACTTAAACAAATAGGGCTCTATCTTCTCCCATAACAAGGAGTCTTATAGATGGCTATTGCTCTTATTGGTTCAGTGGGTGAATGATGTTGGGGCCAACAAAATCTTTCCTATGGATCTCTTTGCTGCAGCAACTGTCAAGTGGCACCATGATCACATTCAAAATAGGAAGACAGAAGTAGAATCTATAACATTTTATCAAGACAACAACAGCTTCTCCAGAAAATTCCCATCATCTGTTTGCTTACATCTCATTGGCTAAAGTGATCATGCCACCATCTGTAGCTAAACATGGGATTGTCATGTTTGGCATATCCCAATAATAATCCATCTCCTGGAGCTCAGTTTACTGCCTCTCCCCAAGGTAGGAGGGATCTGACAGCAAGGAAGAAAGGGAGAATGGATGTTAAGAGGGCTGTTGTCCTAGGCTATTGTTCCTCCAGAAGCTGATCATGAGATAAGGTTGTAAGCAAACTGGTTTATTTAGGAGGTGATCCTAGGAAGCATTAGCAGGAGAATGGAAAAGTGAGAAGAGGAATGGAAGGAAGCCAATGCAATGTCTGTCAATGAGCAGGTTAGTGCTCCAGGCAACTGGGGCTCAGTCCTACTCAAGCCCTCTGTAAAACAGCATAGAACGTGCCTCAGAACTATCCCACCTGAGAGGCAAAAAAGTTGGGAGCTCTTCCCAGGCACAGTAACTGCCTACCACCTCCAGCCTACCTGGATGAACAAAGCATCTCCCTTAAGCAGAGCCTCAGGTGCTTGAGATAAGAAAGCCACCCTGCCGGGGCTGGTTTGGCTCAGTGGATAGAGCGTCGGCCTGCGGACTCAAGGGTCGCAGGTTCGATTCCAGTCAAGGGCATGTACCTTGGTTGCGGGCACATCCCCAGTAGGGGGTGTGCAAGAGGCAGCTGATCGATGTTTCTCTCTCATCGATGTTTCTAGCTCTCTGTCCCTCTCTCTTCCTCTCTGTCAAGGATCAATAAAATATATTTAAAAAAAAAAAAAAAGAAAGAAAGCCACCCAGGTACTAGGCCATGGTGAGTCCACAGGATTATGTACAGGGTCTGCTAAAGGACCATCAGTGCCTGTCAAAAAACTTATGAAGTGCTCAATAAATACTTAAATTCAGAGAACATTTGTTGGGTACCTACCACTTACCCAGGAATGTGTAAGATACACTTACTAATTGATTTATCCTTGGACAGACTCTCTTGACATAAACAAAAACAAAACAAGGGGTATTTAAACACAAATCTTGGTTAATTATAAAATCCTTTCCCAGAGGCTGTGACCCTTCCCCCTTCCCTCTTCAATATTAGCTTGTAAACTTCTTGTTCCTATCAAAGGAATCAGTCAGTCCTAGAACATCCTGTCACTGTACAGTTCTTAGGAAACAAGCTGTTTTATTTAATGAAATGCTTAGTGTTTCAGAGTTCTACTCTGTCCTTAAGAGCAGACATTTACTAAATAGCCCATTAGTTGCTTGAAAGAATGAATACCTCTTTTTTCTTATTCTAGAGTGGCGATTTACTGCCATGAGCTATCTGGCATTATAACCATCATTGTTCTTTTCTTAATCATTAAAATCAGAAAGTGACCGTCATGAATACAGGTCTTGGCTTCAGTCCTCCCTGAATTATTCTTAGGTACCCACGAGAGCAGGAAGAATAGAACAGCCTACATAGGAGGCTAGCTTTGCTCCAGGGTTGTCCTGAGCCTAATGGATTGAGTCTGACGCTGGTGCCATGACTATTCTACTCTCAAGTGCTTTTGCTGCCCTCTTCTCTGCCTTCACCCCCTGCTCTCATTGACCACCGATTCAGTGAGCACTATGACTCTGTAGCATCTCTCCCACTCCTGTTCTTCTGTTGTAGCAGGCATGTGGTTTGGTGGGATTGACTCCCCACCCCCATCCCTACCCAGATCCAGGGACAGGACAGGATTGATTTATATCAATCAGATTATCGTATTTTGTTGGCCATGGTGATTACTTCATGGGAGGGTATGTAGAATAATTTAGTCTAATAAGTGTGGAGGCAGCCTGAGGACATAGATGATATGATAAAGACAGATCTAAGAGAACTGTAGTGAAATAAAGCCAAAGCCCAGTTCAATCTGTGCCTGAAACGAGACATTTTGTTTCCACAAACCAATAAATCCCTTTGTTGTTAAAATAGTTTTAGGGTTGTTTTGTTGTTGTTGTTTTTGTTACTTGTAGCCCAAAACATCTTCACTGAAACAGATAGCTCATACTTCCTTTCTTGTGCATTCTTGCATTGACCCTCCCTTTTGCTCCTGATCCCCTTTTTGTTTCACTGGGTTCCAACTCTGGATTCTAGTCATCTAAAACCCATGGCCCAGCCTGCCAATATCTTCTCAAAATGTGGCCAATACTTGGCCATAGAAAGAGCCAGTGATCCAGCTTACTAAGACCTTCTGAGGCATGGGCAGTTACTACAAAACATGATAATAACATCCTGTAATAGTGAGTGTCTTTCAGTTATTTGCTCCAAAATGGTTACCTTGTTTTAAATATATATACAAATCTTGAGCCAAGAAAAAATTGAAGGTAAGCTTAGTTCTGAAAGTGGTGTTCAGGGTTGTTATTACTCTCACTGCAACCCAAATTCAGTTATTCATACATGGTGAGTGATTAGCTATGGAACATAGGAAGTGTAATTTTCAGCAGGTTATATTTAGTGTAGCTCACCTGGCATTGATCTCTGAGGGAGAAGTCAATTCCATTCATAAGATCTAGTGAAATGCAGATCTTTGCCTTTGGCACAACAGCTCTTCTTCAATGCAATCCAAATAGTATGAGAGGAAAGAGACTTACCTGGCCCTGTGAGAGAGTTACAATAGTAAGTGAGCAGGGTTTTCATCATGGGAAGGGTTTTTAGAACTGGAGGTTAGGGAACATACTCATTTAGATATCCTCAAAAATAGAACCAATAGATTCTCATTGGTTAGACATCGTTAAGTGAAGATAGTGCAAAATAATAATCTTTGGATGTTTGATGCTCGACACAGAGAAGTACATACTTAGTTTTATGACAAAAGACTCATGAGGACCTTCAGAATGAGAAACACTGTAAACGTAGAAGCAAACATTTGCAGCATGTTGAAGGTATGTTTCTTTTTTTCCTCTCAACAATAATTTCATAGACTTTGTTGGCCCTTGATATTCCAGTGTATAGTGGATAGGAAAATAGGTCAGCTTTTGGTTGAAGTCTGACAACTACATTGCACATAGGTTTTTCTCTTATTTTGTCCATCTTTTGAAATCTTGCGTGGTATTCTCATACATGGTCAGAGGATACTTATAGTTTGCTCAATATTCTTGGAACTTTTAATTTAGAATTAACAAGTACATCTAATGACTCACCCTGTCCTCTTGATCATGCCTTCTCATTCTAATAATTTACAATCCAGTGCTTTTCTTCCTTCCTGTGGCCACTGACTTACTTGGGATCTTATTTCTTGCTTTGGTTACTGCTATGATGAACTCCTTCATTTCCTTGCCCTCTAGTCTGGTTCTTCTCCACTTAGTTGTCATAGAACTCTCCTATCTCTTCTTATTTCCAACTTAAAATACCACCATCATTCCTCCATAGTGTGCATGGTCTACTATCTAACTCCTTCCTAATCTGGATCCAGCCAACCTTTGCATCAACCTCTCATCTCTTTGTACACGTGTTCTCTCAATGTGCCACGTTACTCTCATTCTCCATGCCCTGTACCTGTTGTTCGTTCTACCTTGAACAGCACCCTCCCTCCCTCTTAGTCTTCCTTGTTAACATCTCCTCATCCTTCCAGATTTAGCCCTCTATTACGCCCCCCCCCCCCCGTCACCCCGAGATCTCTCAGACTGAGATAGATTTCCCATGGGTTCCCACAGCATCGTGTGCTGGTTGTCAGTCTCCTGATCTTGGAGGGCTAGAGCTGGGTCTCATGTTTCTGTATTTCTTAGGGCCTTGCGCAAGTCCTCCAGAAAGGTTGCTGAAATGAATGGATGAATGAATGAGGTAGATGTTACGCTTTATTTTCTCCTAGGGAAGATGTGAATGAGTCAGGCTCATTATACACAGGCTCATTATACTCAGGTTTATTATAACAGGCTCATTATACCCTTGTAAGAAGACCATAGTTGGCCCTGTTGATTTTTTTAATAAAAATCTAGACTTCTGACTTCCTGTACCACACAAAAAGCTCATTGCCATGGAGTTCCACTAGTCAAGCATGTTGAAAGAAGACCAGGCCCCTAGAACTTGCCCTCCCTATGCAGTCAGGTTACCTAACTTAATACAAAGTTACATCGCACCCTGGAGTGTGGGAAAGGCAGGTGAGGGCTGCAAATTGAGGCAGAAGTATTCTTTTTCAATGTGTCCTAATATACCCAAACTAGAGTCCCCTCTATGCGATTAAAATATTTCAAAGGATCTTTTAAGAATAGATCCATTTAAATTAAAATGCAGTCTAGTAATGCATAATGTATATTTATAAATGTGATAAGCAAGCACTTGAGGTAATTTTATCATCTAGTCCCCACAACAACCCAAAGGTGGAGGAACTATTATTATACCTGTTTTACAGATGGGAAAATTGAGGCTTAGAGAAATTGAATAATTTAGGTAAGTTTGAAAGTCACACATTTACTGGTGGTGGAGTCAGGATTTGAAGTCCTGCTGTCAGATGACATGGAGTTGTACACTTAATTAATCACCTTGGCGAAGCTCCGCCACCAGGGAAAGCAACGTGTGCACAGTTTCAGTTCTTTTTATTGATACGGTGTCAACAAAAGCATCTGATGTTTTAACTATGCAAACAAGCTAGCAAGGTACAAAGCATCAAATATTTAAAACCAAGAATCTGAAATATAAGTAAATATGTAGAGGAGATATAATTCTATCTGAATAAAGCATGGATTATTATTCACAATGTAATGATGAAAAAACTCAGATCAGAGAAAGAGTTGGGCTGAGGTGTCCAAGGTCATAGAGTGGCTGAGGTAGGATTTGAAGAAGAGCCATCTTACTCTGATATCCTCTTTGGGCCTCCATTGGTGGGCACTGTTAAAGCTCTTAAACTTGTCATAGAAACAAAGTAGTAAACTTAATGCCAGACACCCTGCTTATGACTAGAAGACAAGGTTGGGTCAATGATTTTTGCCACTCAAAGTCAACTGCTCTGGTATTAAAATGAGCTAAAAACCACAATGAGCTATCACCTCCTACCCATTATAATGGCCACCATAAAAAACACAGAAAATAACAAGTGTTGGCACAGATGTGGAGAGTTTAGAACACTGCTGTGCTATTGGTGAGAATGTAAAATGGTGTAGTCACAAAGGAGAATAATCTGGTAGTTCTTCCAAAAACTTAAAATAGAAGTACTATGTGATCCAGCAATTCAACTTCTGAGTATATGCCACAAAGAACCAAAATCAGGAACTCAAAGAGATGGTTGTATACCCGTGTTCCCAGCAATATTATTCACAATAGCTAAGGGTCCATCAGCAGATTAATGGGTAAACAAAATCTGGTGTGTAGATATAATAGATCATATTTAGTATTTGAAAGGAAGGAAATTTGACATGTCTACAACATGGATGAACCTTGTGGACATTAAGTGAAATAAACCTTTTACAAAAAAAGCAATAAATAATGTATGATTCCACCTAATATGAGGAATAGTCAATCTTATAGACAGAAAATGTAATGGTAGTTTTCAGGGGCTTGGGTTGGGGCAAAGGAGGAGTTGTTTAGTGGGTTTAGAGTTTCAGTTTTGCAAATGAGAACAGTCCAGAGATGTATGGTGGTGGAGATTGCACAACAATGTGAATGTTCTTAATTGCACATTAAATATGATTATGTTGATAAATTTTATGTGTATTTTGCCACAGTTGAAAATAATTTTAAAAATGAGTTAGCTAGGTGTATCATTCAGGGTCCAGTCACAGACACCACTCTAATATTTCAAATGGAAAGGGCTGTGATCAAACTGGTTATGCCTATGATGGTAGCCAGAAGATGAAGAGACCACGAGAGGTTAACAAGAGCAGGAGGCTGGTCCCATCCCTGGTGTATCCCTGCCCAACAGGACAGCTGGGCGCACCTGACAGGAGGGGATGCTGCTGCTGTAGGTTATAGTTGCAGCCAAGAGAGGGAAGGCTGCAACTGTAACCCCACTTCTTCCTTCCTTGTACCCTCCTGTTTTCCACCAGTGCCTTCCAGGGACTTCAACTAGCCAGAGACAAGTGTGCGAGGAGCCCAGGAATATAGAGTCCAGAGACGCAGAGCAGAACAAGGGACAGAGGACACCACAAACATATGGTCATACGTGTGACCACAAGCTGGCAAAACACCAGCACACGGGGCCATGTAAAATTTCTTTCCCTGTCAGTTAAAAAGCTCTCTCAAATTCCTTTAAATAATGTTTAAAAGTACTCTACATTGACTTTTTTTTTTTTGGCTTTTACTGTGGTAAAATATATTTAACATAAATGTTACCATTTCACTGACATGAAGTACATTCATAATGTTATATAACCATCACCAGCATCCATCTCTAGAACTTTTTTCTCTTCCCTAACAGAAACTCTGTACCCATTGAACACTAACTCCCCATTCCTCCCTCTCCTCAACTGATGGGAACCACCATTCTATTTTTCTGTCTTTATGAATTTGCCTATTTTAGCTACCTCATTTAAATGAAATTATGTATTCATCCTTTCGTGCCTGGCTCATTTCTTTTTTAAAAATTGTATTGAATGTGTTGGGGTGACATTGTTTAATAAAATTATATAGGTGATTTTTAAACATTACATGCTTAGCAAAACTGGTTAATCTCAATTAGATTAATTAACCTTCTATATGTTGGCCACATTCAAAGAGTATAGAGAAATGTGTTTGAACAGAGGTGTACCTTTGGGTAACATTCAATGCTTCAGAGACAATCGCTTGGCCGACCCACCAAAAGCCGTCCTGAGCTAAATGGGATTCTGTTCAATTTGGGCTTGGCTGCTGTTTGTAATGTGTGAGCTCTGATGGAATAAAACTCTTACTGTGCCTTTAAACTTGGATCAGAGTTCACTTCCTTCTCTCTTCACTCACCCAAATCTAGGTTAGTGCTCTTTTCTTTGCAACCTCAGCATCCTGGGTTTCTTTGGGATATGATACTTGAAACAATAACTTTTTGATGATTTGTCTTTTCTTTCTGCAGATGATTTGTCTTTTCTTTCTGCATGAGCCTGTAAACTATTTGAGAGCAAAGGTATGTATTTTTTCATACATATTTGTGTGTGTGAACATACTATTGTATTGCCATCATTAATAACTGACAATAACCAATATAAGGCCAATTACAAAGTAGGTACTTAATGCTAAATGTGTATGAGCTGAAGTAGAAGTAGTAGGTTTTATGAATGTGAAGAGATTGGAACAAGAGGAGCCGATCTGCATGTGAGCTGCCGAGTGTTGGGATTGGGAAGAACGTTGCTGATAATGTAAATAATGAAGAGTAAGGGAAGGCTTGATGTTGACAAAGAACTCGGTGAATTCGGATTTTGAAAAATTCCAATAGACCATCAGAACTGTGGAACTGGCTTCAGAGGGGAAGTCAGGGCGTGGAGGTAAAGATTTAAAAGTCATCTTAAAAAAAAGTCATCTTTATAGATGGGCTTTATAGAGGAAAATGATGTGGCAGCTTCTTTCTCCCAGTGATGGCTGCAACAGTGCTTCCTGCTGTCCTACGTGCTCTCTAGTACCTTGCTCCTTTCCCATCAAGAAGTGGAGTCCAGCCCGGCCAGTGTGGCTCAGTGGTTGAGAGCTGACCTATGAACCAGGAGGTCACAGTACGATTCCTGGTCAGGGCACATGCCTGGGTTGCGGGCTCGATCCCCAGTGTGGGTGTGCAGGAGGCAGCAGATCAATGATTCTCTCTCATCATTGATGTTTCTATCTCTCCTTCTCCCTTCTCTGAAATCAATAAAAACATATTAAAAAAAAAGAAGAAGTGGAGTCTATGTCACCTCCCCTTGAACCTGGGTGGGCCTTTGGTTGATTGCCCCGATCAACAGAATATAGCAGAAATGACACCGTGTGACTAAGTCATAACACCTTGTACTTCTCCCTCCATCTATTGGGTCCTTTGCTCTTGGAACCCAGCCACCATGCTGTGAAGAAGCCCATGCAGCCTTTAGTGAGGCCCATGTAGGGAGGAACTGAGGCCCCTAAGCTCCCAGCCAACAGCCAATACCTGCTCGCCAGCCCTGTGGGTGAGCCTCTGCCAAGTGCAGCCTTCAGCCCAGCTGAGCTGCTCTGGCTGATGCCACATGGAGCAGAGGCATGTCAGATCCACTAAGCTCTGTGTCACAGGTACCTGAAGTAACATACATGCCTATTATTTTTTTAGGGATTTGAGTTCTGTGGTGGTTTGTTGCACAGTAATTGATATACATAGGTGGATGAAAGGATGATGCAAATTGAGTCAGAAAGGACTGGGTTCAAATCTCTGATTCTGTGTCCTTAGTCACGTCACCTAGCCAATCAGAACCTTGTTTCCTTGTGTATAAAATGATGCTAGCAATGGCTACTGCAGAGAATTATTGTGATAATGAAAAGAGATGCTATATGTAAATACCTAATGCTTAATCTCTCTGGTGATTGATAGTGAGCACCATTCCCAAGATGAGGAGGTGGAAGTTTTGTGAGTTCCTTGAATAAAGAGTATACATAGACTACAACAAGTCACTTGGAGATGGATAAGAAAAGAAGAGTGAAAACAAACAACAAAACCAGTGGTGAGGGACTAGTCAGAGGATGAGGAGGAAATCAAGTCTGAGTGGCTTCTTGGGGAGCTTGAAGTGAAATACAGGATGGAAGGCCCGCTGGGATCAAGAGTGGAAAAAGGCATTGCCTTCAGCAGTGGGGAAGTGACAAGTGACACATAACACAATAGGCTCAACAGAGCAGAGGGCTGGGAGTCCGCATGCTGAGGGACATCAACAGTTGGTATTCACATGTGCCTTCATTTGTAAGCATCTACGATATTCTTAAGCGACATGAGAGAAAAGGTATATTAAAAAGGTATGTATTACCCACTGAATTGTCACTTTCCCCACTACAGTGGTCCCTCTCTTTTCTCTAGAAATATATCCAGGTGAATTTTGCCACTCATCACCCACACGCTCTGGTTCTCCCTATGAGCTCATTTATTATGTTTATCACTGTCTCTGTGGATTGTATGTTTCATATTTACATTTAAATTCCTGGTTTCCCAAAATGTCTTGCCAAATTATTACTGCAGTTGCACATGTCGCTTAGATTCTGGTTCCAAAATGGAAAGCAAAGTGTACAGGTAAAGGACACAATGACCAGGAGACCAAAGGCCACATCTAGAAATAGAAGAGATTTGCTGTTTAATAGATGAAAATGAAAGCATGCCATTACAAACTACAGAGTTTCCTACCCTCGCTTGATTATTGAATCCTTTCAGCGTGCACTTAACTGGTCAGAAAATAGCTATAATGGTGTTATCTCAGAGTCTTGGAGCTGAAAGGAATTACAGGTTCTTCAATTCATAAAAAAGGAGACAGAGACTCAGAAAACATACTTGTGCAAAGGTACAGTTATTTGTCTTCTTACAGCAGTTCAGTAAAACTGATACAAACGTGATCACCGTAATTCATGGTGAAAACCTAGTTTCCAAATAGTCTATTCTTTAAAAAAAGAAACTGAAAATGCTATTGGCTTCTTTAATTGGTTAAGAGCACAAAATGGAACAGGCAGAAGATCTATTTTAAAAAATTAAAAAGCTGTGTTTTTCCCCCATCCACCCCATATCACACACAAAAAAAAATGGTGTGTGGAAATGTACACAAGAAATTATATCCTGAATTAAGAGAAATGGCTATTGAAATAGGAATTGACACAATAAAGTCAGCCACAGATTAGTAATTTTAAAAACCCAGTCTTCAAACGCTGCATGGCACAAAGCTATCCTATACTGCTAGATAGAAAGGGAAAAGTCTGTATATATTTTTTAAAGCAAATCAAAACAATGTAATCAGCAGATCAAGGAGGCTGCAGCTAGATATCAGAGCTACAATTTCTCATATCTGATAGAAAATCCTATTCATCCAGAATGGACAAAACAGGTGCATTTAACATTTCTTACTTTTCTCTGCTTCTCCCCCCCTCACACTATAATTCCACATAATCCTGCAGAAAGATGGCTGCTTTTAGACATGGCCCAAATAGCCTATTCTTGTTTTACTTTCCAAGATGAGATGCAAAGTCATTTCTAAGCCTCCCCATAAAAGGTTTTTAATATTCATCCTCAAACATTTATTTAGTTCCCACCATGTGGGAGGCACTGCATTCGGTGGGTCTTCTAAAATATACTATACGCGGGGATGAAAGGTAATTTCTGGTTTAAAAAGCCAAATTATGAAAATGCAATATTTATTAGGCATTTGTAAGATAAAAGGCTTCCCCTCTGCAAGCCTCACGCCTCCTTACAATTTCAGGTTGGCTCAGGTGATACAAGTATGATGCTAACGAGAGCCAGGTCAGGAGTTTAATCCTTGACAGCTTTGTAGGAGGGATGTTAATTCACCAACCCGGTCTAAGACCCAGTAAGTTAGTTCTACAATTGAGGGGAGTGCGGCCTGTAGAGTTGATGGTGGCCTGGTGACAGCACAGGACCAATGAGCAGATACAAGAGGCAGGAAATGGAATGCTCCCAAAGGGGAGCCAGGGAGTGAGGGGCATTGAGAGAAGGGACATGGGATCTGCTGATGTTGAAGCAGAATTCATTTGGGGGGATTAACACTTTCCCCCAAAACGTCTGATAAACGTTTCTTTCCATGAGTAGCAAGTTCAAGTAACATAACACTTTTGGCATCTTTCTACTCTTTCACTCCCTCTCCCCAGGAGAGGTGTCTTACCGGCCTAGTGAATTTGGGGAAAATGAACCGAGCTCCCTGGCCTCTTTGCTTGTACCCTATGGGAGCTAATTGCCTGTAGGGTGCATGCAGGCAAAGCTGCAGCATCCCCATGGGGCTGTGACTGAGTGGATCTGTGTGCCTGATCCAAGTGTTCAAAAATAGGAAGACCAGCCCGGTTGGCATGGCTCAGTGGTTGAGTATCTACCTATGAACCAGGAGGTCACGGTTCGATTCCCGGTCAGGGCACATGTCCAGGTTGTGGGCTCCATTCCCAGTGTGGGGTGTGCGTGAGGCAGCTGATCAATGATTCTCATCATTGATGCTTCTATTTCTTTCTCTCTCTCTGAAATAAAAAAATAAAATAGGAAGACCATTTGCCTACCGATACAAGCTACTTCCTACAACCTAGACTTTATCAGTAATAAAGGTGATGTTTTGGCACTGTTCAAGTCTACAAACAGCTCAGCAAATCTGGCATTCTGTACAAGATTCAGGAAGCCACTAGGTAGAATTGCTCCAATATTGTCGGGGCAGAATGGGGCTGCTTGTGAAACTGCAGGGTCCTGGAATATTTTCAGGTGCCTCAGAAGGTAAAGTTCAGAAACCCTGGGAATCCTGTGTCTGTAAACTACACCTATAACTTTAGCTACGAATCATGGGTATATTTGAACAAGTGTAGGGTGGGAGGGTCCTTCAAACATTGCCTAGAACAACAATTAGGGCTTGTGGTTTAATTAATAAGCTGTGTTGTTAGGCATGAGATCAGCAAGGTTATATAAACACTAGAGGCCCAGTGCACGAAAATCGTGCACAAGTAAGGTCCCTAGGCGATCAGGGCCGATCGGGGCCTTCCTTCCCCCAGCTGCCGGCTGCTGGCCAGGACCTTCTTTTGTTTCACACTGCCCTCTAGTGGTCAGCACATGTCATAGCGAGTGGTCGAACTCCTGGTTGTTGAACTCCCAAGGGGACAATTTGCATATTAGCCTTTTATTATATAGGATAGAACTGGGTTTTGCCTTTTCTGTCCATCCCCAGGGGAGTAAATCTTTTCTTCTTCTTTCCTGTCACTTTGCCCCCTGCCTTCTGAGATGGGTTCACGTGGATTGTGAAAAAACTTGCCCTCACTTTCTGAAGAAAAGGAGAGCATGGGTAAGAGAGTCTTAAGACGCCTGCATGAGAGTCAGGATGAGTTCTGAATGGCCTTTGAGCTCACAACCCTGAAATTGTATTGTCTGAAGTCCCTTGGAGTTTCTTTCCCGAGGACAACAAAGGCAGTCTATTTATTGGATTCTGTTGCTATGAAGTGACCATCCTCAGAAGTGAGGCTGTTTCCCTTAGCTACACATTTCTTTGTGGGCACAATCTTGTATCACACAGTAGCAGATCAGCAGCAGCTGGGCAAGGCACCGGCCCTGCAGAAATAGTTCCCTGGTGGTAGCCTCCTTTTCTAAGACAGGTTGTGGTTAATTCAGCTTAGAAATGACACACATCTCTTTCAATCAAAGAAAATGGCTGATTCTATTTTAACACTGTCCTCTTCCCTCTCCAGCAGAAATTTGCTTATTTTTATTCTGAAGTGTATCTGTTAAATAATGTCCCTCAAATGATCTCTTTCCTGATCATTCACACCTCGAGGTTGTTGGGAGCAATGCAGGAGGTAATGTATGGTGGATCTGCTATTGTAATCATGGTTGCTGTTGTTCCCAACCCAGAGAACGGAAGACTCAAGGGGGCTGGTGCCTGTCTTTATATCATTAGTATTTTTGTTTCATTCCACCCCTCCCCTCCCATCCTTTCCTTTCCCACTCATCTCACCTCATCTCATCCATCCCATCCCATCCATCCCATCCCATCCCATCCCATCCCATCCCATCCCATCCCATCCCATCCCAACATTTCCTATCCCATTCCATTCATTGGTTCCACAGATATTTTCTTTCAAGGCAATTAATGAGTACATTTTTTATTTTTTATTTTATTTGCTATCTTCTGGCATCTTAGCTCCTTGATCCCTCCTTTGTTTTGTATCTCATCTTCCATTTTGAGAGGAATCTTCAAGTTTTTATATTTATTTTCCACATAGATACACACTTAACTTATTCAACTTTCCATTGTGTATCAGTAAGATGCTGGGGAAGGAGCTGTCTTTTTGTCTTCTACCCAGAATTCATTTGTAGTCTTTTGTCTCTTCTTAAGACAGTTCTAAACATACCCCTTGTGTGTGATGTCTGAGAAGTCTGTAAAATTAAAGCTACATAGTCATGAATGCTATGAAAAAGGTTTTGACAACTCTTGGTGGTTCTTAATTCAAGTGAAACTCCTCTCATTCAAAATAATAAGCACAATGTTGCTTCTTATGTAAATGAAGTGGCATGGCAGATGTTTTTCGTCCCGGTGCACTCACTGGGGATTAATACACACAGAAACCGAGTGGGAGGTGTTCAACCTGGAAACATGAACAAGGGTTGAGCAACAGGAAGGAGGATGACTCTGGAGCTGCTCCGTCCAACAGGGGAACCAATAACCACATGAAGCTACTTAAATTTACATCAGTTAAAATGAACGAAAATTAAAAGTTTTTCAGTCATATTCGCCATGATTCATGTGTTCAATAGCCACATGTGGCTAGTGGCTACTAACAGAAGAGTTCAGATATAGAACATTCCCATTGGAGAAAGTTCTATCAGACAGTGCTGCTAACCATGTGGGTATTAAAATAGAGCTAGGGATGCATGTAGATTCCTCTTACCAACTGGAACTTGATCCACAAGGGTTTGTAGAACCTCTCAGAATGGGTGTAGATGGGTAGAAAGCCAAGAGCTGCAGGGGTTAGGGCCAGGTTGCTGCTGATTGAGTGCCACCTCCCCATCTCATGAGGATACCCCAGAGCTATGCTTCTCAATCTTTAAATGTGTATACATATCACCTGGAGATCTCAGACTGCAGATATGGATTCGGTAGGTCTGGGTTGGGCCTGACAGTCAGCATTCATACCTGGCTCCCAGGTGAAGCTGCTGATGCTGTTCTGAGGACCACACTTGGGGAATCAATGATGTGCAGCACTATCCCCCAATCTTGGCTCCACATAGTAATCACCTGGAGAGGTTTAAAAACTACTGATGCCTGGATCTCCCCTGCAGAGATTTGGATTTAATTTGCCTGAGGTGCAGTCTGGGCATTAAAGATTTTTAAAAGCTCCCCAAGTGATTGCTACTTGAGAACCACAGATGGTGATAAAGCAAGTTTATGAAATCTGAGGACCAGAAGCGCTGGCTTCACCTGGAAGTGTGTTAGTTAGAAATGCAGGGACTCAGGCCCAATCTGCATTTCCTCAACATTCCCCAGGTGAGTTCTTATACATTTAAGGTGAGAACTGCTACTAGATAGATAGCCCTTTAAAGTAATAATTTATTGATTTATGTGTGTTTCCCAGAAATTCTTCAAAAGTAATAAGTTCTGCTAGTTCCTAAAAATATTAGGTCATATCATTGAGACCATACTTATGTCAAATCATTGAAGGTTTATTACACTTGTCATTGCACAGACACAAATTTGGCAGTTTCTGCTTGCATTGTCACAGAAGGTATCAAAAATCCCAGCATAAAACTTATTATTCAAGATAAAGCACTATTCCATTTTTAGGTTAATGCCTTTTGATTTTTTGAAAACTGTATGCTTCTCATTCATTACAGAGATTCCAACACAGATGCATTCTTAATTTATGTAAGTTTTCATTATGCAACACTAAGATCCTGAGGCGGGGGGTGATGGAGAGGGACTTTAATTTCTTCACACGCGCACACACACGCACACACACACAAAGTTTCTTAGACTGTATTTTCCAAGTAAGTCTCTCTGAGTATTTATTTTAGGGGTACAGTCCCAAATATAGGCCAACTAGTATTCTCAAGCTCGAATGTGATTGAAAGCACTTGCAGCCCTCGTTAAAATGCAGACTCTGAGGAATGAAGTCTGGGGTGAGGCCTGAGGCTGTATTTCTACAGTACAAGTGTTGTGATGCTATTGGTCCATTGACCATATTTTGAGTTAGATGACTCCTCCAGGACACCTTTGTGTAAACACTCATCTCAATGACTCAAAAATTAAGAAGGATGATTTTCTTGAAAGTGCTGATTTGTTCATTGGAATCACCTAAACCATGGACATCAAAAGGTCAAAATTACTCACAGACCCGTCATTAATTGAAAGCTAATTGGGAAATGAAGTGATTTAAGGCAAAAGCAAACTAGTAACACAAATACCTCAAATGACTACTGGGGCAAAATTTTGAAAATGTTGCAAGCTGTCTGCATGCTTGAAGTAGCAATTTGCATGCATAATTAGGTGCAATCAACAGTTTTGAAATGTAATATATTTTCTGAGCCCATATTTACTTATGGCAGATGCAAAAAAAAAATTCAGTGTCCCCAAAAAATAGAAGGGCAGAGAAAGGAAAAAAATATTTTCATTTAACAATGGGAGTTTTTACAAGCATATGCCTAAATTTAGAACAAATATAGCTGAAGCATTGCATCTTTATTTTGATTTAATCTTCATTTAAGCTTATTTTGGAAGTAAGAAGCATGGAAGAATGGTAACTTACCAGTCAGCTGTTCCAGCTCCTGTGGAAACTGACATGTAATTTTTATTCCTACACTGTAGAAAGAAAATCTGTCAAATTCAAAACTTTATTGGGCAAAACACTATTGACTTTCTTTCTGCCTTCAGAAGCTTCATTCTTTGAAGATGCCAAGTATCTTTTAGAATAATTTATATAAAACGATTAATTAAGCTGGCAATTTCTTTTTCCTAAATCCAGGTCCTCCGATGAGTGCTCATGTGAATCTGTATTATCTTACTGTTTTCAGCGTAGCAGGCAGTGACCGTTGAGAACTCACTAAGCACTAGGGTACTTTGCTAAGCCCTTTATACAGATAATCTAATTTACCGTTATAAAAATACTATAAGAATTGATTTAGTACAATGTACTGAGGAGGAACTAGAGATTAAGTAACTTCTTTAAAGGCACCTACCTCTATTTTCTGTTTTCTGGCTGGTACCTTACTGCATAAAGGGTCATAATATTATTTTAAAAGTGTAGACTTTGACAATGAGCTTGGAGTCTAGTTTTTTTTAGAAAATCCGAAGAAAAAGCAACTGAGTAATTCCATCCCCAAACTTTTTTCTTTCTAAAAGCATGTTCACATTGCATTATCCAGATTGGCTGTCTATGCTGATTAAATTAAAGTGGCAATTAATTTCTGTCATACAGGCAGAGTGAGAGATTGCATTGAAGGACAAGACCTAATGATGTGTTCTTGTGTGACTGCGTTTATGGGGGGGGGGGGAAGGGGGTATTTCTTGATGTGTAAAAGTTGTACGTTCATGCAAAGCAGTCACGAGATGAACAATGCAATTTTCTAATTTCATTAGGCAAGTGTTATCTGTGATACATTGTATGCTAGGGGGAAAACAGCCACCCTCTGCTAAGAAATGCATGAATTGTTCATTTATCTCCTGATCCATTTGGGGGCATTATGGAACTCAAAGCCCAGAACAATAGGCTTTATTTAATACTGAACAGGTTCTCAATAACTCGCTCTTGCTCTCCGTGGCTGCTGGCTTTCCCCAGGACAGGCAGAGTTGCAGTAACAGTTCCCGTGAAGTTGGAAGCGACTCCCAGGACCAAGTGGTGTTAAATTTAGAAGTCATCCCAGTCACCCGACTGTCGGTGAGCCCCGATTTCAGAATTTCCAAGTCTCCCTCTGTCATCACCATATATCTGTATTTATAGACGCGGCTCACCGCCTGGCCTGGGGTCACCTCGGGAACCTCCTGGAGAGCTGGCCTGCTGAGGACGCCCTTCCAGCCCCGGGGAGCTGGCCACTCCGGAGCCGCGGCGCCCCGCTGGCGCCCACCCCGGGGGGACACTGCAGTAAATGCCTGGCACCGACTTCTCGCTTTTCCCTCCGCCTCCCCCATCGACCCTCCACCGCCAACCTTGACGCCAAACTCGGGCGCGCTGCGAGACTCGCGTCCACGCCATCCACGCGGGGCCCCACCCCTTCCCGGCCCCAGCCCGCGTCGGGGCCGGAGGTGAGGGTAGGTCGATTTCCTGCCGGGAACTGACGGCTCGCCCCTCTTTACTCCGGTTCTGGTGCGGGGCTGCGAGGCGCGCGGCCGGCAGCGGAGCAGACCGAGGAGCCGGAGCTCAGGCTCCCACACGCGCGCACCGGAGGGGCTGACCCCGAGACACGCTCGGCCGCGGGAGGGAGGGAGGGAGGAAGACCCGGGCCAGAGTGGAGGTGGGGGTCGCCTGCGGCGCGGGGTGGGCGCACCAGCCACCAGCCCTCCGTATGCTCTTCTTCCAATCCTCGCCGCCGCCACCTAGCACGGGTCGGAGAACCCTCCTCTCCTCGGCTCCTTCGCGTCGGGGAGAGGGCAAAGGTGAGGGGTTGGCGCGTGGTCAGCGGGCGGGGACGGTAGATTGCACTTGCACCTGACATTCCCTATCGCTGCCCGTCTCGCCTGGCGAACCCCGGCCATCTGGTTTGTTCTTCCCGTAACTTTGTTCAGAAGGTTGGAGGGGAAGGGAAGCGCCAAGGGGCCCCCGGGGAGCGACTGGAAAGCGACGAGGATCGGGAGGCCGGGCTGGAGAGCAGGTCCCCGAGTGCCCCCGGGCTGGGCGCGCGGCTGGGAGGCGTCGCCGCCTCTGCCGCCGCCGCCGCCGCCGGATGCGCTCTGCTTAGCGGGACTGCCGGGGGCGCCTGAAGGCCACCGCTCCAAGGACACGCGGCCGCCCGCGCCCGCGCTCCACGGCCCCGGCGCCGCCAGTGCCGGAGCCGAGCCGGCGAGCGGAGCTGCGGGGAGCGCGGGCGCAGGGCGGCGGGAGGGAGGGCGCGCGGGAGGCGGCCCCTCCTCGGCGAGCCATGCGTGCCACGGGCCGCTGAGGAGCCGCCGCGCGCCGCTGCCAAGTCTCCGCTCCGCTTTTGTCTTGCCCTCCAGTGAATGGGAAGATGGAGATGGATGTTGAGGGAGTTTCTCCGCGCCCGGAGCCCATCCCCCGGCCCCAGGGGGCTGGCGGAGCCTGCCAGGCGCCGCCACAGCCGCCCCAGCTCCAGCCCCAGCCCCAGCCCCAGCCGCAGCCGCTGGCTCAGGATGAACTGCCCGGCGAGAGTGCGGGACCCGAGGACAGCGACGATCCCGAGGCGAGACCCCACGGCGAGAAAGGAGAGAGCAAGGTAGGTCCACAGTGCTGGCGCCGTGACACCTTTTGAACAAAACCGAGGAGCTCTTAGCAGTGGCTGTCACTTTAAACCCTCCGCTTCCCCCGCCCCCTCCCCTCGTGTGTGCGGTGGTGGGGGCTGCAGCGGCGGGGAAGGCGTGAGATTTCAGGGAATCGCTGGGCAGTAGTGACTTTCTGAACTGGAAGGCGTGAGCCGAAGTCTGCCCCGGTTTCCCTATTGAGCGGTGTGTGCAGGGAAAAGTCTTCTGGTTCGTGCGATGTGGTGCCAGGGCAGAGCCCACACCTCGGGAGAGCAGTGCCCAGAGACCTTTGCTTCCGCACAGCAGACCAAGCTAATGTGGACCATCTAGGTCAGGGGGGAGACACATGTCTTCAGGAGTTGCCCAGTGGCTTCTGAGACTCCTCGGAAGCAGGTGACATCCACCTAAAGGGGACAACAATGGGAGCAAAGTTTGGCTCCTTTGTAGAATGCAGATCACTGCTGAACCCAGCTCCAAACTCCTCACCCGGCACCCTCCTACCTCGGAGGGTGGGGACCCGGTGCACTGGCAGCAGGTGAGCCCTGCTGTGTCACTGTAGACCAGGGGGCAGCTACTACTGCCTGTGGAGAGAGAGCTCTCCAGGGTCACTGGATCCCAGTAAGAAATGGTGCTGGTGCTGTTCTCTGGTGCTGGTGCTTCTCCGCTTGAGGAAATTGTCAAGTAGATGCAATGCCAGGGAAAAGAATGCCTTGGGAATATGATGAGAGTGTATTTATGACAGCTTTGTGTCCAAGTACAGTCTTGCTTCTCCATGCAAACTCCGAGTTCAGTTTTGTGGGTGGAAGCTAGTGTTCAGCTGTGTCTGTATAAAGTGGACACACGTGTTTGTTGATGCATTTTGAAACGTGCTGCTCAGGTTGGGGAAAAGTTGGTTCAACAAATCAGAATGTTGGAACCAAAGAAGGGTCGGTCAATAGACTTTCTCCCTTTTGCTCACTTAGGGGAGAGTGTACAAGCACACTCCCACTTCTCCCACCCGGGAAAGAGCCGCATGCCAGGAGATGTCCCTAGTAGGCGATTGCCTTGGTCTACTGGTTCTTCCAAGAGAGGTACTGGTGGACTAAACACAGATCGGAAACGTGTTGGAATCACATCGAATGTTGTTGTTCTGCATTTGGAGACAGGCTCACTTAACAAGTTGGTGTTTGCAAATGTTCAAAATTGTGTTGCGAATTGAAACTGAGCTCAGGATTGAGATTGTTGTTTATCTACCAAAATCAATATTGTAATTTTCATGGCAGTCCACCAAGGAACTGGAATTCCAACACATTCTAGACCTGACCGGGTGCCTTACAAATGCATACAAGATTTACATTGTAAAAGCTATGATGAATTTTAATATTCTGATACCCTCAGCTTTCCCAGTCGCTCTTGATTTCATGAATATTTAATTCTGTCATGACTGCATATTTACTACTTTAAGTGACTGTCTGTGCTTAGTTTTCGGAAATAACCATAACTGAGCATCATATTACCTAATTGGACTATAAGTCTCCTTTGCAAAGTAGGTGTGGGGAATAATTAAAATATACAGCCAGCGCTGCCATTTCCGTAATATTGGTTCATATGCCCTGAGCATGAGAAATTCCTGCCATCAGCAAAAATCTGTGCTTATTTGTTTCCCTTGGATGCACCATGCAGACTGTCTAATGTTCTACCGGTTGTGAGGAATAAGGAAGGCAATGCACTACAAATATTACAGCAGGTGAAGGGAGGACTGAAAGCCGGTTGATTACAGTTCGTTAATTAGCATGTTCAGATAATTGAGTATTCCACTGATGTGATTTGCTTTATGTTTGTCTGCAATTTCTTGAGGTGGAAACAAAAATACTACTTTTTCCCCTCCAGGTGTTTGCCTTAGAAAATGATCTTGCATCCCTCTCTGAACCCAGAAATCAGCTGTGCTTAACCCTTCCTTTGCTTGTCTCTGGTTTGCTCCCACTGGTTCTTCTAAGAGTTTGAGAGCAGTTACTGTGTTTCGGATTTTAATAACTCCTTTAGTCTTGGATGGTTATAAACTGATGTTCTTTAGCAATTGCTGATTTCATTACGAGAGAGGCCTTTGGGTGTCTAACCAAATTATTCTACTAAAATATAAATGGGAGACAAATTGGGGTAAAGTGAAATGTGGTTTTTACCAAGCTGTTTGGGGTGAGGTTGGGAGATTATCACCGTCGGATTTCAACACAGTAATGTATGAATGTGATGTATTGAACCATTATGTTCTTTTCACTCATGAGAGTAAAATAACGTGAATTTTGAATACTGTATTATTTGTCTTAAATCTTCCCCACGCAGGGTACTGTAAATAGGATGTCAGTGGATATGAATACCCTTTCCTGCTGCAAGTGTCAGGGGAGTGATGGCATTTATTTATTTAATTTTTCCGACTCGGGTTTGGGGCCATGATTTATTTTCTCATGAATTTATCCCGGTTGTCTTATTGGAAAAGAAATCAGAGCTTAGTGCCCGATCCACTTGTCTCCTGAATCACAGGTTCACGGTCATACGTCTTCAGAAAGTCTCTGAAATGGGAAGAAAGGTTAGAAAACTGGATCAGCCAGGGGATTTTTTACGCCAGAGTTTTGTGACGTGACTGGCACTTTCTGTTCCTAGAATGACGATGCCCGATTCCTCTCTAGCAAGTACTCTTCAGAGACACATTAAAGCAGCCACATGCTATGTACGAGGCGTACCAGGTAGTAATGCAGATTTTTTTCAATAGATGGGGTTACACATGTGTTGATATGTATGCGATTTGATATGTATGCTATTTTGTTGTATTGACAACAAGCTTCAAAACTTCATATGTCATTGACCCGGTAAAGGGTCAATCCGCATTATTAACCAGTATCCACATTTTTAACCCGTATAGGGTCAATCTGAATTTTTAACCGGTACTGGTTAATAATGCGGATTTTGTAATCAAAGAAAACACGATAATTTCAAGAGAAATATCAAAAGTGCTTTATTCAAAGTAATGTCCATCACTAGCTACATGTTTCCCCCATCTTTCAGGTAATTTGTGGATACCGTCCCAATAGAACTTTTCTTGTTTTGAGGCAAACCATTCAGAGACTCAATTTTCCACTTCTTCGTACGTTTTGAAGTGCTGCTCAGAAAGTGTATGTGCCATGGATCAGAACAAGTGGTAATCTGAAGGAGCAAGGTCTGGTGAATATGGTGGGTGGGTTAGTACTTCCCAGGCAAGATCTTTTAACGTGCCTTTAACTGGTTTTGAAGTGTGTGATGGTGCGTCATCATGAAGCAAAATTTCTTTGCCGTGTCTTCTGGTCTATTCTGGTCGTTTCACAATCAAAGCATGGTTCAAATTGATTATTTGTTGTCTGTAGCGATCACTATTAATTGTTTCACCTGGTTTTAGAAGCTCATAATACACCACACCTTCCTGATCCCACCAAACGCAGAGCATTGTCTTCTTTCCGAAGCGATTTGGCCTTGCAGTCGATGTTGATGGTTGACCTGGATCAATCCATGATTTTGTGCACTTGGGATTCTCAAAATAAATCCACTTTTCATTGCCAGTCACAATTCGATGCAAAAAAGACTTTCTTTCGTGCCGTTGAAGCAACATTTTACTGATGACTTTTCGATTTTCCATTTGTCTTTCGTTCAGTTGATGTGGCACCCATTTTCCTTCCTTTAAAATCTTTCCCATTGCTTGTCAATGATCGGAAATTGTTTGCTAAGCGACGTTTAATCTTTCTGCAAGTTGTTTTTGAGTTTGACATCCATTTTCATTCAGTTATGCTTGTAATTGTTGGTCTTCAAACTTTTTCGGTTGACCTAGACGTTCTTTGTCTTTCACATCGAAATCATCACCTTTAAAGCGTTTAAACCAGCGTTCACAAGTATCTTGAGATGGAGCATGTTCACCATAAGCTTCCTGAAGTATACGATAACTTTCAGCAGCACTTTTCTTCAAAATAAAGTAATGAATTAAAACTTCCCGCAACTGCTCTTTTTTTTGGCACCAAATTCGACATTTTTAAGCGTAAAAGTATCTATGATGTTAACACACCTTCAGAAAATTTGACATATGAAGTTTTGAAGGTTGTTATCAATACAACAAAGTAGCATACATATCAAATCACATATATATAAGTATATGTGTAACTCCATCTATTGAAAAAAAATCTGCATTATTAACTGGTACACCTACTATGCTGTGATTCCACGAACTGGAGAAGATCTGAAATCGATCATTTGTTCGTCCTCTGCACTTTAAGGCAGGTTTATATTAAACCCTTACGAAAGCAGTCTCCTGATCTTGCAATGACATCCAAAGACAGTGTGTAACCCCTTGGGGCACCTCAGGGGATATTTCCTCACCCATTACCCCAGGAACGCCTTCCTCACATCTGAAAAGAGGTTGTCTAAACTGGACAAACTCTTTTATTCTAATCTTACAGGTGAAGATTGAATGGCCACTGAATAAGAGACCTTCAAATTCTGGGAAGTCTTCTGGACTCTGGATTTGATCTTCCTTAAAACTTTCTTGCAGAGTTTTCTGTAGGCCTTAAACATCTAATTCTTTCTGGGCCACTTAAAACCCTTCTGAAATACTTTGCTTATGGGAAATAATTATTAGGTGGGTAGTTCTGAAACTTTGTTTGGAAAAGTTGAAAAAAAGTTCCTTGTGTTGAGGACCAGCACCCCAGTATCTACTTCATTTATGTTACCAAGTTACTTATACAAATGTGAGTTCCTCCCTGGATCTCAGATGAGTGACATAAATGATCCTTTCTTGTCTGCTTTACCTTCATTCATTCATATATTTTTTCATTTTCTTCCGCTCTGTCTGTCTGTATGTTTCTCACACACACACGCACACACACACACACACACACACACACACACACACACACACACTGCCCACCCCTCCCATACCATTTACCATGATGTTTTTATGTGCATTAAGCATGTGTTTATGGCCCAGATGTAAGGTGTCATGAATAACCTCTCTTTCTTGTTTAGCTCTCTTTTAAGCCTTGGTTTGCAAGATGTGTTATTCTGGTGGTTTGGGACGAGAGAGACCCTGTGCCTTTGCTACCAATGGTACTTCCTTGATGAACTAGACTCCAGGTTCTCGCCTCAACTGCATTCCCTCAGTGATGCTGTCCTGTCAGTTGTACCGAGGATGCTGCAGGGCATTTCTTACCCAGCCTGTCCAGCACATCTGTAGAAGCCTTTTATTGTGAAATAACTTCAGATTTATAGAAGAGTTGCAAGATAAAGACAGAGACTCCCCATAGGTCCTTTACCCCACTTCCCTTAACGTTAACATCCTACATAATCATTGTATGTATATGACAATGAAGACATTATTGTTCGTATATCACTAAACTTGTCCAGTCAGTTTTTGTTGAGTGAATGTGTAACCTATTGATGCTTTCCATTTCTATCTTCTTAGGACTTAACACTTTATTCACACCTGAAAGACTCTATGAGAGGATATTTAAGAGCCAAATTTAACTTTGGGTTAACTCCCCCCCCCCCCTCCACTTTTCCTGGTGGGCAGACACAGCTTGCAAAGTACAAAGGTTAAGGTCCCTGGAGCTCCTCATCCATCGCACTGCAGTGAGCCCTATGAGAGCGACAACTTTGGCAATGCTCTTGAGTGCTGTTAACTTATGGGGAGTGATAGTCTTCTTTTTTATTTTATCCTGAGAAACCTTCCTGTTCCAGGTAGGATAGGGTTTGTCAGCACGCAGAGGACAGCCAAGTCTCATGTGGCAAGTAGAGGAGAAAAGGCAATTGATAAAATCAAGACAGTTCACTTTGATGCCCAGCCCCTTGGGTGTTCGTTCCTGGCATGACAAATAACGGCAGCCCTTTTGTTTTTGCATTGTGTTAGCCAGGACAACTCTGATTTCCAGCACAGCAGCAGAGACTTGCCCACATCAGATAGGATGCCATTTGTGATTAAGCGTGTTGGCTTTCTGATTAAGAGTGAAATCAGAACGACCTGCATTTGATCTTGGCTCTTTCACCAGCTGCTACCCTCAGATAAGGACCTAACCTTTTTTAACCTCAGTTTGTTTTTTTCTGTAAAATAAGAATAATTATGGTGCCGACCACTTACGGTTGTTGTAGGTATGGCTTGAATGAGATACAACATGTAAAGTTCTTGATTCAGTGCTTCACAGTGATTGCCTGCTCAGTAGCTGTTGATAATAATTGTGTTCATTGTTATTACTGTTGTGGTCCAGGGTCCTGAAAAGGAGAATGAGTTGGGGCTCTAAGTTCACCTAGAACAGTGGTCGGCAAACTCATTAGTCAACAGAGCCAAATATCAACAGTACAACGATTGAAATTTCTTTTGAGAGCCAAATTTTTTAAACTTAAACTTCTTCTAACGCCACTTCTTCAAAATAGACTCACCCAGGCCGTGATATTTTGTGGAAGAGCCACACTCAAGGGGCCAAAGAGCCGCATGTGGCTCGCGAGCCGCAGTTGGCCGACCACTGACCTAGACTTTTCAGTGCTCAGGTAGGTCATGGGGCTGGAAACGATACCAACGCATTGTTCTACAATCAAACCACGCTGGTGTTCAGGGATCCAATTTTGCCCTGCTGGCCTTGAGATGTTCCCGTGTCGTTTCCTGGTGGACAGGAGGTTAGGAAAGGGTTATCCTTTATTCTGACTTGTCAATAGACTGCTCCTCTCTCATCAGGAAAACCAAGAGGACCAGGATGGAAGGCCCCTGGATCCCAGCCTAGGCCCCTGGAGTACACGCAAGACATTATTAAAGCCAGTGAATTGACTTCCTTTTTTACACATCACATTTATGGCTTCTCAAGAGGAGTGGGAAGCAACTTTTAACACTTAAAAAATGATTGAGCTACATGTTTTCAGTTACAGTTTATATTCAATATCATTTTGTATTAGTTTCAGGTGTAGAGCATAGCGGCTAGACAATTGTATCCTTCAGGCCTCTTTGATCGCAAGCAACAGAAACCGACTTTAATTTGAGCAAGAAAGTATTTTGTAAAGTAGTAAGGTAATTTCAGAATCAAAGGAAAAAAGATGCAACTGGTTATAAGGAAGCCAGGGAATCTAGATGTAAGTAGTAGAAAGTGATGGATGGTCTCTCAAGTGCTCTGACAGAAGAATAAATTCCAACCATTTTTTTGCCTTCATGTCACTCTGCTCAAGTGTCAAAGTCCATGGAAAGGATATCTAATTGGCCTTGCTTGGATCAGATATCTTCTTATTGGTCAGATATCTGCTTAAGTGTGGCCATTTAAGCACAAGAAAAGAATAAACAAACAAACAAACAAATAAATAAATATTTTTTTTCTGAATAAAGTAGCCTTTCTTGAGAAAGAATAGGTTGCAGCCTTTACCCAATACTCCCTTCCACACCCCACACTCTTGTCATGTATATCCCATCCCATCCCATCCCATCCCATCCCATCCCATCCCATCCCATCCCATCCCATCCCATCCCATCGTTTTGTTGTCCTCAAGTCTCTGTGGACCTCTGTGTACTTATGCATTGGGCTCTGGGAACTGCTGCGGGCCCCTGTGCATCAACTTTGAGATTGTCTTCCTGTTCTCATGAATGCAGCTTTGGCAGATGTGAAATCAGTTGGAAGAAAGATCCGTTTTCTTAGACTAGGCTGTTGTCTTCATTTGTAAATTTTTTAAAGCAGTCTTAAGCTCAGCCGGAAATGTAACTGGGAGCAGCAGCAGGAGTAGTGCCTCTGCTAGCATGTTATTCATAGGTGGGGCCACTTAACACATTTTTAAAGGTAAAATGTTGACCTATTTAACAAGCATTAGAAGTAGCCAAGTGAAATGATAACTGTGGGACCCAGGGGGACACTGGCCAATGAGTGTCTCCCTTTTTCTTGGTTTGCTCCCCCAATAACCAAAGGCACAGGTCATGTCCCATTCACTACGACTAGTGGCGGGATCTGCCCTATCCATCCACCCTCCCAAGCTTCCACCTCCATCTCTTTCCCAGAATTGCATCCCCTTCCCAAACTAGACTCCCTATATTTTACCATCTATTTTCTTTTTTAAATCATGTAGTTATTTAAACAATAGTTATGCACAGTTTGTAACATTTATAAAAATATTCAGAAGAACTGCTACATAGCAGTCATAGATTTGAAAGTCAGTGGCACAATTCCATCACTTTATATGTCGTAAAGTTTTTAAAAACCCTTTTTTTCAATTCCAGTTTATATTCAGTATTATTTTGTATTCGTTTCAGGTGTATAGCATAGTGGTTAGACAATTGTATACTTTACAAGGTAGTCCCTTCCCCTATATTTCAAGCAATATTGACTGTATTCTCTAACCTGTACTTTACATCTCTGACTGTTTTGTAACTACCAATCTGTATTTCTTAATCCCTTCACCTTTTCCCCCAGTCTCCCTACCCCGCTGAACTCTGGCAAACATCAGTCTGATTTTGTATCTATGAGTCTATTTCAATTTTGTTTGCTTATTTTGTTCTTTAGATTCCACATATAAGTGAAGTCATATGGTATTTATTATAATCTATTTTTCTTTTTTTTAATATATTTTATTGATTTTTTTTTACAGAGGGGAAGGGAGAGGGATAGAGAGTCAGAAACATCGATGAGAGAGAAACAACCAATCAGCTGCCTCCTGCACACCCCCCACCGGGGATGCGCCCGCACCCAAGGCACATGCCCTTGACCGGAATCGAACCCGGGACCCTTGAGTCCGCAGGCCGACGCTCCATCCACTGAGCCAAAGCAGTCAGGGCCTATTTTTCTTTTTAAAGGAAGATCTACAGGCATATAATTTACTGGCAGTAAAATTCATCCTTCTACAGTGTACAGTTTAGTGAGTTTTGACAAATGTGTATGCCTGTGTAACTACACCCCAAACAGGAAGTGGAATGTTTCCGTCACTTCCATAGAGTTCCTTATGTCTCTGTAGACCATCCCCTCACCCCACCGCAGCCTGCTCCAAAATTTCATATAAATGGAGTAAAAAGTGTATCTTTTGCATCTGACTTCTTTTGCTTAACACATGTATTTAATATTCACTCATTTTGGGGTCTTAGTAGTTCCTTTTTCTTACCGAGTAGAATCTCTTTGTATGGATGTATCACACATTATCTATTCATTTGCCTGTTGATGAACGTTTGGATTATATACAAGTTTTTGGCTTTTATAAATAAAGCTCCTATAAACTTTCTTTTTTTTGTGTGGACATACATTTCATTTCTCTTAGATGAATTCCTAGGAATGGGACTGCTGAGTTTTATGATAAGTTTATAACAAGCTGTCAATTTACTTTCAAAAGCAGCTGTTCAAAATGTACCTGTCATACTGGTACATTCCCACTGTCAGTGCATGCAATTTCCAGTTGCCCCACATCACTGTCAACACTTGGTATTGTCAGTATTTTTAATTTTCGTCATTCTAGTAGGTGTGTGATGGTATCTCATTGTGGCTTTAATCTGTATTAACTCATAAGGTTGAAGACCTTTTCATGTGCCTAGTTGCCATTTGTATGTTTCTTTGGTGAAATGTCCGCTCAAATATTTGACCCATTCTTATTTTAAACAAAATCGGGCTGTTTGTATTCTTATGATGCAATCTATTATAGGTTTAGGTTTCAGAAACTCTGGTGGGAGTTTGAGGAGATTAGGAAGCAAGGAACATTTCGAGTTTCCTTTCTTTGGGGGCCTGTTGGTGAACTAACATTTATTGGGCATTTATCATGTGCCAATCATGGAGCCGGGTAGGTTCACATTGAGTGATCTCATTTTGTGCTCCACAGTAAACCTTCGAAATAACTGTTATTAGCCATGAGATCACACAGCTAGTCTATGGCAGGGGAAGGATTTCCACTTAAGTCTGCCCTACTCCTACTATTTCCACTTCTTCAGGCGTGACTCAAGTCCTGTTCTCCACAGCTCACTGCTTAGTTTCCCAGCCCAAACTGCTTGCACTGCTTTGGGTGTTTAAAAAGCAGCCCTCAGGTGAAATAACACTGCTGGCATTGACATGCAAATCAGGACATTGAGCTTAAGGCAAAAGAGTGATAAATGATGGCAGAGAGCCTTGACTTTGGGTGGTGAGCACACAATGAAGCATGCAGATATGGGTTACAGTGTTGTACACTTGAAACCTGTATGGCTTTATTAAGCAATGCCACCTCAAGAAATTCAATTTTAAAACAAAGACATGTGCCATTAAAAAAAAAAAAAAAGAATAAAGCATGCATACCTATAAAAATTGAAAAAAAAAAAAAAAGAGTGCTCCCAGTTTCATTTCAGTCCTGAAAAAAATCCGATCCACTTTATAAGGTAGAAAAGGGAGAATTCTCCAGAGAAGTAGAAGGTTTGAGGTGTTCATTTACATTTCAGTACACAAGATGTCCATCTTTCTCAGCTAAATTGCCGTGCTATGGTTACCCAGAGGGCCAGGGTAGGGCTAACCCCTGGGAATAAGATCTGAGTGCAAACTCCAGTTTTTTCCGACTGTCTGTGAGGAGCTTGGGCAAACCATGCGAACACTCTGATTTGGATTCTCTTATCAGTAAGGTAACCAACTCCTTCAGTCCCGGGAAACCCTGGGTCCCAGATGAACCGGAATAGTTGGTCACCCTAATTACAAGATACATGGACAGTATCTGGACCATTACAGACTCTCAGGATATGAGAGCTGTCACTGTTGAAAGTGCTCTGGGGCATTTGATCCCTGAGTCTGAAAATGACTCATAGCATTTCAGAACTAATGAGGCTCTGTGAATGATTCCAGGTTCTCCGAATTGACTTAAAAAGTAGTTCAGAGCAAAGCCCTGGAGTTGAATTGGACAAATAGCATTACCTTTCTGAAGAAGTGGCTGTAGAACTTTCCAAGGTAGCACCCCAAGGCCTCCAACCATGAAGTAAGTGTGCTCTAGACCGCTAGCTGAGCCTCCCTCGCTGGAGAAGGGAAGGTGCTTTGGGAGAATGCCTGCACCTGCAGGACAAAAATCGCCTCAATAAATAATTTTTTGAAAATTGCCTAGTTGGTAGGGTCTACTGATCAGACTCAATATTTCCCGTGGGGCCCTCAATTGAGAAGAAACTGCTACTGTAGAGGAGGTAATGGGACTTGGGTGGTATGACTTTGAATCCTGGCTGTGTCCTGTCTAACTGAAGTCTTGGATGAGTCACATTTTCTTTGAGCCTCAGAGTTGTCAACTGTGAAATGGGGATAATATTTTTACCTTTCTAAGAACTGTCTAGACTGGAAGTTCAAATTCAGTAGTACATGGGCAAAGCCTTTTTGTAAACTCTTACAAAAGGCTGAGTGTGTGTGTGTGTTTGTGTATAAGTTTCTTTGGTTTTATTGGATAAATGAGTTTTCTCCCATGGTTTTCTATATCCTTTTTAAGAAAACGAGCTAAACAAGCATCTCAATAGACTTAAAGGTGGTCATTACATCACTGACTGACCCTGATGACCTGTTCTCCAGCCCCTCTGCCTTGCTTGCTCTTTGGATGACAGTGATACTGGTCTTTTTTTTTTTTTTTTAAGTTTTTGGAGCTCACTCTGCCCAGAGCTTTTGCCCAATCCATTTCTTTTGCTCTTCCTCTTTCCCCCTTCGCTTCCATCTTACTCTGTTAATTCCTACTTAGCTTCAAAATTCAGTTCCACACCTCAAGGAAGCTTTTCTTTGAGCCTTTCCCTGCCTAGCCCTTACGTTAGGTCTTTGCTGCTACGTATCATACATTCTAAATTGTGTAATTAGCTATTTAATATAAGCCATGAGGATAGGGACTGGGTCCGCCTTTTCCTGGCTAATTTGCAACCTTAACATAGTACTTTACATGTAGTAGACCTTCAAATATATTTCTGGAGAATAAATTTTGGTATGAATATACTCATTTGACAATCTTTTATCTGGTACCTACTTTCTGGCCCAGGATGGTCCATGACATATATCTCACATTCTTGTGGGGGAAACATACTAAACAAGTAAACAACTAAATAAATGCAACGTATAAATAAACAACCAAGTAAATAATCTGACATCAGTAGCCCCTTGGTTGTCTGGCTGCAGGCATACATTTAAAACCACTGCCTAGCCATATTTATATGAGAGCATTAATTCAGTGCAGTAAATAAATAACCATAATCCAGTCTATTTCTTGAATTACCATCTATCTCTTGGCCTTGAACCTGATCGCCTCTTCTACTTTCCTCTACATTCTCTACAGAATTGAAGTTCTGCTCACCATATTGGCATTGAGAAATCGCAACACATGTGCCACCAACTCAGACATCGCTAATTAATCACAGCACTCTTTCCCAACGAGTTAGCCTTAGCTTTGGAAGCAGGTTTTCATTAACAGTCAGATGGCCTGCAAGATGAAACTGTGGTGCCGTTCTTGCTCTGGGCATACAGCTTTCCTGGCAATGCCTGGGCCATACATTTAGTCCTCAGCACTCCCCGCTTCCATTTCTAGACTTGTATTACTCAGTATGTAGTCAGTGGACACGTGTGGCTATTTAAATGTCAATAAAATTAAAAATTAAGCTCTTCACTTCAACTAGCCATACTTCAAATGTTCAAAAGCCCTTAGTTTAATGGCTCCCATGTTGGGTGGTGCAGATATTAAATAGTCCTATCACTGAGGACAGTTCTACTGAACAACAGTGTTACAGACTGGGAAGTAACCTCTCCTATCTGCCCCAGCCATTGTTGATTGAAATCTCTCTGAGATGCTCTGAAACTAATCTGTTGACGGGGATGGAGAGTTTCCACATTCCTGGGGTTTGCTTTTAGGTTCTTGGTGAATTACTTACAAATTGTTTTTGAATGACCCATATTGTGTATACAGGCTGTGTAGAGCAAGCTCTCATTCAAAAACTTTGGCTAGTGGTGTTGCTATTTTTCCTTAGGTGTTCCACTGAATCTTGGTATTTGTGTTTGACCATTCCAGAAAATAGTCTCTGGTAAAGTGGTTCAAGAGATGGCTTTTCTGTTATCCTAGTTCAGAGTCTTCATTAGTGGGTGGTTGAACCACTGGCTGAAGGGCCATTGACTCCTCCCCTTTGCCATTTACTGATGATTGCCTTCACACCCTGGGGATCACTATGATGGCACTTGTCAGTGTTCACAGGCAGAGAATCTTGCTGAAAGCCCCAAATGGATATCATCACAGAGCTCCTATGCTTGTAACAACACAGGGAATAATTTTAAAATCATATAGTAATGAATAGCCTTGGTCTGTGTGGCTCAGCTGGTTGGAGCATTGTCCCATGCACCGACAGGTCATCTGTTCAATTCCCAACCAGGGCAAATACCCAGGTTGCATTTTCCATCCCTGGTGGGGCCCCTGCAGGAGGCAACCTATCGATCTTTCTCTCTTTCCCTTTCCCATCCTCTTTCTCTAAAAAACAAACAAACAAACAAAGAATTACATTTAAAAAAAGTATGTAATGGATAAAGAGTACTAAGTTCTACCCTTAAGGTTTTCTATTATATCGCACTCAATAAATTTCCGAGAACATTTTGGTTACTATTGGTTTCACATCTGGATAAATAAGAAAAAGAGAGGATGTGAAAAAGCAAAAGTCTGATAATGAAAACTACCTTTCCGCCCTTTATATATTTCTTTTTTTCCTTCATGAGTGAGAAAAGTGATCTTTGTTAAGGCAGGAGGAAGGACTGGGAGTTAGTCCTAAAAGATTCTAATATGGGATTTGCTGTGCCTTTGTCTAGCACTTCACATGAGTGTCAGTAGGGAAAGAGATGGGAAAATGGCCCCAGGGTGGATTTGGCGAATTTCCTCCCTGTTAGCTGGGATGAAAATTTGAATGACACCTTGAAGTGATTTAAAACTCTTTAATTTACACATCCAGTTAGCTGGAATGCCCCTAGGCATCACATTCAGAATGTAGCAATGCATGGGAAAGATGAGCGTGAAAGATGTGAGCTCGCCTTCCTCCATCCCAGCTGTGGCAGGTAATCTGGACCAGGGTGTGAGAATGCAGGTAATGGAAGAGAACAGTAACCAAGAGAGAAAAAGGCATATGGCCAAGCCTATAATAATGACACCCTTTTTGGTATTTTTATGTACCATTTAAAGAAATATTAAGCACACAGAGGTACATTAGCCAAAAATTAGAATTGTAGCCAAGGCAACCACAATTGCCCATTAGTCATTACCTTTTTTTTCTTCTTCTTCATGTTTGAGCTAAGGACATGAAGCTGGAGTTCATTTCAGAGGCTTGGGAATCAGGGAGGGTTCACTTTTCACCACTGAGATGTTGCGGGTGAACAGATGCAATTGTGGCCTGGCTGGTGTGGCTCAGTGTTTAAGCGTCAACCTATGAACCAGGAGATCATGGTTCCATTCCCCCTCAGCGCACATGCCCAGGTTGTGGGCTGGATCCCCAGGAGAGGGTGTGTAGCAGGCAGCTGACCAATGATTCTCTCTCATCATTGATGCTTCTATCTCTCACTCTCCCTTCTGCTCTCTGAAATCAATAAAGACATATATATTTTTTAAAAGATGGAATTGTGGTATTTGTGATGTCAACAGCTTCAAGCAACCTGAAACCTAGAAAGGTGCATGTACAAAGAGCAAGAGTACAAATAACTAGTGGGCTTTTAATCCCTGGGGACCTCCTTGCCTTAACCATTGGATCTTCCCATTCTCACTCGTCAGAAATGTGGATGCATTGCCTGTCTGTTGAGCTAACAAAGGCACTCAGCTCATGCTGCTGTCAGAGGATGAAACTCGCCTGTCATTTGGGGGAAGCAAGGTTCTTGGGGTGCAGCTGAAATAAGAATTTCCAGAAGCCCCCATGGGAGGATGAAATGTGGAAGAAGCCTTTATTGGCATAGGGTTATATTTCTTGGGTTCCTGCAGCAGGGGTCAAGCAGGGGTCACAGAAGCCAGGTGCCCTGGAGCCAAGAGAGAGATAGTGGCTTCTTCGTCTAGAACATTGGTCGGCAAACCGCGGCTCGTGAGCCACATGCGGCTCTTTGGCCCCTTGAGTGTGGCTCTTCCACAAAATACCACAGCCTGGGCGAGTCTATTTTGAAGAAGTGGCGTTAGAAGAAGTTTAAGTTTAAAAAATTTGGCTCTCAAAAGAAATTTCAATCGTTGTACTGTTGATATTTGGCTCTGTTGACTAACGAGTTTGCCGACCACTGGTCTAGAAGTTTATATATTTAGATTTTGCACTCTTGCAGTGGCCATGCCCATCCTGGTCAATTACCTGTTTCCAGGAGTGATTGACATGAAAGCATTTCCCAGGTCACTCAGACCTTACTGGGCATGTGTCTAAACTGCCTTTGTCTAGTTCCTTCCCCCATTAATCAGAGGGGGTGGGGAGAGGGAGGGGTGGGGGGGCAGATGGGGGATAAACTTGGAGAATGTTTACTGGGACTTTGGGGCAAAGCTGTGTAAATGGCATGTCTGTATCTTTTGGTCTCCCCTTTCACTCCTTTCCTGTTAAATAATAACCAGATTATTACAACGGCATCCATGCTAGCTCAGGGTCCCAGCCGAAATGCTGGACAGTCACTTGTCCATTTCCTCTTCTACTTTCAGCTTCCAGGCAATTTTGGAATTCAAAGGAAGCTCCTCATTTATGGCACAGGCCCCGAATTCTGCAGGGATTTGGTATCTGGGGCAATGTCAATGTGTCAGATGTTGCTTTGCTGGTGTGTATCCCTCTAGTGAAGGAAGATGAGGTAGAGAAAAAAGGAAATCCTTGAGGAAAAAGCAATATCGAAGATCTAACGTTTCACTGCTTCTGTGATGTTGAAAATATACGTGAAGTCTTCATTATTTCGATGCATCAGTTTAATGATGGCCTAGAGCTGAGATTTGCATCTCTGAGGCTATCAACGATAGAGCTACAACAATAAAGTAGCACCACACACTTCATTATTTAGTTTCATTTTCCCCTTTTGTGTCCCTTGTGTTACAGCTATCTTCAAAAAACTGAAAGATCTATAAAGGGTTAATTTCATGCTGCGTTAAGTACTGAGACCTAACCCTCTTCAGGGCTAGACTGGGTATCTGTTTAGTGCCAAGTAGGTACAGCAGAGTCCTACAGAGTGATGTTCCAGCTGAGGGTCATACCACTCTCTGAAAAATTGTCTGGCTTTCTGCTGATGATTCATCAGAAAAATGAGCATGGTAATTGAATTGGGGACTTAAAAGGATCACAGGAAAACAACCGCGTTCAACTGCTGGCGCTGTCGTAAGAAATTCCGTTAATGTGCAATAGGTAAGGCAATCCTCCATTGCCGTGGTCTCTTTAGCAAGTGCAGGCTCCTTAGTTTTTCGTCCTGATCAGTTACAAGAGGCTGTCCATCACTGCTGCTGAATCAAAGCAGGGTTTGAAAATATCGAGTTGAAAAGCATGTCTCCCTGTAGATGCCTGAGATGCCTTCTACATGCTGATTAGATTCTGGGAAGGAAATCTGGGTACGACAGCACAAGATGGCAATCAGAGAAACTAGCACAGATGGGTTTTCTGAGGAGAGGATGGGTCTCCTTTCCAGCGTGGCAGTGATAACTGTGACAGGGACATGTAGCCACGTCATCGTGGAAGGGACCAGATTTAGCTTCCAATCGTATGGACAGTTGGTTTGCAGAGGTTGAATGAAATAACTGCCTTTGGCAAGTTAAAGGTCTGCTCCTCTCCAGAGCAGTGTTTCTCACCTGGGGGCAATGTTGTCCCCCACCACCCCTGGGGACATTCAGTAATATCTGTAGACGTTTTTGGTTGTTAACCAGGAGTGAGGTCTCCTGGCATCTAGTGGCTCGAGGCCATGGATGCTGCTACATATCTTGCAATGCACGAGACAGCCTCCTACAACAATGAGTCATCAGGCCCCAAATGTCAGTAGTGCCAAGGTTGAAAAACCCACGTTTAGAGAATGTTCTAGATCTGTGGGTCTAGAAGATTTGCATATACTTCATGAGGATAATATTTTGAGGGGAAGGGTTAAGCAGAAAATATCCAAGGCTTTTTCTTGTTAAGGAGTTTTCAGTACCCCCAAATCTGTGAATTCATCCTTTCACCAGATCTGATTTGAAAAGATGAGTCTGAGAAGAAAGTTCTTTGCAGCCAAAATTCCAAGCATTGTCTTTGCTTTTAACAAAATGGACACTCACTGAGACTCTTTCTGTTGCCTTGAAAGTGGACGATGGGAATTCTCCTCCCTAAACATAATTTTCTTAGACTATAACAAAGATTTTCTCTCTCAGTGCCAAAATATATACGCTTCATGTTTCCAAATCAGTGAATCCAAATCCTATAGCTGTTATACTCTTATTAAATTTTGCTACAAGCGTGTTCTTATCTTGTACAATATGGATTAATCCATGCTCATGACTTTTCAAATCAAGAAAAACATTGTATTTCAAGTAGTTTACACATTTAAAAAAAACAATATAAGGCTAAGAATATTTATCTCTGTAAAGTATCGGTGACCAACTAAATAAATCATGTTGAAAGAGAGATGACTACTTAAACCCACCCAATGGGGTTTAAAACTGTTAAACAAAGGTACATGCAGTCCAAAGTCATTTTTTTAAAGGACATACTTGCTTAAGAAGGAACATTCTGTTTACTCCACTCCAAATCTTGCAAGATTTCATCTACCGAATTTGTTCTTTTAACTTTATTGAAACAAGAAATGAACTGTGTCTGCATGAGATGGCCAGGGAAAGAAAGGTCCCACATCAGTCTCCACATTCTGAGCTCAGGACAAAAAGTGTAATACTTTCTTTCAGGAGTTGGCAAACTTTTAATGCAGAGGGCCAGACAGTAAATAGTTCAGCTTTGTGAGCCATACGGCTTCTGTCTCCACTCCTCAGCTTGGCTGTTGCAGTGTGAAAGCAGCTGTAGACAATCCACACATGAGTCGATGCGGTTGCATGCCAATACAATTTCTTTATAAAAACAGGCATTGGTCCCACTTTGGCCCTCAAGCCCTAGTGTCCCCACCTCTGCTTACTTGAACCCAGGCAGTTTTATCATGGGCAAAGGCATCCTTCCTGTTACATCTTTTGCAAAGGTGAGGATTATTTATGGAAGCCCAATACGATCTTCAAAGCCTCTAGGTTGGGAATGACTGCAGGATGCACTTATGTGTTGGTCCATACACCCTCAACAACATAACAGGCAGAGAAGACTGCTCCCCCCTCACCTCACAAATTGATTTTGTTAAAAAGTGCAGCAGTGTTCATGGAAATTGTCTAATCGGTTCTGTTAGTTTATTATAAACATACCAGTGATTTTTTATTTTATTATTTTTTTATCCTTACCGAAGGTATTTTTTCCATTGATTATTTTAGAGAGAGTGGAGGGGAGTTAGGAAGGGAGCAGAGAGAAAGAGAGAGAGAGAGAGAGAGAGACATCGATGTGACAGACACACATCGATTGATTGCCTCTTGCATGCTCCCTGACCAGGGTTGGGGGATTGAGCCTGCAACCCAGGTCCATGCCCTTGACTGGGAATAAAACCTGTGACCCTTTCGTCTGTGGGTTGGTGCTCTAACCACTGAGCAACTGGCCAGGGCTACTACATCATTTTAAGTATTTGCTAGATTTCAGAATTGGTGAAGAATCAGGTTGGGGGAAGGAAGAAATGAGTCCTTTCAAACACGGGTTGCCTGCAGGCTGGACTGCGCGGTGGGCTGGTCAGAGGAGTGGGTCTCACTCCACAGTCATCAGGCGTTGCTTGGCTCTGACCTTGGCAGCATATGATAAGTATGGCACTGTCTCATTGCCTGTATTCTGGGTCCTCCTGATACAGCTTTTCTAATGTGGGTTCTGTTATTAGGCCCTGTCAATGTGTCAGCTAATATAATGTACGAGGGAGCGACAGTTCGCACAAACTGTAAAGAGAGAAATGAGCCACCGGAAGGAGTTCCTTGCTCTCTCTTCCTCAGTAATCACGCCACTGTGATCAAACACTGTGACACTTCCAACAAGCCAGACAGTCACGATGTGGAGGCAATGAGAGGTTTCCCCCACCTCTTAAGTGCCCTCAGTCAAGAAAGATAAAACCGAAGTAGTTTTGTGTGAGAGTTCTCAATCACGGGGCAGGAGGCGCAGTGTGCCGTGGAAAGCACAAGCGTAAAATTGCCCCGAAGTCTTCATTTTATGTGCAATGTGAGGCTCTTAAGAAATAGTCTCTGATTTCTTGAATGAAATATTCACTATGTTCCTATGTTCAATTAGCCAGGTTTTCTTCAATTCTACCAGTCAACACACACACACACACACACACACACACACACACACACACACACACACGTTACACAAAGAAAGCAACGTTAAAAATTTGCTTTTCACACGATCCAGTGACAAGTTCATGAGTAAAAGCTTTCCCGTCTAATTAAAAAGAGCCTGTTATGCATAAAGAACTAATTTCATCAGACTTGTTTGAGGAAAACTCAATATAATGCTTACATGTCTGGCGCAGTCCAGTCTCCTATTTCCGGGAAGCATGAAAAATAGACAAAGCTTTTCAGCCTCAGGTAGAGCTGGCTTTCTCTTCTCTTCCATTTCCTTCCCTCCCCAACTATATATAAGTCATATAATTAAATAGATAAACTTACACAAAACAAGCTAGTGAATTAATCATCTATCACTATGTAACAAATTACCCCCAAATTTAGCAGCTTAAAAAACAAATTATTATTTCACACATTTTTGTAGGTCAGGGATTCAAACAGCATATGTGCGTGGTTCCACATGAGGGGCTCTCATGAATTCGCAGTCCACAGATGTCAGCCGGGGCTGTAGTGATCTGAAGGCTGGACTGGGGCCGGATGATCATATTCTAATGTGGTCCCTTCATGTGGCCGCCAAGTTGGTGTTGGTTGTTGGTAGGTGGCTTTAGTCCCTTGCCATTTGAATCTCTCCTTTTGATGTGGCAGCTGATTTCTCCCGGAACAAGTGATCCAAGAGAAAGGAAGGTAGAAGCCACATGTCTTTCTGAGTTTGCCTGGGAAGTCACACTCTGTCATGTTTGCAGTACCCTACTGTTACACAGGTCAGCCTTGTTCAGTGTGGCAGGAGACAACACGCGTGTGCATACCAAGAGGTGAGAATCTTGGAGGTGGGCTTCTATATCCAGTGGTTTGAAAAGATTCTTCGATTTAGTACCTGTCCTTCGTTTTTATGAGCATGGAGATAGAAACTCCAGCAAACTTCCTTTTTAAACCTGTGGAGGCCATAATTAAGCTAGGCTTTTCACAAAAACAGAGATGTTAAACTTAGCAAATATCTGATGGGCTCGTATGTTTATTTAGTTTTATTTATTTTTCTATTAATAACATCTTTCAGATACATTCTCTGGATGTTTTAGTGGATGCTGGTTGTTCAATTTAAAAAAATTCTCCTAAAGGGTTACACTTACATGTATCTTGCTTTTCTTTTCATCTCTTGCTTAAGTATCCCAAGGTCTTACTGACTTATATTTTTCATGTAACTTTCCTCTGTGGAATCTGTTTTAGTAAGGAGAAGCTGAACTGCTATTAAAAGGAAAAAAAGAGCTAAAGATGTATAATGTCTCAAACACAATACAACTTTATTTCTCACTCATGTGACAGTGCAAGCTATATGTTTCCGCATCAGTGGTGGCTTTCCTTCCTGTGCTGAGCCAGGGACCTAGACTCCTTCCATCGTGTGGTCTGCCATCCCTGGTGGCCAAGTTATCACTTGCCTGCAGCTTGCGGAAGGGGTTAGAGTGTGGAGATGACAACGCCACTTATGTTCTGCGGAGCGAGCTTGTCACAAGGCATCGACTAGTCCAAGGTGACTGAGAAATGTGGTCCCTTGTGGGGCAGCTGTTTCCCAGATACAAGTTTATTCTCTTGAAGGAGGGGGGTCTGGGGTCAAAATGGGTTTTGATAAAGAGGCAACCATCTGTACTTGAGATTTTCATGCTCCTGGGGACTGACATTTTATGAGAACTGAAATTATGCAGTATGTGAAATTTTGTGACAAAAGTTAAAATGACTTCACCTGATAAGTAAAATTTAAAATAATGTGAACCAATTCCCATAGTAAAATTTTCAACAAGAGCCCTAGCTGGTTTGGCTCAAGTGAAAGGTCCCTGGTTTAAAGGGCACATGCCTGGGTTGCTGGCTCGATCCCCAGAGGGGGGCATGCAGGAGGTAGTTGATCAATGATTCTCTCTCATCATTGGTGTTTCTCTCTCTCCCTCTCCCTTCCTCTCTGTAATCAATAAAAATATATTAATTTTTTTTTTCAACAAGAGTCACACAATTTCACACTTGGTGGCCAAGTGCATTGTAAACTGTTTACACTATTGATGAATGGGTGGGCACCACTTTGCACTGATCAACATAAATGCCCACCATTTTTTTTCAGGATCATTCTAGAATAATGTGAGGTCTTGGAGATACCAACATTATCTTAAGACACAATCAGCCTCTTTTACCTAAAGTGTTCTTGGACTTATATTCATGGTACTGACCCTTCTAATCTTCTGGCTTGTTTATCTCAACCACTTCTTTTCACCCCAATGTGAAATGGTCAGCATCTAGTTGAGGTACTTCTGAGCCATTGTTATCTACACTGCTTTTCTAATTGTCATTGTCATCATCAGCAACACCACTTACCCAGCACTTACTGGGGCCAGGCAGTGACCTAAGTGTTTTGTTTTTCTCTTATCTCATTTAATAATACTCACAAAACCTTATAAAGTAAGTATATTACCCTCATTTGATAATTAAGCTAAATGAGTTTCAGAGACAGTTAATGGAGGAACTGAGATTTAAATATATTCTATCTGGTACATGGCTCTTGCCCTTTCTTCCACAATATGATGTACCTCAGACTAGAGTCATATAAGTACATTTGACTTTTGGTCTCATATCTTGAGGCTTAATTAAATGCCATGTTTCTTGATCCTTAAATCACACGCTGGAGGTATTTTCCTATCTTTTGCAATCATCTGTGATCCCAAACTTGGCCTCTTCACTTCCAAACAGAGGCATTTTATTTCGTGTGATGTCTTTGCAAACTCACAGATACATTAAGCAAACTTTTCCTTTTTTTGAACGTGGGTCTCCTTTTAGAAATGAATTTGCAAGCGTCTTGAGGAAAATGGAGTATTGGGCAGTAACCATTTTGGCTTTCGAGAGGAGACTCCAATCTCCTGTAACAAAGAGTGAAGGATGGATAACTCTTGTCAGTTTAGAAAGACTTCATCTATTACCACCTTTCCCAAGGCTTTTTATTATATCCCGCACTACCCACTCTTCAGTAAACTGGCAAATGGATGCAGTTGATACGGATTTTCTCATTTGTTGGGTTTTCAAGCCCAAGGTGTCTTCAACAGCTTTTTTTCTCAGTCTAGCTTTATTGAGTCAGTCTTTAAAAGTGGTGAAAAGAACAAACTTTCAACTCAGCTCTGACTTGGAATTCTGGCTCAGAAACTTCATCGCTGTGTGTGATGTTTGAGAAATTACTTAATTTTTCAGTACATCAGTCTTCAATTCCGCAAATAGAAATGATGATGCCTAAAGATTAAATAAGGCAAAAGAAATAAAAATACTCAGTACAGTTTCAGGAGACTGGTAGGTCCCCGGATAGTTATTGCTACATTAACTTTTTCATAAAAATAGCAGTTAGAATGTAGCAACAGACAGTGTGAAAAATAGCTAGAAAAACCAGGGTTGATTTTTCTCAGCTAATAATTCTGGAGATTGGTGGCTGCTAGTGATGTTAAGGCAGGATCTCAGGGCTGGAATCTCTGTGATTCTCTTGGCTCAGACCTCATGTTGGCAAGATAGCGGCTGCAGCTCTAGACGTCATATCCCTGTGTGAGGTCAGGGGAAGAGGGAGGTGTCAGCTATGCTTTTTTCTACTGTTAGGAAAACACAAAAGCTGTGCAGAGATTCCCTAGCAATTTTGCACAGACATCTCATTGGCCAGGCTGTGCCAAATGAGCATCTCTAGCTGCAAGAGAGATTGGGGAAGGGACTATTGAGCTTTCTCAGCTTCAACAGAGGACTTGGACAAGAACCCTATTTATAGCCTCATTTGGGGGTAGGGGTAGCATGGGAATGGGGTATAAGGAGTATAAAAGAGGAATGTGTGTGATGTTGTGAAAACATGGTAGAAAAAATGATTACATAGGACTGGGGCTTGAGGCTTAATTAGAGAGAAAAGAGTGTTTGAGAAAGATGCTAGAGAATGGATAATGGGCAGGGAAAAGGAATTTCTAGGCAGTAGAAATGAAATGGGATGCAGTGATACATGGGGCATTGCATGTGCTTCATGTTTGGGACTTGGTAGAAAGTTGGTGGTGGGGGAGAGAGAGAGAGAGAAGGGAGAGAGAGAGAGAGAGAGAGAGAGAGAGAGAGAGAGAGAGAGAGAGAGAGAGTTGTGGTGGTGGGAAATATTGTATTAAGACAGGAGCATAAGTTGGCACTAGACTTTAAAGGGCCTTGTGCCTAATGAAAATCAGTTTGGACTTGATCCTGCAGGTGGGGTGTACACTAGATGGCTTTTCATAAGGATGTGATAATGAACTTATGTTTTGAACTGGAATGAAGAAATATTAGATGCAGATTAGCAATGGTGGCACATTGAGTTAAGGCTGTAAGGAAAAATGAGGAGATAGCAGATAGCAGAAGTATTTGTGTGGTGGACAAGACACAACTTTTCCTGAATTGCTTGAAGACTAACAGAGAGGGAGGAGTTAAAAAGTTTAGCGTGGGTACATGATGATGCCATTGAATAAAGAGGAAGAATCCTGGGAAAAGAGCAGGCTGGAGGGCAGAGGGTAATGACTTTGGTCTTAGATGTACTGTATAGAATTGAAAGGTTCTGTATGACTTCTGGAGATGGGACACTTAATTCTGAAGGTCAGGAAGATGAAGTTACAGAGTAATACATGAGATTAGCCTAGGGCAACATATACAGTGGTGAAAACCAAAAGTGAAAAGACAGATGGAAGAAACTGAGAGGGAGTGGCATTCTAGAGGAGCCAAATGCTTTAGAGAAGTCATACAGAGCAGAAGTGATTCTCAGCCCTCGTTTAACTTTTCATTTGCCATGTCTCTGACATGTCCCCCATTTTGGAAGGTACCCTTGTCTAAACCCTAATTCTTTGTTATCTGAAGTGCTGCACCTTTCTTTGTGGTTTTGTATAAAGTAGCAATCTTCTTTAAGACAGTTTTCAAAACTGAAGTAACTACTAGATTTTTTTTTTCTACTGCAAAAGCAACATATGCGCATTGTTAGAAAAATTAGAAAATACTGATAGATAGAAAGTAAAAAGAGCAATACTCTCACAATCCCACCACCAAGCAATCACCACAACCAGGATCCTGGTATGTATTTTTATAGACCAGTATTGTTAGACACACACGCAAACACACAATTCAACATAAATTAAAATACCCTGTAAATTAATAAAGTAGTATTGTAGCCTACTTTCTTAAATAACACAATATACTGTATCATTAAAATATTTCTGTGTTAATACGCATCTAACAGCATTACTTTTCGTGGATGAATGAGTCCACTCAATGTACATGTAATTTTAAACAATTATTCCCTTAAAGTTGGATGTTTAGGTTGTTCCTAGTTGTACCCTATTATAAACAGGACTGCAGTGAACATCCTTGCAGATACATGCTATGACACTTTAGTAGGTGAATGTCAATGTTAGGAAGCATCTTTAGGATAAATGCTTAGAAAGGAATCACTGGGTCTCTCGAATTGAGACTTGGTCTCAGTTCCCTCCCACTCTGCACATGGCTATCTCAGAGGCTCATGGTGGACTTTTCCTAGTCTCCTTACAGTTACTACAAAGGCATCTCTTTGCACTTCTCTGCACGTGACTTATTCTCATGCTACAGCGGGTTCCCTGAGGAGTCACCAGTGTTTGGAGTGTTGTGACAGGAGAACCAGAAGCAACAGTCAAACAGAACAGTGGCTCATCCCAAAGAGCAACTTGCTAATACATTTCTAATAAGGGATGAGCTCCTCACTGAAGCAGGATCAGTAGTTATCCTCTGAAATAAACAATAAACAACAACAACAACAACAGAAAGAGGTGAAATATCTTAAGTTACCTGGATGAAATCATTTCCTGGGAGTGTAGGCTCTTGAGCTTTGAAATGCGTTCCTGGTTGTGACTTCAGAGTCTTATCTGGAGATCCTTAAGCATTTTCAGAATCTCTTTCGGCAGAAGTGGGTAAGTGAACTTGTGTTAGAATGAGATGCTCCCTTCGGTGACCTCTCTGGGCAATTGCTAAGTGTATGAAGTCACTCTTCAACCTGGGAGATGTGCCATTACCCAAGGTTTATTGTACTTTGTTCAAGTGATTATCATTTAAGCCCGGTTTCGGTGTATGTTTGTGCGACTCATTCCGTAGAGTAGATTGAAATCTGAAGATATTTTTCCACTTCAATTCTTTTGTCCACGAACAGTGCTTCTGTGAGAAAAGAGATCAGTGTTGTTTATTGTTGCTACTTTTGTTTTCTTATAGCTGGAAGCTTTTTCTATCAATACAGATTCCAGTTCTTTATGAAAGATCAGATTTAGTCACACGTAAGCTGTACGTCCAGGGTTACTCTAAATGACACCATTTTCAACCTCCTGCAAAACTCACTTCGATTCTCATCTGTTTCTTCATTTTTTTATATTTGGGGCTTTCTTTAGAAATATTTTCCTGTTTCCTCTTTCTTTGGGGCTAAATGCCTGAAGGAGAAAGTATAGGCAGCCAGCGGAATATTTTTTCCCTCTAAATAAAAGATCACAGAAGGTGCCTCGGGAGATTTAGACCTCAGCAAAAGTAAAACAAGCATTTTTATTCACTCTTCTGGGACAGTTTTACTTTTGGGGGGTCCTTTGTGAGCCTCCTCTTCCTATCCTTTCAGTATTTTGTCAGTGAGAACTAATTTAATTTTCTAATGCGACAACGATGACAGAGTGAGATTAACACATGAAGATAGGGGTTTTGATTCAGGGAAATATGACCATTTCATGTGGGGTTTTCAGGACTGAAGCCTTTATTCAGATGTGGAAAAATGTTTAAAAGGTAACTAAGTTCTTCTGTCCTTTTGGATTTCATGTGAAAAATACGGAAGTACGCAACTGCCAATCTCCCCCCTCCCCGCCCACCAAGTCCCTAATTTTTTGTCCCTTGACTATATCCTTTTCCAACACTGATAGGTGAGTTTGTGGTGTTCTTCCCTTGAAAATTTACAATGGGTATCAGAGGGCTATATACCCTCACTTAAAATAAAAATACTGGTTTCACCAGAAAGAGACCATGGTGGGAACAACCTGGTCAATTGGAATCTGTGCAAATATGCACGATGACGAAAGAAGAAAGCCCATTGACCTGGGACGTTGGAACCCCATGGTGCTCCTGACTGCCCGGGATGAGCTCTGAGGCCTTAGGTGACTCTTCCTCATCCTGGGTTCCCCCTGTTAGTGGAGGAGCTAGTCTGAGGGTCAGGGGTCCCAACTTCTCAGTTATGGCCTGCGGCTAATTTACTGGATCCATCTGCCTCAGCAAGACTCCTGTCATTTTCTCCTGGGTAATAATCGGAATGCATACTTCCAAATTACAGACACACTCAAGTAAGCATTTAGTATCAGGATATAAAATTGTCTTAAATGCCCCTAAATTGGCTTGAGTGTATTTAGTGTCACTTCTGAAACCGTGAAATAAGTCCAAAGTTGTGAAATGAGGAAGTGGGAGTTAATGATGACTACAATTCTGCATTTTTAATTGAATCACTCAGAGACCAACTCATAGGAAGCAAATACTTACTTGGTTGAGGACGCAGCAGGTAGGCATGGGGCATGTGGGAACAATGAAGCTGTGAGAGGCAGAAAATTAGGGGTAGGGCCCCTATCTGCAGGGAGTTGGCAGGTTCAGGGAAAGTCGAAAATTTGGGTGAAATGTAGACTATTTTAGCGTGTGTGAGTGTTGTTCTTTCCCCATGTTAGGCTCCTCTCCTGTTTTTTGTTCATTTCCCACCTTTAATCCTGGACACACCTTAACCCCTTTCAACTCTCCTCTTCCACATAGGCATCTACTCTAATTATGTTGTCCTTGAAAATACACATAAAATATGTCACCTTTGTTCTTCTTAGCAAGGCCTGCCCTCAAGAGAAACCATTTCTCAAAGCCTCGCTTACCTGGGGGAAGGGAAGCCCCCCTCGCCTTTCTGCCTCACCTGAGGGGTGGGGTGAGGACTGAGGAGCATGTGTAAAGGTCACAGTCAGGGACACAGGCTCACTGAAGGCTGAGACCTACTCATAGAACTATAGAATGTTTCCCCTTCTCCACCCCTCCCCACCTCATCACCAAAGGCCTATTTACTACAGTTCCTTTTATCTAATGCATCATGTCCACCTTTCACCAAAAAATGACAAGGCATACTGTAAGCCAAAAAACAAAAACAAAAACAAAACAGTTTGAAGAGAGGGCAAGCATCAGAATCAGACTCAGACTTGGCAGGGTGTTGGAATTATCAGACTGGGAATCATAACTATGATTAATATTCTAAGGGCTCTAATGGGAAAAAGTAGACAACATACAAGAACAGATGGGTAATGTAAGCAGAGAGATGGAAATCCTAAGAAAGAATCCACTAAGAAATGCTACAAATCAAAAACATTGACACAAATGAAGATGCCTTTGATGGACTCATTAGGGAAAACTTGCCTAAGTGAGTCTAAATGTTATGAGTGCATTCAAATGTCACTTTTGAAATTATAAACAAGTCTAAACGTTATTGTTTCTGTGAAAAACCTGGCTTTTTACCTAATGTATTTCAGACCTGGTTATGATGTTCTTGAAGTCTACAATGTCCAAGGAAGATTGCTTATGAAGCAATAGGAAGGAGAAGAGAGCATAGCATAGTGACTTTGGATACAAGATGTGCAGTGGGGAAATTATTTGGTGAAATATATTTTTACCATAATGAAGAAAAATTCAGATTTTGGCGTGAAGGATTCTGACATTAGCCATAGAATCTGGATAGCTAAAATTGGGGAGGTATGACTATGAAAATTACAAGAAATAAAATGTTTTAAAATACCAAAATATTTTACTTATGATTTGCAACACTTTTTTGGTCAATATGTTGTATTCACATCTTCTTTTTCCTGAGAAAGCTGCATTTCATGCATCATGGCTGCTTGATTTTAATTGACAATAGCCATTATCAATGTCTGATTTATGCAGAGATTGCAAATTCTAAAAAAAGTAGGAATAGAAAAGAAATATGTTAGAAGCATTTAACAATATTTAGGATAGTAGCAAGGCACATAATTAACATACTGATTTTGTAAAAACTGGGATCATCAAAAAATATGCTCTTATGTACCTTGCTTTTGTTAATTATACATTGTGGGCATCTCTCCAAGTCACCAGGCCATCACAAATAGACTTGCCTCATTCTTTACCCATTTTATGGATAGACAACAATTTGTCCAACCCCTGTCCTAGTTACGTTATGCCGTCACCTATTTGTTTTTGGGTAGAGGGCTTTGGTGAACACAATTGCACATTATATCTTTAAGTAGTCATGCCAGTGCTTCAGTGGGGGTAGGTTATAAATGTGAAATTACAAAGTCATGGATTGTGGACATTTAACATGTTGATAGTGACTGTCAAGTCCCCTCCAAAAAGGATGCCCCAGCCTCCTTTCTTCTAAGAGCAGAGTGCCCATTTCTCACACATTTGCCATCACCCAACATTATTAATCATTTTAATTTGTGTCAGTCCAATAAGCTTTTCTTGGTATCTAGAGGCATTGGGCTCAAAATGGTAGACTGATGATATGCATCTAACTGTTCTCTCATCCATTGAAGTTATAGGAAAAAGGTTCTAAAAAGAATGAAATTGCAAAGAGAACAAGTAAAGGCACTGTCAGTGGCCAGAACTTTTGAAGAATATGTGGGGGACAGAGAACATATGTGATTGAACTGATGGAGAGAGCTCAATAGAAACCACAATCCAGAGCAATTCTAAGCCTGGGGTCAACATCAGGAGCTAGAGTGGCCCGTGGAGCATAATCAGAGTTGTTCCTGTATAGACCAGTGTTTCTCACAGCCTTCACATTTGGTCACTCCCCCTAGTCCTTCATCGGAACAGCTTAGAGAAATGGGCTTTAGCCCTTGAACTAAAACTAAAGAACTTTCCTAATTAAAGTGACTTATATTGGGAAAGATTCCAAGGAGAATATAGGCATCTGAGGGTGAAGTGGAGAAGTGTATGCAGGAAATCCAGATCTCTACAACAGACAATGAAAAAAAAAAAAAAAAAAGAAAGAAAAAAGAAAAGGCTGGTGCCAGGAAGGAAGTATAGCAAACTATCCCTACAGTAATCATGAATGATCCCATATCAAGGATTCATGCCTGTTCACTAATGATCTACTAAGAACCTGTATCAACCTTCCCATCTAAGGGAAAGATGCTTGTGTAAGCTAACTTTAAGACTTTAGACTAAATACACACTGCCTCTCCTAAAATATAAATCCACAGTACCTCTCTTAAACCATATATTCAAAAATATAAATGGACAAAGTTTTAGCAGATATGTGATGAAAACCATGAGGAAAAGCCTGAGAACAAAGATAATCAGAACCATGCATCTAAATTAAATAGAAATAATTTAAGTAATGGGGGAAAAAGTCAAATGTGTTCTCAGAGTAAAGCAAGAGCTTTCATTCATAAAATAAGGCCAGAGTTTCTGAAAACCAAAAAGTAGGTCACGACATTAAAAAACAATGGATGGGCTAAATAATAAATGGGATGGAACTGAAGACCATGTTGGTGTTCTTGAAAATAGAGTCAAGGTAACTTTCCACATGTACAGTAAAAAAAGTCAGGCAATTGGGAAACAGTGGTAGAAAAAGAAGCAGATGTCTAGGCATCCAACATGATTTTAATGGGAGTTCCAGAAGGAAAGCATAAGGAAGACTAAGAGAGAGGACATAGCTAAAATATACTAGAAGAAAATTTTCTTTAGCAAAATAAATATAACTCTTTAGGTTGACAGCTTCTAGTAGTTGCCAAACAGAATGAAAGAAAAGGAAACCCACTGCTAGCCTAGTGGACTTTTGTTGTTTGTCTGTTCAGCTTTTTTTGGGCCGTTTTAGTCACTAAGATGTTTTCTACCATATGCTAGAATTGGCCAATTAATGCTTCTTGCAGAATCATTGTTGAAGCTGGGAGAGACTGACCCTTACTCCTTCTGAGGTCTCTAGTGCTTAAGGATCCAATGATGGTGAAACAGCAAGGGACCATTTTTAAGGAGAGTGTCAGCCTGAGATAGAATCCAACACATGACACCAGGTCTGAGAGGTAGGGAGAAAGGGATCCAGACCTAATACCATTGTTTAAACCATCTGTGTGGCCACATCTGATTTTAGCACTACCCTTTGGGCTTTCCATTAAGAACAGAATAGGTTAAGTTGAGTTTTTGTCACAAAAATCATAATAATATACTAATATATAGGGGAATTCTAGTACTCCAAGGATAAAGAGACGATTTTAAAAGCTTCCAGAGACGAGGGAAAACAAATTCCTTATCCAGGTATAAGGGTTAGAGCGACATCCTACCTTCTGTCAGCAGCCCTGGATGGTGGAAGATGAGGGAGCAGTGTCTTCATAATGCTGGGAGGGCAGGGGAAGGTCTTGAAGCTAGAATTCTATATGTCACCAACTGCCAATCAAGCATGAAGGCTTTTGGATGCACAACAATTTAGGAAGTTTGTGAAAAGATGGCAATAGGAAGTATTTCAACAATATGAGAAAGGAATAAGGCATAAGAGAATTCAAGGAAGGCCAGAGGTCAGTTGGAGTGAGCACCTGAAGTCCTCACCTCCAACTGGAAGTGATTTATGGATGCTTCCTTATGGATCACTCTTCCTGGTTCTCAAGTGTATAATATCTACGCATTTATAAAAATTATAAGGACTCTTTGTTAGTTTTCCATTTTTAGAGTCAACCTTTACCAACAAAGCACAGAAGAGTTAACAGTCTCTAAAGGCAAAATGTACATGCCTTTGAATGCCCTCCTCACCACTGGGGACAAAGTGATTTGCTTTAAACAATTAGGAAATAAATATAACTCTTCTGAGTAACACTCGGTGGAGTGGCATCTGAAGAGAGCAATGACTTTGAGTCCACATTCGAAATGGGGCGAAGGGGAGATGGGGACACATCAGTTGGGAACATCGCTGTCTTTGACCTAAGTACGCAGCCTCCTCAGAAGGGAGCTGTAGGTGTGGCAAGTCTACTGGCTGGGACCAGCATTTGCTCTCTAGGAAGCATTTGGAGCATGAAATCGTTCTCATTCTCTTCCTCCCGAGGACCCATCCTCACCCAGTATGGAATGTGTAGTTTTGTTATTGAGGTGTTGTGGTTAGAAGGTGCATAATGCTCTTACTTTTCTGGGAGAGAGGATAGCATGTGATAAAATGCCTTTGTAATGGACTGGTGCTTGTGTCTTAAATATTTAAAAAGCGACAGGGAAGGAGAAAGCTGAAATGTTCCCCTTTCATTTTCTCCATTTGAAATTGGTGTGAAAGGGCTTAGCCTCATTTCAGAGAAATAAGAGTCTAACTCCCAAAGTGCATAAACAACAGAAAAGAGACACGAAACAAAACAAAAAAATGCTAATTGGTGATTAAAGGAGCAGAGTTCAGTATTTTTTTACTGTATGGCAAAAGCTGACATTCTCCAGGATAAACGTTTCTAATGAGGCCCAAAGACTACAGGGCAAAAAGTAAATGGGATAGTAAAGACTTTTTAATAATCTGAAATAGCTAGGGAAAATAAAGACAGTTTTAAGGCTTTTAAACCATATTGACTCAACTGGTTGAAAAATTTCGCCTAAATGTTAGGTTGTTTCTTTCTGCGCCAAAGCAAATAACCTTCTCTAAATCATCCTTTTCTCCTTCCTTTTGCAAAATATAACTATAATTTGGCATCTTTGACTTAAGATGTTTATTATAGGGTTAGGGAAATATGTAATCTCCAGGCCATGACATGGACTTCATCATAGGCCAGGGATGGGCAAAGGAGAAGGGATGGAATCATTGTCAAGTGAGGAACCAAAGAAAATCTCAGAGCTGTGCTCCTAAGAGCAGGCACTCAGTGTTTGCTGAGTGTTGTCAAGGGACAACTTTATGCAGCCTGCACTCATGGTGGGAGCATTATGCATGAAAGTTGTATAGGAAGAAGCACAGAGAAACGTTTTAGAAATTTTTTTTTTAAATGAACAATCCAAGAAATCTACGTCTAGAAAGGAGTTCATGAAAATGAAAAAGTGCTTAGTCAAAGGACCTGGGAAGCAAAATGGGAAAGCAGAAAAGCCTTATGTGGCTCTTACGTTGTATGTGTGAACGCTGCTAGGATAATGGTAGTGAATGGGCTTATAAGAGGAAACATTCTGGGGATTTATAAGTAATACATCCTAAGATAGTTTTTAGAAGCATCTGTTAGTATATGACCCCCCCAAATGAGCAAACATATCAATGGACATACAGATGGTCCCTGACATATGATGGTTCTATTTAGGATTTTTCAACTTCACGATGGTGTGAAAGAGATATGCATTGAGTAGAAACCATGCTTTGAGTTTTGAATTTTATTTTTTCCCCCCAGGCTGGTGATATGTAGTATGATACTCTCTTGTGATGCTGGGCTGTGGCAGCGAGTTGATTTTGCCCAGCTGTAGGTTAATGTAAGTGTTCTGAACATGTTTGAAGTAGACTAGGTTAGCTGTAATGTTTGGCAAGTTTAGGTGTATTAAATGCATTTTAACTTACGATATTTTCAGTGTACGGTGGGTATATTGGGATGTAACCCCATCATAAGTCAAGGAGCATCTGTATTTGATTTATTTACACAGAAAGACTTGGAGTCTGTTGAGAGAAGGGGCTCATACCCAAAATAATAGCTGACATTTAGAGTCCCTACGCTGGGCCAGGCACTGTCCTAAGTGCTTTTGGTGTATCATCTCATTGAATTCTCACTACAGTTTTAGAAAGTTGGGACTCTAGCAAATACCACCCACTGGGTGACCTCAACAACAGATATTTATTTCTCACAGTTCTGGAGGCTGGGAAGTCCAAGATCAAGGTGCTGGCTGACCTGGTTCCTGGTGAGGGCCCACTTCCTGACTTGAAGACGGCCACCTTCTTGCTGTGTCCTCACATTGCCTTTCCTCAGTGCTTAAGCATGAAGAGAAACTTCCTTCTGTTTTTTGTGTTGTTTTTTTTTTTTAAATCAGGACACTCATCCTACTCTCATGATCTCATTTAAGCTGAATTACCTCCCAAAGTCCCCACCTCAAAATACCATCACATTAGAGGTTAGGACATCAGCATATGGATTTGGGGGGACACAGCTTATAGCCTGAATTTTGAACCCAGACCTTCTGAGCTTAGAGCCATGCTTTGAACTACTCTGTTTCTACTATGGCATTATTGCTGCTACTATTATAGTGTTATAGTATTTTTACTCAATAAATGGTGAGTATTACTGATGCAAGGAGTAACATATAACCTTAAGGTCCTACATTTCTTTTCACCTCAGTATCAAATAAACTACTAATAAAGTAACAACCACAGTTTCTGAGGACTTAAATGAGATGTGTCATCTCATTTAATTCTATTATCAACCCTAGGAGTCATTAAGTAAGATGGTGAAGGAGGCAAGTCAGGGTCAGACTGTCTGGGTTCTAATCCCAGCTCTACCATATAACAGTACAGCTGGGTGTCCTTGGCAAGTCTTTTAATTTCACTGAAACTCTAGCTGCCTGTCTATAAAATGGCAACAATAATACCACCTTCATTATAAGGTGGTGAGGCTTAAATTGCTAATCAGAATAATGCTGAGAACATATTAATTGCTTGAATGTTATCTTATTCCAATTTGAGTAACTAGCCAAGGGCTACATGTATATGTCATATATACGTATATATGTCATATATATACACATATATATATAATGTAGCAAATCTGGGATTCTAATATCCATGAGCTTCAAACCTCAGTCTTGGCTCTTAAGCCCTCTGCTGTAATGCCTTCCTGGGGTTTGGCCTCACAACTCTGTTTTCTGAGGATTATTCAGGATGCTTTTCCCTGCGATTTCAACTCCAGCATGGATTGTCTATGAAGAGGGTGCCTGGTGTGCCTGGGCAAGTCAAGGTTAAGGCAATGAATAAATTAGGAAATTGACACAGTTGCAGGTGACCCATTTTTAAAGATCGAATTTAAAAGCACTTTGTCTTCAAAGGGAACTGGATTAAGTGAAAATGCTCTGTTTGGCTAAAACATGGACCGTCTATTTGAAGAAGCATTTAGAATATCTTATTTCCAATGGTGGCTTGTTCGTAAATGCATGACATTAAGGAAGGGAACAGAGCTTTTAGTTTTAGTGACTTTGAAGTTAAAAAAAAAAGCAGCAGCACAATAGGTTCTATAATCCATATCCAAAGTGCAGAAGAGCATGAAGAAGTACAAATAAAGCATGTCCTGAATTGCTATATTCAGGGGAATAGCTTTTAAGGGTAGTATTAAAGGGATATGTAATGAGCTCTTTATAGGTTAACTATATAACCTTAGGCTTTTGTTTTCTGTAATTTTTTTTCTTTTTAAAACATTTTTGGGAAATCATGGGATACCAGAGAGCATGAGTTGTATAATTGTGTACATTTAGTAACTAAAAGGAAAAGGGTCTAACTCCATGGTCGGCAAACTGTGGCTTGCGAGCCACATGTGGGTCTTTGGCCCCTTGAGTGTGGCTCTTCCACAAAATACCACGGCCTGGGCGAGTCTATTTTGAAGAAGTGGCGTTAGAAGAAGTTTAAGTTTAAAAAATTTGGCTCTCAAAAGAAATTTCAATCATTGTACTGTTGATATTTGGCTCTGTTGACTAATGAGTTTGCCGACCACTGGTCTAACTCATTCAGTGGCCCCCAAACATACTGGGGATCTCATCACAAGATAGCATGATATTTTGTGAATGTGTCACCTTGTGGATCCACTCCCAACAGGCTCAGAACACTCATTTCTCAGTGGTTTCTTCTCTTAGGTGTGGACTCGTAAAGTCACAAACTCCTGACCCTAATATTTAAAGCCAGAAAGCCAATTGATGGGCATACAGCAAGCCTTTCTTGTCAAAAGACTAGCCCATGCCATCAGCCCACCCATCATGGCTTTGAAAACATAGACAACAAATGATAGTCAGCTGTAATCAGCCACGATGAGGGGGGTCACATGATTCAGATATTCAGTGGCACGAGGCTGAGATAGTTGGTTACATCACTTCTGCCGAAGAGTGACACTGCCTTCAGGACCACATACCTTAAATAGCAGTTGGGTGGCAATGTCAACCGGAATTGCTCTGTGTGACCTCGGCATGTTACCTGCCTCACTGTGTGTCAAGTCCCTAGTGTATAAAATGTATGAGTGAGGGTTTAGCAGAACACTTGGCCCATGAGAAACCATCATCTTCTATACAGGGGTGGGGAACGTCCGGCCCGAAGGCTGTATAAGGCCCATGAAATCATTTGGTCTGGCCCTGCCAAGGCATTAGAGGTGAGTTAATTGTCTGACCAAATATAGCAGGCTAATTTTTAAGTTGATAATTTTGTATGGCCCACGAATGATGTTATAAATATCCAAATAGCCCTTGCCAGAAAAAAGGTTCCCCCACCCTTGTTCTAGTCCATCTGTGCTTCCATTGCCCAACAAAGTCATTCTTCACACCAAAGTTATTCTCTCTCTTTAAAGTGACTTTGCCCTGCTCTGATTTTACAAGTTTAACTCAACGGAGGAAAACATTTTCCTTCGCTTCTAAGTCCTCATAGGTTCCAAGCAGAGAGAACAATGATAACGGGCTTTTTAAAAGGCTGCCCACGTAGCCAAGTTAAAAATTATTTAGGCTCTTTTGGTGTTGATACAAAACAAAGCATTCTGCCAAAAGTCTGTAGAAAGGGGACCTGTCTATAATAAATCATCTATTTAACTTCCAAAAAACTAAAATATCCTTAGCTGTTATTTTTCCCCCTTGAAATATTTGTGTGGAAATAAAAGCATCGCCTTTTCTGTCCCCCCCTGCCCCCCCCAACACGTTTCTCTTTCCTATGGAACGGAACAGAGGGCAGGCGTGAGCTGGCTGCTTTCCCCCTGACAGTGAAGAATTCGTTTGCAGGGAACACAGAGGGGAGGACAAGTGAGCCTTCCCGTTACAGAGACAATTGATAATCACTGACACCTGCTTGATAACCACACCAGCATGGGCAATATTTAAGTCAGCTGCCTCTTAGCTTCAGCTTTTTATTACAGAAAACAGCCTTTGCATCCCCTGTAAATCTTCTACCTCTTTCCCCTCTTGCCTCACACTGTGCACTTAGAAACCATTATCCCGCTCGGGGTCAGGCATTTTGCTGGGGAAGTGTCTGATCCAGTCTCTTTCAGGAAAAGGAAACCTATCACCGATGGTAATGTGGCGTCGGACTCATAATTTAGTACCTTATTTTGAACGTTTGGTGGCCATTTACGTTTTCATTCAAACCCAGGAGTTAGAGTTTCAAAGTAAATCATTTTCCTGTTAGGAGCCTGGACGTCCCAGTGTTCCCCTTGATGTTTCTGTGAAATGTGTTATCCTGGATTAGTACCGAATCAGGCACCGATGCCTCGGTATTAAATATCACACAGCTGCATTAACTTTTTTATGCGATGAAGCTGAGCCGCAAAACATTTATGCGTGGACTTTGGAGAGGATTGTTTCTGACTGGTGAGTTATGACGACGAGGTTTTTCTCTGTAGTACTAGAGTTGGGCTGATCGGATTAATACATTTTTAGGCATATAAACCTGCATTATAAAGAAGAGAAATATGTTCTCATTGCAAGCAATGCTTTGGAGGTAATGGTATAACTATGAGTTTTTGAAGCTATTGAAATATACTCCGGATGATTGGAGAAGGCTTATATTTCTCGATTCCCGGGGATATTAATATGCATGTCTCTGAAAGGAAATGGAATCTAATGGCCTCGCCTGAGCTGTCTATTGTTGATGGGACACCCAGCGCCATCAGATCGCGGGCGGCACTAAACATGATTAGGAGCTGTCACAATGCATTTAGCCTTCATCGGTTAGCGAGAGGATCTGGGCCAAAGGTCGTTCTCTACAGCAAAGTGGGCATTTAGTGCTTTTATTTGCTCTAATGGTAAATGATAGTTAATGAAAACCATTTATAAACCTTGTCCAAACCAGTGTTTCTCTCCTGAAAACGGCGGCTGGCTGTCTCTCGGAAGGACTGTAATTGCAATACGGTTGACGCCATGTGATAGTAATTGGGCTTACAGCTTAATGAACTCTGTGTCCGGTAACTCATTTCCACATGGTGGGAAAGCAGGCGGAGGTACCCGGCCTCCCTGATGGGAACTCCGGCTCCTGCTTCGTCTTGTGGACCTTTGTCACTTTGCACTTGGAAGTGGAATATTAGCACCTTGGAAATGGTGTGCCCAGTCTGAGGCCTCTTGCTTTTGGATGGTAGGTTGACACATACCCTAATGAAGATTAATAGCCTTTTCAAGTATCCTAGTTGTTGTAAAGGTCATTTAATCTTTATGTAGCAGCTTAATTGAAATTTTATCCTTCTTATACACCTGGCATTCATTTTTGAGAAGGAAAGATATAGTCACCGGGAATCGATGAGAAATAATTTATTTGGTAGTCCTTCTCCTTCCTCAGATTTCCATTTTACTCAGTTAAAATTTTCCCCATTCATTTTACTTCTTTCCCAATTGTTGTGGTAATGTTTATTCTGGTGAAATCCAAGCTTGCAGCTTCTTGGGAGGGATTCCTTTTCATCAGTCAACTATCGGAAAAGGATGCTTGGCCACTCACTCTATGTTCCTTTAAACCATGGAATTCTGAGCGCGAGAACAGTCACCTGCTTGAAGGACTAGTATCAGAATGAAAATGTTTCTGAAGACTTTCAACAGTCTGTAGAAGACTCAACATTTTGGGGGAATTTATACAGAACTAATAACTAACATTTATTGAGTATTTACTATGTGCTAAACCCTGGACTAGGCCTTTGACATGAATTAACTCATTTAATCTTTGCAAGGACCCTGTGAGGGCCAGAGGGTCTGTCTCCCCATTTTATAGAGGAGGTAAATGGGAAAGAGAGGTAAGTCACTCAGCCAGGCAGCCATTCAGCAGGGCTGCGCCTTGCCCATGTGGCACTGTGCGAAATTTAGGAAGAAGCTCTCGCTCTGGTGATGGCTTGGCTGGCTGAGCACAGGATGGACTTCAGCCCCTGATATAGCCTCTGCCCGGTGCCCTAGGGCAGTGGTCGGCAAACTCATTAGTCAACGGAGCCAAATATCAACAGTACAACAATTGAAATTTCTTTTGAGAGCCAAATTTTTTAAACTTAAACTATATAGGTAGGTACATTGTTATTAACTAAATTCGGGTACTCCTAAGCTGGCCTTTGCTAAAAACTCAAGGGGCCAAAGAGCTGCATGTGGCTCGAGAGCCGCAGTTTGCCGACCACTGCCCTAGTGTATGTGGCAGCCCTGCTGGTGAATGACAGGCCCCAAATTCAAACCTGGATAGTAGAGCAGGAGAGCAATTCCAATGGCAAGATAACGTAATTTTAACTTTTCTAGTAGCCACCTGCTAATCAATCAATCAATCAATTTTAAAGCCCTTGGGCAGATTTTTTTTTTTTTTCCAGGCTGGGGAGGTAATTTACCTGGATTTAAAAAAAAAAAAATGTTTTTATTGATTTTAAAGAGAGAGGAAGGAAGGGAGGTAGGTAGAGACATAGAAACACCAATGAGAGAGAAACATGGATTGGTTGCCTCCTACAACCCAGGCAAATGCCCTGACTGGGAATCCAACCCGTAACCTCCAGGTTCATGGGTCAATGCTCAACCACTGAGCCACACTGGCCACGCACTAGTAGCCACCTTTTAAAAAGTAAAAAGAAATAGGCAAAGATATTTTTAAGAATGTGTTTTACTTAATGTACTATATCCAAAAATTATTTTAATATGTAATCAATATGAAAGTTATCAAGATATTTTATATTCTTTTATTTTTTCGTTATCTACCCCTTGAAATTCAATGGGCTTTTTACACGGGGCTTTTTATACTTCTCGTGCTTTTCAGTTTGCAGGTAGCCACATTTCAAGTGTTCAGTAGCCACACATGGCTAGTAGTTTGGACCAGCGGTCGGCAACTGGTGGTGATCCGTGAGGTCTGAAAGGTTCACGACCGCTGCTGGTTTGGACAGATAGCTCTAGAGAGAGACCCAGGTCTTAACCACCACCTCTTATATTGGTTCTGAAAGAATAGGAAGAATTTACACAAACCATACTCAATTAAGAAAACCTTATTAGACACCATCAGGTAGATCAGAAATTCTAACCGTGGTTCCCTCTGGCTGCTCTCAGGGTAATTATAAAAGCTTTGTTTTTGCATACAAAGGGTCTATCAACACTGTGGCTAATATGGCCACATCTTGGTGATACAGAGTCTGAACATCTGTATTAATGGCTTGTCAAATTCTGTGAATCCTTTAGTTGCTGTCTTTTTGCCATGCTTCCTGTCCTTTACATTTCGGTATAGAACTTGAAAGGCACTAAGACGCAAACCAAAGACCTTTTCAGCTTCTCAGCATCTGAGTGTAATGCAGTGTAGAAGCTTAACATTTCTGGATGGCTGGTTCCAGGATTTCTGATGATGTTTAGACTCTGTAGAGTTACACCAAGTTACCAGAAGCACAGAAGCACAGGCAGAGCCCAGATTCTCATCTTCTTGCAGTACCTGCTAGCAAGATTTAATGGATTAAATTTATAGAATTTTTTTCTTGAATAGTGTACTTCATCGTGTTTAATAATAAGGTAGGAATCAGACTGAATGTCATCAGTCGGTGACTGGTCATATCTTTTTGGGAGAATGTTCAGATTCTTTTGAAGCTCTCTGAGAAGTGATGACATCACATGCAAGGGTTTGTAGAGCTTTAATTACTAGCTGGTTACTACGATTGCCATCTGGGAAACCTGCCATATAGTGGAGAGTGGTTCTTGAGTGGCGTGGCCTGGTTTCCTTGAAGCAAGGACAGCTGTGAATTGTGTAGCATTTTGGGAAGAAGACAGACATTAGAATTTAGGTTTGCAATGACCTCTCGTCATTTTCTTATCAGTAACATGAGAAAATGGTCCCTCCTACCTGTGCTTGTCATGAAGAACTAATGAGAACTATGTAAAGCATCACCTTTGTGCCCGGCAGAGAGTAAATAATCTATAAATATCAGCAATCATCATTACTAATAGAATCGATTGGCATATCTTTTTGAGTTGGTTATACTTTCCTTCCCATCAAATCATAACTATTAACATTTATGGCTTGCTGTTAACAAATACTGTCTTCTAGTACTCAAGGTCATGATCCCACTATATAGCTTGTGCTGTTAGAAACACAATAGAACCTTTCTTAGAAAAAGAATGAATTGGGAAATAACCAGGATTAATTAAAAAAAGGTGATAACTAATTATGCAGGATTATATTGGATAAAAACTAGAACTTTTTGATATCAGCAGAGTAGGAAGATTGCTGAAAACCCAAGAACATGTACATAATTTCCTTGCAAAATAGTGTTAAAAGATATTGTGATCTCTTATTTTCTTTTGCCCTTTTTGTTTTCTTCCTTCCTCTTTCTTTCTTTCTTTCTTTCTTTCTTTCTTTCTTTCTTTCTTTCTTTCTTTCTTTCTTTCTTTCTTTCCTTTTCTCCTTTCTCTTTCCTTCCTTCCTTTCTTAGAAGGAAATGGGTTAATCTGTTTTGAGGTTTGGGCTTGAGGTTTTCTGTATGGAAAAGGAAGTTTTTTTTACTATAAAAATTTAACTTACAGATCACAGTGTTTTGTGTGAATTATGGCTATGGGGAATATTTTTATGGAAGAAATGCTATTATTTTGAGTAACCAAGGTCTGGATAATGGGTGCATTAATTAATCCTAATCTTAATTCACTTCTTTTATTGAGCTCTTTGGAATGGCTACCAAATACCTTTAAAAGTATGATATGCATTCTAGAGTGAGAGCCAAAGAAATGCAAACACGAGGTGCAGTTGGATATTTATCAGTTAAGCGCCTTTGGTGCAAACACAGATCTCAAATCTAAGTTAGGGAATAAAAAGGGCACTTAGAGAATGTATCCTGAGTAGATGGGCAACCTGGATAGTAAACTGAAGGATGATGCTTGGCTGTGGATTAGGAACAGGCAGCTCTTGGCATCCCCCAACAGGATCTAGCTAGAAGTTTCATCATTTATGATCTTGTCCCATTTTGCTCAAGATTGGACCTTATAGTAGAGAGTCCAATGACTGAAGCTTGGAATTACATGACTGCCCCTTGGAATGGGTTGGAATATGCCTGCTTTATAATTCTACTAGGACTGAAGAGCACATTTGGATGGTGAGTAGCCAAAACGTCAATCCATAAGTGTCCAATACAGATGCAGTTTTTATTTAGGGACCCCTGTTATTAACAGCTGCTTCCCTATAGCCTACCTTTCCTGTAACTCTCAATCATCCTGACGTTCTCATTCACCTTGCTTCTTTGCATAGGATCAGAAGTTCTTTGGCATAGTCAACTGCCATGTTTCCGGTGCTTCACGTTCCAAAGCTTTGACCTTCTGTGGTAGGCCACCATCTCAGCAGCTGTTGAAAACTTCTCAGTGGATGGTGCTATTTATCCTACTAGTTCTTCTATTCTCTATCTCTTATATGCCCAAAAAAGCAAGAAGAGAGACAGGAAGAGCAAAGTACCTTCAGTTTTGTAAGAACAAAACGAAACACAAATCATAATGGCCTTTACATTACATAATGGCCTTTACATGCTTGGAGCTTCTGTTGGCGGTTAGTATCTTTGTCTTATCCATCTTTTCTTATTTCCTGCATTTGAAAACTACTGTTAAAACATACATGCACAGCCCTGGCTGGTGTTGCTCATTGGTTAGAGAATCATCCTGTGCACAGAAGGGTCGAGGATTTGATTCCCGGTCAGGGCACATACCCAGGTTGTTGGTTTGATTCCGAGTCGGGGTGAGTGCAGGAGGCAACTGGTCAATGTTTCTCTCTCACAGCAATGTTTCTCTCTTTCTTCCTCTACCTTCTTCTCTCTCTAGAATCAATGAAAAAAAAATATCCTCAGGTGAGGATTAAACACCCCCCCACACACACAAACAAACAAAACCCATACATGCACACATACATAGTGGAATGTTTATGAAACTGTCATTGAGGTGATTTTTTTTTTCTCCAGCAAGGAAATATGCTCAGTGTCATTGTAAGTCAATGTCATGGGTGGTGTCAAACAGGATTGTATGGTTAATGGATACAGTGGAGAGGCCTGCATGGTGCTTTCCACACAGCTCTTGGAGGTGCTGCAAAGATAACTGACATTTTAATATAGTGTCAATACACATTACAATTCAGAGAGCATTATGCGTAAAGCTAGCCACATAATAGCAGGTCAATAATTTCATGTTACTGATTGATCGACCTGTAGTCCATAATTATTCATCCTTTAAGACAATAATTAGGATCTAGCTGGTAATAGAAGTTGTGAAATACCACCATTGTGTTCGAGTTTGTTCCTTTGATTCTTTTCCTTTGGAGGACATTGCCATTTAGCCATAGCTGCAGGTTGTAGGAGGTTCTCAGAGTAAGAATGTGGGGCAAACTCTAGAAGACACAAGTTCTGTTATAGTGTCAGGCCCAAATGGGCCTATATTCCAAAGAAACAGGCCAAATTCTAAACTGCAACAGAAATTCCTGCATATGTCCCCAACTTTTATCAGTAACTTTTAGGGCATGGCTGTGGTTTTAACAGTCCATCATCCGTTTATCTTTCCTCATGATTTTTTCATCAGGTAACTTGTTCTATTTTTCAGACATGAGTGTGTGAACCCACATTTCCAGAAATGGGGCACTGATAGGTTTAAACTAAGAAAATGGAAACTACCCATGAAAAAGAGATTGATTATTGGAGACCTAACTTCATGGAGGTTATTTTAATCCCCTACCTGCAAATGAATCTGATAGCTCTCTTTCAGTTGCTAATGATAGAAAACCCAACATAACCAACTCTAGAGAAACGAAATATATTGGCTCACACGTCTCAGAAATTCTGGGGTTGTTAACTTTAGGCTCAGTTGACTTTAGGACTCAAATTAGAATTTAGTTTCTCTTTTATTTCTTGGCTCTGCTTTTAGTGCATTATACAGCACCCCCCTTTCGGGTCACAGATGGCTGCCACACATGGCACCAATCCTGTTAAGAGGAGTGACTTCCTTTAAGGAAGTCCCAGCAGTCTTACTGGCTCTGATTGGCTGGGTCATGCCTCCTTCACTGGATGATTCATTGTGGCCAAAGTGAATATCAATCTCGATTGGCTAGGGCTCTGGGTTATGTGCTGCATGCCTGGAGTTTGGGCTTGCATGCCCTCTTAAGCTACCTCCAAGGACATTCCTATTGGCACACTGTATACATGGCACCCCTTTTAATGCAATACAGAGAAAATAATAGGACATAACGAAACATTAATAGTGGCTGTCTCTTGGAGTGGCATTGTAGGTGGTTTAAACTTTTTTTTGGGTTGTTTCATTCTTTTTGTGACTTCTAAATTTTCAGGTAGGAGAGTGTAAAATTTTTATACGTAGAAAAATGATCTTAATTGTAGTTATACCTTAGTAGTAAAAGAACTCTAGGATTGCATTCTTTAAGAAAATAATTTAAGATTTTTTTCCTCCTACCTGTTTCTTGGCATTTTTTCATAGAAAACCTTTTCTCTCCAAAAGTTAAATATTTACCTGTGTTCTACCATATCTACATTATTTCTCCAATCTATTTGGAAGTTATTTGGGTGTGTGGTATAAGATGAGACTCTAATAATAGAAAAAGTCTCTCTTGTTGACCTTATGTCAGCCAACTTCCACATGGGGAAGGGAGGAAGTAAATGTGAAGGTTTAGGAAAACAGGAAAGAAAGAGCTAATGTTCCCTGCTTGTAGAGTTCTGTGGTCCTTGGAGGTAGCACCAAAAAACAAAGTTCTATAATTATATGACAGTCCCATTTCTTCTTTCCCCAAATCCCTCCTACTGTAACACCTATTGATGTAGGAAATATTGGCCAAACATGGGAAGCTATTTTGTAAATGCTCTGGAATAGTCCATTGCCGGAAGCCAATTCCAGCATGTCAGCAAGGGCTGAATCATCTGGGATGGCTGAAAGACATTTCCCCAAACCTGAAAAGGATGATTGCTTGCTGCCAGACAGCCCAGGGCATGTTAATCTACATGTTATTGCCTCCTCCTGGCCAAACACCTGAACAGCCATAGGCTATTTCCCATTCTGACAAAGGACTCTGTAGAGGGAACCCTACCCTTTGATGTGTATATCTCCACCTTGCCTTAGGACAATTTGTGTTAATAAATAGCAAGGGGTCCTGAGACAAGAGAACCTGCTTTCTTCAGCCAGGCTCCTCTGCGCCCCCAATATGTCTTTCAAAATTATGTTTCATCTCTGGACTCTTTATTAATTTTCGCACAGTCCTTCTCCAGATTCCAGAACCCTTCTAGATGCTGGATCAAGACCCACCGGCGTTAAATAGCGCCCAACGTCCGGCATTAGTCCATAACCAAATTCACATCTTGTCCCACATGTCAAACTTTACAGATACAGAACTCGAAGGAAAAATATTCATTACTATGCAAACTAGTCCACATTTGTTTAAAATCAAGACATTTATTGGAAATATGTTTTAATCATTTATATATTTACAGATTACCTATTTAATTTGGCCAATGACATTTTACATTTCAAAGAATATTCCTTACCATTTTGGAACAGTTTTTGGTATGGTCTTAAAATGGAAGATTTTAGTGTAATTCAAATATGAAATCTTATAAATGATTAAAAAGACACTTTCCAAGACTCCTCCATAATAAGGACCCCTGAAAGAGAAAATTGCTGTGAACATACGTTGGTGATACAATCAGGAAGACGTTTTTGAAGGCTTGGTAATCTTTAGTTACTAAGTTAAATCATACATATATGGTACCATCCCTAAAGTTACTTCAATTTTAGAAGTTCCATTGAGGTCAATAGGAATCTTGCTTGGGAAGGACTGCAGTTCTGAAGATAGTGTTGAATATTTTGTACTTACCCAAAGGATACTGTGGATTTTTGCCAATAAAAGATTGTCGAATTTTGTTTATTTCAAAATCCTATTGCAGCACCCCCATTCCAATTTGCCACCATCATAACTTAATTTTCTTAAATTACTTCTCATAGAAATATCGGTATGATTTTTTTCTAAGACCAATTTCATTTACTGCCATGTCTCTCTCACTTTGTAGGAGATAAAATTTCCATGAATGAGCGAGAGTTTTCTCTCTTGAGATTGTGGACTGAATGAGACCATCTGCATAGATATGTTTAGCATCTATTTAGATGTTTTTAGAATCTGTTTAATTGATAATCAAGACTCAGGCCTGTTGATTAAAAAATTGGTTCTTCTTTTAGTGAACTGGTTTCTCTTTTAGTGAGCTGTGCTTCCCACACTAAAAAGCAAAATTCCCTGTACCAAATCCCAGAACTCTTAGGAAATCGCATACTTGAATATACATGTTTAGTTTTAGTCTCTATGATAAATATCTAATAGATGTCAGATGCCCTCCCTCCCACCCATGACCCTAAGCATTGGAAACAGGCCATTTTATATCTCTGATAGGCATACTGGAGTGAGTTCATGATCATATTTAATTTTGGCTTTAGGGTGATCAACCTGGAGTTGAGCCCATGGATAGGCAAGTAAAAATAATTTTATAAATATTCCATTCTTCTTTGCTCTTGGGCCCAGCTGTGCTGCCATGGTTATTGCCTCTGTGTTGGATGTTCCCTGTTCTGTCAGTGGGAACCCTGGAAACACTTGGGAGCCTGCTAATTCTTTTTTTTTTTGGGGGGGGCGGGCAAGAGGTGCTGTGTGCTTCTGAAAATAAGGTCAGTGTGTTATAATTAACTAAAGATCATTTGTTGTAAATACTTATTTAAAAAAACAACTAATGCCACAAAGTATATTATTATTTGGGTCAAAAATTATTTAATGGATATATATCTCTGCTCCTCAGTCAGGATATTCATTTGTTTGTTTTCTCCTTGTGAGCCAGAATTGTCATTATTTCTGAAACCCCTGTGCAGAACTCAGGACCTTTAGATATTGGTTGCAGAATTTAGGCAGATGAATGGAAACCCAGATGAGAGATGGCACAAAGCCTGATGGTGGAGGGCCCATCGCTGGGTGGAGAAGGGGCGATGACGTGATCCCTTGGGTGGGAAGACATCTTTCACTATGTCATGGTTAACTTCGTTTTGAAGCTGTGCAGTACATTTGGGAAGTCACGGCAGAGTCATTCATGTGATTGAGTAGTTGATGGGGAGAAGTTACCACAGACTCAGGACTCTCCAGGGGCCACTGTCATCAGAGAGCTAGGGCAAAGGGACTGTCTTCCAGGAAATACATAGAGGCAGTGCATCCACAGAAGGAAGCTTGTTCTCAAATTTAAAGTTGATCTCAGCAGCAGCAAGCTTCTTTCTGAAACAGTTGTCCAAGTAATCTTGCAGAACTGGTGTAAAGAACAAATTCCTGTTAATATGGAACTTCAGCTCTTTATTTTCCTCGGAACAAGCTGAGTCTTGCCAAGTTAGGAAGAGATGTGACATATTTCTAGCACAAATTGACTCTTTATGCCACATTTATTTATGCTAAATGCAAATCTATTGTTAAAATAATTACATCTTCCTTTCTAGAACACTGAAAATGTTCTATATAAATGTGATATTTATTAATTTGGAGTGGATTAAAAGTTATTATTTTAATAGTTGGTGCCACAGTTCTTTTTAGTGGGGAAACCATTTTTATTTAGGAAATATTTATGGAAATGTGAAGCTTTGTAGGCAAGATCTGTAAGAAAAATATTAAACAAATAGATAAATGTATTTCTGTTTGTAGTGAACCAGAATGGTAGTGGGGAGATGGATGCAAGAGACAAGAGAGATGAGTAGGTAGAAAGAAGTGAATGGAATAGACAACACGGCGGAGGAGGGACCCTACAAAGACAGGTGTCCAGGGAGAAATGCCCAGTGTTAGGTTGGCTGAGGGATGTATTAATAAGAAATAGTCTAATACTCAAATTTATATTATGGTACAGCTCCACTTTAAAGTCATCAGTAAAGTCTACCACACATCCCAGTGCATGTTTGGGTTATCAGTGTCTGAAATCCATGACTGGGTTGGCACAAAGCCGAGGGAGGTATTGCATGAGGTAAAATATCCTATGAGATCTGGAAGAAGTCTGGTGGATCCATAGTGACCTTGAGGCAACTCCCCCCCACCCCCCTCCCCGTGGCGCTTTCTAGAAGTCAGGAGAAAAGGAGCTGGGGCCAATTTTGTCAAAATCAGAATTGATAGGGTGGGTGGAAGGGTGGGTGAGTAGGTATGAAGGAAGATGCCACCAACAGAAAGGCATTGCTTGGTTCATTTAGAGGTCTCTAAGCCAGATTCTCCATCTTTCCAGGACAATGGTATAATTCTGGCCAAGGTGATACCAGAAAAATAAGGAATATGAGGGCAGTTTGGAGGAGGCTAGTAGAGGCCTCCTAGTTCAAAGGAAGATGCTCTGCATGGACCCAATCAAACAGCCAAGCCCCACACTGTGTAATTGTCAAGTCCTCTCGAGACCTAAGCAGTAGACTCATCTAATACCACACATCTTGCCCTCTTCATTCCAAGGAGACAATTTCCTTTAGTAGTTCTATGTGTTATCCTACACCTGCCAGTTGAAAAAGAGAGAGAGAGAGAGAGAGAGAGAGACTCTTGCACTCTTGCACATCTCTTGTCTCTGGCCTCATCTAAAACCCTCTCTGGCCAAGTTCCTCAGAAACACTTCTCTGACTTTGTAGAGGGGGCCAAGGATGCAATTTATTGTCAATGAGTTGAGTTAATTAACTTGGGTTACTGTAAAAATAAGGGCAGTTGTTCATTCAATTTGGTCCCATTGCCATATACGGTATAAAATGGGAATAAGAATAGCTCCTACCTCCTGAGTTTGATGGGAGGATGCTATACATTAATTCACGTACAGCTCTGAGAACAGTACACGACACATAACGTGCCATAAAAGCATTAGCTGTTATTGTTATGTATGGTAGTAAAAATCCCTAGTGTTGAATGTGGTGCACGTTAGGGCACATCTCTTTCTTCTCCTTTTATTCATGAAGTACCATCTCATTGTTTTTCTGGACAGCAACTTGCTGTGAAAACTGGAGATAGAAGTGTAAATTTAGGGATTTCCCTGAGTGGCACTAAACAACAATCGCCTTCGTGTAGCTCCTGGAAGCATCCAATGCCCAGGACCAGGGCTGCTCTTGTGCTAAAAGCAGAAAGGCCCAAACTTGCCCAGAACCTCCCCGCCGGTGTCCATCATTCTTTGCCTAGCTGCAGCCCGAGTGGGCACATTTATCCATTTGGGTTAGAAGATGAATCGATGGTCAAGCATCCAGATTCCCTCAGGCTCAGTCCCAGAGCTGCCTTTGGCTTCCGCCAAAGGAAAATATTCTTTTCCTTCCTTTGCATCATTTCTTAGTGAACCAGACTTTGGCTGAAGTGTCTTGCGGTCCCAATGCTGGACAACATCTGAAGAGAAGATGCACATCACTCTAGCGCCTGAACCCCTCCCTCCTTTAGATGGTTTAAGGACTCCAGATCCACTCATCGATTTGCTCGGTTGTTTAATAAAAGCTGAAATGCCACACAATAATGCCCCAGGAATGTTTTCAGGGAATGCATTTTAGTGAGGCTTCAAGGGTTTTCCAGAGTTATCACGATTTTGACCATATAAAGAATAATCACGGGAAACTCCTGTGATGAGGCAATCACAATTTTTTATTGAGCACTTACTATATTTGAGACCTCATACAAATGTTAGGCATCCAGCAAGGCCCCTGCTTTCCTGGTATTTATGTTCGATTGTGGGGAAAGAGAGATACTGTCTGTTTTCCGTTTGTTGCTTCAGATCTGACATCTGTCCTTCTCAGCTCTAATCTGAGTTCTGGGAGCTGACCCGAATGGTTGCGTGAGGGGTCAGCAAACTATGATTCCCGGGCCACATCTGGGTTGGCGCCTCTGTTTGTATGGCCTGTGAGCTAAGAATAATATCTGTATTTTTAAATGGATGAGAAAGAAATCCAAAGATGGATATTTCATGACATGCGAAAATTATATGGAACGCTATTTCCGTGTCTAAATAAAATCTTATTGGCACACGGCCACCCCCACTTGTTTACGGCCCTTTAGACTCCTTACTGGCCTAAACCCGCAGATGTGAGGAGTTGCCAATGGCACCCTATGGTTCAAAAAGCCTGAAATGTCTACCATCTGATTCTTTACAGAAAGAAAGTGCCGATCCCTGGCCTCCATGATTAGATCCCTTTTCCTCTTCTTCAATTTTTATTGATTGATTGATTGATTGATTTGAGAAAGAGAGATGGAAACATTGACTTGTTGTTCCACTTATTTATGCATATGAATTGATTCTTGTATGTGCTCTGACTGGGGATCAAACCTGCGACCTTGGTGTATCAGGGCGATACTTGAACCAACTGAGCTACCCAGCCGGGTCCCCTTTTCCTCTTGTTGCGCTTGGAAAATGGAGAGCTCCTGCTGAAGCATGGGGGCATTTCTTCTCTAGCTTTCTCTTTGGAGTCTTTGCAGTTTGCAGCTTCTGAAGGTCACAGCTCCTACCAGGTCATCCTCGAAATATAAAAGTCTTTCCTTCTCTCTGTGCCAGCACCTGCTCTCGCCCCTGCCCCTCCAGGCTCAGCGCTGCTAATGTCCCTCCTTGTTCCCAGGCCCTGGGGATTGCACCGTCCTGTGGTTTCCCCACACTCTGCCTCCACTTCCGGAAATAGCCCCTTTAGTAAGTGATCTTCCAACTGCCCGGATTGTTTGTAATACCTATTTCCTGCTTGGACCCTAATGGATAAAGTAATACTAAAGAAATAAGTTAGAGATCAAGATAATGTTGATGGTGAAAAGTATGGAAGGCACCATACTTAAATCTGGAGTTAAGGAATGTTAGAGTTTCTTAACTCTAGGTGGGATAATGATGATTGAAATTCGATTTCATTAAATGGTACATCTTACTTGACTTCACATGGAGAAGATATTGCATTTCTTTTCTTCATTTCTTTGGCAAATGATGTCCTGTTTTCTGCATTTATAACTCCTTCTAAAGCTTGAAAAGCCATAAGCCACCCTCTCTTCAGACAGTAAAGAATAAAAGCTAGTTTTGGGATTTAAAAAAATACAATTTCTGTGAGAGCAAAGCGGGGAAAAATGCAATAGCATAAGCAGTTTGTGATTGTGTTTTGATTGCACTAACTGGTTTCGGTTGTGTTCTCTGTACTTCTCTGAATTGTTCCTCGGGGTTTCTTGGTCAGGGTACAGTGGTTAACTTTCATTATAAAGGCTGGTTTTCATTCTCCCTGCCTCCACCTCCCCACCCCTAAATACACACTCTCTCTCTCTCTCTCTCTCTCTCTCTCTCTCTCTCTCTCTCTCTCTCTCGGATGTTGTAAAATTAGATCCTTGCTGGCCTCTTGCTATCGTACCCAGCATCCTGGAAGAGGGAGATAGCAAGTGACTGGGATCGCCAGTTATCTGGGATCGCCTTACTGGTGGTGGGAATATCTTGTCACTTCCCATCCTGCCCTTTTCCATGAAGCTCTGGGCATGTCTGCGCGAGAGATTTCACCCCTTCTCAGCCGTCAGCCGCCTGCCGCCTGGATGAGCAGGGTCAGCCCACGGGATCCTTCTTCAGCACCTTGGGCAGGGTGACCCCTCTCCAAACACCTGCTGTGGTCCACTGAGCATATTCTTCCTCCCAGCTTCTGTGTTTCACTTAGTTTTGCCGTTTCCTGTGGTACAGGGGGAACATTCTTTTGGTAGGGGCTCCACACCGTTTCAGACAGACCCATGAGTCTAGGTCATTCATGTATTTAGCAAATATTTATTGGATGCCTAATATGTGGCAGGTCCTGTGCTAGTGAGTGGAGAGCCTTTGTCCTCAGGGAGCACACGGTACCCTGGGGGAGCTGGGCACCTAAGCCAATAATTACAACCCAATGTGGCGAGTAAAACAGAATGATGGTGGTCATTATAGAGGCAGGAAAGTGCAGTGGTTGACATCCCAGATGCTGGGGCCAGACAGCCTTGGTGTCAATCCCAGCTTCCCCATTAATTATCTCCATGTTTCTGGGCAAACTACTTAAACTCGCTGTGCCCGAATGTGCTTCTCAGGAAAAAGGACATGCCGTAAGGATTGAGAAAGCCAATCTAGCAAAACAGCTGGAAGAAAGCCCATCACAGAGCAAGAGGCAAACAACCACGATCTATTAATATCAGTCTCCCCTCAGAATCCTCGCAGGGTTAAAGTTTGAAAAAGGAGGATGGAACTTAATGTGAGCTAGTTACCACTTGGAATCTGGAGACTTTTTTTCAGAGCAGTTAGTAAGGAGCCAATTTCTGGTTCACGAGATTATTTTTAGTAACTAAAAATACAGGACGGAACCCTTAAAGATGCTTTCCAAATATTTTCCCCCTGGAATTCACGTTTTCAGATGCAAACCTCCTGTGTCTGGTTTGCTCTGTTGCGTGGAGAAGACATGAATCTTTTCTGTTTACTAATAGAGCCAGTTGCACCGATTCTAGGACACATTTTTCATCACGTAATCCTGGACCTTGGCGCCTACCTCTTTTTAAATGAGCTGTCTTCCTCTGGGCTTTCCAAGGAAATAGGTGAGTGCGAGGACCGGATCTATGGGTTTTCATTCCCGTTTTTCAGCGTTGTAGCTCCTAAGCGGCACATGCAGGGGGAAGCTTCAGAAATCCCTTTAAGTGTGAAATACAGAGAGCCTAAGCACCAGGCACCTAAATGTCAGCACCCTCCCCCCCGCCAGTCACTCCATCTTCCACACGTTTTTCGGAAATGATTACCCCTGCAGAGCTCCCACTGACACATCCTCTCCCGTGGCATCTTGAGGGATTGTGTCTGAAACACCTCTCATCCTCATTAACCGGTGCATATTAGCCGCTCCATCATTGTTTGTTGAATAAACAGATGAGTGAGTGATCTTAGTGTCTGGGCCTGTCATGAAATATGGGGAGCTCCTAAATGCCCAGAGAATTTCCTTCTTTCCTTCCTTGCTCTGTATCTTATTTATAGACGCAAAATTATACTACTTTACGCCTCGGGCTGGGCTGCTGAATACAGTTGTGAGTGTGGGCATTGCACAGAAGCATCCAGGCAGGGAGACGGCTTGGCATTGGGATCCGGCCCATCGGCTGCTCACCTCGGGGCCCTCGCAAGGGGCTCTGTCCAATCAAAGATAGGGCGGGCTGTCCTTTCTCGCTGTGGCACAGCAATGCTGTCCACCGGCCAATCCAAGTGTCCATGGGGCCTTTGTCCCCACCACACAAGCACCATGTACTCACGCTCCTGCTCAGAAGGCACGTCCTTATCTAATTGGTGCGCAGGCACCACCTAGTCTAGCAGTGGCCCTGGCAGCAAATTCAGGATTCCGCCACTGTGTCCCATGGTTACCAAAAGCCGAGAGGGAATAGGAAGAGGAAATAAATGCCCTGCTCCTTTAAGCCTATTGTCCAAAATGTAGGTGTAGGATAGTATGAAGACCAGCTTCCTCTCCTGTCATCCAGCCCCAGGATCAACTCTATACTTCAGAGCGGTTTGCTGTTATTTTCAGGTGGTTTTATAATCACACATATAACTCGTTGCAATCCTTTCCTCTCTACCAGAATATTAACTCTAAAAGCATCTCCTACTAATGATGAATTTTTTGAGCACCATCTGTACATAGGTGAGCTGCGAGGAATTTCAAAGGAGAGGGCCCACATCATCCTTAATTTCCCTCTCAGCCAAGATCTTTCATTTCATGCTCGCATTGAAACTGTTGCGAGAACTGCTAACAATTCGAAAAAAAAAAAAAATGAATCGTTTATGTCTTTTCCCTGCACACCTCCTGTGTGGCTCTGCTAATGACTAATGGACGGGCAGGAGAGCAGGAGAGCAGGAGGCTGCAGATCAGCCAAGCCCTCAATGAGCTCCCGCCGGGATGTGAGGAGTACTAAGATGCAGGAGAACTGGGCCCAGCCTTCCCGGGGTGCCTGGCCACCCACAGGCCAATGGCTTCCTGCAGCTAACCTGGCTTGTGTCTTGGCTGGTGGTAGGATTACAAGTGCATGGTTTTTTTTTTGTTTGTTTGTTTCCAAAAAACCGTATAGCTTATAGGGTTCCAGTGGATAATTTTAATGAAAGAAGGGAGGATGTGGTAAAGATGAGGATGTACAGGTGAGCACTTGCTCCGAAAGGGACCAGTACCCACACACACCCCCGCCCCGCCCCCTCAGGTATTTCCAGGCATTCCAGTATTTTCAAAGGAAACTGGAAAAGCTCATTTTTAATGTGGAACCTAATGAATTTTTACATGTTGGCTTTGATTCTTTGTAAACACTATGGCACAAATAAAGCACTTCCACAGTGGGATTCAGCTCTCCTGCTGAGAGCTTGTGAATGAGGGCGGGTGTGAGCAGAGCCAAGGCCTGGATTGTCCAGTTTTAGTTGTTCCCACCAGGCTGTCGACCATGTTGGGAGGGACAGTCAGGGTGTTGGGAGGTTGAAGCATAAGGCTGAGAATCGATGGAGGAGGCTCACCCAAGAGGCCGCATGTGATGACAAAGGGGGCAGGGATGCTGGCCCATGGACTGGTCCCAGCATCTTTGTCAGTAGCCTGGACCCGGTCCTGGGCTGCGATGTATATCACCGTGCATTGTACAGTCGACCAAGAGCTGACCATAGCCAACCCTTGAGGAGGAGGCAGCCCTGAGTATCAGGGTCGCAGAGAAATATATGTGTGTGTTTGTGTATGTGTGTTTATAACATTTACATTCCATGTGCCGTATTTTCCGGCGTATAAGATGACTGGGCGTATAGAAGATTTTCCTGGGTTAAAAAGTCGTCTAATATGCCGGAAAATACGGTATTTATAAATATAAAAATATTATGTCTGTATGTACACACACACACACACACACACACACACACACACACACACACACACGGCAGGCCAGAAGGTTGGACATTTCCTTTACAGTCAACTGATTGGAGAAATTAATCACATCTTCCTATTACCTTCACAGCAACACATAGATTAGTGTTTGATTAAATATGTAGATACTGTAGTTTAGCCTCATTGATTAAAAAAAAACACAACTAACCATCACACCCAGATTTGTTGTCATGGTGTTGGGAGGCGAGGAAGCATGACACTAGGGGAGGGTGGGAGAATACTTCCAGAATTATATCCAATAAAGCACTTAGCACAGGGCCACACACACTTCGTAAACATTGTATTTGCATGTGATGAATTCTAACCTCAGCCACTCAAGCCTCTCACTCGTGCAGGATCCTTCCAGACTACTATACCTAATTTTGTGTTCATGGCCTTGAATTCTTCTTCTTGGTCCTTCCTCATTGTATAAGTTCCAGGTCCCTCACAGCCTGATCTGCTCCAGGCAGCTCTACTGCTATTTCTCTGGGTCCTATTTCCCTGGTGTTTCTCAGTCTCAGTTTCCCCATTTGTAAATTGAAGAAGACAATTCTAGCCATCGTCTGAAATTCTAAGGATAAGAGAAGAGGCTGTGCAGTTACGAACATATTAAAAAAAATCTCAATGCTTTCCTGAGTTTCTGCTTCTCAAAAGTGTTCTAATATTAGTATTTTGTTAGATTAAAAAATAACACCAACCTCTTGCACTCAATAAAATAGGTAATTTAAAGCGTGAGAATATCCAATCTCCCAACCCCCAGGGGCATAAAGAGCTATTTTCATTTTGATGACTAGCTTGTCAAATGCTTCCCAGTGGAAGCATAGGCATCCTCTAGCCAGGTAGATGGTACCTGGGGCCCCTCGTTGGCTACGGCCTGGGGCCTGGCACTGTGCTGAGTCTCACACAGATTATTCAACTCGCTTCTCACAGCAGCGACAAGGCAAATATCACTATCCCCATTTCCCGGAAGGGGAAACTGAAGGACAGAGAGGTTAAGTTTAACTCACGGAGGTCATGTAAGCGGCAGAGCCCAGGTTCGAACCCCGTGGTGTGCTGTTCTGTTGGCTTCCGGTCTGGATATAGAGAGGGAAATGGGACCAGCTGTTCCGGGGTGGTGAGGAGAGCCTTTGCTTATGGCAGCCAAGTAACCAAGTAGTAGAATCAGGTCCAGAGCACCTGCTTGAAACATGAAATCCTCTGCTGCCTCTCAGGGCTGCTTCAGATGGCTGTGCTCCTGACCCTGGGCCAGTGGACCCTGAAACCTAACATGTGCTTCACTACAGAAAGAGGCCCCCGCAGAACTGTGGTGGCCCAGAGAGGTGCCTTTTTCTCACTCACATAAGTCATTCCGTAGCGCTGGGGCCCTGGCCAGCCTTGCAAATTCTTTCCATCCTTTCTACAAACCCCTTCCCCCGCCCCCGCCCCGACACACACAGTTTAACATGTCCTCCTGTTTCTTTCTACACATGTGAATTTTGCCAATTTTATGGGCCATTTCTTTGTGCAAATTATTCTGGCCTCCTGGTTCACGGTGCTGTGATCTTGAGTCCCTTTCCCCCCTATTTCATTCATTCATTCATCCCAAAACACACATCTATTAAACATTTACTATGTGTCCAGCTCTGGTCTAGGCATTGGACTTAGAATAAAGGTAAATTTAAGAGGGGAGTGAGAAAGAGTCCTAGTGATCAAGAAGTTTAAATCCATGGAGAGAAAATAATTATAAAAAATAGTCATAGTAATAATAAAGTTGTATTGCATGCCCACTAAATGCTGGGTATGCTCTAAGTCCTTTACTTGCATTAATTAATTTAAACTTTCTAGTAATCCTAGGAGTGTTGGTATGACTAGTATTGCCACTTTATTTAGCTTAAACCATGTGAAATTGTTGTTGTGATTGATGTACGTCAAGAGTTGTAGAATAGATGTTAAATATGGTTCAGCTTAAGAGATGTGGACCTTGCATACGGTTACATCCCCAAAGCTATTCACATAATAAGTGGCGGAGTGAAGATCTGAACCCAAGGCAACTGGCTCTGGGGCCACACACCTGACCCCACATTGTACTGCTAGGGGCAGACAGAATATTGGGGACCAGCTATAATTGTAAGAAATACGAATCTTGCTCTGTTAACCATGACTGTTTTATTCTGATTTAAGAAGGCACATTCTAACCTGGCTGGCAGTAGCACTCTGGACCTGGGAGCTCACCTGGAAATGCAGCCCATCCTCCTCATCAGGGAGCTGCCTATTGTCATGGAAATATTAGCAACCTTGTTGCAGAAACTAGAGCAGCAGCCCTTTGAACACCCCGCCCCCCCTTTGCATACCCACAGGCCTTTGCAAATCTCCAGACTGCCCATTTGGCATACCTTTTGCCTACTTCCCCATGTAATCTTTGTTCTTCTACCCAATATAAGCAACTGGCTTATGGTGGGAGCAGAGCAGATTTTTTTGCCAGCAGTATTGGGATAAATGCTCTTATATGATTCAACCCTGTCTCTGCTTCATTGGCTCAAATAGTGAGAAACAGCACGGACCCATTGATTGTCCAGTTACAGTACTGAGCAACCTGGTGATTGGGCTGTTTAGTGTTCTAAGAGAGAAATATGTGAAAAAAGGGTTGAGGATGAGAATTCAGGGTTTAGGAGGAGGGAGAGAAAAATATTCAAGAAGTAACCAAAATAAAGGTAAAAATGTTTCTCTAAATAATAATAAATAACTAATGATATTATAATAAATACTCTAAATGGATAGCTGAGGATTGGATGTTTAGAGTATAAAAAAACAAGCAAATTTGATTTGTAAGGAATAAAACTTTTATGACAGAACTTCATACTTTCTAATCTTCCCATGCATTCTAGGCCAATCTTGCCCCATCAATGTGTCATTAGTGCTTGCTGCCTCTATGATGCAAGGGTCGTTCTGGTAGAAAAAGTCTCAGAAGTGTTTGGTGTCTCAAGTGTATCACCCCATGTTAGAGCTGAGAAAATACAGGCTTTTAAGATATGGGTAGAGATTAGAGCAGAAAATCAACTTTTAAACACATTCCCATAGATTTACTTTAAGTGTTTGTGTCAGAAGCCTCTTTATTGACACGTAGCAGCTGTTTTCTCCAAGTAGAATATTCTTGTGTACAAGGGTGGGCAAAAGTAGGTTTACAGGTGTTCGTATGGAAAAAGATGTGCAGGTTATGATTATTACAATAGCTTTATTAACTTTGGGCTTCGGGAACTCACAACTCTAAGCCTAGGTTTGCTCACCCTTGTACATATAATGTTGAATCCGTTGATGATATGCACATATGCTCATTATAACATAATCTAAATATGCTAATTATAGAGTGCTTTGTGTTGCCAACAGTGTCTTATAATCTGCCTTCTGGCACATGCCTACTTTTCTGGCCAACCACGGGGACACAAAGGAATGACTGAAACTTTGTGCAAAATTTATGAGATGGTCTTATTTTTATGATAAAAGATTCACCCTCTGGTAAATTTCAAATTTTACTCAAATTAGGTTAAATCACAGCAGACGACTAAAAAAACATGTTGTTATTCTCTTTAAATTCAATTCTAAGCAAGTCACTGAGATTCACAAAGTCCCCAATCACTGTTTGCAATTTCCAGAACTTGAAATTAAGTGGTCAAAATGTGGGGAATTTTACCCCTCCCCCACCCCCAGGGACATTTTTGGTTGTCACGACTGCGAGAGACTGCTAATGGAATCGGGATTCTGCACACCATCACACAGTGAACCGGACAGTCTCCCGTAACAAAGAATTAGCCCAAATGCCAGTAGGCTGAGCATGGGAAACCCCGTCCTAGATCATTCATTATGTAGAAGACAACGCTGGGATTGGTTAACGGTAATGAACGTGGCATCATTCTAATGTATATATCAGGGCTTTAACGTTATATTGACATTGGGTCATTCTTGCCTTCCTTGCCCATTGGGCTTTCATGGGGTCCCCTACCTCAGGGTGAGTGGGCCCCTGTGTGAGACTAGAGGTTAAGGAGATGCTCTGTGGCTCATGGACTGTTGTAAGGGGCCAAGCACATTGTCCTTCCACAGCCAACTCTTCTCACAATAATGGTGTCTGGAGTGTGTTTGCATGGGAGAGCTATGGCCTTCGATGCTGTTGATATAAGGAGGAATGACTTGACTCCAACTTGGTTTTCTTATCTTTCCTAAGTATCTCCAATGGGAGATACTTCAAACTTGAGAGCTGCTGGGGAGACATTTTATTATCTTCTTGAATGCTGTTACATTACACTTCTTTCTCAGGTAGGGGAGTTAATGTCAACTTTTGATATCTTCGTTTAGTTCAAATGAGATTGTTTATGGCAGTTATACCTTCAAGTTTATGATGGAAACTTGGAACAATTGCCTGGTGTCAGGGTTAATGATGTATTTATTTTCATTGCTCTTTAGGAGGTTGACTTTATAAGCTACACTTATAGCATGGTACACTCCAGTACACTTGGGTAAAGCTTTCTAAGGAGGGAAAAAATGACATACATTTAACGTGTAGTTCTAAACATGTGTTGGATAACCAAAAATAAGAAGCCTTATAAAAATATATCTGTTTTTAGAATTAACTGATGTGAAGGTTAATTTAAAATTGTAATGTAGCTGAATCGAGCCACTGGTATCATGGCAATGAATGTGGCATCATTCTAATGCATTGACATTATCTGAAAAATTGTAATTTTAGTCACTCCAATGATTTCAGTCAATGATTCTGGAAATAATTTTCTAAAAACTAGATTAAAGTTACATAATTCACCTTTCTGAACGTATGGAAAGAATGGTACTTTTAGAATACCACCTCAGAGCCCTCTATATACTAGACACTGTGCAGAAGTGCCTTTTAGGCCAAGTTCATGGCAGAAATTGGGTGTTCAAAATGTCAATAGTTCTATGCTTCTATCTAAATCTGTGAAAACACACACAGAGATCTTGTGAGTGCCTCTCATGAACTTCTAGACCTGTATTCCTTTATTGTGGAATCAATATATAATTTGAAATGTCATGATGTGTCAAACACAGGAGCCCAAAATCATTATGATTTAATGAAAACCAAATTTGAGTGTTTTGAACAACTGCAGAATATACAGGGCTGTGGAAGTTATCAAGCAAAGCATTATCTGAAAAAAACCTTTGAAGATAGGAGGGAAAACAGATAGCTAGATGTTGACAGTGAATGCCAGGTTTTAACAGTTAGCTTTACCAAAGCCATTTATTCGCAGCATTTCTCAGTGGGGTTGATCACACTCCTGATGCTTGTGAATCCATGTTTCAGAGCTACTCTATGCATGAGAAAATTCACTCACGAGCACTCATTTTAACTCATAAGCGTTAAGTGATATAATAATGGGTTGATAGCCTCATTTTAAGAAATTTGAAAAGTGGATATTTTGATTGAAATATAACTAGCGGCTGTTTCAAGTTTTCTTAAGGTAGTAATCTCACATAATTGTATCACCCTCAGTGTGCTAGTGTGGATGGCAGATTGAATACAGCCCGCTCTGCTATGTTCATTGAACACATTGCTTTAATGCTGCATGTAAATCATATTTAAAAATCAATTGACTCATTTTAGATATGTTAGGAGATCTCTGTGTTAAAGAATCCATTTGGGAAAGACTTTATAGACTTATGTGTCATCTCCTGGTTTATAGTATTTAAATATGGGTTTTCTCAAACCTGTTTAAAGTGTGCCTTGCACTTAATCATTCTGACATCCTAACTTGACATAGCCACATAGTCATTGCACATTTTTGGAGAGGATAGGATGAAAAACTGACTATGGAGTTAATAACTGAGAGAGGGGACAGATTCCTGCATATTCATTTTATTTTTTCAAGGTTATGTATAAATACTTCTTAAGATTATACAGATGTGCAAGATTCACAATGAACACTAGTAATACTTTTTCTGCCCCACCCTCTCAGCTCAATTCCCACTCCCCAGGGTCAACTACTTCCAGCTTTTAGAGCTATTTCTCCATGTTCACAAAAAAAACATGCTTCCACTGCCATTTCTTGATTGGTTTTCAAGTTTTGATATTATCTATTGATGTTCTCTTTTGGAAAATAAGGACTTACTAGTAGCTCTTTCCCTAACCCCAACTAAATCAGACACCTTTCTCATTATAGGTGTAGCATAATGTTTTAAAGAACCAGTGTTTAATTTATAATATTTGATTATGTAAGTGTGTTAGGACATGATATTGTTTCTTCTAGGGTGCTGCAGAACAAAAGTTATACTAGTAATATACCATAGTCAGTTGCAAAACCCAAATGAGTGGCTGAGAACTGACTGCTTGCCCAGTGGTAGTGAAGGAGAATTTGATGTATTGGACATATTGCTGAGAGAAATTAAAGGTCAAATTGAATGGAAAGCTATCTTTAGAGTTTGGTGGGGCAAAGACTGTACTGGTGTGTCTTATGAACTTACGTGGGGCTGGCCTGGCCCCATTATAACTCCTGCCCAAGATGACCTTGGAGTTTGGAGTGTGGAGGTGGTCTAGGGCAGTGGTCGGCAAACCGCGGCTCGCGAGCCACATGCGGCTCTTTGGCCCCTTGAGTGTTCTAACGCCACTTCTTCAAAATAGACTCGCCCAGGCTGAAAACCGACTTCTGCACACGGGCCACGAAGTTTCAATTGCACTGTACGTGCGCGCCCGCACGTGGTATTTTGTGGAAGAGCCACACTCAAGGGGCCAAAGAGCTGCTTGTGGCTCGCCAGCCGCGGTTTGCTGACCACTGGTCTAGGGGATTTAATTGTGTGGGGGTTTTTTGTTTTGTTTTTTTACTTTTGGCCGGTCCTCTATTCTCTATTTTATTCATATATTTCATTGGTATATATTGCCCAAATCAGTACATATTCTCTTCGGGAATTCCCCCAGGCTGACATACTTCTTCTGGTTTGCTAATTTCATCTGCTCTCCAGCTTTCAAAATTTAATTGTTTTTATCCTCTTCTTTGTCTTTTGTTTGTCTTAAAATTTTTTCCCTGCTGTTATGATTTGTGGGGATTTGAGTCAGAGTGGTGATAAACATGTGTTCAATGTGCAGTATTTAGTTGGAATCTCAAAATTTATTTGAACATAAATAAAGGTGTATGATGATATTATCTGTACAGAGAGTAAGAAGGCAAATAATTATTTACCACATATTCCACGTGCAGAATTCTTCACCAATTCAAAAGAAAAAGGGCTTTGCCCAATGGTCAAATACTCCCTCCCTCAAAGATTAAAATAATACAAAGGAAAACTAAAAGCATCAATTCTTGGCTTTTGTGCTTTTAAGGACCCAAGTACTGAAAATTTAAAGATAAATTCAGAGACATTTTGAAGGTCACTTTGTCTATACTTCATTTTTGCCCTAAAATCTGATTTTAGACCCTAACTCTGTGTCAGATGAGAGTCCACTATAATCAATCATTCTACTCCACTTTACAGAACCAAAATATTGAAAGTACTCTTGTTCTTTTGTCTATATGGCTTTATGGAAAAAGTTGAGTCTTGTATCTCAGACAACCTTGTTGGGTTCAAGTTCTAGTAGTGACATAGTGGACATATTACTTAACTTTCTCTCATATTTTCTTTTCTTCCCTCCAGAGTGATTATAGTTATAAGCTACTTAATAGGTTTATTTTAAGAGTTAATATTAGACACTACTTTAAGCACTATGAAGTACTGTGTATATAGTAGATGCTTAAGAGATTAATTTATTGGGCCCACAGCTGAAAATTCACTTATTATTTTTCATGGATCAGGTATCTCATTATTTTTAGGATTTTGTTTTAGGCCCAAGAATATTAGCTCACATTTATTGAGCCCTTATCACATTACATTGTACTAAGTTCTTTATATGTATTGACTTATTTAATTCTCAGAAACACAGTTAGCTACAATTGTCATTCGTGTTTTGTAGATAGGTAAAGTAAGGTCCAGATAGGTTAATTAACTTACTACTTAGGGTCACAAAGCTGTTAATTGGTAAAGCTGGAATTTGAACCCAGAATAATAATATTCCCAGCCTGGTTTAGAAGAAAGGATGAATTCTCCCTTGTATTATTTGACCTTCTGAAAAATTCATATTTGATTCTCATATCAGCTTACTGGAAAAAATCATAGAAAAATTATTTTAGGAAGAATATGAAATATTATATATGTTGCATTACTTTATCTGTAAGTCCTCATTATATTACAATATCTGCTCAACCACACTTTAAAAGGATCATTCACATGAAAAAGTGGGATTTATCCCTGGGACAAAAGGATGGTTCAATATATACAAATCAATAAATGTGGTATATACCACAGTAACAAAATGGAGAATAAAAATCATATAATCTCATAGGTGCAGAAAAAGTATTTGACAAATTTCAACATCATTTTATGTTTAAAAACTCTTGACAAATTAGGTATGGAAGGAATTTACCTAAACATAATATAGGCCATATATGACAAGCCCACACCTATCATTGCACTCAATGGTGAGAAGCTGAAAGCTTCTCTTGTAGGGTCAGGAAGAGGACAAGGGTTGCCTGCTCTTACACTTCTATTCAACATGGTACAGGAAGCCCTAGCCAGAGCAGTTAGGCAAGAAAAAGAAATAAAAGGCATCCAAAATGGAAAACAGTGTGGAGGTTCCTCAAAAACTAAAAAGAGAATTACCATGTGACTCAGCAATCCCATCTCTGAATATATATTCAAAGGAAATAAAATCACTGCCTTAAAGAAATGTCTGTATTCCCATATCCATAACAACATTGTTCACATTTGTCAAGATATGGGAACAGCATAAATGTCCATCAATAGATGAGTAGATAAAATACAGGGGTGGTCAAGAGTAGGTTTATAGTTGTGAGTATGCGAAGCACTGAGTTTATTCTTCTATTATTTATTAATTCTTGTATTATTTTTCATATGAACAACTGTAAATCTACTTTTGCCCACAACTGTATATTATTCGTAAACACAATGAAATAGTATCCAGTTTCATAAAAAAAGAAAAGAAAATCCTGTTGTTTGCAACAACATGGGTGAATCTGGAAGATACTATGCTAAGTGAAATAAACTAGACACAGAAAGACAAATACAGCATGATCTCACTTACATGTAGAATCATAGTGGGAATAAAAGCCAAACTCATAGTAGCAGAGAGAATATAATGGTAGTTACCAGAGTCCTGGGCATGGGGGCAGCGGGGAGATTAATAAAAAAAGGAAAAAGGAAAGTAGATTGATAGTAGATTGAAAGTAGATTGATAGTAGATTGATAGTAGATTGAAAGTAGGTTGCCAGTGGCTGAGGGAGAGAGGGGGCTCATGGGCAGTTATTGTTTAATGGGTACAGAATTTTAGTTTTGTATGATGAAAGGGAATCTGGAGCTGGATGGTGGTGATGTTATACAGCAGTATGAATGTACTTAATACCACTGAACTGGACACTTAAAATGGTTAAGATAGTAAATTATAGGGGAAAGAAAAGAAAAAAAAATCCACAAAACAATGGGTAAAGAGGTAGGCACACGTGTCTGTTGCCATGAGAATGAGAGGAAGGCAGTCTCTAGACGTGTACTACATAATATATAAAAAGTCTTTGAATTGTCTTAAAGAGAGCATACCCAGCCAATGGCACTCTATATTTGCCTCCCAAATGGAATTTGGGCCTCTCTACCTTTAGATTCTGTTCATGTGATCCCCCTCCCCCAATTTTTTGTTCTTTTTTCCTTCTATAGAGCTGCCAGAACTTTTAACCTTATTTCAAGCCCACCTCTATCTGCCAAGCTCATGGTGGCATCTATCTACCTGTTCCTTTGAATTCATACCTTTTCATCACACAATCCTTAAGTTATGTAATTTACTACCGATGACCCCTTACATTTTGCTGTTTTGCCCATTTAGCTTCTGAAGGCAAGGTGTCTGATTACCCTAATTAGACTGTAGATTCTTCCTCTATTACTTTGTAAAGACCAAAGCAAAAATGAGAGCACATAGTAGGTACTCAATTAATTTATGGTGGTTACTTCATCTTTCCAGGAGTATCTAATTAAAACTGGAATTTATCCACAAAGAATAACTTTAACCTATGGCATGCCTCCGAAGTGCTTTAGAAGGGCAAAGTGGGGGAGAATATTCCTTTTTTGCCCAGCTCAGACTTTGTTTTAGGCCATCTACTTTAATGACCTCATCCTCCTCAACACCTGTGCGACCTCATTGCACGGAAGACAGTTAATAAACAGTATTTTTTGTCCCATTCCAAGCTGCTGGTAGGTTTGTATTAAGGACTAGACAGTTGCTATGCTTGTCCACTGTGCTATTTTGGTCCTGCCTATTTCTGAAGTATTTGCAGTTGTCGAATTTTACTTTCTCTGGAGTCAAGTGACTGCTCTACATGGGCAGACAAGGAAATAAAAGAATTTAATGTAAGCACTGCAGTTTTTCCAAAGAAGTCCAGTTCTTTTGAGGAAGGGGAGAAAACGATGGAGGTTGCTGCTCCGTGTGAAAAGGTGTGAGATGCTAAAAAAAGTGAAGCTAGCAATGGCTGCCCTGTTTGTTCAGTGTTGGGTGAATGAAGGCGCTATGTGTACTTGAGGAAGATAGAATCTGAAATGGTCATATTCCAGCTTCATAACATGCTTGAGAGTGTGGCTGCATTTTTTGTCTTTTTTTTTTCTCCATCTTTGATGTCCAGCTGGTATTTTTGAGACAGAAGTATGATTATGGAATTGGATTTGAAGAGCAGCACTAAATCATTCTCACTTGGTACTTGACCTTCATCCTAAACAGAATAGATTTCATGGAAGAAATCAGGTTGGGGAAGATATAATTTAATTCTGCCATGGGTCAAGCAGAAAGGTTAAGTCCTTCAACTTCTTCTTTCTATGATACTGCTTGGGATGGTTCTGAAAAAGCAATTTTCTAATACTAGAATCATTTTGCCCCCATCCCATGTTTTTTTATTGAATTACTTTAATACACAAACACATTGAAAATAAGTTTTTCTTGCTAGTATTTATTCCTGTATCTTTTAGGAAGTGATCCATTTTACTATTTTTGTGTGAATTAAATTTAAAAATTAACTGATTCTATATTCACATGCCAGGTGGAAAACTACTTAGTATTTCAAAAACATGAGGCTGTAATTTCATTATTTGTGTAAAAACATTGTTGAAATTAGATGTATTTATTTTCTTCCTCCTCTGCACCCCAAGATGACAATGAGAGTTATTGAGAGATCTTTTCCATGTGATTCTTAGGGTTTTACATAACCTCGCGAAGGACTTTTTAACTAAGGAGACATCAGCTCCTCCCTTTTGTCAAAATCTCCCTTCAGGAAATTCTCCCTTCATTGAACTCAGATTTGCCCTGTCTGCAATATGGCGCCAATGGCTATTTTCCCCCCTTGGAGGAGAAATCTTGTCTTTGGTGTTAGGACTTAGTAGCTATTAACTGAAAATACTAATCTCCTAAATACTCTTGCTTTGGATGGTTTCTTTGCAGTCATAGTCTGGTCTACACATTCTTCTCATTTTTAAAATTAGAAATTTTAACCATTTCTCTAGATGTTATAGGCAACTCTTCCTAATTTACCTTCTTTTACCTCCTATCTGCTGACATGTTCAAAATAGAGTGCTCCAAACTGCTCCAAACTAAGGATGTTGGCTTGTCATGGTCTCCTCCTTCCCTCCAAGCAGTACCTTCCATGTGAATGTCAACATGGTGTTGACCTCTTATAGCTCCTGGTAACCCTGTTTCCTGACTCTGGCCTCCAACTTTGCACCAATCAGCAAGTTAGGATTTCAGCTGTCCTTTTCCACCCACCCAACTCTTTGTTCAAAATGGTTCTTAGTCAACATTTTCCCATTTTTCTTGTGTTTGCTTGGAATGTTCTAATAACGAATTCTTTCAAATGTGACCTGTTTTACTTGGTGGGTAATCTCATTTTGGGGGAGATGGTAAGCCTGGGGCTATGCCACCTTTCTATAAAATGGCAGATTATCTATTGGGCTATTTGCCTGTGGACAAAGTGAATATAATAGTTTGCACACACTTGGGAGTGCTTAACACCATACAGGACATATCTTGGTGATATTGCAGGTTCCAGACCACCACTATAAAGAAAGTGTCGCAATAAAACAAGTCATAATCTTTTTGCTCGTGGAGAGTCTTGCCTTCAATTTGTAAAAAAAAAAAAAAAAAAAAAGCAAAAAAAAAAAAAAAGCAACAGTATCTCTGAAGCACAATACAGCAAAGCACAATGAAATGAGGTATGTCTGTAATTGTGTTAATTTTATGGAAGACTTGGGGTCACAAAAAGTCAGCAAGACCTGAGTTGATTCTAATATATGGCTTTCTTATAACAAAATAATTATAAAGTAACTGTCTCTAGCATTCCTGTGGCATGCAACTACAGATAAAAGTTCTGAAAGGGACCAATCAATGCAGATATGAAAGACACAGTTCTCCTGTCTGGGATTGCACCATAGGTCCCCTGACCCAGGTAAAACTCAGAGGCTCATGCAAGGCCAGCAATCTCAACATACCACACAGTAACTCCGTTTTTGTGGGCAGGGACTTGATTCTCTCCCCTATGGCACCGGCCACAATGCTTTACACTTGGTAGGTATTCTTAATTTGTCAAATGAAATAATGATTTCAGAGAGAGTGACAGTAAGTGTACCACAATACAGGTATGTGCTTTACAGAGCACAGGGGGTAGCATGATTCACAGCCTGGTTGGGACTAAAAGGCATCTCCCTACTCGCCTTCCGGCCATCATTCCACTATATCATCGACCCACTTCTGGTCTCCTCCCCACCTGACAGTCCTGAGTTCTCTGCAAGGTTTCTCCAGAGAAGGTAGTCTGGTTTGCAAAACCTTAAACATCAGGCACTGACTTCAAGCTGGCTGCTGTCCCATGGTGGTAGGCTAGGCAGTATCTTTATTCCATCTTGAAGAAGCAAACCATTCAAAAAATTGTATAGGTATTGTCTCCTCCCCTCTTCTCCATTATCTTGACTTGTGTCACCTTAGGAAGCAGCTGGTGACATTATCAGGAGAGGTGTGGGAGGAACTTTTGTTATCATGAGAGGTGTATGGATTCAATTATATTTTTAATCTTGTGGCCCTTCGGGCTACTTGTGTCCTATCTTTCTCCCATTAGCTGCTAAAAGACCTAGATGGTGCAGTCACTCTTGACATCTAGTCATCAAGGAATAATCTTTCATCTGACTCACACATTACTGAGTCTAATAATAAAAGTGTAATATGCTAATTAGACCGGATGTCCTTCCAGACGACCTTCCGGATGAAGCCGGGGCTGCGAGGGCCCAGGCAAGCTGCTGAGGCAAGCTGCCGCAGCTGCGAGGGCTAAGCCCCTTGCACAAATTTCATGCATCAGGCCTCTAGTCTATTGTAAGCCAGGTACTAGTCTAGGTACTGTAGATAGAACAGTGAAAAAAAATGGGCAAAAATCTCTACCCTAACAAAGACTGTATTTTTGAAAGAAGAGACAAATACATAAGTGAAGATGATAGTGTGTCAGATGGTACGTGCCACGGAGAGAGGAAAGCAGGGAAGGGAATTGCTAGGAGAAAAGGGCTAATGGTTTTAAACAGCGAGGTCGGGGAAGGGTGCCTGGACAGGGACACTTGGACAAGGATCTGAAGTCGGTAAGGAAGCAGGCTGTGTGGAAGCTGGAGAAGATATTAGAACTCGTTTTTGACCTGCCCAGATCTAATACCCTGTGACACATTGGCCCAAAGGGGAACTTTCAGGAACTTTATTATATTGGGATGGCAGAGTGTATTGCAATAGGAAAGAGCCAGGGCAGATGCCATCGGGTAGTGGAGGGTGTTTGAGACAGGGCAGTGCTGGGCCTTGTGAAGGGGGCGTGTGCACCTCCATGGTCCCCAATCGGAGTTGATCACTTAACTCCTGGGCCTCTGTAGGTATTTGCTTTATAATACCCATTATTGTGAAGAACAATATAGGGGTGGCATCCAAGTAATGTTTCCAGGTTTCTGCTCCTTTATCTGGAATGCAGACTAGTTCTCCATCCTTTTGCTTTTCCCGTACTCGCAGGCTGATCTCTCACTGGGGCTGGTGTGGCTCAGTTGTGTAGGCATTGTCCCGTGCCAGTTCGATTCCTGCTCAGGGCACGTGTTCGGGCTGCACGCTCAGTCTGTGGTAGGGGGTTGTGCAGGAGGCAGCCTATCAGTGTTTTGCTCTCACATCGATGTTTCTCCTTCTCTTTTGCTCTCCCTCTCTCTAAAAAAGTCAATTAAAAAGTCTTAAAAAAAAAGAAAGAATGTTTGAGCTCTCCCAGAAGGAATGGAAGTTCAGGGTGAAATGGGACAGAGCTGTGGGTCCCCTGTGGACAGCCACATGTGGACAGAGACCGAGAAGTGTGTGGGAAATGGAGTTAAGAGTTAACCCTATCAAATGCCAGAGAGAGGACAGAAAAGCTACGCACCAAATGAGTTCATTGAATTTGGTGGAAATTCCGAGTGACAAGGCCAGGGACCTCCGAAATAAGCACAACAAAATGCGAGGAATGAAACCCCAAGAAAAATATGACCCTGAAAGATTGGGCGAAAGGGTGAGAACAGGGCGTGGTGCCTGGCGCGACATTTCCAATACCAGGGAGTCGGTGGTTTTTGTTCTGCATGGAGGTTCAGGGGTAACAGATCGCTCTCACATCAGCGAGCTCTCCTTTGATGTAGCCCAGATCTGTGGGAAATCCATTTCTGAGAGGAGTCGCCGTAGTGCTCTGTTGAAAATCAGCCTCCAGGAAACTCAGATGGGAATTTTGAGGAGAGAGGAAGGGCTTCTAGGGAGGGGTTTTGCAATCCTTTGAGCTGCATATAATCAGCGTGAACTTTCCATGTCCATGGACTGTACATTACGCGCACTTTAAATAGTAAAGACCTCAAAGGCACTAGTCTATTATGAGCATAAACAGCAATTTCAAGTGATATTTTCCCAGAGAAAAGAATCTGGAGGAACAAAGATGCCAGAACTGGGTCTTGGGCGCCCCCCCACCCCCCGCCCTGTTCATTTGTGAGAAAATGTGCTTTTGATTGATATCTACCAAAGACTGTTCAGCGTGGCATATTTTTGATGGTTAATGAATGTTCAGAATAGTAATTGAAAACATTTGGGGTGGTGCCTCCAGGCACTTTTCCCAATACCTCCTTTATTCTTTCCAATATCTGTGGAACACGAAGACTGAGAATGGAAATAATTGCTCTCTCTCCTGTGCTTGCTTTCTCAGGAGTCGGAGTGCTCACACTCCGTGTCCCAGCAAGACCTTCTATGCTCACGAATTCTTCGCTTTCCTTTTTAGTAGCAGGGCCAGGCCTTTGTCTGTGAAAAGGAAGAAGACTATGCCGTGCTTAGAAGAAGGGACCCACGATGTGTCCAGTGTACCTCCTTCTGCATCTTTTTTCTTGGGAGTTCTCCCACCACAGGGATGTGTTCATAGAGACGTGGGGTTGCTTTCGAGAAAAAAACCACTTGGTTTCCAATTCAGGTCGTTGTACTGAAATGAAAAGATGTTTCGCCACATTTGCATGTGCTTTTCTCTTTCCTGTTTATATTGGAGTTTTGCAGTCACACATTTTGCGCTGTTGGCTTTTGGTCACAAGACACCCCACCAGTGAGATGCTACTGAGGACTATCAGACCATAACAACTTAATAGCATCTTGGTAACGCGTCCAGTTTCTATCTACTCACATTTGTGTACAGTGTAATTTCGTACGTAACTTGGAAAAATAAACATAAGAAACAGCACCATTATACACCAGACCATGGATTTCAGGCCTCATTTACACAGAAGTGATGCTCTACTGTTAAATAAACATGAAAGAGCTTTCCATTATACTCTGTCGTGGTTGAAAATATTGGTCATGTAATAACCCAGTCAGTTAATATATTTGTTTTAAATTAGATCAAGACATTTAATAAAAAGAAATGTGGGACAGGAATGAAAGAGTCAGAATGCATCATGGCTTAGCACCAAGATATGTTACCTCTTTAAGATGCCACAATAGTATTTCAGATACTGCACAGTTTTTTATGGACATAGATACTAAACAACATGGCATTTTAAAGTATGTTAGAATCCTTAAAGACTTCAGGGTATGTATGTATGTATGTATGTATGTATGTATTTATTTTTACTGTGGTTTTTGTTTTACCATCGGGAATCCTGAAGAATTGTGAATATGAATAATAATAAGCTGCCATTTTTGGAGGTATACCATTTAAGGAGTATGCTGGTGGTTTTACATATATTATATATAATCCTCTCAGTAGTAATACTATTTCCATTTTATAGATTAGAAGACTGAGGCAGAGAATTTAGGTAACTTACCTAAGAGCATATAACTCACAGTGATAGAAAGGGACTTTAAATTTCAAGACAAATGCAAGTCCATCTGTCTTTAAATTTAAGAGACTTTCTTTTTAAATATATATATATTTTTATTGATTTCAGAGAGGAAGGGATAGGGTGAGAGAGAAAGAAACATCAATGATGAGAGAGAATCATTGATTGGCAGCCTCCTGCATGCCCCACACTGTTGATCGAGCTTGCAACCTGGGCATATTCCCTGACCAGGAATTGAACTGTGACCTCCTGATTCATAGGTCAACGCTCAACCACAGAACCATGCCAGCCAGGTGAATTTAAGACCCTTTTCACTCCACCAATTATATCAGAATCTCAAAGTATGAGGCCCAGGAGTTAATATTCTTTAGAAGATCACATTGGAGATTCTAACATAGAGCTATAGTTGGAAAAGGCTACACTCACACTATTTTGTCTTTCATGAGAGCAAGTAAAGAAACCAACTTTGATACTTGGTTTATTTGTGGGGATGAAGAGATCAGTGCAGAATTGGGAAAAGAAGGATTCGTCATTCTCCATTATCTTCAGGTTTGAAGTTCCTCCATTCCTTGCAAGGAGAAGAAGGAATATGTTATGTATGCAAATACATGTGTGGATGTGGGACACTTGCCATGTGTCCTTAAGCATGGAAAACGATTTAAAATAGTAGATATGTAGATGGAAAAAAATTGGAAGATGTTGAGTTAAGCTGTGTGCCCACTGATAACAGGGGCCAAAGATAAAGAATTGAAATGTTATGAATACAGAATAAAATGTTGAATAGGAGTGTGTGTGTATGTGTGTGTGTGTGTGTGTGAGAGAGAGAGAGAGAGAGAGAGAGAGAGAGAGAGAGAGAGAGATCGAGATCGAGATCTGTTTGGGTTCATTATTAGCCTAAAAAATTGCTTAAGAGCAGAAGTCACTGGATTTGACAGTTGAATGTTTAGTTGCTATCTCCTTAATCAGAGTGGTAGAAAGCCATTTGTGGGGAGGGGAATGTCAGTGGTAGGGATAACGAAGTACTTAACTGTTCTTGTTTCACATCCTCGACATTGGAAGTTTAGGTCAAATCTTATTGTCCCAGAACCTGGTCTGTGTTGAACATGTCACAGATTCTTAATAAAGGTGATTTACCAGAAGTCGTTTCTCTTCTTTGCTCAATGTGGTTTTCATAGTAGTGGAAAATTCCTTCCCACTTTTCTCTGCTGCCCAGTTGGTGAACCTGCAAAATAATTTCATTCATATCCTTGTTTAATGTTCATCTTGGCTCCCCACTCCATACCCTGCTTACAAATCAGCCCTCCCCCCAAATTTATGGCTTTGGGACACATGGTTCTTTGCAGATTTGTGGGAAATTAGCTATCCAACTGCAATGGGATACGACCTTGTCTCAAATGTCAGTAACCCACCAGCATAGTGTGCTTGGAGCTGTTTAACTTTGTTATAATGTTAATTTATTTGGATTTTCAAGGTAGGCTGGTGCTTCAAGTCACCAGGCAAGGCTAATAGAATTTAACATTATCATTATCCTCAACTGTTGTTTGCGAGGAGGTTCTAAAACTTCTAGTTGTTCTGGTTCATATTCTGTTTTACAATGGGAAAGGATTACTACTAACAGTTAACTTGACCTTTCAGAAAGTTTCCAAAAAATAGACATTACAGATTTTACTGGATGGACAGGATTTGTCCTCTGTCCTGGAGTTCTGCAAAGTCTAGATAAATACATGGTCATTAGCAGGGCTGAAGTGAGAGATGTAGTTAATCAAGAGAGGTGTTAGCCCCGGGCATTCCAAGCCAATTTAAGGTCCCTCCACTTTCTGAACTAGATCATTCTTTGATTCTGTTCCTTGCAGGGTGAATGGACATTTCAGGGAAGTGAGCGGTTTCACATGGCCCCTTATTCACCATCAAGAACAGTGCTCACAAAGTATTGGGGTAATTCTCCAAATTCTTCCAGCTTTCTCCCCTAACGTGGGTCTTCTCGATAATTCCACAGGCCCAGGGACCTGAAGTTAGTGTGCTCCTCAGTGACAGGGGACAGGAAAAGATGGGGAGTCTTATACCCAGGACTCTAGGTAGTTAATCTCTTTAGCAAGAGAAAAGGGACATCCTGGACCCTTTACAATGTCCTTGGTGTCCGAGGTATAGGCTCTTGGAAATAATTTTAACCCCTCCCTAATCCAGTTGTGACTTTGACCCGCGATGACTTTGGATGACTTTCTTTGGGATATGAAAGAGAAAGTTCTACTCTAATCTGTTTAAGGAGAAATAAAGATAAAGCAGATAGGATTCCCATACAAGGGAATTTCCAGCGGGGCATTTGCAAATATTATTTCTTCTTTCTCAAAGAAAGCACACAGATATCTTTTAAGAAAGGCACCTTGGCCTTTGGCCTTCCTTGCTTAGAATAATGGTTATAACATTATTCTCCTGTGTTCCCATAGGAAGGAAAACACAATACAAGTATAATAGTAATGGGATTTCAAGCCCCCTGGGCACCAGAGGAAAGTGTCATTTGTAGATGAGCTTACCCTTGGAAGAGAAAAAGCTAGCATGATGTGGTGAGGTATGGATCGATCAGGACAAGAAGAAGCAGACCAGACGTTGCAGCCAGGGTCTGAAAGACCCACTCGGATTGTCCCCAAGACACTGTTTTATACTTTGAGACTGTTTGCCCTCCCTTTCCAGTGTTTTACATTTTCTCATAGGCATAGAATCCCAAGAAAGCTCATCTGAAACATAACTTAAGGAAGATTCAAGATCCATGCAACACCTTTGAGGTCCCTGTGTCTGCTTTTCATTGGCTTTTCTGCTTGCTTTCCATTTGGCCTATTTGACTCCCTTTATATTCTGAGCACGTAGAGAAATGCATATTTTTGGAGTGGGCCTATTCTATCTATTTTTTCGGGAGGGCATGCCATTTGGAAAAGTTTTACTTAGTAATAGGGAAGGAAAAAAAGACGACTTTGTGTTTGAAGTAGTAGCCTTGTTTCAATGACATATTAAAGATGGATGTTCACCATCGTGCATCTTTCCGGGCTAAGAATTCAGCATATCTTGAAAAGATGAATGGATCGGAGAGGCTGGTTAATACATTATCTTTGTTTTGCTGCTGGCTAGCAAGGGAGAAATGTTACAACGGTCAATAGGTTGTCCTGCTCTTGTTTTTATGTTCATGTAAAGTATCCAATATGCTGAGCACTAAAAATTTCCTGTGGTACTTTACTTCCTGGAGGAAACTAAAAATAGAACGGAGAGAATGAATGAAACATGACCTAGCATTTTCTAACCCCTTCCCCTCATTTCTGAATAAACTAGAAATCTCTCTTCTGCTGCCCTAAGACATAAAGATTCCTCATGTATTGTTTCTTGTCCGTAGTTGGGGCTTTCTGGGGTGGGTTGAGGGGGGGGGGCGCTTGAAATAGTGTGCTTCCGTAGCTTTTTTCTCAGAGGCCATCTGGGGTATAAGTTTAGAGGCTTGTGGAGAGACCTCATTTGCATGAGGGAATTCTTTCCCGAGGACAGGACTTTGAATTATGATCTTTTACATCTGATCATCTTAAAAGGGCAGAGGCCTTCGAGCCAGTCTGTCTTCCGCTTTGAGGAGGTGAGGAGAAATGAGTTGTGGACAGGTTGCAACCAGTGATGATAAGATGATCATTTGACGATAGCGCTTTCAAAATAATATTCAGTTTTAGGAAAACATTTTAGAAGATATTTTAGATAAAAATGTTAGGAGCACATTTAAACATTTATTTCATCTCTATGCATAAGGCATGCTACAGATACAAATAAGGAAGGACTATATATCAGGATGTACTCTTTTGAACGTAGCACTAAAATCAACTCCAATTGGCTTAGACAACAAAGAGGGTAGATCACTTGTGTAAATGTCTGAGGCTGAAGGTCGGCCAGGCTTCTAGTGATATTTGATCCAGAGGCCATGGTGTCACTAGGACTCTTGAGTTGATTGTTGGTGAATCCCTTGACTGCCCTCCCTGGTGTTTTGGCATCATTCAGAGTCTGACTTCCCTCATGATGGCAAATGGCTCCAACCGTTCCTAGCTTCCTGTCCATACATTGCCTGTCCAGACAAGATGAATATTCCCTCATTCCTTCATTAGAAAGGGCCTGGGGGTCATTCTGATCAGTTCACATGGCTGGCTTAGACTAGATCACCTGCTAACCCCTGGAGGGGAGGAAAGTGTTGGAATTCCCAGAATCACACAGGGTCTCAAATTGTAATGGAACTGTCCAAAGGCCTAAATGGGTACTTCGGATGCATCCAGGTGTCAGTGGTGGTGTGCCGTGAGCTTCATAAGCCAAGGAAAAGGCTTCAAGTCCACTTCCTACCCATCGGTTTCTGTTTGGGCTTATTTCTGATGATTGTTGACACATTATCTATTCAGTTCTTCAAGATACCCAGAGGAGCCAAATCCTCCAACTTAACTCTAGAGTGCAGAATGGTATTTTCTAGCCAATTATTCTTTCTCATTCTCTCTCTCTCTCTCTTTCAACTTAACACTTGGTGCAGTTTAGTCCCATTTTTTTTCTTATTTAATAGTCACTGGCTAGAAAGAACAGCTGGCCTAGCCATTCTGTATTATAGCCCTAAATCTGTTTTCAGTGTTTTACTATCACTTTTATAGCTTTGCCTCTTCATGTCACAGTAGGGTATATGCCTCTGTTTTCTGTAGTCTCTAGCTTACTGGTTTGAAGCAAGTTTAACTGGCTTATCTGAGGTCATCGTCTGAGTTACAGGAGAGAGGTATTATTAATGATCTCAGCTCTCAAGTTGTAAAAGTTGGCAAACTGCAGGCCCTGGGCCAAATCCAGCCTTCAGCATTTTATAAATAAAGTTTTATTGAAACAAAACCACATTCATTCATTTATATATTAGCTATGGTTGCTTTCCCTACTATGATTGCAGAGGTGAGTCATTGTGGCAGATGCTATTTGGCCTGAAAAATCTAAAATACTTACTATCTGGCCCTTTATAGAGAAAATTGGATTGAATGAGCCACATTCTTCACCTTAAAAACTATGAGAGATTTTACAGCTAGATAGTACACTCTTCCAAAGCCTGTCTGGGTCTTTAAAAGTGATCACAGATTGTTGGAGGTAGAAACAATCTGAAGCGATTCATGTAGTCCTAATCTTTCATCCCATAGTTGAGAGACATGACACATGACTTACCCAAGGCTCCACAGATATTAGAGGTAGACCAGTATCCCCCTTACTTCCTATGCCCAGGCTTCTGTACTGGAAGGGAACCTAAACATACCACTACCAAGAGGGGGATGAGATCTAAAATATTTTGAGGAGAGTGAGTACTGGGAGAAGCAATAAAGCTCTACCATGTACCACTTTGGGAAAGTTATTTAACCTATCTGAACTCAATTTCTTCACCTATAGAATGAAAGTAATAGTACATGCCCCCCAGAGTTATGCTATGAGTGAGACATCCAGTATAAATAAAGCATGTAGGAATAGCTCAATAAATCTTTGTTGCAGTCATCATCATCATCGTTGTCAGGCTACTTTGCTTCTCTCTTGCTTGTCTTAGAGGAAAAGAGGTCACCCTACTCTCCATGGCTATCTGGTTCAATTGGAAACTGTGTCATTTTCTCTCATGGTCCCTCATAGGTCTTATTCTGTCAATTACCCCATCTTTACCATATCTTCTATTGCTTCCTTTCCACTGTTAGTCAAATTATTAGCAGAATTCTCAAATCTTAAATGTTATAATAAAGATGTCTTATCACCTATTTTATCTTGATAGTAGTGCCTTCCCTTTATTGCCCCAGCTGTTCATGTCTCACCATCTTTACTCCTTTAAGTTTCATTCTAAATTCAACTCTTTGAAAACGGACCTAGCTGGTCACAGGTGAATCTGTGGGACTATATATATATAGACTTTGCCCTAATCTTATGCAGCATTAAAACTGTGCCACCTTCCTTCCTGGAAGACACAATTCTTTTGTTTTTGAACAATTATCCTATTTTGCTTCTCTTCCCACCTCCTGAGAAGTCTCTTTCTCATATTATCCCTTCAGTGTTTGTCTTGTCTATAATATATTTCCCAGGCTCTGTACTTAGGAGTTCTCCTTGGCAATCCTATACTTTGCCATAGATTCAGTGACTGCCTGTCAAGCTGATAAATGTCTCTATCTGAATGTAGCAGTAGAATTTATAGCCCCTACACTACTCCTCCATGTAATTCTTCCTCTTCTTTTTTATTCTTATAATGTCCTAATCCCTAACACATATTGACCACCAAGGTCTGTGCCGAGAGCTTTAAAAGCAGAAAATCATTTTAGAAGCTTTATTCAGATTTCCTTAGTTTTTACCTTTTACTGTTTCAGGATTTCATCCCAGATACCTTATTGCATTTATCAGTCATGTCTCCTTAGTCTTCCTTTGGCTGTGACGGTTTCTCAGACTTTCCTCATGTTTGACAACCTTGGTCGTTCTGAGGAGTACCAGCCAGAAGTTTTGTAGAGTGTCTCTCAGTTGGGATTTGTATGATGCTTTCTTTACGATTAGACTGGGATTCTGTGTTCTGGGGAGAAAGAATGCAGAGGTCAAGTACCATTTTCATCACATTATATCAAGGGCTCCTATTTTCAGCATATCTTATTGTTGTTGATGTTTAACTTAGGTCACTTGACTGAAGTAATTCATGTTTGAGGTAAGGTTTCGCCACTCTTTCCCCTTTTGCATACTGTGCTCTCTGAAAGGAAGTCCCGTATGCAGCCCGCACTTACCAATGGGGAGTTATACTCTCTCCTGGAGGGTGGAGTATCTACAGAAATTATTTGGAATTCTATTACACAGGAGATTTAGACATTATCCCCCATTTATTTATTACTCAATCATTTCATTTTATCAGTATGGACTTGTGGTTTCTTATTTTATGCTTTGGTTATAACCTAGCTCTACTTTATTTTATTGCTCAAATCATTCCTGTTTTGGCCATTGAGAGTTCTTTCAGTGGCTCCTGTTTGCCTTTGACATACCCTTAGTGTCTGTGTGTGTGTGTGTGTGTGTGTGTGTGTGTGTGTGTGTGTAATGTTTTTGGAGTACCTTCTCACTTTTCTAGCACTACAAAATGCTCCAAGCTCATCTTATATATTTCCTACCCTAACCCTAGAACCAGCCATTTCTCAAGGAGCCCTGGTTCCTTTTGTTGGAGAACTAGAGGCCCAGTGCATGAAATTCATGTACGGGTAGGGTCCCTAGGCCTGGCCTGCGATCAGGGCCGATTGGGGCCTTCTGGCTGCCAGCCGCGGCCTTCCTTCCCTGGCTGCTGGCTGCTGGTCGGGGCCTTCCTTTGTTCCGCGCCGCCTGCCGGTGGTCAGCGCATGTCATAACGAGTGATCGAACTCCCAGTTTCCCGGTCGGACTCCTGAGGGAAAACTTTGCATATTAGCCTTTTATATATAGATGGTGTTAGAAACCTATATCTGGATGCTGCGTGGGCTCTTTGTTCCTGGGTATTATTTCTTTTAGACCTTCTAAACTGACAGAGCATGGACACATATGTGTGTATAATAACCTGTGTTTATATAACTATCTACAACTTTTTCTATGTGTAACCATTTCTATGTATGTTAAGCTAAACATGAATTCATGCTGATGTCTCCAGCGCTAATCCATTACCACCTGGATCATTTTGGCCTTCTCCCCTTGCTTTCTGGTAACTTCTGGTTCCACAGGGAGAAACCTGGCTCCCACCATCTGCCATTCATTTTCTTAAATTGTTCAATGCCAGTATACATTTACAGTGCCATCAAAATTGCTGATCTGTACCCCTGCGGGAAAAATATTTATCAACTGGAGTACAGTGTTTATGTACAGTTTCTATTGCCTTTAGTCTTATGGACCCCAGTCATTCCCACAGTTATTTAGCTTAGCACTGTTTTCCTCCACCTACAATGAGACTGTTTCATACATTTGTAATACAGTTAGATTGTGTTGTTACTTTTAGCATCCCATCCCGGGATTTCACAACCTTCTAAATGATTTGTTAAAAATTTCTATACATTAAGGTCCCATTTTGTGCTGCAAAGTTATATGGGTTTTGACAAATGCATAGTGACATGTATCCAGTATTACATTATGGTACAGAATAGATTTATGACTGTAAAAACTCCCCTGTGCTTTACCTACTCAACCCCTGGCAACCATGATCTTTTTACTGTTGCTGTACTTTTGACTTTCCAAGAATGTCAGATAATTTGAATCATACAGTATGTAGACTTTTGAGACTGCCTCCCGCGCCCCCCCCCCACCCCAGTTAGCAATAGGCATTTAAGATTCATCTATGTCTTTTCATGTTTTGATAGCTTATTTTTTTTTATTGCTGAGTAATATATCACTGTGTGGATGTACCACGGTTTGTTTATTCCTTCGCCTGTTGAAGGACAGCTTGGTTGCTTCCAGTTTTTATCAATTCTGAATAAAGCTGCTGTGAACATTTCTGTGCAGGTTTTTGTATGGACATAATTTTTCAAATCAATTAGGCAAGTACCTAAGAGCACAACTGTTGAATCCTATGGTAAGGCTCTGTTTCGTTTTGTAAGAAGCTGACAACCTGTCCTCCTCAGTGGCTGTATCATTTTGCATTCCCACCAGCCACGGGGGAGTTCCTGTTACTCTGCATCATCGCCAGCTATTGGTGTTGCCACTTTTATGGGTTTTAGTTATTCTGAGTGGTATGTGGCAGTATCTCATTGCTGTTTTAATTTGCAGTTTCCTAAGGACATACCATGTGACCATACTTTCATATGCTCACTTGCCATCAGTATAACTTCTTTGGCCAGGTGTCTGTTCAGATCCTTTGGCCACTTTTTAAATTGGGTTGTTTATTTATTTTCTTGTTGAATTTTCAGAGTTCTTTGTATGTTTTGGTTATGAGAACTTTTCTGGTATGCATTTTACAAATATAATCTCCCAGCTTATGGCTTTTCTTTTCATTCTCTGAGAGTGTCCTTTACAGATAAATTCTTAATTTTAATACAGTTCATCTTACCAATTTTTTCTTTCATGGGGTATGCTTTTATTTTTTCTCCAAGAAATTTCAGTTTTGCATTTGACATTTAGGGCTAGGATCCATTTTGACTTAATTTTCTGAAAGGTGTAAGGTTTGTGTCTAGTGTGATTTTTTTTTCTTCTTTTTTTTTTTATTGCGCATGTGGATGCCCCATTGTTCGAGTACCATTTGTTGAAAAGACTGCCTTTCTCCACTGAATTGCTTTCACTTCTTTATGAAAGATCATTTGAGCATATTTGTGTAAGTCTATTTCTGGTCATTCTATTCTGGTCCACTGACCTACGTGTCTGTACTTTTGCTAATAGCACTGTCTTGATTACAGCAGCTTTATAGCAAATCTTGAAATTAAGTAGTATGAGAGATTTACAGGCAGGATATCACTTTCAAAAATATTAAAAAATCTTTAGTAACATATAGCATGCATACAGAAAAATGCTCACATCATAATTTACAGCCTTATACATCTTATAAAGTAAACTAGAGGCCCGGTGCACGAAATTCGTGCATGGGGTGGTGGTGGTGGGGGGGGCTGTCCCTCAGCCCAGCCTGCACCCTCTCCAATCTGGGACCCCTTGAGGGATGTCCAACTGTTTGTTTAGGCCCGGACACGGGATCGGACCTAAACGGGCAGTCAGACATCCCTCTCACAATCCAGGACTGCTGGCTCTCAACTGCTTGCCTGCCTGCCTTCAAGATCAGATGCACGTTGGTCTTCAGACATTTTCTGTCGATAACGCCGGCTTCTTTCGGCTGCAGAGCTACTTTGTATCAATAGTAGATGTTTAGACATAGTCCCACCTCCCTGCTGTCAGGAGAATGAGAGTCCTGGCTATCAGGTGGCAGAGAGCTGTCTGACCAACCACTGATTCTCTAGGGGTGGGACTTCCTCCACTCTGCTGTCAGATGGCTGTCAGGCCACTGAGAGCTGTCTGACAAATGGCTGATTCTGGGTGATTCTGTGAGGGTGGGACTTCCTCCTCCCTGCTGTCAGAGTCTGGGCCAGCACAAACTGGGACACAGCATCAAGTCCCCCTGCGCCAAAAGACCCAGAGTCAACTCCCTGCCCACTTGCGTGTGCCCCCTGGATGCAGAATCCACCCTCATGGAGGGGCTGACAATCCCAGACCCTTCCAGAGGCTGGGGAGCAGTTAGGCTGGATCCACCGCTGGAGTGGGTGGATCCCACCTCTCTTCTTGGTCCCCGTGACCCCTGGCGGGGCCCACAGGCCCAAACACTCCAGCCTCACTGCTCAGCCCCAGACACTCCAGAGGCGGCAGAGCAGCGAGGCTTGATCCACTACCAGAGTGGGCAAATCCCACCTCTCTGCTTGGTCTCTAGGACCCCTGGCTGGGCCGACAGGCCCAAACATTCCAGCGGCGGGGCTGAGGGGACTGGGCGCCGCCATCTTGTGGCTATGTGGGCCGCCATTTTGTCACGGAGTGATGGTTAATTTGCATATTACTCTTTTATTAGATAGGATTAGATAGCATACATTCAGGTAAGCAGCACCCAAATTAAGAAAGAACATCACTAGTATTTATAGAGCTCCCTCATTGTTCCCTCTATTTACTAACCTTCTACAGTGTTATCCCGACTTTTTAACAGCATTGATTAAATTAGCCTGTTTCTGTATATTATTTAAATGGAGTCATACAATATGTACTATTTGGTGTCTAGTTTCTTTCTTCAACATTATGTTTGTGAGATTTGTCTGTCTTTTTTGTGTATAGTTGTTGGTAGCTTGAGTTTATAACTAGATAGTTTTCTATTGTGTGAACATACCACATTCTATGTATTCATTTTTCTGGGGCTGGAAATTTGTATTCTTTTTTAGTTTTTTATTATTGCAAATAGGAACAATATGAAATTCACATACATATCACTCAGAGCCCATATGTATACATTTCTGGTATACATAAACCTAAGAGTGAAATTCTGCATTATAGGGTTTATATACATTTAACACTAATAGATAATGACAATCAATTTTTCAGAATGATTCAGTTTTGAAATATATCAGTTTATATTCCACTACTAGTATAGGATACTTTTTATTTATGCAGCATATATTCTAATTCTCAAAACAGTATCTATGACATATTTTATTTCCATTTTAAATTAGAATAAATCTGAGTCTTAAACAAGATAAATGATTTGACCAAGGTCATATACACTGAGTGGCCAGATTATTATGACCGGCCAGATTATTATGACCACCCCATCATTACTTCATTGACACTTTCAAAAATACTGAATATTGAAAACTTCCTAAGCAAATACTCTCAAGGTTTTATTATTATTATTTGCATAACTAATTCACTTCATTGTACTGATGGGGTGGTCATAATAATCTGGCTGGTCATAATAATCTGGCCACTCAATGTATTTTATTGCTTTACCCCCCAAGGCAGTCTGACCTCAGACCTCATGTAGTTTAACCACGATCCTTTCCTCCTCTTCTAGGTTAAGGATGCCATCATATCCAGATGGTCTTCTACTTTGAAACTTCCAAAGTTTGTTTAGATAAAACTTAATGTCAGCCCAGTATATGTCAACATCTACTACAGCCAACAGATGGCGCTAACAGTAGATGTCACTATGGGCTTTTGACAAGTGAAGTCAGGTAACTAGTCTTTCTTTATGTTGGCCTGAGCTGGTCTGAGAGCTAGAAATCCTGAGGGTCATTCCTCTCTCTCTCCCACTTTTAGCTGGTTGAACCCCAAATCCCATCTATCATACTCAAAAATAATTCCTGACTAGTCATCATCTCCCACTCTCTCCTTCCTCTATGTTTCCATTTCTCTTTCGCCCTCTCTTATAGCATTCACCCCAAGTGGCGATTTGATACCTGCCTTGCCCTGCTATGCTCTGAACGCCTCAGGGCAGAGGCTGAGTCATCTTTAGTCTGTGTCCTGGGGTCTCACAAAGTGCCTGGCACGGAGAAGGTGCTCATGTTCCAGAGTGAATGTTCTTCAGGCATAAGCCAAGCAGTTCAAAGTGACCATTTTTTTTCCTGTGGTCACATAAGCTCAAAGGGCATTTGACTTGTCCTGTCTGTCCTGAATGGCCTGGTATCATGCTCTGACCTGTGGGAGATCGGAGATTGTTATCACACAGATCCCCGACTCAGTGGTATGGGTCTTGTGCATGCTCTCTCTCTTCTGAAAGAGAGGAGATGGCCCAAGCTCCAAGGTCAATTCGTTTTCTAGGGTGGTTGCCATCATCGTTCTGGTGGCAGACAGTTGGCATGACCACTCTGTCCATTGCCCCTGGTTTGAATTGGGTTGTTGGTAATGAAAGACTGGAATGGAATTGGTCAGTTTGAGATTAAGCAGCAGACCACCAAGGACAAATCTACCTGTCTCTTTATGAGGATGGATTCCTGGTCATTGAACCATTTGTTTGTGGGCTAGGGGTTTGATTTTAATCATATAGTTTCATACACTTGGAAGAGGACAGATCAAAACAGTAAGCACCATCATATGTTAAAAATATTTTCTTCACCTGACCTCTTCCTTGTCTCTTTCCATGCTTGCCCCTTCTCCAGGTTAGTGTTGATATTCTCCGTCACTCCAGCAGTCACTAAGTTGGGTGAGGAGCCAGACCACGTGGGTGCAGCTCTTGGCTCTGTCAATTCCTCTGTCTGATCTTGGATAAATTATGTAACTTCTCTGAGCCTCAGATTTCTCATCTGTAATGTAGGTTTGAAAATAAATGATACCTTTGTCCTATAGTTGTAGTGGGGATTCAATGAGTTAACATATATAAAATCCTTAGGACAGGCCAGCCCATATTAAGTACACTGGGTAAATATGGACTCTTTTTTATTTCATATCCCATCAGACATGGCTGCCTTGTGATGCTATCTTGAGCATCAGAAGCATTTCATTTATTGTTATGTTTCATGTTGTGGTAGCTTTTATTACTAGGGTGAAAAATGGCCAAATGTAAATGAACTTATATCTGAAATATTTCCTCACCAGTCTTACTGAATGTTTTCTGTGCTCTTTCTGTAATAGACTCCTATGTTCTCTACACATGTCGTAATAATTCCTTATGTGTATATTGGATCTTAAAGTTTGCAAGCTACTTTCGCTTACAAAATCTCTTTTGAATCAGATATCTTTGCAAGATGGACAGGGCCTGTTTTATATTCATTCCCATATAACTAAGAGATGAAACAGCTATGTCTTACTGTGATTAAGGGGATTTGACAAGATCTCCAGCTAATAAATGACGGAGCTGGAACAGAGGTTCACACTCACTGTCAAGTTCCACAAGTTTGTGGACATTTCAGCAAGCTGCCATCAAATGCACATGTGTCCATTAACAAAACCCATGTTCATATAGTAGCTTCTACCTAACCACAGAAATTAAGTATTCAAAACCCTCATGGTAGGAGAAGTCACATCTCAGGATCTCCTATTTGAAATAAGGGTCCTAAATGAGTCTATGAAAACTTTAAAATTTTTATATTCACTAAAATAACTCAAAACAGCACGAGAAATAAGGACAATATTAGTGAGAGTTTATACATTTTTAGCGGGTAGTTCCAGGGCCTCCCTTCCCAGCAGGTGCAGCAAGTAGCTTGTATGTTTTTTGTTTATTTGTTTACTTTGGCAGATATGGTACACACCATAAGGTGGTGTTTTTTTATTTTTCCAGGTCTGTTTCACCATCCAGATGTGCAATGCCTCTTTGGTTTCATGGCTCAGAATTATTGATTTCTTCCTGGGGCCCACATCTGTTGGGCCCTCTTAGATGCCCCTGAGCTTTCTCCCTGGGCTCTGACAGCCAGCTCGCCATAGCAGCTCCACTGGACTCCCCTCCCCTCCTGTACCTCATCCAAGGTTTCCTGTAAAACCCCTTTCACTTGCGATTTCCTTTACTTCCTGTTTGCATTCTCAAATCCCAGGACATCTTTATTCTTTTACCTGTGAAAGACCAACTTTGCATATTCTAGAACTAAAACCTTCACTGTTTCTGAGCAAAAGTATGAGTGCCATGACTTTGCATAAGATGTCATCCAACCCAGCTACACAAATGTGCATCCGGTTTCTACATATGCAAGCATAGGTCCTCAGGAAAATTCCCTGTGAGGGCCTGCAGCTTCATGATTCATCCAGATTCATTCTGATTCAGCTTCCTCCTCCTGGGAAGCCCGTGGAATGAATGAAGTATAGCTATTGTTTATTGTCCTTAGAGAACCATAAAGTTTTCTGTGTTTTTGCAACCTCTCTCCCCCCACATCTCTATGGAAAAGTCTCTTGACAGAGTTGACAGAGTTGTGTTTTTATTTTTGAAAATGCTTATTAGCTCTTTAGATAGATCTTTGTAAGAATGTTAGAGAGCCCTGGCTGATGTTGCTCAGTGGTTAGAGCGTTAGCTTGCCCACCAAAGGGTTGCCGGTTTGATTCCAGTAAAGGGCACATAACTGGGTTGTAGGTTCTCCCCACCTTGGTCAGGGCACACGTGAGAGACAGCAAATCAATGTGCATCTCTCACATCAATATTTCTCTCTCTCTCTCTCTCTCTCTCTCTCTCTCTCTCTCTCATCCGATCTCTCTCCTTTCCATTCTTTCTAAAAATCAATGGAAAAAATATCCTCTGGTGAGAATTAACAAAAACAAACAAACAAAAAGACCATTAGAGAGAAATCTGTCCCACAATTGTCAATGGGTTGAAGCAAAGTTGTCACTGATAAGCGCATCAGTTCTGACAAGGGAACATGGAGACAGAATCAGAACCTCTTTCTCCCTCTTCTGAAATAGAGCTATGGGTGCTATGGTATGCAGCCCAGATGCCCCCTTCAGGCCCTTTCTTCTTCAGGGTCATTGAGTGTGGGCAAGCTGGCAGCTTCCAGATCTCATTCTCTCCTAATTGCTCATGGCCTTGGGGGATCACTTTGCCCAAGGTTGTGATCCCTCTCAGGAGGGCAGGAGCAGACAGCATCCAATCACATGTCCTCTAGAGCACAAGTGCCTGCCCCCTTGCCTCAATTCAGAACAAACTCTGAGAGGCCATCCAAGCACCAGAACTCCCTATGGCAGTGATGGGCAACCTTTTGAGCTTGGTGTGTCAAACTTCACCAAAAAACTGAGCATAACTCAGGTAGTGTGTCACTTTGAGGAAAAAACATTATTTCGCAAATGTTTCATCCTCAGGAGCAGCAAATGTTTCATCCTCGGCACGCGGCCGCCTCAACGGCCGCGTGTCATCAGAAATGGCTACGCATGTCAGTGCTGACACGCGTGTCATAGGTTCGCCATCACTGCCCTATGGGATCAAGAGACTTCTGTTGGGGGTGCATCACAAGCCGGTTCCTCCCTCTGCCTAATCTCGCTTCCTTCCCTTTCCTCCCGGGTTGATCCCTCTTGCACACAAATCTGATTCTCAGAGCTTGTTTCCCAAGGAACTCAACCTCAGACAAATCATCTGGTTGTCAGTGCAGTGGGTTGGCTGAAAATTGAAGACAAAAACCCTCAGCATCCAGCCCCTATTGCTAAGCAAACCACACTGGTCCAGAGCTGTTCTGACTCTTTTTTTAAAAAAAATTTAAATTCTTTATTGTTTAAAGTATGACATATGTCTCCTTTTTTCCCCATTGACCTCTCCCCGGCCACTCCCACCCCTGCAGCACATGCCCTCACCCCCCTACTGTCTGTGTCCATTGGTTATGCTTATATGCATGCATACAAGTCCTTTGGTTGATCTCTTAATCCCCCCCTCCCCTCCACTGCCTTTCCTCTGAGAACAGATTGACAGTCTGTTTAATGTGTTCTGATTCTTTTTTTTATTATTTTATTGATTTTTTTACAGAGAGGAAGGAAGAGGGATAGAGAGTTAGAAACATCGATGAGAGAGAAATATCAATCAGCTGCCTCCTGAACACCCCCTACTGGGGATGTGCCCGAAACCAAGGTACATGCCCTTGACCGGAATCAAACCTGGGACCCTTGAGTCTGTAGGCCAACACTCCATCCACTGAGCCAAACTGGTTAGGGCTGTTCTGATTCTTAAAATCCCACATCATGAGCTAAAGCCTGTGCTCGTGACATATAGATGGTGCTTGGTGTGGAACTTCATATAGAATCCTGGGAGTGGAACTCCATAAGGAATCCTGGGAGTGGAACTCCATATGGAATCCTGGAAGTGGAACTCCATATGGAATCCTGGGAGAGGAAACTCCATAAGGAATCCTAGGAGTGGAAACTCCATATGGAATCCTGGGAGTATGCAGCCTTTTGACTGATATCCCTTAGTGAATATTTCTTCTTGTTATGTTCAAAGAAAGTAAAGAATGGTTTGGCTTACAAAGAACCTAAATTTGTACCCTTTAAATGTTGTCCTCAGTGTTGACACAGTGGAGAACAAAAAGGATACAGCCCGGACCTCATGGTGGGAGGAGAGGCAAGTTAAAGTGTAAATACTAGAATCCAGGATTGGATTGGCAAGTGAACCATGGAAAAAGGTAGTGTGGGATCTTGTGGAGAGGGTGGGTTTTATGGAGAGGCTTATGAAGAGCCTGGTGGGTTTGAGTAAGTGAGACATGTCCATGGTCCTGGCTGTAGCACGGGATTCGGGGGTAGGAGGGTGGGAGGGATGCGGTGAGGGTAGGGGTAGTAGGTCAGATCCTGCAGGGCTCTGTAAAGCAGGTTGGAGAATTTGAGCTGTGTCTTCAGACCATGGAGAGGCTTCGGTGAATTTTAGGAAGAGAGTCCATTTGACCGTATTTGCTTACTTTGTGAGTTTAATATGTGTGGATTGAATTATGATCATTTATAATATAGGCTAGTGTTCCCGTTGCAGGAAAAATCCTGCAATAGGGTTTCCTGCTGCACTCTACCCCGCCCCGCCTGCTCTCCTCCCTTGTCCCCTGGCCTGCCTTCTCCGCCAGCCCGCCCCGCTCTCCTCCCTTCTCCCCCGGCCCCGCCTCCGCTCCTCCCTTGTCCCCCGGCCCGCCTTCTCCGCCAGCCCACCCCACTCTCCTTCCTTCACCCCCGGCCCCGCCTCCGCTCCTCCCTTCTCCTGCCCCCGGCTTGCTTGCTTCTCCGCAGCTTTGCTCCCTTCTGCAGCTCTTGGCTTCTTTCTACGCTGTCTTGATATGCAAATTAGCCGCCATATTTGTTGGGAGTAATTTGCATACTCGTCCTGATTGGTTGGTGGGCGTGGTTTGGCTGGTGGGCGTGGCTTGGGCGTAGCGAAGGTGCGGTCAATTTGCATATTTGTCTATTATTAGGTAGGATTAGTATAGTCCTGTTGACTGGGAAAAAAACACTGAGTAATCAGAATGAGGGATTAGTCTCTTCGGTGTGTTTTGGTTATAAGAGGCCTGGCTTTAAGGACATGCGTGGATTTCAAGAATTCCAAGGACAGGAAATGGAGACTGACAGCTGAAGGTGGAAGTGTGTAAGCCAGGAACAGGATCCTCTGAGTGTGTGTGTGTGTGTGTGTGTGCGCGCGCGCGCGCAAGTGTGTGTGCGAACACACACGGGCGCTGCTCTCTCTCTCTGAAAGTCTTTACTTCTCTTTTCAATGTATCTTTGTCTCTCTGTTCTTTTTAGCTATGTATCTCTGTTTCTTTCATCTCTTTCTCACTGGATCTCTCTTGATTTCTCTGGGCAAAGCAGGCACCGGGAAACATGTCTATTAAAAAGATTGCCGTGAAGACAAGTTCCCAAACTCCCTCTTAGCCACAGCACATCCCAGCTGAGGTACCGGAAATGCCTGTGATGACACAGTTGAGTGGTTGTGAACGCAATCTTTACGGGAAAAGTGTTTTCTGTTGTAGACTGTCCCAGGATCGAATGGGAAGCATACATGTTTTTCTTTCTGTTATTTTGTTCTGTCTAAGCTTCCTTAATTAAAAAGTAATTATATTTGCCCCTGAGTAAATATTTGATCTACACTCAGCCAATGTGCTGACATCAATACTGCACAGGAAGTTTCCCCAAACTCAATCTGCTGTGGATGCCCAGACCAAACCCCCCAATGAGTCACAATTTCTCTGCAGGAAAAATCATTCAGATTGCTAAATTGTGGGGGAGGAACTGAAGGCGAATATTGATCTGTGAAGAATAAATGAGAGAAAATGACCAGAACAAATAAACTTTTGTGAACCAAATCATAGAAATCATTTGTCCCTATCAAAACTCCCACTCTGGCCAGCTGTTCTTTATTGTGAGAAAACAAAGATTATTGATTGATACACTTTTTAAGGTTTGGGCTTTTAAAAAAATATTTTTATTGATTTTAAGAGAGAGAGGAAGGGAATGGAGAGAGAGAAACATCAATGCTAGAGTGAAGCATTAAGTGGCTGCCTCCTGCACACCCCCTACTGGGGATTGAGCCTCAACCTGGGTATTTGTCCTAACTGGGAATTGAACCAGCAACCTTTTGGTGTATAGAGTGACACCACCCGGGGCTGGGTTTTCTTTTAAAAAAATTTTAGTCCTCACCTGAGGACAGAGAGAAAGAGAGAGAGAGAGAGAGAGAGAGAGAGAGAGAGAGAGAGAGAGAGAGATCTCAATTGATTGTCTCCATATGTGCCCCAAACAGGAATCGAACCCACAACCCAGGTATGTGCCCTGACTAGGAATCAAACCAGCAACCTTTCTGTGCAAGATGGAGGATGTTCAACCAACTGAGTGACTGAGGCCTGGCTGGGTTTGTTTTTATATGAGGGTATTATAGGAGCTGCTGCTGCTCTTTTGATCTTTGTTATGTATATTTTTCCTCATCTCCATTCTGTGTGAGGTAAGATGTTGCTTCACTCTGGCAATTTGGATTGCCTAATTGCTGTTGCCAAGAAGCAGGTCTCTCTTGGTTACTCAGTGACTCCCCTGCACTCAGAAGTGTCTCTAGTCCCTCTAATGGTTACCTTCATGGCACGCAAGCAAGCGCGTCTGATGCTGAGAGTAGAACAGTAGTTAAAAACACAGAGTGAAACCTTAGCCAGAATGTTCAGGGCCTGGAGTTACTTGAACAGACTGCCTCTTGATTAAACCGGAATAATATGCAGTGTGCTATTTAATACTCATTAAATGAAGTTTACTTACACATTTTTAATAAAATGAACACCTTCCGGCCTAATGAGCCATTGGAAGGAGGGTGAGGGAGAGAAAACGAGTTGGGGGAGGTTGGCAGGCTGTAGTGTCAGGTCTACTGTGACTAGTGTGACGTGACCAAGTCCCTGACTTCCTTGGATGCCCTCTGTGGTCCCAGTGTCCTCACCACAAATCTAATGTTCTAGCTAGATGGATGCATTTGGAGACCTGATCTGAGAATGTTGTTCTCTCTCTTAAGTCTTTCAGATGATCTTCCTAAACTAGAGATAATAGGAAAAACTATGTCCATGAAATTGGTGGTTCTTATTTCTTGAGTAGGGTTAATTGATTTTTTTTTTTTGGTCATTTGAGCTGCAGAGGAGTGCTACTTAATGTGTTCTTCCTTTTCTTTTTTCCACCTAAATGGGATGTCTGTGTGAGTGGGTGTGGGTGTGTTTTGGGGGAAGGATGGGTTTGAAGGAGCTAAGAATGATCAGTTATAACAGCAGAATATAGTGGTCAGGTAAGGACCAACATAGCCATTTTCCCCTCTCTTTGCACACTGCATTTTACACCAGCTTTTACGAAACAACTACTGCATTCCAGAATTCCTCTACCTCCCCATTCGTACTTTCTAGGCCTGCCTGGAATGAGTTATTTACAAACTTTTTGAGGTTCTTATAGGCTTCTGATACTCAGAGTTTCACTCTGTAGCCAGCAGGTCCTCACTCGAGACTGGCTGAATGGAATTGAATACTTCAAATGTTAGCTCTTAGATGCAGCCACTCTTTAAGGGCCTATGTGTCAATGTCCTTAGGGTGAGAAAGCCTTAAGTCAGCAAACGAAATGGCTGCAGGACAGCAGCTATACTGTGTTTTGTACTGAACGACCTGCTGACTTACTCAGTTCTTCTTCTGGTGGTTCCAAGCGGCACTGCATTTGCCACTTTTGCCAAATTTGTAAGGAACACCTGTTAGTACCTTTTTTCAGGTTTATTGAAAGATAATTGGCTTACATCACTGTATAAGTGTAAGGCACACAGCATGATAGTTTGATTTACATATATTGTAAATGATTACCATAGTAGGTCCAGCCAATGTCCATCTTCTCCTATAGAGACTCCTAAAAAGAAAGAAGAAAACAATAAAGACAAGGAATTTTTCTCTTTGTGATGACAACTCTTAGGATTTATTATTCTCTTAACAACTGTCTGTTATATCATTCACTAGTGTTATACCTCTAGTCATCATGCTGTATGCGACATTGCTAGTACTTACTGGTCTTGGAACTGGACATTTGTACCTTTTGACCACCTTCCTCCAATTCCCCCTTCCCCAGCCTCCACTTCTGGTGACACAAATCTGATTTCATTTTCTATGAGGGTTTTTTTGTTTTAAGAGTTCAACGTATAAGTGAGATCATGCAGTATTTGTCTTTCTCTGTCTGACTTATTTCACTTAGTATAATGCTTTTATGGTTTGTCCATGTTGTCACAAATGGTAGGATTTCTTTGTTTTTTTTCCCCCCAATATATCTTCATTGATTTCAGAGAGGAAGGGAGAGGGAGAGAGAGATAGAAACATCAATGATGAGTGAGAATCATGGATCGCTGCCTCCTGCATGCCCCACACTGGGGATTGAGCCTGCAACCTGGGCATGTGCCCTGACCAGGAATCGAACCATGACCTCCTGGTTCATAGGTCGACACTCAAACACTGAGCTCCTTGTGTTTTCTTATGGCTGAATAATATTCCAGTGTGTGTGTGTGTGTGTGTGTGTGTGTGTCTCACAACTTTTTTATTTATTCATTCATCAATGGACACTTACGTTGTATCCATGTCTATTGTAAATAATGCTGATATGAACATGGGGGTGCACATATCATTTTGAGTTAGTGTTTTTGTTATCTTTGGATTTATTCCCAGAAGTGGAATTGCTGGGTTGTCTGATAGTTCTACTTTTAATTTTTTGAGGATCCTTCATACTGTTTCCCATAATGGCTGTAACAATTTACAAACACAGCAACAGTGTAAAGGGTTCCCTTTTCTCCATATCCACACCAGCATTTGTTATCTCTTGTCTTTTTTTATGATGGTCATTCTAACAGGCTTGAAATGATATCTCATTGTGGTTTTAATTTGTATTTTCCTAATTGCTATAGATGTTGAGCATCTTTTCATATACCTATTGGCCTTTCATATACTAGTATCTTCTTTGGAGAAAAGTATATTCAGATCCTTTGCCTATTTTTAACTGGGTTATTTACTTATTTGTTTGCTATTGAGTTGTATGAGTACTTTATATGTTTTGAATAGTAAACCCTTATATGGCTTACAAATATTTTTTCCCTTTTTTAGTTAGTTGTCTTTTCACTTTGTTGATTGTTTGTTTTGCTGTGTGGAAGCTTTTAGTTTGATGTTGGCTCACTTGTTTATTTTTTATTTTGTTGCTTGTGCTTCAGCTGTCATATCTGAAAAATCATTGCCAAGACCCATGTCAAGGAGCTTTTCTCCTCTGTTTTCTTCTAGGAATTTAATGTCTTACATTTAAATCTTTAATCCATTTCTCATTAATTCTTGAGTGGTGGAAGGTATGCGTCCAGTTTCGTTCTTTTACATCTGAATGTTCAATGATCTGAGCACAATTTGTTGAAGAACTATATTTTCTTCATTGAATATTCTTGGCTCCCTTGTCAAATATTAGTTAACTGTATATGCTTAAGTTCACATCTGGGCTCTCAATTCTGTTGCATTAGTTTATCTCTTTTATGTCAGTACCATATAGTTTTGATGACTATAGTTTTATAATATAGCGTCAAGTCGGGAAGTATGATATTTCCTGATTTGTTCTTCTTTCTCAAGATTCCTTTGGTTATTTGGGGACTTTTGTGCTTTTAGGAGTGTTTTTTCTACTTCTGTAGAAAGTGCCATTGGAATCTTGATAGGGATTGCGTTGAATTTATAGATGGCATTTGGTAGTATTGACATTTTAACAATATCATTCTTCCAATCCATGCACACAGGGTACCTTTCCATTTATTTGTGTCTTCTTCAATTTCTTTCATCAGTGTCTTATAGTTTTCAGAATAGAGATTATTCACCTCCTTAAATAAGTTTATTCCTAAGTATTTTATTATTTTTATGCTATTGTAAATGGGTTCAGTTTCTTTATTTCTTTTTCAGAAATATTGTTGTTAGTATATAGAAATGTGACTGATTTTTGTATGCTAATTTTGTATATCCTGCAACTAATAAATTCATTGATTAGATCGAACATCCTTTGGTTGAGACTTTAAATCACTTCATCTGTAAATAGAGACAATTTTACTTCTTCCTTTCCAATTCTGATACCTTATATTTCTTTTTCTTGCCCAATTGCTCTAGCAAGGACTTCCAGTACTATGTTGAATAGGAGTACACCACGTAATACTTAACAGTATTTCATAGATTAATGGTTTTCATTTCTACGGTCACCATCCTGTTATAAGTCTCCTAAAGGAGTAGTTTGCAGAATTTGATGTGGATCAGCATCACCTAGAAGACCTGTTAAAACACAAATAACAGCACCACAGCAGTGTTTCTGATTCACCAGTTCTGGGATGGGGCCCCCAAGAATCTGCCTTTTCTAAGTTTCTAAGTGATGCAGATGATGCTGTTGTTCCGACCTCACACTGAGAATCTGTTCCCTAAATAGTCTCTTTACCTCCTTTCTGAGTCTCCAGACTTATTATCCATGCAGAAGCTGGAGTGATCTTTTAAAAACTAAGTCACATGACATCACTCCCCATTTATTACCTCCCCAAGTCCTTGTTCAGACCGGGAGGCCCTGCACATTCTGGCTTATGAGTCCACAAGGTGTGACCAGCTTTGTTCTCTGACTTTGCCCTGCCCCATCCACATCTCCCTCACCATTCTATCATCTCACCTGTCTCCATTCAGGACCCAGCCATGCCTCCTGCTCTCTCTGCTCTCTGTGGGAAGCCATCTTCTCTCCTCTTTTTTCACCTGTTAGTAACTGCACATCCTTTTCTTCTCAGCAACACTATCACTTCCTCAGAGAAGCCATACCTAAGCACACAAAGGGCGTGTTCCTATTTATTCTATTTCAGAGAGCTTTTCTCTGTATAATCTTTACAGTATTTTATGACATTTGTGTTTTTACTTTATGAATAACAGTATTTCTTCTTGGATTGTGAACTCCATGAAGGGGTCATATATGTTAGGTCACTGCTGAATCTTCAATAGATAGCAGTGCCTGGCATGTGGTAGTCACTCAGTAAACATTTGTTCAGTGATTGGATGAATGTATAGATGATGAATGGATGGATGGATAAAGCTCTGGAATGCTTGGGATTGTAGGGAAAACTTAGGAGGGCAGCAAAAAAGTAAACCTGCCCTATAGCATTTGTCTACAGCCAGGTGCCAAGGTTTATCTGCTAATGAACATATTTAAGTTCTGTTTTTGAAAATTTTTGCTTAAGAACCCAGAATTGCCGGTGCAATCAGCACCCCCACCCACTTCCCTTGCTCAGATAAGTTCAAAACATGTGTCTCTCTTAAAACTCCTTCCTCAGGCAATCTGATTCTGAAATTAATAGAACCATGTCTGTGACTCAGAGAACTGATCTGTATATCTTTGTATTGTAGTACCATTTTCCCCCAATAAAGCCTAATGTTTGAGAAACATGTTTCTGGCTCAAAATAACAGGATTCTTTCAGAGATAGTTTTGTGGAATTTTAAATGCCTTCGTTTTTGGGTTACCCTTTGTCCTTTAGCATGGCCCATGAAATGTTCTTCCTTCTTGCACTCCATACCTTGTTTGTATCTTTTCTGGCCCATCTTCCCTTCCTAGGTGCCGTCCTTGGAGCTTATGCCCAGAGCGTTTTTCAGAGTTCACGAGCAGGTAGGTTCATAGCAATTATATGACATGCAGATTCTGAACCCAAGGCTGCTATTTACTCTTCTACTCCAGCGCAGCACAGACCTCCCTGCCTACACAGTGGGTCCTGATTCTCCTTTTTTGTTGTGTGGACTTGAGGATTTAGGGACGAGCAAACAATCATGCAGGGGCACAATTGTCTAAGTCAAGTACCGTACAGACTCAGGCTAAGTAGCCAGAATATTTGAGACTGAAGTTCCTGGTCTTCATCACTCATGGTCCGTGCAGAAAGGTGATGCTGCGATGATATTTTTACCTCCAGGACTTCGAGGTTTTTTTTTTTTTTTTCAAAGAAGTGGGTTTCAGGGAAACATGTTGCCAGATGGAAATCACAGCCTGAACTTGGCATTGATGCAATTCACCCAGGTGCAAAAGCAGTGTCAGGTACTCCTAGCAGGAAAGACTGAGGTGGGGGCCAGAGAGAGATCCCATACTCCTGGAGTTAGATGATACCCATATTAAGGTGGGTGGTACTTCTTTTTGTCTCCCCAGGGTGTGTTTTTCCTGGTATCAGAGCATGTTTCTTCCTGGTAGAGAACCACCCCTCCCCACTGTCATTCCTCGTGGTTTAGATGCTGTTGTTGGAAGACAGTTCTCTATGGGTCTCTTGCATTTCTGTACATCCTGACTCAGCTTGGAAGATGGAGATTGGCTCTCCCTCTGGGCAGTGGGTAGGTTTGCTTCCTAACTAAAATGTAAAGATACCATCTCTCTCTGGGAGGGAGGGTAAGCCACGTTGGCTAGCAGAACCCAGTCAGGAATCAAGGCAAATGCAGAGTGCCCCGAGAGGCAAGGTGGGTGCTGCTGGAAAAGACAAGCATAGCACGCGTGCGAAAGGAGGGTGTGTGGATGTGGGGATGCTTAGGGCTCCTGAGGCTGCACAAACTTATGCTATAAAGTTGGGATTGGGCATTCTAGAGGCTTGGGAATCTAAATCCGTCACTGCAGTCTTCTCTATGGTGCTGTAAAGAAATGATGATCATATTGAAGTTAGGTTATCTGCAGAGTATTGTTTGTATTCACTGGGAAAGTGCTGTGGGACTTGGGGTGACACAGTGAACCCTGTGAGCTGAGAAGGTTGGCAGGCTCTTCCAGGACCAGGTTTGTCTTTAAAGGGGAGAATCACTTTTCCTTTGCCTTTCATTTATTTTTTATTCTCTGTGTGTATACTTATGCATGTGTAATCCTGTGCATGCCTGTATACAAATGTATGCATGTGTGCATTTATGTGTACTTGTATACGTGTATGCCTGTAGCATATATGTGTATGTGTATGTATGCCTGTATATGTATGTGTACTTAGGCATTTATCTTTCTCTTGTGGGGTGCAGAATAATAATCATTGTCCCAGTTCTTTGTTATTAATTTTACATAGTCAACAGGGTGTTTAGTACCAAATGTCCTTTTATCTTTCCTGTAATAGTTTCAAGTAGTGGTTGGAGAAGAGGCATAAAAAGGAAGTAGATAAAGCTTGTCAGGCAAAGTTGTAGCAGAGGATGCTAATAAATGGAGAGATTCAGAGGCAAAGCAAACAAACATATAAAAACAAAAACAGCCCTAGTCTGTTTGGCTCAGTGGATAGAGTGTCGGCTGCAGACTGAAGGGTCCCAGGTTCGGTTCCAGCCAGGGTACATGCCCGGGTTGCGGGCTTGATCCCCAGGGGGTGTCATGCAGGAGGCAGCCAATCAATGATTCTCTCTCATCATTGATGTTTCTATCTCTCTCTCCTTCTCCCTTCCTCTCTAAAATCAATAAAAGAAATATAACAACAAAAAACAACAAAGTTCTTGAGTAAAGAACCAATTTAAATACTAAATGTTTTATAAAATGGATCTATTGGAGGCTGCCTTCAATTCATTCTGCAGACTTTTACCTGACTTCTCATCTTACAAACGATGTGTCAGTCATCTAAACAGTACATCAGACCTGTCCAGGTCTCCTCCCCCAGCCTCTGATTTCCTGCCTCTGCACTTACACGCATGCTGTGCCTGATACTCTTCCCTCCCAACCTACTGTGTCTTATCTCTCCATGGCCAGACCCACCCTGAGCCTGGATCCAAATAACCATGGAATTCACAAGATCCCAGTATCCCTCCAGTAGATGCCATGCCTTACTTTTCCTTTGGTACACACACACACACACACACACACACACACACACACACACACACACACATCTTTCTATTTCTGTCTCTCTCTAAGTTAATCTTTTTTTTTTTTTATAAGTCTTCACCCGAGGATATTTTTCCATTGGTTTTTAGAGAGAGTGGAAGAGAGAGGGAAAGATAGAAATATCGATGTGAGAGCAACACATCCATTGGTTGCCTCCTGCACGTGCCCTGACCAGGGCTTGGGCTGGGGAGGAGCCTGCAACCAAGGTATAAGGTACCTGCCCTTGACCAGAATTGAACCTGAGGCCCTTCAGTCCGTAGGCTGACACTCTATCCACTGAGCCAAACCAGCTAGGGCCTAAGTTAATCTTAAGATTAGTTTCTTGGGACTGGCCCTGGGACATGTCACCAGTGAGATGAAGATGTATGAGGAGTGCACAGAAGTTGGAGTACGCCCCCCCTTTTTTAAGAGAAATTTTCACTTGAGAGTAAAATTTTAATTGGATGTCAAAACTTCCAGATAAGCTTTTGTTCACCATTTGTCAAGAATTTATACGGGGAAGCAAAAAAAAAAAATCAATATTCTACAGTACTTCTTTCATCCCAAGCAGGTTGAAAGACTTTAGCTGCAAAGTGAAGAGATCAGAGGAGAAATAGATTTATTAAAAAAACACACACTCCCATCTTAACAATGTCATTTGGAAGAACAGACTCTTTCTGAAGCAATTTCTGATCTCCTTTGCAAAGGCGATCACTTTTAATGGGTGACCACGAAGATGAGAAGCAAGAAGAAGAAAGTACAAAGAGAAAAATGCAGAGTTCAATTTTCTGTTCTCTGCAGTTTGGGGAAAAAGAGATCCCAGCTGTAAATGTAGACAATTTGCAAACATTTAAGCCAGACTTTCTGCCAACTTTCAATGCTTTTGCCGATCAAGACAAACAGAATCACTTTCTGTTACGGCTCCAAGCAGCTGGGAGGTAGCAAATAGGGTTGAACTTCCCAGCGCTCCATTGAAGGGCACACACCTAGGCACACACCAGATTTCTCTGTAGCTTCATCCGTTTTTCACCAGGGCTGCTTGATGAATATGTTTAAGAATTTCCTGTTGTCTGATTACTTTGGTATCCTACATGAGATGGTTTCATTTTGTTCATTAACTGCTACCAATTTGTTCTGTCCAACCCCGTGACTCTTTTTGGTTTGTCATCACTGCTGACCTAGTTTATGACTTAGTCCAGGGGCTGCTTGAGGAGGCTGGTGTCTCCGTCAAGCCCCCCTGACAAAGGCCTTACTCCCATGGGACTCCTTGTGCCTGACTCACCCCTATCTCCTAGTTGATCCTAGTTGGAGACATCACATCACTTTGCCTGACCCTATGCCTGCGCCTGGCAAGACAATAAGACAGTATTATCTGGTATTGGTGGTGTTTCCATCTCTGTGGCTTACTCCCATGCTCAGATCTAACCTACATATGTCTTGGGGATAGGAAACTTACAGGACTTTCCCTTTTCACACATCCCTGCCTAGTGCTCTTTGCCTTCCCCCAGTACAGGGACTTGCTGTCAAGCTGAATGAGTAACCTGACATATTAGGGGGCACATCATGTCATTTTCCCTCTTGCTTGGAGCCTCCCTCCCTTCTTATTCTTGGGGAGAGGAGAATAGCTTCTCCAAGAAGTCCTCCAGCACCTCAGCCTCCCTTCTTTCCTCTTCGTTCGACTTTATATCAACACGTAGGTGTAGAGAGGCATGGGTTGGAGAGAAAGAGAGGGTTAATGTTGGTTCTACCTTTCAACAAGCCCCATGGGAAGGTGTCTGGTTTTTCATCCTTAGAATGTGTAACACTGAATGCATCTTCTGTCAATTACAGGACAGTTACAGAGGCAAAACAGGACTTGCCACCCAGCATCATCCTTTTATGCTGCAGGGAATAACTTGTATTAAAAAAGGGACAGTGATAGAGAGGAGTAATGAATACTCTCCTTGGCAGTGGCCTAGGAAATGGTGACAGAAAGTCCATGGCTATGGAATACTGGGATCTCTAATAGGAGGGACTGGTCTCTTTATCCCCAGAGCCCAGGATGGTGCCTGACACATGCTTACTGGGTAAATATTTAAAGAAGGTTCCAGTGCCAAGGTGTTAGAAAGCACAGGTGTGATTTTCCTACGATAAGACCAAATTGGAGAAAAAGGGATCTGGAAGAAATACGTGCCCAGTTTTTCTCTCCCCCTCTTTCTCTTGTAGAGCCCAGTGTTTGTTCCCCTGCCCTGCCCACATAAAACGCCCAGTGAGAAACTGGAATTATTTTTGAAGTAACCAGGAATAGTGGTGATTGTCAGTACTAAGTAGCTATTTTGAGTGTCATTAAAACCCTCACTTCTGAAGCATAGTGGACTTAGGGATAGACACTGAAAAATAGTGATTCACAGCTGCCTTGAGTAAGGAAGTGAATATCAAGCAATCCTACCTCTAAAGCTGGGCAAGAGAGGCTTCTGCTCTGGGCCACACACTTTGGAGATCCTTATGTTTAACAATTATAAACCCACTTATATATATTTTAAATGCTTTTATTGATTTCAGAGAGAGGAAGGGAGAATGAGAGAGAGATAGAAACATCAATGAGAGAGAATCATTGATCAGTTGCCTCCTGCACTCCCCCTGCTCAGGATTGAGCCGGGCATGATGGGGAAGCAAACCATGACCTACTGGTTCATGGGTTGATGCTCAACCACTGAGCCACACTGGCTGGGCACATACACACACCTGCATTTGATAAAGAATATGTGGTGCCTGTGCTACTCAGGACTGAGCACTCAGTGTTGGTAGCTAAACACCCACTCTCAGCCCGCAGGGACACTCTTTCCCACATCTCTTGTCCAATGTTCGCAAATGAACGGTGGCTGCATTTGAATGCTGTGAGGATTTGTGGGTTGTGCTGTCTGAAACCGCTGCCTTGGAGTGTGGGGAGGGTTTGATCAGCAAAAGCACTTAGGTAAGACAAAAGACTAATTAAATTGTAAAACCTTTCACTCAGCATGAGTGTAGTAGTTTATTACATAAAAAGTGTTATTTTTCAATAGCACTGAGCAATCATTTTCTTGCTTCTCTTCATGGTTCCAGAGCTACTTGTGAATCAGTGAGCTCTTTCTTTTTTAATTTTCTCTTTTCTTATTTTTTTTTCAGTGAGCTCTTTGTATTTCTTACACATGGTGACTGAAGAACATCCTATATAATAAAAGCCTAATATGCAAATTGACCAAACGGTGGAATGACCGGTCGCTATGACACGCACTGACCATCAGGGGCAGAAGCTCAAAGCAGGATCTGCCCCTAGCCCGCAGCCTCCAGGCCAGCTAAGGCAGGTGCCAATGCCCCCAACCCCCCGCTCCCCGATCACCCCACCGGTCGCCCCACAGAGGGAGGTGACCAGCGGCGGTGGAGGGGTGAGAGGCAGGGCTGCCAGCAGGGACACCCCCCCCCCCCCCATCACCCCACTGGTTGCCCCACAGATCGGCCCCGATTGCCATCCAGGCCTAGGTACCCCACCCATGCATGAATTTCATGCATCGGGCCTCTAGTTTTGCAATATTAGACAACTACTCAGCCCCAAATCACAGTTGCATCATCACAATACTCAGATGTGTGCAATAAGAATTAAATGGAATTGTCTTTGATATTTTGCTGACTTTCAGTTATATAAAAACCACCGCTTTACACACATTTTGAAGTGTTATAGTTATGAAATATTTTTAAAGGTAGAATAGAACTTACTTCACTTAACCATTTATTAGCACTATGTATAACTGAAAAGTACTACACATATGATGTGTAGGCTTTCATTTGTGTTCCTGCCCCTGCAAATATTAGGGATAGGCCTAATGTAAATTGTCAGGTCCTACTAATTGCCTCATGCAGTTAGTTGGCTTCCTTCCTTTTGTCTCTCATAGTGAAAGGACAGCTGCATCTCAGAAACTCTGTCAACATGCTATGGAGGTGTGACCATAAGACCATGGCTAAGATTTAGGGGTGTGACTATAAAATGATGGCTGCTGGGGGTGGGAGCAGCTGGGGAGAGGTCAATGGGGGGAAAGGAGACTTATGTAATACTTAAAGAATTAAAAGAAAAAGATGATGGCAAAGATTTGGAGGTGTGACTATAAGATGATGGCTAAGGTGTTCCCAACTTTAAGTAGCCTGGTCTTTTCCCATCGAGTTCAAGACAAATTCTGCATTTAAAAAAAAAAAGAAAAAGGAATGTGATCCCTTAAATGTCCCAATACTCTATGTTGGTTGGAATCAATAGCAAACAGTCTCGATTTAGGGCTTGTTACTATGTATTTAAATACAGTCTTCATTTCCTAGCACAGATCCACGTTTACTTGGTTAGGCAAAATATGTGTTTTGTAATCATGTAAGGGTCATTTCTGTCTCTAATAATATCAGTGACAACAGTAATATTAACTGACTATGGAGTAGCACTTTACAGTGTTGAATGTGGTGATATATATTTCACCATCTGCGAATCAGGGAGGAAACCTGTGGCTTCTGACATTTTCATAGATTTAGTGGCAGAGTTAATGGCAGCGTGAAAGGGTTTGCACGTCTGCTCATTATTATGTTCTGCTAACAAACTAAGCCCGGACATTAATTTCCACTTGGGTTATGCATTTCAGAACATTTTGAATATTTTTTTTCATGGAAATGAAAACATAACCATAGTCTTCAGAGTATGTTTATGGTTTATTTTTCATTTTGGCAAATCAATAACTAACTCTCTGGGGAAAGCATAATTTGGAGATTAGAGTGTTTGACCTTTAATTTTTCAGAAGTCTTAGGGGTATTGGATTTGTTGCTCATGATGGTAGGTTGGGGGTGTGTGCCTTTCTACATAAAGAAAGACTGTTGAATACAAGCATCAGGCAAGGAGTGGAGAAATCTGGATTCTAGGCTCCACTCTGAGCTTTATCTTATCTGCGTAATAGCTATCATATGTATGGGCCATGTATGTTATATGGCTGTTGTGAAGAACAGACTAGTGATTGAAGTGAAAATGCTTTTAAAGCCACTCAGTAGGGCAAATAAAATGTGTCTGAAAAAGTAGATGATATTATTCAATACCAGGGTGGGCAAATTATGGCCTGAGGGTTGAATCTGGCCCTCCACTTGTTTCTGTAAGTACAGTTTCATCAGATCACATCCACATCCCCTTACTTATGTATTGTCATGGCTGCTTTTCATGCTACTGTGGCAGAATTCAATAGTTGCGGCGGAGACCAGATGGCCTGTGAAGCCCAAAATATTTGCTATCAGGCTTTTTGCAGAAAACACCTGCTGACCCCTGTTATAGACCATAGACTATTTGATTGGAATTCTCAAGTGTAAGGGAGATCTATGCACCTAATGTGATTTTTTAGGAGGAAATGTAATTCATCTGCAGTTGATGAAGGAAAGTTCTTCTTTAATAAAGAATGGCAGCTAATAAAGAAGTAATGATAATATTAGAAAATCTCTACTTTCACGGTTCCTAGGAAATAATGGACCCAGCCCAGGATTGCCAATGGATGTTAACATCTTGATATAAAGTCTTGTTGGTAAAAAATATGCTCACACTGTGTGAAAGCATGATGCCACAGGTTCCTTGCTAATTGTAAAAGGAAAAGCATAGCATTTATGAAGGAGAGATCTTGTGGTCACTACTTTATCCATGTACCCAACTTCTCATCACTACAGGTCAGACAGATGGATGTGATGAGCCTTCCAACATAATGGAAGGTTTTGAAAAACCATCATCTATGAAGCATTCTTGTCAGAAATGTATAAGGTGAATTTAATCAAGATGTAGACCTAATTTTCAGTTAGTTGGAAATACCGAGAATAAAGGAATCAGTTAAATGACACTGGAAGGAAACCAATCAGACCAATCCCAAACCAAAAGCATGGAGAGGTTCTTCTAGAAGATTATTATAGATAAAGCAACCAGATGTAACATGGGAATTTCTATTGGGTTCACTGTGAAGGATAGCTATAAAAGATACTGTGAATGAGCTTGGGAAATTTGAATGTGGACTGGAAATTCAGTATTATTAGAGAATTATTAAGTGATAATATCACCTTGGTAATGTGATAATGATATTATGGTTATGCAATGTATGCTGAAGATTTTTTGAGTTACTTTTAAATGCATGGAACACAGAAACACACAATCACATAAGCAAAATCTTAACAAATTCAAAACTAAGTGATAGACATAGGGTGGTTCATTAGAGGATTCTTTTAACTTTTCTATGTTTGAATATTTTCAAAACAAAAATGTGGGAAGCAACTCCAATATGCAATTATTGTTTGCTTAGTTGGTGGAGTAAGAGCCCAGGGAATTGGCATCTACAGGTGGGAAGACATGGCTCTTGGATGTTAGGTCAATAATGCTGTGTGTGTTGTTCTCTCTGCCCAGCCCCTTACGTGAAAGAATTAAAGATACACGTTCTCTTTTTATGATTTTTCCTTGTGGATGTTCATCCCTGATGGTGATTCATCTAGCCAGGAATCCCACCTGAGCAATATGTTTTCCTTATAGAATCCCATCTTACTCGTCATTACCCATCATTCCAGCCTGTTACAATCTTTAGAAATTTGATTCACTCATTCAGCCTGCTAGTTAGCTTTCCCAGTCTTGTGGCATCTGAATGGCTGATGAGCATACTTTCAATGTCTTTGACCAAGTAGGTAATAAAGATATTGACTAACCTCCCTTCCCCAAGCCTTCTAGCACATACCCCTTCCAGGCTGCAGTAGACCTGCTCCTCAGCCCTTTTGGGACCCCATGATCCAGCCAGCTACAGGCACACCCTGCCAGTTCTGCCTCAGAACCCCTGGTGTGCCACTTTATAACCTCTTGGCTTCAGTACTTCCTCCATCTGCTGCCTCTGAGACCAGTTCAGTCTGGGCTCTCATTGACTCCACATAGGTGCCTCCTGATTGTGCCTCCCTTCATGCCATTAGTAGTGGCAATTATTATTACCACCACTACGACTATGACCTTCTCTAGAGGTCATTTATAGCATATACTTATAAATATACATAAGTAAAAGTAGACTCCTGAATAAACTAAATATAAAATTATAGCACTAAATATAAGCTCCTTATTTAGATCTTTATTCAGAGCATATTTACTCTTATATTACATTCAATGCTAACAAGTTTTCAATCTATTTTTTTCTGATCATAGATAATGAAAGCATCTTATTAAAAAGTTGGGGGTGGGGTTGTTGTTGCTGGGATATGATGAGAGAAAGCTTTATAGTAACAGGAGAGAAATAACCATAAAATAGGAAACAGTACATGAGAACGTCATAAGAAGCCTAAAGAATGATGGCTATGGAAATTAATTCATCCAGCAAGTATTTGTGGAGCACTTATTTTGTTCCAGGTACTGTTGGACCAGGAACATATAAAGATGAATGTGATTGAAAGGCCTTGATCCTCTGTAGATTGTATTTCATGGCTGGGATGAAAGAAGATGTGGGGACGAGTAAATACTTTTAAACAAGGCATTTCCAGAACATGGTAAGTCCTGAGGACAAAACACACAGGATCATGTGGTAGAGAGTGACAGAGGTGAGGGAAGGAGTAATTAGAGAAGGGTTGAATGATGAAATGAAAACATCTTTGTCAATAGCCAGGGGATACATATTACATGTAGAGAAAAAAGCAGGCGTGAAGACCATGAAATATAAAAGAGTTAATGAATTCAAGCTATAGAAAGAAAGCCAGAGAAGGTAGAATGTGGCTAGCCCAGGCGCAGGACCTGGTGGGAGTGAGGGGGAGTGGTCAGAGTTGACTTTGAAGAGTTAGGAAGAGGCAAGCTCTTGTGAGGTCTTGAAATTAGTGGTAAGGATATGGAATTTTATTATCAGAGGAGTAGAATCCATTGCAAAGTTATAAGCAATAGTGATATGATCTAACACATACTTATGTATACTGAGTGGCCAGATTATTATGACCACCTGACGTTTGTAGGCAAATTAGCCGTACACTGCATCGTATGGGATATGGAAGCTGAAGGCCTGTTCGAACACCTTTGCTGTCTGCAGTTACCAAGATAAAACGTCTCCAATTCGCACAGGAACACAAGGATTGGACAGTCGAGCATTGGAAAAAAGTCATGTGGTCCGATGAATCATGTTTCCAGTTGCATCATGCAGATGGCCGAGTGAGAATTTCATGGAAACAGCATGAAAGCATGCACCCCACATGCATGAGTACAACCCTTCAAGCTGGTGGGGGAAGTGTTATGGTTTGGGGCATGTTTTTCTGGCATGATTTGGGCCCTTTAATTCGTGTGGAACAATGTCTGAATAGCACAACATACCTAAGTATCGTTGCTGATCAAGTTCATCCTATCATGTTGATGGCGTATCACAATGGAGATGGCTGCTTCTAACAAGACAATGCGCCATGCCATGGTGTTCGTATTGTGCAGGAGTGGTTTCAAGAACATGAGGGAGACTTTACCTTGCTTAGGTGGCCCCCACAATCACCAGATCTCAATCCAATTGAGCACTTGTGGGACGAAGTTAAAAGAGCCATCAGGCAGCTGGTTCCACAACCATCAAATCTCATAGAACTGGACAGTGCTATTCATCAGGCATGGTATCAGATTCCTTGCATCACCTTTCAACATCTTGTGGAGTCAATGACAAGAAGAATCGCTGCAGTATTGAAGGCAAAAGGTGGCCCAACGAAGTACTGATGGGGTGGTCATAATAATCTGGCCACTCAGTGTATATGTATATACTAGAGACCTGATGCATGAAATTCGTGCTCGGGGGGGATGTCTGACTGCTGGTTTGCAGGAGGTGACTGGTGGGGCACTCGTCAGCTGGCTCCGCCCCCCAATTGCCGCTGCTGGTCACCTCCTTCTCAGGGGGGTGGGGGCAGAGACTTAACACAGGAGCTGCCCCCAACTGGATGCTCTCAGCTGCATTGAGCATCTGCCCTCTGGTGGTCAGTGCACGTCCTAGTGATTGGTCGTTCCTCTGGTCATTCTGCCGTTCGTTCCGCCATTCGGTTGATTTGCATATTAGGGTTTTATTATATAGGATATATGAAGATTGTCACTGTTAAATATAGAATGTATTGGAAGGGGGAAAGATTGAAAATAGATTAGACTATTATAGCAGTTTAGCTGAGAGATAATGGATAAATTAATTTTCATAATCATCATTCTTTAGGTTTGAATTAAGATACTGGTAGAAAGAGAAAGAAATGCTTATGTGTGACAGTTATTTTAGAGATTGACTTGACAAAATTTCTCAAGTTTTGGATTTGTGTTTTGGGATGGGGGTGATAAACAAAAAGCAGGGATCAGAATCAGAGCTGATTGCTCTTCGTTGGCTTGAACAAATGGGACAATGGTGGTACTATTTCTGCGATGAGGAAGAATTAAGTGAGAAATGGACTGAGAGGGATGGATTTGAGTGTCCTTTGGGCCATGTTTGGTTTAGGAAATTATTAGGAAGTCACAGAGAGGAATCAGGAAGGCATTGACTATGCAGTTCTGTGGAAAGAAAATGAAGGACAGATAGCTTATATATCTCAGGAATCTCTGAGGTTTGATATAAGAAAGAATATAGGGGTTTAATGAGGCTGTAAATGTTTAATGAAATAAATATTGGTGAAAGTTAATATTGGTGCATAAATTTTGAAACCAACTACTTAATTAGTCAAAAGTTGATGTTAACATTTATAAAGGCCTATTAAAAGTCTCCCTAAGTGTGAGAGTCATCTTTTATTAAGAAGACAGGAGGGGGAAATCCTTTTATTTTTTCTTTCCTATGAACACGAGGTTCACTCTAGGCTCTCTCATTGTCATTAAAATTGTTTTTTAAAACTTCCCAGGAGCCCCTAGGCAAGTCCTTTTCCACTGGTGCCTCCCTGATTTCCTAGCTGAAGAACAGAGGCAAATGAACTCAGTCATCTCTAAAGGTATACCAGTTGCTAAATATTTTTTTCTAGAAATCTGGGTCTAAGGGTCCCAATTAGTTAAAGCATCCACTCTTAAGAGGGGCTCAGAATGACTAAAATGTTTAGGGAATGGCAAAGCTCTGAGTTTTATTGTGTAAACTTATGATTGGGGGTAAGGGCTGAAATGTCAAGGCCATTGGACCTTGACCTCAGGAGGCTGGGTTCCATGTTAGGGTGGGGAGTGTGGAGATGCATCACCCATCATAGCTCTGGCAGCAGAGGCCTCCTTAGCCATGTCAATTAGCAAAGCTGCTCCAGATCCTTCTCTCAATCTGTGGAATCTTTGATTCTAAAGAAAGCTTTGTCTTGTTTATTTGTCTTTTTTTTTTAACTTAAATTTTACACAGTATTAACTTCTTAACAAGCCAACTCTGCCTTCCTTCTGACTGCCTGCTGATTTATTTTGCTGACGAGAGCAGAGATTTTATTTCCTTTCACTCTGTGTGGGATGGCTTCAATGCAGGTAGGCTCAAGCCTCTTGGTGGGAGAGCCTGCTGAATTTGTAAAGGTGCCATTATTTACTCTTTTTCATATTCTCAAAGAGTGGCAGTCGCATCCCTTGCTGGAAATATAGGTATTCAATTTGAGACCAAGAGAACTTTCTGTAGGATTAGTGGCATCAGGCAGTATTTGCTGTTTTTAGGCTCAATTTCTTCTTGACCACTTGAGTCACATGCTCACCTTTTGCCAAATATTGACTGTTCTAACAGGTGGGGCACGTTGCTTTTTGTGCTGACCACCGAAAGGTCCTTGAACTGATCATGTCAGAGATGGAAGGAACAAAGGAGTTTGTATGATTAAAATAAATGGCAAGATCTTGAGTCAAGTCCCTGAAGACTGGAGAGGAGAGGAGAGGAGCTGAAGTCCATCGGCTCCAGCCAGGAAATGACAAATATCTTTCTGCAACTGGGCTCCTGAGTTGGGAATTTGTGGCTCATTAAAAAAAAAAAAAAAATAGCGAAGACTGAGGGCAAACTTGATTCCGGGAAATCTCACAGGTACTTCCCTGTAGACTTTGTCCAGGGAAGATTGAGGTGATAAGCCTATTGCAGGCTGCCTAGTCCACATTTTCTGCACCCTATTTACTCATCTTCTTTTACTGTGTACCTCCCCTCCCACCAAGGCTGCCTCATTTTCTTTTTTCTAGAGCAATATATATTTACTTATTTATTTATTATTTTTTAATCCTCATCCAAGGCTATTTCTCCATTGATTTTTAGAGAGAGTGGAAGAGAGAGGGAAAGACAGAGAAAAATATCAATGTGAGAGAACCACATCAACTGGTTGCCTCCTGACCAGGGCCTGGGCCGGGGAGGAGCCTGCAACCGAGATATATGCCCTTGACCGGAATCAAAACAGGGACCCTTTGGTCCACAGGCCAATGCTCTATCCACTGAGCCAGACCGGCTAGGGCTTGGCTGCCTCAATTTTTAAAAATAAAATGAATTCTAAATCTTCCACTTTTAGTGTTTGCACCCTTGCAGGCACTTGGAGGGAGACGGTGTGTTTGGGTTTTATCCTGTTCTATCACTTAGAAGTGTGGACCTTTCTAAGTTTCATTGTCCTCATTTACAAAATGGAGACGGTGTATTTCAACCTCCATGTGAGAATTAAATACGAATTGGAGACATCACACATTGAAAAGTGCATGGGCTTTTGAAATAAAACAGACAAGGTTTGCATTCTGGTTTTGTGTTTTGGCCATGTGATCTAAGGCAAGCTATTTTGCCTCTCTGGGCCTCAGTTTCCCATATGTATCACTGAGACTATGCCTGTGTTGTAGGCTGGTTGTAAATGAAATATGGAAAATACTTGGCACAGTGCATGGCCCCTAAAACATAGCTGCTGTTGCCTATTGAGCCTGTCTAGACAAAGGTATATGGTTAATGCCTCATCATATACTGGTCTCATAATGGAGTTTTATTTATTTATTTATTTATTTTAAATATATTTTATTGATTTTTTTACAGAGAGGAAGGGAGAGGGATAGAGAGCTAGAAACATTGATGAGAGAGAAACATTGGCTAGCTGCCTCCTGCACACCCCCTACCAGGGATGTGTCCGCAACCAAGGTATATGCCCTTGACCGGAATCGAACCTGGGACCCTTCAGTCCGCAGGCTGACGCTCTATCCACTGAGCCAAACCAATTTTGGCTCATAATGGAGTTTTATAGTATTGACCCCGAAGGCAGCATTGCAGCAGGCCCGAGAATGTGGAGCCATGAGGCTGGCTTTTGCTGCAGAACCCATCAAGTAGCAGGCACTTCTGCTGCTTGGGCGTCTTGGTGGAGTTCGGTGTTTTGTGGTTGCCAATTCTCAGGGCAAGAACTTGATTCAGTGATGCTCCAGTTCAGGACCTCCAAGGCCTTTGTCAACTGATATCAGCCTCAGGTATTGTTTAAGTTCATCTTTAATGTGTGAAGAGGTACTTATACATGGGCTTTGAGATCCTGGAGTTGTCACATCGTGGAGACACGGGTCATGGATGCACCAGCTGGGCCCTGGATTGTGCCTGCTTTTCCAACAGAGCAGCATCTACCCAAATGGTCTCTGAGAACAGGACATTGATTGATGTTGCATGGAATAATCAACAAAAATTTGCAGACCAAAATTTGGGAAATTGAATGAATGCATCTCGGAGTACAAAGCTAGACATGAGCATTAGGTCCTATCGACTGCCCTTTCTAGTCTGATAGTAACATTAGAATATTTTATCAGACCCCTACCAGATGCCACACATTATGCCTGGCATTTTATACACATTATCTTTAATCCTCTCCAAACCCTGCAGAATCCTTGGCTGTACTTCAGGGTAGAGGTGAAAAAACTAAAGCTCAGTGATGCGGCTGCATCATGGCCACAAAACTAGTGGAAGATCTGGGCTTCGTTTAAACCAAAGTCATTCTAATGCCAAGTCCAGGCTTCTGCACCCTTAAGGTGCTGTGTGTGACAGTCTCAGAGCAAAACGAGCATGGCCTAGAATGCTACTTTGAAGACCATTGCTCCACTGGGTTGATCTGGGGAATGGGGAGCTAGTGGTTCTCCCCAGGGAAGAAGTAGGTCTCCATACAACCCACTGACTTGCGAATCACAGCAAGAGGAGAGCATAGAGGTGAAGCTTACTCCTCAGTGAATGGGAAGGCATGGCTACCAGTCCACCTGAAGATCCAAAGCTTCCACCTGAAGCAGGCTCTCGGAGGCCACCTGATGTGGCAGCTCTTCACATTTTAGCTATCGAATGGTGAGGAGGTCCAGAAAGTTCCGAAAGAGAGACCGAAGACAGACAGGGTGCGGGAGATCTGGAGGGATTCAGGACAGCCCCTGTTTTCCAATTAGTTTCCAAGTGTTGTTTTGAAATATTTTGATGTCTAGTATGTCAAGGCTGTCGCCTACCCGCTGAACCTGAGCCTCATCAGAGCGGGTGGAGCAGGTTGGGGGCACTGCGATGCTTCCGAACCTGCCAGGCGATGAGTCGCACACCTGTCCCTGTTCCGGTTAAGCCTTGCTTGTTTGCTTTTGCTGGCGGGGGCAGGGAGACAGGCGGCTCTGCGTAGAGAACCTGTTGTCTGCCTCAGCACTTTTCTTGTGTTACAGCCAGTATCTGTGGACTTGGTCCTTTGTTTTTTTTTCAGCACCGTCTACTTTCCAACATTTATATGGGGTTATCTGTCAGGTCCTACCTTGCGGCACATTCTTAGAAAGGATACGCAAGTTTAGTTTCTTCTGCTTCTCCTCAGTTTTAAATACGAGGAGAATTTGTGTGTTCGTTTTTCTTCTACAAGGGTTGAGATTAAAGCCAAAAAAACTCCTCGACTCCTCTAATTATCTCCCCCCGCCCACCCCGCTTCAGTGACTGTTCTTCCAGACTTACTTTTACAAAAGGTTTCTGCAGAACTCATTGATTTTTACTTAAATGCAACAAGGCCCCAGTGTCCTAGTTGATATTAAGTTAAACGCACGGTTGATTGAAAATGCAGGAGCTGCCAGACGTGTTTGAGTTGGTTCCCAGATCCCACTTTTGTCCCAGTTTCTTGTGTAACTGGAGAAAGGTTTTGATGGTCCATTATGCTGCCTTCTCTCCATATTTCTGGAGTGTTCAGGTATGAGGCGATTACTGGAGACTTGGGGACTTTTCTGGGTGTGTGGGGTATGTGAGTTGTGTGAGGGCGTGGGGGTATGGAAGGTGATCTACTCATCTATGCTCTATATAGTTTTCACTTATTAAGGTCAATAATATAACCAGAATGATAAAACACTAATTTTCCCCCTCACGTATCTAGAACTTTCTCTTTTGGCAAGAAAGTACAGTCTCCCCCACCTTTTCAACCCCTGATACTTTTAATACCCACCCTTTTAACCTTTTGCACTCGGATATCGAGTGTGACTCGACACGGTTAGCATTAGAATAAAGGAATCAAGAAAAAAGCAAGCGAGTGCAAAGGGTTAATATCCATACATAGTTATTACAATATTAGGCAAGAAGATAAACTTCATGTCTACTTTACTGAAATTTCCTGGGTAAATCAGTGGCCAACCCAGGTCTTAATCACTGACCTCAAAGACAATGATACAGATATGAAATTTGCCATAGAGTCCCTTTCTTATTGATGCTTCCTCTGACCCTTGCCTTCTAGATTTTTTAGTCTCCCATCCTCTATTCCAGGAAGCTCATTATTTTGCAATTTCCTCTGAAACAAGAGTTTCTTGGGTGTTCCTCACTAATCCTGTCAGCAGGGACCTTGGGGCCAGCCTGTGTCCCATTAGAAACCACTTTTCATCTGAGCTAAATTCTTTAAGGAAACTGGACTGAGATAGCTGGCACCACAAAAGGTGGTATCAGACAGCCAGGTATCTGGTGCCCATTCAGTTTTCAGTAGATGCCTGGATATTCTATTGGTACTTAGGCCACAGTCAGCTAGACCCAGAGACACCTCTAACCATTTCATTTGCAACACTGGACCCAAGAAATTTGCTAGTCCATCATCATCATCATGTTGGACTCAGAAGAATTGGGGCACAGTATCTTGTACTTAAAAGGCACTCATGCTTTTATGCATTGGTGCCATGAATTCGTACAAGTAGAGAGATCTTACTGAATGCCATTTCTGAGCCAGATAAAGCTATTGGTTATTTAGAATATATATTAGCATGAATAAGGGCATGGGTATATTTGAAGTCCCCCTCCTCTAAAGGTGGAAGAAGTCTTGGATAGAGGACAATGGACTGGGAGCCAAGAGCCTTGAGCCTTTGCAATGCTGCTGAGAACTGAGTCCTTGGACTCCTTTGTGTCATGGTAAATTCAATTGGGGTCATTCTCCGGTTCACAGAGTCTTATGAGGATTTGAGTAAACCTGAGGTGTCTGTTGCCTTTTACAGGCAAATGGGTGGATTAAGGTGGTGACTATAAGTGTGGGGTGAGTGATGATGCTGAGGAGTAATGAAGTGATGGTGGGAAGATGAATACCAGCATGGAGAAGGAGCAGGGACCAGTAGTTCTTGAAGCAGTTATTTCTAGGTGTTAGTCATGGCCTTGGAGATCCTCACTCAGAGGGGCTTCAGGAGTAGGGCAAGAAGAGGAGGAGACAATATTTAAAAATCCAGGAGTAATGAGTATCAGGAAGAGAGAGCAGAGGCAAGGGACACCCCAGCAGAATCTCCGTGGTGAAGAAAAACAGCTCCCAGAGCAACTCAAAGGGTGATTTAGGGCAAGGGTCAATGGGCAGTTCAGAATTGGGGTTCAAAGGACTTGAGTGCTGCCCCTGAGAAGCATGGTGTTGTGGAAGCCTCGGGGACAGTCCCTGGGGCTGACAGTGAAGAAACATTCTTTTGCAGTGACTAAGGGCCCGGAGGTGATGTCAGGCTTGGGATGGGAACAACCACAGACTTGTTTGGAAAGAGGCATTTGAAGGAAAAATGAGAACTCCTTCTTAATATATATGGAAATGTCATTAAATAAGTGAAAGTTCCAGACTGTTTTCTCCCTCAGACATTCTAGGCTCAGAGTTTCCATGGCACAGGTATCTTCTGTATAACTTCCTTCCTCTCCGGCCAGAGTGGGTTTTTGTTTTGCTCTTTATTCCCTTTGCTGTGGGGCCTTCTGCTCCAGTAGTCTTTCCCTCTACATTTGGCTACTATTCACTTTTAAATATATTTATGTATGTACATATTATTGATTTGAGAGAGAGAGGAAGGAAGAGGGAGAGTGAGAAACATTGATGGGTTGCCTCCTGTATGCACCCCGACTGGGGATCTAACCCACAACCTGGGTATGTGCCCTGACCTGGAATTGAACCAGCGACCTTTCGGTGTTTGGGACGATGCTCCAGTGAATTGAACCTCACTGGCTAGGGCAGCTACTATTCACTTTTAGATAACCCAATCACCTGGCCACCCCTAAATGGTCAGTTTGGCCCAGTCCTGTATAAGTCATATGCATTCTATAGTAATATAGGAGAAACTGTTTCAAAACATAAGACACTATTTAAAAATAAAATATATAAAAAAGAATACTTTGATTATCTACTCAAAATTAACTAGGCAAAGGTACTTATTTTATCTTTACCCCATGATTCTTCCTTATTCCAGTTTCTTCATCACAGTAGACTGCATTGCCTTATGTCGCAAGGTTTCAAATTCCAAACTCTAGAGCAGTTTTTCATTCAATCTTTGTTTTAGGGGATTGTCTGTAACCCCAGCTCCTTTACCCCAGCCTCTGGTGGTTTAACACAGGATACTGGAGTCAGATGGCTAGTTCAGATTCTGCTCTGCTCCTTATGAGTTATATGATGCTGGGCAAGTTTTTTCTATGTTTCCATGTCTTTTATTTTTAGTTTTTGTCTCTTGTACAATGAAGATAATAATAGTATCTATATCACTGGAGTGTTGCAAAGATTTAAGAGGCAGAAAATATCTGGTTCATAATAAGTATTCAATGTGTGTTACCTGTTCTTATTATAAATGTTAGATTCACAGAAGTCCACTAGGACTAACTTTTGGTGGTATAAGAGAAACATCATAAACTGAATACTGAGACAGACCTGGGTTTGAATGCCAACTTTTGCACTGAACTGTGTGACCATGGACAAGTCACGGGACTTTCCTCAATTTCAGTTGCACTCCTCTGCAAAATGGGGCGCACAGTACTTGCCCACAGCACTGTTGGTGATTTTAAAATGGGTGGTATACCTGAAGCACATATCACAGTACCTATCTTGAGGTTGCTTTCCCAGAAATGGTAGCTACTATTAGTATTATTGTGTTATTTGTTTCTTAAATGCAAACATAGGCTTGGGATTAATTTCTCATGGGTTAAGAAACATACTTGAGCTTCAAGGACCAACACTTCCTGTCCACAAATGAGTCTTGCTTTGCATTTTTACTCATTCACACTGTTGACTCAAACTTCTTATTCTTTCTTGACTTCAGCCTAGTGCTTCCTTTGGCATTTCTAATTGATCTTTCCAGGCTTATCTGCTCACTTGACTATTTGGACTTCTTGTTGTGACCTTGTCAGTTAATCCTTGATCTGAACAGTGTAGCACCTACCTGGGTTCAACTCCTGGCTTTCGCATGTATTTAAGCATGTGACTTCACTTTGCTGAGCCTCAACCATCTTTCAAGTGGTCATTGGAACAATGATCTCTTTGAATCATTGTGAGACCTAAAAAAAACAAACAAACCAAAAACAAACCTAACTGTATCCAGCATTCAGATAGGGCTCTGTCTTAAAACCAGTTTCTCTGGAATCAGACTCGGAGATACATGCAAATATTTTGGGGACTGTGGTCTTTGGAACATTGGTAAGAAAGTAAGGGTGGCAAGGTTGGGTAGAAGGAGATGTTAAACTGCAATTCAATTTCAGTGGAAGCCTCAGCCAAACCCAGCAGAGACTGGGGTCAGGATGATCCTTCAGAATTATCATGGGGAGGAGGGGTGTGCTGGGGGATGGAAAGACTTTGTTACTGTATCAGCCAGTCATTACTCTTTGTGCGTGCGTGAGTGTGTGTGTGTCTACCCAGGGCAGGCGATGTAACCTTGAGTGTGTAGCTCCCTTTGACCAAGGGTAGCTGCTGGAGAGGGATGCAGCTATGAGAGTGTCTTAGTCCTGAAGGGGATCTGGGCACACCCCACAATATACACTGCATGCTTAGTAAATTGGAATTGCCTCTGCTCTACTCTTTAGCATCCATTTCTTTTCTCTTATGAGAAGAGCTATGTTTCCCTCTGATTAGCAATTGCTTTTTTTTTAGAGACTCCCTGATTCCTCTGCTGCTCCTTTTGAGTTAATATCTAAGAACAGTCTTTAGGTTATCATTTATCATTTTCAACTTTTGTGTAGTGTAAGGGGCAGGTCAGGACAACCAGTTATTCATTTCTCATTGTCCAATGAATAAAGACTTTAATTTGAGGTGTTATCACTATTTTATAAATTTAAGGGCCACTTCTGATCATTTATCAGTGTTGTCTACTTAGAGTGCTACGATGAAAAGAACTATAAGGCTGAGCCTATATCTAGCTGGAAAGAATGCTATGATCAGCTCGTGATGCCTGCCCTGGGGATGGGTTAGGACAGTGTTCGGCAAACTCATTAGTCAACAGAGCCAAATATCAACAGTACAACTATTGAAATTTCTTTTGAGAGCCACATTTTTTAAACTTAATCTTCTTCTAATGCCACTTCTTCAAAATAGACTCGCCCAGGGCATGGTATTTTGTGGAAGAGCCACACTCAAGGGGCCAAAGAGCCACATGTGGCTCCCGAGCTGTAGTTTGCCGACCACGGGGTTAGGAGATTGGGCTCCTGGTGCTCCATTATTACATCTCAAGCTTACAGCCTTGTCTTCCATCTCAATGTAGGATGTGAGAATGCTTTCAACTTTTCTTAGTCTTCCCAGAGTAATTTTCTGTACCAACGCTTCCATCTAATTAGCCCCTTTAAGTGTAATTAAACCATATGCCTAGCATTGTTTCTCAGGTCACCTTAATCACTTCATGTACAGCTTCATCTCCAGGAAGCCTTCCATTAAATAATTAAAAGAGTTTCTTAGAAGAGTTGGGTTACATTCATGAACACTCTTTATGTGCCTTCCCATTAAATCTAGACTCACCTTTTGTGAGTACATTACATTAATGCTTATTTGTTTGTTTTATGGATTTGTTTAGTATATCCCCTAAGGAGCACTGTTTCTCTGCCATCCTTGCTTGTCTTTGGTTGTGTAAGCTCCCAGAAGGCAAATACCTTGTCTTTTAAAATTGCATTGTACAGTGCTATGTACAAATGAGCAATTAATTCTCAAAACACTGACAGTAGGAGAAGACAAAAAGTAGCTGATGATATCTTAAATGATTTAAGTGATGTCTTTAATCTTTTGGTTATCTCCATTTTTTTTTCTAATAAAAACTGTCAGAAAAAAATGAGATAATGTTCAAAGTATATTGATTTTTTTCTGAACTAAATCAGTGGTTAAATTAAAATTATTATTAAAAAATCAGTCTTAGGTCTTTCTGTCTGTATCCGTGATGTGTTATTGCAGGATGCCTCTACCAGGCTCTTTAACTTGTTCCCATGAAGTTAATAGGCTGAAGAATAACAGTCGTGGCAGGGAGGAAAGTGAAGGACCTGTGCTTGATCTGGGTCAGAGGTTGGCCAACTTTTTCCATAAATGGCCAGATGATACTGTGGGCCATATGGTGTCTGTCATAGCTACTCAACTCTGCTGTGGTAGCAAGGAAGCAGCCAGAGATAATATGTAAACAAATAATCATCCTGGTGTTCTAATAAAACTTTATTTACAAGCAGGAGTGGGCCAGATTTGACCGGTGGGGTGTGGTTTGCTAACACCTGATCTAGGTGATAATACTACATTCCACTGACTGCTCAAGCCGATTCAGAAATCCATTACTGAATTGAACCAATGGCAAGAGAGACACAATTTCAAAGTCAAGAATGTGGAAATAATAGTTCTAATGACTTACACCATTTTCCCCTCAGTTTGCTACTCCTGGACATGGAACACAGTTATGCTCAATCAAGGGTTGATTCCATAGGGGCAATTCCTTACTCCTAGTGTCCCAGGAACTTCCTTTTTTAAGGTCCTGGCCACCAAGTGGTCTCAGCATGAGCTGTCTCCACTCACTAATTCTTAGTGTTGGAGAACCCACTGGATCTTTCTGCAACTAACTTTGTGTTTCTTTCCTGTATAAACTACATTGTGTTATAATAGTGTTGCTGTAAAGGCCAAGTGAAATACTGTGCAGGAACATGCACATTCCTATTACAAATGAAGGAATATTAAATTTGCTGGGATTTCCCCCGCCCTCCCTCTTTCTCTCAGTCTGAGCATAGTACTTGTTTGATATTTTTTTCTGGGCAGATTTTTGTGTGTGATTTTGAATATCCAAATAATATTGGATAGTTGAATGATTCTTAAGGTTTAGTTTACATTTGACTCACCTGCAGCACTATCAAATTCCTAATACTCTGGCAACATCTCAGATGAAAATAAATATGAATTTCTGGGGGTGGGACCCAGGCATTAATATATTTTTTAAACTACCCAGGTGGGTTTTATTTTGTTGCTGCTGTAACAAATTATCACAAGTGTAGGGATTTAAACGATACAAATGTCTTTTCTTACAGTGCTGTAGGATAGAAGTCTGACACAGGTCTCACCAAGCTAAAGCCAGAATGTCAGCAGTGCTGCTTTCCTTTCTGGAGGCTCTAGGGGAGAATGCCTTCCTTTGCCTTTTCTGGGCTCCAAGGTCACCAACATTCCTTGGTTCATGGCCTCCTTCCTTCCTTTTTCTTTTTTTTTTTTTTTCGTCCTTCCTTTTTCAAAGCTAGCAATAGCAAGTCCAGTCCTTACACTGACCAACATGACCTCCTTCTGCAGGCCCATCTCCCTCTGACTCAACTCTTCGGTCTCCCTTTTCCCCTTTGAAAGACCCCATTGGTTATATGGGGCCCATGCAGATAATCCAGGTTAATCTATTTTGGGGTCAGCCGATTAGCACCATTGTCTCCATGTGCATCCTTGATTTCTCTTTGTAACCTAACATATTCACAGTTTCCAGGGATTATGATGTGGACAGCTTTGGGGGTCCGTTGTTCTACCTGCCCCACCAGGTAATTCCAATTCTGAAAGGGAGCAAGGTATGAATGTAGACTGGCTAGAACAAATCATCCCCACATGTGTTCTATTGATGACTAAGGCATTCCTTCCTTCATAGATGTACTCATTCATTCATTCTTTAAGGATGTAGTGAGTTCCTTTTGTGTCCTAGGTTTTGATACTTGGGATATAATAGTAAACAGCATAGCCAAGGTGTAATAGGAGAAAATGATATTCAAATACAGAAAATGCAGGAGTCTTGGGTCCTCATTGGAAGGATCCTTACCCAACTTTTGAGACGAGGTAAGGATTCCTAGAAGTGATATAGGAATTAGGTAGGTATAAAAGGCTGAATAATGGTAGCCTGAGTGCATCCTCCAGACACTAAATGCTTAATCTTCAGTGCTAACCACAAACTTGCATGGTGGGTACTATTACTGCCATTTTGCAGATGCAAAAACCAAGTATAATAAAGGGTAAGTAGCAATAATAGCCCTCTATTATTCTATGAAATGAGATTGGCTCTACACTGAAACATTAGAATGGCCATTTCCCTTTAAGCATTGGCTAATTTATTACTCTCTCCCAAGTCTAATTTCCTTTCTGAAGAAAGAAAAATAAAGAGCAGGAGCTTGATTCAGTCTCTATTGTGACCTGCACATAGCCCTGTGAGTGTTTAGCTTTATGGTTTGTTTTCTGTCTACACCAGGAGAGCACCATGCTCTCTGTGGAGGTGCAGTCAGTATTAATTTTATTCACATAACAAGACTTCCAGCATGAAGTCACTATGTTGCCATTGGCAACCCAGTAGTTTACCCAGGTATTAAAGTAGAGTAAATATGAGGGTCTGGTATCTTCTGGATCTGAGCAGTGAAAGACCACGGCTACCAATTACTAGCCTGCTGCTCTTCAGCCGGGCCAGCAAGAGAACCTGGAACAGTACCCTTTCCACATTAGGCCTGGCAGATCCACCCTGGGTACTTCACCATGAATCTGAGTCACTTGACTCTCACAAGTAACCAGGTTGTTCCTTCAATGCTTGTGGATGCCGGTAATCCATATGATAGATGAGAAATGACTAGTCTAGGAACCATTGTCTGTGTTCTCATCACAGAAAGGAGTGTAGGGAAGGAGTGTGTAGGGAACGCCTGCCTTTAATGCTGATTTCAGCATCAGGTTTGCTCCCGTAAACTCCGGCTCTAGCTTGATCCCCAAGGCCTCAACCTGACTAGGGACTACCATATTGGATAGTGCATATTAAAGAACATTTACTTCATCACAGAAAATTTATTGAACAGCGCTGATCTCTAGAAGATATTTAAAGGAGTTCTAGAAGATCTTTGTCAAGTTAGCAATAGGGTCAGTAACCTCTGGATATCTAGGATACCGGAACTGAGGTAGACTCTGTCTCCATGCTAGTAGCTCTGTTCTACCTTTAGTGGTCATGAGGTAGACAGTGAAAGATTCAGAGGTAGGCTTTCACTCAAACTGTTCTGCTACTGATGCATGGAGAGTGGAAGAAGAATTCTGAGGGTCATATAGTTAGTATTTGGGGGACTACCTGCCCCTCCATGCAGCATCTATCTCCAGGAGAACGTAGGTGTTGAAATGGCATGGGGATGACTGAGCTATTTTAGTAAAAGTGAAGCACAGCTCCTCCACATGTGGTCCAGATTTAGGGATTCATACTTATAATTATGTACGCTACATAATAAATCAGTCAAACATGTCAAATCAGAAATTATTACTCGGCTTTAAGATAATGTTCAAGTAATATCTAAGCATCCACTTATAAACTAATAAAGAGTCATTAACATTTGTCCATTAATAAAGATTTTTAAAGGACTCCAATTTTATCTGGAAGTTTATCTTTGCATCCTGATCTCAACTTTGCAAAGGTACTTTATAAGTTTTTCTATCCCACCACCTTCAGAATCATTCTATAAGGAAGGGTGGGCAAGTATTTTGATCTACAGTGAACAGGTGAGGGAAATAGAATGCCTAGGGCTTTATCTTGCCATCTACAGCAGGTGAGCAGGGGTTGATTCCACATCTGTTGGCTCCTAATTTTAAGGTATTTCTATCAGACCATAAAAGAAAGGCAACCTCACTTATTTAAGGAATAAATCTATAACTACTACCCCCCCTATTATTTAGAAGGCTTACCCTCTAAACAGTTCATACTAATGAGGTCTTACTGCTCCCCAAAATAGGTGTCAATTCATGAAGGATTCAAGAGAATCTGATAGACAGCTTGTGAACACATTTAGTGCATACACATCATTTTTTTCACCATATCTAGGTAATAGGAGATAATGATAGTTACTGTTTAATCCTCTGTTAGGGACACAGTACTAACCGAGTGTAGGCACCTAAAATGGATCTTAGTTTGCTAACTACCAGGAAACATGCATAGTTTCTATCTCTGCATTAGGCTGTTAAAGTGAACTGGGTTGTTATTGATGGTCTGTGTAGCAATCCCGTGTGATAGATGCCAACAACACACACAGAGTGAGCGGTCTTGCTCTAGTCTCTAAATAGAGATCAATGACTATTTTATTTGTTCAGCCCTTCCTCTACCTCCATCACGAGGTAGCTGGAATGATTAATGATCTGTTGGCGGTATTAACGCCTCATGTGTTGGTCCCCTAATTATAGAAGCAGATTGGAGCCAAGCCTCAGAGTGGGTTTGGGATTGAAAGATATTTTAAAGGCAGATGATTGGCCCAACACTTCCACTTCTTTCAATTTAACCATAAATCAATTGTGAATGATTTTTCCACTGTAATTTTTCATAGGTTTTGAACTTGGGTAATGAGCATCCCTGTCCCAGAGTGAAACTGTGATTTTCCTAGATCTTATTGGAAAGGGGATGAAGATTTATGAAGGGGCTTAGAAGGAAACATATTGCATTTCTTCTTATCCTCTGCTTGTGTTTTCCCCCCTCCTTTCCTGTACTTCAACCCTGATAAGTCTCAACTTTCATGCATGGCATATAGTATTTGGGAAATTGGAAAGCTCCAGTGTGTCTTGACCTACTTTCCAGTGGCTGTACAATTACAAGGAAGAAGTTGATACTGTGTAAAGTAGTACTACGTTCCACACCGAAGGGAATGCATGGGGAAGCAAAGAGTGCATTTGCCTGAGCAGCACCCATTCTTTATTTTATTTTTGATATATTTTTATGGATTTCAGAGAGGAAGGGAGAGGGAGAGAGAGATAGAAACATTAATGATGAGAGAGAATCATCCATCGGCTGCCTCCTGCATGCCTACTACCATGGACCAAGCTCACAACCTGGGCATGTGCCCTGACAAGGAATCGAACCATGCCCTCCTGGTTCATAGGTTGACACTCAACCACTGAGCCATGCTGGACGGGCACATCACTTTTTCTTTTATTTAGTTGCCGAATATATTGACTTCAGATTTTTTAAAAATATGGGGCAGTTCAAGGTGTTGCTACCACCTAAGAAGCTGCCATGGTGATTGAGAGAGAACTTCTTAGGAGCCCTGGGTGAAAAGAGGCTTACATTGGAGTCACTTTGACAAAATTTCTTTCTTTAGCTAGGACTGCAGCTTACCCCACCATGGGTAATGTGATCCACCCGTGCCTGATGAAAACCCGGCCTTCAACTTGAGGAAAAGCTCAGGGTTCTTTATATTATTGTTGTTGTTGTTGTTATTATTATCATTATTATTATTATTATTATTTTCTTAAGCCTCACCAAAGGATATTTTTTTCCTTGCTTTTTAGGGAGAGGGCGAGAGGGGAGAGAAACAGAGGAGAGGGAGAGAAACATCATGTGAGAGAGACACATCCATTGGTTGCCTCCCACACACACCCCGACTGAGGGGCTGGGGATCGAACCTGCAACACAGGTACATGCCCTTGACCGGGAATCGAACCCGAGACCCTTTGGTGTGTGGACTGACACTCTTAACTGCGTAGCAACAACAGCCAGGGCTATGGTTTTTATTTTTTAAGGATTGTAAGGTTAGCAGCAAAGAGCTTGTTAAACTAGATACCGTATTTTCCGGCGTATAAGACGGCTGGGCGTATAGAAGATTTTCCTGGGTTAAAAAGTCGTCTTATACGCCGGAAAATATGGTACTTTACTAAAACTCAAATGCAGCAAATGTTCCTGTTTGCCTGTGTACCATAGCACATGGAAAGATCCAGCAGGGCTTGTCAGATATTTAATTTTTCTGTAGCTGCAGGACTGTTGGGGGCTTTATGTATTAGAGCAATAGATTACACTTTTAATGTATTTAAGCTATGAGAGACATATGTTAACAGGTTTGTATTCCAATTCTGTGAGTATTTGGAAGGGATGCTTCTCTTTCTTTCTTCCTTCCTGCCTGCCTTTTTTCCTAAAACATCTGTTAATTCATTATTATGCACCAAAACACCAAGTTAGTCCTAGGTGGCTAGGTGATGGGAGAGGAAGGTGATTTTGAAAATCAGTAAAATTCAGTCCTTGTCCTCAAGCACCTTACACTCTAGGGCCATGGTCGGCAAACTGCGGCCCGCGAGCCACATGTGGCTCTTTGGCCCCTTGAGTGTGGCTCTTCCACAAAATACCATGGCCTGGGCGAGTCTATTTTGAAGAAGTGGCGTTAGAAGAAGTTTAAGTTTAAAAAATGTGGCTCTCAAAAGAAATTTCAATCGTTGTACTGTTGATAGTTGGCTCTGTTGACTAATGAGTTTGCCGACCACTGCTCTAGAGCATTAAGGTAGCTGACAAAGTCTTTCAAAAGCCCTGGGAACCAGGGTTGGGTACCTTATAGGCAAGAATGAGAGCTGCGAAGAGATATGCTCAACCATGGACTTGCCCTAGAGAAAGCCCTCTGCTCTTGGTTTGCAGTTTGGGGCAAGATCCTCTACTATCACTGCCCTAGAAAGAAATCCCCTTAATGCCATTTAATGCCATGCTTTCAATAAGAGCCAATCTTCCCAAGAGCATCAGTGACCTCATGGTGCCTTTAAAATATATATATATATATATATATATATATATATATATATATATATATATATGTTATTTTATTGATTTTAGAGTGGAAGGGAGAGGGAAAGAGAGATAGCAACATTGATCAGCTGCCTCCTGCACACCCACTACCATGGACCAAGCCCATAATCTAGGCATGTGCCCTGACTGGGAATCAAACCATGACCTCCTGGTTCATAGGTCGACACTCAGCCACTGAGCAACACCAGCCAGGCCCCATGGTGCCTTCTTATTCATTCCAAACCTCTCAAAGGTACATCAACTTGGCAAAACCTAGGCCACATCACTTATCTCAACTGCAAGGAAGTCTGGGTCATATAATTCTTAGCGTTCCTGACTCTGACACATAGGAAGTTACACTAGAATGGTTGGCATATTGGATGGAGGAAATAAATAAATAGGAGTCACCACAGAGAGATGGGCAGATTAGTAGATAACCACAATGAATTGTGTAAATGTTGGGCTGGAGTGCATAATAGTACGGTACTGTGGGAACATCCAGTAAAGGTACTATCTCAGAGCGAAGGGGGGCATTCAGTGAAGTAGTGTAGTAGAAATACACTTAGTAAGCTTGAGGATTTCATGGTTTTGTTAATGAGGGTACGATAGGTATATGATGCAGAAATAAACAGCTTCAAAACCTCAGGGGCTTCACAGACATACTGGTACAACCACACACACAGAAACTTATGCACAGTAGGCTCTGTGGATGGGATGGGATATAGATTTGTGAAGCCTGGTGCAAAATGAAAACAAAAATTATTCAAAATTTCAAAATTGTGGTGGCAGAACAGTAACCCAAGCAGGTGGGATCCCGTTTGCATAGATTGATTGCATAGATCGAATGCCCAGGAGCCTGGCCCTGTGTGGGGGTCCCAGAGACTCTCCAGGGAAGCTGTCTTCTAATTGGTCACAGTAATGTAAAGAGCGTTAAGTCGGTGGCTCTATCATCTCAACACAGACTCCTCCACTCTTGCCAGATCTGGGCAAGAGAGACGGGAGAGCCACACAGGGGCTTTTTACTGCCTCAGCCCAGAAGTGGCACATCTTCTCACATTTCTTTGTCTGGTGCTGGTCACATAGCTCCACTGGCCACACGGAGGTTAGGAGGGGACGACAGGTGATGGTGACTCAGTAGTATCTACCCAGTGGCACCCAAAAACAGGAATGACAAAAACAATTGCTGTTTTAAAATACTATCTGTATTTGAATATTAATACATTTAGTGTGGCTTAACAGTTCAAGCAGTATGCTTGCTTTTTACCAATCCACTCATTTGATCAGAACACTTTAAAGTATTTTGCTAAATCCAAGTGCTGCTAGAAAAATTAGCAGTAATAATGAACAACTTTGAAGGAGTTTGAGTTAAATGCTTTGGAGCAACAACAACAAAAACACATTTCTGTTTTAGCACACATCTTAAGATACAAATTATATTTGTTTTATGGAAAATAGATGTATATGAAAACTGATGGAGTAAAACTTTCCTCTTGAATTTATTAACTTACTTAGCAATGAATGGACCCAAATATATATGCTTAGACAACAATGTAGTATAACTAAAACGATTCTAAATATTTTTACCTGCTTCTGTGAGTTGCTCTGAATTATCTTTCCCTGTGTTGGGCTCAGTTATGCTCACATATGAATCCACTTTGAAACCGGGGAAGTAGATGTTCAAAAAGAAGCTCACCCATTGTGTCATTAATGCCCTGTGTCTATTACCCTGACACTTTTCATTATGAACTAAAACTCAATGATGTGTTACAGACAACACGAGCTCTGATGAGAGATAAATGAATGTTGCTCACAGTAGACAGGTCGGACAAAATGGGCGGTCCTCTTCCCCACTGGGTGCTGCTGGCAGTGGGCTTCTTATGACATCCCAAGAAAAATAATTTTCTGAGTCTTGCACAAGGCAATGAGTGGTTTTGATTGGCGTGGCATTAAATCCCTGCATCTCTAACGTCCCATTTCCCTTAGTCCAGTCACAGAAGAAGTGTCGCCGGGGTTTCAGTAAAGCTGGAAGCAAAGCCAGTCGGTCTCCAGAGTTTCCTTTCTTTGTTGGAGCTGGTTCAGTGTCCGCATTAGGCTGGTGGCAGTCCATGAGTCCATTGCATGTGGGAGAATGCAAGGAAGCAGGAATAAAAGAGCCCCCAATCCAGGAGTCAAGCACAGCATCCCAAGAGGAACCAGCAGCATGGATTTCTTTGTTTAGGGAATTACAGATCCTAAATCTTTGCAGGCTTGCAGTGGCCACGCCCATTCTGGCCAATGACCTCTATTTCCGGGTGTGACTGATAAGCATCTTCCCTATGTCACCCCAGCTTCCCCAGGCATGTGTCTGTCTTCCCTTTTGTCCAGGCCCCTCCCCCCAGTGTTTTGTAGGGAACGTGCCTGTAATGTCTGGCCTTCCCTTTGCTCCTTTTCTATTTTTAATAATTAGCTAATTACAGTGGTATCATCTGTTGACAGTTATAGTTCTTTCCAACGAACCATTACTAATGTGTACATTTAAGTTGTACTCCTTTACCTTTACTTCTTTAAATTTGTTTTTTTCTTTTTTTTTTAACCATATTTTTCTACTCTACCATTGCACTACTAACTAGACTATTTTATTGTTGTGTTATATGTGTGTACTGTTCTCTGCTGGAAAGCAAACTGGACTTGAGAACAGATCATCTGTGTCCCAGCCCAAACACTGTAAATATTGTGCAAATTTATATTCTAGCCTTTCCTCACCTGTAAAATTGGAATGATGACTATGATGATGAAGAAGAAGAAGAAGAATATGGTGATTAAGATGATGGGTGATTAATTGACTGTCTCTCCAACTCAACTGTATACCCCAGAGTCTGAACCAGAAGTGGGCAAACTATGGCCATCAGGTCAAATCTGGCTTTTCACTGGTTATTCTAAATAATGTTATATTGGAACACAGCCATGCCCATTCATTTATGTATTGTCTGTGGCTGCTTCCATGCTACAAAGACAGAACTGAGCAGTTGTAATGGGGACTGTGAGGCCGCAAAGCCTAAGGTTTTTACTCTCTAGCTCTTTACAGAAAATGTTTTCTAATGCCTAGGCTCCATAGTCACCAAATATGTGTTTTGATTTGTGAAAATTTAGGGATATTGCCTTAATGAGATAGGAGGCTGCCTATAACAAATTTGTATTATATACGGTACCCAGAAAGTTCCCCAAGGAGAGCCTAACCCAGCTTTCAGCTGCTGAGAGAGAGACATAGCATTTATCTTTTCACTCTTGAAATGCTACCTACAGGGCCACTGTTAGCAGAGGTCATTATGCAAATACAGATTCATCTCTACATGATACCACATGCCAGGCATTTACACAGATGTAAATTGTATTAAGGCCTGAGTATAATGTGTGTACTTCAGTTACTTTTTGAAATTGTTCAGTCATCTGGATGTCTTTTACTGTGTTTTCCAGGAAATATGAACTAGAGAATTGAGCAATTTTCTTGTCAATTTGATCAATGTAGACTGGCAACCTGGATGCCTTTATTTAAAAAAAAAAATACCACCACCCCCACTTCACTTGTTAGAATATATTTATTTATTTTACTAAATTGCCCAGTTAATTACTACAATTTTCCAATCTATCTTAACCACTGAAGGCTTAGACTGGTTCAATATTACATGCGGTTGGTACAATTGAGGTTTGTTCCCAAAGTATGCGCTTATTCAGTGTAGGATTCATGTTTGTTTATCCATCTACTTGCTTGGTCTTTTTGATCTGTAGCTTAAATTGTTGAAATTTCACCTTTAAATCAATCAAGCATCACTTTAGAAACAGGAGAGACATTGGAATGGAAAACCAAAGAATGAAGAATTCAGAGAAACAGTGCTCTATTGGCAAAGGGAAGGTTCAAGAAGAAAGGGCCTTGTAGGAGGTAGGCACATAGCAGAAGACCTTGCATTGAGGCTCTGGGCAGAGTTTTGTAGGATAAGAGGAAACAAAAGCAACCAATGCTTCAGAAGGAACCGTCAAGGGGAGAGGAGGGATCATTTGACTCATAAAGACAGATAAGGGAGCTGGAATGCTTTAGGGAGGGTTAGTGGCCAGTAAACATGTTTAAGAGTAATCAAACTGAGAAAATAAAACTGGTTGTGGAATTCGACCACGTCCTGTTTAAAAGAGGATCTTGAACTGGGTCCTTCTAGTACTACCTGGCCAGATGTGGGAATTTTCTGATCATGCTACCATCTCCTCCTCCAGGCATTCAAGGACTCCTCTATCTCCAGGTCTTGATGAGTGTCCTTATCATTAAACAAGTCATTGTCTCTATGGAGTGGGCAGATGGGGTCAGGGGCAAAGTCACAGGGGACGTACAAGTGTCATCCTTGAATGGACATCCACAGACACTGTGAGTCCATGGTCCTCATTTGCATCAGCGAAAACATGTCTGGATGACGGCATGTTCTCTCAGCCCCTACTTCTCACCTCGGATGGTACTTGCTCTAAGGATGATACTGGTTTTCTGGGTCTCACACCTCCCTCCGGTACAGACCTCTTTTCCTCTCCTTCCTATTTCCCTACTCATTTATGCATTTTGAAGTGTGACTTTTGAACTTAATAGTGAAGCATTTTTCAATCTTTATTTTCTGGTTTTCCCAAGAGTGACTCATACTCACATTCTGGAAAAGATCCCTGGAGGTTCTGTGGAAGCAATTTTGCGGGAAGAGTAAAGCTTTGCTGTAACCTACCAAATGTGGTTATTAGATTTGAAGATTTAGAGTTTATTGATGACTTCTGACATTGAAGGTGAAGGAAGCCATGTCTTAGGACCAAGGTTCATAAAGCATTCAAAAGGGTTTTCTTGTTGGTAGGTAGGTTGGTTGGTTAGCTGTCTGTAGGTATGAAGTTATAAGTGAAGACAGAAAGGTACTAAAACCTTACAGAATGACAGGAAAGACCACACAGAGATCCAGGCCTGTCACTCAGCATCTAGAAGACATCTGCTATAGCTAGAGCTGAGAACCTAGGACTAACAGAAAGCAGGGCATTAACCAGTGTCCAGTGGGTCAGCTCCCTCTGAGTAAGGTGGACAGAGGTCACTGGCCAGAGGGGGGGTAGGGAAAAAAAATTCCTGCCGAGATGTTTTGCAAATGACTGACATCTTTCAAAAGCCCATGCTTCCTACAAGTGACCTTTCTTCAACTGTAAGAGGCTTTCAAAAATTGGATGAGTGAATGCCTGCAGAAGTAGTATTTAATGTGTGTTTTGAAGAAAATATAGCTTGGCAGCTTTGAGGGAATCTGAGGTCATTCTAATTAAGAGGATTTACCTGACCAAGAACAGAAGTGGTATAAGTCTGGCATATCCTAAAGACTCTTAGCAAGCTACTATATTAAAATCAGTGCTTTTCAGGATATGTTATCTGTTCTGAGGGCCTCAGTGCAACTTTGATTGTGTTTCTTGTCCTTTTCTTTTTGAGCGCAAGTGCATAAACTATTTGTCAGGTTAGTTTATGAATGGGAAGGCTCAGCCCACATCTTTTATCTCAAAATGCAGACCACGGTGGTGTAATTACAATCCTTTGGGTATTGTTTTAACAAAATGTTTTAATTTCTTTGCTTCTCTTTCCCTACTTCACTGAAGAGCTTCTCAGCCTAGACTTGTGCAGATTTTAATGCGCAAATAAATCGCTTGAGAATTGTTTTTAAAAAAATCATATTCTGCTTCAGTAGGTTTGGTAGGAATACAGGCCTGAGTTTCTACATTTCTTATAAGCTTCTCAGTGCTGCTTGTGCTGCTAGTCTGGGGACCATATTTTGGATAAAAATGGGTAAATGAAAGGGAAGGAGTTTGGTAGCAAAAAGAGGTTGAGTTTTTGTAAAAATATATTTTTATTGATTTCAGAGAGGAAGGGAGAGGGAGAGAGAGAGAGAAACCTCAATGATGAGAGAGATTCATTGATTGGCTGCTTCCTGCACACCCCACACTGGGGATTGAGCCCGCAACCTGGGCATGTGCCCTGACTGGGAATCAAACTGGGAATCAATCACTGAGCCACTGCAGCCTGGCAAAGGGGTTGAGTTTTATAGTCAGAAAGGCCTGGATGGTCTGAATTCTGGCTCTGAAACGTATGGTGACTTAAAAGTTATATGACTTAAACAAGTTGTTGAAGCTCTCGGAGCCTTGTTTTCTTATCTGAAAAGGGGATAGTGATACGGCCTTCACATGCATCTTCTAAGAGATACATTTCCTCCTACCTCTATCGTGTTCACTGCTTTATCTCCATGACTGAGCATAGTTCCTGGCACATCACAAAGATGTATTGAATGAAGGATTGAATGAATTAGTGAGTTACCAAATAAATAGGTTTGAGGATAAATTTTATGGTATGATTAGAATATGCAGCAGAGTATTTGGCCTTAAGAGACATTTCAATAAATGTTGTTTACATCCCCATCTCCTCCTTTTTCCTCTAAAACAAAAAACTGAAGGTGCATGCCTCACACTGCTGAAGCAACATCATATAAAAAAGGCCCTCTCTTTGTGATTCCTCAGGGAAATGACAAGTTACACTTCACGTCAGTAGTCGCCAACCTTTTGGACCTCACAGACCACCAGTGGTCTGTGGACCATCAGTTGGCGACCGCTGCTCCAAAGGTTTCCTTAAACCAGTGGTTGCCAACCTTTTGGACCTCACAGACCACCAGTGGTCCGTGGACCACCAGGTGGCGACTGCTGCTTCAGGTAATAGAAGTTGGATGAATGGATGAGAGAGTAGTTTCATAATATTGTTATTGTTACACATACATGGACCAGGGTAAATTAGGCAATCACTTTTCAAAAATTGATCATCTAAATATATGCTTATGTCTTATCTGCTGCTGGAGCCCTGGGAGGTAAGCAATTGTCAGAAAAATTCGAAGCATTTCAGAATTCTGTGGATTCAGAAGAGACCGGAACCAGGTACATAGCTGATCTTGGGAATACAAAAAGGACAAACCTGGCTCACCAACTCCTTGGCCCCCTACTTCTCTGAAGAGTCTAAATTTGAGTTTGACAACTTCATCTATCTATCTATCTATCTATCTATCTATCTATCTATCTATCTATCTATAATCTATCATCTATTTATTGGTTAATCCTCAACTAAAGATATTTTTTTCACTAATGTTTAGAGAGAATGGAAGGGATGGGGAGAGACAGAGAGAAACATCAATTTTGTGAGAGACACATCAATTGGTTGTCTCCTGCATGGGCCCCGGCCAGGGCTGGGGAGAAGTCTGCGACCGAGGTACATGCCCTTGACTGGAATCTAACCCAGGACCCTTCACTCCTCAAGCCTGATGTTCTATCCACCGAGCCAAACTAGCTAGGGCAAGTTTGGTTCTTTTAAAGTGCAAGAGGCATTAATTCACATATAAGTTTGACTAAGTTTGATCAGATTGCTTTCCTCACTTTCAGTCAGTCAACAACATTTCCCAAGTCCTACCGATGTGCCAGAAACTAAAGTAGGTGCTGGAGAGATAGGGTGAGTAAGGCAGAGCCAGGCTTTGGCGCTCCTGAACCTGACCTTCAGAATGGGGCAGGGAGACAGAGAAAAACAGGAAAACGGACTGTTGGACTGACTTTATGAAGAGCATTCACTGAGGTTCGTTGTCACTTATTGATGAAATGGACTTAAAATCAGTTTTGGTGGTTATTTATAATTGATTTTAAAGCAATAAGTCTTTTTCTAAAAGCCGGGTAACCTTTTTTTTTAAAAAATATATTTTATTGATTTTTCACAGAGAGGAAGGGAGAGGGATAGAGAGCTAGAAACATCGATGAGAGAGAGACATCGACCAGCTGCCTCCTGCACACCCCCCACCAGGGGATGTGCCCGCAACCAATGTACATGCCCTTGACCGGAATCGAACCTGGGACCTTCCAGTCCACAGACCGACGCTCTATCCACTGAGCCAAATCGGTGTCGGCAAGCCGGGTAACTTTTTAAAAATATTCTTATTTTAAAGCTTATGATGGCAGAGAATTTTGCTCTTCTGTTCACTGTTCTGTCCTCAGCACTTAAAGTGACAGGTACATGATAGGTGCTCAGTAAATATTTGTTAGTGATAAATAACATTTGTTGAATGTACTCTTAGTGAGTTCTTGTTAATGTGATGACTGTGGACTTATTCTGTGTTTCACCCGGGACTAATGTAGTATCATTTCTCTGTTATATTTATATAGTGCCAAGGTTCTAGCCATAACTTATTAATTAATTAGGATATAAAAGAGAAACACCCACAAACTATGAAGCTATTTAAATGGATACATAAAAAAATTAACAGTAAATAGCTCAACACACAGTTCTTTTTGAAAAAGCAACAACGCGTGTTTTTATTGATTTTTAGAGAGAGGAAGGGTGAGGGATAGAGAAATAGAAACATTGATAAGACAGAAACATCATGGACTGGCTGCCTCCTGCACACCCCACACTGGGGATCAAGCCTGCATTGATCTGAATGCACCCTGACTGGGAATTGAACCAAGACCTCTTGCTTCCTGGGTCCATGCTCAATCACGGAGCCACACCGGCCAGGCTACAGACAGTTCTTTACAATAATGATTCTCTTCTTGACTTAGTGCTTTTAATTGTTATAGCAATTGCCACTGCCATTAATGGCAGTTATATTTTAAAGTGCTTATTGAAGTTGAAAATACATAGAGTTTGTGTTTTTGCTTTGTTCCCAAAGCTGATGGTTATGAAATGTATTATTTTTTTAGTAGTCATTGCTCTTTTACAACCCTTGGTGGGGTCCCCACCACTCTCAATTTCTTAAGTACAGGATTGTCGGCCAAGCTGCCACCTACTGATTAGGTCTAGTCCTCTTGCCACAGAACATTCATTGCTCAAAGTAGGAAATATAATGTCAGCAGCAAACACATCTGTCTTGAAAGAGCAGGAAGAGCATCTAGGCTAATATGAATTCTGGCAGATATGCATAGCTAAGCCATGTGACTAGCAGATCTCTATGATAATGATTACAATTATGATCATTCTAATAGGGAGATAAAGTTTTCATTATAGTGTAGTAATATAGGCTCATTCCTGGCTGATATTGTGGGATCTGTATCTTCACCCGAAGGTCAGTCTCATCAAATCTTAATCAGAAAATCTTTGTCAATTTCTGAATTAGTGATGAGTGAGCCCCTGAGATGGCTGGGTAGTCAGGTCATAGGTCACCCATTGATTCTAAAAGGAGCCAAACACATTGAGATTAGAAGTACTTAGAAATGTAAATGGCATCAATTGAAGTATTGACACTTTGTGTTTTTTATAGCTGCAAGATAAATATTTAAAAATGAGGAGATATAAACAAAAACACTATCAAAACAATTTTTCCTGTCCTGGAGTGATAGTCATTCAGACAATATTGCCCTAGAAAATCAGTGTTTAATCATTAGAAAAAGTGAAGGTGAAAAGTAATTGTTCTTATAATTTAATAAGTGAAGTAAGTCAGAGTAGAAAAATCTCTCAAAGTTCTGTAAAAATTAGTAAAGGGTAAAGACTGAAGAGGCCAAGCACACTGAAACTCATTTTCAAATGGAAAATGTGGTCTTGAGAGTCGGTGTAAGAAACAGACCAATAAAGGAACCATGAATAAAAGCCAGTACACCAGCAAGAAGTGACTTGTGACGCTAGGCCCGTGGTCGGCAAACTGTGGCTCGCAAGCCACATGCGGCTCTTTGGCCCCTTGAGTGTGGCTCTTCCACAAAATACCACGGCCTGGGCGAGTCTATTTTGAAGAAGTGGCGTTAGAAGAAGTTTAAGTTTAAAAAATTTGGCTCTCAAAAGAAATTTCAATCGTTGTACTGTTGATATTTGGCTCTGTTGACTAATGAGTTTGCCGACCACTGCTCTAGGCCAATGGAGCTCCTCATCAAATGCAGAGGGAGAGGAGGAGGTAAAAGAAAAGGGAAGGAGGGAGGACAGGACGGGGCGGGGGGGGGGGGGCAGTAGGGAGAGAGGAAGGGAGGGGGAGAGAGAAAGGGAGAGAAAAACACCACAGAGAAACACATACAGCTCTTGCCTCTACATGAGCCTGTCACTGAGCAAGACATAGAATCAGAGTCCTTTTCTATTAAGCAAAGTGGATGCACTATATTAAGTGGTTTTAAGATTGTTCTTTGTAGATTTTAGGGGTTGGAGGGGCCTTCTCGGGGAGTAGGTTTGGTTCAAAAGTGGCTGAAAAACAACGATCCAGGGATGATCTCCAGAGCTAACAAATTAAGGGAAGGATTGGCGATGAAAAGGAAAATAACACTTCTGTTTTATGCTTCCAATTAACTGAAAAAACAAAACAAAACAAAAAAAACAAAAACTTCTTGTACCTGCTTAGTAATCTGTACTTACCAGTAGTGAAATTTGATGATTTGCCATTAACACTTGTGTTTTCACAAACTTGTCAATCTGGTGCAAGCATTGTTTGGAATAGGAGTCCCTTAATTCCTTAGGACTCATTGGACCTCCCAGTTCCTATAATGATGTCCAGGATAAAATAGAAAATGGACTAAGATCCTGAAGGAATTTCTACACATGATGCCCTCATAAGTCACATGTTACATGAATGATCTTAATTTGGACAGGTGATGAGCTTAGTGTTGGTGTTGATTGAGTAACTTGGTGACTTGCTTTCTTATCTCTAATGATGTGAAGATGGTTTAATAGATTGCACCCATAAAGAGGTGCCAATGTCTTATAGGTTATTGGTAAAACAAAATGAATCCTTATAGTGGCAAGTTATGGGGTGGGGAGGGAGGTAAAGAATGGGAAGATAGGGAGATATATTTTTTCACATTTTATTTAAATATTGATTTTAGAGAGGAAGGGAGAGGGAGAGAGAGATAGAAACATCAGTGATGAGAGAGAATCATCCATCAGATGCCTCCTGCATGCCCCGTACTGGGGATCGAGCCCGAAACCCAGGCATGTGCCTTGACGGGGAATCGAACTGCGACCTCCTGGTTCATGGATCCACACTCAACCACTGAGCCACACCAGGCTGGCTGTTATTGCCAATATTATTTCAATAGAAAACTTTTTTTTTAATGTTTACTTTAAGAAACAGTTTTTTGTTTGTTTTTCTTGGCAAGCAGTCGCTCTTTTGGTAAACTGTTTGGCACACAGAGTGGGACATTTTGCCCTTTAAAGAAGTGACAATATTAAAAGGAACAGAAAAGCAGCTGGCATGTACACTGATTTTATAGGGTCTATTCTGATAAGCAGCTGCCACCAGACAGAAAGACCCACTGTAAAGGCCCCCAGCCTCCCCTGGCCCCCCGGCACCTTGAATTTGCAATAGCTGCATCTCATTCGCCTGTGGTGTCAGGGAAGTTTGTACCATTGGATTCTGACCAAGGTCAATGATTCTAGCAAAGAATGTTGTGGTACATTTGTCACATGAAGAAAAAAATGCCAAAAGCATTTATTGGATTTTTTTTATCTGGTAGATGATGGAGATTGGTTTTTGACCTGCTGTTTTGCCTGCAAATAGTTAATTCCATTATTGTAAAGAAAATGAAGCTATTACCTTTACTTATATGAGGATATTTTAGAAGAGTGAATAGTTGGGCCAGGTGGCTCAGCTGGTTGGAGCATGATCCCCTACACCAAATAGTTGTGGGATCAATTCCTGGTCAGAGCATATACGTAGGTTGAGGGTTTGATCCCAGGTCAGGGCATATACGGGAGGTGTCCAATTGCTGTTTCTCTCTCACATGGATATTTCTCTCTCTGTCTCTCACTCTCTCCCTTTCTCTAAAATCAATGAACATATTCTCAGGTGAGGATTACAAAAAAAAAAAATAATAATAATAAAGTGAACAGTTGGGGCTGAATAACACTTTCTCAGGCTTTTAAATGAAATTAGGAGATTCCTAAATAAGAACTATAATGGGGATTTCCTTTTCTAAATGTAAGTTGAACACACCTTTATTTTGTGAATCATTATCTGTATAAGATCAATGTATTTTAAGCCAGAGGGTTTTCCCTAATCGTGTGCCTTTCCTAACCCATTCCACTAATCTTATTTTGGAGTCAATTGTCATCCTATATCCAAAGCTTACTGTGTATGCTGTCATAATTGTCACCTGGAGTGATACCTTCAAACCCTGGAGGAAATACTCATGTATAGTTATAATTTATGTCTCACACACACACACACATATATACACACTATTCTTTACTATTATCAATAAAATTCTGCGCCCTAACCAGTTTGGCTCAGTGAATAGAGCGTCGGCCTGCGGACTCAAGGGTCCCAGGTTCGATTCCGGTCAAGGGCATGTACCTTGGTTGCGTGCACATCCCCAGTAGGAGGTGTGCAGGAGGCAGCTGATCAATGTCTCTCTCTCATTGATGTTTCTAACTCTCTCTCCCTCTCCCTTCCTCTGTAAAAAATCAATAAAATGTATTTAAAAAATAAAATAAAATTCTGCTTACGGGGCTTCCCAGACTTCTAACCTATCTAAGAAAATATTAGAATCATTTTTGACATTTTATGGCTTGATACACATGACTAATGATGCACTTTGTAACACAGGATATATTCTGCTGCTGGAAAGCTCTAATGTACTTAAAATTGATGGAAAAAACTAATCTACTTGGGGTGACAAGTCAGTGTACAGTGAGTTAATTGCATGCTCAAATTCTCTTTTCAAGACAGGATTTTGTTTTCTAACACAGAATCGAAAAATTTATGATCAGATCCCCTCAGTAACTGTGGCCTCACCTCTTGGCATGTGTAGATAGTATTTTTAGTTTAGGTACATTTCACAGAGTAATTGTCTTCTGTTTAGCATCATCACCCAATGAGAATGAGGTTAACCATGTCAACTGTGAATGGCCTGACTTTGCGAATTGGAAATTTCCATGGAAAGGCTACACATACACTGATCCTTGGATAGTTTTCTCACCCTCTTGGTAGTTTCCTGTAAGGCCAACATATATATGTTTCTGGCTGTATCCTTCAAGCCCTTTGTCTATTAACTGAACCATAGAATTGGTTTCATTGCCTTTTCTGTCCCATTTCAGTCTCTAAAAACTTGTGTGGGTTTCTTTGCTGAGATTTTCTCACTCACTCTAACCTCTTAGGATGCCTTCTTTCTTACTGTATCCAATATATGCTTTCTCTGAAGCCTTCCCTGACCAGCTTGGAGATGACCTTGACTGACCATCAACTGAACTGAAAAATGCGTTCCACTTCTCCTGAAGTACTGTCTTGTCTTGTTTCCCTATGCGTATCCTCCCCACAATCCAGATTCTTGATTCTGAGCGCCCTAAGGGCAACTTTACTACCATAATTTTGTATATCTTTTCCTCATCCAGTATATAGATTTGTATATAGGTGAAGCAGTTGGGCAAATTGAAAATTTAATGTAAGTCCATCTCTTTGCCTTTATATTAGTCTCGTATCCTAAACCAGAAGATTATAAGCTTATTAAGAGCAGGGGTCATTGTTGACTTAACTTTGAATCTCCAACTCCTAGAGGCCATTGTGTTGTAGGCACTCAACATTGTCTGTTGAGCTGAACTGAATTATCTCTAGTAACTGGATATATAGCATGCCTATTTTAAAGATGTTCAGAAAAGAGATATGATGTAACAATCCTTGATAACTTGACTTCTGAATATTATTTGTATTTAACTGAAGGGATCCTGGCTGAGGCTGGCATTGAGATGGCTTCTGTTTTGGCTTTGGCCAAACCTTTCAATTTTTATTATGGTTTGACTTAAACCACCAGCTCCAATGAGAGTTGTGTTATTCATGTACACACACACACACACACACACACACACACACACACACACACACCAATTTTAAATATTTAAAAAATAAGATATCTACAATCCCAAGATATTTTAAGTTATATTGATGGAACATGTCCACTGAGAACTTTAAGCATAAATGGAGATGTGTAGCTACATTTCCAAATTTATCAGTCTAACCCTCAGCCTTATCTAAAGAATATTAGAATCACTGGCTAAAAAAGAATAAAAGTGAAGTCATTTGACTGATCAGCCTGACACTATTTCTCTGTGTTGACTGATTGATACACAACCCCAGTTAGCCCCCTCTGGTGGCAATCCCCGCATTTACCACCCCAAGCCTTTTTGGCACACAATATGGATGGTAGCTTATGAACAATGTCTAGACATGGCATTAAATCTCCTACCCTGCCATTTTCACTTGCCCTGTCATTTTTAGGGACATTCCAACCATCTTTGTGAATAAATCTACGGAGAGTAGACCCACCTTCGAATTTCCAGGTGGCTAGATTAATTGCCATTGACCTTTAAGTATAACTATAGAGATAAAAGGTGCTGATTTTAAAATGCAGTCAGAAGAGTAGGAGCTGGGAAGCTGCAGAGCACATAGCCTCTTTCTCCCACCCCCAGCAGTTTCTCAGCTGTCTGCATAACCTAAAGCACCGAAAGACCCTTCTTCTGAACCGCAGACCCGAGACATTTGTTGGACATGGTATATAGCCTGGATTTTACACTCAAGTAAATATGCTCTGTGTGTTCCCAAAAAGGCCAATATTTATATATCAAGCTCACCAAGTTAAATTTACTTTCCCACATTAAGCCTGCATGATGAATGGTTTTATCTTGCCTATTACAGCCTGTTATATCATAAATCCCCAGGCAGGAGAAAGAAAAAACCGACTTGAATGAAGAAAACCACGGAGGCGCAAGCCATTACCATTTAAGATGGTTATACTGAATCACATTTGCTAACAATAATATGTAAAATACCTTGGAAACCCCATTTACTCTTATTTCCCTCCCATTTCCATTTCTGTTGCTAACAACAACCAAAAAGGAATGTTGATGTAGGAATGTCTGACTAACCCCACATTTCCATTTCCCTATTTTATTGTCAGCATAATATAGTATCCCTTGAACCAATTTTACTTATATTCTTATTTGTTAGATGAATAAATGAATGAATGAATAAACATACATGGAAAAGGATTTCCATATTCTAGTTGGAATGCCCCTTCCAGTCACTGAAATTTTCACCTATGGCTCAGCTTTAAGGAAATTTCCTATTTTCAAAGAGGCTTTTTCTTAGTTGGTTGTTCTCTTCCTCCACACTTCCATAGATCTTTGTATTTTGTTTAGGTAATGTTGTTGTTGTTGTTGTTGTTGTTGTTGTTGTTGTTGTTGTTAATTCTCACCTGAAGATATTTCCCCATTGATTTTTAGAGAGAGTGGAAGGGAGGGGGAGAGACACATGGATTGGGTCTACCAGGGCCAGAGCCTGCAACCAAGGAATGTGCCCTTGACCAGAATCGAACCTGGGACCCTTCAGTCTGAGGGCCGACCACTCAATCCACTGAACCAAACCAGCTAGGGCTGTTCAGATAACTATTTTAATCTGCTTTGCAGTAAAGGTATTTAAGTAGTGTTAGTGGTCACTTATCAAGTGTCTCGTTCAATTTAAAACTACTCAGAGATCTTTATGCTTCTTTCTTTCCACTCCAACAAGTGGAACATAAGGCATTTAGAAGTTGGATAGCATCAGAATGACCAGATAACTTATAGTCCAAATTGGACACTTTTGAGAGGGAAGGGAGTGGTATTAGTGTGATGTTGGGACAACAGGCACAAGCCAGGACCCTCCCAGGCAAACCTGATGTATGGACTCACTAGGAAGCATGGACCATGATTCTGATTGCAGTAAGATTCAGACATGAGCGAGAGTTGTGCAGAGGGCACTGTGTTCAGGTCTGTTTTCTGATCTCTAAGAATAAAAGGAAATTTAACGGGAAGTTGTGAATAAATGTGTTCTTGGTATTCCTACTGGGGCTAAATATTTAAAGACAAGAGAATAAACATGCCTGGCAAATTATTGGATGGTTCAGGCTGCAATTCTTAGAGGTGAAAAGAAAAGTAAGATCTGTGGTTTCTACTGCACAGGTTTATTATGTGCACTGGTTGCTTTTAGGAAATAATTGCTTGTAGCTCAGCATCTTGCTTGTGCACATATTTGTCTTCATTACTAGACTGAACTACTTCAAGGAAGGAATTGTTTACTTATATTTGTATCTCTTACAACCCCTTATGTGCGTGTAGTCGAACACACTGTGCTGTGAAATTGTGTGAAAGTTTGAAAGAGTTTTGCTAGTTCAACCTTTGCTTAATGGAGGCTCTTCTATAAAATTATTGACTAGTTGAACTTTCCACTTATGAGGAATTTATTTTCAAAAGATGCTATTCCATTCTTGAATTGCCATGTTTATGGGAAAATGTTCCTTTAACTGAAGTGAAAAATATGTCTTGTTATAACTATGACTGGATTTGACATACCGCTCAAGCCATCTACGGGGCATTGTGAGTCCACTCGCTAGTGCTCACTTGACCTCAGGATGTACCCGGAGTAAATCTAATCCCTCTCCTTTCAAATAGTTGAAGCCTCATATCATGGTCTCCTGAGTTCTCTCTTATCAAGCTCTGGCTATACCAGGTTTTAAAATCCTTCTCATATGATTTTCTTCCAGACTAATTGCTATTCTTGTCATCTTTGACAGTATCCTACTTTGAAAGTATCTCTTAAAAAGGAATACACAGTGCAGAGCAAAATGCAGAGTACAGCAGGTTAGTAACAAGGCTGCCGCGCAGTTATGCAGATTGTACATTGTACAATGGTGTCTGACAGAGGTGGCATGGGGAAGCTAAATTCTAGCCTGCTCGTCACCCACCAAGCCTATGTCTTCACAGAGAAAGGAAGGACCTCCTTTTATTTCTTTTATTAGCACAAAGTGATGGAATGGGCTTGCCGACACCCCTCTAACCCCTGCTCACCTTGCCCACCTCCTAGATTCTGTATGTCTTTATAATGCAGCCTAAGATTTCCTATGCTTTTTTGGCAAGCATATCGTTCATACATTATTTTGACCTTGTAGCTAGCAAAAGTCCCTGGTCTTATTTATATGAGCTTCTGTTAAGCCAGATTTCTCCTATTGTACCTGACGTTGATATAAGTCATTGAAAGGATAGAAACTTTCAGAAACTTGTACAGATTTTCCCCCCACATTGACCTGGAAGTCATTAATCAACACTTTTGGAATACTTTTTTCCCCCCACCAGCTGTTAAGCCATACCACTCTTAGTCATTTCTCCATGTTCTCTAGAAGGATGTCTTGAACCATAAAATCTTTTGCTGAGTTTGTTATTTCACGTTCATGGTACTTCATGAATCAACCAGGTAAACGAATATTAATTCTTAGTAATCACTTCTTCTTCTTTGGAAGCAGCCACGCTTTATGTAATATACTCATTAGAATTTAATTAAGGCTTGATATCAATCTCACCAGTTTCTGGAGTCTGTTTTCTCTCCTTATCGCTCATTCCTTTTGAAAACCAAGACATTCATTTTTCTCTGGACACCTGACATCTTTCCTGTTCTCCTTAAATCTTCAGGGAGGAATCTGTGAAGATATCTGCCCAATTACTCATTTTATCCACCTTTGCCTCTGACCTCCTTTTCTGGAGCATGCCAGCAACCAAAGTAGGCGGGCTAGAGGACCCTTAAGGGTGAGTCTGTGCCTCCACATTCCCCAGAGACTTCTAAGAGAGCAGGTGTGGAGCTCTCTTCTCAAATCATTGAACAAAAGTCAAGGGACAGGTAACAAAGAAGGTGTTTTGCTTCACCATAAATATTGAGGTTGGTCAAGAGGATGACTTTTGAGATTTTGTGAGGAGTTCACATCTTCCTATCTGATGTTTTTGCTCTTCTGAGGGTCCCCAATCTTGCTGAGTCTGTGAAAGCATAATATGTTACTATGTGAGTCATCTGAATGCCTCCTGGTCTTGCCATGTACAAGAGAAATGCCTCTTGTATTTTAAGAAATGAGATTAGTAAGGTCTCATATCTGAGAAGAACCAGCTCATTCATAGCTGGCTTATTAGTATGAAAAATACCCTTTCCCTTCACTCCTAGTTTTCCACTGCATGAGAAATTTCAGTTGCTTAATCTCTTCAAGTCACTCAAGGAGCTCACAACAGTTTATCTGCAAGAGGAAGACTAAGCAGACTGTGTCAGTCAGGATATATACTAGACTTTGCTGCAATAACTAATGACCCCCTAAACGAAGTGGCTTAAAGTAAGACTAATTCTCTCATTCACCCTACTTTTCAGTGAAGGTTGGTTGAAGGGCTCTTTTCCATGGCACCATCATTCTTCCTACAAGACTCAGGGTGATGGGACAGCCACTAAGTGGCACAATGGTGGTAGCTGGGACGGAGAGAAAGGAATGTTGTGCAGCATGCACTGGTTCTTAAAGCTTGTGCTCTGAAGTTACCTGCAACACTTTTCTCACAGTTTAGTGGCAAAGCAAGTCACAGTTATCTTTTTATGGGCAGGAAGTATAGTCCCACATGTGTCTGAAACATGTGTGAATGGCCAAATAAACCACTTGAAAAGGTTTTTCTCTTGATATAGAAGTAATGGAATTGACAGATGCAAACTTTACCTCAGAGGCAAGACAATTATTTAAGGAGATGCAATTAGAATACCCAAATTCTAGAATTAAGAAAAAAAAAAGCTTTGTAAATTTAAAAATTCAGCAGGTACTTTGAAAGGATATAGTCTCTTCTGAAGACCAAATTAGATTCCTAGAAGATCAAGTGTAATAATTATCTCACAACACAGAGTAGAAATTCAAAATAATGAAGATATTAAGTAAAAAATACAAGAGACATAGAAGGCAGTTCCAAAACACCTTACAAACAAAAAAAATTAGGAAGAAAAAAGGACAGATGGAAGAGCAATGTTAATTTAAATAAAAGAAAAAAGAAGTTTCTTAAGATAAAAAAAAAACACTTGAAATTTCTGTTTGAAAAATATAATCAAGTTCCAGGCTGGTTTCATAAAGAAACAAAAGTATGTGTACATAGCACACATATATCTACACATATTTGTACACATACAGGGTGTCCCCAAAAATATATACACACTTTAACAGCTGATAGCTCAATTTTGAAAATGAATTTTAATAAACACTGCCTTTATAATTATTCAAAGTGTGTGTTTACATATTTTTGGGACACCTTATATATATAAATACACTTATGAATACACATGTGTGTGTACACTGGACTTATAAATACACATATATGCATATAACACATATAACATAGTAGTACATGCATGAAACATTATACGTAACATACATGCTGGGGCAGTGTACTAGTATATAACACATGGGTGTATATGTATAATCTTATCTCCTGGTGAAATTCAGGAAGGACAAAGAGAAGCATAACTTCTTTTAGGCTTGAATATATTTCTTAGTAGAGAAAGAACCAGACCAGCACTCGCCTGCAGCTATTGAAGCTATAAGGCAGTGGGATGTTTAAGAGTCTACAGAGAGGATGAGTGTCCAGGAATCTCATCTGAGATTTCACTCATCAATCAGAGAAACATTCATCATGCAAAGCCTCAGACTGTAATCTCTTCTTACATGATATCTGTGAAAATATTTGATGAGTTAATATAACCCAATGAAAATTGAGCCAGAATAGGTATTTCAAGATAGAGGAGAAGAATGATGAACAGTGAAGTTCATAACATATATTTAGATATTTACTCAACAAAAAAGTTCTATAAATGTGATACTGGTGGGGTTTTTTCCCCCAATTTATAAATGGGAAAATAGAGACTTAGAGCAGATTGGCATTCAGAGTGGCACAGTGGGGATTCAAGCTGAAGCCGTTTGAGAGCCGATGCTCTTAATTACTTATCCATGTGACTTTCCTTGAAGCCTTGGTGTCTTAATCTGCGTGGATTTCTATAACAAAATACCATGGACTGGGTGGCTTGTAAACAACAGAAATCGATGTCTCACAGTTCTGTAGGCTGGAAGTCCAAGGTTAGGGTGCCAGCATGGTTGGGTGAGAGCCCTCTTCCAGGTGGCAAGCTTCTCCTTGGATTCTCACAGAGCAGAAGGAGCATGGAGTGCTCTTTTATAAGGTCATTTACCGTACTTATGAGGACTCCGAATCACCTCCCAAAGGTATTGCTAATACCATCACACTGGGGCTAGGATTTCAATATATGAATCTGGGGAGGACACAACCATTCAGACCATAGCACTTAAATAAAGCCATTCTCTATACCGGGAGTAACAAAGGAAAAAGATACACACGGGTTAACAAAAAGTGTTTGACAAAGGATAACAAATATAAAGTCTAAAGATATAATATAGACTAGGAAAAAGGTATTTGTAATACATGACACAACAAAGTTGATGTAGCTAATATGATCAAACCCAATGATATAAAAAGTAAACAAAATTAAAAATCAGAAAATTATACCGAACAGGCCATTCATAGAAGAAGGAATGCAAATTGCCAATAACATAAAAATATCCCTCACCTAATTTGTCATTTGGGTGGGTTGCACAAATTAAAACATCATTGGAATAAAATTTTCCACCATGTGGATTGGCTACAGTTAAAAACAGGTATAACATTCACCATATAACTTATGAGGTCTGTGATCTATATACTTATACTGGAGGCCCGGTGCACAAATTTGTGCACAGCTGGGGTCCCTAGGCCTGGCCGGTGATCAGGGCCAATTGGGGCCGTCTCACCCAGTCCCGATCAGGGCTTGGCTGATCAGGGCAGGCAGATCAGGGCCAGCTGGCCGGAGGGAGGGACCAGCCTGGGGGAGGGACTAGGGGAGGTTGGCCAGCTGTGGGAGGTTGGCGGTGGGAGTGCACTGACCACCAGGGGGCAGCTCTTGCATTGAGCATCTGCCCTCTGGTGTTCAGTGCGCGTTATAGTGACTGGTCGACTGGTCGTTCTGGTCATTCAGTCGTAACGGTCGCTTAGGCTTTTATATATATACTAGAGGCCCGATGCACGAAATTCATGCAAGGGGCTTGGCCCTCGCAGCCCCAGCTGCCTCAGCCGGCCCTTGCAGCCTCTCGCAGCCCCTCACAGCCTCAGCCAGCCCTCGCAGCCCCAGCTTTGTCCGTAAGGTCGTCCGGACGGTCATTCTGCTCTTCGGTTTAATTAGCATATTAGCTCTTTATTATATAGGATAGATATGCTTATGGTATAGATTTATATATTAAGCAAAAATGATCTGGCAATACATCTGAAAATTAAAAAATATATACACTCAACAAACCCATTGGAAAACACAATTCTGTAGAAGTCACAGCAAAACATTAAGCATATTACATTAAGACATTGATGTAAAGGCTCTAAAGCAGTGATGGCGAACCTATGACACGCGTGTCAGCACTGACACATGTAGCCATTTCTGATGACATGTGGCCGCCTCAGCGGCCGCATGCCGAGGATGAAAAATTTGCTGCTCCTGAGGATGAAACATTTGCGACTAGAGTCTTGGAGTTACTCCAAGACTCTAGTCGCAAATGTTTCATCCTCCCCTATTAGACACTCTGTGCCGGAGGTCTGTAGGCCAAAACAACAGAAGTCCGGCACAGAGCGTCTAGTTCTGGGACTTCGGTTAAGCCGGGATCTTTGTCCTCACTTCCGCCGGCAGAGCAGGGAGCAGCGGAACGCAGCAGGGGATGCATCTCTGGGGGCCCTGCCATTACCAGTAACCAAATAACAGTTAACCATAGCAACCATTATCTACTGTTCTGGGGTGTCATGGATTTCTAATCCATCATTACTGAGATAAGTGAGGGGGAGGCTGGGAGAGGCGAGGGTTTGTGGCGTGCTATGGGTGCCGTTTCCCGCCATTAGAAATAGCGGCAGCCATTTCAATTCACATAAGGAACACCATCTTGCTCCATAGTGCAGACTCCATTTCACCACTATTACTGTTGTGCATCCTTATTAACCCCTATTTCTGCTTATTAACCCTGCCCTTTCCTAAAAGACAGTTATATGCACCATTTTGTGGTTAGTTAGGCTAGTTAACCCCTAATTGCCTGTAGGCCTAACAAGGTATCTATAATTCTGTCTTCTGTCACTGCCCCCCTGATGGAGAACCCAAAAACTAAAAAACTAAAGTTAAGTAAAGGAAGTGGTAGTAGCAGTGGCCTACCCTTTCAAGGGACATGGACCGAGATGTATGGCTTTATAGAAAAAAATGGCAGATCATTTTGCATTCTATGTACTGAAACGGTAGTAAGCAGAACATGGACTATAAATACACATTTTGAAACTAATCATTCCCAGCTCTTGGAAAAAAGTGAGGATGAAAGGAAGGAATACATTTCCAGGCAGCTACACCTTTATAAGAGCCAATCTAATTCCATCCTTAAATTTATGAAAGACTCTACAAATTTACCATCTGCAAGTTTGAGCATTGCTCACTCTATAGCTCAGCATGGAAAAGCGTTCAGTGAGGGAGAATTTATTAAAGAAACTCTCCTAAGATGTGCACCAGTTCTATTTCATGATATGCAGAATAAAGATGCAATTATTAAGAGAATATCTGAATTACCACTCAGTAGAAATATCATAAAAGACCGAATAATGAGACTGAACACAAACGTACAACATCAATTAAAGAGAGACATAAGGAAGTGTAAATATTTTTCAATCTCTCTTGATGAAACTACTGATGTCACATCACATGCTCAGTTGGCCATTATTGGTCGATATTCTGATGGTCTCACAATGAGAGAAGAGTTGATAAAGTTAGTATCAGTGTCAACAAGTAAATCAGGAAGCGAAATATGTAAGGTTGTTATATAAACATTTCGTGACCTAAGCATTGCTATCTCTAAAGTTGTGTCAGTGACGACAGATGGGGCACTAAATATGGTGGGGAAAAAACTCGGATTTGTCAAATAGTTTACAGAAGCTATTGGACATCCGATTGTGCCTCTTCATTGTATTATCCATCAGGAGGCTTTATGTGCCAAGGCAGGATTCACCGACTCAAATGACTTAATGTCAGTTGTTACAAAAATAGTTAATTTAATAGCTGCTTGCCCCCTTCACAAGCGAGAATTTTCGGCACTTTTACTGGAGGTTGATTCCACCTACAGTGGACTGCTGATGTACAATAATGTAAGATGGCTGAGCCGAGGCAATGTTCTTGAGCGCTTTGTGGAGTGCTTTGAAGAAATTAAGGTATTTCTTGACGATAAGGATCTGGGAAACTTTCCTCAGCTTAATGATGATAAGTGGGTCAACACCCTGATGTTTTTTACAGATCTCTCTGTTCATATTAATGAACTGAACTTAAAGTTACAAGGTTTTGGCAAAAGTATTGACGTTATGTTTAGATACATAAAAGCTTTTGAAAGTAAAGTTAAAATTTTCAAGTGAGATGTAGAAACTAAAACTTATAAGTATTTTCCTCGAGTAAATACAAAGTATTTTGAGAAGGCCAGTGCAGCTGTACAAAATGAAATGGAACTCTTGCATATGAAGTACCAGCATGTTTTAGACTCGTTACTTGACCAGTTTAGTGATAGATTTAGTCAATTTAGAAGTCTAGAACAGACCATGAAAATAATTAAGTATCCTGATGTAGTAGTCTACAGTAGTTTGGAATTAAATGGTTTCCAGTGGATGCAAATTGATGATTTGGAGATGCAACTTGCAGAATTTCAAGACCGTATCTGGGCTCAGGTGTTTGTCGACTTGAGGTCAAAGCTTGAGACTCTGGAAAGGTGCCGCTTGGAGAATCAAGAGGAGTGCCACTACGAACAGGAAATTTGGAGTGCCTGGAACCGACTACCAGGCACTTTTAGCACCCTGAAAAATATAGCAATGGCTTTACTCACAATTTTTCCCTCTACATACTTTTGTGAGGCCTTATTCTCAGCGTTAAATAATATCAAAACCAACAAAAGAAACAGATTGACAGATGAAGTTAGTAGCGCTTGCGTGGGCCTGAAGTGTACAAAATACCAACCTTCAATTGAAGATTTAGCCAATGAAATTCAGCAACAAAAAAGTCACTAATAGGCAGGTTAGTTAAAGAATTACCCCTCCCCCTCACTTATCTTAGTTCACGGCACCCCACACAAGCTAAATAATATCAAGACCAACAAAAGAAACCAACTGACGGATGAACAAAGAAGTCACTAAGCAGGTAAGTTAAATATTTAGTTTTTGGTTTATTAAATACAATTATATATAACAATTATACATTTATGTTATTTAAACTATAAATATCGCGAAATAATGTTTTTTCCTCAAAGTGACACACTACCCGAGTTATGCTCAGTTTTTTGGCGAAGTTTGACACACCAAGCTCAAAAGGTTGCCCATCACTGCTCTAAAGGAAGAAAAGAAAGGAAAGAAGGAAGGGAGGGAGGGAAAGAATGTAGGGAAGGAAAGGAAGAAAGAAAATTTCTTATTGTAGCATTTTTCATTTTCCATGGTATAAATACTCCCACCATGACCAAGTTCAAGCTACTAATATGCAGAGTTGGAAAAAGATGTTCACTATTGTATAGGCATGCTCCAGTTCATCACTGAACTAAGACTTGTGCACAAGAACCTCAATTACAACACAACTGTCATCCCACACTGTGTTCCATATTCTCTCTGTATTCTTATACTTGTTAAAACAACACATTTAATACTTCTGTAATTTTGACATTCTTATAAAAAATTTTGAAGGATGAGATTCACTAAATGGCCTATGGCTACCCCATAAAGCCTTTCCATATTTTAGGATCTGATTTATTGGGTTCGGGAGTCTCAAACTCAGTCAAATGCTCCATTACTATCTCCTCGTCATCAGTTAGACATTGTAAAGAAATCTGATAGCTCCCTTAATAAAATGCATCTTTAACACTCCAAGGTTGGCAAAGGAGAGATAGATAACTTCATTGCTCACCTCAGAGGACCTGAGTTGGCTGTACTAAGGGCACGGTCAGGTTTTCTTTCAGTTTTAACTTCACTAGAATGCAAGTTGCATGAAAGCAGAGACCATGTTTACCTTACTCTCCAAAGATTCCAGAAGCTAGCACAATTCCTGGCACTCTGGACTTAGTGAATAAATAATTAATCAGCTAGGAAAGAAATAAAGATGTACATTTTCTCTTTGCCACACTGGGCCCTTTTTCTTTGAAAACCATCTTGGTAGAGAAAATGACCACAGAAGACTGGTTATGTTCCTTTCCTGCTATGAACGTGAACTAGAGACTACAGTTAGCTGAACTCTCTCTACCTTTGTTTTCCTTGAGCTTAAAAGAACACCTAGAAGAAAATGGCTTCTCTATATTTTTCTAAAAACATCTGTGGTTCTTTCTCCACTTTAGCCTTCCGGACACTTTGTGTGTGTCCTTCACATTGCACAATTTGTTTTTCTGGCTTTGTACTCGCCCTTTGAAAATAGAAGCTCATTAGAGAGCTCTCTGTACAGCCAGTGGGTTAGTATGATCATTTAAAAATCTATTCCTGTTATGTTCATTGGATCTTTATGACGATATTATCAGAATTTCCCTTTTTAATAATTTCTGGCCTCATTTCAGCCATTTCCCTTTTTAATTTCTTAAGCCACGTTGTCATGGTTCTATTTGTTTTGGTCTGATGAGCAAAGAACTTCTGGTTTCCCAGCATCGTTAGTCTACTGGACATGGTGTCACTAGATACTGGACTGTTTTCTTCAGTTTTATAACCTATATTTGTTCCTCACCCCAAAAGCCCTTGGGCTGTAGTATATGGGACAGACATTTCACTGTCCCTTCACCGTTTAATGATGTCGGCAGTGTTTGCTGAATGCCCACATGCCTGTCTGAGTCAGTATTGCCTATTTTATTATAAACTCCTAGGAAAAAGCAAATGTCCAAGTATCTAATATAGTGCAATTCCTTTGGGCACTTAAAAACTGTGTGGGTGGTGCATGTGTATAAAGAAAATATTTGATTCACATGTTTCTAAAGGAAAGGGTCTGGAATAGGTTGGTATTTAAGTAATTCCAAGTGCTTTTAAAATAGTGTAGTGCCTGTGAGCTGTATGTGCGTGAGCTAATCAGGGCAGCCGCTATAGAGGGTTATGGAATGGAACCTTAGAGTAGAACACTGAGTGACTCCTTAATATCATTATAAAACTCTTTTCCAGATTAAAAATCAACTAGAAGAGGTTTCACAAAATTTGTCATAGCTGTAGGCTGTCTGTTGTAGCCCTTTTGCAAAACATGTGAAGAGAAGAGGAACCAGGAAATTTGGAAAGGGAAAAAGGGCATATTCTGTGCTAAACACAGGAGAGAGGCATTTTTCTGTTAGTTGCAATGCTAGAGAAAGTGAAAACTTAAATATGAAGAAAGGCCACATGGAGTTTAGGCACTCATAATGCTGGATAAATGATTTTGAATGAAGAACCCCATTCAAAGCACATGCACACACACACACACACACACACACACACACACACACACACACACACATATCCAAGAAACTTAGCATAGCATGAGGCCTAATCAAATTTGTACTTATGATCATGCTTAGATTAAGTGATGACTGATAACAGCATAAGGTTTATAAGCATGGCACGTAATTTTATGTAAGTATTTGAATTTGCTATTTCTCTGTGTTATTTGACTAAAAATAAAAAAGGTGATTGTTTTCTTAAACAGTTATATTTTATGGAAAAAATCTTACCTAAGTAGCATGACTGTGCTATTTAGAATCTGTTTTGTCCCATGAAATCATTGTTAAGTCACGACAGCTCAACTTGCAACTGACTATCTGAATCGTACCGTGTTTAGGAAGAAATAAATAGCCCCATTTAGTAAAGGCATGCCTATAAAGTGACAGTAAACTTCATTGTAATTAGCTCTTACATTCTCATTTGGAACATTAACTTGCCAAAGAATCTTTATCGTGAAATCTGTGGCCTAAACATTCTATTGTCTGAGTTGAGGTGACAGAGCTTCCATCTCCAAGGAACCTGGGTTCTTCATTGAGTTCCTCTCTGCTTTACCTGCAAAAAAATAGATAGTCTTTGTCTCTTGCTGGATTTCCAAGGGCATCTGAAGAATGAAGTCTTTAAAACTCTATAGAACATATATAAATAATCATTTTAATTAAATACCTTCCTTGGGCAGACAAATAGGCCCTGTGATTTGACAGGTGCCTTTTCGTCTCCATTACTTATGATGGGAATGCATAAATCCCACTCTAACCAGCTCATATGTAAATATCTCCAACAGGACCCTGATAGATCTGCCAAACTAGATGGATGTGATTTCTAGCCAGCTTCGTATTCCAGTCGTGTACCGAAGTAGAATGGCCAGGCAGACCCAATTGGGGCTTTTCACTTTGTCAAGCATAGTGATGAATTCTTTTCACTTTATCCTGTGAGAGCACTCAGAAGAATCTTAAAAGGTTGAAATATCTTAACATGATGGCCATATATGAATTTGTGTTGTAATTCAATTTAACAAGTTATTATGAGGACACCTACTAAGTGCAGATCATTCTACAAGTTGTTCACTAGAGGAAATGTTTCCACATGCCAACAATACTTGGCCCTGCTCTCAAGGGGCTTAAAATGTAATCAAGGAGGAAAATGAATACATACTTGATACTAGTAGAAACAAATTTTGGTGATGCAGAGTCTATAACCAATGAGAGATTGACCCTGTCTGTTAGAACAAGGGGTAAGTAGATAGAGAAGATGATTTGAAGCAAGCCTTGAGGACTTTAAAATGTACAATTATGCCCAGCCGGTATGGTTGAGCATCGACCTATGAACCAGGAGGTCATGGTTCGATTCTGGTCCAGGCACACGCCTAGGTTGCAGGCTCAATCTCCAGTAGGCAGTGTGTAGGAGGCAGCCAATCAGTGAGTCTCTCTGATCAGTGATGTTTCTATCTCTCTCTCTCTCCCTCTTCCTCTCTCTTCCTCACAGAAATAAAACTATTTTTAAAGGTATAATTATTATTATTTCTGCAGTTTTAAAGCTAAGGATCTAACTAGATAAAAACAAAAATGGCCACCCAAGATTGCCACCTGTTGAATGAATGGGCCTTAATGTGTCAAATCAGTGCCTGACTTCCAGTTAGTATTCATTAAGTCTTTAAGCAAATGAGAACCTTGGGGAATGTGAGAGAAGAAGCAGAAGAAGGCAACTCTGAGAGAAGGACCACAATTCTCTATGAGTCTTCCAAGACCATTATTAAATGGAGACACTGTGTGCTTAGCATAGACTTTCCTATTCAATGGATCTCAACGTGGTGATCATGAGTCTGAATGTGAACTTGAGAGCGAATGGAAGATTTTAGATCATTAGGATCTACTAGGAGACAAGATGTGAAGAATAGAGGAGGACAAAAGAAATGGAGTGCACACAAATGAGAGAAAGCAGGTGATGAACAAATTTTAACAAATCGGGCTCTATTTTCAGGTTTACATTTAAAGGGAACTTCATGTTTTGAGCTATCGGTTTTGTTGATTCTATTTTTTAAATAAATATTTTTAAATGTTTTATTGATTTTTAGAGAGAGAGGAAGAAAGAGGGATAGAGAGATAGAAACACCGATGAGAGAGAAACATCATCTATAGGCTGCCTCCTGCACGCCCCCTATTGGGGATCAAGTGCACAAGCCAGGCATGTGTCCTGACCAGAATCAAACCAGTGTCCTCTTGGTTCATGGGCTGATGCTCAACCACTGAGCCACACCAGCCAGGCAGTTTTGTTGATTCTTTACAATACTATCTATTGCCTGGAATTCCAAACACTTTATGCAGTTTTGCTTTCATAGAAGATAATGTTGGCTTCCTGAATGCTTTCCTTGAGAGTGTTAATATACATTAGCCCTGATTACCCAAACAATGGCATGGGATAATTTTGTTTGTCTATTAAGTAGAATAACATTCTTTTCCTGCAGACATCAAACATACCACTGTTTGTGATCATGATGAGGTTGTTGGTTTCTGGACTGTCATAGGAAAAGAGACAATTCTGATTTTATATAATGAATCAAAATGCAGGTCACTTGATACAGTAAGAATTTTTTCTTTTTAAGAAAATTAGTTGATGCTTTGGATTTTATTGAAAAGTAGAAACTATCTCCTATGGCTTTTATATAATAGAGAAAGTCTGGTAGTGTTTGTCCTCTCGCCCTTTCCCCCTTTATCAATAAGTTAAGACAGCCATATCAATTTTATCAGTTATCAATAGCAACTACAAAATTAACAGCAGCCTATTGGTTAATTTTGAATATCTTGGTGAAACTAATCCAGAGAAAGAGCGGTTTCTGAGCCAAGGGTTGAGTAGAAACTAGGGCTTCCTGGGAAAGTTTACTGGTCAGGAATGAGGAAGCTGTTCCTTGATTCTGGCTTTGCTGCCCACTAGCAGAGACTCGACTATGCTGTCTTTTCCTCTGGATCTCTGTGTCCGCGCTGGTCAAAGTTAGGATCAAAAACAGGTTTCTTGGTTACAAATAATAACAACAAACATGAAGCACTTATTTTCTGTCAGGCTCTCGGCTAAGCCCCTTGTTTGTATTACTTCACTTAGTTCAAAGGACAGCTCCTTTGAGGTAAAATTATCTCAGTTGAGGGAATGGAGACATAAAGTGTATCATGGGTATAATATACCAGGCATTGCACTGAGTGCTTTCTGTGTATTTAGTTCATTTTAATGCGATTCTCCTAAGAGCCCTGCAATCTAGCTGCATTTTAGACAGGAGGAAATGGACTCCAGAAAGCAGTGATTTGTCCGCCTTCTCCCTCTCAGAGCATCACAGATCCAGGACAAATATACAGATCTCCTGACTCCAAGTTGGCACCCTTCCAATACACCCTATTTACACTGAAACCATTGGAATTGGACTTTTTCCATATCTATAATTTTAAAATATATATGTTTTTCTTGATTTCAGAGAGGAAGGGAGAGGGAGAGATAGAAAACATCAATGATGAGAGCAAATCACTGATCGGCTGCCTCCTGCACGCCCCCTGCTGGGGATCGAGCGGGCAACCTGGGCATGTGTCCTGACCAGGGATACACCCATGACTTCCTGGTTCATAGATCGATGCTCAACCACTGAGTCACATAGATCTATACATATTTTTAGAAGAAACCTAGGAATTTGGCAACTTACAAGCCAAATTTGGCCTCATTTGCATGCACAGTAATTTAAAATTTTTGTAGTTGCCAACATATTAATGTTAAGAAGCTTCCCACAAATCATTGAGATCTCTAGCTTCTCTGAAAAATGAAAAGATCTGCTATCCCTAGGCTCGCATCTCTCCATGGCAAGTGGCCACAGGAACTGAATCGGGTGCTCTCTCGTTTCACACAGCGCCCACCCAGCCTCCTTCATTTGTGTTACCTCCAGGGCTTTTGTGTTCAAATGAGTTTGTGACTTCTGGATTCAATTAAAAATTTCTGCTGCTCCAACATCAAGGAATTTAAAGGTGTGCTACGGAGCACAGCGAGTTGGTTATTCTGTTTGGCTTCCTCCACATGAAATCAATGGCACTGAAAGTCCTCGTGGTGCGGTTTCTCTTTTTCAGGGTTTTCACAGACAGAACATTTCTCCAGCGTGACATTTTAAAATCAGGGAGGTGAGCCGAGTCATAATTGGTCCTGTCACCATTTGGGTTTGCTGCTGGCACCTCATGTGTTTGCCCTGGTTGAGTAATCTGTTTGCATCTGGGTAGACCACACGCAGACAAATGTGAACTCTGTTTATATTCATTTCCTGCCCGGGAACTTGGTTCCTCTGGGTCACAGCTTTGGAACGACTGATAGATTGGAAATTTACTGGTATAGACGTGGATGCAAAACGTACTTGAACCCATGTTGGGAGCTGTCCTTAATAACCTTCCTGGGCTACAGCTAAGGGGACTTTAGAACAATTGTGTAAGCATCACGTCTGAATACTAGATAGTCAATGGAATTGACCCTTGAACAATGCAGGGGTTAGGGGTGCCAACCCTCAGCGCAGTTGAAAATCTGCATAAAACTTTTGACTCTCCCCAAACTTAACTACTTTTGACTAGAAACCTTACAGGTAACCTAAACAGTTGATTAACATATTTTTTATGTTATATGTATTATATATTATATTCTTACAATAAAGTAAGCTGGAAAAAATAAAATGTTACTAAGAAAATCCCAAGGAAGAGAAAATACATTTTTAGTAGTGTTAATATTCATTGAAAAAAAATCTGTTGTTCAAGGGTCATCTGTATTCTCACCTAACAGATGAGGCATTTGAAACCCAGAGTTGTCTAAAATTATATTAGCTAGGTCAGTGGTCGGCAAACTCATTAGTCAACAGAGCCAAATATCAACAGTACAACGATTGAAATTTCTTTTGAGAGCCAAATTTTTTAAACTTAAACTATATAGGTAGGTACGTTGTTATTAACTTAATTAGGGTACTCCTAAGCTGGCCTTTGCTAAAAACTCAAAGGGCCAAAGAGCCGCATGTGGCTCGCGAGCCACAGTTTGCCGACCACTGAGCTAGGTAATTCCCATTATACCGCACCTATACCTCTCAGTAATGAGCAGAGTTCCATGTTATTTTCTGGGTGCCTCCTCCAGGCAAGTCAACAAGCTCCACTCCCAGAATTCCCAAAGAAAGGCAGATTCACTACCCCTCCCCCATTTCATGTGAGCAGCAGTCTGCAAAGGGCCAAGAGGAAAGTGATCAAGTTTAGGAGACTGGAAACTCCTAGGTCTGCTCTGTGCCGGGCCTGGGCCAACCACAGAGGATGCTTAGGGCCTCTTTCCCCATGGTGATGATTTGCAGAATCTTTGCAGAATTAACACCAATAATATCTCATTCTTAACCTCCATCTTCAACCAGTGGGTTACAGGTAAAAGTGGGGGAGAGGGGTAAATGAGACAATCCTGGAAGGCCTCTAGCAGGAGACTCATTGGTACCATCTTCATTAGGGGCACCTCTGTGGACCCATCCTTGGAAGCCTGGGGGATGTCTAATCCAAGATTGACAGCCCTGCAGGATGTCTTCTGTTGCAGTGAGCATCAGATATCTTAGTAGCAATTACAGTCTCCTGAACTCCATCTCCAGCATCCTACTTGGCATTAGGAGACTTACAAACGGAACATGCATAAGAAACACCTGCAGCCCTAACCGGTTTGGCTCAGTAGATAGAGCGTTGGCTTGTGGACTGAAAGGTCCCAGGTTCAATTCCGGTCAAGGGCATGTACCTTGGTTGCAGGCACATCCCCAGTAGGAGGTGTGCAGGAGGTAGCTGATCGATGTTTCTCTCCCATCGATGTTTCTAACTCTCTATCCTTCTCCCTTCCTCTCTGTAAAAAATCAATAAACTATATTTTTTTAAAAAAAGAAACACCTGCAGCCTTCACTGAGTTTATTTTCTAGCTGCTAAAGCCAAGCATGCGTATAAAAATGTTCAAATAGGGGCTTATAGGCTTCACTGAGGTACTATGTATCGGCATTATAAAAACACTCCACACAACAAATGGCCATTCCTGATGTATAACACCCAGAGACTGTCAGGGACAAAAACTACTTTGGGGAGAAAGAAAAGAATTGCTATACAACTAAGGTGGGGAGATGTTAAACTGCCTTAGGAGTGGAGACTGGGCAGAATTAGAATTGACTTCAAATAAGCCACCCTTTCATATTTAGCTGTTTTAGATATTAATAAGACAACCCAGGGGCCAGGTTGAATATTATAGCTTGCTGCAGGTTAAATAGTCAATGCTGTGTTCAATGTAAACTTGAGCACCATTGGGGATAGTACAGAATGCTTTAACCTCACTCTTAAGAACGCGCTAAAGTCTTCCTTCTGTGTTGGTAACAGGTGATGCCATTTTCATGCTGTCATGGTGCTCACACATGCAAAGAACCCACAGAGTAAAGGACCCAGAGGGTAATGGAACATGTTCCCTATTTCTCTTTATAGTTCTTTCAAGCAGCTTTAAAGGTGATTGTTAATTAAGCATTCCATTGGCATTGTGTTTCTCATGTGTGAGAAATTAGCAGGGAATTTCTCCCATAAATAATGCACAGCATACTTTTGAATTGACTGGATTTATCTAGAACTTCATTCCAAGACCCCACTGTCCTGGCTGTCCACGGCGGGGTCTATTTTCAGTGTAGTTGTGTCATACATGGATTATTTCCAAAGTGAATGTAGCTGGCTGTGAGATGAAGCATTTCTGTGTGGCTGGGGGCAGACGTTAGAGGAAGATGGTGAGAGCATGCTGTGTGTGCCTTTGTATTTGGTGCTTAGACGTCTCTGGTCTTCGTTGTGCTTCCCTTCCATGCCCTTCTTAATTCCAGCTTTTCCCTGGCCACATGACAGCTGTGTTTTATTCTGTTTGCCATTCATTTCTGGATGCATTACCCATTGCTCTGTCTGTTGTCATTGTTGTAGTTTCTTCAAGTTCCCAGGTGATGGGGGGAAAAACAACAACAAAGCAGTCTGGGCTTTGTAAAGGGCTGGACTTTCTATTCAAATTAGAATTATTTTTAGAAAGCTGCTATAGAGTTTAGATTTCCTTGAACAAAAGGCTTTCATGAAGCCATATGCCGGTGTGATTTCCTCAGATAAAGCCTTAGAAATGTTCTTTTCGAATGCCATCACTGGTGGGCGGCTGCATTCTGTGGGCAGGCCTGCCCCACACACCTGGGGGTCGGCAAAGTCACTGTGAGGTGTTGATGCTTGCGCTTCCGGTGGCCATTGGCTGAAAGAGTATCACAGTGAACTCTGTCATCAGCAGAGTTGGGCATGTGGAGTGATCTGTTGAAGCAGTACCTTTCCTGGATTGTCAGTTGTGAAAGGCTTAGAGAAAAATGCCACCACACTCAGTTCTGAAATAACGTGGAGTGTCATTTTACAGTTCTTTCATTCAGAGGGTCCTGTAGAATCTTTGTATCCTGGGGGCGGAGTTAATAAAGATTCCGGGTCTAGACTATCTGAAAAGCCAGCCTTTATTCTCCTTAGAAAGGGAAATAGGTAAGTGGGAAGGGCATAAAGTCTCCAGGGCCCAGGAGAGGGAAGAGAGAGAGCCCAAAGCAAAGGTGGGAGTGATGTGGAGATATTAACATTCACCACTGTCTGCCTCTGCTACTAGCCCTCCAAAGCCTTGGGGGTATAAGATGGGTCAAGGAAGGGCCTCCTCTTTACCTGTTTTGGCGCCTCACATATTAGCACCCAGTTCTTTGATGCGTTTTGAAGTGCTTAATCAATGAGAAGGCTCTGATTTTCAGCAAAGGCCCAGGCTTTTCCAGAAAGATCTCCCCAGGATGAACCTGACGTTGATCCATCTAGCTCATCTGGCTTAGTTTGTCTTCGACTGGACTCTCACTCCAAAATAGGCTCAGAGAACACACCTGATGCAGCAGCATCTCCCATACTGTTGGCCTGGAGGGCTCAGCCCATGCATGTGACTCTAGTGTCCTGACTTGGTGCCTAGACTCAGGGCCAGCTTCCATTCTGGGCTCCCAAGCATATCCTTCAAAGGGTTGAAAATAGCATCACCATTTCATTCTTGTAGGAGCTTTCTCACCCTTGACAAGCCTGTGGGACAGAAGCACCTGCCCTCTAGGGCCCCTTGTCTATCAGCCCTGATTGAATATTTACTCTACAGAGCATCATGCCATGCATCGTGGAGAATAATAGAAGAAGGTGATGATGCACTCCTGGCCTTTGAACATCTTATCAACTTACAGGATAGACAGAACCAGCACAAAGCAAAACACATGAGCACTCAAATGTCAGCCAGACATATATCATTCATTATTTATAAATCCAATTAACTTGGCCTGGGAATACATATTTATGTATATATTAGTCCATATACCTATAGGTACATAAAATTGAAGCATTTTTCTGAAAAGACTAAAGTGACTGGAGCTGGAAAAAGTGGTTTTCGCCCTAGCTGGTTTGGCTCAGTGGATAGAGAGTCAGCCTGCAGACTGCAGGGTCCCAGGTTCGATTCCGGTCAAGGGCACATGCCTGGGTTGTGGGCTTGATCCCCAGCGGGGGGCATGTAGGAGGCAGCCAATCAATGATCTCTCTCATCATTGATGTTTCTATCTCTCCCTTCCTCTCTGAAATCAATAAAAATATATTTTTTAAAAAGTGGTTTTCTAGTGCCTAAGCTTTTGTTCACAAGGAATGACCCAGAGACAAAGATTTGAAAGCAAGTAGTATGTTTGAGAAGTATTGGAAACACAAGTAAGAGGAGTGGGAAAGGGAGATAGGGGAAGGAAGGCAGCCAGCAAAGTGAAATTCTGCGAACAGCTAAGCACATGCATCTCACAGTTATCTCCCAGACTCTGTCTCCAATGGTTGAGGACTCCTTTCAGGACAAGTAACACCGAGATACGCTTGGACTGCCATGCCCAATCAAACAGTTTTGGGCAAAGCTCTTCATGCAAAGAGATGACATTAATGGCAGTTGGAGGTGGGCCTTGGAAAGGCCTTGGGGATAAGGGCACAATAGAGGTATCAATGACAGCAATGGCTTGGAAAATAAAGAGACTAGGGTTTCAAGCAATGAAGAAACCACTATCTATGAAGACCAAAATTAACAGTGGATGGCATTGAAGCCAGAAACTATCGGCTTTCTTATGCAAGTTTCTGGAGAGTGTGTGGCTCAAATGACATCAGGAAGAAGGCATAGGCTACCAGTTGAAGCTGACTGAAGGTGAGAGGATCCAGGTGGTGATGGATGCTCCAAGTCAGGATGCCCCCTGATTCACTAGACATGTCCTTCCTTCACTCAACTTGGTTGAAGAGGCCACTGGTAACCAACAAGCAGTGAAGATTGCATCCCAGGTCCCCTGCTGTAATTACAAAGGATAAGAATGACGGCATTAGGAGGGTGGTGGTGGGGTGGTCGTGGTCAGCACCTCTAACGTAGATTGATAATATAGTCTCCTTTTGTATTGTATTGTATGTGCCTTCTATAAAGATCTGGGCGGAGTTAAGACAGTCAAAGGCAGAGGGCTCTGGTTTGGTAGTCTGACACAGGTAGTGGTTGACGTATTGCTTCATAAGGCCTTCACCCTAGGCTTTAGCAAATGCCTCCTGCAAGGACTCCCATGTGTTGATCTTTGTTAATGGAAACATCCATGTGTTTTACCTGATTTTAGCTGCCCTGGTAGATGTGCCCAAGAATGAGTTCCTGGAAGTTGTACCTCAGAGGCTAGTTACTCCCTCCCATATCATGTTATATGCTTGGATGTGCTCTATCTCTATCCTGTATTTAGATGCTGGGCAAAGAAGATCTATAATAGAAATGTCAGGGTATGTTGATAATTTATTGATCGCTTTTATCTGGGGGAAAATGTAAGACATGCGGATGCATTCTTATGTACCCAGTAACATACTTTGTCCATGGAGAGGAAAAAGAAAGAGTGAGTTAAGCAGGATCCTGTCAGGAGACAGAGCTATACCAGTTACTTTAACAGAACGAATTAGTATGGAGACTTGGGTGGGGGAGAAAGAAGTTTTCCTCAACCCTCTTAGGCTGAGTCTGAAAATCAAACTGACAAAAACAGATTAACAGGAGAAAAGCATACAGAGTTAGTTAATATACGTTTTGTGTGTCATGGAGACCTCATAATAAGGAAATGAAGGTCTGAAGAAACAGACCTGTGTATTTTTATGTGAAGTATGATAAAGAGTGGGCAGTCCTGAAGGAATATGAGAGGTTAAGGAGTCCAAGGTAAGTGTAAACTTAGCAAGGCCTATTAGGTTTCTTCTGGGTGTCCCATTGTCTTTGGAGATAAGGATGCTCCTTTTCTCAGGGTGTAGGGAGGGCATCTCTCCCATGAAAATCTTATGACCTGTTTCCAGGAAGAAGGGTGACAGGGGAGGAGGTCAGAGTGAGCTTTCTGCCTCAGCTATCTTCTCAAATTCCCTAGCTGAAATATTCAAAGTGCCAATGTGTTATATTGGGGGTAGCCTGTCCTGATTCCCATCACTTCTTAACCAGGTTATTGGACAATCCAAGAGGTGCAGAAGTAGTAAATTGCAGGAAGCAGCTACACATTTAGGGCTGGGGGGACAAAGGGAAGAAATCAGGAGAATGAAAATGGAAATACTTGCAGAGCGGGACCCCAGACCTCTGAAGAGGGTATACTGGATGGCTGGCTGTGCTGGTGTCTCTGAAGGGGTCATCAAGAAACTGATGCCGGGAATATCAAGAAATTGCAAAATGGAATCAATTGCTCTTACTGGAACCAGTTACTGCTCCCAGGGTGAAGAGTTATCACTGGGTCATGCTGACAGATTAGGAAGCAAATAAGTAGCCACTCACCTCTCCTCCTGATCTTAAGTTGGAAACTCCCTGCCTACCCCCACTCCCCAACAGTAGACCTAAAAGGGAACCCACTGGCCCAGGGCGGGATATAATGTGTACAGTCCTAACCCCAGTACCGCTAAGTAGGGCAAGTTTGGAGGAGGGAGACAAGTTAAAAACCCACTAAAAGCCTTGGTGGTGTGCCCAGTTGTTAGAGCAGGATGAAGATACCATGAGTTTGCAGTGATGGGCCAAAGAGGGGGATCTGCCTGGGTGGCAAGGAGTGTTTTGTCACCAACATTGCTTACACTTACCGGTGCATGATCATAGTCAAAGGCAGACTTACTCTTAGTTTTATGATTGCTCTTAAATTCTTGACAGACAATGTGCCCTCTTCATTATGTGTGCCCAGGACAGACCACTCCCACCAGCCCCTACTCTTTGTTACACCACTAGTAACTGGCTTTGTTAGGATCAGTTCTCTTGAATGCCTTACTCTCTCTGTCTCTCTTGGTAACACTCGGAGTCCTCTGATTCTCAGTCTGTGTTCTTCACTGGTGCGCTACCCACCTTGTGTTCTGGGGAGTCAGGATCTATGAAGGACAAAGGGGTAGCCCTGGGTTTTCCATGAGTTTTGGGAAAGGAGGGTCCCAGGTGGAGCCAGGTGTCTGTCATGTTCCATTTCTGGAGCTCTTGTGCCCCAGGCAGCCTGCCTGGAGCACGCACTTTCTTCAGGATCCGAATGATGCTTTAGAGTCAACAAGCAATGCTAGATTGACCCAAAGGGCATGGACCCTGGGCCTGGAGGAATCTTCTTAGAGATTTGTCACTTGGTGAGAAGTTGAGAGTTTGAAGTTGAAGATTGGAATCACTGAAGAGAAGACCAGGTGGTTGTTGATATCCCTCCTACCCCAGCCCCTTGCCCATCCCTTGACCACCACCCCAGGGCAAAGGAAGAAGGAGGACCTCCTGCTAATTTTCAACTGCATTTTGCTCTCTGTTATGTAGTATTTCAGTGACAAGATCCACTGAGGAGAGTTGGGGCGAGGCTGGCTGAGGTTCTCAAGGAGCTGTTTTGAGTTCAGGTGCCCACTTGGCAATGGAATGATGCCTCCTGACCTTTCAGACCTTTGAGACCTCTGGGCGGTCTTAGAAATCACCTCAACCTCTCATCGAGGATCCGACCACCTGGGGGACATCCAGGGAAAGGTAGCAGGTAGAGTATCCTTTCTGAATTTTATTCTCTCTCGTCCTCCCACCCCTCCTATCTACGTCTCTCTTGCTCTATTGTGTCTCTTTCTCCTCAAGATTCCATAGACCAGTGATGCAGGGGTATTTATTTTATGTTCTTGTCAACAGACATATCATGGACTGAAAGGTGATGGGTACCCCAAAGAGCTCACTACAAGACCTCAAAGATTCCAAGCCACCGGCTGCTCCAACATATAAAGCCACCAGTCTGGAGAGGCAGCAGGAAGCAAGAAGCAAGCCTGGAGGAGGTGAGGAAACATCACTCTTTCCTCTGCCCTTGACTCCATCAAACTTTAGGGGTCCGATGGTTTGGGCCCAGGACTGATGGGCTTTCTCCTGTGTGTCCTTTCACAGGCTCTGTGGTTGTTATTGTTGTGGTTGTTTTTGGCCAGAGGACAGACCACCTTCTCAGGTGTCCTGGGGAACTGCTGAAGGACAGTGAGGAAGATGCTGCTGGTCCCCAGGACAGAAACACAGCAGCTGGAACCAAGAGGCACCTAGAGTGGGACTCAAGCCCTTCAGACGGAGCTCTGAGCTGCGGTGCCCAATTGGACTGTTTTTGCTTTGCCATCATTTGCATAACACACAGTTCTGGATGTTTTCCATTGGTTGGCTTTCTTTCTTTTTCCCCCCACCCCTGTCCTTTCTTTTTCTCCTCTTGGCCCTGGGAATTGTAAGAAAAGAATTGCTTTAGAAAGTATAATTCTGTTGGTGACATTAGCCTTGTTTTATGAACAAATTCTGTCACTGGGGATTTTCTGCATTGCAGTCCCAGGTTACCTAGTAAATGGGGCTGTGTGGTTTGATTTGTGTAGTACTGATCCTTAGATTAAAAATACATTCTCTTTCTTGCTTGCTTTTTTCTTTTTTTCTTTTTTAGTTTGGATTCAGGTAATGTCCTGAATCACATTTGCTTAGCTACTGAAGCGATCTCATTGTGGTATCGCTTGGATTTGAAATATAATCAAACATATATTATACCAGGGGCGCCTGCACACTGTTTGATATATATGTTACGCTGCAAAGAAACACAAACCTAATAGGTTGAAATTTAATTCCTGTCTGATCCTGCAGCTGGAACGGGGGAGAAGTTATACACATCAAAAATGGCTTCAACTACCCTGAATGTAAGCTAACCAAGAGTAAGTGGATGCTTTCCAAATGCTCTTTTCTAAGGCCAAGCAGAAACTGGAGATCAGCGGACCTCGCCACCCGGATTGCTCGGGTCTGTCTGGGGACCTGCCCGTGTGGAGGGATTAGGGAACAAGGCATGCCTCTCTGTCTGGGTTTACGGAAACTGTGGCATTTCTGACCTGCGTCCTGTAACTGTGCCTGCCTTGCAATAAAACACCTTAAGTTGACTCAGCAACAAGGTCTCTGTCCATTTCCTGCAATACTGTGTCCTTCCTCAGTGGCTTTGTGAGAAAGTCCAGGGCAGACCGACGGGTGGTTGACTTGCCAAAGATCTCAGCTGGGTGCCACCTTATTGCTCCACCAGAGGTGTCGCTGGAGCTCTCAGTTGTCTGCATGTGGGACAGTGTGTGTGGTCGACTTATCTACTCGGCATATCGTAGTCAACCCCAGGAATCTCTAGTCACGGCATAACCCTGTTAGGCCGAGTTGCTACCCTCTGCCACCATTCTCTAATTCTGCAGTCCCCACCGATTTCTCGGAGACTCTAGGACAAGCCACAAGCTCTCTGAACCTCAATGTCCACCTGTATAAGATGGGGCTGATGACACATGCTATAGTTATGGTGATAAGTGCCTCCTGCACAAGGACATCACATGGATGGTACATTATATAAACACACTGGATGTGGCAGCACTCGATACATGGTGTTTATTGTATTTGTTAATAAACGATGAAAAGGACACTTGAATTTCTTATAGTAGGGCTTTGGTTGAGAGCACTGAGTCATCTCTGAATAGCTTCTTAGGCCTGCTTGCATAACGCCATTCGAAAACAAGGTGAAGGCTCATGGGACACAAGGCAGGAAAAGAGAACCTGCCATTCCATACCTTGAGCATGTAGCTCAGTACCGCCATCCCCCCTTCTGTGGCATCGGGCAGGTGTGTTATCTCCTTTGCAGAGATGACACCATTGCTTTATAGCGGAGAAATGTACCACGCCCAAGTATGTGGGAGATATCATCTTCGCCCCTCTGTTTGCAGCATTGGGCCTGTTCTGTTAAAGAGCGGGTGAGTCTCAGTTCTGACAAAGAGGTCTCTTCACTGTGGGGAAGACTCAGGCCCATCTCAGGCCTCAGACTGCATTTGCCATTTTACTAGAAAGCACTTTAGAGAAGACCCCAGCACGCTCCACCACCACACCTGAGATTTCAGGATAAACACAATGTGAAACAAAGACAAGAGCTAGGGCCATGCATTTCCTGTTGGGTGGCTTCTGAAGGAGTTGTTCTCTGGTTGCCATGCGTGGGTTATAGTCCCACAGATATTAATCCTGGACTTCAGCCCATGCAGAGCAGAAATATTTTCCACTTTCTACCTTAAAGTAGTTAAAATGGTAATAACACAATAGCAATGGACAGTTATTAAGCACTTACCATATGCTGATCACTGGGCAAAGTATTTTACAAGCACTGGCTCATTTAACTGTCGCAACAACCGGTCGAGGTAGGTACTCTTAACTCCCATTTTGTGGGTGAGAAGCCAAGGCGCGAAATCACTAGATGACTGGGCCAGGCCACTCCAGTTGGCGGGTCACTGGAATGCACTGGGCTTTCCTGACTCCATTGCGCTCAGCTGCTTCCTCAGAGTCCTTGTCTGCTTTCCCGGCTCCTGACTTTGAACTTCACCTTTGGAAATTACTTACATCTTGGGGCTATTAATTATCATCCTCTCCTGCCGGAATCTCACAATTACTGTCTAAGCTCTTGGCAAATGTACTCCAACTAGTTGCAAATCAATATGAAAAGTAAAGGTTTCAATGTGAACAATGAGCATTTTTAAAAAATGTAAAATAGAAAATGTATATTCTTCCAAAATGGGTCCAGGTTCAGCCTTCCTTATGCTGAATTCTACTTCTATTTCACATTCTGAGGTTCCAGTGCATCATACCCCAGAGGGAGTCCTCACAGGATGTGAATGCTGAGCCCAGGAGCTATCTCAAGAGTAAACGAGAGAGCACTGACTGAAGGCAAAATAGTCTTAGATTCTTGAGCAAAATGATGCTGACTCTAACCTTAGCTCCTAAAACCTGTTTCAAAAGCATCACTCATGTCAGAGGAAAAGAACCTCTTCCCACTTCCCCCCAACAGCTTATCCAGAAGGGGGTGTTATTGTGTGTTTGTCTGAAGGACCGCAGGAGTTTAAAGCAGCTACATATTTGTAGACAGAATGTACCTCACACAGTTGGTGCCTTGTCCGTATTTCTGAGGGCCTTCTCTGCTGGGGGCATCTGTGTGCGTCCCAGGTCAGAAGTGCGGGGGCTTTTATTCCCCCCCCCCCCCCCCCCACTGAGACTAACCCTCACCCAAGACTGGAGAAAGTTGGTATATGAGTGCCCCAACCTCCTCACCCTTTGGGTGGACCCAGTGAGGCATGCTCTACACTGGTTCTGAGTTCCCCAGGGAGGTGACACGCCAGTGGCCCATGGTGGGAACTAGTTTGTTAGCCCATTTAAAAATACATATATTTTTATTGATTTTAGAGATGAAAGGAGCCAGAGAGAGAGAGAAACATCAATGAGAGAGAATCATTGATCGGTTGCCTCTAAGGTTCGAGCCTGCTCCAGGCATGTGCCTTGACTGGAAATTGTACTATGACCTCCTGGTTACAGGTCTACACTCAACCACTGAGCCATGCCAGTCAGGTTTAACCCATGTTTGTTGGCTGTCTTTCCTTCCTTGTCTCACACCCATAACTCCCCAGAAAGTAGTTAATTTGCATACAAATGCCTGTGTGAGGGTCTGCTTTTGCGGGGAGCCCAAGTGCACTAACAAGTCTGGTGCTGGTCAGTTATCTATAATAATAAAAGTGTAATGTGCTAATTAGACTGGACGTCCTTCTGGATGACCTTCCAGCCGAAGCCACAGCTGCTGGGGCCGAGGCAGCCGCTGCCACGGCAGCAGCCAACCCCATTGCACGAATTTCGTGCATCAGGCCTCTAGTAGAAATAACAATGTCCCAGAGAAAATACAGCAGCATCTTTCGGGGCTAAGCCCTTTCCCACCTAATTCTTCTGCTGGAACCTCTGCTACGTTAGCAACTGGAAATGAGACCTTATACACCTGAGGCCCACATGCCAGAGAACAACTTTCTTCCTGTGAAACAGGCATTGCCACACGTTCTGAGATATTTTTCCTTTAGATGAAAGACTCCACAAACATATGAGACCTGGGCCAGAATCACCTGATGGCAAATCAAATTACAATTCAGCGGGTAGAACAAGTAATTAAATAGAAGGGGGTAATGGGAAAAGGAGAGAGTCACAATCCTCAAGCCCACTTTCACCTCTCAAGGACTCCTATTTGCCTTTGAATAACTTCTGCTTCAATTAACATTGATTGAGCCTGCCTAGAGTGCCTGGCTCTTGTCAAATTCCATTACCAGAGGCTCTAAGACACTCTGAGCTCGAGCCTTTGTTGTGTGGGGACATTTCGGTAGGAGTATTGGATATTGTGTGGCGTAGCTAAGGCATTGATCAGGACTGTTACACTGGAGGCTTGCTTTTTCTGGCAGGGCAGTTTTGTATACAAGATTTCATCTTTGAAAATTCTCTAAGTTCAAGTTATGATGCTCTAAAAAAGCATGTCAGACCGACCCACTACTGCTTTTAAAAATAAATGTTGAACGTGTCAACGCGGTAAAGTAAGAAAATGTGCCCTAAGCTTTGTTTAGAGGCATTAAACACCTAATTTATTTTTATTGTAGCTGGGAGGAGGACACACAAAGAAACATATTTCTTTTATGGCCTTCTCTGTAAGGACTTTGATGTTTATGTTATCAGAGATGGGAAAATGAAATTATAGTATGTGTCAGAGTCTGTCTTATCTCCTTTCTCACTCTTTGCTGAGGTCTTGGAGGGTGGGGCTTACCATATTTTATGCAAATGAGGGTAAAATTCCTATTAGGAAAAAAAGCAGAGAATAACATTGTTCTTAGGATCTTAAATGACCAAGGACCTTTTTATACAGGGAAAAATACTTGCTACTATTGATACCTTTTCATGCCCACATTTTAAATCTCATTAATTATTATTTCTTTCACTAAACATTAAAATGCTACCTCTGCCACTAATAAAACATACTTTATAAATCAAATCATCTTAAGTATTTAAACCTGATTACAAATTTAAGTAGACGCATTCTCTTAAGTATTTCAATAAAATCTATGCCAATTTCATTTAAAAGCTTCACAAACTTTGAAAGCAGGTTGTATGCACATGCCTGCACACACACACACACACACACACACACACACACACACACAGGTAATCACAATGGAATTCAAAATGTATTATACCTACATTTAACTGATTCAGAAATATTTATGCTATGGGTTTGATTTATGTCTTTATTATTTATAAATTTGTTTTACCACTTCCTTTTTTTTTTATAACCCTCAATGTTTATACTTTCCTAGAGTTACAGTCATCTTGCTAGACTCGGAAGGAAAAGAATGGCATCTCAGAGCAGCCGAGTTTACGGATCTGGGGTTATCCGCCACTTGATTTTTGCTTGGCATTCCGGGTCTTAGTGGATCTTTTCAAAGGGGATGCAGCCCTGGGCTGATGTTTGCTGGCCTGAATTTTCCTTAAGAGTCAAGGTTCAGTTGCTATGTCAATGAATTGTTGGGAGCCCTTGTCTACTACTAGCAACACGGAGCGCCCCTGAGAGCTCCTGTGCCCATCAAATCCTAGTCCCAGGCAGTGAGCCTGGACTTCGTGATGCTTTGCTTTCTCCGTATTTTTTAAAAAAAAAAAATAAAACACAAGTTTAGAGGATGAAAGGAGGAGTCTGGTCAGCTTCCAACACACAACTGGACTCTCCACCGGCTATTACATAGGATCATAGGAGAGGATCATTTCTTTGGTCCATCAAGAAAAATCTCCAACTTTTCTTGTTACTTGACTTAAAATCCACTGTAGCTTTTTTTTCTATTTACTGTACTGAGAATCAATATGTATACATATGTTTAAATGTATACCAAATAAAAGTACCAGACATCTATATATGTATATAGAGCATCCATATCTATAATTTCTCACCTACTTATTAAAAATATTTATAAAAATATGCCCTCTTTGTTTTTTTAATTAGCTTTATGTATACCTTATACCTTTTCATTGTTGAATATTATTATGGATTCAAGGATTTTCATAGACATAAGTTATTCCAGTAACTAAAAATTCTTATTGCTTAAATTAGTGCGATGTGGGCACATCCTTAAGTATTCTCCCTTGTCTTTTCAGCATTCATCCTGAGACATTTTTGAAAGTCGCTTGCTTAAAGGCAACAAGATATGCCATGCTCATATTGATTTTTCTCTGCTAATAGTGACGATTTTGAGTTCCTCAGAAGCCCTGATTTCTATGAGTAGAGAACAGCACTAGGACTGCATATCAGTTTTATCCTCAGGAATGTGGTGGTGATAGCCAAAATCATACTACTTTTGACACTATAGTAGAGGTGCTGGAAAATTATGTTTTAAGTCATACATTTTCATTGCCATTTTCTGATATGAGTACTAATATTACCTATTGTAAATTTTTATCTAATATTATTTTTAAATTTATTTTAAAAATTTTAAGTTTTCAATTGCAGTGGACATTCAATATTATATTAATTTCAGTGTACATCATAGTGGTTAGACATATAACTTGCAAAGTGATCCCCCTGTAACTCTAGTACTCACCTGGCACCATACACAGTCATTACAATACTATTGATTATATTCCCTATGCTGTACCTTACACCCCTGTGACTATTTTGTAACTAACAATCTGTACTTCTTAATCCCTTCACCTTTTACACCCAGCCACCCCTTTTTCCCCACTCCAATCTGGCAACTAGATTGTTCTTAGTATCTACTAATATGAGTCTGTTTCTGTTTTGCTTGTTTATGTTCACTCCATATATGTGAAACCACAAGGTATTTGTCTTTCTCTGACTTATTTCTCTTAGCATAATACCCTCCAGGTCCATGCATGTTGTCACAAATGGTAAGATTTCATTCTCTGTTATCGAGTAATATTCCATTGTTAATATTACTTGTTAAAATTTATATTTACTGCACCATGCCTCCTTCTTGTATTATCTACTCAAACTGTAATCATACTCCTTTCTTATTATTTGTGTGAGATATTTTAGTGATCACGATTTTGTAGTTCTTTTATTGACCAACATGACAGGATCCACGTGGAGATGGGCATGAATACAGTAGTAAGATCAGTTTTCTTGTCTGTAAAAGGAATGCTCTGATGAGGGTTAGGACTGAGATTTTTTTTCCCCTGTGGGCAGTGGAATCCTCCTTGGAATTTTTACCATTGTCTAAAACTGTTTCTCAAGGTGGAGTCACCAGGAAGGGGGTAGTGGTGGTGGTAAAACACAGGTTGCTGGCCCCTACTTCCAAGTTTCGTATCACTAGGTCTGGGGTAGGGCATATCTCACAAGTCCCAGGTGTAGCTGATGCTAATGGCTGTGGGACCACACTCTGACGACCACTGGTCTAAGGAACATAAAGTAAGGTTTGCTGGCTAAGTAGGGCTAGCCTTCGGAGCCTTGAATTTTGAGGCTAAAAATCAAGTTGAAGATTGAAAAAAGGTACTAAGTAACAACTTCCAGAAAGACGAGTCCTTGAGTTATAAAAATGGAAATGATCCTTGTGAATTGTACATATTCAACCAGGTCCACCTTTTACTCCTTGTTTCCACTGTCTTCGGGCAACTCTGCTTATGTTCTGTGGATCTCATATAGAGAATGAAGAGTAGAGAGATATAGAAATCTCAATTTAAAACAACAGAATTCCATAATTCATCTAGAAAATTTTTACCATAAATAAACACCAATGAGTTTTTTTTTAAAAAAAAAAATCTTTGGAGGGGCCCCGACCGGTTTGGCTCACTGGATAGAGCATTGGACTGCGGACTTAAGGGTCCCAGGTTCGATTCCGGTCAAGGGCATGTACCTTGGTTGCGGGCACGTCCCCAGTAGGGGGTGTGTAGGAGGCGACTGATCGATGTTTATCTCTCATCGATGTTTCTAACTCTCTATCACTCTCCCTTCCTCTCTGTAAAAAATCAATAAAATATATTTTAAAAAAATCTTTGGAGGGGAAAATAATTCACACAAATAAAGGGAATTGTGTCTTTCAGTCCCAATCTTGTGTTGATTTTATTTTAAGGTTGAAGTGTACACCTTGTCTCCCCTTTCCTGACATCTGTTATAGCAGAAAGTCTGTCTTTCTAAGTGTTTAAGCAAGTGCCAAGTATGCTGTCACTTCGGGATGAATAATAAACAGCCATAATAAATGGATGTTGTGGGTGACATTAATAAGACACTTGCAATCCTGCAGGAAGACTCACGCTGCAAGATAAATAGATGCATTTATTTATATTATTGTTAAGAACTTGAACTTTTGACACACAGAGCAGGTGTTCAGTCTATTTTGGAGCTACCTGACAAACGTCTTTTGTTTTCTTATTCCTCTGCCTGCCCCCAAAATGTAGAGGTTCCTCAAGGTTCTGCCTTCTCTCTTTGTTCCTTGATGCCTGTGTTTTTCTATAAGTGAATTATTCCACACACTTTAAATTATTATCTCCAGAAGGGATGATTTCACAGTCTAACCTCTCCCCCCAAATAAACACACCTTGAGAATCTTCATTTCCAACTCACTGGGGAACATCTTTATTCATATGTCCTTCTGGTAACTCAAACCACCTGCTTGTAGCAGTACTCAGATTTTCCTCTTTCCAACTCAATGTATTCTTATTTTCTTTTCTCCCTGAATATAAGCCACATTATTTCCTTACTAACATCTCCCTCTTTATCATCCCAGACAGCCACAAGATTCAGCCTCTGGTATGTCTCTGACATTGATATCTTTATCTCATCTTCTACCGACAAAACTGTATCGTAGGCATCCAATACTGCCATTCAAATGGTTGTTAAAGCCTTTTAAATGATTTTCTCATTTTCAGTCTCTCTCCACTGAAATCCATCTTAAATATCTTTGCAACACACATTTTCCCAAAGATTGTGTCGCTGATTATGACAATGTCCTGTTCTAGAATATTTCATGACTCCCAGTATGTAAGGAAATATGTTCAAGCTCTTTGTCATATCAAAGAGCTTGAACATATTTGCAGCCCCCACTTATTTTCTCTTTCTAATAGACAGCCCTGGCTTGTTTCCTCATTCTTCTCTCTTACTACTCATATATGAACCCTGTCACTCCACTGGTGTAATATCAGTCTTTAAAGATACATTTAAATATATTCTTTGGTTTGTGTTATTTTTTTTCCACCTACTGATTCAATACTTTTGAAAGATGCATAATAAATGTTAATATACTTGTTGAGCATTGCTTGGTTCACCCCAACCAATGTTACCTCTTCTTTTTTAGCTCCCACATTACTTTATGGATCTTTCACTTCCAACTTGTGCATATACCTGGTTATTGTGACAATGGGGAACATTATTTGTTGGATCCTGAATAACCAAATCCTGAGGTATATCTATATGGGAAATACTGAGATGGATACTCTTGGCAAATGCATGTTGTTTACAAGCCATCAAATATTTGAGAGCCCTCTCTTGGCCAGGCACTGTGCTGGCATTGAGGCCACATTCATTTAGGCTCTCATAGAGCTTTTGTTCTAGAAGAGGGATAAAGACAAGAAATAAACTGATATAGATGGTGATTTTTACTAATTAGAAAACAGAGTGTTATTAAAGAGTGTTGTGGGTATAAGAAGTATGTAGTTAGCAGGATTACTCTGAGTACATGACAATTAAGCTTAGACTTGAAAAATGAGAAAAAGCCAGCCAGGCAGAGAACTGGGGGAAATATTCTCAACTGAGGAACAGTATGTGAATGGCCATGGCGTGGGAATGAGCTTGGTGTGTTTGGGGAAGAGATGAATGACTAGTGATAGGGAATAGATATGTAAATCAAAGTTATATGAAATGAGACTGAAGTAAAAGGGAGCTAGATCGTGTGGGGCCTTGTAGATTATGGATTTTATTCTAAGCCTGATGGGGAAACATTAAAGAAGTCTAAAGAATGATAATGCTCTGTGGGAATGGAGTTACAGTGGCACAAAAAGAAGAAGCAAGCAGGCTGTTTATTGTGCGAAGGTGGGAACTCCAAAGTGTTATTTGGAAACTCTAGGGTTGGGTTGGTAACTGGCCCGCAGTTGGGTCTCAAAAATTCCTTTAGCTCTGTGGTCTAGACCCATGGTCGGCAAACTGCGGCTTGTGAGCCACATGTGGCTCTTTGGCCCCTTGAGTGTGGCTCTTCCACAAAATACCACGGCCTGGGCGAGTCTATTTTGAAGAAGTGGCGTTAGAAGAATTTGAGTTTAAAAAATTTGGCTCTCAAAAGAAATTTCAATCATTGTACTGTTGATATTTGGCTCTGTTGACTAATGAATTTGCTGACCACTGGTCTAGACCAAAGCAAGTCAACATACCAACATGGTCTTTTCCCCCATTGGCCGCACCTTACTTTGGTACATCCTATGGCAAGTAAAGGCAGGCAAGAATAAACTCAAAGAGAAATATCTTAAAGGGGCGCAAGGACCACCTTACACAGTGACATGGGGAACATTTCAAAAGAGGGAAATTCTAAAAAGGCAGGACATTCAAAGAGTGCAGGCTATGTTGACTCTATAGTTTTTACTTTTTGCTTATAACCCTGGAGCTTCTATATTACACAAAGCTCCATGCTCTATCCTCAAGGCCAAAGCGTGATCTTGTCCTGTATCTCATGTCAGCATCTCCTCTTTGGAATGGGCAAAATACAATCTTGAGCTCTTTATAAAGGCATTCAATTTTTTATTTTCAGAAATTGCATGTATATAATAAGGCAAGAATCTATAATTGCTAAACTGAGTCATGTATTTTGTAAGCCACTGTCTTAATCAAAGACTCAGAGGTAGTCACACTCCAGAGTTTTTGCACTGTTAGTAGCATTATCTTTATACTGTGTTTTTATTTTTTCTGAGCCTGACAGCCTGTACCTTTTCCTTTGCCTACAAGTGACTAATTCTGTTGTATAACTCACTGCAGTAATCCCTTTAAAACATTTTAAAGGATCTAGCTATTATTTGGGAACTCTGATCTTTTTAGAATTTACTTCTTTATGCCCTTTTAAACCTCCCTTATTCTGAGTCTCATGACTGCTGGATCTTTCTATGCGACTAATGATTAGATAAGATTATTGGTTTGTTGATGAACAACAATGACTTAATATATCATCTTTCCAAGATTAAAAAAAAAAGTCATTTTTTTCCAGCGATCATGTTCTTTATATAAGGAATAGTGAATGAATCACTGTATTATCTGACATAAAGTATTTATTTTGCTTCAATCAGGTTCTAATTCCTATGCTAGAATCTGAGATAAATAAGGAGTAGTATATGACTTGAAAAAGTCGCAGTCTAGTCCTAACTGGTTTGGCTCAGTGGATAGAGCGTTGGCCTGCGGACTCAAGGCTCCCAGGTTCGATTCCGGTCAAGGGCATGTACCTTGGTTGCGGGCACATCCCCAGTAGGGGGTGTGCAGGAGGCAGCTGATTGATGTTTCTCTCTCATTGATGTGTCTCTCTCCCTCTCCCTCTCCCTTCCTCTCTGTAAAAAATCAATAAAATATATTTTTTTAAAAAGTCACAGTCTAACCACTGGTAAAATCTCAGGAAAGGAATATTTAAAAATATCCTCCAATGCTTAAATTTTCTCTAAAGAGTTGCTGCCAAATGATGCTCCAGCTTCCTTGGACGTGTTCAGTTTCAGGGAAGTCATTATCACCCATGGCCATCAGTGCCACCTCTGGGGAGCTCCTCCTCATTATCAGGTGAAAATTTGTGTAGCTGTGACTTTACTCTAGGATCCCAATTCTACTTCTAATCCTAGTTCAAATGCCTACAGAGGCTTGATAGATAATAGATGTGAGTTAAGCAATCAGGTATTAAAATAAAACAAGGTCAAGATTATATTAAGTGGCATCTGATATGTGGCCACAACAGTGAATACAGTAGGGTGTGGTAGGGTCTGGAGTAAACTGAAGAGCATGCCACTTTTCAGCTCTCATTTATTGTTTCTTTGGAGAAGTGTGGGCCAGATATTCTGATTTTTTTTTTTTTTTTACGGAAACCAGAATTTGGAATTTTTATGTCCTCCTGACTTTTAAATTGGCAACCATTTCAAAACCTTTAAAAACATTCTGCAGGCCAACATTCTGGGAGCTAAATAATACATCCACAGCTAGATTTTGCCTTTTGACCATTAATTCAAACTTTTGTTTTAAGCCCCACAGCTGCAAGGAAGGACTCCAAATTCTTTTTCATTGGAGAGCCCATCAGGCATTTGAAGATAGGAATCACCATCAGCCATTACCACACTTTTCTCCATAACCTCTTACTTTACTTAAACAGCACTTCAGCCAAACTCACATGATAATCTTGATCTAATCAGCAAACACCTGTCAGTAAATAATTGTGATTAGATGACAGTCTATACAAAAATTATGAAAAAATTCAAGGGCGATACTTAGAAACCCTTTGCCAAACTACTCTTCCAGAAGGCCATTAGAACACCAATATGAATCCAAATATTATTGAACGGTGGAAATTTCAGGGAAAATATTTGGGAAAGTCTTCCTCAAATCACCAATCATTTCTATCTACATATATCTCCAGTTATTTAAAATGCCTGGTCCAGTGTCTGCGTCTTATGGTAGGTAATCAATAAATATTTATTCCTGTTAATTATTTTCCATTTGCTTGGGCATCTACATCCTCACTCTGCCCTTTGTTCCCAGACTTTGACATGGAAGGCTGACTCCTCTGGACCACAGCACCCGGGCTTCCTTGCCAAATGCCTTCCTGTGGGGTTTGGCATTGGAATGATATCGGGGAGCAGAAGGAGAGCGAGGCCAGGCTATTCCTTCCACGTCCCCTCCCTACTTTGAAGCCCCATCTCTGACCATAGCTAGGCCTCCAGGTGATCTCAGCGTCTACCAGAGACCCCCTCTACCATGGAGAGTTCCGCCATCCTTATTTTTCTCCTCTCACCTCTTTGACTCTAGGGGCATGATGGCTTCCTCATGTTCCTAATGTTTGGGTGCCACAACATCCCTTGATTGCTCCCTTTCCCTTGCCAACAGGTACCTCTGTCTCTTGACTTTAAATGTTTGAGGCAACTTTTGGTATTCTGACCCTGACAGATACATCGTACTTTTCCTTTCTCCTTAGCTCCTTTAGTGCCATCTCTCCATTTCTGTTTGTCTAAACGATAAGAACTTGTCTCTAAAGAGAGATGTTTCACTATGAAGTTGGGAGTATTCACTCATATTTTCTTGTCTCGCTGTCTTGGCAAACTAAAGATCTTCTTGGATCAGTGACTCGCCACAGAGTCATATTTGAAATTACTAAGAACCATCCCATGGACCCATGAGCACAAGACTACCTTAATGGGTTCAGAAAGCTAGTTTGCCATGTCCAGCATCTTCAGGTGTAGCTTCTGAACATCCAGGAGCCATAGTTCTTCCTAGTTTCTGAACCAGAACTTACCTCCTGGGATGTTTCAGAAGACATTCTCACCAGCAGGATAGGTCCAGAATTAGACTTGCTTTTCTGGTGATCTTGAAGAAATGACCATCAAACCCACCCTTTAATTTATGCACTTTGGTTCTGCTCCTGTGTACTCTAAGTTCATGCCTAGATAAAGACCAAACTTCCACAGGGCTGCACAGATTCTAGACTTAAGCCTCTTAGGGCACTGGAATTTGATCCTCTGGCCACAAATCCTATTAGGCCCTTTGGCTTAGGCCCCATCTCTTTCTTCCATTTTCCATATGTTCTTCAATTAAAGTCCATCAATGGCTTGGGGAAGACTATGAACTAGTTATGAAGGTATACTATAACAGGTCACCTTCTCCAAACAATTTTATGAGCATTAAATGTCAGGGACCAATAAACATAGCATGAGCCAGTCCTGCATATGTAGAATCCACTAACAAGTAATTAGGGAGAGGTGAGTGGAGGTTTTATGTTTAGAAATTCAGACCATCTCTTAGCAAAATGCATTTTCAAAACAATATGGGTTTTTAAATCTGCACTAATAATTTTAATATGGTCTTATCTTTAAAGCACATTGTAAGTGCTAATTCTCCCAGCATGCTTCTGAAGTATGTATCATTACCAAAGGTGTGTGCCAGCCTGGGTTATTTTCAAAACAAATTAGTATAGTGAATAAGCATTCTGTTTTTACCTTAATATTTAAATTGGATATTGGGGGTATCATTTAAAACTACAGAAACAACGCAATTAAAGTTTTATTCATTGGGTTCAGATAGAGTAGGTTACATATAAACATTTTACAATGTGAAGCAATGCCCATTTCTTTTATGTAGTATATTCCTACAGAGTGTTCTCTAGAGCATGGATTCTCAACCAGCAGGAATTTGGTCCTCCATGGGATACTAGCAATGTCTGGAGACATATTTTGATTGTCACAAAGATGGGAGAGGAGGCAATATGATACGGGTATGCAATGGGTAGACACCAGGGCTTCTAAATATCTTGCAATACACAAGACATTCCCCCTACAACAAAGAAGGACCCAGCCCAAATTATCCAAGGTTCAAGAACGCTCTCTGTCACCTGCCTGCTCCTACCTATTTATGACCCCCCAAACTGGGGCTAACATAACCAGGCCATTTCAACTAACAAGTATTTTTGCTCAGAATTTCTTCAATCTTGTATACTCACTATGCATATGATGTTGTCTCTGTGGAAGAATAGAGACTGCCCTGGCCAGTGTGGCTCAGCTGGTTGGAGTGTTGTCCCATTCACCAAAAGGTTGTGGATTTGATTCCTGGTCAGGGCACATGCTCAGGTTGGAGGTTCTGTCCCTGGTCACAGCACTTGTGGGAGGCAACCAATTGATGTTTCTCTCTCTCTCTCTCTCTCTCTCTCTCTCTCTCTCTCTCTCTCTAATCAATAATAAATGCATTAATAAATGAATAAAACTTTATTTAAAAAAAGAAGAAGAAGAGAAGAAGCCCAAGGTATTCATCAGGATCTCTCAATGAAAACATATGTGTGTTTAGGAGAGGAAATTGTTATTTCAAACCCAAACTAATTGTAGATGCCTTTTCTGCTAAGAGAGAAAGGGAGGGTGGGAGAATACATAGATGGGGGCACCGTACTTATAAATGATTATAACAATTGCCAAGTCATTAATAACTATCAGGGACTGGATAGGAAATGCTGTGTTTTGTTTTTATATTACTCTATTGAAAATATAACATTGAAATTACAAACTGCATTATTTAGTGTCACAGGTTGGGTTCTGTAAGAAGATGCTAAAAAGGAGTTGCTAGGAGATACGTATAGTGACCAACGTAGCTCTTTTTAGCTAAGACAGACATTAAAGGAGCTGCCAGTTGGAGATCTGGGCTGACTGCACCCCAGGTAGCTGGACAGATATTCTTGCCTTTGTAGGGGATGTGACATACATTTGGATCTGGTTTGCTAATATTCTGTTGAAGATTTCGTCATGGTTTCAAGAGGGATATTTGTCTTTAGTTCTTCCCCCACACCCCTCCCTCCCCTTTCTTGAAATTTCTGACATCGTTATTAAGGAAATCCTGGCTTCATAAAATGAATTGGGAAGTGTTTCCTCCTCTTCTGTTTTATTAAAGAGATTATGTAAAATTGGTGTTAATTCTTCTTTAAACATTTGATAAAATTCTTAAATGAAACCCTCTGGTCCTGGAGATTGCTTATTTAGAAGCTTTTAACTTACAAATTTCATTTCTTTGATGGTGATAGGCCTATTCAGATTGTTGTTTTAATATTAGTTGGATTTGTGTATTTGTAATGTTTGAGCAATTGATTAATTTCTTCTAATTGTCAAATCGAGGGCCATAAAGTTGTTCATAATACTCCCTTGTTATCATTTCAATGCTACAAGTTCTGTAGCTATAATCCCTAATTCCTGATATTTGTGCCTTCTCTCTCTCTTTTAAAAATTTGTTATTCTTACTAAACATTTATTAGTTTTACTATTTTTTTTCTGAAGAACCAGCTTTTATTCATTGATCTTCTTTATTGTTCTTTGTTTTGTTTCAATCCACTGATTTCTGTTCTTACCTTCATAATTTCCTATTGTCTTTTCGCTTTGGGCTTACTTTGTATTTTTCCCCTAATTTTTTGAGATAGAAACTTAGATGATTGACTTAAGACTTTTTTTCACTTCTAATGTAAGCATTTGGTCTTATAAATATTCCTCTTAGACCTGTGTTACCTGTGCCCCAGAAAATATGATATATGTTGTATTTTGTTTTGGTTTAGTGCCATGTAATTTTTAAAATTTTTTGAGACTTTCTCTTTGACCCAGGGATTATTTAAAAAATGTGTTGTTTATTTTTCATGTTTCTAGTGATTTTCCTGTTGTCTTTTCATTATTGATTTCTAATTTGATTACATTATAGTCAGAGAAAATACTACTTGTATTTAATTCTTTTACCTTAGTGAATGTTCTATGTGCACTTGAAAAAAATGTATATTGTGCTATTTTTGGATGGAGTTTTCTATTGATTCTGTTGGTTGATTGTGTTGTTTAAATATTTTATAGCCTTGCTGAATTTCTGCCTATAAATTCCATCAGTTGTTAAGAGGGAATACTGGGCAATTTTTTTTTTTCATTAAAACCACATAAATGCAATTGTTTACATACAAGTTCAAGGAGTTTCTAGATTTTTCCATTGTGCTTGTATGGACAGGAGTCTCTACTTAAAATCTCTCATCTTGGTAGAGGTTTTCATTCTCTTGCATGCCACTAGTAAAAGAGAGTGTCTGATAGTCTTAAAATAGGGCAATACCTAAGAGGTCTTTTATCACAGAGAGCTGGTGAAATGATGTTGGCAGTTTGCATGTCATATTTCACAATTTTGCCCATGCTTGGGCATGGCTGCTTTAATATTAATAACAGCAAAAGTATCTCCAGGAATTGCAATTAGGGGTTGTGATATTTATAAACAGCCCTCTGAACATAGGGATGCCACAGGTGATGCTCCAAATGTCAATCATCTATCATACTATAGTAGGTACAAAGTTTATATGTTCAGGGTCTTAGTACATATTGACTCCATTTAGGTTAATAAATGTCAGGTAGACCAATTAATCATGTGGCGAGGAGACAAAGATGAGGCCTATATCAATTAGATAGTCCTATATTAAAACCACCCAAAAACAAAGGGGCTTAAAACAATAAATATTTATTATTATGTAGAGTCTTTGGTTCAGTTGGATAATTTTTCTGGTCTCAGCTGAACTAACTTTGTGTGTCTGAGTTTCATGTTGAGTTGGCAGCTCTGCTGATATTGGCTGGGTCCTGTCACATATTTGAGGAATTGGTTGGCCATTGCCTGATCATTGATGCCATCCTAAGTTAGGACAATGTGAACTTCTTCAACATGGTCTCTTATTTCCCATGAGCTGTAACCAAGGCTTATTGTGCTGATAGTGATGGAGGTTCTGAGATTGAGAGTCTAAATATGCAAAGTGTCTTGAAAGCTGGCACCCCGGACATGTACCCTAACCAGGAATTGAACCAGGCTTAGAATTGACACACTGTCTTCTCCTGCCACGTTCTATTGGGCAAAGCAAATCACACGGCCAGTCCAGATGAGAAGAGAGGAAATAGACTTCCCGTCTTGATGGGAGAAGCTGCCAGGTCACATTGCCATGTAAGAGGATGCAGCATGGCCGATAATTGGGTCATTAATGCAATCCATCTTCCACAAGGCCTTTTGGCCGTCACTCTTGACCAGATTCCTTAAGCTGTAATATCTGAAAATAATTTCGTTTTCAATCACTTAACCTTGCTTTAAAAAGCTTTCTGCTACTTAAAATTTTTTTTGAGGTTTTGCTCTTTGTCTTAAATAAATTGGGTGCTATTTTCTTTGTGGTGGGTAATATTTGTTATCAGATGTTAATAGGAATAAGACTGTAAAACAAAGAGGGAGGCCAGGGAGAGAGGTAAGGAGAGATGGAGAAAGGGAAAGAAGGAGACAGAGAGGTAGAGAGAGAGAGAACAGCCTTGTATTATAAAATCCAGACTTCATATAGGTTTTCAGGGCAATCACAATAGTTGTTTATTCTGTTAGGTAGAATAGACCCTCCCTTGTTATTTAAAGATAATCCTGTCAAATGTAGTAGCTCTGTTGGAGGGCATTAAAATTATTTATTCAGTATTGATAGAATCCTTTATATTTGCAAAGTGCTTAACAATCTCTTTATTTTACTTTTTCTATTAGTATTTAGGTATTTTTAAAAATTGATTTTAGAGAGGGGAAAGGAGAGATACAGAGAAATATCAATGAGAGAGAAACATCATTCAGCTGCCTCCTGCATGCCCTCTATTGGGGATTAAGCTGGCACCCCAAGCATGTACCCAGACCAGGAATTGAACCAGTGCCCTCTAGGTTCATGGGCTGATGCTCAACCGCTGAGCCACCCTAGTTCTTCTTTGAAAGAACCAGAGACTTCCTTGAGGTTCCATAAGGGAGGGAGGATAGAGAAAGTATCCTAGTGTTGTGGATTATTAATGCTTCCTTGTCAAGGCATTTTTACTTACACTTTATAGCAGTGGTTAAACTCTTGTCCTACTATCATCTCTTCAATATTATCATAGAGCCAAAATGGCCTTTGAGAGGCCAGGAGATAAAGAAAATTCGGGGGTGTTTCATTTAGTCTCTGTAGAAGAGAAGTTTCTGGAGACCAGGTAATGTCCTATGGAATCCCCATTTCAATATTTTGTCACTGTGGTGGGTAAGTCCTTCTTTATGTGCAAACCTAATTCCTACCATTTCTTCTTGTTCAGTCTTACAAGGGCATAGAAGGCAATGTGTTGGCCTCCTCCTAAGATCACCATTAACAAAATAGATATTGTCCTACAGCTTTCACTGGAGAAGAGACATTTTTTCTAAAGTTGTTGGGAGATTTCTAGCGATAGTTCCTTAATGCAAAATCAATCTGAGAGGCAGAGCAAAATAGTGTATATATGCCAGATAAATCAGGGTGAAAAACTAGTGTTCATTCATGTAGTTATTCAATCAATCAAATACTTTCTCTGGACCATGCACTGTGCTGGGCCTTGAGGTGATAAATAGGACACATTCCCTGCCTTCAAGAGCTCGCATTCAAGTCCAGGAAAAACAGACTCATAAATAGATAAATTATTATATTCTGTCACAGGTTAACAGGTGATTACTATACATTTTGTCATCCATGTTGTTTAAACTAAACATTTATAGGACAGATATTCTGACCTATTCCTATTTACCATCTGCTATAGTGAGATGCCTTGGGTCTTTCTTGCACAGAGCTATTGTCTGCTCATTCAGCCAAAGATTATTTGTTGCATTCTAATTCCTTTAGGACTTAATACTAGATTCTTGAGGTTTTTCCACAGTGTAGCAAAAAAAAACAAACAAACAAAAAAAACTCATACTATTTTAAAAGTGCCATGGAAAAGCATACTTTTGAGAATGAACAACTTGGTAATAACTTGGACCAGTTGGGCAGTTGGCAGGGGTATGGGATATGGTGTTGTGCTTTATTTGGATAATTGAGACTGGGATAGTTTCAGATGGAGACATTTGAATAAGTGACTCAGCTCGCCTGTGAGGTTTTTGTGATGGGCCTCATGACCCCAGAAAGCCTAGCCATCAAGGAGGTACTTGAAACAGTAAAATGGATACATGAGCAGAGATTAGGTCAAATCATTAATCAAATTCCCTAACTATGCTAGGAAAACTCTGCTCATAAAGTGTCACAAGAATATAAAGTAGAGATGGTGTTGGATCCTTATCAAGTAGAGATACTTGGTATTAGCATCCTTGTCAAACAAAGGGAAAATTGTCAAACAAAAGGAAAGTTTGTATTTTTGGATGAACTCAAGTGGGGAGAAGGAACTACTCAAACACAGATCTCCATCACTTAGCAGAGAAATAAAGCATTTTGGAGATGCTTTATGAAAATTAGTTCACTGATTACCTTGTCTCTACCAACCAGAAGGAGGATTGGAAATCCTCAGTTAAGTGGTACTAAAGTTTGTACCAATGACAACACTGATTTGGGAGTGTTTTAGACCCTATTTAATGTACAGTAAAGAGGAATAGGGTGCATATAAAAAGCAGTATCTGATATTAAGATGTTTGTAATGATGAGTTAGATTACTTAAGATCTTGGGTATTCTCATACCCAAGGCTCAAATTTGTTGGCCTGTTCTAGAGAGATGAGTTCGATTTCTAAGTGCATTAGTCAGGATAGGCTAGGTTATGCTACTATAAAAACCATCTTTCAATTTCAAGGCCTTAACACATAAACACACAATTTTTTTTCTCTTTTTGGTCAGGGAAGAAAGCAAATATCGTGGTTATTCTGTGGAAATCTTTCCAATGGTGTATAGATAGTGAACCTGCAAAAATGAAAGTTAGCAGAACTGCAAAAATATGTTTTTGTTCTAGCTTCCACTTTGGCAATCTCAGGACTGAATATAAGAAGGTGTTCTTGGTTCACCTCCAAATAGAAGGCACATTTCTTTGGCAGGTTTTTCCATTCTCATATTTTAGCTGAATGAGAGTGGGAACCAGAAAAACTGGTTCATTTATTATATGTGATTATAATTAAAGAGGATCTGGGTTTTTGGGGAAAGAAGTTAAAAATAAAATTATGAGAGATTGAGATTCATACACACAGAGCATGTTACTGTAGAAAAATACTTTGTTTTAGGTAGTATTCATCAACTCAGAAATTGTCTGATTTTTTTTATCACCTAGTAATATTTAGAAACCATGAATATTTTAGCTGTACTGTAGTGAATAATTTGTCCTGGTGCAGTTAACATAAACCATGCAGTTACCTTGGTTTGTGTCATTTCAATGAAACTTGATTTTATATCAAACTAGATGCCCGATGCACAAATTCATGCACCAGTGGGATTCCTCGGCCTGGCCTGCAGGATCGGGGTGAGACTGGCTCCCTGATATCCCCCGAGGGGTCCCAGATTGCGAGAGAGCACAGGCCAAGCCAAGGGAGCCCACCGGTGCACCATCGGGGCCTGGGAGGGATGTGGGAGGTTGGCCAGCCTGGGAGGGACTATGGGAGAGCTCCAGGGTGTGTCCAGCCTGTCTTGCTCAGTTCTGATCTGCCAGACCCCAGCAGCAAGCTAACCTACTGGTCAGTGTCTGCCCCCTGGTGGTCAGTGCATGTCATAGCGAGCATTAGAGCGGCCTTAGCATATCATTAGCATACTAGGAGCCCGTTGCACGAAGTTTCGTGCAATAGACTTTTCCTTCACCTGGCTGCCGGCACCAGTTATCTGCCAGCAGCAGTTTTCCTCTGGCCACCCACCGATCAGAGCGCCTCCCGCCAGCACGATCGGCCACCCCGAGAAGAACTCCGATGGGGAGGCGCTCCGATCGGGCGGGTGGCCAGAGGAAAACTGCTGCTGGCGGAAAACTGGTGCCAGCAGCCACGCAATCGGCCACCCCGAGTTCCGCCACCAGCGTCTTCCGCAGCGCCGGCCTAAGCAGGGCCAGCCATTTAAGCCGGTGGGAGGAGCGGGGGCCGGGGACTCGTGAGTCCCCGCCCCCTGCTCCTACCGCCAGCCAATTGGCCACCCTGAGTCCCGCCCCCCCGTGCCTCCAGCCGGCCCAATTGTGGGCGTAGCGGAGTGATGGTAATTTGCATATTACCATTTTATTAGGTATGATTATGCTTTGGTTGACCAGATGACCAGACATTTAGCATATTAGGCTTTTATTATATAGGATTGAAAATCTCATTCTTCGCTATCTAAACCTTTGTGAACTCTGTTGTAATAAGATGGAGTTAGTGAAGAGTTTTTCAACCTCAACACTGTTGACAATTTGGGCAACATCATTCTTTGTTGTGGTGCAGCTATCTTGTGCATTGCAGGATGTTTAGGAGTAACCTAGACTTTACTCACTAAATGCCAGTGACATCTTCCTCTGGCCCAGTTTTGACAATTAAAAATGTCTCCAGATACTTCCAAATTTCCCCTGGGTATCTCCCTCCTCTCCCCAGCCCTCCAGGGTTGAGAACCAGGGGTGGGTACCCAACTGAGTTAAAGGTAACAATAGTTAACCAATTGAATTTGTATTTTTATGGGATTCTCATTGATAGAGAACAATCAGAATGTTCCATTATAGCTTTAATCAAAACAGGCCAATTCCTTTTAAAACAATTTCAGTTTCCCAATTTCATGTAGCAATCATTTGCACATAGATTTTATAAATTGCCATAGATTTTATGAATTGTCTCAGTTGGCAAGGATCTGAGAAGTCATCTATTGTGACTCCCTTTTGACAGATGAGGAAACTGAGGATCAGGGAGGTGGCTTGCCCAGGTTAGAGGCAGCCCATCGACACTGACAGCGCAAGATAAATAGTGCTGTCTTCCTGATGCACTTTGAAGCAGTGTTTAGACCTAATGATTTTCTATGCTGTGTCATTTTATGCTGACATAGTTTCTACAGAAACGGGCCAGAGTGCTTTGGAATAATTTGACATCACTCTTAAAGAGACTCAGGAAGAAAAGAAATAGGGGCACCAAGGTGGTTTTCATCAAAGGTCTCTTCCTGCAGCTATTTTATCTGGATCCAAGATCTGCAGTCCCAGGGCTATAGCTCGGCCCTACCGCGGTTTTGAATTCATTTGCCCCATGCAGATTTTTCTAAAGAAACAGAATGTGTTGTGGATTATTAATGCTACTTTTTGTGAAATGTTTAGCAGACCTTATATTATTATGCATTTGATGTGCACGTTTAATGTTGGGAGCTGGAATATTACAATGTTCTCCTGAGAAAAAAGGGAGCCCAAGACCCAACAGGAAGATGAAAACAGAAAGATGACCATTTAGAAGAAATAAAGCTAACATCTTAGAGGTAAATATATGCTTGGCACATTCACATTAAGGATAATAACATAGCATTATGGAATTAAGAAATGTAGGGACTCATGGTTACATTTGGATTAGGGAGGACAAACATGGAGCAGCATTCATAAATCACTTCCCCCTCTCATGCCATGATAGATGTTATTAACCAATCTTGACACCCTTGATGGACACAGGCTCATTATCCTTCTCAAGACAGCACTCTACGAAGTCACTACCGATTGCTTAGCATTGACAAGTAAATCTATATGGGATTTAAACATACTTTTCACCTTACAGATAAACCATCTGGACATCATTTTTTAAAAGGTAATAACCCCAAATCATGCAACCAGTCAGTTAACGTATTAGGAACCAGAGTGTGTAATTTTGGACTTCCTGGCTGTTTGGCTGGGGTATTTTTGTTTTGTTTGTTTTTTTCCCTTTCTACCAGGTTGGGAGATTGGACTGGAAATTTTTCCACCAGAACATATATGATGGGGAAATAAACATGTGCCAAGTATGGATTAGGGCAACAACTCAAAAGAGTTGGATGGTTGCAGATCAGCCTTGTTGGCAGCAGAGAATGGGGAATGGCCTTCTCCTGAGAAAGCTGGTGGCCCAGGGTGACTCTGCAGCCACCTTGCTTTGCAGAACAATGCTAGTGAAGGGATAGTGTTTCCAAAGCTATGGGCTGCGCTGGGAGCTAGACAAACATGGGGCATGATTAAAGAATGGCTCAACCTCCTCTCCGGATCAGTGGAGTTCTTTGAAAGAACCAGAGACTTCCTTGAGGTTCCATAAGGGAGAGAGGATAGAGAGTATCCAGAAGAGGCCAAATAAGCCAGACTCGGAACGAAGAGGAAGCAGAGAGTTCTGGTTCCCTGGCAATATTAGGGGCCTTGTCAGGAAGATTTGGGGGTCTTTTCTCTCATGCCATGCAGCTCCCTCAGGAAAAGTGTCCCTGGCCTGGTTGCTTCTATCTGTTCTGCCATTAACTGCCCCATTATTTCTCTCTCTTCAGAAAAAACACACCACATTTCTTTGCCTCATTGCTCTTACTTACTTATAGCTTTTGTTCTTTATAAGACTTGTGTGTCATAATCTCCCACAGCTCTTACTCATTAATCCCCTCTCCACATTTCTTTTCATCTCCCTCCTCCACTGTTAAGTACCGCTTGCTCTCAGAATTTCCTGTTTTACATCTTGAAGAAAGAGAATCCGATTGGCCTAGCTGTCCTATAATTTAGAGGTTTTCAACATATGACCCCCCTGACCACTAGCAGCAGCAGCTGGGAATTCATTAGAAATGCACATTCTCGGGCCATACTGCAGACCTCTGGGGTTGGGGCCCAGAAATCTGTTTTAAGAGGCTTCCAGGTGATTTTAAAGCACATTTAAGTTTGAAAAACATAATCTAATCCCAGGTCTATGGATTGGCTACTCTAGTGGTCAAGTTCTCACCACTAGTCCAGTGAGCTATGGACGTGCCATTGGAGTTGGGTAGAGAAAAAAAGAGTGCAGAGAATGACCTGGTATAAAACATGGCTACCCAGGGCTGTCTCTCCCTTGGTGACTATGGATGGAGCAGGTACAACAAAGACTAACAGTTCTCATATATCCTCTGTCTAAACCAGCACAGAGACTGGAATCAAAATTCCAAATCTTAATTTTAATTGTACCTCTATAACTTAGAAGTTTTCTGACCATGGTCAAGTCACTTTTCTCTTGTAGTCTCACTTTATTCATAGGCTAAAGATAGATAGCAACGCTCTATCTATAAGGATCAAATTATGATAATAGCTAATATTTAAATAGACTTCGCAGTTTATAGCACATTTACTCATGTTTCTCAATCGGTCCCTTGGGTAAACGTATGTAAATGCACTTGTAAGCTGCAAGCTACTATAAAACTGTAGCTGTTGTGGTTATTATATTTTCCAGGAATGCTGGAGGAGGAGAGAGATTTTCTGTGGTCAGACCAGCCCATTCATGCAATAACCGTGAGCTTATACCCCATGGATCTGGTACTGTGATCTGATTTTGTAAAGAGAATATGTTGAAGCCCTGGTTTCTAATGCTTGAGTAGGCCTTGAACCAGGCAGTTTCCACCCCCTTGCTATTTGAATTTACTTAAAATTGGGATTTTCTTTTTAAAAAATTATATTAACCACATGTAATTTTTAGAGAATGTCATAGACTCAAAAGTCATAACTTTGGAAACTTATCAAAATTTTATTCATGGTATGAATGTAATCTCCATAAATGAGGATCTCCATACTCTGAGTTCCTATGACATCTATAGTTGACTGTCTCTCATAGGTCAGCAGTTCTCAAAGTGTGGTCCTTGGACCAGCAGCATCCATGTTATCTGGGAACTTGTTAGAAATGCAGATTCTTAGGATCTACTACTGCAGACCTACAGCATCAGACATTCTGGGGGTGGGGCCAAGCAATCTGTGTTTTAATAAGCCTTCCAGATGATTTTGGTGATGCTAAAATGTAAAAAGTCACTGTCACATCTCTTCTGAGTTATGCTGAGTATTTTTTTGAGAGTAGGTTTGGTCCGTTCACTCTTTCCATTATCTTCCTCATAATGCCTTGCTCAGAGAACATACTCGATAACCATTGACAATGGCAGGGTAAGATGTGAGGAATGCCAAATTGGGATCCAATAGATCTCAATCCAAGTCTTGGATTGGTTACTTAACAATTACCACAGAAGCTCATGTCCATGGACTGTTGTGACATCAATGTGTCAAAGTTAGAATATTTCATTTAAGTCTTTCTTTCAGTGAGTCTTCTTGTTTTGGGAATTCTTGGTATTGAATGAAAAGCCACCTGTTCAGTCCACTTGACCCCTGAAACCCAAACTTGTATCTTCTCTCAAACTCTTGAACGTGTGTTCCATTGTGAACAAATATCACTATATGTTCACACTTACCACTGAGTGATCTCTCCACCTCTTCATGCCTAACTGGAACCCCAGTTTTCTAGAAGGCTACTACTTGCCTTGTAGCATTCTTCTATAGAAGCTGCACCATCTTTCCTGGCTCCTTACTGCCAATTTCACAACTGTCCACACTTGAGAAAACATTAAAAACATTATCTTATTATCCCCCTAGCAGCCTTCTCCAGTCTACTTAGTCGCCTGCTGTCAGCATTTCCTAATGTGAGAATTGATTATAATCCATGACCTCACCTCAAATCCTGACACCTGGGAAACTTCAGTACCTTTAACCCCTTTCTTATTTTATTTTTCTATTTTGTGAGTCTCAAACCTAATACAGTCTTGATCACAGAGAAAGTACTAAATCTGTGGTCGGCAAACTGTGGCTCACGAGCCACATGTGGCTCTTTGGCCCCTTGAGTGTGGCTCTTCCACAAAATACCACGCCCTGGGCGAGTCTATTTTGAAGAAGTGGCGTTAGAAGTTTAAGTTTAAAAAATTTGGCTCTCAAAAGAAATTTCAATCGTTGTACTGTTGACATTTGGCTCTGTTGACTAATGAGTTTGCCGACTACTGTACTAAATCATTTCTCACTGGATGATTTTGAAGAACAGCACATGGTGAAGATAGTTGAGGGACATACATGAGAAGAGTTTAAGGGTTCTCAAATTTGTCAGTGATAAAATCTAAATTCTGAAACAATTCCTTGGCCTATGAATTAGGGGCTGAATGAATTTGGGGTCTATTTTAGTACTGAGCATGCTTTCTAAGGTTCACATATTTATCCTTCTCACTCTTCTTAGAGGAATTTTCTGGACAGATTCTGAAACATACTTTTTTAAAATGCAAAACTCCGACATGGACATTATTTTAACCCTTTGCACTTGCTTGCTTTTTTCTCGATTCCTTTATTCTACTCGGGATTTAATTTTTTAAATACCCCAGATTTTATAAAGCGCAGCAGTAGAATAAAAAACTGGAGTTTCTTTTCATACAAACTTATTTATTTGGATTTTTTAATATTTCAAATTATTGATACATTCAATAACCATCACACTCGACATCCGAGTGCAAAAGGTTAAAGTTCAAAAATATAAAAGTCCTATGTAATTCCAATTATGATGCTGGCTGTTGCTTTTAGGTACTTATTATTTATCTGTTATGATAGTCTACTACTTATAAAGGCTTTTTCTTTTTAATCAGTTTTTTTCTTATTACCAAATGTCCTTTGGCATTCTATAAGATGATTATGTAATTCCTCTTTCTCGGTCTAATGATGTAATGCATTTTGTTAATAGAGTCTCTAATATTAAACCTCTGTTACATCCCTTGGATAAACTCTGGTTAGTCATAAAGGATAAAAAAATTATTAAACTATTGACTCCATCTTACTATTGTGTTTTGCTCAAGGATTTGTAACTTAATTTTAAGAAGATTCCATTTTCAACTATACATCCTCACAGAGAAACATCTTTTTAACTTTTTAAATATTTTTTAAAATTTATCTTCACTATTTAAAATGCAAACAGTACAGGATATAACATGAAAATTAAAACTTCTTCTATCTCAAACATGGCCTAACTTTACCCCTTACTATGAAAACAACTTTTTTTAATGAAACTTTATAGAAATTTTTATGCACACAGAAGCATGTTAAATTATATGTGTAAAGCTATTTAATACAAAGGAGGTTATTCATGTTATACATGTTATATGCTGTAATTTTTTTACTTGAGATGCTTTATTATGGAAATATTCCCCTTGAACAACAACAACAAAAACCATTACAATTGTATGTTGTTATTTTGTAGTAAGTACATTTTGAAGATCTTTCAACATTGCCAAAAACAGAGTAAGAGGTGCCTAATATTTCATTGGATGACCATGTAGCATCATTTGATTAGTCTCTTATTGATGACCATTGGTCCAGACTTTCAATACTGTAAACCAAGCTGCAATACACATCTTCATGCACACATCTGTATACATCTGTATATTTCATGGGCAGATACATATTTCATTTCAGTTGGATCAAAGTTCGCTTGTATGTTCATCAAACACCCAAATCCATAAAGTTGATAGGTAAGAGGTAGATGATTAAATACTTAATAGGAAAGGTATATAATAACTTTGGCAGTCATTGACCTTCTCATAATCTCAGTTTTCTCATTCCTGTGCATTTTGCTAATTTTTAACATTGTGATTAATGGCTCCAATTTGCACTAAGAAGTGATTTGTTCTTGACATAGGAAGTAAGCCCATATTTTACCTTGTTGGGTAATAGTCTTATTGAAGGTTAGCAAACCTCAGGTCCAGCCTCCACCAAGCACCCTCGCTGGCACCTGGAAGGGTCATCACTGAAGTCATCTTGGCTGCTTTCCCCGTAAGCTCTCTCTACCTTTTCTCTCCAGGGTCATAATGAAAACCATAAAGAGCCTTTATTTCTACTCATGATCTAGAAGAACTCTACCTCTGAGAGTGTTTCATTTCAAAATTCTCCACAGCCTTAAACAAAATGTGAATCTCTTTTGCTTTTTAAAGGAAAAGGCATTTCTGGCAAACATTCCAGAAGAACGGGTAGCAGAAGGTCCCATTTGGTCCCCAAGCAGTTGTGCTTTTAATAAACACCAAGGAAGTGCCCCAAAGTTGCCCTCAATTGCAGCCTCTTTCCTCGCTCCCCAGAGGACAGTGCCACCGTGCAGCCTTTACCCTGCTGAGCTCTGCCTGTTTCCCTGTCTCCGTTAACAATTAGGATGTTTCTGTCCTCGCTCACTTTACCCCACTGTGCCCTGCCTGCTCTGCTGACAGACATGTTGTCTCCTCATCTATCCCAGCCCTTCCCTGTGGCTTTCTTTTATGAGTGAGGCACAGCTGGGCTCATCCCCTCCTGTTGGAATTCACCCAGGCCTGTGCTGACTATTCTACCATAGCTATAGGAGACAGGGCCAGGTCATTATAAAAGCGAATAAAGCTTCTATCCATTTTTTTACCTTTAAAAATCATAAGTGTCCCCCTACTGTAGTCCTGCAGAGCCTCATTTCAGCTGCTCTATTTTGCTTATGTGTTTATGTGAGGTTGGTCAGGTTTCTGAGTCTCCCCAAGAAGCGCAGTCATTGCACCCCAATAATTAACCTTTGTCCACCACTGTGGTGGGAGAGGCCGCATCAGGTTCTGAGTCACACAGTCAGAACATAACCTGGCAGGGAGAAACCTGGGGGAATCAAGATCTCAACCTCTCTCCTCTTCTCCTCTGAGCTCCAGTCAGTGACTAAGTAAACTCACCTAGAATTCAGTAGGCCAGGGAAATAGTTGATGAAGTTCACAGAGACCACCTCTTGGAGCCCAGAGCAGAGTGAAGACAGGACAAATGAAAACTAAACAGCCAAAGTTGCCTCTAAGATATGGATGTCTGGAATGCAGAGGGCTAAAGCTATGGGTGTAGGAATCAACAGTTTAAAGTGGTAATGTAACCCATGAATGTGGATGAAGAGCACATAAAGCTAGGATGGAGCCCTGAGCACCACCAGTATCCATAGTAGAAACTCCTGAATGGGCCTCCATTGCCCCCTTGGAAGAATGAGTAGAGAACTGCATAGAGCGGTGGTCTGTTGGTTGTTTTGTTTTTTTGTTTTTTAAAATATTTTTTATTTCAGAGAGGAAGGGAGAGATAGAGAGAGAAACATCAATGATGAGAGAGAATCATTGATTGGCTGCCTCCTGCATACCCCACACTGGGGATCAAGCCTGCAACCCAGGGATGTGCCCTTAACTGGAATCGAACCTGGGGCCCTTCAGTCCACAGGCCGACACTCTATCCACTGAGCCAACCAGGCTAGGCCTCTGTTGGTTTTTTTTTAAAGGCCCTTTTATGCTAGGAATCAAACTACTTGCAAGTCGTTGACTCCCCAAAATTGGCCAGTCAGTGATTATTTTTAATGCTCTTTGCAATACAGTTTTCAAGCTTTCCATCCTTATTATTTCTTTAAATGCCTAATCACCACTCCCGGGACCCACTTGCTTCCTGCTAATGATGTGTACTTGCTGAGGCTGTATTTTGTGTTTTTCTGATTATTGTAAGATCCCATCATCTCGTTTCCCACCTCAGACTGGCAGGTAAACAGGCGGGGAAGGCATGATTCTTCGGTGGCTGGAACTCCCTAAGAGAAAATGGGGATGGAAAACACAAATTTGGGAGAACTAAAACATTATAGGAAATTAATATTTTAGAGACGAGAGGGATAAAAAAAAAACAGAGAAAGAATCAGAAGGGATGAGAGATGAGAGCAATTCTAAAAGCTTGTTTGTCAACTGAACAGGAGGCTGGAATCTCAGTGGGAATAAAGAGGTAGGAAATAGGGGGAAAAAGGAATGGCCTTTGGAGGTCAAATTCAAGGGGCTTGCTGAGCAAAAACAGCCTTTGGGTATATGTTTGGGGTTGGAGGTTCCTAGAGTTGCTGCTGTGTTTGAATTGTTAGTCAGGAAATACATTGAAAGCAGAGTCTATGACAATATCTAAGTTAAAAGTTCAAGGCCCAAGTTAGGGTTTGCAAAGGGGCTCTAGTGACTGAAAGGAAACTGGAAATCAGAGCCTGAGCAGAAGGCTAGTTAGGTAAGCTTATTGGAATCAAATGGTGAAGATTAGAGAGCGAGGCTACTGCTGCCTGATGCTCATACAGATACCTGGGCACCAGTCCACAGTGGGCACACTGGATGTAAGTTTCCATTCCATCTCTGTAATTGTGAGGGTGCAACCTGGCAGAACATGAGAAGCAGCTTTTCATTAGCAGGTGTATATAATCTATTGCCTTCACACCACCAATTCTAAAACGGAGTCATTAATGCCAGAATAAAGGTAAGTGGAGAGCTGTGGGACCGTCAGGGATACTACTACCTAAGCCTGGCAGAACCTTGAAAGTTGAGGAGGATTTACTTTGGCGCAGAGTGGAGAGGCTACAGATGGAAGGGACAGCGTATGGCAAAGCATAGTAGTATGTGTGGGTATTGAAAATCGGGCTGCGCAATAAACAGAATTTTGTGTCACTTAGTCTAGAAGTTAAAAATCTCTAAGACCAATGAATTTTTAATGTAGTTCTTCAGTCATTTAGTAACCAGATACTACAGCCTTTTTCAAATATATGTTACCAACCTGCCGCTCAGTTAGCTTTCTTGGATTTGCTAACTCATGTTCATATCGTAAAGGCTGCAGCAATGGGGAATGATAGGGAGTTAAAGAAAAACTCAGAGGAAGATTATGGAATCCAGCTTTGAGGAGTCAGTGGAGATTTCCCAAGAAAGAGACACTTAAGTTACATCCAAAAGGTGAGTAAGAGGTAGCCAGGTGAGGAGGGCAGATAGGGAAGAGTTTTGCATCAAGAGCGAGGTAGATATTAAACATGGCCTCAGTTCTTTACCTCTCTGGATTAGTCAGGCCCATTTTCATGGAACTCTGCAGTGTCTCCATCCCCCAACTCTGAACTCAGCCACATGACTTGCTCTGGCTAATGAGATTTTAGTAGACATGATGCAAGCAGAGGCTTAAATGAGCAAGTTTTCATTTCTGGTCGGCCTCTTCTTGCACTCTTCCATCATCAGGAGAACATTCCTGTGCGGATGCCAGAGGATGAGAGATATGGAGCTGAGTCGAGGTGCTGTGGTCGTCCAGCTGAAGCCATCCTAGCAGAGCCACAGTCAGCCAGTTCTTAGACATGTGACTGAGTCCAGTCTAGATCTACCTTAGTGCAAGAGCAGTGAACACATACTGTTACATGCCATCACGGTTTGTTATGCGCCTTATTGTGGCCATAGATAACTGAGAGAAAATTCTTGGGGGCCAGTGAAAAATAGGGTATTAAAATCATTGAAAGGAGCTGAAACAGGAACAATTCTCGTTGGTTATCTAAATATATTGTCTCTAGGCTGCTGTGGAATAGTTTAGAAACAGTTCCCTTGTATGATTAATACCAATAGAAAGACTGTTGGAGAGCCTTGAGGCAAATTCTGATGTGGGTTCTATTGTCCTTAGTCAAGGAAATTGAAGCCAGCTTAGCAGTTTTATAGCTAAAGAGCCCTGACTTAGTGATGGAGGAAGAGTTCAATGGATTACTTATTTAGTATCCCTGAGTAAAGATTTAGAAACAATCCATAGTCCTCTCTTTTGTTGTTTCTCCCAAATTGGAATACAACTTGATATTGCTGGGATTGTCTGATATGCCATTTAAACATGGAATCAATCAAATGACTAAAGCTCATGAAAAACAAGGCAATTAATAACCTGTTCCTGTGTTAACACGTTCTTTAATGACCTAAACATTGAACCTAGTACTCTACCAGCAGTTCTCAGACTCCTATGTGCATCAGAAACACTTGAAGGGCTTGTTAAAATCACATTGCTGGGCCCACCCCCAAAGTTTATGACACAGGTGATCTGGGGAAGGTCCAAGAATTTTTGTTACTAACAAGTTCCTGGCTGACGCTGGTTGAGCTGGCTGGAAACTGCACTTTGAGAACCACTGTTACCATGACAATGATGGTTAATTTTATGAGTCAACTTGTCTAGACTGTGGTGCTCAATTGTTTGGTCATACACTGGTCTAGATGTTGCTGTGATTAACAATTAAATAGGTAGACTTCGAATAAAGCAGATTAACCCCTGTGATGTAGGTGGACTTTATACAATCTTTGGAGACCTCAAGAGCAAAGTCTAAGGTTTCCAGAAGGAATTTTGCCTCCAGACTGTAAACTAGAAATGTTGACTGAGTTTCTGGCCAACCGTTAGCCTGAAATCTGGATTTAAGGATGCAACATCAACTCTTATGTGAATTTCCAGCCTACAAATTTCAGACTAGTGAGTCCACACAATCATATGAGTCAATTCCTTAAAATCCTTCTCTCTCTTTCTCTCTCTCTTTTTGTGGGCTGCACCATGGTTGTATTATAAACTATTTACCACAGATGATGTCCTAAACAGCTTGGTATTATTTTAACCTTGTCAGCATTATATAATTCATGAGTCCTGGCCCATAGTTAGCATTTAATAAGTATTTTGAATGAATAAATTAGTGGAATAATGGCTTCTGTTTTTAATGGAATTTATTAATGCATGAAAGGGCTATAAAAATAAAGAACTACCAATTAGCCCTAAGAAATTGTATAAATACATGAATATATTTTTACTATACCAGGCTCACCAAAAACCTGTGAGGACAATAGCTGCTAGCTGGTATAGTGATAACTGGAACATTGGTAATTTAACTGTAGGCTCATTCATCCATTCAACAAGCATTTATTGAGTGCCTACTGTGTATCTGGCACTTTGTATTACTTGTCACTCATTATGCCACTTTTCTTCAACTTTTTAAAGAAATTTTTATAAGCAATGTTAAGACAATATATTTTCACACATCTAGAAAATTAGGCATGATTTTCTTACATTTTAGAAATTAAAAGAAAATTAAGCAAATAGCACTAGAATTAGAAAGAATGAGCAATTCATTAGGCAATAAGAGTATTAACTAGAAATCAGGAATCTCTTTCCTATTTTAGCATGCACTTGAGCTTAATTGGCGAAGTTTTGAATATGGGGTGATGAGTTGAGTTGTTAATACAAATAACACACCTTTTATGTACTTAATAAAATCCAAGAGTCTGGGACGCATTTACGTTGTAGACAATTTATCTGCAGGAGTCAGTGAGTTGAGTAATAGAAAGAGATAATAGGAAATCAGTGGCTGAGAAACCTATAAAGTAAATTAACGCACGCCTTACTTTATTAATTTATAACAATAATGTAATGGATAAATCAATGAGGAGTGCTTTGAGAGAAATGGATAGAGAGAAGAGTTTCTCCTTTTTCCAATTTGTTGAAATTATTTCCTCTGCAGGTGAAATGTTGGCCAGAGGTAAAGAAATGTCACGCTCTTGGGACAAAAAGAAGTACAAGTATGTGCTTAGCAGAATCTGGGGGTGCTCTGCTTTATCGCCTGGGCCTTACGGTTTTAGAGACTTCCCTTTGACTTCCAAATGCTAGTATTTGCATCTCTTTGCCTGAAGACTCTTTTCCAAAGCCTCCACATTAGGAGGCTTGCAGTACTTGGAAAATAACTATTTCCTGCTCCTCAGTAGCCTTCAACCAATGCCTGATAGGTGTGTACTAGGTGTACCGGTTAATAATGCAGATTTTTTTCAATAGATAGAGTTACACATATGTTGATATATATGTGATTTGATGTGTATGCTATTTCGTCGTATTGCTTCTTCAGATTACCACTTGTTCCGATCGGTGGCACACGCACTTTCTGAGCAGCACTTCAGAACGTAAGAACAAGTGGAAAATTGGGTCTCTGAACTGTTTGCCTCAAAACAAGAAAAGTTCTATTGGGACGGTATCCACAAATTACCTGAAAGATGGGGAAAATGTGTAGCTAGTGATGGACATTGCTTTGAATAAAGCACTTTTGATGTTTCTCTTGAAATTATCGTGTTTTCTTTTATTACAAAATATGCATTATTTCAGTTAATAATGCAGATTAATTATTAACCAGCTAATAGTGCATATTAACTATTAACCGGTTAAAAATGTAGATTAACCATTAACCAGTTAAAAATCCAGATTAACTATTAACCAGTTAATAATACAGATTTTGTAATCCAAAGAAAACACGATAATTTCAAGAGAAACATCAAAAGTGCTTTATTCAAAGTAATGTCCATTGCTAGCTACACATTTTCCCCATCATCACTTTTAAAGCGTTTAAACCAGCATTCACAAGTATCTTGAGATGGAGCATGTTCACCATAAGCTTCCCGAAGTATAGGATAACTTTCAGCAGCACTTTTCTTCAAAATAAAGTAATGAATTAAAACTTCCTGCAAATGCTCTTTTTTTGGCATGAAATTCGACATTTTTAAGCGTAAAAATACCTATGATGTTAACACCTTCAGAAAATTTGACATATGAAGTTTTGAAGCTTGTTGTCAATACACAATAGCATACATATCAAACCACATGTATGTCAACATATGTGTAACTTCATCTATTGAAAAAAATCCGCATTATTAACTGGTACACCTAGTAAATAACCCAGCTCTCTTGTTGCTTGGGTGCTATAACTCCAAGGTATTATTTTACAGTTTCCACTCAGGATTCAGCCCCACTTATCTACAAGGGAAGCTGGCTGGATGGGCTGCCTTCTCTCCCCGTGTCTCTTCCCCACTTTCTTAGCAACACTTCCTGCATCTCCCAAGTAAAGGCTGCCACTTAAATCCCTGCTAGGGGTAGCTTCTGGGAAAACCCAAACTAAGGAGGAAACAAAGAATGTTGGCTCTTTGTACCTGTTATTCTTTGTTCAACCTGGGCAAGGGGCCTGATTTTTCAGGTCCTCCAGTCCTGATTTGCAAGTACTGGTTCCAAAATCCCAGGTATTCAGGGACTTAAGGAGCTGGTTTTGGGTACGATTCTGCTGACAGAGGAACATTCTAGGTAGATGGGCAGTTATTTTAAGGCCATTTAGCTGAACTGTTCTCTCTTGACCTCTCCCCATCCGTGGTGTCACGTAGCCTTCTCATCAACACACAGCTGCAGACGACAGGTTAGTGATAATCAGACTGAGCTTTATTCATTTTTCACTGGAGACAGTAAACATGTATCTCACTAACATTAAGAAGCATTTTTCTTCTTTTACTCCTTGCATTGCAGTCTTAATTAGCAGTGTGTGCCAGTTACATCCTGCCTATTAGAGATGACCATTCCATTTAGGGAGAGAATGTCCCCTTTCAAAACTATGTGTGTCTCTGTGGAGGGAAGTTGTGTGATATGAAATTTTCTCCCAGCCATCATCTTCCACTTTAACTCCTGTAAATAGTCTTCTCACTCACCTCTTGTTTCTTTTTCTAAAGCCACAAGGATTTATTTTCCAGCTAGCAACTAGAATGGTCAGTTAAGATAGAAATTCCATTTATGACCTTTCTCCATAAAGCCATCCAGTGGCTTCTTCTTCTTTTTTCTTTTTTAATATATTTTTTAATTGATTTTGGAGAGGAGGGGAGAGGGGGAGAGAGAGAGAGAGAGAGAGAGAGAGAGAGATCAATGATGAGAGAGAATCATCCATTGGCTGCCCCCTGCACACCCCCCACCAAGCTCTCAACCCTGGCATGTGCCCTGACCCGGAATTGAACTGTGACCTCCTGGTTCATAGGTCCAAGTTCAACAACTGAGCCACACCAAGCTCAACCACTGAGCCATGCCCAGCCAGATTCCAGTGGCTTCTAATAAAATCCAAACTCTTCTCCCATATTACAGGGTCTCACGGCCTCATGCCCTTCAGTGCTTTGCTCAAATGCTACCTCAGATAGGCCTCTCCTGACCACCCTATTTGAACTTGCAAGTTTATTTGTAGCACGCCTATCTCCCTTCCCTGCTTTGTTACATTTATAACACTTACCACTAGGCGATTTACTGCATGTCTGCTTATTTGTTGATTACCTTCCTTCACTCGGACAGTGCTTCTCTCACTTAGAACTCATTTGAAATTCATCCATCTTATTGTGTGTGTCAGTGGTACGTTTTTTATTGGTGAGTAGTATTCCACTGTGTGTTATCCATGCACCAATTGAAGGACTTCCATTCAGATTGTTTCTAGTTTGGGGCAATTATCAATAAAGATGCTGTTAATATTTCTGTACAGGTTTTTATGTTAATACAAGTTGTCATTTCTCTTGGGGAAATACCTAGGAGTGGGATTACTAAGTATATGTTTAACTCTGTAAGAAACTGTCAAACTACTTTCCGAAGTGGTTGTACCATTCCATATGATCTCCAGCGATGCATGAGAGTTCCAGTTGTCCTAAATCTTTGCCGGCACTTGGTATTCTAGGTTTAAAAGCATGGGCAGCACTTTAGAAGAATACTTGAGACCCGTTATTCTATTTCCTCAGAATTTCCAGGTGGGACCCAATTGCAGGTCTTGTTTATAGTTTGTTTTTTATTTTTTTAAAATATGCTTTTATTGATTTCAGGGAGGAAGGGAGAAGGAGAGGGAGAGAGAGATAGAACATCAATGATGACAGAGTGATTGGTTACCTCCTGCACACCTCACACTGGGGATCAAGCCCGCAACCTGGGCATGTGCTCTGACCTGGAGTTGAACCGCGATCTCCTTGTTCCTGGGTCAGTGCTCAACTACTTGAGCCACACTGGCTGCGCTTTTGTTTTGTTTTTGATAACATTTATAATTTTTTAAATAGATTAGTATTAATGGAGTTCAGATTTATTGAACAGGTTTAGGTTAACAGAAAAGTTGTGAAAGTACAGGCAGTTCCCACATATCCCTTCTCACCTCATTATTAATTTCTTAGATTAGTGTGGTACCTTAATTACAACTGGTAAACAATATTGATACATTATTTATTAACTAAGGTTCATAGTTTATATTAGGGTTCACTCTTTGTGCTGTATAGTTCTGTGTGTTTTGACAAATTTGCAAATGTTATATATCTACTATCACAGTATCTGTACAGAATAGCTTCACCTTCCTAAAAATCCCCTGTGCTCCACCTACCCACCCTGTCCTCTCCTCCATCCACCCCGAGGCCCTGGCAACCACTCATCTTTTTACTGTCTCTGTACTTTGGCCTTTTCCTGGATGTCATATAATTAGAATTTTATAGTCTGTAGCCTTTCACACTGGCTCTTCTCACTTATTAATGTGTATTTAAAGTTCCTCAGGTCTTTCTAAAAGGCTTCTCAGGAAATGATAATGTGTGGCCAGGTTGGAGAAGCACCAAATTAGAATTTAATTTCTCAAAGGGTATTTCTTTCCTTTACTATGTTTTGTTGATTTGTATACCCCGGAGCCTAGAACACTGCCTGGCAGGGAATAGATTTTCTCTAAATAGCAAATGAGTAAATGAATGAATGATAAGGCCCAAATAGGTTCTCAGAGACCTGAATATTCCTCTCCATGAGCCTCTCTTGAGCTCTAAGAGTGGTTTCACAACTAAAGTGGCCCCAACTTTAGTGGCCCCACTGAATCGATGAGTTTAACTTGACTGGAGTTCGCCACTTAATTATTTTGCTGTACCATACTTTGTTATTCCTGGAAATACAACACACCTTGAATTCCCTCTGTAATTCCTTTATTATCACCTTCATTTAGAAACTGACTCTTCCACTCTGGCTCCCAAATCCTTGCAGACATTCTACACCTAACTAAATTTGATTTCTTACAAAAGACCTCCCCAGGTGTCCCAAACCTTTCTCTAGACTCTTAAAGTAATTATCGCTTGTAGATTCATTGGACATTATGAAGTTCCATCTGTTCTTTCTATCCTATTGTTCTCCGGAGATCCTATTTACACCTGATGGTGTTATTTTCCTGTGTTTCTGCTCCACCCCGCAACCAGACACCAAGGCCGGAGACAATATTGTTATTTACTTTATTGACTTTAATTCCCCCTAACGCATAGCATTGTACCAAGCTTGATAAAAAATTTTTTTTCTAGTTCAGGAAATGATGAACTGTGGGGACTGAGAATGATGTGCTGGGAACAGTGTGTGTCCAGGCAACCAGAGACTGGGAGACCTCTCTAAGCCTTCGTTTCCTCATCGGTCTAATTAATCTTTATACTAGTTTCTAGTTTCTTCTCTATTGTACCATTCTGTAATTATCATTGCCACAATAGGGTAATGAGACAGATGCCATGATTGGCCTAAATAGATAAAGCTTCAGTTGGGATTAAACATCAGTCTTTGAAAACAACAAAGGAAAAGGAATAAAGCTGTTAGCTAGAGGTCATTTCTAATTTTCATGGAATGTTCCTGAGGTTATTTTCCTCCCCCCATGCCCTGCCTTTCACGTGGGATATCTTCTTTTTGTCTACACTTTCCCAGTATTCAAAGGTACACTCAAATTCCACTTCATAGACCCTCCCATGGTTTGTAACAATTTTATTTGCTTTTCCCTTGTTTTTGTATCTTTCCTCTGCTGTCTGCTATCTTCATGAGAGAAGAACTGTACAAATCGTGTCCATCATTGTGTCAGAAGCTGACATGTAATAGGTCCTCACTGTCCTGCATACAAAATTTGTTTAATTTTGTTACCCCAGGATTTCCCAAGTGTGTTTGATCATGGATCTCCCCTGTGTTTTATTTTGCTTGGATCATCTCTTTTCCCAATAATCACATCCACATTAATAATAATAAAAAAAAGTCGCTAACCAGTATTGACTTCCATGCGTACAGCACAATTTCAAGCACTTTATCCAGGTATGCCTCCTTTTATTGTACTTCATTTTATTGCAATTCACAGATATTGCATTTTTAACAAATTGAAGGTTTGTGGCAACCCTGCATTAAACAAGTCTTCTAAGAGCAGTGCATGAGTTAGGGGGGGCTAAATGCTGGAACAAACAGCCTTAAAATACTATAACTCTACTCAATACAACTATGTCTTATTCACAAAAAGTCCAAAGTGGACTTTCTGAGTGGGCAGCTCTCTTCCAAGCTGTGACTTAAGTCCTTCATTGCAGCCTCTGCCTTCAGCACAGAGATAAGGTAAAAGCAGCCAGACCACCTAAGGAGGGATTTTAGATTATTACAAATGCAACACTTTTTTTTTTTATTGCCCCATCATTCAAACATTGACCCTGGTTGAGTCATGGGAACCCTGGGCACATTCTTGTTATATTTAGGTCTAGAGGTCAAATTGTCCAGCCTTTTGTAATTAGCAAAATTATGAACATGATTTGAAGTTAATTAGTTTTCCATCTATAATTGGATATGGTCAAGTGAGGCAGGTGGTTCAGCTTACAGTGAGGAAGGGAGGATACAGTTGTTAAAGAGTCCACTATCATCTCCATGCTTCACCATTCTGTAGACCATTTAAGAAAATAAATTTTATTATGTTAAGTATGTAATTTGATGAATTATCAGAGTAAAACATAATGTAAGTCATGTCAAGTTTTTGTTCATTGTGAAATGTCTTATTTCACTTTTATTTCTTTTCTCTCAACACTTTAAATATTTCACCTCACTCAGTTCCTCATGTTGTGGTGACCCCCAACCATAAAATTATTTTTGTTGCTACTTCATAACTGTAATTTTGCTACTGTTATGAATTGTAATGTAAATATCTGTGTTTTCTGATGGTCTTAGGCTCTACAGCAGCGGTTCTCAACCTGTGGGTCGCGGCATTAGAAAGGTTGAGAACCACTGCTCTAGAATTAGTGTGTTTTCTCTCTCTTGCTTCTTTATGACTTTATCTTTGATTTTGTGTAGTTTGAAGATTTAACACTTATTTGCCTTGGTGTGCTCCGAGCTTCCTTCCTGGAGCTGTGGTTTGGTGTCTGACATTAATTTGTGAGAAGTCAGTCGTTACTGTTCCCTTCTTTCTTCTCCTTCTGATGTGTCTATTATGTGTATGTTGCACTTTTTGTAGTTGCTAGAATTCAGTCTCTGTCTTCCAGTCCTTGTACTCTTTGCTTTGCAGGTTGGGAGGTCTCTATTGATAATGTCCTCTGGTTCAGTTTCTTTCCTCAGCTTATCAATGAAGACCTTTAGTCTTCATTTTGTTCATGGTTTGTTTGATTCTTTATCTCAAACAATTCTTTTTGGTTCTTTCTTAGGTTTCTATCTTTCTGCTTACATTGCCCATCTGTTTTTGCATGGTGTCTGGATAGAGAGCCTATAGCCTATTAATCATAGTCATATTCTTAATTTAAGCCATTGTATTTTTTTAAATATTTTTTCTTTATTGATTAAGTATTACATATGTGTCCTTATCCCCCTATTTCTCCCCGCCCCGTTCCCTCCCCGCCCCCCCCTGCTCATGCCCTCGCCCCCCTCCTGTCTGTGCCATTGGTTATGCTTATATGCTTGCATGCAAGTCTTTTGGTTGATCTGGCCCCTTTCCCCTGACCCTCCCCTGTCTTCCCTCTGAGGTTTGACGGTCTGATTGATGCTTCTCTGACTTTGGGTCTATTTGTGTGCATCAGTTTATGTGGTTCATTATATATTTTTTTAATTCTAGAATTTCCACTTGATTTTTTGTAGATTTAAGTTCTCTAGTGAATTTTTTTTTATCTTGACTCTACTTTCTTGAACATATTAATCACTGTTATTTTAAAGTCTGTGTCTGGTAGCTCAAATATCTGGATCACCCTTAGGTCTGTTTTCTTTGCTTATTGCTTTTTCTGTCCTGTCTCTTTATAAGCCTGGTAATTCGGAACTGAATGTCAGACATTGTGTTAATAAATGTTAGAGTCTATGGATGCTGTTATCTTTCTCCAGAAAGGATTTTGTTTAAGTTTCTGGCTAAAGGATTAGAGCTGATTTGAGGCTGCATTTCAGTCCTTATAAAATCTGGTCCATTTCTGCTTCGTTCTGACTGTGGGGTGTAAACTTACAGAGAATCTGCACATCGGTGGCACTAACCTTGTGATTTTATTCCCCCAACAGGATGCATTGCCACTAGGTCTGCTTAGCCTCTCAGTTTTCTAGCAGCTGCTTTCTGCTCTGTTTCTTCAAACTTGTAATTTGTCAGACACATTGATAGATGATTGGATTGCCATAAGTGGTACAGAAAGTCATGCTCAGCTCATTGATTATTTGTATCTGGTCAGTAGCATCATGGTCCTTCAGGTTCCATATGCCCTGATCACTCTGCAAGGCTTTCCAACATACCTGATGGCTGCAAAGAGATGTTTTCAGTTTGTGTTTTGCTTCACTTTGTTTTTCCATTTTATCTTTTTTCCCCTGGTTGTTTCCAGCAGGAGGAGTGGTCTGTCAGAGGCTGATACATTAGATCCAGGAGCGCAGGTTTTAGGCGCCAGATCTAGAAGTGGTATATATCATATTCCTTCAGATCCCATTGGCCAGAAAAGACCTCCTGGCTCCTAGATATGAGCTGGGCTGTGAAATATGGCCTTCCTGTGTGCCCAGGAGGAAAATAAAGCAGTTTAGTGAAAATATGGCACTTTTTCTGCCACAGGCAATGACTAGTGGATTTATGATATACTTTGAAGGTTTAAATGTGATCTCTATTCATTTTCAGCCCAGTTTTAAGCTAATGCGTAAGAAACAAGGAAAGGGACCATGGGACAATCTGTGTGTAATTTTTAAAAAAGTCAATATTTATTAAATTCCCTTTTTGTTCTTGGTATTACGCTAAGCACATTCACAGCTGTCCCATGCTTGAATCCTCCTCACATGCGTCCTGCAAAGTAAGTATTAAAATTTTCCAAATGGGGAGTATGAGACTGAGGTTGTTATTTCATTTGTGTTTTGTGATGGAGACTAAGACTGGTTAGTTTATTCCATAAGATGATTTTCAAAATATTGTTGTAAGTTGCTCTTATCATATCTACCCAAAAGGTAATATAGTAATTAAGCCCAAGAGCCCTGGAGCTGGGCTGCTGGGTTTCGATACAGTCCATACACTTCTGATAGTTCAACCAGGAGGCACCTCACTTCACTTCTCTGTGCCTCAGTTTCCTCCTCTGTCAAAAATAGAGCAATAGATGGTTGTAGTGATATAAATTAATTTGAAAAAAGACTAGGAAGTGCCTATTACCTCATAAGCACTTAATAATGATTAATTATTGCTATTATGTGGAAGCAGAGGATTCCACTGCTATTTCTATTACAGATTTACATAATGCTGTGCAGCTTTGTAGAGATGCAGTAGAGTGTAAGTTCCGTGTGTTCCAGGACTTTGTCCCTCAGCAGTAAGTACAATACTTGGCATCAATGGAGGGTGCAGGCTATTGAATTTCTGATGGTAAAAGGAAGAACATTTGGCTCCCTTTTTCACCTGTCCTTGTCACTTCCAGCCAACAGCGTCTATCATATATCTTTCCCTTTTTTATTTGACAATTTTTTTTTTTTGCAAAGAAACACTTCTTCCTTTATATTTAAGATCCTAAACAGCTCTGAATATATCAGTTACCAACTTACGTCTCTTGAATGGGAGATCACTGTAGAGCATGATGAAAATGTGGGGAGGAGCACATGTAATTTGGATGGTTTGGACAGAATAATTTCATCATTCTATCTCGAAAAATGTATGCATTTACACTGTCACAAAACAACTTGTACTGTGACTTGTGTTTCATAATTTATATAGTTGAGATCTTGTACTTTTGACAGTTCTTTCCTGTTTCTGACAGATTGTTTTTCTTTTTAGAAAGAAGGAAAGCACACATTTTTATATTTGTTTTCACTTTGGCTCTGCTTGTGGTATCTCTCTCTTATCACACAAGATGTAGTTATCTGTCAATCAATATTTTCTAAGCACTTACAGCAGCTCTACATGCATACCACCGTATTACAGTCTGACTATGGGCAAAAGAGCATACAAGGAAAAGGAAAAGGATTGCATGTAAATGATTGGAAATGAGTTAACCTGTGCCAAAGCATGTTGAAAATAAGGAAGGTCTTGTTTTCTTATTGTTATTATGTGGTGTATTAATTTCCTCAAGCTGCTGTAACAAATTACTACAAACTGGATGGCTTCACACAACAGAAATGTATTCCCTCTCAGTTCTGGAGGCCAGAAGTCCAAAATGAAGATGTTGGTGAGGCTGGGTCTTTCTGCAAGCTCTGAGAAAGAATCTGTTCCATGCCTCTCTTCTTTTAGCTTCTGGTGGCTGACAACAATCCTTAGTGCTGCTTGGCACATAGACACATCACTCTAATCTCTATCTTCGTCTTCATGTAGCTTCTCCTCTGTTTCTCCTCTTCAGTTAGTATCTTCTCCTCTTATAAAGACACTTTTCATTGGATTTAAGGCCCATTCAGATAATCCAGGATGATCTCATTCATCTCGAGGTTCTTAACTTAATTACATTTGCAAAACCCATTTCCTTTTCCAAAAACGGTCACATTTACAGGTTCTGAGTAGACATATATTTTGTAGGGCCATCATTCATGGTGGTCTGTATTATTTTTCCTTGAATTTTATTTTTTCTCAGGTTCATTGAAGTCTCCCTCCAGGACTAGGAACATATATCTTGTGTTCCCTAGAGTCCAGTTGAGTGCTCTATACAGTTGAGTGTCCTCTTTATGTATTAAGATGCATATGTATCTTAAGGTATCTTAAGAGTCATTAAAGGAGCCCTAACCGGTTTGGCTCAGTGGATAGAGCCAATGCCTGCGGACTGAAGGGTCCCAGGTTCGATTCTGGTTAAGGGCATATACCTCAGTTGTGGGCACATCCCCAGTAGGGGGTGTGCAGGAGGCAGCTGATCAATGTTTCTAGCTCTCTGTCCCTCTCCCTTCCTCTCTGTAAAAAATCAATAAAATATATATATTTTTAAAAGAGTCATTAAAGGAATGGATAGCACACAACACATGCAGAGGGGAAAAAAGCAAGCTCATGATATCTGATGACACCATTGGTGTTTAGTGATGGGACTGACAAAGTAAAACACAGCACAGTGTGAGAGTGGTGAGTAGGTGCTATGATTTGGCTCAGTGCATATAGAAAGGCATCTGATTCAAGTCTAGTGGGGGAGTTGGAAAGGCTTTCTGGGGAAGTAGACATGGCAAATGATTGAGGAGCTGGGTAGGAAGTGACCTGTGAGAACAATGAGGACAGGTATTCTAGGTACAGAGAATAACATATGCAGAGATTTCCACTGGGAGACCTCTGGGACCATCGGGAGTATTTGGTGTGGCTGGAAACATGGTGCACGAGGTGGAGGTAAGACTAGGGTTGGTGAGTGGAATGGCAAGAAATTACACTGAGATTTCATGAGGGCTGCGTCATGAAGGATTTTGTATGCTCTACCAAGGAGTTTGCATTTATTAAAACAAAACAAAACACAACAACACAAAATCATTGATGTGGTGGCTGAGAAAGCATCAGATGAACTTTTTACATAATGGAAATAGTTGAAAAAGAGAGTAGTTTAGTGAGGCTGGAGGCAGGTTGCCAATTTTACAGTGTTGGTGTAATCCAGGTGAGAAATGATGGAGTGATGAATGCCTCAGTTTATGACTATCTTGGCAGAGGTTGGAGGCGTTTTGAGAGTTATTAAAATGATGTAGTTGGCATATAGTAACTGATTGGAGTTAGGCCACATGGAAAACAGAGGGATAAAGAATAGTTTGTGACCCACCGAAGTGCCTCAGTTGGTTGAGTATCATCCTGTGCACCCAAAGCTTGCGGTTTGATTCCCAGTTGCGGCGTATACTTGGGTTGTGAGTTTGATCCCCATGTACTGAAGGCAACGAATTGATGTCTGTCTGTCTGTCTGTCTGTCTGTCTGTCTCTCTCTCTCTCTCTCTCTCTCTCTCTCTCTCTCTTCCTCTTTCTCTCCATGTCCTCAAGTGAGGATTTTTAAAAAAAACACAATGATTTGCAAATGTCTGGTTTGTTTGACTTTAAGGATAAGTAATGGTATCATTGATGGCAACTGAGGACAGAGAAGGAGGGATATTGATGACTAAGTCATTTCTGCCCTTCCCATCTCACAGTGTAATTAGTACCAAATATGGTAAAGCACTTTTAATGTTTTTTAAAATTTAAAGCAGTTTCCCAAATTATTTATTTTGATTGGTTTACATTTTACTAAAATTTTTTCCTAATTAAAACAAAAAATTATAAAATATATATCTAACTCTATAAGGGCAAAACATATTTTTTAAATAGAATGTACTAATCTTTTGGAGATGGCAAGGAATATGTATCTAGAATTCAGGTTCTTGTGGTTTTTTATCCTGCACCCTGATTTATTTTAATTGTCATATACTAGAGAAAAAAATCTGCAGTCATTCTTGAATACCTATTGTTTCAAGCCCAGACTCTGCAGCTTCCCATTCAAGGTCTCTTAGCACCTTGCTACTTCACCAAGTGACTGTCCCATCTCCACCCCTGGCACACATGTGCCATGTGCACACACATGGAGTCTTCTCATCTGTAAAATGGCTGTAATTTTTTTCTATCTCACAGGACTGAGGATCAGATGAAATTAAATAGACATGACATATATGTACATTGCCACTTACTATACCTTACAAAAAGTAAGGACTCAATAAGTAGTACTTTATTATTATTGTTATTTTATATCACAAACTCTCTGCAGACAGATTTACCTCACCCTTGGAGAGCTTCCTTTCCTGCTTTATAAATTACTGTACTGGACTATGATACTTTACTAAGCCTATAGACCCTAATGGACTATGATCTCTGCATTCAAACTTGCCTGTGTCACCAGATCACCTTTCCTCTCTTCTACCCCATCCCCACCTTTTTGAATTTCTATAACATTTAGGGTCGGTCTTGCAACATTTAATGCTGGATTACTGAACTATCTGTTCTATGTTCACTTTGTTTTATAAAAGTATACCCTAAATTCCTCAAGTGCAGGTATCTAGCACAGTTCAGGGCACCAGAAGATACAACAAATGGGATGATTTGATAATCAGCAATCTTTTTGATCTTCACAGTTCTCAGCATCGCTTCTTCGGGGGTCTTGCTGACATTCTTATTTCCCTGTTTTCTCTCTGAATATCAAAATTAATCTTCATGTTCAAAATAGAAATAGACTCATAGATACAGAGAACAGACTGATGGTTGCCATGGGGTGGTGAGGTGAAAAGGTGAAGGGACTAAGAAGTGCAAATTGGTAGTTACATAGTCATGGGATGTAAAGTACAGCACAAGGGATATATTCAACAATATTGTAATTACTATGCATGGTGCTAGGTGGACACTGGAAATATAGGATGGGGGAAGGGACCACTTAGTAAAGTACTATGCTGTACACCTGACTCTAATACAAAATAAATTGTAATTGAAAATTTTTTCCTAATAATAGAGAAACATGTATTGGCCGTACCTCCGCTATGCCCACAGCCAATCAGAGTGAGTATGCAAATTAACCCAACAAAGATGGTGGTTAATTTGCTTACATACCTAGGTCCCGGGGGAACCTCCTTGGCACCCAGGTCACTCCTAGCCGGCCATCCCATGGAGGCTTTAGGCTTGTGGGGCAAGGGGTACCTGCTTCCCAAGCCTAAAGCCTGGGGCAGAGGCTGTAGGCTTGGGAAGAGGCCACGCCTGCCATCAGAGGGGCGGGGGATGCCCGCTTCCCAAGCCTACAGCCTGGGGTGGAGGCTTTAGGCTTGGGAAGGGGCATAGCCTGCCATCAGAGGGGCGGGGGGATGCCCGCTTCCCAAGCCTACAGCCTGGGGCGGAGGTTGTAGGCTTGGGAAGGGGCTGAGCCTGGGATCTGAGGGAAGGGGAAAAAATCAATGGAAACATATCCTCAGGTGAGGATAAAAAGAAAAATAAAGAAAGAAATGTCATATCCTATAAAAGTCACATCTTGAAAATGTCTAAAGAAAGTTGTCATTTTTTCATGGTGAAGGGACTGGAGTCCGTGTTGATGAAAATACCTTGGCAGCTGCAATGACTGGCAGTGGCTGCAGCAGTGGGGTGATGGGGCTGGCGCCGTCCCCTGATCAGCCCGGTGGCCTCCCGCAAAGAGAGACCAGACTGTGGCTTAGGTCCGCTCCCAACAGGGAGCGGGCCTAAGCCATCATTAGGACATCCCTTGAGGGCTCCCAGTATGTGAGAGGGGGCAGGCTGGGCTGAGGGACCCCTCCCCAGTGCACGAATTTTGTGCACCAGGCCCCTAGTAACATTTAAAGAAGAGGAGGGGGGAAAAATCAATGTTCATGTTTAAAAGAAAGAAAAAAAGTAAAGCAATGAGGTGAAAGCTAGACCTTTTAAAACTTTGGTCTCAAAACAAAGTGGGGGGAATGTTGGTTTTAGAATATTTTGATCTTTTTGGATGCATTTTCTCCCATTCTCTAACATTGCAAAAATGGCAATAATTGCATTGTTCTCCAAATTCCATAGTTATAACCAAAGCCAAGATTATTTCTTCCAACTATTGGGAAGATTTATAGAAGGAACCCAGAAAATATCCTTGTTTTCTTGATAAGAATGCAGATCACCTCACAGCCTAAGGAAAATCTGCCCTGGGCACTGGAAGTCTTGGTCAGATTGCACTAAATGGCTTTCGAAAAATGCCTGGAGCAACACAGAACATTAGCACGAAGGGGTTTCTTAAGATGGAAGTATAATTATGTGGCAGCTATTTAATTTCATTTTCTAATTTTATTCATGGACTCTAACAGCTGAATAACTTTGGGAAAAGACTCAGCATTCTTTTAAGTAAAAGCTCTGGTACTTTTAATAAGGGCAAACTTACTTAATTAACCTTTTCAAGCTCAGTTGTCTTCTCTGTTAAATGGGAATGAAATACTTCCTCCCAAAGGAAACATTTAGTATCTTCCTATGTAAGTGTTTGGAGAGCAATAATAATAAAACAATGATCTGTCTCTTAGCTCTTTGAGCAACTATAAGCTACTTATAAATGTTTTGGCAACTCTTCCAACTTTCTGCCAAAGTATATTTTTTAAAAACTGTACAACATGACTATCACGCCAAAGATTTATTTAACCCATTAATGAGGGAACCAATAGGATATTAAAGCTGATTCAAAGAGAATTTGAAAAACAATGTCTGGAAAAAAATGACTGCTGGAATAAGGTATTGCACTTTCTACAGTGCAATATAACTGGTAAAATGGTAAAAATATAAGTAATAAAAAATGGTAAGTTTTGCATTACCATTTCTGTCTACTATTCAGATATCATTTGCAATTCTATCAGATAAAATCTAAAGTTAACATATAACTTCAAAATTTATGAAAGGGGCGGGGGCGGGGCAAGCCCAGCTGGCATGACTCAGTGGTTGTGCATCGACCTATGAACCAGGAGGTCACAGTTGGACTCCTGGTCAGGGCACATGCCAGGGTTGTGGGCTTGACCCCCAGTGGGGAGTGTGCAGGGGGCGGCCAATCAATGATTCTCTATCATCATTGATGTTTCTATTTCTCCCTCTCCTTTCCTCTCTGAAATCAATAATAAATAATGAAAAATTTAAGAAGTGCTAATCAGTGCTAAATCATTAAATAAAGGTGCTGTCTCCTAGAAAAATACATAATACTGGAGAAGACCTGTTAGACAATATTCCTATTCCCCTGAAAGGATATGCAGTCATTCTTTTATCTTATTCCCAAGTTTTGGATATATATTTTAATAATACTGATTTGTTTTCAATATTCCCACTTCTCATTGGTATGTTCAAGTCTTTTATTTTTTACTTCTCTTTGTTCCTGTAAGTCCACCTGTCTCTAACTTATTTTCCCATCAGCCATTTATTGCCTAATTACATCCTCTGATCTTTTCCCATTTGCTTCCTCTCAAGCCATTATTTGAGTTTGCCTTAGTTTTTATGCTTAAAACTGACTTAAATCTAATTGGCTATGCACAACTAATGGCTTCCTTTTAGTAGTAAAGATAGGTAATATTTGCAATTCCCCTCCCATTATCTCAATGCAGTTTAAGGGAAATGAGTCTCGAACAGCCTTCTTCTATACATCTGAAATCTAAATCAAGCAAGCACAGAGTTCTGTAAACTCAATGAAATCCTGTTCTCTGTCCTTTTGTCTGCTCCAATATCACTGTGTATGAAAATTTCACTCAAGGCAAATGTGCAAAATTCTGTGGCGTACATATTCTAACCATTTTTCTTTTTAGAACCAAGAATCTCTTAAATCAGTATCCTAGGATCAAGTAGAACTCAAACTTAGGGAGCTATTACTAAGGGTAGAAGGTGTAATTTTGTAGACTTTTTAAAATTCTCTGTTCATATAAGAGGAGGACTATATCGGCTGAATTCTAGCCCATCCTTGTATCTTGAACACCATCATTTTCACCAATGAAAGCCCATTATGCATTATGCTATCTAATATCCATTATGCTTATTAACAAGCCATTGATTTCACCAATGAAAATTCATTTATAATATTCATTATTCTAATTAACACACTTCTCTGTAGATCAGAGATCAAGCTAACTGAAGCCTTGTAGACGCCATCTCTGGTGTGTGGTCTTCTGAATAATTGTCAACTAACCTCCCCTGCAGTGTCCTCATGTTATTGGGGAAGTTTAGGTATCCCGTTCCCCACTGAGTGCAGGGGTGGAGTCCTTACAATAGCTTCAGAAAAAGAATTTTCTGAGACTCACACAGGAGGATGAGTGATTTTTATTTATATGCGTGGAATTATATCCCTGAGATTCTAAAGTCCCATTTCCCTTAGTCCAGCCCTAGACGTGGAGCTGGGGATGCAATAGAGTGAAAGCAAAGCCAGTGTCCAGTATTTACATTCCATATTGCACCCGGGTCCAGTTGAGCATCAGGCTGGTTGCAGTTCTTGAGTCCCCTGTGGGGAATGCTGGAGAGCCGAGAGAGAGTGCCCCCTGTAGCAAGAGTTCCAAGAAAGCCAAGAGCATGAAGAGGAGCGAAAGGGTGAGTTCCTTTGTTTAGGGAATTAAGTATCCCAAATTTCGTGCCCTTGCAGTGGCCACACCCATTCTGACCAATGACCTGTTCCCCTGTGTGACTGACAGGCAAGTACCTTCCCTATGTCACCCCAACTTTATTGAGCATGTGTCTATTCTCCCCCATCCAGACCTCCCCCATCCCCTTCCTCAGCAATTTGCCGGTGGAATAGACCAGTGGCTGGTGAAGCTGCCCATATGACATATCTATAATATTTGGCCTTCCCTTTGCTTCTTTCCTGTTATTAATAACTAGGTTAATTTCAATGATATCACTCAGATAGGGAAACTATGTCCCCCTCCCCACCAGAGGTGTCACATTCATTTACATTACACAATGTAGGCTGAAAGTAGTTTAAAATAAAATAGATTCTGCCAGGCCTGCATGGCTCAGCGGTTGAGCATTGACCTGTGAACCAGAAGGTCATGGTTTGATTCCTCTAGTCAGGGCACATGCCCAGGTTGGGGGCTTGTTCCCCAGTGTGGGGCATGCAGGAGGCAGCCGATCAGTGATTCTCTCTCATCATTGGTGTTTCTGTCTCTCTCTTCCTCTCCCTTCCTCTCTGAAATCAATAAAAATATTTGAAAAATAAAATAAAATAATAAAATAAAATAGATTCTGCCTCACAACCGGGACTTGGCCTGCTTTAAATGGAGACAGCATAACCTGTCACTGTCTGTGGCAGAACCTGTCACTGTCAGTGGAAGGCAGGGGTGACATGTTCTTGCTGGAGTGGATGGTTCCTGTCTCTAAACTCCGGAAGCTGGGTCAGTGGCAACAATTCCTCGAGAATATAAGTCCCATGTACCCTGGCCATAGTTGGAGGGCAGCAAGGAAAGCACTCCTGTCAGAACTTCTCCCAGGATGAGACCCCATTGGCCAACAATTGCCATGGCTACTGGCTACTGGGGAAAATATACGGAAATAAAGTGAAGCGTCCTGATTTATTTTAAAGAAAGAACATCCTTTTGCATTGCTAATTTCTTTTGGGCACTAGTGTCTGTCAGAGCTTCCGGGGAAAAACAAAGACCAAAAGCAACTCTGGTTTGAATTCAATTGTAATTGTGTCAGGTTTTATATTATGATAAAATCTTAGCCTCCTTACAGGAAGGTTAAATCCCTAGTTGATTCAAAGTGAATTTAGTTCCTCCAAAGATGAGCAAGATGAGACAAAAACATGACCTATTTTCTTCCTCCTCAGAGTCCAAAGTTTTGCTGTAATTGTTTCTTCTCCCCACTATCTTAGGAAGTTTGCTCACAGCCATCAAGGCAGAGGCATGCGCTCGCTGCTTGGGGAGTAGAAAGTAGAAAGATCGTAGCTTCCTCCAGCACAAAGGGCCTTGTGCTATTTTGGGCAAAGAGAACAGTCTGCAGTGATTTACTGGGCACTGGGTATGGTGTGTGTTGGCCAGAACTTTTACCTATTTACGACAATAGAATTTCATTTGCTTTTAGAGATGAACTTTATGTCCCCAGAAATATGTCCACCAAGCAAGATACTTAACCTCTCCTAGCGAACTACACTGCATATAGCCTAGTGGTGGGAGATAGAATTGGGTTGATTTCTATTCTTCTTCCTAGAAATGAAGAAGTGGTTGCACAAGTTGTGGAGACTCCCAAATTTTGTGGTTATGAAACTTCTGAATCCATGCAATACCATGGTCTTCATGCAACGACTTAGTTCCTACAATGATAAATACAATTTAAGTGATTCTTTAAATAAATGTTCTAGTTTTATTTTATTTATTTGTTTTTGTTAACCCTCACCATTTTCCCCCGTTGATTTATAGAGAGAGTGGAAGGAAGGGAAGGGCGGGGGGGTGTAGAAAGAGAGAAACATTGATGTGAAAGAGACACATCAATTGGTTGCCACCTGCACACACCTGGACCAGGGACCAGAATGGAACCAGCAACCCAGGTACATGCCCTTGACTAGGAGTCATAATCTGTGACCCGTTAGTTCCTGGGCTGATACTCTAACCACAACACCAGCCAGGGCTAAATGTTCTAGTTTTAGAATCATTTTTTGTGTGCCACGTGGGTGGTAATGTAGAGTGTCTGTTTTTTGTGTGTGAACCCTTGTCCAGTTTCATCTTACTTTATTCCATTTTTCCTCTTTATATTTTTTCCTGTTGTGTTTTATTTTTAGTGTAATTTTTTTTGAGATTTTACATATACAAGTGATTCTAATGCAAATATAATGAGCCCCGTGGATGCCCCTTCCACTCTTATCAGATCACGTATTTCCCCCAGACTTGCTGATTTCATTCCTTTGCCTTCCTGTTCCAGAAAGAGCCATTATCATAAATGTGATTTTTTTTTATTCTCATGCATGTTTTTATATTTTTAATACATAATTTTACATCCATAAGTGATAAATAGTTTTGGTATACAGGCTTTTACATTTTATAACTTCTGCATAGTTTTCTTTTGTATGATTTTGCCATAATTTATTTGTCCATTTTCTGAGAAGGGCTTCAGTTTTTCACCATTACAAACAATGAGGCAAACAACATTCTTTTCCATGTTTCCATGTATAAGGGTTCTCCAGAGGGTTAGACTACAATGGAATTGCTAAATTTTTGGATATGAATATCTTTAACTTTACTAGATATTGCCAAATTGCTCTCCAAAGAGAAATGCTGGAGTTCTTTATATATGCTGGGTACTAAAATAGTGTTGGTTATATGCACAACAAATGTATTTTCCAGTCTGTGGCTTGTCTTTTCCTTTTGTTCATAGTGGGTTGTAAAGGTAATTTTAATTTTAATATATTCAAAGATATCAAGTTTTCTTTTATGTTTTGTGCATGTTATATCGTGTTCTATACATTCTTTTATTTTATTAACTTTACTTTTAATGTTTACTCCCCTTTCCCTCTGGCCATCCCCACACTGCTGTCTGTGTCAGGGTTATGCATACATGTTCTTTGGCTAATACCTTCAACCTTATTTCATCTAGTCCCCCTTCCGCCCTCCCCTCTGACAGCTGTCAGTCTGTTCCATGTATCCATGCCTCTGTTTCTATTTTGTTTGTCCGTTTATTTTATTCATTGGGTTCCACATATAACTGAGATCATATTTCACTTAGCATATAGATCCTTTTATTTTACAAGGTCATGAAAATGTCATCCTCTCCCTCACCCTCTGATTCCTTTGTCTATGCGAGCATGTTTCCTGGATTGCCCTAAATTATATGAGCACTGGCCTAATCCATGCTAATCCAGATGCAAGGTTTGCACTTCTTGATATTTTTAGAATGTATTGAACTAGTGAGCAAGATAGAGTTTATAGTATCGACAAAGGAGGAGTTCACTTCTACTCCACATTAGGTAAATAAACTGTTCCTATAAACTACTTCTAATCTCTCTTTTCATTAAATCTTAACCTTACCAACACTATCTCTATCAGAACCAGCAGGCTTTGTTTCTCCCTTTGGGGAGCAAAAATAACTCTTCACTTCACTTCATAAAAAACTGCACCTGTTTTGCCCGGGCTGGTGTGGCTCAGCTGGTTGGAGTATCGTCTATACATCGAAAGGTCCCAGGTTCCATTTCCAGTCAGGGCATATGCCCAGGTTGCAGGTTCAATTCCTGATTGGGGCATGTGTGGGAGGCAAGCGATTGATATTTCACTCTGAGGTTGATCTCTCTCTCTCTCTCTCTCTCTCTCTCTCTCTCTCTCTCTCTCTCTCTCTCTCCCTTCTCCTTCTTCTCTCTCCAAAATCAATATCCTTGTCTGAAGCAACAGGCAGTCCTTTAGAAAAAGAAAAAAGAAAATTTCACCTGTTTTGCTACAAAAGATGGGTAATAGTTAACTTACAAATTAACAAACAATGAGAAAAGTGTCATCTCAATCACAGTGGTTCTCTCACTTAAAGAAATTCTCATAATAATTTATTCACTTACTTAAGTCATATTTATTAAGCATCAACTAAGTGTTGAGCATTAAACAAGACATTGAGTGAACAAAACAATGTCCCAGGTAGAAAAGAACCAGGAGGGAGATCTGGGAAGGCTTCTCAGAGGAGGTGACAGTTAGTTTAAGTAAGATGGGAAGAATAAGGAAATAGCTATTTCAGGGTGGGGGGCGGGGAGATTTAACAGGAGATGAAATGACAAATGCAAAAGCCAAATGCAATAAAAAAGAGCTTGGCATGTAGGACGAACTAAAGGATGACAACTATGGCTAACAGGAAATGTTGAAGGAGGAAAGTAATATGGACTATGTGTGGAGAGCAATAGGGGTGAAAGTATTTAGTGTCTTAGGCTTTAAGAGGCTAGTGACTTTATTTGTGTTTTTAAAATATAGTGTTCACTGTATGGAGTAGATAGATGGGCAATACATTAGAGTAGAAGAAGGAAACCAATTAGGAAGCTATCGCTGGGGTCCAGGTGAGATGCAAGGATGACCAAGATTGGTTTTGTAAAAGAACAGATGTAAAGAAATACATCTTTGAGAAAGAAATTACAGATTTTCTAGAGATAAACCGAGTAAGGAAGACAATGTAATAAAAATGTAATCAGAGATAGTTCCCTGAATTGTGATGATTACAAATGGGACATAAACTGAGATGGTGAACACTAACCAGGAAGGTTAGGGTAGGACAGGGATGGTGGCAGTCAAGACTTGTCTTATACACATCACTTTCAGGTGCCTGTATGACATCCCTGTGGAGACTGAGTAGTCAGTGGGATCTAGAACTCAGAGAAGGTATAAATTTGGGAATATTACTTGGTTGGAAAGGATTTTTTTCCCCAATTCATGATAGAGAGATAGATATACAGACAGGAAAGAGGAATAAGGTAGATCTCACTTTAGATTTCAGTGACTACCAGCCATGGCCTTGAATTTCTGTGAATAGACAGGGATCTTGGACAGAGGATAGCAAAGGAAGCCCAGAAAAAGTCAAAATATGACAATTGTCCATTTGGTCCCGTTTATAAATCTCATTGCTCCTCTAAGAGTCTGTTGATTTTTAGACTTTTCAGAATCAAGAGTTAGAAAGTACTGCACCTATGTACTTCAAAGCAACCAGGTTGATTGCACACTTTAAAGGAAAATTGAATTATATTATTGGAGATTTGTTGAGAGATTGATATCATAAAATGTTTTGATCAATAGGCAGCAAAACTGACATGCCGGTGTTGAAGCAATATTAACAGTTTCAAAACTTCTACTTGGGTTTCTGTTAATATTTTCAAAGTAGATTTGTCGATTAATTCTGTATCATTGACAAGGAATTTTGCACTTCAGTAAATTGTGCTTCTTTTTCTTATTGCAGGTAAAATGATGAGCAGTTGAAATTCATTGGCTGAATCTTTTGTGTAACTATGGATAGATGTATTTGCACCTTATACTTTGTGTTTATTTTCAGTGCTTAATCCACTTGTATTTACCTTTAGCTGCAACTTGCAGACAAAATTCTGGGCCCAGTTGTCCAGTCTTACTGATGACAAGTATACCTATTAGTCTGAAAATATTAGGTGCCTAGTATGAACCAACTGCTCTGGTATCCATGAAAGTTACCAGAAAACTAGGTCATCATTTTTGAATTCAAGAACTTGCAGTCTGAAAAAGAAACCAGCTTGTAATCACCTACATGCATTGCAAGATCCAATGGAAAAATGGTTAAAATAGATTAAAAAAATGCTAAGTCATTTCCAGGTACCAATGACCACATGACATAGGTTTACAAATATCCCTAATGAAATGCATGAAACTAGGAAAAAAACTAGCAAGTAAACAAAAGTAGATCACCCATAGAAAAAAAATAAGAAATGGAAATAATTGAATGCCCTAAATTTCCTCCAAGTGACAGCCAAGAAAAGAACTAAAGGATTATAGTGTGGCATGACATAACTCTGAACCATAGCTCTAAAACTTAAAAAGCAATATTGGTGAGTATATTATTCAGAGTAGGCTAAATGTTGAAACAGGAAATGTTAAAACCTCAGTGTTTAACATACTTCAAGTTCCCTTCTCCCTCATTATATAACAAGATAGTTATATCCTGTGAGATAGCTTCCGGGCTTTTTCCATCTAGGGATTCTTCCTCCTAGATCATAAAAGTCCTCTCCATTAAGAGGAAAGACTAACAAATGAGAAGTTTTTATGGAATAAGCTTGGAAGTGGCCAACTTCACTTGGCCAGAAGACCTCCCCGTGACATGGCAACCCTTAACGACAAGGGAGGTTGGGAAATGTAGTTTACATGTGTGTCCAGGAAGAAAGGGAAAGGGGTTTGGTGAAAACAGTAGTCTCTGTCACAGAGTCTACACAATCTCTAACATTGCTATTAATCATCCCCAAACTGGAGAAAAGTGAAACAAGGAATTTTTCTTCACTCTTCTCTCTTTTGATGAGGGCTAGTGAAATAGCTAAATGAGAATGAAGGGCTCCAGGGCTCCCCCTTAAAGTGGTAACACTCAGAATAGCTCCCAGGGTGAGAGGATACACCATCTATGGATTCTTCCTTTAATGAAACTAGGAAAAACTAGCAAGTAAACAAAGAGTATATCACCCATAGAAAAAAAAAAAAAGAAGTGGAAATAATAGAATACCCTAAATTTCCCCAAGTGACAGCCAAGAAAAGGACTAAAGGATTATAGTGTGACATATCTCTGACATATCTCTGTTACATTGATGGCATACACTCTGGTTTAATATGGACATCTCTCTGGGCATTAGAGAACCCAGATCTTCCAATGAGTGCTCACCATCTCAGCTAAGCTTTCTTCTCCTTTTCATTCAGCCATTCCACTCAAGCTGCTGGATCCACCATAACAAAAATAAACACAAGAACAATGTGCTAGGACCTGGGATGCCCAGGCTTTATTTGTTGTTGAGAAAGATACAAATAGGAAAGGAACTTAAGGGGGATTCACTCACCCTGTAGTGATCAAACAGAAATTCCAGACAAGAGTTTCATGAAAACTGTGAGGTGCAAGAAGAAAGCCACATGGCAGCTATAGAACACACGGCAGAGGAGGAAAACATAAGGGAAAAGGCAAACAACTAGTCTAGAAGAACACTATAACTCGGGGAATGAAAGAAAATCTCATGAATATGCTTTATTTTATTGAAGAACATAATAGGATTGAAAATTCAGTTCAGCAAAAAAGAGCTCGAAGATGAAACCACTAGGTAACAGGATGTGGCTGCCAGAGCAAGGGATTCTGGGTAATGACAATCCCACTGCCAGTCCCCAAGGCACAGGACAGAGCAGAAGATGACAAAGACTGGATATGAGAGGGCAGACAGATAAGAATCAACATATTAACCTGTGCATGGACAGAACTGTATGTTTCCTAAAACCCAAGGACAGCAGTAAAACCAGGCTGCCAGTGGAAAGCAGAACCACGGATTGGGAATCCCCCAGACTCTCACCATTTCTTGTGTCTGCTATTATTTTGTAAAGCTTCTCCCCTCTCTCTCCACAGTCTGCACAGGTTCTCAGTCCACATGGAAGAATATATTTTATGTTATACTTCCAGCAACAAATAGACTCACTCACTGGCTCTCAATCACAGTCCCAAATTTGCAGGAGAAAACTGTCATAGACCCAGCTTATGTGATGTCCAATCACCTTGGTCCCATTGCCTATAGAAGAGGCATAAAGTCATACAGCAATAACAGTTAATAAATCCTGAGTGTGAGCTGGATATCAGACACTGTGGTGCCAAGTGCTTTATATGGGGCATCTCATACAACCTTCACATAGGAGAGAGAGTGCTATCATTATTTTATTATTTTTTAATTGGAAGTTAAAAAAAAAATCTTCACCTGAAGATATGCTTATTGATTTTAGGAAGAGGTTAAGGAAGAGAGAGAGAACATCAATTGGTTGCCTTCCATATGTGCTGTATGTACTCTGACCAGGGATCAAACCGTAATCCTATGTATGTGCCCTGACCACAACCTTTCAGTTTATGGGACAATGCTCCAACCAACTGAGCCACACCGGCCAGGGCAGTACTATCATTATTTTAACTGGGTTACATTGAGACTCAGGACACATAAATTGCTTGCCCATGTCACACAAGTTTCAGAGCCAAGTTTCAAATCCAGGTGGCCAGCTCCAAACCTATCCTCAGCCTTTATGCTACTTATCACCACTTACCAAAGAAGAGGGGATGATGATCTATGGATTGGACAGACCCCTTAAATATAAACATTATTTTTCTAAAAATGTCTTTGAGATAAAGTCTTAAAAGTAGACTTATGGAATCATTGGCCATACTGCCTGGTGGCTTTCCTGAAAAGTTGCCATGATGTATATCCCATGGGAAATGTATGAAAGTTCTCACCCTGGCTGGTGTGGCTCAGTTGGTTGAGCATTGTCTCAGCCACTGAAAGATTTAATTCCTGGTCAGGGCACATGCCTGGGTTGCTGGCTGGATCCCCAGTCCAGGGAGGGGGGGGGAAGGGGGTGCGGGGAGGCATGCAAGAGGCAGTCTATGGATCTTTCTCTCACATCAATGTTTCTCTTTCCCTTCTTCTCTCTCTCAAATTAATAAAAATACTTTTTTTTAAAGAAAGTTCTTAATAATTAAAAAAAAAAAGAAAGTTCTTCTCCATTACATTACTGCCAACATTGAGTACTAAAAGCTTATTTTATCTTTGCTGATTGAGTAGGGAGATAGGTTAGGAAGAATTATTCTAAGTGGGGGTTGGGGAAACCTTCACAGTGGAGGTCAATGAGGGCACAGCAATAGCAACCCGGAAAGGCTTGAAGTCCATGGGCTATTTGGAGCAGGTAGGGCACTTTGGGTGGCTTAAAAATAGTGCCCAGAGTTATATTTAGGAATCATTCCAGAGAACGATGAAAGCCAGAGTGAAAGACTATGACCTTGTTAAAAATCATTTTCGACACGAGAGGTGATGTTATTCTGAAAGAAAGTAGCCCCTAAATAAACTTTGTGTGAGATATTTGCCTACGGGGCTGCGATACTAACACACACATGTAGGTACAAGTACATTCTTTCCTTCACCGCCCTTCCCCTCCAGACAATCCTTTTCATACACTCACCCACTTGGTTTAAAAAGTGATGATGGGGTTCATCTCCGATTGTTTGTATTAGGGTCAAATAAATTCGCTAATGGATGACAGGTGTGAGGGCTTTTTGGCTTTGAAATGCATCCGACTAGAGACATTTGCATTCTATGAGATATCTATGCTAATATAACATTCACACTCAGAGAAGTTTAAATTGCAAATTTTGAAAAGCTTGTGAAGTCAGTAAATAATATTTTTGGGGAGGAGGGTGGTGGTGCCAAGGCGATTGCAGTGAAGAAGTTTGCTTGGAAGGAACGCGTTTGCGAGGTGTGAACTTTCCTGGAATTGAAATCACCTGGGACTGGCAGTGACTTTGGTTCCTCTCTGACAGTGGATTGCAAACTATAGAGCGCATTGGAATCACCTGGAGGGCTTGTAAAACTAAATTGCTAGGTCCCGCCCCTCCCAGAGTTCCCCACTCAAAAAGGTTGGAGGGCGGCTGAGAATTTGCATTTGGAAAAGTTACCGGATGTGGTTGATTCCTCTCCTAGGGACTACACGTTGAGAATCTTTTCTCTAAGAAAATCCAAATACTATATTTGCTCACCAACATGGGTGGACGAGAAGAACTAACTAAAAATGATTAAAAATTCCACCTGATTAAGTCTGGATAATGTTTCTCCAAAGCTTTGAAAGCTTCCTTTATGTCTTGGAAGAACCTGACAGCAGGAGGAAGCCAGACCAGAAGGTAGGTACACTCTTGGGAACCAGCCCTCGCCCCTAAGTCCTCCCTCCTCCTCTGAGCTGCCAGTTTGGAGGAGAGAAATGGGAAGTCTCCCAGGCTGCTGCCTCGCTGCTGAGAGAGCTCTTATTGCCAGTGTTCCCTGGGGCGGCAGAGCCAGCCAGCCACTCACCCTGGGTGATGATGTCGGCCTGCTCTGCTCCGTCACACCTGGCTGAAGGGATCAGATAAGCTCCATGGGAGAGGCCCCAGGAACAGCACAGACTTGACAGGTGAACCAAAGGCCCTTTTGTTTCCTGGGCTGGGGCCGGCTGCCAGCTTGGTGGATTTCTGTCAGTCAGCTGGCTGCTACACCTCTTTGCTTCTCTATTTCCCCGTAAAAAGAAACCATTAGTGATTTTCAAAGCTGTTCCCGAGCACGTGGGGCTTTCATGTGAGACAGGTGGAGTTAGCATTGGGGAGACATCTGTCTGCTTTGGCAGGAAGCCACCTATGGGAGCGGGGCCCATGAGGGCAGCCAAGGTGCACACTTGGCCTGCCTGGGTGGTTTTATTGGAATTCCCAAGCACTGCTCTTCCAGGGGCATGTGGGCTGACCGTGTCCCTGAGGAGGGCCCAGCAGCGCCTTTATGCCCAGGCCCCCCAGGCAGGCCAGTCACCTGCACTTGCTGTCATGTCTGATGCGCCTTTTCTTGGGACCCCCGTGATTTTACTCGCACTGGGATTGCTGCTCTGTCTCCTGGAGGAACTCACAATCTCATCCTCGAGCGGTAGAACCTGTAAGGTCAATGTGACCGTGTTCCTTGTGCCCAGTGGATTTTCAGTCAGTCCTACTCATTTTGGACCGGCCAAGGTGATAGTGGGTTAACTTCAGCATCTGACTTTTTCTGTCCCCCTGTGGTTTGTTGGGTGAGTGGGGATGGGGAGCTGAGAGGGGTAGGGGGTGACTTCCTCTCTAAATATGATTTATTGGCAGATCAAAAACTTTGTAAAAGGGAGTTTTTAAAAATAAAATGTAATTGCAGTTGTTTGCAGGTCTAGAGAATGTTTTGAAGAATATTCTCTTGAGAAGGGTTAGAGGGCTCGGTTGATATGTCCTTTCTGTGGTGCAGGTTTGAGAAATGACCCAGGGGACTCACTGAGTTATCTGGACAAGCAACCAGAAGTGCACGCCTCCCAAGCTTGGCTTCCTACAGGATTGTGCCTTCTTTCCGTCAGAACTCGAACTTCTTGAGGCCTCCAGGTGCTGGCGAAATGTTGCTCCTGGAAACCTGTAAATAGCTGACACCCAAATCTAGACTCACTGTACCAAAATTGTCTGCTTATTCCCTACAGACAGGGTTACTCTTATGCTTGCTCTATGACAAGATTTCTCAACCTTGACATTATTGACATTTTGGCCCAGATAATTTTCTCTTGCAGAAGGCCTTCCTGAGCATTGTAGGATGTTTAGCAGCATTCCTGGCCTTAACCAATTAGGTATCCATAGCAACCCTCATCCCTAGTTGCAACAACCCAAAATATCGCCAGATATTATCAACTGTCCCCAGGGGCTCCACATGGTCCCTAGTTTCGAACCATTGATGTATTAATATAAGAAGGGAGACACAGCATGGCGGGGAATCCTCCACTGGAACAAAATCCCATTACTGCATGGCCAGGCCATTGCTCTGGACCCAGCTCACCCCCCATAGGGAGAGTAGGAGGATGGGGACTTGTGCCTTCTCTCACTGACCACAGACCTTAGTTCTGGTTTTTCAACAGCAGAGCCCCAGATGTGAGTTCAGGTTGTTTATTTGGGAGAATAAGGAAACACCTGTGAGGAAGGTGAGACTGGACACAGAGGAAAGCTCATTAGATGCATGTTGATGAGTGGATTCCTGCTGTGGATAAATGAGGCTCCATGTCTCTGGGACCTTCTGAAGAACAGTGTAAAATGCACTTTTGAAGTGTCCCTCCAAAGAATGAGAATTGGGCATTTATCCACGCATCCGCCCCCGCCCCCCTCCCCCCAATTGGTAGAGGCTGTCCCCGAGGACATTAATTTTTTTGCACTTTCTGATTGTACCTGCTTGCTACCTAGCCAGCTCAGGTCCTTCTGGGAGAAAGCTCTCAGGCAGCGTTGAAGATTGATGATAGGTGCTTAAGGTAGGAAGCTCTCCACATGCTAGAAACTGTTTACCAGAGCTGTAGGTGAACACAGGTGTGCTAGGTTGTGACCTTAACAGCATCTTTTGTATCCTGTCTTTGTGAGTTTCTTCTTTCCTCCATAAAGTCTGGTTCTCAAATCCTGGTTCATGATGAGTAGGATACACCAAGGGACCCAAACTTGCAGGCCATTCTCTGACTGCCATTCTGTGGGCTGAAGAGATAGGAGATAGTTTCCTGAGTAGACCCTGGTTAAAGATACCAAGAACTACAAGTAGAAGTTGGGGAGAAGAGAAACTCAGTACTTTGTGAAAATAACAGGATGTCTGAAGGTTTGTTTTGCTGATGGCCCTGAAGGTGTTAAAATGAGATGTTACCTGTCTTTATAGGGTTTTTTGTGACTTGTCAGGGGCATGCATGTGTTAAAAGAGCAAGTGGCACATCCCTGGCACTTAGTATGCAGACAGCATGCTTACTAGATACTCTGGTTTCCAGCTAGTCGGATGAAAGATGAGAATTAGATATTGCTGTCTTCTGTGAATAAGGATATTGAGATGCGATGTGGCGGGTCTATAGGGATTTCAAAGACCTTCAGTGGTGTTATGCGAGGCCACAATAGCCCAGCATTATTGCTCTTGCTTATGGGCGGACAGGTTTGAATGCCAAGCTGAGGGTTTTGGATTAGATATGACAAGCCACAGGAAGCTTCCCAGGCTTGCCTAGTAAGGAAGTGACATGATGAAAATGGTGATGGAGGGCTTCATTCAGCTGTTGGAGGACAATTATTCTGGTGGCTGCCTAGCTGCAGAAAGGGTTGAGGTAAGGAGAGAGTGGAGTGGGAGAGACCAGCCAAGCAGCTGTTACAATAATACAAGGATAAGATGGTGAAGATTGTAGAGTCAAATCTGAATCCCGATAAGAAATTTCAATCTTCCAGCAGCCCTTTCTAGATCTAAAAATAGTGAAGCAATATCTGACTGTCCTGATATTAATGTAGAAAGTGTTCTCTGAGATGTGGAATCATCTAATGTTGTAGCTGGAAAGAACTAGGGTCATGTACTCTAGCGGTGGATAATTTTGATGTCCACAGAGCCAAGGCAGGTAGAATGTGAAGCACATACTATTTTCATTCATGTATCTATATTGTGTGGGTGTGGAGTGTTGGGTACTGTGTAGTGGTGTGCTGGAACTATGATAGTGTATGTTTGTGCCATAGTATGCTTGCACCAGCTCATGAGAGCCAATGGTTAAATTCTTAGGGCATTGTAAGTTGGTTGATGTCCCAGTGGTAGCTTGAAATCAACCATGGCAGAAGTATTAATACCATTAAAACTGGTAAACACTGCAAATCAGGGCTCTGTCTCTCCCAAGAGCTGGCTGTTAGACATTTACCAGAGGCACACCACTGGCCCCATGACAAACTAGAGCATATGTGCCCAGGCTAAAGTGGACAGCTGCTACTCAACTTCAGCCTCTGTGGCCTCAATGGCCTGATGAAATCATTATTTCCAGATGTTCCCATTTTTCACGAGTCAAACACCTTCATTTTCCATGATGTCATGCAGGCCTCAATGGATGTGGCATTTTTGAGGAAAGTCAGGGAGGACAGCATAGAGAGACTGAGGGGATAGATATATCAGTCAAACTGTATATTATTATTATTTTTTAAAATATATTTTTATTGATTTCAGAGAGGAAGGGAGAGGGAGAGAGGAATAGAAACATCAACGATGAGAGAGAATCATTGATTGGCTGCCTCCTGTGTGCCGCCTACTGGGGATAGACCCCACAACTTGGACATGTGCCCTGTCTGGGAATCAAACTGTGACCTCCTGGTTCATAGGTTGATGCTCAACTGCTGAGCCACAAAGCAGTTATCCATTCTCTGTTCATTGTTCTAAGACAGTGGTCGGCAAACTTATTAGTCAACAGAGTGGCACACTGCAGCTTACAAGCCGCATGTGGCTCGCGAGCCGCAGTTTTCCGACCACTGTTCTAAGAGAATTGAACAAATCACACTCTACAAATAGGACTAAACAAAGAGTCCATGGTATTCTTTTTTTAGTCTAACCATGTAACATTTCTTTCATATTATCATTGGTTAGGTGTGCATAGCCAAAGAAATGATGAGAAGCAAGCAGTGAGTAGTGAGTAACTGAGGGGTTATCTTCTACTTCAAATATTCAGTTACTTCCACTGAAGAGCAAATACAACCAAAATTAGATACTTTGATTCCTGGGTGGTTCCTCACATTTCTTGAGTTTTTGCTATATCCATGGAAACAAATGGGCAATTTCTGTGATACTCTTCATTTAGACCTTGGGATACAATTTTGCATGGCTGACATGGATGGCTTACAATGCCTCAATACTATGTCAATCGATTGTGGTCTCTTATATCCACTTTTTCCAATATTCAGAATATCTTGTCCTTCTAGGCAACTCACAGGCAAATGGGGAAGGTTCCTAAATTTAGCTAATTTTATAAGAAAGGATTTAAAGTACACTTCAGCAGCCACATATATGCTGAATAGCAAAAGAAAGCTCTCCTAATTGGCTGTTGTGTGTGTGGAAGGTCCTGGGGAAAAATAACAATTAAGTTAAAAGCTACCTTTGCATCATAAATCTAAGTACCTTGAAAAATATGACTTATTTTAAGTTAATTACAAAGACTTAGTGTGTGATACAGAATTTTAAAAGACTTTCTTTACATGGAGAGTAATATAAGGAATAGTTAAATTCTTTCTCTTTACTTGGGAACTTGAATCAAGGTGTGTGTGTTCTATAACCTTGTCAGATCTCTGTCCTGGCTTGGTCTTAAAATAAGTTTTATGGCCTTCTTGACCTTCATTTACCTTAGAAATAGATGCAAGTGAAATTTCTCTTCCTCAAAGTGAAGTAGTAATGGTCTGTTACATTTTGAAATACTGCAGAGGTACTTAGCTGATGACTTGGGATTTAGTACTAGTTCTTTTGTAGTGTCTTGAAAATGCTTGCTAGCTCATTAACCACTGATCATGCCATCTGCAATTGCTCTTTATCTTTACATTATTAGACGTCCTGTGCTTCCCAAAACCAGATTAATGCTGGAGGCCATTAGAAAAGGAGCTGTTTTATTGACTGGAAACAGTGACCAGACCACACTATTTATGGATCAGATGAAGTCAAGCCTTAAAGGAAGGCTTCAAGTTCTTCCTTGGGTCTCTTCTCTTATGAGCACACTAGTGACCCAGTGCATGAAATTTGTGCACATTAAAAGGGGATTAATTAGAGGAAATAATTTAATATTGCTATTTGCCTTTACTCTATAATAGAAGTGTCAGAGATGAAAGAAAAATGTGTATGAAAACCTTCCTCTGTCAGAGTCTGGGGCTCACCACAGGACCCAGAGTCAAGTCCTTGCCCACTCACATGCACCTCAAAATCGCATGAGACCCAGACCCGGCTCCCCTCCCCCCCTTTGGGCTAGATCCATACCTGGCCAGTCCCACCCTTGTCAAGCCCTGCCAAGCAGGGGGTGTAGCCTCAGGTCCCCTGGCCCGGTGCCAGGATGAGGGCATGGCCTGAGGTCCCCCAGACCGGGGCCGTGGCATGCCTTTAGGTCCTCCGTCAAGCCCTGCTGGGTGGGGAGCATGGCCTGAGGTCCCGTCAAGCCCTGCCAGGCAGGAGGGCGCAGCCTCAGGTCCTCCGGCCCAGCACCGGGAGAGGGGCACAGCCTCAGGTCCCCCATCAAGCCCCACCGGCAGAGGGGTGCAGCCTCAGGTGCCCCATCAAGCCCTGCTGGGCGGGGGGTGCGGCCTGAGTTCCCCCGACCCAGCCCTGGGGGTGCACCTAGGTCCCCATCTGAGGATCTGTGTCTTGGGAACTCAACAGAAGACAAGTAACAAGGTAGGAAAGGTCCTATGGGCAGAATATGTCAGGAAGCACTGTGTGGTATTAACTCCTCTTGGAAGTTCCTTACAACTAATAGAGAATTAAGTCCTCTTGAAGGCCTATAATAAGGAAATTTGTTTAATCTTAGATAATCTATGCCACTTAGAAATTAAGTTCAGGAATCTCACCACTATAGACCCTGCTTTACAGATATTAGTTGTGTAATCATGGGCAAAGTACCCAATCCTGCTTAGCCTCCCCTTCCTCGCAGTAAAATGGAACTATATCCATTGCTGATGGAAAGGTAAAATGATTTAGCCCCTTTGAAAAATAGTGTGCCAGTTTCTTATAAAGATGAACTTACCTTATATATCACTAATTCACCTAGGTCTCTACCCTTAAAGATAATTAACAATATATGTTCACACAAGGCATATACACAAGTGGTCATAGCACTTATTTATTATAGTACAAAAATAGAGACAACCAAAATGTCTGCCAACTGTGGTGTAACTGTATATCAGCAATGAAAAGGAAAGGACTACTGATACTTACTACAACATGGACCACAGAAGCATTAGGCTACGTGAAAGAAGACAGGCGTAGAAGACTAGTAGTGAATGATCCCAATTATATGAAATTTCCAGCTCAGGGGTTGTTTGGACCTTGGGATGGTGTTGGGGGTTGGCTGAAAAGGGGCATGAAGGAACCTTTGGGAGTGATGGAAATGTTCTAACATTGAATTGTGGAGGTGATTGTAGAACTGTCTACATTTACTAAACATCATTTGAACTGTGCATACACAATGGCTGAATTTTATGGTATGTATGCTATACCTCATTACAACTGCTATAAAGAAACTTTTTGAGAATGTGTGTGTGTGTGTGTGTGTGTGTGTGTGTGTGTGTGTGTGTGTGTGTGTGTGTGTATTTTCTTACTCTGACATCCCTTACATTATTATTTTGTAGATATCAAAATCTATTCTTAATAAATGAAAAGACAAGTTCTATATGATAGTAAAACATTGGGGACCTATAATAGTTACCTCCTGGGGTGCTGTGAGGATTACATGAGATAAACACATAGTTTAGTACATGTTAGCTATCATTATTATTTTTGTTCTCATTGAATCAGAATTTCCCCACTTATATTTAAGAGCAAAACATTTTCTTGGAGTACTTGATAATGGGAAACTTTAGGATCCATCATATAAGACATTTTGTCATTGACTTTTTTTAAAAAAACCTTTAATATTTTTGCTTTTTCTTGTAACTTGACTTGGCCATATTTAATTTGAGAAAAGCTCTTTTGGTTCCCTGTGTACAGTCATCTTGCTAAACCTGGTGACTTCTCAGGATTCCAGATGCTATGAAATGTTAACTTGTGGGTTCCAGCAAGGACACAGAATTCTACAGCAGGCATTACATTCTGATAAAATTCATATTATTTTTGAGAAATTGAAAAACCATGCGTTGGGCCAAATATCTCTGCAAAACCAATACAGATATTCCCTTTATATCTTTTTGACATTAGACACACAGAAAATCCCACCTAGATGACCTTGTGTTTTGAAAGGCAAATACATCGGCTGGTGTGCTGTTTTTGGCTCAGCCAGAAATGATTGTGAATTTTGTCCCCAGAAAGGCAGATTACCAAAGTACATTAGCGTTTTGGGCATGTGCAGTATAGACCAATTTGGCCCAATTTAAGCCGTCAGAGCAAGATTGCACCCAAACAGAAGTGCTTTGTAGAAATGAATTGACAACTCCAGTAGTTTGAAATCAATGCATGCTGGGCAATCAGACTCCCTTATCGCTCCCCAAAATGACCTGCTTAAAGAAAATTGAAGCACTGTTATAGCTGAGATAGCTGTGCAATCCACATGCTCAAAGTGGTGATCACCTTCAAATTTAAGCACTTAATTTAAGAGCTCCAATAATTTTAAATTGCTATGTGCTGCAAAGAGTGACAGACGGTAACCAGAGTGCGCCAGTATTTTTAAAACACTTCAGTGTTCAGTGTAATGTATTTCTGTGGAAAGGTTCAGAGCAAGTTGAAGCCAATTTCCAAATTAACACTGAAAATCAAAAGCGACATGGCAACAAACTTCAGGTTGGTTTTCTTTCTCCCCCCCATTCCCCATCCCACTCCCCAACCCACCCCCCGCCCTCAAAAGCCTCCTCTTTCATCTTTCCTTTGGATTGGAAAACCTTAGGGATTTGTCAGGAGTTCAAAATATAAGTCCATCATTTTAAGTATGGAACCCCTGGTGGAGCCACACTTGGCAGGAGACTATCTCCAAAGCAGGGAGAATGGTCCGTGGAGCCAAAGGAAGAGGGACAGCTTGCGTTCAGGGCTCTCAGGGTAGTGAAAGGTAGGGGGTGTGACCTGGGTGGCTCAGAGAACCAGAGGCTGTGTCTGGAAATGCCTCTGTGTCCTGCTGTCTCTCCTCTCCTGAACCCCCTCTGCATGTTGAGGCCTACCCCCTACCCCCATTCTGCTCACTAGGCCCCACCCTCTTGCCTCGTCTTTCTCCTCTTACCTCTTTCTCTTCTTTCCCTGGTGAGATGATTCTCAGCACTGTCTCCTAGGATCTAAATTGCTCATTATAGCTCAGCCCTGGCCCCTCCCACTCCCACCCTGTCCACTTTATCTCGCCCATCCTACAATGTTCTTCTACTTCGTAATAGCGTCCAATGTTTTTTACCTGAAATTGGATTCATGGTCAACAGCCTCCTTAAAACTCTTAATTGTTTTATTCATTTTATTGGAGTGATACTGCTTAACAAAATTATACAAGGTTCAGGTGCACAATTTTACACATCGTTTGTATACTGTATTGTATGTTCACCACCCTAAGTCAAGTCTCTGTCCATCATCATGTATCCCCCCAGATAGCCTCTTCCACCTCCCTTCATACCCCGTCCCCCAGCAATCACTACACCGTTGTCTGTGTCCATGAGTTTTTGTTGTTGTTGTGTTTTGCCCAATTTCTCCAACACCCCAGCCCTCCCCTCTCCGGCAGCTGTCAGCCTGCTCTCTATCTATGGGCCTGTCTCTATTTTGCTTGTTAGTTCATTTTGTTCATTAGATTCCAAATATGAGTGAAATCATATAGTACTGGTCTTTCTCTGACTGGCTTATTTCACTTAGCATAATGTTCTGCAGGTCCATCCATCCTGTCTCAAGGGTAAAATTTCCTTCCTTTTTTTTTTTATGGCTGAGAAGTATTCCATTATGTAGAATTTAAAAAATCTAAAGGCTTTTAAAAAAATCAGTTTTATTTTGCTATATTTACATATAATAAACTATACTTATTTTAGTTATATGGGTGTTTTTTTTTACAAGTGTATGCAGCCATGTAACCACCACTGTTATTGAGATGTGGATAGAGTACCGTATTTGTCACCCCAAAATGTTCCTTTATGCCCCTTTGTGGTCAGTCCCTCCAATCCTGGCCTTAGGAAACCACCAATCACTTTCTGTCACTGCAGATTAATTGTGCCCGATTCTTCACCAAGGAAATAGCAAAAATAATACTCACTGGAGCTGTTGTCTTGAGATGGATTGGGACTCAGTGGGTATTTCCTAGGAATCTTAAGGATGAAGGAGAGAACTTCCAATGCCCTAACATAGCCTCTTCTAAGGCTTTTAACATTTTATTTTTTCTCCTTTCACTCCATTTATATCCATGTTTGCTGTAACTTAGAAGTTACATTTGAAAGTATTTACCATCCAGGAAAAATAATGCTGCTGGACAAGATGCTGTCTTTACTCTGTGATTTCCAGCAGGCCCTAACATACTGAGTTTCTCCCCAGAGCAAGGAGCTCTCTTGGCTTGGGGAACCATCGACTGTGTCCCTCCCAGCCCGTCCTGCCACGGGGCTGTCACTCAGGATCCTGAAACTCTTATTCAGTTCAGTCATGAATGAAGTCTAGTCTAGGAATGTGGGAGGTTCACACAGTCCTTGCCGGGGGGGGGGGGGGGGGGGAGGCGCGGGAGGGGGAAAGGGCGCGGATGTAGCTTGAGAAAGCTCTCACTGGGCAATAAGGATAGAAGGCAGGGAGGAACCTCATCTGCAAGCCTTGCATGTCTAGGGGTTACCTCTGCCTGTGGAATTCTTGACTTGGCATTTCTAGAGCCTATAAATATAATTGTTATTGTGGTTATTAAAATCAAGCCACCTTTATTACACTTCTTATATGTACCCGGTGCTGTTCTAGATGCACAATTCCCTTTTGTATTTAATTTACAAAAACTATTCTGCAAAGTAGTAACTAATATCTTCGTTTTGATGTTGAAGACACTGAGACACTCGGAGGTAGTTAAGCAAGTTAAACTTGAACAAGGTCCCACAGCAAGTAGATGGTAAAATTTGGAACCACAGTCAGGTCGAACTCCAGGCTTACCCATTAGCAGCATCTCTGACTTGAAAAACGTCTAGCACTTGAAAGGTGCAAGTCTGGCGAACTCTTATGTCAGGTTTAGCGATCTTGATCTTGTGGAATGAGGTGTTTCTGCCTGGAGTCTTTAATGATGCAGTGTTTGTCTGTGTCTGTGTGTGCATGTGTGTTTGTGTGCGCGTGTCCGTGTGTATATGTGTGCTCCTATGTCTAGGTGCGTTCGTGTGTGTATGTGTGTGAAGCCTCCCTCCCCTTCATTACCTCCTCTCCCTGCTTTATCTCCCTCTATGGTTCAGAACTGGAAATAATGGTTTTCTTTGGAACCTCCGATTTCTGGGGAGGACAAACGGCTTTGATCCTCTATAAGGAAAGGATCCCAGGAGGGAAATTGGTGAATGATAAACCATGGGGCTGGGATGGAGGCATCCGTCATGTTGGTTGGCCTACCCGCCCCCCATCCCACCCCCCCCTCCCATGATGTGGGCTGTGAGGGATTATGGATGCAGTTAGAGCAGGCAGGAGGTGGGTACCACTCCTTAATTTGAGAGGCTCTTCCTGTGTTGCAGGCACGCAGCGTAAAAGTGGGGCCTGGCTTCTGTGGGATGCGGGCGCAAGGGCACAACACGTCCTTGGTTCTGGGAAGGATCTGGTTCCAAATGGAAGCTGCCTCCTGTCTCCCCAGCAGCCTCCTCCAATCCCCATAGAGGGAGGGCGACTTTTCATTTGGAACAATGCTAATGGAGTCATCCGGGTCAGTGTCTCTGAGATAAAATCTGTCACTCCCTTCTGCAGGCTCATTATTTCTACCTCCAGGCTGCAAGGAGACAGCAGAACACTAGAGGGTAGGGCTGTGTTCTCTCAGGGCTGACTCTCAACACCCATACACACACACACACACACACACACACACACACACACACACACACACAATTGGGATCTTCAAGGTGTGATGAGTTATGGGCGAACCTTTTGCCTTAAACAAAGAGGATGTCAGTGTTTAAATTCCTTGCATAAATGTTATTGCTCTGAAACTCTGCTCCCAATGATTCTGTGTTGCCCTTTAACAACCACCACCACAAGAACAAGCTGCATACGGGGCTGGAGTCAGCCTGGAATTACAGCCCACACAGTTCTAATTGTTCAGTAATTTAAGCAGAAGAGTGGCATTGCGTTGACTTGGCGGATTTAAAGTTATGCTAAAGCAGGATTTTGCCAGCTGGATCCTTGACCTCGTTCAGGAACATACTTGGCTGTGTGCAACAGGGACCACTAATCCAGGGGGTTTGAGAAAATATCTATAATAATAAAAGCGTAATATGCTAATTAGACCGGACGTCCTTCTGGGTGACATTCCGGACAAAAGATCGAAGCTGTGGCGGGTGGGGGCCCAGGCAGCTGCAGCGGCAGTGGGGACTGAGCCCCTTGCACGAATTTCGTGCATCAGGCCCCTAGTATATATGTTTTGGTTTTTTTTCTTTCACAAAGGTAGAATTTTCCCAAAGCCTGCACAGAGTCACTAATGGAGGTATTCCAATTTCAGGTTGAGTAGGGATACTGACATTATTTCAGCAGTGATAGCAGTATTAGCAACTTGTACTTTTGAGAGAAAGGGGAGGATCCACGGGCTCAGCTGTCATTTGGAGGCGAAAGGCCACCTTCATGGAATAACAAAAGCAGAGGCATGCATTCTGGATTTTTCTTCTTCACTATGTGAACACAATGTGGTTCAGTTCTGCACCTTCCTGTCCAATAGCCCAGGGAAATATTGACATTTAACTGCCTGGCCTGGTAGCTTTAGTTTGTGTGTGTGTGTGTGTGTGTGTGTGTGTGTGTGTGTGTGTGTGTGTGTTTGTTTTTTTGTTGTTGGTTTTGGTTTTTTGCAACCATTACATCTCAAATACCTACAGGGTTTTCTGGATTCAGGCTCAGTAGGGATGGTGGTGAATTGAAGAACAAGAGGGTGGTGGTTTATTTTCTGTAATAAAAGTCCTCATGACTGATCCTGTGGTTGCTTTAGTGACCACTGTGCCTCCACATTCCTCCCTTCACAACCAGAGCTGACTTTTATATCGTGAGAATCTGGACTCTGTGTGGTCCCTTCTCCACAATTTTTATTCTGAATTAATAATGTATATTTTCCCAATATTTAAACATAGGCAACTGCCTAACCAACAAGCCAAACCAATGCTGGGCAGACCAGTGAAAATGCCTCAATAAGCCAGACAGGGCTAGTGAACACTAGTTTTGATGCCTGGCCTCCAGAGTCTTGGTTCCCCGTGATTAGCTGTATGAGGTTCTCCCATCTCTCACAGTAAGGATGTGACTTGCCTCCTCTGTGAGGGGGCTGTTGTAGGTGGTGGGAACACTGCACTTGGCACTAGAATTTCTTTAGGCCAACGTGGGAAGCCACTGCTTGCCGATACTGTCACGAGAGTGCACCAAGGAACGTGGAAGGCCGATGGACCTTGGGGGTTAGCAGGGCTGACACTAAGCACTGATTGTTCGAGTTGAGATAGTAATGGCTCAAGGCAATTCTCTAACCTGATAATCCTTTCTGGCACCTTTGATCTGAGTGATCATAGCATGTCCTGTATCCACAGTGCACTCAGTTGGCTGCCGCATCCCTGCAATGTGAATGAGTAGTGTTGGCCTTGCCTATTTCTTGGTGTGTTTGTCAGGATTTAATACAGAGTGGATATGAACATCAATACTTCGTGAATATTGAACACTAAAGAGGATAGCAACCTTGGGATGGTGGTTCAAGATCGGGGTTGTGTCCTTCTGAATATATAACTCACCAGCTGTGAGATCTGGTCAAGTGGTGTGATCCTTCTGGGATTTGGGTTTCTCATCTGTAAGGACCAGGTTTTCTTAGGAGGGACAGTTGAGTGAATAGGTGAAGGCAAACCTGAAATCAAGGTGATACTGTCAGTTACTGACGGTGTGATCTGGGTCAGTTCCATGATCCTTGCTCCTCAGTGTGGTCTGGCAGCATCAGCAACTCTTGGATCTTGCTAGAAATTCAGAGTTTCAGGCCCCACATCAGACCTGCTAAATCAGAATACATTTCCCAGGTGATCTGCTAGCTTGTTAGAGTTGAGAAGCTTTGACTTAACCTGGGGTTATGCAAAATGTGGTCCTGGACAAGCAACATCATTATAGAGGGACGTGTTAAAATATTGGCTCCTTCTTCCCCAACCCCCCTTGCAACTCCAGACACAGACCCACTGAATAAGCAGTCGGGGATCAGGAATCTGTGGGTTAGCCAAGTCCATGATTCAGGTGACCTCCGTGCACCACTGATTTAACTATTTAAGCTTCAATTACCTCCTTATTTCCCATGTAACTGCAATAAGTGTATCGTTAGCTTTAAGGATAGAAAACTATGGTGTAGTGAGTACAATTATCGTAGAGTGTAATGTAGTTGAATGTGATACAGTAGAATCTAATACACTATAATGTATTATAATATGGATATATATATATAGAGAGAGAGAAAACAGTCACATATAATGAACAAACCTTGATAAACAGTGTGCAGTGAGGAGTGAAAAAGGAATTGGAAACAAGGTAATTCATGAGGTTCTGTGTCAGTTATGGTACTTTGGTTTCAAGCCAAAAAAAAGAACCATGGCTAACTTAAGCAAAATGGAATTTATTGTAAGGATATGGGGTAGGTGGTAGAATTAAATTTAAAAGAAAAAAATGAGCCTGCAGAGCTTGGAAAAGGCTACAAGGAGGGGAGCTCCAGGGATCTAGGATGGTTACAGAAACTGATGGATGATCTCCCAGGGCACCTCCCTCAGGATGAAGCATCTCAAGTTGCCCTTGGGCCATTCCTCTCAAGATCCCACTTCTTGGTAAAGAAAGTGCCTGGCAGGCTTGGGTTGCCTGGAGGACAAGATACCTGAACTGCTCAAAGGAATCCACTGTCATCAAAAAATGTGGGCCTGGTCCGACTGGTGCGGCTCAGTGGCTGTGCCTCAACCCATGAACCAGGAGGTCACTTGTTCTATTCCTAGTCAGGGCACATGCCGGGGTTACGAGCTTGATCCCCAGTGGGGGGCGTACAGGAGGCAGCAGGTCAATGATTCTCTCTCATCACTGATGTTTCTATCTCCCTTTCCCTTCCACTCTCTGAAATCAAGGAAAACACATTTTGAAAAAATGTGGGCGTGGGGATTGGGCAAGGAAATCCACAGACGCCCACGACAGGTATTTCTAGCTCCAGGATTCTGAACCTAACATGATGCACGGACCTTGCACCCCGCACCTGGATAGGGAATCCTGGAGCAGCACGCTGAAAGACAGGCGCCAGCTTCCAGGAAATCTGGCTGCCTCCTTTCACTGTGCAGCCATAGGACTTTTCTTTCTATCCAGACCTGAGTGCTCCCTTTGCCCTGGCGAGTCAGAGCTGTGTGTGCCAGGGGAACTAAGCCTACCTTCACGTAGACACTGTTGCTCCTGTGCCTCTCTGCTCACGGTCATGCTGCGAAGTTCCCCTGGCTTCTGCCCTCTGGGCAACAGAGCCATGGAGTAGATACAGAATGGGAGAATAAACCTCGGACCTCCCGCTCCCCCCACCCTCACCCCGGGCCCGCCCTCCACCATTTTATCAGTGATTATAAAACCATGATCATGTCTAAAATTTGCCATATTGGCTCCATGCACTGTTTGTTTTTATGAATATTTTGTTCTTGTGGGACAAAGAGCTGTGCATGGCTTGAGCTCCAGCCCTATATATTTTTTTTCTTTTCATCTTTTGATTCCACCAGTTAATCACCAAAACGACCCTTCTGTGTGTGGGAGTTTTCCCCGGTGTGTGTCTGTGCCATGGTAACAGTAGCTGGTAATGGTTTGTCTGTGTGGGGAACTTGGCATGAAGGCTGGCTTATTTAACGTGCACGGGAGGGAAGAAGGGATTTGCAGAACCTTTAAAAATGATCGCGCTGATACCTTGAGCATAATACGGTGCTTTGGAACATTTGCTAATCAAAGCACAGAGACCTGGGGAGGCTGGGAGGTCCAGTGGTTACAGGACCTGTCCATGGAGGAGGCTTGTCCCAGCGTTACCCAGGAACTCTCCTTTTCACACGTCCTGGGTAACTTGGGGCTTCTTGTACTGCTCTTTATAATGGACACATCAGTGATTCCACCTCAAAGTTGAATTTAAAATAGTCAGTAGACCAAGGCCAACATAGGCAATACCAATTCAAAATTTTTTTTTTATTTTAGATTTGAAATTGTATGGCATTCCTGCGCTCACTGTTAAAGATGCCTTTACCTCTGTAGGAGGAGGAAGACTCTGTTGATTGCTCTTTTGAGAATAAATATAGTGGTGTCTCCTCTGATGAAAGGGTTTTCATGTTAAAGTCCTTGTGGGAGTTAGAAATTACATGCAATTAAGGTTGCCCTTGAAAATGTTACGTTCCCAATTAAATTCAGTACCTATAGTTTTGTTTATATACTTTTGCAGTAAAATAACAGACTGAATATACAATATAATTTTATAGCACATTATATAATCTATAATAATAAAAGTATCATATGCTAATTAGACCGGACATCCATCCGGATGTCCTTCCAGACAATCTTCTGGACAAAGCCAGGGCTGCGAGGGAAGCCCTGGTCCTGGGTGCCTGCCGGCAGCCGGGGGAAGGAAGGCCTACTCTTGCATTGGGCCTCTAGTAGGTAGCATATTTATATATGTGCATATTTATGTTTAATACATTTGCCAGAAATACTGATTTTCTTTGAGTAGGCTTCCCTCGCAACCCTGGCTTTGTCCGGAAGGTCGTCCGGAATAATTTTTATATTGTGTACGTATACAAACTACACAAGTGTATAACCTTATATGCCTGTGTATGCAGCATCTATAGCTGGATTCATGTTCACTGTGTTTTACAGGGTTTTAATTCCAGAAGCAAATGGGCTTATATTTGCAATCCCAGAAGCCGTGGCACCTGAGATTAGCTTCCCTCCACCTCGAGGCCTTGCACGAGGGCACAGAGTGCCTTCTGTTCGCTTCCTTTGGAATTTTTGAGTTTTATCCCTGCAGATGGGCATACAACCTGAGCTCAGCATTTGGTATCACTCTGGCTTTCCTGCCCCATGCCATGGACTTAAGCTCTGCACAGGCATAAAGCGTGGGTCATTTTGGAAGTCTGGTTATCTGCCAATCTCAGTTTTGGACATTAGCATTTGGGAGCAGAAGAAGCCCCCATATTTGCTCGTCTGCTAGGATTGCCTTCAGAATGGCGATTGTTTAGCATCCATTCGAAGAAAATCAGTGTTTCTGGCAAAATGGATGATAATTTACGTCCTGACAATTTACTCTTATTTTAACCATCATAACAATGCTAGTCTATCTATTATACATGAAAGGGAATATTAGAAGCCAGAGGAGAAACCTGCTGGTGTGCATTGCCTTTCACCTCAACTTATAAACAAGTCGGTTCTCTACTTACGTCCCTCTGCAAACCGCACATGCATATTACATATGTCAAATATAATGTAAATCAGGAGTTTGCATTGTCCCCACACCACTTCCCCACAGACTGCAGTTCAATTTTCATAAACAACTGTTTCTCAAAAAATAATATTTAGAATCTCCCTCTCCCATGAACTCTGTTTGAGTATATTACACGCCATCTCTTCTCATTGTCATTATAAAGCAAAAGAGGCTACCCTGCTAACTACATTTCTCCCTGTCCTTCTAGCAGTAGATGATACAATGCGGGCATTTTCGGATTCACTGGTAAATTTTTTTTACTCTAATTTGTTCCGGATTGACTAAAGAATTGGAATTGGTTTGTGAGTGAGGTTCTTAGAATCCGTCTTATTATATCGGACTCATCCCTTGCACTTGGTCATTGAAAAAAGGAGGCATTAGGGGAGGAGAAAAACCCAGGTCAGGAAATGTAGACAAACAAGTTGTGTTTGGATGGAAATTTCCACGCGGTTCTCCTTGCGACCTGTCTAGAAAAATGTAAGGAAAACTTCGCTGACAGCAGAATCAGTGCCTTCCCCAGGTCCCAGATATGCACAGTAGCTTCCTTATGACAGGACTCCCTTAATTGTCATTTCAGGTTGTCCGGAATGACAGGAGGAAAACAGAAAACAAGAGGTTTGTGTAGAAGGAGAGCCGAGTTCATCAGGGCTATTAAAAATTCTAATGACACGAAAGCCAATTATTGTGACTTCAGGTGGTGATTCTGAGTGCACTTAGCTACGTGACAGCCGCGGTAAACATTTCAGCCCAGACAGCTCCATTAATTAACTACCTCTCAGGAGTCTAAAGCGTTCGGGGCGTACATGCTGCAAGAGCCCTGTGGAATACTCATAAGGTACATATTCCAGGCAAGTCCAGACAGGCACACCACGTACTTCCTAACATTTCCCCCATGTACTTGTTTGACATTTATTCATGTGAGTAAAGCTCAGATTTAAACATTCTTCACCCCACGCTCCATCTTCCCCCTATAGAGAAATTTATACAGAAAATTCTATAGCAACTTAAAAATGAAAATAGATGTGTCTGAAGAGGGCAGCCTTTCCACAATTTCTTGGAATTTATTCCACTAAACTACACATTGCATTGGGTGGTGAATTTTTTTTCTCCCTGATTTAATGCCTGTGAATGCTTTTGTACCCATGCTGGCCTTAAACCCCGTTCTCTTAAAAGTACGCTCAATTCTCCACCTTGCCTCCCTCCTCTCATATTAAAAAATAAAGTTTTAAATAATGCAGGTAGCAACAAAATTCTTCGAAATAGACGGCAGTGGATGAAAGAAGGTAAAGGAATTAGCCAATGAACATATGGGCATCACCCCTCCCACACTGTAACCAGATTGGATTGCTCTGTTTGGGCCAGTAATCATCAATAATCATAGGACACTAATGAGAGACTTTCAGTTTCTTCTGCTTAAAAGAGAACTCGGACAATGCCTGACACCATCATATACAATGTTTTACAAGTTTCCAATATACTTTGCCAGAAAACCTTCAGTTTGCTCATTTGGCCAATGAAGCCAACTTGGAGTTTTAAGTTTGAAATGTATTAGTGCCTGGAATTTTCTGGAGGTTATATAACCTAATCCATAACTTCCTAAATGATTGCTTTCCCTACTGTAAGTTCCAAAAAGGAACAACCACTTATGGGATGAGGGTTGGGGGAGATGGAGGACGTAGAAAAATGTGGCAAGGTATCAATCAGTCCATTGCCCACAAAACAGGTGACACACACACAAAACAGCCAATACGTTGTAAGTGTTCTATCTTTGGGGCTGTCCTATGGAATGAAAGTCAAGGTATTGCTTAGAGTGTTTACGGACACTTCAAGTTCCAAGGCAGTTCCTTGAGGAGTTAGGATCAAATTTTTCACTTAGGCTGATATACACTACAAATGACCTCACTCATTAGGTAATTCATTATTTCCTCAGGTCACTCATTATTTTTTTTTCGAGGAATGTTGTATGGAAGCTCCAATCCCTGAGATGTTAACAGATGTTCAGTAAGAAAACAAGTTGAGAGAGAGAAGGAAAGGAGGAGGAGAAATGTGGGGGAGGGGAGGGGAGGGGAGCAAGTAAATAGGTTCTCTGGAAGAATAACTTTGGGAAACTGAAATGAACAAATTGACCCAAGGATGGGTCTTTGGAGCTGAAATTCTCAATACCTTTATATGCCAAAATGTCCAGCAATTAGAGAGGGGTTAGAGCACTGTCCTATGTGTTTCTATGCCTGCTTTTCTGGTACTTGAACATCCCAGTGAGAGATAAGAACAATGTACAAACTCCAGCCTGTGGATCCACTCTGGCCCAAGCCTGTCTTTGTAAATAAGGTTTTTGTTTTGTTTTGTTTTTTGTTTCTTTATTGGAACACGGTCAATTCTTTACATATTGTCTCTGGCTGCTTTCATACCACCGGGGCAGATGTGAATAGCAGTGAAAGAGACCATATAGCCACAGAGCCTAAGATATTTACTGGAAGGCCCATTTAGAAAAGTTTTCCTGACTTCTGGATTGGGTTGGATCGCTTGGGAAATGAGCATTTCCCCAAACGGACGAAAGGACCATTTTGCGGTAGTAGTTCCTTCTGTGGGCCCAGTTTCTGTACAGCACAGGTTGGGGAACGCTGAGTCAGCTCACACTTTCCCTATGAGTGTGTGCTCCCCTCCCCTCAGGACCTGGAAAGCTTACTCCCTACCCTGCCCTGTTAGGCAGCTGCTCGTGGAGGATTTCTGTTTCCCTGAGACAGAGAGTTGTAGACGCAGCCCAATAGTGAAAGTGAATCAGTTTGTTTTTTATACGATATAGCAAGATCAAGTTGAGTTTCAGAGAGAGAGAGCTGCATGATAACAGGAAGCTTATCATTTATTTACAGAGCATCCTGTTCGTTGTTTTTAGTCTTTTGCAGGAAGGGAGCTGGAGGTTATCTTGTGCTCATGTCTTCAGGGACTTCGAGTTCTCTGTCTCCTTGAAGAAAGTGACTGCGAGACCTGTTAAATAACAATGTGAAAATTCAGGGACTGATTTTTTTTTTTTTAAAGAAGACCTAAAGAAGGAAAAATCCTGAAACTTTTTTTCCCCTACAACTCAGGAGGTTAATGTATTCCTGAGCCTGAGGTACGATTCACAGGATACTACATGCTTTCTACAGACTTTTATTTGTATTATAGTAAGAGGTGAATAGTTTTCCTGCCAATAAGGTGAATTAGTTATCTATTGCTGTGTAACAAATGACCCCAAAATTCAGCAGTCAAAAAACAAACCCTGATTATCTTGTACAATCAATCAGTTGCTGAGGGTAGGAACTTTGTGATCAGACTGGCTGGGTGGTTCTGGGTCAGGGTTTCTCTTAAAGTTTCAGTCAAGCCATTGCTACGGCTGCAATCTCTGAAGATTTGACTGACTGGGGTTGAACTTTCAAGTTCGTTCACATGGATATTTATAGGAGGTTCCCGTTCCTCACCAGGTGGGACACTCCATAGTGTGGCTCATGAGATAACTCCTCCCAGAGTAAGTGACCCAAGTGAAGAGAGCATGGCCAAGATTATAACCTAATTGAGGAAGTGACTAATCATTATTTCTATATTCTATTGGTCAACCATACCAACCCTGTACACTGCCAAGGTCAATACCAAGAAACAGAGGTCCTACGAGGACCCTTGGAGCCTGGAGACCACACTGTTTTTATTTAAAACAATATGTTTTGGTGAAATCTCTAATGCACTCCCTCCTTGCCCCTGGCCTTGGAAACTCAAAGCCCAAGGCCAGGTAGTTAAGTCTAAAATCAATTCTGCACACACAACATCATTCCTTGCCCACAGAGCACCATTTTGTAAATGAGAATAAGCTACTCTCTCTAAGACACTTGTCAGAAAATTATATCAATTTTGTTACAGCAGGGCACTATACAACTTCTGCTGGAAAAGGGTTGCAATATCCTGGTGTATGATTTTGTTGTGCTGTGAGTGGCTCCCTCATGCAGGGCACAACCTGCACAACCTCATATGTGGTGGAAGGAGCAACACTCTTTGCAGTAGAGGTTAGGTATGCATTAACCGTCCTCACTGGACTGTAACTCTGTGAGGGTAAGAACTGAGTATTCATTCATTAATTCATTCATTCATTCATTCATTCATTCCACTAGTATGTCCTGAAACACGGCTATGTGCACGATAGTAAAAGTGATGGTTAAAAAAGGAAAGTGGTAGAAAGGTAAGAAACCTTCTCTCTTAGTATTTATGTTCTAGAGAGGGACGTGAACCATGTACAATGAAACAAATACATGAGAGAAATTTCAGACAGTGCTAGTAGCTGCGAAGGAATCGTAATAGGATAATGGTATGAAGAGTGACAGTGGGCGGGCTTACCGGTACATGTGGTTCTTTTGGGCAGGGGGGGGACTGAGGAGAATCTTATCCATCCTTGTAACACCTATTGCTGATAGAGTGCTTTCCACATACCATGTGTACAACAAAATGCTTGTAAAGTTAAAGTGCATCGAGGAGCCAAGGAACTAGCAGATAAAAACCCTGGGAGCACCATTTTGATTTCAGAAATTACATAAGGTATTTTAACTCCTAGAAGGAGATGGAGTCTGTATTATTCTACATCTGCTTTTTGTCAGCAAAAGACAAAAAAGACCTGGTTAGGTGTTCTGAACAAGACTCATCTATTCCTCCTCCATCTCTGGAAAATAAATCAAACCAAGAGGTAAAGCCTTTCTAATAGAGTTACTAAGTCAGTCTTTAGTACCTCGTTGTCTGGAGATTTTCTCCCTTTTATTTTATTTTTTTTGCATTGAGGCTAGCTTAGATTTATTGCCTTTTGCATTTTGTCATGGAATGAGGACACAATGAGGAACTCATCTAATTTCCCATTTCACAACTTCAGAGGGAGGAGCGTGGAGATTTGGGAGGTGGCCCAGAGGAAGGCAGTGGAATGATGAAGAGGCTGGAAACTAGGGCACGCAGAGAAAGGTTAAATAAAACGGGTTGATTTAATTGGAAAAAAGAATACCAAAGGAGGCTTAGCATTAGAAAGAGATGGAGAATAGGTGAGCTGCTTGTCGTATACCTTAACGATCTGGGCTTTTACTGAAACTGGGAAGATTTAGGTCACCCTTTAGGTAGCATTCCTTACCCAACTGCCAGGATTCTCTGGCGTGTTAGGGATGTGATGGAACTCCATGACTGAGCTTGTTTGGAACAGAGTTCTGGGATTCCCTAATTGAGCTCCATGATTCCTTATTAAAGTGAAGGTAATTGGTCTGTGATTGTGTCTATAAAGGATAGGAAGGGTGGAGACTGTTTCTTAAGTATCCCATGGACACTTAAGTAAATGTCGACTAAATGGAGCAACAGATATTTGAATCTGTGTTCTTCTATCACAAATATAATGAGGACATCATGCTGCTCTTTCAATAGCAAACTTATTAAAGAGACTCCAGCACTTCACCCCACATCCTTATTTTCTTTATCAATTTCCTTTTCTCAGCTTGCCTGGCATGCAGACACGTCCTTGTGACTTTTTTTTTGTAGCTACTTATTAAGGTGTGCGTGGGTAGAGCCTTTGCCACTTACACTGTAAAGTTTCTTGCCTTGGAAGGAAGGTTTTTGAGTCAGCTCTCCATACCTTATTAAAAATGTTGCTGCTGTCGAGGTGATTTGCTTTTCTGGTCTTGTTTCTTGCATGATTCATCTCGTTGCGCTTGGAAACGTGCTTTTTCATCGGAAATGAAAACCCCAAAAAGTCGTGGTCTGTCATCCAGAGTTCAGTCTGTCTGCGTAACCCATGCTGGTTCTTGGATCATCTTTGTCAATGACTTTTTGTGCTAATGCAGATGTCCAATTGGCACCTTCCAACACGATTTATTGTTTTTTTTTTTCTTCTTCTTCTTCTTTTTTTTTTTTCTTCAAATATGCTCAAGGCATAATGCAGGAGAAAACTCCAGCTACTGAAAAATGTATGTGTTGCCAAAGTTCCTTTTCTTGTGATGATGGGCAATTAGACTTGGAGGAGGCGAGCTGGCCAAGCAAAGTACAGTTGGGGGATGGAGTGCAGCGGTTGACTGGCTGGCTGGCGGGCAGTCTTGCTGCAGCATCTGGCAGATTGACTCAATTATGAGCTGCCATTGAACTGGGTCTGTCTTCCAGGTTTCTGCATAGCGCTTCTCTGTCCTTTGTTTAACACTGTTAAAGGGGAGCCTCTTGATAGCACTCTCCGCTTGCGTTTTTCACAAAAATGTTCTACACACTCCTCCTCCTGAACCCCCTTCTCAATGATGTAAGTCACCTGGATTTCCTAAAGCCTCACAGCCCAGGGAAGGGAGAGAGAGATGAAAAGAAAGTAAGGTCAGTATTTTAGTTTCAACATTTCATTAACTTTCAGCTTCTCTCTGCTTTTGTAAATCACCTAGTTCTTTCAAGGTTTCCTCAAAGTATTCCTGAGACATTTCATGTGGTATAACACGTATCCATTAACCAATGCTCTCACCTTCAAAGTGGTGTCTGCTATTTCCTTATTTCTTGCCCTAGTTCCTTTCGCCATTGATATTTTATATGAAGCCATAGCAAGGGACTCTGCCTTCTAATATCTTGAAGTCTGGGCCAATGGTGCTCTGCTTTCTGCGAAATTATGGTAGCCTTTAGAGCTCTGGAATCCTACCAATTTTTATTGTATTTGCCCTCAAGAATGTAACTTTCATCACCACTATCTCTTATTTGAACAGTCTCCTTTTCATTCTTGCCGAAGTTGAAGAGGGTTAAGTTTACTGAAACTATTAATTAATTAATTTGACGTTTACTGAGCACTTAATATATTCCAGGCATAGGCATGCCTGGTTACAAGCATAAATACGACTCAGCCCCAACTTGCTCCCCCTTCCCACCATAAGCTCATGGAATGTACAGTCTACAAAAGGAAGCTGCATGCAGAAGGCTGTTACAAGAGAGTGGGATCAGCATTTGATAAGACAGGTTCAGATGTGTTGGAAGCACAGCAGAAGGGCAGTAGCCCATTCTTGGTGCTCAGGAAGGTTTTCCAAGGGCAGGGCATGGATCTCTAAACTGAAACCCTTACCCAACCATTTAATTGGGCTGTGGTGGTTTCAAGGTTCAATCTTTATCAGTAAATGAAAGATCAGACTCTTTTCCTCCAAGCATCTTCACACCATTTCCAGAAATATTTCTCTGGAGTTTCAGAGATCATTTTATCTGTTCAGAAAAAGGAAAAGCAACTGCTATCTATAATATCTTTGGGTCTTCATGCCTCTCCTTTTCATCATCCTTGTCCTTCAGTGGATGCAGGTAGCGGTGGAAGGGTGTGCTGGGATTATTCTGGGATCTTTCTTTGCTTCTAAGATTTACTGTCAATCCACTGAAGAGCCTCCTTTAGAAAAGCAAATTGCTGGATCCCACTTCCAGAAGTTTATAAATTCCTGGAGCCAGGGAATTTGCACTTTAAACCCGCATGTATCGTTATGCTGATCTGAATACTGCCCTTTTATTAACCACTAGTGGCCCGGTACACAGATTCATGCATATTGAAAGGAAATTAATTAGAAGAAATATTTTAGTATTGCTATTTGCCCTTTCTCTATAATAGAAGTGTCGACCAAATTCATAATTGACAATGACAGATCGAACTACATGCTTGCGATTGGCGCCAGCAAGAGCTTTATATGTATCATGCCTGTGCAAGTCAATTTAGCCTTTTATAGATATAGAATAAACTTGCTTAATTAGACCTGCTTTCTGATGTAGCTAATTTTGTTTTTCCAGCCCAGTGAAGCACCCCAACTTCTCTTTCAGGTAATTGTCAGCAACACAGCAGTAAATATCAACATGAAGCAGATTATTATTGTAGATCACGCAGGGACAACAAAGAGTAAAATATTTAACTGTAGCAGTATTTGACTATATTCTGCGCAGTGAGAAAACATGAAGTCATTTTCAAGGTCCACCATTTCTTACTTCTTTTCAGTCGGGTCAAGTTTCTAAACTTTCTAAATCTCCATTTTTCCGGCTAATGAAAAGAAAATAGGATTCCACCGAGTCTTCTATCTACCTACTCCAGGACTTCTGTGAGAATCAAATGAGATGAAGCATGGGAACACGCTTCACAGACATTTGGTTAAAGTGTGAAATGTTTGCACTTGGCTATAAAGCAAGTCGTGTTCCTGTGCTGAAGAAACTGCAAGGAGGCTAGTCGCTAGGGAGAGGAATCCGGGCATTGCTTCATGACATCATTGCCCGGCACCCACAGCAACAATTTCCGGGCTGGGCTGGCCTGGGGGCAGCATTTTGCACCGTGGGTCTTGACAGCATCAGCTGCGATTTGATGGGCTGTTGCTCTGGGGTGGTGGTGAGGCCTGTGTCCCACTTGGGGAAAGCTGAGTGTTGCTTTGTGGGCACAAGATCCATGGTGTCAGTGCGTGTTACGGCAGCTTCTGTGTTGAGTGTCTGCTTCCTGGTGGTTAGTGCACATCATAGTGACTGGTCAGATGGTCGGACACTTAGCATATTAGCCTTCTATACATATAGATTGGTTGCTAAGGTCACTAGTAGGAGGCAACTGAGGATAGGAACAATTACTTACTTGGTTAGTCAGATGAGTTGATTTTTGTCTAGGCTGAACTCCAAGCCACACATTATAACTAGTATATTCAAAAACACATGAAGGAAACCCAATCAGATTTTGTGTTTTGTGCTATGAGACTGATTTTTGAATGCAGTGACATCCATCAGAAGATGTGGTGCAGTTCTGAACACTGTCACGTCTTTAAAATGTGTAATTCATGTTGACCAATTGTTTCATTGTTTCTCTGGCCTTTCACATTTATCCTTAACCCTAGAAAGGACATGGAGTGCGTGAGTCACAATAGCCTGCAATTACCATTATAAAGTTAATTACTTTGTGTCAGTGCTGAAATGCAGTGACCTTTAGAAAAAAGCTAAGCGTGGACATGGAAATATTGTGACACTTACCAAGAGTGGAGTGATGGGCGTTTCAGATGGAGCAATTGTTGTGCTCAAATCCACAATATCCATCTTCTGCCCTTCACACTTCAAGGTTACATAATAATTTGGGTCATCTCCTCCAGGTCACATACCTCATTTTTCTTTAAAATGCTTTTGGACATCAGTGCTCAGATCTTGACTTTGATTGCCATAATTCTGTTTTGATAAAAAAACAAACCCCAAAGCTTTGAAGAAGACAAGAGGTAACAAGTGTTGGTGAGAACGTGGAGGAAAGGGGAACCCCTGTGCACCATTGATGGGACTATAAATTGGTTCAGCCACTATGGAAACACTATGGAGTTTCCTCAAAAATTTAAAATAGAACTTTGATATGATCCAGTAGTTTCATATCTGTATATATATCCAAGGAAAGTATAAATGGGATATCAAAGAGATATTCACACTCCATGTTTATTAAGTAAGCATTAGAGGCCCGGTGCATGAAATTTGTGCACGGAGAGGGTGTCCCTCAGCCCAGCCTGCACCCTCTCCAATCTGGGACCCCTTGAGGAATGTCTGACTGCCCGTTTAGGCCCGATCCTGATCGGGCCTAAATGGGCGGTCGGACATCCCTCTCACAATCCAGGACCGCTGGCTCCCAAACACTCGCCTGTCTCTGCCTGATTGCCCCTAACTGCTTCTGCCTGCCAGCCTGATCACCCCCTAACCACTCCACTGCCAGCCTGATCGACGCCTTAACTGCTCCCCGGCCGGCCTAATTGCCCCTAACTGCCCTCCCCTGCCAGCCTGGTCACCCCTAACTGCCCTCCCCTGCCAGTCTGGTTGCCCCTAACTGTCCTCCTCTGCAGGCCTGGGTCCCTCCCCCCCCCAACTGTCTTCCCCTGCAGGCCTGGTTCCCCCACAACTGCCCTCCCCTGCTGGCCTGGTCACCCCTAACTGCCCTCCCTGCTGGCCTGATCACCCACAACTGCCCTCCCCTACAGGCCTGGTTCCCCCAACTGCCCTCCCCTGCAGACCTGGTCCCGCCCCCCCCCCCCAACTGCTCTCCTCTGCTGGTCTGGTTCCCCCCAACTGTTCTCTCCTGCTGGCCTGGTCCCCCCGCAACTGGCCTCCCCTGCAGGCCTGGGTCCCCCTCAACTGTCCTCCCCTGCAGGCCTGGTCACCCCTAACTGCCCTCCCTGCTGGCCTGATCGCCCACAACTGCCCTCCCCTACAGGCCTGGTTCCCCCAACTGCCCTCCCCTGCAGACCTGGTCCCGCCCCCCCCCCCCCAACTGCTCTCCTCTGCTGGTCTGGTTCCCCCCAACTGCTCTCTCCTGCTGGCCTGGTCCCCCCGCAACTGGCCTCCCCTGCAGGCATGGGTTCCCCTCAATTGTCCTCCCCTGCAGGCCTGGTCACCCCTAACTGCCCTCCCCTGCAGGCCTGGTCCCCCCAACTGCCCTTCCCTGCAGGCCTGGCTCCCCTCCAAATGCCCTTCCTTGCTGGCCTGGTCTCCCCCGACTGCCCACAACTGTCCTCCCCTGCCAGCCATCTTATGGTGGCCATCCTTATGTCCACATGGGGGCAGCCATCTTTGACCACATGGGGGTGGCCATCTTGTGTCTCGGAGTGATGGTCAATTTGCATATTACTCTTTTATTAGATAGGATTGTTTACAATAACCAAGAGAGGGAAACAATCTGTGTTCTAAATGAGGTAAGTCAGACAGTGAAAGATAAATACTATATGATATCACTTTTATGTAGAACATTAAAAAGCCAAACTTTTGAAAACAAAGAGTGGAATGGTAATTACCAGGGGCTGGGGGGCGGGATGCAGGAATTTGGAAAATAGTGTGTAAGGGAGTAATCTTACAGCTGGCAGATAAATGAGTCCTGGAGAGCTAATGCACAGCTTACAGACTGTAGTCAACAGTGCTGTATTATAACCTTTAAAGTTGTTAAGAGACTACATCTTAATTGTTCTCATCACACAAAAGAAATGATAATTATGCAATGCGATAGGTGTTAGAAATCATATCATTATGGTAGTAATCATATTGCAATATGTAAATGTACCAACTCAACACATTGTACACCTTAAAGTTACACAATGTTAATATTTCAATTATAACTTAATTTTTTAAAAACTTCATTTTCCTGATAATAAATGTAAAATTCATTGTTATAATTTTAGAAACCTGTATTGTCGTTTGAAACAATGAGGAGTTCTATTCTCAAAGCATGATATCTCGAAAATTAGTCTGATGGTGAATTCCTAAGTCTTTCAGGACTTGAGACTCTGCCAAAGGCCGAATTATTGGGCTAGAAAACCAGCCAATAGCCCCTTCCTCAAAATGTCAGGAACTTGGAGTCTGCTCAAATATTCAGGCAAGGGGCTCTTCTGGATTACTAGCATTTTCCAGTTTCCTGAGGTTTAAGAATAAATTCTGGGGGGATATTTTAAACACAAAATATTGAATTTCCATGGAAATTCAGTGTTGCCACTATAACCAGTAATCACATATATTTTAAAAGTGAATATCATTTACTGGAATAATTTGGGGCTGGATAAGAAAGGAGCGTGGGGAGCATCTAACTTAACCTATTTTACAATCAGGAAAACAGCATCTGAGAAGGTACACGGTCTCGCATGGGTCAAGTCTGATACCTTCCAAGGTCATTCCTATTGCTTCTCATTGAGGAAATAGGAGTAAGCCTTTAGTTGAACTTCTTGCTCCTTCCTCCATAGTTCTCCCTTTAGCCAAGCTGAACCCTGAAATGCTCCTCCCACACTTGGCTATCGGGCCCAATTCCATTCACCTCCGTGGAGCAGGCGAGACAGGGAGGGCCTGAGAGCGGGTCCCAGCCCTGCCCCCTCGGATGGGCTGGTGCTACAGGAAAGTTGAACTGAGCAGGCAGAATAGAGCCTATAGCCAACATGCCAGTCAGCCTCCCTGTGGCAGAGGTTCAGGAGAGCAGTCGGAACCAGCAAAGGCCAGCACGGGATTGCACAGCGGTCCTGAAAGGCAGATGAAATGCGGTGACGGTGAATCCAGGGGCTGGCAATATTGTATTGGTCTCCTGATCATTTTCCAAACACACCGATTGCTTTTTCATCTTCGTGCCCCTGCCATTAGGTTCTCTCTGCCTGAAGCATCCACAAGTTCCCCAGGAATTGAAATCATGGGAGTTGACTCTTAATATCAATGAGCTAGACCAGAGGTTGGCAAACTCATTAGTCAACAGAGCCAAATATCAACAGTACAACGATTGAAATTTCTTTTGAGAGACAAATTTTTAAAACTTCTAATGCCACTTCTTCAAAATAGACTCGCCCAGGCCGTGGTATTTTGTGGAAGAGCCACACTCAAGGGGCCAAAGAGCCGCATGTTGCTCGCGAGCCGCAGTTTGCCGAGCACGGAGCTAGCAGGATATATCATTACACTCCTTAAGTAACAGAAAATATGGTTGCGGTCAATCACACAAGGGGAGTTTAGGCCAAAGGAGCAGCCTGAAGCGTGTTTGAACCGCTTAACAAGATCCGGGTTCACCTATCTGCTCTTCTCTTAGCTTTTTCCTCTTGGTCACAAAATGCTTGCTCCAGCTCCATGTAGCTAATCTATTCTCAGGGAGAAAGAAGTGTGATGGGAAGGTCTTGTCTTTTCCCTTTTATAAAAAAACACACAAGATTTCTCAGAACTTTCCTCCAACCCCTGAAAAATTATACTCATGTCTCATTGGCCAGAACTAGAGGCAAGGAAGGCTGAGAAAGTGAGTCTTTAGGTTTTCTAGCCTCTATCTTAGAAGCAGGCAAAGAAAAATGGTTTTAAGGATGGGTTTGGATTAGCTGCTCTACAGTGAGCATGTGGTGTTTTCCAATCCCAGGGAGCTGGTAACAAAGACGTGGTCAGGTTTTTCCGAAGATAAAGGGCATTTTAAAAAATGTTTTTATTGATTTTTTTTTTTTTAAGAGAGGAAGGGAGAGGGAGAGAGAGAGAAACACCAATGATGAGAGAGAATCATTGATGGGCTGTGTCCTGCATGCCCCACAATGGGGATCAAGCCTACAACCCGGGCATGTGCCCTGACCTGGAATAGAACCATAACCTCCTGGTTCATAGGTCAACGCTCAACCAGTGAGCCACACCAGCTGGTTTAAGGGGTCTTTTTTCTAACAAGAATAGCTGACTCTCAAATGACCTCATGTGTTAACTTGGATATTCGGGCACCAGTTTGTATTTCAAGCAGAAACTTACAATAGTCTGCCTTATTTTCTTCCTGATGAATGAATGCCTTCCATATTTAGAGCACTTTACTGTACAAAGTGCTTCCCACCTGCGATCATTTTGGATCCTCACAGTGATGCCAGGACAAAAATTCTTATTCCTGTTTCACAGAAGAGAAAGTTGAGACAGAGAGCGCTTGGGTGACTTGCCTCAGGTCCAACAACTAGTGCAAACTGAGACTTGGATGGCGACATTTTGACCCTGGTGTCCACATTCTTACACTTGTTTCAAAAGAAAGGAAACGAGGGTTAAGTTCAGACAGAGTCCCAGCTGCGTTCATGTTTGGAACTGTGGACACGGAGTCCATTTGGTTTGGAGAAATAGAAAGTGTGTTCCGTTTGTGTGACCGCATGAAATCTTTTCTTTTCCCCTCCCTTCTGCAGAGAACGTCAGCCAGCAAGGCCTCAGGTGCTCCTTCCTACAGCAGATGGTCCAGCTCGCAGCCACATCAGGTAATCCGCTCCCTTAACAGCCTTGACATACTCCTTTTCCGCGAATTGTACGTAAACTGACCTGGTTTTGTCACCGGGCAAGTGTGGAAGGGATTGGGTTCTTGTCTCTTCTGCCCTCGAAGGTGGCTCCCTCCACAGAGGTCTGTGCAGTTTGGGGTCAGGGCTATGTGAGGTGGGAAAAGACTGGAAAATACTGAAGTTCCCTATTCACAGCCTTCCTTGGTGAGTAGCTGATGAAATCAATTTAAAAATGATTGGAATTGAGTGAATTTGTCCTTTTTTTCTTCAACCAAAGATGATCCTTCCTGTCCCTTTTATTCCAGGAAATCACGTGTGCTCCCACGTGGGTGTGCATACATGCATGTATGTTTATGGCACATGCGTCTCTGTCTAAGAGTGTATACACCAATATATCAGAAAATGCACTAATATTAGAATCCCCTCCTTTTTATTTTTTTGGTCTAGTCACTGGAGGTGATCAACAAACTCCCTTCAGGTCAAACAATACTGAATATTGATTAACTGCTTTCGGGGAAGTGAGACCAGCAGGGTGCTGTCTGGTTCTGTATTTAAACGAAATAGGATCCTTCCTGTTGGTGAGCAGTTTTTACAGGTGACACACTGACCACAGGGCTTCTTTCTGAAGCAGCACATGGCGAGGACACGAAATGTGGACGCTCACAGCTGAGTAGGACTTGCATTCAGATTACCTCCTGGTTATGAGACCAGATAAAAACTCCCATTTGTCCTTTGCTTTATGCGTCAGAATTCTCTCTGAGACTTTTCCTGTCACCAAGTCTGGCTGTAGTGATTATAAGAGAGGTGCCTTATAAATGGATTCTATTCACATTTTTCTCCCTCATTTTATTGACCTCTGTAGACATTTGTTATTGGTGATCATTTATTCCGACATCAGCATAATGTGAAAACTCTTCTTGTATACTCCTTTTTTCTCTTCTTGTTGCAACTGGAAAGTAACACTTATCAATAACACAACATTGAATAAAATTAATAAGAGAAAAATAAATTCATCGTGCAAGATTTGATCATAGTTCCTATTTCTATACTGAATTGGTTGGTGGGGAGAAAAAGCTGATGTGATTTTTTCTCTGCCCCCATTGGCCTCAGCTTTCCTCTGGATGCTGTAGTTTCTGGTACCTTTGGAAGGATGTAGGTATTGCTTCATGCGTGTAAGCTTAGAGAAGAAGTGCAGAAAGGCAGTGGCACCAGACACAGGAGATTGCTTTGAATATCCAGGTGTCCTTTACTTCCTATGTAGTAAGCGTAACCTGAAAATGCACATTGGGTTATGAATCAGTATTTCCAATTTCTGTTCTCACATTTTCCAGAGACCTAGTATAGCAAGTTACTACTCACTTTTCTGCACTCACCCTGATGTTGGATGTTATAATATGACATGGTATGATATGATATGATATGATATGATATGATATGATATGATATGATATGATATGATATGATATAAATTGTCAGGGTCTAATGAAAGTGAGACCCAGAGATGATGTTGTCCAAGGTTATATGATGTAGTTGTCCTGCATAGTTTGTCTTCCCCTCCTTCCCCCGCCCCCCTCTGGAACTCATTCAATTTTACAGATGAGATCATCTGATGTAGTCATTCTGAAACCGGACACAGTGGGTCCATGGCTGCCTGTCACTAGTTGAGCCAAATTAAGCAGAGACAGGGTTTATTGGCGGGGTCATAACTTGACAGTATTTTCAAATGGTACCCTGATTAAAACTAATATTGGTGACATATCTTTTGTATGGAGGATTCCCTTTAATTCTAAGTGCAAAGAGTGGTACAATTTTTTGTCATTAGGTGACTTTGTCATTGTGCAAATGTCATAGAGTGTGCTTACATAGATCTAGATGGTATAGCTTACCACCATTATTGTATGTGCTATACTTTCTATGATGGGCAGCCTGGTAGGTTTGTTTACACCAGCATCACCACAAACATGTGAGAAATGAGTGTCATTATGACGTTAAAGCAGCTACGGCATTACAGATGGCTAGGATATGTGTGATGACTACAGTGTTACCACGCCTATGACGTTAAAATGGCTAAAATGTCCTTGACCAAAACGTTTTGTGGTGCATGACTGCATTCTGTAAGTTTCTGCCTATTGCACAGGTCATGTGCTCCTTTTGCTTCCAGATCTATCCGTACTCACCCCTTGACATCTGCTTCCCCAGGCTTCCTGGCTCACTGACTCCTACAAAGGTTCTCCCAATGGGCAGCATTGTTGGCAAGTGGGAAAGAGACAGGGAGGGGAAATCCAGGATATATTTCTCCCTCTCTGTTGCTGTGGGTAGTACATCTCCCTGGTCTGAGCCTCACTGTGGATCCAGTCCTGAAAGGCTTCTGGCCTGTAGGTAAAATCCCCTGTGCCCCCCAACCCCCAGCTTTAGGGGAGGTAGCAGTGTCCCTCACTCTTCCCTGTCTGTTTTCTAGCTCTCCCGAAACCCTAATACTGAGTTTCCTGCACTACATCCCTTCTCCTGGACTGCCTTGAATGGGCTCTGTTTTCCCCACAGATTTCCGACTGTTTTCTGACAGATACACCTACCATGGCATGTTGCACTTCATTCTTTTGTTTCTAAAACAGTGGCTTTTAATTTTAGAAATATTATGTGAATATTTGCAGGATCACCAGCCTTGCAGCTGCTGAGCACTCCGAGATTTATTCTCTTGAGCTGGCCTGGTGGGTGGTAATCCCTTTACACCCTATCCCACACTGAATAATTATTCCTCTTCTTTGCTACTCATGCTCTAATCTTTCCCTTTTAAATTTGTGTTTATTGCAAAAACCTTTGTCTTTTGTGTTTGCAATGTAATAGGCTTATTGGCTTTGAAAGTACCTAACACATTCTCAGCCTGAGGTTGAAAATACAAGTGCAACTCAATTCTTGTTTCCAGCGTTGTGTCTTTTTCTGATTCCTGGCATCAGCAGAACACTTAGCGGAAAAAAATTGAGTCATGGATTTATAGTCACTAAGGAAAGTGGATCTTTATCTATTTTTTTTTCAGATCTATGTGTCTGTGTCTGAATGAAATTTACAAACAAATCTCAGATAGACATAAGCGTAGATACAGGCATGAGTAAATCGACACATAGGTAGGTACCTGCTCATTCAAGAAGCATCAGTCACTGTCCTAGCCCGTTTGGCTCAGTGGCTAGAGTGTCGGCATGCTCTTGAGTTTGATTCTGGTCAAGGGCACATGCCTGGTTTGCAGGCTTGATCCCAGTAGCGGGTGTACAGGAGGCAGCCAATCAATGATTCTCATCATTGATGTTTCTATCTCTCTCTCCCTCTTCCTTCCTCTCTGAAATCAATAAAAAAAATTTTTTTAAAAAAGAAGCTTTAGTCATTGATGCTACCTGGGTGTGGGGCATGCTTGGTCACTTTTATGATTTGAGCAGAGCTCTTATTGCTTTGATATAATTATGAAGTAACCTTGTTTTTGTCTCAATAAGAGTTATGAAGCAACCATGTCTAATCTTATGTTGATGTTTGTGAATTTTTTTGTTAAGTGGGGATCTCCTTGGCCTAGGAAGTAACACCAGACAATCTACTTTATATATTACACTATTACACACACACACACACACACACACACACACACACACACACACACACAATCTGTATGATTGTATATGGAAAATGGAAAGCCTACACTATCCTCCCTGATCCTTGCATTCATCCTGATCCTTGATCTCATGTATTTGAGAATCTGACCAGAATAGTAAGGTGGCAATGCTCTTAACTTAGAACTGACATCCCGGTTGACATCTTAGCATTATAAATCGGGAGATCAGGGAAGATCTGCAAAACCAGTTCTTAGGCATTTGCAAACTGTCATGTTCTGTTTATAGATTTTTTTAAAGGATAAGGAAAAAACTGGAAAAGCAAACTTGAGGTAATATAAATCCTTTCAAATATGGGCTTGTGTTTGACAATGAATGATTTAGAGGGTAGGAAATTAGGGCCTGATAAATGAAATGTCTGATTAATAATAGCTTGTCTCCAAAGGTAGTGCCCCAATGAACCATGCTCCTAATACTCACCCCTCACCTCTCTTTGGAGCTCAGTTGGCTCTCTGACTCACTGCTGATCAGTGGGATGCAGTGAAGTGATTCTGAGGGACTAAGCCTAGGTGCTGAGAAGCCTTGCAGTGTTAGCCTTGTGTTCTTGGAATGCTTATTTTAGGAGAAACTACCTTCCATGTAGAAGCCCAGCAATCATGAGGAGGCCATGTTGCATGGAAGTCCAAGCTAGTCTTGTGGAGAGGCTGTGAAAAATGAAGGATGCCCAGCCAGCCCTCAGCTGTGTCAGCCATCCCAGCAGAAATGTTGGGTCTGTGAGAAAGGTTGCCTTCAGATGATTGTAATTCTGGCCACCATCTGACTGCAATTGCCTGAAAGACCCCCTGTGAAACCACCCAACTGAGCCCCGCTGGTAATTGATGCAGAAATAGGTAACCAAAGCAATCACTCACCTTAAAATAAACATTACTAGTCTCTTCAGCAATGGCCAGGGAAGTGTTGGCAATTAAAAGGTCAGCTATGTTGATTCGAATGAATTGTGAATATTTATTTGCATTCACCATGCCTCTTCTGTAAAAACGAACATTATTTAGTGCTTGGAAAAAGGCAGATATTTCCTCTGCGATCTTCTCTTCCTATGAATTTGTTAACAAATATTTTCAGACACATTGATGCCATTTAATTCTCCTTCAGTGTTCAGCGCAGATTCTACAATTTAAGACACCAGAAATCAAGAGCTGCACTTTTATTTTTACAGTATTGTCCAAAGGAGTGGTTGGGATATAGTGGAAGTCTTAATGGTTACCAAATATCCCATTTGCCCCCCTAGATTGCAATTTCCCACTGCAGGCAAATGGCTCTGTAGGGCACATTTCAGCCAATGAAATGTTAGTGGAAGTAGCATGTCACTTATGTTCTGAGGCAATAGAAAGTTCATGTGTAATTCTCAGGTCTCTATTGCCTGACATGAAGAAAGAGGAAGACGTATTCCAGATGTTGCAATTGCAAAATGATAGAGTCTCCATCCACCTGTATTCCTGGGTAAGTGAGGGGAGCAGAGCCCCAGCCTTGTTAATCCGTGATGGGCAGCAGAACAAGCCAGAAACAAGCCTTTGTTGTTCTTAAACCACTGAGATTTGAGTGGTTTAATTTATTTCTTTAGTAGAGTCCAACCTCTTGTGACTCATACAGGAAGCTTAATATCCCATAAGCTCTGTCACATCTACCCCAGGCCATTCAAAATCAACCTGAAATATAAATGAAAATAATATGACTTCTATGTAAACAGAGCTTCAAGACAGAATATCTGATTTTTTTCTCAAATTGGATTTATATCCCCAAGTCCCTCAATAGAGAAATTCTTGCAACAGCACTGTTTATTTACTTGGGTAATTTGAGAATACTTGACACTGAAATCATTCTCACAATCACACTTTTTAAATCTCTCATAGTAATTTTATAGTAAGCATTTAATAAAACAATTTATTAGTGGATTTAAAAAATTTGTATTCAATCAATGTAATATTAATGGAAACATTGGAGTTAACTTATTTTACTTTAAAAATCATTACTATGAAATTTTCAAACATGTATAAAAGTAGAGAGAATAGGATAATGAACACCATGTAACCATTTACCCAGCTGCAATAATTATCAACATACAGTCAGTTTTTTAAACAGGTTTTGGCTACATAAAATTTTATTCTGTTTGAGTCATCCTTTCAAAGATAAGATAATAATTACATTTTCTCCCACTTGCAAAAATAGATCCAAATTTTCTACGAACAGATGTGCTTTGTGGTCATGATGGTGTCATCTGTGTTTATTTCCAATTTTACTCTATAGGAATAACTTCAGGATAATGTATAGAATGGCTTATTTATAGTGTGACCATTTCTCCCTGTTTGACCAGATCACAGTTTACACATATTGTCTTGGGGCAATTATTAATAGCACCCCCCCTTTCATTCTCAAAAGTATCCTGATTTGGATAACATATTATATGCTCACCCTCATTATTAAACAGGTGTGTTTGTTCCCTTGTCTAGTGGCCCATTTCTGCTTTCTTATGTCCCCCAGATCTGGATTCTGTGCCTTGCATTGTAAGTCTAAACCAGTCATAATCAGTGATGTCTTATCCCACCATCCCTGGAATAATATTCAGCCATTAAAAGGAAGGAAATCATGCTATTTGCAACAACGTAGATAGACATTCAGGGTATTACACTCTATTATTCTTTTTTAAAAAAGAGGTGGAACTGAGATTATTGAATGACAACCACCACGTCCTTAAAGTAATTTCAAGATTTATTTGGACTCTAAACAATCCTAAATGAATGCTACCAGAAAAAAATAGCTGGGAGAAATAAAGAGGAAGGGGGGAGGAAAAACGATTTAAGTAGTGTCAGTGATTCCACTTGACTGTCTTTTCAATAAACAAATAATGGAGAGATGAGTTGATATATCTCCTGTTACCCAAAATATCGCTATTACCATAAGACCCTCATCCTGCTGTTCTGTGTGTGATGTTATTGTTCAAAGATGCACATTTTTGTACAATATGACTCATAAATGTAAATGATCTACCGTTGGATGCCAAAAGGAACAGAGATCTGTTTTGTCTGTAGAGCAAAAGACGTGTTGAATACATGGATATATCCTCTCTAATAAAATGGTAATATGCAAATTAACCATCACTCCACTACATAAACCACGCCCACCAGCCAAGCCACGCCCACCAGCCAATCAGGGCGAGTATGCAAATTAACCCCAATCCAAGATGGCTACAGCCACAGAGAGCAAGGTTTCCCAGGTAACAGAGGAAGCCAAGCTTTCCATAGCCGTTGCAGGCCTAAGCCTCCACTCAAGCTACAAAGTTTCAATTATAGAAGGTAAACAAATTGAAACAAATGGCGGCAGAATGGAGCTTGAGAGAGCAGGCCAGGGTTGCTGGCGGCAACAGGGGAAGCAAAGCTTTCTGCACACCCTGGCCGGGCTCACCCGCTTAAGGCTACAAAGTTTCAATTGTAGAAGGTGAATTAACTGCCACAGAAATGGCTGCTGGAGTCCCAGGCTTGGCTCCGCTCCAGGCTACAAAGTTTCAATTGTAGAAGGAAAATAAATTCCAGATACCAGGGCCTCTCCTTGGGTTGCCAGGGGGCGTGGCCGGCCTGAAAACCACCACAGGCCCCTCGCTCAGGCCGCCCCACACCCCAAGGGAACCCTCACCCTTATCTGTGACACCCTTCAGGGCAAACCAGCTGGCCCCCACCCGTGCACCAGGCCTCTATCCTATCTAATAAAAGAGTAATATGCAGATTGATCATCACTGCAACACACAATATAGCTGCCTCCATGTGGTCAAAGATCCTGCCCCCATGTGGACATAAGATGGCCACTACAAGATGGCCAGCAGGGGAGGGCAGTTGGGAGGCACCCGGCCTGCAAGGGAGGGCAGTTGTGAGGGACCAGGCCTGCAAGGGAGGGCAGTTGAGAGGGACCAGGCTTGCAAGGGAGGGCAGTTGGAGGTGATCAACCCTGCAGGAGAGGGCAGTTAGGGGTGACCAGGCTGGCAGAGGAGGGAAGTTGGGGGCAAACAGGCTGGCAGGGGAGCAGTTAAGCATCAACCAGGCTGGCAGCAGAGTGGTTAGGGGGTGATCAGGCTGGCAGACAGAAGCGGTTAGGGGTAATCAGGAAGGCAGGCATGCAAGCAGTTGGGAGCCAGCAGTCCTGGATTGTGAGAGGGATGTCCGATTGCCCGTTTAGGCCTGATCCCACCAGGATCGGGCCTAAACGGGCAGTCGGACATCCCTCCAGGAGTCCCAGATTGGAGAGGGTACAGGCTGGGCTGAGGGACAACCCCCTGCCGTGCACGAATTTCGTGCACCGGGCTTCTAGTCCTATATAATAAAGAGCTAATATGCAAATGGCCATCACACCCTCACGCTGTCATGCCATAATGGCTCAGACACTCAACACTGAGGAGAGAAGAATGGGGACCAGCCAGGCACAAATGAGCTCACAAGAGAGGACTGGGGACCAGCCAGGCACAAATGAGCTTGCGAGAGAGGAATGGGGATTATCCAGGCTGCAGTCCTGGGTGCCTGCGGCTGCAGCCCTAGCAAAGCCACCCGCCCACGGTCCCCTGCAGCTGCGGCCAGTCCGGGCGAAGCTGGCCTGGGTCCTGGGTGCCTGTGGCCGGCCAGAGGGAGGGAAGCCTGGGGTCCCGGGTGCCTGTTACTGGCTGGAGGAGGGAATCCTGGGTCCCGGGTACGGGGCGAGGCAGAGGCGGTTAGGGCTGATCAGTCCAGCAGGGGAGCAGTTAGGGGCGATCAGGCCAGTAGGGGAGCAGTTAGGGGCGATCAGGCAGGCAGGCAGAGGGGTTAGGGGCGATCAAGCAGGTAGGAAGGCGAGCGGTTAGGAGCCAGCGGTCCCGGACTGTGAGAGGCAGTTGGGACATCCCCCGAGGGGTCCCGGATTGGAGAGGGTGCAGGCTGGGCTGAGGGACCCCCCCCTCCCATCCTCTGCACAAATTTCGTGCACCGGGCCTCTATTATGTATATATATATCAGTTGATGTGGCACCCATTCTCCTACCTTTAAAATCTTTCCCATTGCTTGTAAATGATAGGAAATTGTTTGCTGAGCAATGTTTAATCTTTCTGCAAGTTGTTTTTGAGTTTGACATGCATCTTCATCCAATAATGCTTGTAATTGTTGGTCTTCAAACTTTTTTGGTTGACCTGGACGTTCTTTGTCTTTCACATTGAAATCATCACTTTTAAAGCATTTAAACCAGCGTTCACAAGTATCTTGAGATGGAGCATGTTCACCATAAGTTTCCCGAAGTGTACAATAACTTTCAGCAGTACTTTTCTTCAAAATAAGTAATGAATTAAAACTTCCCACAAATGTTTTATTTTGGCATGAAATTTGACACTTTTAAGGGTAAAAATATCTATGATGTCAACACCTCCAGAAAATTTGACATATGAAGTTTTGAAGCTAGTTGTCAATACAACAAAATAGCATACATATCAAATTGCATATATATCAATCAACATATGTGTAACTCCATCTATTGAAAAAAATCCGCATTATTAACTGGTACAGCTATCCAATACAATGCCTTCCTAAGGGATTTTCAAGTGTAGGCTTGATGGCATGATAGCATTCAATTTTGCTATGTGTAGAACTTAACCTCTGTTCAAATAGGTCTACACTTACTTCAATATAAACATATTTATCCAGTTAAAAGCACCTGCCTAGACTAAAACTCTTTGAGTCCTTTTAAGATAGCTGCTCCTGGAAAAAGTCCCCGATAGAGCTGTTATCTCAGCAGCCAAATATTCATTTCATTGAAGGCATAAACTCAGATTTCTTCTTGATTCTTTCCTGTTATGGTAAATAGTGGGATTTCTGTAAATGTATTAAGAGACACCATTAATGCTGAACTGAAAAACAAGGCTGGGAAATATCCGTCCTGTATTATTTTTGTTTATGGCACCACAAGTGGAGATTCTAACGCATCTATTACTGAATGAGCAGTGAATGAGACTATTTATTGGAGTATTAGTGGGTATTAGAGGCCCCTTAAGAGTAAATAACATATGAATAAAAGTTTTGCTGTGGGAAGAAGTAATGAGTTGAACAAGAAGCGATTGTTGTATTTGTCTGATACACTTTGATGTTAGCCAAGGTATACTCTTCCCCAGTTTGGTCACCTCCTCCTTTTCACCTAAAGGGAAGCATGCGTGATCAGGGATGCTCCTAATGACAACTTGTGCATTTAAGATCTAAGAGCCTCTTCATTGGGATGAATGGACAGACATCTTCAACGTTTTGGGGGACAGGAAAATGGATTAAGTTAGAGAAACCAGGAGTCCTACTTCACTATGACTCCCCTCAATAATATAAATGCCCATTAGCATATTAGGTGTGAACACCTGAGGTACAGAAGCCTCCCCTGCTAATATCAGGCAAGGGAAGCTCTAGAAAACGAAGACAATAAAAGCCGGGCAGTTGTTCTTCACAATTTGTGGTTCGGTGGCAAGGGACTTGGTGTCTTTCTTCTCCAGCTGCCGATTGCTTTCTGGAGAAGTAACAAGGGTTTCACTGGCTTTGCTGCTGCTCTGAGCTGTAGTCTCCCCTGCATCACTATTGCTGCCTTCTAGCGGTGCCTGATTGAACTATTTATTTCCTTTTGGTTGCACAATCTCCAAGTATGTCTCTTTGGAATTTGGGATATAAAATACTATAGGATTTGGGCTCAGAGTGATATGATTAGTCAAAAAAATCTTTAGTTCCATAGTGAGATAGTTGTGTAAGATAGATATATTTATCTCATAAGATGTGTGTTCATGTATGTGTGTGCGTGTGCATGCAAAAATCTTTCACACTGGGGGATGGGAGGGATGTTGAGAATAATGGGCTTGTTACTTTGAATGGGAGAGGCTGGGAATTCTCACCACAGTAAAGGTTAAGAACTTTGACTCAGAGACAGTAGACTCACACCTCAGGTATGTCACTAGCTTGATCTTGAGAATGCTACTGAACCTCTCAATGCTTGTTGTTTTATCTGTAAAATGTGGAAAATGATTGTAGCTAACTCACAGGATATTATGAGTATTAAATGATAAAACTGTACTAAATTATAAGACAGTCAACAAAAACCCCTAGAATTTAGTTTTCGAAGTTTAAAGTATGCCATAATGAAAGCTAGGTCATTTCCACAAGTTGGCAATGGACTCATACTTCTGTGCTTAAAGGTGTGGTCTGAATCATTGCTTATACTCATAGAACGAACAATTCAGTGGAGAGAATCTGAGAGTTAGACCAGCATTCGTTTGCCACCATTCGAGGTTGCGTTGGAATCGATTTAGTGATCCAAATGAAGATGAATTCTTTGGTCCACAGGTCATATTAGTTCCTGCCACCTTTCAGAGTGTGTCTCCAGACTCATGCTTGTTTGATTGGTGATGTTTATCTCTGTTACTGAGAGAGGAATCAGAAAACTCAGCTGTTAAGAAAACTCAGTTGTTCCTCAAGATACCTAGAGAAATACTCTCCACCCCAATATTTATTTATTCTTCTTAGAGTTTATATTGATAGTTGGCACGTCTCATATAATCTTCCAAGTTGAACATTATAACTATTATAAGATCTAATTTATATAAAACATTAAATCACATTTAATATCACACTAAACATTATTTTTCTAAAAACATTTGGAAGAATTTTTGTTACTTTACCTTCAGAATCCTTTGACTTAAAGAACAAATACAATTTATGAGGAGCTATGATTTCTCCACAATTGTTGTGCATACATGCTTATTCTTGCAAAGTGAGAAAAATTGTGTCTATAAATTATTTTTAAATACAGTGTTATTTTATGAATACTAAATCTGACTACCAATGAAGTAGCTGATTTTAAGTTTTGTAGATTTTTTTGTGGTCTACATTTGTTAGATTTTGTTTTATAGTTTTATTTTCATGTTTTCAAGCTAATAGCTTTGTGTTTTATTCAGTTATCATATTTTTATAGACTCTTATAAAGGTCATAAGCCCTGGATACTGACTGTTGTTCTTCATGGAAAAAAATGACCCTACTGGTGACCTTTTTAAGAATAAAATATGGCCTTATGTGTATGAGAAAATTTAAGTTGAAGGTTAAACAGTTTGGGCCATGGTAAAAAAATAAAAAAAATCTAGGCATTTGGTGATATTTTATTTTTTATGCATTTGTTTTAATGCAAACCAGTAGTCCCACTGACCTTTAAAACTCGGATTATTTTTATTTTCAGAAAGTTAAAGCAGCATATAGTCCCTATACTTTATAAAAGTCCTAAAGGGTCTCGAGAAGCCTACTTAATCAATGTCATTAGCCTTTCAGCGGTGAAAGTTATGAATATTCACCAAATGGGACTAAACAAATAAAAAGCTTCCCATTGGTTCGGGTCAGGTTTCACCGCCAAATCTGTTCATGTCCGATGAAGTTTTGCTGCCAAAAGACCTAAGAAAAAACTTCCAAGTTGTCTCAGCTTTTTATATTCTGTAATTTCGTTGAGGGATTATAGACCTATGACCTATATAGGCTATTGTTAGCCTTAGATCATTTTACTTGACTTGTGAGATAAAAAGGGAAGATATGACCAGCTTCATTTTATGGTTGGCAAAGCTGGGATAGAGAGCAAATGAATGACTTTTTCCAGATGATAGAGCAAGTAAGTGGTCAAAATGGAGAGGAAACCGTGGTGTCCTGTGCCTCATCTCAGGGATTTTTCCAACTTTTTTTTTTTTTTTTTTTTTTTTTTTTTTATGGCCTCCTTCATTATCCCCACGGCTGTTGCACTTGCAGCTTGCTTGGCCTGGGATAGCAGCCACTTCTCTAGACAAGCCGGGACTCCAGCACGTCTCAACCCAACGGTGCCGGCTGCAGTTTCATGAGCGTGTGATGCACGTGGGCACCGGCTCCAAAGAGAAGCTCTAGTGCTTACACGTCGAAATATACACGTGTGGCGTTTGTTGGGATGAGCTAAATTAGGTGTCACTGTTCCTTGCCAGGCCTAACACTTGCTAGTGTTTTCCTTCCCCGCCTTTGCTGAGGTCAGGAGAACTGAAGCTGGCTTCCTGCCCTATCCCCGCCCAGCTCTTAAAATCCGCTTCGCTGGCCCCGCACAGCCAGTGCCCATGGTGCGTTTTCTTGCTGCAGCTGTGGGGTTCGCCTATTTCTGGTCAGCACAAAGGTTAGTCTCAGAAGTGACAGACAGCATGAAATAATTCCACCGCTGTAGTCTTCCGGGACATCTGAAACCCGAATTATTTCCCCAACACCCGAGGACACGGAGAAGCCCTTTTCCTCACTGGCGGTGTCCTTAGCAGAAAGCCAACATTCGAATTCAGGGTTTCCCCTCTGCCCGCGGGCATTCGTTTATTCCTTCATTTGTCTGTTCATCCAGGAAGCATTTATCAAAAACCTAGTGGTGGGCTAGTTGCTAAGAAGGTCCGGTGAAGATCACAGGACAGCCGTCTCCCTGGAAAGACAGTGGGGGAAATAACGCTTTTCCATCCTGGCACATAAGCTCATCAGTTAGCCTAGGTCCGTTTTCGGCAAACTGCGGCTCTTTGGCCCCTTGAGTGTGGCTCTTCCACAAAATACCACACAGCCTGGGCGAGTCTATTTTGAAGAAGTGGCATTAGAAGAAGTTTAAGTTAAAAAAATTTGGCTCTCAAAAGAAATTTCAGTCGTTGTACTGTTGATATTTGGCTCTGTTGACTAATGAGTTTGCCGACCACTGGCCTAGGTGTTCACAACTTTCCAATGGAGCGAGCCAAGGCTTCATCCACTTTTCTACAATCCCACATAAGATGCTGGGCAGGGTAGTGAAACATTATGCTTAGCAGCATTTGGGTTCTGATGATGTATGTCTTGGTTTCAAAATCTGGCAAACGATTTACTAGGTTGGCTGATTTGAGCAGTTAGCCATACATGACGTATATTTGTGGGTACATTTAAGAGCCTCTCAAATTTGGGTTCTGTTGTCTGTGAAATGAGGGTGATAGTTTTGCTGAGTGGCTTAATGAAGACATGCATAGATGTCAATTGAGCCTGATGGTGATACACACAGTAATTAGTTTCTCCTCTCCATCGCAGTCCTCTGAGCTATTTTGTCATAGCTCCCTCTTCTGTCTCTTAATGAGAGATTCTCTTGGCTGCCTTTAGCAATAAGGGCAGTACTACTTTCAGGCATTAAAGAGTTCCAGTCTAGCTTAAATTAAAAATGTGCATAACCAACCAAAAGAGTAGGGGAAGATATATTTCAAATACATTGTATATATTACATATACATGGCAAATGACTCATATCCAGAGTATATAAGGAACTTCCACAAATCAGTGAGAAAAAGACAGACAAAAAATGAGCGAAAGACTTGAACAGACACTTCACAAAAAGAGGATATCCCAGTGGCTAATAAACTTACGGAAAGGTGCTTATTTCATTAGTTATTGGACAACGGGCTAAGTGGTGAATACTAAAGATGAAAACGCCATAAACTGGAACTTCAAGTACCTTATCTTTAAGGATAGATGGAGACACAAAGGTAATTAGCTGCTAGTTTCTTTTCTTATTATTAGAAGATCTTTTCTTGGGAACACATACTAAACAATAAAATTACTCCCCGTTAGCCCCTTTTGAGCAAATGCTCACCTAATGCATATCTTCAAAGGACAATATCTTTGTGTGCAAAAGAGATACACCAGCTGGGCTATCAGTAAGGAAGATAGCACAAAGGATACTAAAAGTTAAGGTAAATATAGGTTGTAGTTTTAACTTAGTGCTAGCTGGAGTCTCCTCATTCCTTAGACCTTAAATGAGGAATACAGTGTTTCCTGACTTAGTCCGAATTGATTTCTACACCAAGGTCATGGTCTTTCGAAGTCCAAAGCTCTTCTTAAATGTTCTCTTATCTCTGTTCCTATTAGGTGGGAAGGGGAATTTTTGGTCTCCATCCTGGCGTTATGTGGGACTTCTCCTTGATTTTTCCTCTAAAAGAACTACAAATCAAATTTTTTTTTTTCTGTTTCAGTATCACAGGGAAGAGTTACATTAGATACCATCGAGCAAATAACTAGAGTATGCTAATAAAATTCAATTACATTATTTTTTCACCACCACCATCATTTACGTAGCATTTGCAGAAGGTTTCTCAGCATCTTCCTGGCTTCTCTGTGGGCCAAGCTAAAATCTTCTCCTTGTTTCATGGCGAGAATTTTATCACTCACCTTTTGTGGTCTTGGTTTCTGCCAACCCACATGCCCACAGGTTTGCATACCTCTACACCAGTGGTGTTATTTTCCCAAACAAAGGTATTTTCCTCCTTAAGTGGAGTCCTGGTACCCACTCCTGGTAATAAATTGTTCATATCCATACCTAGGATAGTAGCCAATTTCAGCTTTGGAGACAGTTTTCTTGATCCCAGCTTATCTCCATTCTCCACAAGCAGCAACCTCATAAAACATCCTCGAAGGGAAACAGAGAAGCTGACTCTGATTAAATAAGGCCTGGCCCAAATTTTCTCAAGGATTATTAGAGCCATAGGAGTCAGGGATGGAATATTAAAAAGTCGCTGAGAAATGAGAGGCAGAGTGGCTTTCTTCTCTGTGTGCTCTGGGGAGTGACTTTGGATTTTTGCATTTCCAATTGCCTCTTCTTGAGATGCACTCCAGATGCCCCTGTGCCTGGAAATGTTCTTCTTCATTCTTTGGGTGTTTCTTCAGTTTTAAACAACCCTGAGAAAACTTTAAAAAATATTTGTATTGATTTCAGAGAGGAAGGGAGAGGGAGAGAGAGAGAGAAACATCAATGATGAGAATAATCGATCGGCTGCCTCCTCCATGTCCCCTACCAGGGACCGAGCCTGCAACCTGGGCACGTGTCCTGACCAGGAATTGAATCATGACCTCCTGGTTCATAGATCAACCCTCAACCACTGAGCCACACCAGCTGGGCCCTGAGAAAACTTTTAGTTAGTTACAGAAATTTTAATTGCAGTCCACCATGATTTCTTCTAGCACTTCTCGATCTCTCTAATAAAACAATTATTTCAAGGGAGTACAATTTGACTTTGTGTGACTACCTTTCCGATTAAATTTGAGATGTGGGACAATGCGTGGTCATAGCATTTGCTCAGAAGTAATACGTATTTCTTAATGTGATTGGTTAAAAAAAAAAGGGACAATGAATAACAGGCAGTCATGTTGATTGATATGTCCATTTGTCCAGCATGTAAATGTTTCAAATGACCAGATGTAAGCTTTCTTACAATTACAGAAGAAATTTAGCAACATACAGATATCTTATGATAAAACCTAAAAAATTTGCCAATGTAACTTTCTTTATGCAAGAAATAGATGAGTTGGTGGCTTCAAGCACTGCTAACTTTCTTCCATGGTCAGTTATTAGGAAAGACTGCAATTGCAGATGAAGATATTGCAAAAATATTTCCCCTGTGTTTAAGACAATCATGGGTGTAGAAGGGTACTGTTGGATTTTTAGGGGAAGAAAGACTTCTCCTCTATCTTAGGTTCTGTGGCTGGGCCTGAGAAATAAAGTGACAAAATAGAGAGGAAAGTATAGCAGTTTTATTTGGTGTTAATATTTTTACATGGATGAAAGCCTTTGTAGAAATGATGACCTGAAGAAGTGGGTAGAGCTGAGAGTTATATACCATTGTAACAAAAAACGGTAAGTTGTGGTATAAGGCCAAGACAGAGGAAAAGGGGTTTGGCCTAGGGGCAGTAAATGTGGGAACATTATCAGGAAACATATGGAAGACTAATGGAAGATAAGGATTTTTTTTTGTAGGTTGGTTTGAACAAATTCTTCTTGATATCAATGTCCCATCTCTGGCAATAAGAATGCTCTTTTCCTGATGCAGGGCAGCCACCTTCCTCACTGGAAATTTCATGACCTGCTTTTGTAGGTAGGAAGGGGCAAGTCAGAGAGCCCTTGTATTTGCTGTTTCTTAAGAGCCTTCAGCTCAAAATAATCAATATTCCAAAGTGGCATATTTTGGGGTGGCATGATCTGATCTCCTTCAGAATGTGGCTTTAGTTTTGATAAAACTGACTTCTATTAAAAATAAATGTCCTTAAGTACCTTTGTCTCCCAGGAGAAGATACAGGAAGGAATGCAAATTCTGAGGCATAAGGCTCGCAAAGGATTTAAGCTCAAATGATGGTAGAGCTGTAATTGTTCTAATATTTTTATTGAGTCTATTAATGTGTGTTTAAAGTTCTAGTTCAAAGTTTCATAAGTTTTGATTGACCTGCCTGAAATGTTTTCCCCCATAAATCTGTTACTTTTCACACACAGGATGCAAAGTTTTTTTAGTAAAGTATAGTTAACATTGGAGAGAAAAAATGCATGTATTCGCAGTTCCTCGCAAAAAGAAGTTCTCAAAAATATTGGCTAAATCGGAAAGAATTATAACTCTGGGACTATGATATTCCCAGAACTTTTTACCTGAGTGTTTCTTAGTTATAGCTGAGCTCACCTTCTTTCAGATTCCTAAAGAATTATCTATCTTGACAGTCCCAATTCCTTTGTGAAATAAACCATTTTTTGTTTCTCATTATGCCTCATTTATACTCCTCCCAACACAAACTCTTAATTGCCTGTGTGTCTGTGTTTCCCATTGGGCTGTGAGTTCTGCCAGACCTGGTACCTAATAGACACTGCACAACAGCAGATTGTTGATTGAATGAATGTTGAATGAATGTTTGTTTCATTTTCCAACCTGGAATCTAAATTTCTTTTGGGAGAGATAAAAAATAACAAGTTTACCCATCAACTACCTTCTCTGGTCCCACAGGGAAGCTATTTCTAATAATATCTTGCAATTATTAAGCACTAAATATGTATTAATATAATTGCCACAACTACCATATCAAGGAATACTTTTATTATCCCCATGTCATCAATGAGGAAACTACAACTGAGAGAGCTTACACAATCTGCCGACACTAAACAGCCAGTAAGTGGCAGATCTGGGGTTCAAACCTGGGTTAGTCTGATTTCAGACCCTAGTTCTTAACTGGCATGCTATACTACCTCCAAATTGCAACAAGATTATTTCCCTGTCGATGTTGTGCAAATGTGTGTGTGTGTGTGTGTGAGTGAATGGTGTGTTTTATCACAACTGAATAAGTGAAAGGACCTATAATTTTGAGTGACTCTAGTATGCTGCCCTCATCGGATATAATTATTACTTCTCTAGGAGGAATAAATGACTTATTTTAGCCAACCGTATTTAGACTTATGGCTTCATTCCATCTTATCCAGCATTGTAGTTTGGCATCTTTAATTAGCCTCGCCACCTGAACCACACCACTTTTCTATTGCTTAAAACCTCTGCCTCCCTCCTCCTCAACCCTTCTATGAATGTTTTCTCTCCTGTGTTTTCTCTTGCCTGGCAAGGTAATAATTCAACAACCACCCCCTCTCCCCCTGCCCCCTTTCCATCCTCCTCCTCCCCTTCCACATCTCCTTCTCCTTCTTAAGCTCCTGTGGCCTTAGATTTATTCTTTGATAGGGTGCAGTACTGCGGGAGAATATTCCAGAAGGCTATTCACCAGGACTAGATCCCAAACTACAGATTTAGAACATTTACTCTTTATCAATCTCCGTTAAATAATTAGACAAAGCTACTTCACTTTGGAAATACCATAAACCCTTATAGATGAAGACGTAGAGATAATTATGTAAATTAGTGACAAGATGACATAAGATAATGCTTTTAAAAATGCAACATCCGAATTCTGCATAGGAGTTTACAATAACAAGAAGCAGGTCAGCAAAATGTTGCCTAACGGAGCCCCCTTGGGAGCCTGTTCTCAGGCTAAAGAGAAAAGACCCAGAATTCGGTTAGCAATGGTTTATAAATCATTTCTCCTCCGGGGTGTGGTTGTGGGGAGGATATCTGAAATAGGTTATTATCTTAAGTTAAAATATCCTCCTGACCCCAAGTTATCCCTCAAATTATAACCCCCAAATTATGTGGTTATTCCAGTTATTTTCAGAGCTAATTTTTATGCATAAGCTTCATTTAATTCTTTCCCCAAATAATTGAAAACTCAGTGTTTGGTAGGCTGTGTCTTTGCGGTTACTCTACCTGTTCTGTAGAAAGGAGAGTTTTTGTGTGTTTGTGACAGAAGGCAGGCGTGTAGGAACACATGTATGTATGCGTATATGTATGCAGTGTAGATTTCTGCATTCAGTACAAAAGTATTCATGTTAAAAAGAAGAAAAATAGGGCAACACAGTTATGTAATTTCCCTCTGCATATTTTAAAGAGGCCTTGTTTGCGTTATTTGTTTTCTCTGTAGATCTGAATTAATTGTCCTGTGATCTGTATTCCAAGTTTTGAATGGTTTGACTGAGTAAGTGGGGAAAGAAGAATGGGAATAGAGACACGTGGGTAGAATAGTAATCTGTAATTTTGTGGGGAACCAGAAGAAAACTTGAAAGAGTTTTCTCTTATTTGCGATATAGAAGGAAATGATGCCCTTTACAATTCTCTGAAGCTGGTATTTCAGATATTTTTTTTCTCCTTTAAACTGGGTAATTTATAAATGAATGCTCCCAAAGGAACTCTTAAAATCAAAGAAAAATTATGCTGCTTGAACATGGATTTGTCCTCTGTACTTTTTAGCCTAAATATTTTTCATGTAATTCCTTTTCAAATAATTTTCTGATAAATAGTTGATTTTCAAATTCCATATGCTAAAAGTCAGGAATACGCAAATAGTGTCTATGGGAGGAATGAACATGGCAAATGTCTCTTGGGGAAAATTTCAGCTGTATCTTTCGTATCTCATGGAAATGGATCCTTGCCTCTGGTTACACTTACATACCTCAATGTTAGTATTTGCGTGGAGTTGGGAAAGAGAAAAACCATATTCACGCTGGGGCCTCTGATTCGCAGGCTCTATCCTGGTGTTTTCTGGATGTCTGCATAGATCAGATTTCGGGTGGTATCCTGATTTTACAGATGGACACTAGGAGGCAAAGAGCGATGGGGAATTTGTCACATTAAAAATGCATTTAAACATAGTTTTTTGGCCCTTTCAAACTCCTTTCACTCTAAAAGCAGTTCTCACACTTGAATGGACATCGGAGTCATCTGGAGGGCTTATAAGTACAGATTGCTGAGCCAACACTCAGACTTTCCCATTGAGTAGATCCTTGGTGAGGCCGAGGACTTGCATTTCTAATCAGTGGGCCGGTGATGTTGATGTAGCTGGTCTTGACGCCACACTTTGAGAACCAGTGTCCTATAACATAGAATAGGTTCTCTAAACCCATGTCAAGCATGATCATAAAAAGTGAATATTTGTCCTGGCCGGTGTTGCTCAGTGGTTGTAACATTGGCCTGCACACTGAAGGGTCATGGTTCCATTTCTGGTCTAGGGCAAGTACCTGGGTTGCATGTTTGATCCCAGCCCCAGTCGATGCATGTGCAGGAAGCAACCAATTGATGTGTCTCTCTCATACCAACGCCTCTCTCTCTCTCTCTCTCTCTCTCTCTCTCTCTCTCTCTCTCCCCCTCCCTCCCTCCCTCCCTCCCTCCTTCCCTCCCTCCATCCCTCCTTTCCACTATCTCTAAAAAAAAAAATCAATGGGAAAAATATTCTCGAGTGAGCATTAACAAACAAACAAACAAAAGTGAGTATTTGGTGCCTGAGTGAAATCTTGACAATCTGTGTCCTGCTGGGCTTTATGCTCTCAGGTGCAGTACCTGTGCCCTTGAGAGGGAGAGGCTTTGCCAGGGGTGGGGGAGGGGTGGGAGTGGGGGGCTCAAGGCTACAAGGTAAACATGATGCCTCTCCAAGGAGTGCCCGTTCTCCCTGATGGTAAATAGTTGGAACATCTATTTTTATATTAAAACAAACACACAGCTGTGTGATGGAGGAGAATACAAATGTGCATGGATTTCTAAGATAAAACTCTATATTTCAAAGGAAATTTGCCCGGATGGTAGACTGCTTTAGGCTACACTCCAAGTCTCAGAGGGTGCACGCTGGCTCTCCTCTGGCAATAAGAGGATTTAGTTAAGAAAAGAAAAAAGGTTAATTTACATCGATAATACATACCTTCTTGAGAGGAGCGTTTCTTTCTCTGGATTGAGATTCTAGTCTCCTCCCTGACCTTATAGTGAGCACTCCTCAGGGGTTAGCCTTCACAACCAGGTACAGCAACCTTTTTCTGAGAACATATGGAGATTCTAGCATTAGGGATGGCATTTCTGTTTAACACTGGATCCCCTAAACCTCAAATTTAAAAAAAAATTAAGGAAATTGCATGTATTTTAAGCCTGTTAATTTCATAGAATCTAAAGTCAGTTTTGAGGGATTTCGTCCTTCACTGTGGGTCCTGGAAAAACTTAGGATTCGTTGCATGGGCGCGTGCACCCCCCCCCAACCCCCCCCCCCGCAGCCCCGAAAATATACACTATTCCTAACTCAGATGCCCATTGTCCTAGGCCAGTGATGGGCAACCTTTTGAGCTTGGTGTTTCAAACTTCGCAAAAAAACTGAGCATAACTCGGGTAGTGTGTCCCTTTGAGGAAAAAACATGATTTCACAATATTTATAGTTTAAATAACATAAATGTTTCATCCTCGGCAGCATGCGGCCGCCTCAGCGGCCGCGTGTCATCAGAAATGGCACTGACATGCATGTCAGAGGTTCGCCATCGCTGTCCTAGGCTATAGTGGCCATTGATGTGAGTGGTTCCAGTCTTTTTATGGCAACATGAGCATGGAACCCTGTCTTTCAGTCATCAATTTGTGGTTCTACTAAGGGCAGTTTGCTCATCTCCTCCTAAAAGTTATCTCATTACGTGTGTGTGTGTGTGTGTGTGTGTGTGTGTGTGTGTGTGTGTTTTATGGCCCACAAGCTAGGAATGATTTTGCTGTTTAAATGATGGGGGGAAATCAAAACAGGAAAATATATCATGACACATGAAAATGACAAGAAATTAATAAAATTTCTATTATAAGAAATGTAGTTCCCATAAATAAAGTTTTATTGGAACTCAGCCATACTTAGTTTTTTATATTTTATTTTAGTCCATCACCATTTGCCCCCCATAACCTCTTCCACCTCCACCCTCTCCCCCTGCAGTCACCACACTGTTGTTCGTGTCCATGAGTCCTTTCTTTTTTAAAAAAAATCTTTTTTTGTTCAACCCCCCCAGCCTCTCCAAGCTCCCCTCCCTACTTATTTCACTTCTTATTGTCTTCAGAAGCTTCTGGCTGCTTTCAAGGCACAAGGGCAGAGAGGAGTAATTGTGACAGAGACCTTGTAGCGCACAAAGGCCAAAGAATGTTCCTATTTGGCAGAAAAAGTTTGCCGATCCCTGTTCTAGACCGCATGGGAGGCGGAAGCATTCCTGCCTTTAGGAACCTGTACGTCTTAGATCCAGAATCAGACCAGTTCCACCCTCACCACAGGTTCTCTCATCTGCCCATTCTTCCCCCGTGGGAAGCTTCGATTGAATGTCTGAGAACTCTTTGTAACAAAAACAATAATGTGTCCTTAAAATGAGAGTCCAGGTTCAGGACTCAAAGCTTCTAGAGAAAAAGAAGGGAGAACTACCTCTTCTTCATTCCTGAACCAGTGTGTGTTTATTCTAAATTGTTAACATGTCAGCCCAGCTTCTTGCCCTAGTTCTTAAAGTCTTTGCAAGGAAAGGCTATGAGAAAATAGGAATGTCTATGGGGTCTGCTTTTATACCATCGATGCAAGAAACTAAAGCTGGTAAAGAACCGTGTGCAGCTCCCTAGGTAATGATACTTGTAGTGGCATCTCCTTTTGACTTTTCCTCCCTCCCTTACTCCCAAATACATATCTATATCCTGCGTTCTTCCCAGGAAGCAGAGCTTGAGTCAGGGCTTGCATGCAGCCAGTTTATTATGGAAGATGGTCCGGGGAATGGGGAGTTGGAAGAGAAAGCAGGAATAGAGGAAAAGCTAAGTAAGGGGCACATTCCTTTTAGTTTCCCCTTTCTTAAACACAAACAAACAAAAGCTGGGGGACGTTTATAATTCATATAACATAAAATCCCCAGTTTAAAATGTATAATCTAATAGGATTTAGTACATTCAGAGTGATACAACCACAGTCAATTTTTAGAACATTTCATTACCTCAAACAACAACATTGTACTGATCAGCAGTTACTTCCTATTTTTGTCCTAAACCTTTCCCAGATCCTAGTAATAGCCCATGTGCTTTATGTCTGTATGGATTTGCCTATCCTCGATGTTTCATGTGAATGGAATCTCATGGAGCTGTCTTCTTTCACTTAGCAAGTTTTCGAAGTTCATCATGTTGAAACATATGTCAGTACTTTGTATCTTTTTATTTACAAATAAAAGGCCCAGTGCATGATTAAATCATGCACGTGTAGGGTCCCCTAGGCCTAACCTGCTATCCAGGCCATATCCACTGCCCCGCAAAGCCTAGCACGCTCCGTGGACACTGCTGGCAGCCTGCTCCCCGCTTTTGATGGCAGGGGGTCCGCTGGTGCCGGAGCGGACACACAGCTTCCTGCTTTCGATCGTGGGGGAGCTGGGTGTCCACTGGTGCACCAGGCCTTTCAAAAGCCTCTGGTGGAGGCTTTTGGCCTGGTGCCGGAGCGGACAGACACCCAGCTTCCCTGCTTTCGCTTTTGATCGCGGGAGAGCTGTGTGTCTGTCCGCTGGTGCACCAGGCCTTTCGGGTGCCAGAGTGGACAGACACCCAGCTCCCCCGCTTTCGCTTTCGATGGCGGGGGAGCTGGGTGTCTGTCCGCTGGTCCCGGAGCAGACACCCAGCTCCCCGCTTTTGATGGTTGGCAGTGGGATGTGGGCTCGCTGCCCCAGAGGCCCCTTCTGTGCTGCAGCACAGCCATGGCGCAGACGCTGAGCTCGAGCTGCCGCTGGCGACGCGAGCTCAGCGTCCCGCTGGCCCAATTGGTCACCCCGGCCACCACGAGTCCCACCCCCCCGCGCCTCCTGGCCAATCGTGGGCATAGCGAAAGTACAGTCAATTTGCATATTACTCTATTATTAGGTAGGATAACATTCCCTTGCATCAACAAACCACATTTTATTTATCCAGTCATTGGTTGGTAGACATTTGAATTTCTCTACTTTTTGGCTTTAATGAACAGTGATGCTAGGAACATTGATGTAGTGTACAGGCTTTTGCGTAGACATATGTTTTCAGTTTTCTTGGGTATATTCCTGGGTGTGGGCCTGCTGAATGATATGGCAAATCTATGTTTAATCTTTTGAGGAACTGCCACTGTTTTAAAAAGTGGTTGCACCATTTTACATTCCAACTAGCAATTTCTCTATATCTTTGACAATTATTATTACCTGTTTTTTAGTTTGGCCATCACAGGGTGTGAAGTGGCACTACATTGGGTTTTGATTTGCCTTTCCCTGATAGTTAAGATGATGATGAACATCTTTTGCATGCTTACGGGTCATTTTTATATCTTTGGTGCAAGTGTCTATCTGGATAATTTGCCTGTCAAGTTAACTCCTCTCAACAGGGCAACTTGAAACTTTATCTCTGAGTGATATGGCTTCTCAGTTGTTTTACCTTAATTGAACTATGGTTTCTGTAATTCCTCCTTTACAGTTATTACTCAACATAGAAGGACAAAGTGAAGCCCCAGAGAACCCTCTAGGTTCCATATGGACTCTTGTCTGTCCCTCATCCTATATAATAAAAGGCTAATGTGCAAATCGACCGAACGACAGAATGACCGGTCGCTATGATGTGCACTGACCACCAGGGGGCAGGCGCTCACCGCAGGAGTTGCTCCCTGGTGGTCAGTGGGCTCCCACAGGGGGAGCGCCGCTTAGCCAGAAGCCAGGCTCATGGCTGGCAAGCACAGTGGTGGTGGCCAGAGCCTCTCCCTCCTCTGCAGCAGCGCTAAGGATGTCCAATGGACGGCTTAAGCCCATTCCCTGTGAGGAGCGGGCCTAAGCCGTCAGTCGGACATCCCCTGAGGGCTCCCGGACTGCAAGAGGGTGCAGGCTGGACTGAGGGACCCACCCCATCTCCCGAGCCCCGAGTTCTCAAATTTTATGCACCAGGCCTTTAGTTGTATATAATCAACCATCCCTCTTCATGATAACAGGATCAGTTGCCGCTGCCAATATAATAACTCCTTTCCTTGCTTGATGTTCTACAGTCATGAGGAGCCCCAAATGCCAAGGTAATATTTGTAGGTTTACATTCAGTGAAATTCAATATAGCAGAGCCTAAAGTTTTAGGGACAAAAAGAACAAATTCCAAAAACTGGAACCTACATTTAATGAGCCTTGTCTAACTTACTTGTATCCCTTGGTTTTCTGGCCAATTGATTCTGTCTTTTAGAGACATAACACCATGTGCTTCAATACCAAATCCAAACTCAGAGGATGTTGTCCTTGAGTGGACCTTATTTGAGACTTCAGTGCACCATTCCATCACACCATTAGGCTGATTGCTTCTGAATGATGGAATCTACGGTAGGATCCGTGGACCAGGTGATCAAATGCCCATCATTGCTCTTCAGTTGCCATAAAATGATCCTTTAGTTGTGGATGATTGGTAGTATGTGATCCTGGAAATTAGGTGTTCTAACAAGTCTTTGTTTGGTGGCGCTGACAGAGAGACTGTAGGTCAGAAAGGCAGTCCCAATATGTGGAGTAGGCATCCATTTCAGTAAGTAAAATTCCGGAGGGAAGTCGTCGAATAAATCCATCTGCCAGAAAGTGGCTGTCTGGTCTCCTCAGGAGATAGTGTACTGAGAGTTCAGCATCAGACTCTGTTCTTGGCAGGCTGAGCTTTCAGTAGGGACCTTGCTCAAAGGCCTCCGTTGCTACGACTGGGGCTGTGTGACCCATACATAGCTTTCATTCCTGCCACCACATCAACTCTGCTCAAGCGCCCTTTGTGAAAGCTCTGGGAGCAGTGGTTCCTCCTAGTGAGCTTTAATAGGAAGCCCATATGAGCACGTTTATATCCTCTGCAATAGGTTCATTCATATTCCTCTTCTCTTGCCGATCTTAGTCCTTCCAGGCAGCTGACCAATACGATAAGCCATTCAGCAATGCCCAGAATTTGATGTTATTCTATATGTCAGGCAGGTCATTTCTTCTTCTACATAAAGCCAATGACCACAGGTGCAGTTCTCCTTTTTCCCCACTGGGAGGATATCTCTTCACCACTTTCCCTCAAGGCTGACTAGGCCTGCGGTTTCTGTGTGGCGGCATTTTCAGCCAGGCCAATCCATCAGGGCATTAGGCGGACTGTCTTTCTCCTGGGCAGTTGAGCAGAGGATCTCTGTCCCCCTGAGGCGATAAGAAACGAGTTGAGAGAAATGTATCAGTACAACCCGGGGAGGAGCTCCAGGAGTCTGGGCCCCTCTTTATGCAGGTTATGTATGCCTTCAAGACCTGCCTGTGCCTGGGCCTGAACGAACCGTTTCCATCCTATGACGGATTGCTACTGCAGCTGTCCAACCTTACGACTTGATGGATCTGATAATATCAGTTCATAATGGGCAATTCCCGACACATAATTACTTGGTGTTGTGTGGTCAGGACCTTAAGATGCTGCTAGGGCTCCTTAGTACCCCAAGACCTGTTTTGCCAATCATGGGTAGTTGACTCCTGCAAAAAGGCATGGCCTTATTCTAGAACCCATGGGATACGCACTTGCCTCTGCTACTGAGGCTTGTCAGGGGCCATAAACTGCATTCTTGTGCAACATGAATACCCCCAGCACAGTTACATCTGTTGGGTGATATGGACAGAATGGCAGGACAGCTTGCACTGTATCCCGAAACTGCTGTAGAATCTTCTCGTGCTCTTAATGCCACTGAAAACTGACACCTTTCTGAATCACCAATAAATGGCTCAGAGCAGTATTCCCAAGAGTGGTATAATCTGCCTCGAAAATTCAGAGACCCACCAAATGCTGTACATGTATTCTTTAGAGCTATAGGGTCCAAGGTGTGACAATTTGTCCTTTACTGAAGAGAGGCTCTCCTGACATGCCACAGACTGCTAGACATCTGTTCTGCTCCTGGGAATGTGATGTGGTCTATTAGCCATTGTCACAGACCTTTGCAGGTCAGGACACCCTGATTGCCTCTTTGGCTTTGCGTTCCCTCACAGTAATTTCATCCATCTTGCCTCTGTCTGTTAAGTAATACCACATGGCCTCGGAGATTGTGCAAACCCATTGTACTTATTGAAGCTATAAATCCCAGCTCTGTGTCAGCATCTCCTACTGTTAACTCTATCTTGCAGAGTGTAGCATTAGGGAGCTGCTGTATCCTTCACCCATGTAGTGTCCAGGCCACCAGATGACTCTATCCCTTGAGCTTATCTTTATGTCCAATCTTGGGGTGTTATAGCTTTTTTGAATCTTCTACATAAATCTTCTACCCAAACCCCTTTAAGCCATTGGGAACTAAGTATTAGAAATGGTAGCTGCATCTCCCCTCCCCAGGATGCCCTGTTGTGGTTACCTTGTATCCTAAAAAGAAATGCTTCTTTGAGGAACCTCCTGCTTTCAGAAATCTCCAGAATAGAAGCTAGTCAAACCCTCTATTCTCAGAATTACCGACAATTTAAAGAGGACTCATGTCATATACCTGTTGTCCCTTGGGGCTAGATCCAAGAGGGAAAGAGCAACAATAATGCCTTACTGGCTCTTGTTCTCTATTATTTTTCTGAAATTCTGTGTTCTTCCCCAGCTCAGAGCTTACTTAACTCTCACGTGGTATGTGTGTGTGTGTGTGTGTGGTATGCATGGAGGTGTGATAGTCATTACTAATGCTCACTAACACCTAGTTTTCTTTTCCTTCTGGAAAATGTGAGAAACAGAACTTTTTAGCCTCCATGCAATTAGTCAGCTGTTTGACCAGTTCTCACCAATGGCCTGTGGTCAGATATAATATATGTTACTTTTTAAAAAAAATCCTCATCTGAGGATATTTTTGCCTTTTTATTTTTGTTTTTTGTTTGTTTTTTAGAAAGAGTGGAGGGGGTGGTGAAGGGGGAGGGGAGTGAGAAAAAAACATAGATGTGGGAGAGACACATTGATCCGGTTGCCTCCCACATATGCACTGACTGGAACAGGGGATAAAGCCTGCAACCAAGGTTACCCTTGACCAGGAATCTAACCCACAACCCTTCGGACAGTGGGCCAATGTTCTAACCACTGAGAAAAACTGGCCAGAACTGTACGTTACATTTGAGGAAAGGCAGTTGTATTACTAGTCTGCTCAGGCTGCCTTCACAAAACACCACAGACTGGATGGCTTAAACAATAGACATCTAATTTTTCATGGCTGTGGTAAGAAGTGCTGGCAAATTTGGTTTCTGGTGAGAATTCTCCTCCTGGCTTGTAGACTGCTCCCTGTTTGCTGTGTCCTCACCTGGCCTGGCCTGCATGTGTGCATGACAAGAGAGAGACAGAATACAAGCTCTGGTGTCTCTTCTTATACTGGCACTTACACACAGGACCCTGTCCTTTGACCTCATTTAATACCAATTACCTTCATAAAAGTCCTGTTTGCAAATACAGTTCCACCGAGAGTTAGGGTTTCAACATATGAATTTTGGGGAGACGCAATTCAGTCCATAATAGCAATAAAAATCCCTTCTCCAATGCCATTCTCCATCTTTCTCTTTCCCTGCCTTGGCAACCCCAGAAGACCTGTGTTCCATGGGGTAACAAGATGGAAGTAAGCTGCATCCCGAGTCAACAGTGAGAGGGGTGCTACCTTGGAGAGCCAGTGGGACCACCGAGAACTTTGATTAAGAAACAATATGTATTAAGTTATGGAGATATGCAATCTGGGTCACTACTGTAGCACAGCCTCTCCTGACGATTCATGGGTAATATAGCTCCTGGCATGTATATGCTCCATGTCTTTAAAAAAAAAAAAAAATATATATATATATATATATATATATATATATATATATATATATATATATATTATTGATTTTTGACAGAGGGGAAGGAGAGGGATAGAGAGTTAGAAACATCAATGAAAGAGAAACATCGATCAGCTGCCTCCTACACACTCCCTTCTGGGGATGTGCCCACAACTAAGGTACATGCCCTTGACCGGAATCGAACCTGGGACCCTTCAGTCCACAGGCCAACGCTCTATCCACTGAGCCAAACCGGTTAGGGCACTCCATGTCTTTTTGTCTCATGACTAGCACAAGGTTCTTTAACTCTAGGAAACTTCATTTACATATTTCTGTAGAGATGTGGTCATAGGGGAACAGGTCACATCATTTGAATCAATATAAAAAATAAGTATACATTTTGCATACTGCTTGCCCCATGTCATCATATGATTTCCCGAAGATCATTTTATTGGCTCTACAATATTTCAGTCCAAAACCTGAGATACTCTAATTTTGAAGACATTGTCTGCATACAGGTTACTATTTTGCTTATAATTTTATAACTTACTTATAATTTTATTTACATGGAAGAAAACAATGCCTCTCGTGTGAATTATCAACGTTTAAAAATACACCTTTATTTTTAATTTAAAATTAATATGATGTTCAGATTCATTAAGCAATTGTCTTTAACTTTGAAAAACATATTTTTTATGCTCTTGCTTTGGCTTTCAGATAGCTTTATTTATGTGCTACTCTCAAGGTACACCGAGCTTTCTCATGGTATGAATCACCTTGAATAAATAACAAAAAGTTCCTGCCCTCAGGAGCTGGGAGCCTGCAGGCCAGTCACCTAATCCGGGATGCAAATGCAGAATAAAGAACAAGTACTGGGCATCGGTTGGGGTGGTTGTTTCTGGAAAGATCAGCAGCAAAGGTGTGTTTTTAGCCCCATGACACACAATTGATGCAATGGTACAATGATTTATCAGGTAAAATGAGACATTTACCAATAAAACAGGCCATTAGGAAGTCACCGGTGAATCATTACAGAAGGCATTCTTGTTTTAAGGATGGCCTCAACCTTGCAGCATGGAGTGACAAAGAAAAGGCTTACCCTCCAGGAGAGCTCGGTATGGCTATGCTATTTTTTACTGCATTTACGTGCTACCTGAACAGCACAGAGGAGGACAGAGACGAATACAACCAGCTTTACATTGCCACTAGTGACCATACCATCTCCAGGTATAGCCCTCCATGAGTTCTCTGAAATTGTATTTATGAACTGGTAATTTATTAAAAGCTTAAGGCTCTTCTGAAAAATAAACAGGGAGGTTCTGTCATAGTCTTCCCAGGGCCAAAGGAGACTGCGTTTATGCTTGGTGTGAGATCAGGATGGTGTGGGCTGATGGGGGAGACGAGGTACAGTTCAGGACTGTGATTCAGCTCCATGAGTAATGAAGTGACAGGCTGGAAGGCAACTTCATTATCTGTGGTGCGATGAGTCCATCCATCTACGGAAAGTGAAAATACAGAGAGAAGGCAGGAGGCGTATAATAGGAAAGGAAGGGGCATGTGCTCTTTAAGTGGGCGGTTTTAGGATTTAGAGAAATTTAAGTTTGGATCCTGATGTAATTGAGAGATTTGGAATGGGTTACTTCTCTGAGCCTCAGTTTTCATTTCAGTAAAATGGGCATAAGAATAGTGCCTTTAAAAGTCCAGCAGTGTGGCTCAGTGATTGAGCATCGACATATGAACCAGGAGGTCATGTGTTGATTCCTAATCTGGGTACATGCCTAGATTACAGGCTCAATCCCCAGTGTGGGGCATGCAGGAGGCAGCTGAGCAGTGATTCTCTCTCATCATTGATGTTTCTATCTCTTGCTCCCTCTTCCTTCCTCTCTGAAATTCATAAAAATACATTAAAAAAAAAAAGAATTGTGCCTTATACTAAAACTGTTGTACCTATTCAATAAAACAATTTGGATAAAGTTATTATACATATTGAGCATAATGCCTGACAACAACCATAATGATAACAACCATTCACTTCTGTGACCACCTGTTAAGTGTTTGCTACATCAGCCTATAAAATCTTCTACTTACAGCCTAACAAATTCCTGAAAGGTGGCTCACTTGCCTTTGTGAGGGTGAGGAAGGGAACGTGAAGTTCAGTGACATGACCTGGGACACACAGGTAGTAACTGTGGTATCCAGTTTTTTTAGCTACAAAGCCACACTGTGTACTGTGCCACACTGCGCACCAATTGAATAAACACTCAAGACATCAAGGCAGAGACCATTAGCACATGAGGGATATAGAAGCAAAAAAGATCTTCTTATGATCTCTGGCACAACTTCATTCAGTGTGTTGGCTGCTTGAAAGGATATTTCCAGCAAGACAACATACCATCTAGGAGGATGGTTTAGGATGAGGAATTCATAATGGGCAGTTCAATGTATAAGTTGGAACAATAAAAATATATACCATCTTAAGTATGCTGAGAAGATCAGTTGAGATAATACATATACACATTATAAAATACTAGACAGTATTATATAGCTAATGGTAACTATTTTGATACAGATTTATCATTTCAACCAGTTTTCTATAGTCTGATATTCTAAGCTTCCTTAGTTACCTGGGGCCTCTTGGGTTCCCTCAGGGAATGAGAATATGTCTTTTATATAAGGATTAGAGGCCCAGTGTATGAAATTCCTGCAAGGGTAGGGTCCCTAGGCCTGGCCAGCGATCAGGGCCCATCAGATTCCCTGCCTCCCCGTCTCCTCCTTCCCTTACTCCCTCAGTGCCCTGCCACCGCTGCTGGTCACCCACCATCTTCCACGCCATCTTCTGGTGGTCAGCACATGTCATAGCGAGTGATCAAACTTCTGGTCTCAGTCAAACTCCCAAGGGGACACTTTGCATATTAGCCTTTTATATACATACTAGAGGCCTGGTGCACGAAATTCGTGCACGGAGGGGGGGTGTCCCTCAGCCCAGCCTACATCCTCTCCAATCTTGGACCCCTCGAGAGATGTCTGACTGCCCGTTTAGGCCCGATCCCCAGTGGGATCGGGCCTAAACGGGCAGTCGGACATCCCTCTCACAATCCAGGACTACTGGCTCCCAACTGCTCGCCTGCCTGCCTTCCTGATTGCCCCTAAATCGCTTCTGCCTGCCAGCCTGATCACCCCCTAACCACTCCCAGGCCAGCCTGATTGATGTCTAACTGCTCCCCTGCCAGCCTGTTTGCCCCCAACTTCCCTCCTCTGCCGGCCTGGTCACCCCTAACTGCCATCCCCTGCAGGGTTGATTGCCTCCAACTGCCCTCCCTTGCAGGCCTGGTGCCTCCCAACTGCCCTCCCCTGCTGGCTATCTTGTGGTGGCCATCTTGTGTCCACACAGGGACAGGATCTTTGACCACATGGGGGCAGCCATATTGTGTGTTGCAGTGATGGTCAATCTGCATATTACTCTTTTATTAGATAGGAGGATAGAGGCCTGGTGCGCTGGTGGGGGCCAGCTGGTTTGCCCTGAAGGGTGTCCTGGATCAGGGTGGGGTTCCCTTGGGGCATGGAGAGGCCTGAGCAAGGGGCCTGTGGTGGTTTGCAGGCCAGCCAAGCTGCTGGTGACCCAAGCAGAGGCCCTGGTATCTGGAATTTATTTACCTTCTATAATTGAAACTTCAAAGAGGATTATCAGATGTAAAAAGGTGATAAGAGAACTCCAGGCATGAATGTCAAGGAGAAGACTCGTTGGTAAGGCCATTGTATTAGTGGGGTTCTCAGGGGGCTGCAGCAAAAATTATTTGCGGGTATTTTGAGCAGAAAAGGAACTTATTAGGACAACATTTGGTAGCTCGTTGAATTGCCTGGAAGGAGGGAAACCCAGGTTGGCAAGGCAGGCAGAAGTACATGGAAGCTCGATATCCCAAATCAGATCTTGCCCCCGAGCCAGTGTGCTGAGGACACCTTGGCTGTCCCTATGGAGTATCAGTGCGCCCTCCTGAACCAGCACGCGATTGGCTCTGGGTGCTGCCCGTGATCTGCTCTGGACTCGAATCCTTTGACATGTGAGTTTGTTTGAGAAAATGTAGGCCGCCTGCTTTCTCCCTAGTTGCAAAGAAAGCTGGGAAAGTAAATCTTGCCCGGCTTCAATAGTTGGAGCATGTTCTGTTTCCCACTAAGATTTATAAGTGAGGAATTCTCCAAAGGTAGGAAGGGAAGTAAAAAAAAAATGGCCAGCCAGAAAGACATGTGAGAGATAATGGGAGGTCATGTTTTCATCTTTGCTCACTTTCTTGTGCCTAAAAGCAAGTTAATTTCTTACCATTTCTCACTTGTGGAAGGCTATTTGCAAGGCTGCCATTGCCTTCTAGAATTACCAAAAGGAAGTCCCATGTGCCCGTGCTTCCTTATTTCTTTCCAAGCCAGGCATAGATGTGCACATGCACAAGCACCTCAATGCAAAACATGGCTCTGCACCAAAAAACTAATCAGCAATCCCAGGGTTCTTTTGTTCCTTTTTTTTTTGAATAATTGCTTTCCCTATTTCTTTCTTACCAATTCAGCCAACATACTTTATCTCAAGGAAATTACACTTGCTCACGTGGGTGTGTGAGTAAGCAGAATGGCAAGTTTGTCTCAGCTCGAATTAGATGGATGTTGCAATTACTTGGGAAAAGAACATTTCCCTAAATTCACCTAGGAATCCTCTACAGATCAAAACGAAGATCACTGGAAAGATGGTTCTCTTGCCTTAATACATCTTGTATTTTTTGAGCATGTAACGACCTCTTATTATGCGGTAAAATGCTCTTTTTGGCACTGAGGGGAAGCACATATGTTTTGATTTTCATCACGATCCAGAGAACAGATAAGCTGAGTTTTTTTTTGGTCCAACCGAAGCGGATTATGAGCATTTCAAGTGTGTGTCATAAAGACTGACAAGGGAGTATCATGGCTGTTTTTGCAGCTCAAGGAAGGGTATTAAAGCTAGAGCCTCCCCTGAGAATAGCAACTAGCTTCCTTTCCTGACCATGTTCTGCCAGGCTCTCTTCGATGCCCTGCCCTTTCTTTGGCTTTTTGTGAACATCCCAGGATACACTCTGCCCTGGCATCTATCTATTTGTGACTTCACTTGATTTCTTGACTAATGGTTGGTAACTGCCCTGAGGGCAAAGACTGTTTTTTTCCCTGGGGGACTCTTCGCTCTACTACCTCTAGTTAAATCAGATACCAGAGGTCTATACGTCTGTTCTTGTGCCAGTACCAGGCAGTTTTGAGAACAATGGCTTTATAGTATGGCTTGATATCTGGTATTGTGATCCCTCCTACTTTGTTCTTCTTTCTCAGGATTGCTGCAGCTATACCGGGTCTTTTTTTTATTCCAGATGAATTTTTGGAGAATTTGTTCTAGGTCTTTGAAGTATGCCATTGGTATTTTAATGGGGAGTGCATTGAATTTACAGATTGCTTTGGGTAGTATGGACATTTTAATGATGTTGATTCTACCAGTCCATGAACACCGTATGTTCTTCCATCTGTTTATGTCTTCCTCTATCTCTTTTTTCAGCCTTCTGAAATTTTCTGAGTACAGGTCCTTTATCTCCTTGGTTAAGTTTATTCCTAGCTATCTTATTTTTTTGTTGTTGTTGCAATGGTAAATGGGATTTCTTTTTAAATTTCTCCTTCTGTGAGTTTATTATTGGTGTATAGAAAAGCCATAGACTTCTGGGTGTTAATTTTGTATCCTGCCACATTGCTGAATTCATTTATTAAGTCTAGTAGTTTTTTGATGGAGTCGTTGGGTTTTTCTCCTTCACTGCTGGTGGGATGGCAGACTGGTGCAGCCACTGTGGAAAACAGTATGGCGTTTCTTCAAAAAATTAAAAACAGAACTGCCATTTGACCCAGTAATACCACTTCTGGGAATATATCCCAAGAAAACAGAAACACCAATCAGAAGGATATATGCACCCCTATATTCATAGCAGCACAATTACAATAGCTAAGATTTGGAAACAGCCTAAATGCCCATCAGCAGATGAGTGGATTAGAAAACTGTGGTACATCTATACAATGGAATACTACGCTGCTATAAAAAAGAAGGAATTCTTACTATTTGCAACAGCATGGATAGAACTGGAGAGCATTATGCTAAGTGCAATAAGCCAGTCAGTGAAAGAAATACCACATGATATCACTCATTTATGGATAATAAAAACATTATAAACTGATGAACAAAAATAGATACAGAGGCAGAGAAGCATGAACAGATTGTCAAACTACAGCGGGAAGGCTGGGGAGGGTTTGAGGGGGGAGGTAAGAGATCAACCAAAGGACTTGTATGCATGCATATAAGCATAACCAATTGATGAAAGACACTGGGAGGGGGGTGAGGGCATGTGCCTGGGGTTAGGGGAGGCAAGGGGAAGGTCAACTGGAAAAAAAGGAGACATATATACTACTATTTGTAATACTTTAAACAATAAAAAATAAATAAATCAGATACCAGAAGGGACACATGCTTTGAACATGGAGAGCTCAGTAGTAACGTGAAATTAAAGTAGTTATTTTTTTATTCAGAGTAAATATGTCAGGCAGGGAGGAGGTTTGGAGTGTGTATGATGAGCCTGATAGTGTGTGAGGTGTTGGTGCTAGATATGACATGGAACAGACATGATACTCTCTCCTGGGCCTGGGACTCCAGGAGAATGTGCTTCGAGGGACAGATCATATCAATTTATATGTGGTCCAAAGGGGAAAGAAGAAGTTTCAAAATGTATTTCTGGCTAGTTGATTGTGAATATTCAAATTCAGCCACGCTATTAACGTGCTGTAATAGGGATCCTGCTGATAAAATTAGATTTTAAAATATTTCTAGAGATTTTATTTAAAATCTTGTCTGGTTAGTGGACAGCGATGGCAACTTCTCACCACTTCTCTCAACAATATATATCCATACATACCACATGACACATATGAAATTAAAGAGATGGAGGAAAACCACATCCTGCAATATGTTAGAATAAACAAGGATAACACAAAAAGGTGAAAATGTCACAAATGGAGAGCATAACTATTATGGGCTTTCCTGAGGAATAATTGAGGACCATTGAAATAGAAGCAACAACCAAAGATGTAATTAAAGGAAACATCCTGGATTTGGAAAACGGTTTTGAATAGACTGGTGGGTGTGAAGGTGGGAGTGTAATATAAAGGCCATTTCCTGGCAATATTTTAAAAAATAAAAAAATTCTCTAATACATATGAAAAAAATCCCACTGTTCATATGAAGGAAAACAAATTGAGTATCATCAGACTTTGGTGGAACGTGCTCTAAATCAATGAAACAGTGTCCACCACCATTGAAGTAAGATAATTAAAATCTAAGAATTTTAAATTCAGCCAGCTTATTTTTCATGATAAAGCTAGTAGAAGCTTTGTATTATCAAATTAGAAGTAATGCAAAAATTTACTACCCACATACATAGCCTTTCTTAGAAAAACATTTAAAATAATATTCTCCCTAACTGAAAGACAAATGAAAATTAAATCCTTAAAATATAATATTTAAAGGGGGTGTTTTTGCTAGAAAATGTCTATTTTAACATGGGCATAATTTGATATAAGGAGAAAGATTAACATGTAAATATTCAGCATTATAATGTTACAGATTGGCAAAAATTTAAATGTTCAACATTAGGAAAATGTCTATATGGTGAAATATAATATCATTTAAATTAGAAATTATCTATCTTGATATAGAAAAGTGCGATACAGTTTTAAGTAGAAAAAGGACAGAAATTATATGTGTGTATGCATATATGTGTGTGTGTGTGTGTGTGTGTGTGTGTGTGTGTGTGTACACACATGCGCACTTATATAGTCAGTTATGTAAAGGAAAAACCTAGAAATAGATATTTGCCTCTGAGTTGTTAAGGTATGGATATATATATTTTTTGCTTTCTTATGTAATTTTCTTCAGGAATTTCTACAAATAAAAGCTATCATTTTTAACAATTATAAATAAATGCAAAAATATGAAAATGTAACTTTTTAAAAGAAAAATACTTAAAAGATTTTTTTAAAATATGCAAGAATTGCACAGTCAGAGTAGCTCAGCTGATTGATTGTCATCCTGTGCACCAAAAGGTTGTGGGTTTGATTCCCGTTGAGGGCACATGGCCCAGTTGTGGGTTCTACCCCTGGTCAGGGCACTGCAGAAAGCATAGATCTCTCTCTCTCTCTTTTCTCTAAGTCTGTCCTCAGGTAAGGATAAAAAAAACCCCAAGATATCCCCAGTGCTGGGTGTGCAGGAGGCAGCTGATCGGTGTTTCTCTCTCATCGATGTTTCTAACTCTCTATCCCTCTCTCTTCCTCTCTGTGGGGAATCAATAAAATATATTTAAAAAACAACAAAAAAAACAACAAACAAACAAAAAAACCCCAAGATATGAAAGAATTGTGTCACATTAAAAATTTTATAAGAATTTCAGTCGTTTAAAAAGACTCTTTCTAGCCTCATCTCGTTCTCCTCCCAAATCATAATGTAATATATATTCATATCAAATGAAGGCAGAATTAGCATTCTGAAAAATACAATGTGATGCTAACAAATAATGTAAATAAGACAGACTGTTTATTTGGCATCAGATATTTTGGCCAAACTGGAAAGTGAATAAATGTTAATAAGGATGTACTATTATGTTTTGATAGTATATAATAAAAACATAAATAATATTAAAACACATATAAAATTAGTACATATCTATATTATATTCTATATTATTATTCCAGGCAATGAAAGACTATGTTCAGAAAAAGCTCAGGTAGTTCCAACAGTTTCTCATACCAAGCCCAGATAAATTACACTCCAGAAGGGACAAACTTGAAGAGGAGATAACAGGAAGCAAGCAGAAGCCTTGGGAAAAACATACTTTGCAATTGACAAAAAAAAAAAAAAGAAAGAAAGAAAGGAGAGAATAATGGATTATGGATATGACAAATTGGTAAATTTGACACCAATTTTTGGGCAAAATGAGCCAATTAAAAAATGATTTGCAAGTTCATAGAAAAGGAGCAACCACTGATTTCGGAATGTGTCCCAAAGTACAGGCACAGAAGTTACTCCTTGATTTATTGTTTATAGGTTACTAGACTTCTAAAGTTTTAAAAAATCAAAGTCTTTATTAATTTGAGCAAGACATTTGACAGTTTTTACTGATGAACTGGACAGCTGTGAGAAAGGGCTGTGGGTCATGAGAATTTACTGTGGGAGTGGTGTAGAAATGCCCAGCCTCCCGGCTCCTCATTTGTCCCGGTCCCTTCCACAAAGCTGGTCAATAACTTGAATGTGAACTTAAAAGGTATGCAAATGCCTGAAATCCGAGGATCACATCATAAATACGGAATTCAGTATGATTTAGGTCAGTTGAAACAAACAACCAAAACCAAGACAATCCCATTTATCACGCGTGAACTCAAATTCAATTGTTTAGGTTAGAAAACAAAGTAGGACAAAGGTGGGTAGAACTATCTGGACTGCTGTTAACAGGAGCAGATTTTTGTACAAACGAAATCTCCTGCAAGTGTACAGAACGATGCAGCTATTACATTAAACATTCTTATTTCTTATTGGGTAGCATTAACAGCAGGTTATTGTCAAGTCCAAGGGAGCTGATGATCCTGTCCTAAACTATACTTCTCAGTTCACAGGAGAGTGTGGTATTCAGTAGGTGCTTCATTGCTTAGCCCAGAGGATAATGATCAGGGAATTTCCATGAAATTAAAACAAAACAAAACCTCTCTGATGGTTTTGTGCATGTTTGGTTTATAGGAGAAAGCTTTTAGGCCACCCTGATAATAATGTGTTGTTGTTATTGTTTTTAATTTAAAGGGCTATATTGAAGAGAATAGATTAATTTTGCATTACTTTAGCAGGTGGTAGAAACTTATAAGAATTAGGAACACAGCCGAAACCGGTTTGGCTCAGTGGATAGAGCGTCCTGCGGACTCAAGGGCCCCGGGTTCGATTCCGGTCAAGGGCATGTACCTTGGTTGCGGGCACATCCCCAGTGGGGTGTGTGCAGGAGGCAGCTGATCAATGTTTCTCTCCCATCGATGTTTCTAACTCTCTATCCCTCTCTCTTCCTCTCTGTAAAAAAATCAATAAAATATATTAAAAAAAAACCAAACAGAATTAGGAACACAGTTCAGCATGAAGAACCTTTTAACTATTAAAGCTGTGTGAAACTGGAGTGGAAAATCCTAGGAGGCAATGAGTTCCTGTGACTATTAGTATTCCTATGTGTGACTGACAGCTCTCCAGGTAGGGACTGTTACATGGAGGGAAAGGTGAATGGTAGTCTCAGTCTTCTAACTCTGAGGTGGTCTGAGCTTGTAGATTCTGTTTGTGTTGACTTTTTAACTTCAAAGGCTAACTTTCAATTATCTTAAAATCATCCTTGTATTACGAGATGCCTCAGTGAGGAGAGTAGACAGAATCTATTGAGAGGAGATGAAAAGCATTTAGCTGGCTGTTCTTTGATAGTTGTCAGCTGAGAGTGGCATTAACCATGGCATGTGTGTGTGTGTCAGGTTCTATCTCTATGTGTCACTTTGTGCTATCCTTCTTCAAAATATTTTAGTCTTTCTTTTAATTCCCCTCAGAATTAGCTTTAGCAACGAATAAACAGTTTCAGTCATTACATTTTAGTGTGCTTTTAAATACCTATAATGAGAGTTCTGTATTTAGAATTGAATTCTAATTCTAGGTGGCACACGGATTGTTAATGCAGGCTTTAGGCAAGTTTACATTGAGCATGTAGGCAAATTTACATTGAGCACTAATTTAATTATGGCCATATTCATTGAAAATTGAACCTCTGTGGGATAGACTAATGGTCACTTTGTGGGTTTTATCTCATTTAATCCTCAGGAAAATTCTGAGAGATAACACTCCCATTTTCTGGATGGGGAGACAAAGGTTTAGAGAGTTTAAGTTATTTGTCCTGGTGACTCAGAGCAAAGGCTTTTACCACTGTCCCTCATATCACATTAGAGGAGTGAGATTTATTTTGAATACCCAAGAATCCACAGTTTCATTTCACTTTCAAACTCCAACCACCCAGGAGCAGACACTTCAGGAATTTCCTTTTCATACTTTTTTTTTTTTTTTAACCAGCTACACATGACCAAAAAAATCCAGACCTTTTTTTCCCCCCTAATCATTCCTTCTACCCAGCCTATTTACCAATTTGAGTTCTAAACATGTAAGACTGTTTTCAAACCTTAAATTTTTAAGGATTTGTACTTTAGTAAGTCTAAACTATGTCACATTCCTCCCAGTAGCCCCAAAATGCCTCCAAGCCTCACATAAGACCATCAATCAATTAGGACCATTCATTGGCGTCCACAATGGGTAGAGTCCTGACCTAGTTCCCATGGAGAGTAACCAGAGAAAGCGAAGACTGTCAGCCTACTGAAACACAAAGGATGTAAGAACATAATTAAAGGGAAATGCATGGAGCATGGACCAATGAAACCGTAGGGGGTCAGCCAGCTAATCTGTTGTATTTCTGTGGGACGTTGACTGCCATGATTGAGTATTATAAAAAGTTTCTCATGCAAATATTATAAAAGGCATTGTGCAGTCAGAGCAGATCCCCTACCTATTTATGCGTCCCAGCCATATAGGATGAGCCACTGATGTCAGCATCAGGGAATCCATACGATGTTCATCACCTGTCCTTGATTGCCTCTCTCTTGTTCATTGCGCAGGCTCCAGGAGGCAGCGGGGCTACTTGGTGGAATGTGTTAATTCAACCAAGTATCTAAACACACAGCCAGGCTTATTGAGATAAGGCTGTGACATATCTGTAGCAATTGTCTTCCCTCTTTTTGTCTGAAAGGAGTGAATTTGCTTTCCTCATGGATAAATCCTTTGAGACCCACTCTCATTGGAATCCCTATTGCAAAAGGCCCAGAGATGGTATCTGAATCATTAGTTCTTTACTGATTTGGGACCAAAGGAAAAATACTTGAGACAAAAAATCTCTTTTATTCTTTTTCCCCCCCTTCCTTCTCCCTCCCTCTCTTCCTCCCTTACTGTCTCCCTCAAGTATATGTTCATGCGATTTCACAGTTAAAATAGAGTTTGGTGTGAATAATTAACTCCTAAAAATCACAGAATGGGAGAAATCCTTTCTAAGCTATATATACGTGGAGACCAATCGTAAAGAAATGATTTTGGTGCATGGGTGCTCCGAATTTCAGTGGAAACATCTTTATCTAAGTCTCATGCTTATTCTGAGACATGATGACAATATGTTTTCATCCTGATTGGATGCAGGGCTTGGCAGAAATCACTCTTCAGCTCAGACATGGATGGCGACGGAGTCTCGTTACGTTAATTTTATTTACAGGGCAGCCCGGTTTCCTGTGCTGCGAGCTGGGTGCTTATTCAGCTGCCTTGGCTTCGGTGGGTTTGCCACACAGCATATTTTTATTTCCTAACCATTTGGGCCCTGGAAGGGTGTCTGGCCTCATTTCACTTTCATAACTCTGATGAAAGCCACAGAAGTTTCCAGGGATCCGGAGCAGGCGACTTGTGGGGCCCGACCTTATACACCATGTGAGTGGCTACTGGAGGGTGAGTTCTAATTGGGAAGGAGCCCACTGTCTCCAGAGGCTTTCAGCTTTGCAGACGAAGGGAATGTTATCACTGAATGTGACATTGACTTTCCTGTGACACATCTCTGAGGCAGGGCTTGTAGCCACTAAGGTTCTAAGTCCGCTACCCTCTTTTTTGTATCGGGAGGTGTGGGGTCTTATTATACCTCCTCACTGTCCTCCAGGATGCTCTGGGTTAGTACTTATACAAAGGCCGTGAGAAAAACTGAAAGAGAGTGGATTTGACTTGGAGGTTGCTACTGGGTTTTCCCCACTTTTCATTCAAGTCCTAAAGTTCTGACACAGTACAAGGTACCCACACATACATTCTCTCATATAAGCATCACCAGCCACATGTGCGTGAAGGCGATGGAGACAGTGATGACATGCCCGTTTCCTAAAGGAGGTTCAGAGGGACCCAGGGACTCAGGCAAGTCCCACAGCTCCAAAGTGCTGGAGCTGGAATTTATTTTTTAAAATATGTTTTATTAATTTTTAGAGAGAAAGGAAGGAAGAGGGACAGAGAGATAGAAACACTGATGAGAGAGAAACATCATCAATTGGCTGCCTCCTGCACACACCCTGCTAGGGATCGAGCCTGAAACCTGGGTATGTGCCTTGACTGGGAATGGATCAACTCTGGTTCATGGGTCAACTCTCAACCACTGAGCCACCCTGGCCAGTCTGTAGCTGGAATTTAAACCTAAGTCTCGTAACAAGGAATGGTTCTAATCAAAGTTAATATCTTAATTATTATGTAGATCTTCAGGAATTATTTAATTTCTCATAAGCCTTGTGTTACATTTGGAAAACAATTGTAGATTGGACTTTACTCAGATCACAAGAAGATACTGATTGATTGCTGAGAAATCATATCATAACTAAATTTAATTTTACATTCAGCCATGAGCATTAAGCATCCTTTCCAGATATTTGCAGCAGACAAAATTGTATGCTGTGTTGGGTGTGGTTGCATTGCAAAGGACTGAGGTTTCCTGACATAGAATGCTGGGGCTGACAAAGGCCTTCAAATAACTAACTCTGTTTTTATGATTCAGCATTAACTGGTCCTGAAAGTTGACATATTTGCACTTTGGGACTGTGAAAAGGCGTAAAATATTACGAGAGTTCATCCCAAACTGACTCAGACCAATAGCTCCCGTTGACCAAGCTCGGGCTATCTGTGCCCTGTTGTAAGTGCTTTGCTTATGTTCTTTTGTAATGTACTCATCCCTACCAGGCAGCAGGTTAGGTACCATTAGCCTGATGAAGACTGGAGCTCAGAGAGTAAGGCCTTATTAAACAAAGAAGTATCAGGGGTTGGAATACTGGCCTAACTCAAAAGCTCCAAGTTATATCTAAATCTCCAATAGCCACCACCCCAGTCTTCTAGCAAGATCTGCCGCTGAAAGCTGCCTCCCTCTGTCCTCTTATCCCAGGGTTTTCTCAAATAGGAAAATAACATGGAAGTACTGAGACGGGAAGTCCCTCCTCTCATTTCTCCTCCTTCTCCCCAGAGTAGCAAAACTCAGGCTACAATTGGAATTGAATAGTCAGAATTTTGTATTTGTTTTAGCTCAGGTTTTGTGAAATAGGAATTTTAAACAATTATCTCTATCTTTCATACCAGAAAGAAAGAAAGAAAAAATAAAATAAAATTGGAGAGAAAGAAAAAAAAAAGAAGAAAAGCAAGCATTTGCTTCAGTGGGTACAAATTTAAAGGCTAAGATGTTTCTCTTATCCTGAAAGATCTGGGTAATTGCCTCAATTTTCCACTTCTCTTTTCATGTGCAGACATGGCCTCATTTTTTGAGAGCTTTTTCTACCAATAAGGTTCCAATATATTTGAAGTTTTCAATTGTCTCAAGTAGAATGTAATAAGATGTTTTTCTTTGCAGCCTCTTCTAAACGTATTGTAAAAGAATCATTAAAATATGAATACTTGACTTGGCCGTGTTTGCAAATACTCACATCTCTTCAATGGTAGGAGCATTGTGGAATGACAGAATCTGTGCAAGTTAGGACCACAACGAATCGCTAACACTAAGCATATAAAAATGTCCATCTGCTGTCTCCTTCCCACTTCTTAAAAAAACGGAGCTGGATTTTTGCACTGAGCTCTTCTCAATTGATATTTTACAAATGTAATTATTCTGATTTTTTTTTACTAAAAATCATTTTCATTTTTCTCGATTTTTAAGCTTGACAAATTAAAACAGGATATTTTAGAATTGATTTCTTCCGCAGCTGAGATTGTTTTCTGTAACATTTTGTTCAAAAACAATTTCCATAGTGGAATCATCAACCAGAAAATCAGGACTGATAGGGAGAAAGCTCCGGCCAGATGGGGACCACAGTTGGGTGGCAAAGTGTTTGGAATATAAAGGAGAAATAGTCTGTAAATTTCATAATGGTGAAATTGGATGAGCGGTTCAAATTTATGATCTCAACCTGGTGATTGAGCCAAAGGCAACTCTTGGCGTTTGAGTCCTAGTACATCTTTCTTGTTCTACTAGATTTCCTGACTTCAGGGAACCCAGCTGGTGGATGGGAAAAGTGATTGTAATGTCACGCTTCAAATCTGCAACTAAGTTCACCTAACTTCTCATTCTATATTAATTTAACTCAGCAGGTCAAATCCTTAGAACTTTCTGTTTATATGAAATAATGTAAGACTCTATGACTACATATTGTTTACATGCATAATATATTGAAAAACTTCATCTATATTCAGTGCCCACTGATGTTAGCTGATGGAACTCCCACATATAGTCACAGGCCCAGGGGTATGTGATGAACTTTGAAGAATTAGCAGAAAGTAGTCCTGTGTCTTTTTCTCCTTATTGTTCAAAATGTCATAAGCAAGATTGGGACTTGTAAGGCAAAGAGAGCGGAAGAGTTTGGGTCCTGCCCGAACTGGGTTTATCTTGCTCTTTCATTTCTTTGGCATTTGTTTATTTCATTCATTCATTCATTCATTCATTCATTCAATAATTTGACAATTGAGTGCCTATTTTTTATCAGGCATGGTGCTAATTGCTGGGGATAAAACAGCGAATAAGTGAAATGGTTCCATTCTCCATGGAGTTAAATGGAAGATACAGATAAATTAATGGGCAGTTACCATAAAGTGTGCCATGCCAATGACAAAATTTATATAATGATGAGAAGCCCACAGCAAAAGCATCTAATCTAGGCAGTCGGGTTCAGGTTGGGCTTCCCTGAGCAAGTGATATTGGTTCTGAAACCTGAAAAGTTGGTCAGGCAAAGGAAAACATGTTTATGAAGGTGGGATATTGTCTCCCCTTAGATACTTATCTAAAATGCGAGGGGCGGGGAATAGATGAATGCTCCAGAAGAATTGTTCTCTGTTAAGGATCATCTTATCTCTACCAGAAGATAAACTGCCACCTCAGGGCATTTGTTTTTAAGTAGCTATGAACATTGAGACATATCCATTGAGTCCACATAGTCTCACTGCTAAGTTTACAGCTATGTTTAATTGTAGCAATTTCTACTTGGGGGTATTCAATTAATCCGTCTTTCTCTGGATTGACTGTAAAAATCAAATTTACAGTTGTGTTGACAAGGGCTGGTGTATCCTGACCTGGTCTTGTGTTCAGGACAGTAAGAATTTATTTATTCTAGTCTCTATGGTCATCATACAATCAATGAAAAATCAGGGAACCTAAAAGTTTAATGGAACTCCTAAAGAAGAACTTAAAAGTTTTCTTATACTTGTCATTGGTTGACAATTTAAAAATATATTTTAAAGTGTTTAGGCTTAGTCTGGATGGAAGAAAAATTTTGAAAATGTCTACTCTTTTCTATCTTTTGCCTACATTAAAAGAAATAGAAAAATATTACACAGTAGTAAAGAAACCAGCATGAAGAGCAGATTTCCTGTGTTTTTGAATTTATAATTTTGTATCACCTACAAAATTGTGTGAATTCCTGTTTTCCATTTATATTCACTTGTTCAGGTTTCCATGACACCAGGTGAGGAGCTCCATTCAGTAAATTTAAATGTTCTGTCCAAACAAGCTGAATGGCTCACAGCGCTTTTTCTTTTTCTTTTTTTAAATTAAATACCACATCAGCCTTTAAGCCACATAAAATGATAAATAAGTACTGATGGGAATTATTTAATGTGATCAAAATCACTTAGTCATCCCATAGCAAAATCCTAGAAATATTTATTGATGAATGCGTTGTAAATAGTGGCATGTTTTAAAACTAGGCCTAAACTTCAACCTGCTATTTTAGTGAGTTTACTAAAATGCTAATATTTGATTTTATTTTAATACACTTGTATTAAGCTCCCACTATCCACAACGCTCTTGGCCTTTCAGTGTAAATGCTTTGCTCTTCTGGGTCAGGGTAGAGCTTTAAAGAACTAGGTATGAGCACCTCTTTATTCAATGTGGCACTGGCATTCCTCTATCAGATTTTTTTTTATTGCAACATTTCTCCCAGTTTTATTGCATTTTACAAAAGGGTACAAAGTCATCACAGAAAAGTAGAAAAATAAGTTCTGTATACAGGCAGTTCTCGGGTTACGTCAGACTCGACTTACATCTTTTTGTGGTTACGTCGCCATCTCCCATTTATTTATATGTAAAAAAAGTTCCATCATTTTGACATATGTACATATGTGCTTTATGTTTTTTCTTATTTATTTACCACGAGTAAAGGTCGGGAATTGTTATCTTTCTTTTAAATTTTTGTTACTGTTTCACTTCATCACTGCTGTGTATGTGCTCCATGTGAGTGACGTAGGTGCTCATGTAGGTGGGTTCCAACTTACGGCGAAAATCACGTTACGTAGCGACGCGACGTAGGAACGCATCGCATCTCCGATGTAACCCGAGGGCCTACTGTATTCCCATTGTCTAGTTAGAACCATTGTTATAATTTGTTCTTTTGCTCTCTTTTAACCCATATAGTTTCTCTCTAAATTGAGATTTCAAATGTGTTTATTATATCTATTATTAACTCAACTTCTTATTACAATCAACTCAGCCACACTGGCCTGGCGACCGTCTTAAGACAATTTTTAAAAATGGAGTTTAAATCAAGAATGAAAAAAAAGATTCTGATTTCTCTCTTGTAAGTTGGTAAGTTGAGAAAGCTTTTCTATCTCCTCTTCCTGGAGGGAAATATGGGGGAGGACAAGCTCCAGGTTTTGTTTGGAATGATCCATGACTTTCATTGTAGGTTTTACTATTTATGTATATTATTTCGTAAATTATTTTGATATTTGCATAATGTTTCTTTGCCATATTTTTAAATAATATTTTCACCTGGGATGGGGCTCACTTTCATTAATTTCTCAGGTGTGGTTTTATTTTTCTATTTTTTCCTTCATCTAGTCTTATTTGTACTAAATTTTTAATTACTTAAATTGTCTGCCTTGTATATAACATCCTTGCCTGATTTCCAAGGCTAGCATAACATTTTCTACATCTTTATTTTCAGTTCTTCATTTCAGTGGGAACTGGAGGTGGAGGAGGCTTAAAATATGGATTTAATTTACTATATTGATCTAGGCTTTGGGAACATGACTTTGCAGTGTTTTCTGATGTGGGGATAAATCTTAATTTATTTAAACATTTTGTGACATTTAGTTTCTAAATTTTGCTCTACTTAATAATCCTATGACAAACTTTTTTTTTTAATCTGTAATTTTATCCATATAGCTCAGAAGTTTTCTCTGTCTTGTATTTATTTTCTCATAACTCTGAGAAACTCAATAATACACTATTTCAAAATAGCTCTTCAAGTGACACAGGAAAAAGAAGATAAAGAGAGAGAGAATGGTGGTTAGTTATAGATTAGAAAACTAGTCTATTGAAAGTACACTTCTCTTTTTCTCTCTTCTGCCTCTGCAAAATTCACACTGAGAACTCTGGGTTAGATTCACTAGGTGTAAATTTTAAGGAGATTTATATGCCTTTATGTCTGTAGTCTTTACCCTTTCAAACATTTATAACAATCAAATCTGTAGCTTATAAAGGAGACTTAGAATGAATTAAATTCAACTAGTATTTACCAAATATTTATTCTGTGCTAAACAATGTACCAGACAACGAGAAGGCAGAACATATATATTATTATTTGTTTCCTTTTTTAAAAATTCCTCTACCCTCCACCCCTACCTCACCCTACCAGCTGTCAGTCTGCTTTCTATCTATGAGTCTATCTCTATTTTGCATGTTAGTTCATTTTGTTCATTAAATTCCACATATGAGTGAAATAATATAGTACTTGTTTTTCTCTGACTGGCTTATTTCACTTAGCATAAGGCTCTCCAGGTCCATCCATGCTGTCTCAAAGGGTAAGATTTTCTTCTTTTTTACAGCCCAGTAGTATTCCATTGTGTAAATGTACCATGCCTTTTTTATCCACTCCTCTACTTATGGACCCTTTGTCTGCTTCTAAATCTTGGCTATTATAAATAATATTAAAATGAACAAGGAGTGAGAGAAGATTCTTGCCTTTAAGTACTACTGGATTTATTGGAAAACAAAGATATGTAGTTTTCAAACCTATGATTTTGTAAGGGGGTCCTAATGTAAGGTGACAGGAGAAGATGTGACTTTGAGTGGTGGGCACACAGTGCAATATACAGATCTAGTAACATAGAAACCCACACCTGACACCTGTACTAGTATGTTCATGTTGACCAATTGACAGGGTTCTTGTCCCAGCATTAAGAAGGGGTTCTGCAATCTGGAGAAAGGCTGATGCGTACATTAAGAAGGAGTCCAAAGACAAAAGATAGTTTTGAAAGGCATTGGGAGTCAGAGGAGCTTCAGCTAAAGGAGCTAAAGGCTTCCCCTTGACACAGGACCCATGGTTTTTATTAACACAATTTGTCCTAAGGCAAGGTGGAGATAATACACTTCAAAGGGTAGGGTACAGAAGCATTGTCAGTTTGGGGAATAGCCTACAACTGTTCAGGTGTTTGGCCAACAGGAGGCAATAACATGTGGATTGAGATGCCCTGAGCTATCTGGCAGCTAACAAACCTATTCAGGTTTTGGGGAAATGCTTTTTAGCCATTCCAACAGGTAATTACATATGTGGCTCAGCCCTTGTTGAGTCCAAATTTCATCAATCTTTTGATAAAACTCTTGTAATTATATGACATGCTGGAACTGGTTCCCGGTAACCAATGTCACCCCAATCGATTTAATGAATAAATATAAAAGAAAAATATTTTGTCAAAGGCAGGGGTCCTCAAACTTTTTAAACAGGGGGCCAGTTCACTGCCCCTCAGACCATTGGAAGGCTGGACTATAGTTAAAAAAAAACTATGAACAAATTCCTATGCACACTGCACATATCTTATTTTGAAGTAAAAAAACAAAATGGCAAAAACACCCGCATGTGGCCCACGGGCTGTAGTTTGAGGACGCCTGGTCAAAGGTGTTAAGCAGGTAATAATCTGTGAGAATGAGAGTGAGAAAAGGTATTGGTGGTTGATTTAAATTAGAGGTCCTCAAACTTTTTAAACAGGGGGCCAGTTCACTGTCCCTCAGACTGTTGGAGGGCCGGACTATAGTTTAAAAAAAACTATGAACAAATTCCTATGCACACTGCACATATCTTATTTTGAAGTAAAATAACAAAACAGAAATCAGCTAACAGAAGAGAAACCAAGATGGCGGCATAGGTAAACACCTAAACTGCAGCCTTGCACAACAATTTCAAAAATACAACTAAAAGACAAAACGGACATCATCCAGAACCACAGGAAAGCTGACTGACTGGAATTTCTACAACTAGAAGGAAAGAGAAAACCACAAGGAAAATCAGAGGAACTGTAAAAGCCTGAGGTAACGGAGACACGGGTGCGCACCTGCAGAGAGGACGGAGCCGGAGAGGACGGGGCGACTGAGTGCCTGGCTGACGTTCTCTAGCGGGAAGAAGATAAAAGCTCTGGACTGCACTGAACCCCAGTTCCAGGCGAGACCCTGGGGACCCAGGCTCATACTGGGGGAATCTGGGCTGTAAGGCGGAAACTCAGGGTAGTGGCGAAAGGCAGGGCTCCGGAGGCGCGCACGTGAATGCGCGCAGAGGATGAACTGTTGACTGTGCTGCTGGATTGCCCTAGCGCAGTGATGGCGAACCTATGACACGCGTGTCAGCACTGACACGTGTAGCCATTCTGATGACACGCGGCCGCATGCCGAGGATGAAACATTTGCTGCTCCTGAGGATGAAACATTTGCGAATAGAGTCTTGGAGTAGGCTTTTCCTCAAAGTGACACACTACCCAAGTTATGCTCAGTTTTTTGGCGAAGTTTGACACACCAAGCTCAAAAGGTTGCCCATCACTGCCCTAGCGGGAAGGAGACAAAAGCTCTGGACTGCGCTGAGCCCCAGCTCCGACTGCACTGAACCCCAGTTCCGGGCCAGACCCTGAGGACCCAGGCTCATACTGGGGGAATCTGGGCTGTAAGGCGGAAACTCAGGGGAGTGGCGAAAGGCAGAGCTCCGGAGGCGTGCACGGGAATGCGCACAGAGGACAGACTGTTGACTGTGCCGCTGGATTGCCCTAGCAGGGAGGAGACAAAAGCTCCGGACTGTGCTGAGCCCCAGTTCCGACTGCACTGAACCCCAGTTCCGGGTGAGAATCTGGGAATCCAGATTCATTGGGGGAGAGACTAGACTGTCTGGCAGCGGGCGAAACTTGAGGGCACCTTTCTCTCAGAGGTGCTTGCAGCGAGTACTCGGGGACACTGAGACCCAGAAACCTCATAAGGCGGGGCTGACGGGAAGCCAAGGCTGTAGGCTCCACCCTGAAACTCCGCCCCATCCAAGCTGAGTACAGAGGCTTTTGCAATTTTGCAAGTCTAGTCGAATAAGGCTGTCTCCCAGCATAGACACAGCTGATCCTCACAGCCAATTGGCCTGGAAGTCAACTCCTCCCACTGATACCAACAACAATCAAGACTTAACTACAACAAGGCTGTACACACAGTCCACAAAGGGGTGCACCAAGAGTGTCCACCTCAGGTAACTGGGGAGGCCGAGCCACTGGCCCATATAGGACTCCTAGCACACAAAGCTACCCTACCAACTCAGGGAAGCAGCAAAAATGCGGAGACAAAGAAACAAATCACAAATGAAAGAAATGGAGGAAAACAAACGACTGGAGATAGAGTTCAAAACCATGGTCATAAGGTTTTTCAAGAATTTCCTAGAAAAGGCCAATAAATTTAGCGAGACCCTCGAAGATATGGAAAAGGACCGACTAGAAATTAAACATACACTGACTGAAATAAAAAATAGTATACAGACACCCAACAGCAAACTAGAGGAACGCAAGAATCAAGTCAAAGATTTGAAATACAAAGAAGCAAAAATCACTCAACTGGAAAAGCTAAAAGAAGAAAGAATTCAAAAATTTGAAGATAGTGTAAGAAGCCTCTGGGACAACTTCAAGCATACCAACCTCAGAATTATGGGGGTGCCAGAAGAAGAGAGAGAGCAAGATACTGAAAACCTATTTGAAGAAATAATGACTGAAAACTTGCCCCACCTGGTGAAAGAAATAGACTTACAAGTCCAGGAAGTGCACAGAACCCCAAACAAGAGGAATCCAAAGAGGACCACACCAAGACACGTCATAATTAAAATGCCAAGAGCAAAAGACAAAGAATATTAAAAGCAGCAAGAGAAAAACAGTTAATTACCTACAAGGGAGCACCCATACGATTGTCAGCTGATTTCTCAACAGAAACTATGCAGGCCAGAAGGGAGTGGCAAGAAATAGTCAAAGTGATGAATAGCAAGAACCTACAACCAAGAGTACTCTACCCAGCAAAGCTGACATTCAGAATGGAAGATCAGCTAAAGAGCTTCACAGATAAGAAAAAGCTAAAGGAGTTCATCATCACCAAACCAGTATTATATGAAATGCTCAAAGGTATTCTCTAAGAAGAGGAAGAAGAAGAAAAAGGTAAAGATAAAAATTATGAACAACAAATACATATCCATCAACAAGTGAATCTAAAAATCAAGTGAATTAAAAATCTGAGGTACAGAATAAACTGGTGAATATAATAGAATCAGGGGCATAGAAAAGGAGTAGACTGACAACTCTCAGGGGGAAAGGGGTGCGGGGGGTGCGGGAAGAGACTGGACAAAAATTGTACACCTATGGATGAGGACAGTGGGAGGGAGGTAAGGGAAGAGGGTGGGATGGGAATCAGGTGGAGGGGAGCTATGGAAGGGAAAAAAAGAACAACTGTAATAATCTGAACAATAAAGATGTATTAAATTAAAAAAAACAACCAACCGGCAAAAACACCCGCATGTGGCCCGCGGGCCGTAGTTTGAGGATGCCTGATTTAAATGGACACTTATTAGTTGTTCAGAGGATAGGTCATTGCAATAGCAAGAAAACTGATTCCAGAATGGCTTTGTGAAGTCTCTTTCATTTTTAATATATTCACTTTTAATTACTTTAGAAACAAGTGCATATATTTTCATAAATTTGAGTAGTGCAGAAGTATTTAGAATAAAATTGATATGTCTCTCTTTAGTCACTAACTACTTTGTCTATATTTCAAAACCATTTTTTATATATGATTCTATTTTATGTATTTTGTGTTTTTCAGTTTTACAATTCTGGAAACTTGACTATACAGTATGTATTATTTAGCAAGTAGCTTTATTTTTATTTATTTATTCTTAATAAATCTCAATATTCTTTCTTGGCTGTAACTATAAGTCAATGTAAGTCCATATTTTAACTGGAAATTTCAAAATGTTTTGTTGTTGTTAACTTCACCCGAGGATATTTTTTCCATTGATTTTTTTTAGAGAGAGTGGAAGGGAGGGGGAGAGACACACAGAGAGAAACATCAATGTGAGAGACACATCAATTGGTTGCCTCCCACACTAGCCCTGACCGGTCCCGGAATTGAGCCTGCAACCGATGTACCTGCCCTTGACTGGAATCGAACCCAGGACCCTTCAGTCTGTGGGCCAATACGCCATCCACTGGGCCAAACCAGCAAGGGATGGAAATTTCAATTTTGTTAGCAAAATTAATGAGTGTTGTTGGAGAAGTTTGTTACTCAGCAATATATAAAAGTAGGGCATTCAATGAGAATTGGAAGTTTGAGTGGCTCTTAGCCTCAATCTGTCAACTTCAGATTTGATGTCTTATACATACATGCACGTGTGCACGCACACACACACACATCATATATATTTATTTTCTTGCTGAGTAGCAGCTTTTTGATAAACAGGTATTAAGTAGATTAGCTGGGGATGGGGTTGGAAGGAAGAGGACATCATTGTGTTCTCTGTGATTCATTTTCCCTGACACCCTGAAAAAGAGTCTGATAAAGGTAAGATTGGGGACCCTAAGACTGTGGTCTGGATCTTATTCCATGGCATAACAACACCCCTGCCTCAAATAGTATATTTATGAGACTCTGCTCACTCCTGAGAAAGGCAGGAAAGGGACTGCACAGCCCACACAGCTGTGTCGGTGGCAGTGTTAGAAGACTTTGTACTTGCTGCTAGCAATCTCGATCTCCTATCCTCTGTATACCATATCAAAATGAGTGTCATTTTTTAAAACTTCATTCTTCCTCTCACAAGCCTTTTCATTTAAGGCCTGAAAGCACTCGATTCGCCAAGTCCCTGCCCACCTCCACGCGCCCCTGAGGGAACGGGTGAGCCTGGCTGACAAGTGGGATTTACTCCTGTCTGCAGCATCAGCTTGTAACCCTGAGGGTACATTCGCAACTGAATTTCAGTCACATTTATGAACTGGAACCTAGCTCCCCTGGAAAGAGACCCATAAAGGAGCCAGACAGGCTTGGCTTGGTTACTTTGCAGGTACTCCAGGGAGTGCTAATGACACAGGCAGTGCACGGATTCAGAGAAGGAGGAGGATTCTTACTAACAGGAACCTTGGGCAGTGCCCAAGGTTTCTGTTAAAGTCGGAGATACGCTCCGTGGCGAAGCATTCTAGTCGCTCTTCAAGGACAGATATGCTTTCCTGCCACACTCCTTCCTTCGGGTGCAACCATCAGCAGGAAAGGCTGGGAGGAGCACAGCCCGAGGCCTCGGTCCGCAGAAGAGACTTACGGGACGAACTCATGAGCACACAGTCCAAGAGCCATGGCTTGAAGAGTGGCACTGGATGAATTTTTTAAATTAGTGAATAGTCAACTGATTTGCTCAAGGTTTCCAAGAAGAATGACATAAAACGTCTGAGAACGTGTTTATATGGCTATGGAGACTCCCAAATACTGGATGGAAGGCTGGGGACAGCCAGAGATCTGGGGAAGGAATTGGGAGGCTTTCTGTTTTTTTTAATAGCCACATTGAGGATGGTGGTTCCATCTGCTGCAATGGCAGATCTCCTCCCACCGCTCAATTCCCCCTCCTCCTCTTCCTCCTCCTCCTCCTCCTCCTCCTCCTCCTCCTCCTCCTCCTCCTCCTCCTCCTCCTCCTCCTCCTCCCCTCCATCATAATTCCAGGTTCCATGTTTCTCCGGAGTTTTATTTTGTTGCTAAGTAGGATGTGGTATGCTTAAGTACAGGGGGCTAAGCACATGCCACTCTTGGCCCATGAAAATATCCCTGGGATGAGCAACACTGAGATTGGAGGGCTGATCTCTGTTCTTAATAACCTCTTGCTGAGACCTACCTGGCTCCTGAAGCTGCTTTGTGCAATTGTCCAGCTCTCCCCATCACCAAGGTGGATCCTGAGGTCACTTAACTTCACTACACCGACCCTTTATGAACCAAGAATAGGAATGGTTGCCGGGCGTGATGGCGAAGTTTGCTAGACAAGGACAAACTGCATCCTTCTATGGGATTCCAGTGATGAACGTGGATGGTAGTCACTCTCCACTACTAACCATGGGAACCAGTGACTGTACCAAGCATTGGAAATTCACTAACAGGAAGTTAAAGTATTCAGAAAATCATTAGCAGGAAGTTGATACTTCCCTATACCTAAATAGAGGGTGACTAAGAAATAGGAAAGGGGGTGGAAGGAGAAAATAGTAGGGAAAAAAAAAAGATTTCAGAGAAGAGTAATTTTTTTAATGTACCACTTTGGGAAAATTCATAAAAACAGCAATTTCCCCTTTGGGGTAGAAGCTCTTTGCTAATTGTTCCAAAATCTCTGCAGTCATGATTTTAAATACGTCTGAAATTCTGTGATGATCTTTTATTTTTAAGGGAAGCAGGAGACAGACTCTTTAATACCTTAATTCTGAAGAAAACCAGACAGTCACTAATTGAAACAGATTTGGATCCTTGTAATTGAAGAATTAAGTGAAGCAAAATCTCTTTATGAGCCCTAGTCTCTTTCCTCATATTTTCATGGAATTTATTTGTGTTTTTAGCTGTAGGCTTAGTTCCTGCCTCTCATTTCTGAGCTGGTCCTCTTGGAGGCATGGAGCTATGCTCTCTGCCTCGCCACTCTGGTAGGAGAGGAGCGTGAAGCCCTCTTTCTGAGTGAGGGTCCTTAGACTCCACAAGGCCGAATTCCTACATCCTGTGTGTCTCTGACTATCCTGCAAGGGCACAGTTCTGATCATAGGATTATATAGCACAAAGACGCTTTGTTAGCCTCCAACTGACCTTCTTTCCTCTCCTTATCCTGAGTTCCTTTATAAAGACTTGAGTCTAGCTCAGCTGGGGTGGCTCAGTGGTTGACCTTCGACCTATGAACCAGAAGGTCGCGGTAGGACTCCCAGGCAGGGCATAGTCCCAAGTTGCAAACTCGATCTCCATTGTGGGGCGTGCAGGAGGCAGCCAATTGATTATTCTCTCACATGATTGAAGTTTCTATCTCTCCCTCTCCCTTCCTCTCTGAAATCAATAAAACTTTTTTTTTTTTAAAAAAAGACTTGACTCTGCACAGTCTACTTATAACATCAAGCTGGCTTAACTCTTAAAAGAGCCCCTCTTTGGTCAATGGTGTCTACTTCTAGACATCCCAGAATGCAGCAACCTGTCTGAAGATTAGCCATGCCCTCTGTTTCCAGGTGTGGAGCCTGATCCATTTTCTAGGACCCCTTGCAACATTATCTTAGATCAGCAGTTGTGAACCCGTATGGCTTCTGAGTGGAGAGTGCTGAGTAAGGATTGAGATGAAATGGAACCTGCATGCCTCGTTTAAAGGGAGTGGCCACCCATCATATCCTGCTGACCATTGCAATTTCAGGAGGAGCAAGAACCTGAACTTTGGTGTGAAATTTCCTGATTTGAAAACGTTGGCAACTGATTCATTTATTAAAAAACGACATGTGAGCCAAATAAACTCCGTCTGCATCCTGACCTGTGACATAGTTATAGATGTGTGACTTTTACCTTAGACGTTCCTGAACTGTGCAGTAACCCTTGTGTCTGCACTTCTGTCTTTGTGGCTAAGCCTGTGCTGTCATTTCCTGAGACTAGGACATCCCTCTGTATATTCTAGCCAAGCAGATAGTTTAGCTCCAGGACCCCCTACTTCCCATACATTTCCCATATTGTTACATGTTGGGCACCAACATATTCTCAAGGAACAATTTCTTGAAAATGTGATTTCTAACCCAAGAAATTATTACTAAGCAACTCTAGTGTGCTAAGCACTGTGATGTGTATTAAGAATATAAACATCAGCCCCACCGGCATGGATCAGTGGTTGAGCATCAACCTATGGACCAGGAAGTCATGGTTCCAGGGCACATGCCCGGGATTGTGGGTTCCATGCCCAATAAGGGGTGTGCAGGAGACAGCCAGCCAATCAGTGATTCTCTTTCATCATTGATGTTTCTATCTCTCCCCCTTCTTCTCTGAAATAATATATATATATATATATATACATATATATATATATATATATATATTTTTTTTTTTTAAAAAAGAATATAAACATCAAATATCAGTAAGACAGACTTTTTCTTTCCAGCAGTATGGAGGACACAACCTAAGGTGAACCTCCAGTGACTAACATCCTTATATAATCCCCTCTCTTTGAGGACAGGCAAATGTCAGCATCCAGATGTAATATTTTGTCCAAAAGGACAAAAGACAAGTCTGGTTGGAACAAAATGTATTCTAAGCTTTCAGGGAGACTGGTTCTGGTTTCTCATTCTTGGCTGATGGCTTGACAACAGAAGCTCAAGTAGCTCTTGTCTGTGTAGGGGTTTCTATAAGGAAAGACTTAGAAAGCACAGTTCTTGACCTGTCAGCTGACATGATTAAGTCAGGGGCTGTGTGGGTGGGTTAGGATGAAAGGAGAGAGCACTTTCATTCCGATTCTGGCCTGTGGTAAGGAGATGTGGCAGCCTATGGGATGTCAGCTTGTTCGTCCCCGATGCAGGGGAACCTAAGACATAAGTGTCACTGAGACTTACGTGTTCAGATGTACCACATGCAGCCACTGTCACTTCCTGATGAAAAGAGATCTCATCTCATCCCCAGTCAGTTATGTTTACGTTTAGCTGAACACAATCTACCTGGGAAATGGCCCAGTTCAGGAAAATTGCCATTTCAGAGAGAAATTTACTATCTCCTATTCAGAATAGAGAGGGAGACTTTCTAAGAAGCCTTTTTGTTTTCCTGAAGAGAAAAAGAGACAAAGAATGAGAATGAGAAAGAAAGGGAATTGAGCCTGAATGAAGCCCAGGATGTAAAATTAATTTTTTTTCCTAATAAACTTCAGTGAATAGGATTTTTAACAATTTAAATTGAAAGCCATTTTCATGTTTGAAAGTTCTAAGCTGTAAAAATAAACCCTGGAAGTAGACTGCCTGGGGTAAGATTTAATTAAACATTGTACAGTAAATTAGCATAATTTGATGAAGATCAGCTTTAGTTCCTAGAAACTGCAACACGCAGAAAATTTAATTGTGTAAAATGTTTTAAAATTCCACTATCTTATTTCCAAAGTGTAGTTTCAGGAAATAAAAACTAAACAAGGTATCACCAAGCAGAAGGTGATGTATTTTTAAAAAATATATCTTTATTTGATTTCAGAGAGGAAGGGAGAGGGAGAGAGAGATAGAAACATCAATGATGAGAGAGAATCATCGATTGGCTGCCTCCTGCATACCCCCTACTGGGGTTTGAGCCTGCAACCCAGGCATGTGCCCTTGACCAGAATCAAACATAGGACCCTTCAGTCCACAGACCGGTAGGGCTAGAGAGATGATCTCTCTCTATGGGATATGAGGAAGTTTTTAAGGCACATACTAAAAGTTTGTAAGATGGGTGGTCATTGCTAAACAAAATATATGGAAAAAAGAGTTGAATTCCTCAACTTGAAGCAGAGAGGTCATCAGTATTATCATACTAACTAGTAGCCCTGTGCACGAATCCATGCGCCAGTAGCTCTCTGCTGCCCTCCTGTAGCTCTCTGTCCACTGCCCCGCCCTCCTGTAGCTCCCCCCTACCCTCTACCCCCCCCTCATAGTTTGCTGCCCTGCCCCCTCCTGTAGCTTTTCACCACCTGCTTATAATTCCCTGTCCCACCCTCCTGCAGATCCTTGATATGGTCATTAGGCCTCATAATTAGCATATTCCTCTCTTATTATCATACTAATACTTTCCTGGGTGGTGACTTAACTAGAATTAAAGCCAAGGTCTGTCTGTCTGCCTCCCTTCCTTCCTCTTTTTCTCCCTCCATCCTTCTCTCCCCTTCCTTTCCCTTTTTCTTGATCTATTTCTAAAGAGAGAGGCTACTGTAGATGGTATTGTGGGTGCATTTTTAGCAACAGGGAGGATGCATGGAACATAGGAGGCCTCCTTAAGTGGGTGTTGAATGAATTTCTGGATGATGTCTAATCCCATGTGTGAGTGGCTTACTTGAGAGAAGGTTAATGAGACCTCAGGAGTCTTCATTTACCTAGAGAAAAACTTAAAAGTAGAGACTATCTCTCTCGACTCCATAGTGACAGCCCTGAAAATCCTATAGTGGGAAAAGTTGAAAAACTTTAAATTAAAAGGAAATCAGAATTTCCTTGAAGATGATTTTAAAATTTATTTTACAGGCATTATAATAGCCACAATACCCATTTCCATTTTGCAGTTCTTATTTGCTAAGAGTATTTCACCATCTCCCTACCTTACCGTTTCAATGTCATGCTTCTATATGGTGTTGACCTTAATAATAATACAGTCATTTCACCAGCAAAAATGGGTTTATTCAGGAAGAGCAAAGAATTTGCCACTTGGGACAAAGCAGGCTATACTGTATAGCAAAAGCCATAGTCAAGTCCAACAAGAGAGAGGAATGCAGTTTTACAAAGGAAAAGGGGTTCAGGGTGCTGACGGTTTCTCCTGGCTGAGTTGCTGGGGTAGTTGATTTCTTGTAGAAGATGAAATGTACATCTTTTTCTGCAGGGTCTTGTAATTGATGATTCTTTCCTGTTAATGATTCTGTTGGGGTCTGGAAATCAACACGTCTTCCTGTAATTGACCTGGAGTGGTACTGTGTGAGAGCTCCCCCTTCTGGCCTCCTGAGTCCACTTCAGTGAGGTTTTCCTTTATTAATTTTCACAATAGTGCCTCAGTGTGGGGCACTGACCATTTAGAATGAAGTCTGGCCTGAGATGGTCCAGATGTTGATCTTTTAGTTGCTGGGTCCTGGGAATGCCTAGGGTCCCTGAGGTCTCTGGGTAGGGGTTAGGAAGTAGAGATTGCTGAGGTCATCAGCTATTTCACAATCAATATGGGCATATTTTAATGTTTTAATATCCAGTATGATGAAACAGTGTTCCAGGTGAATACTGGAATGCTTATAGAGTTGCTTTACTTTTTTGCCAATACTGAGCATACTTTAAGATGTTTTCTTTTCTCTGTATCTAGGATTTCTCCTAAATATTCAATGTCTGTGGGATTTTTCTGGAACTTTATAGCACAAAAGCTGTTGACTTCATCTTCCTATGTCCCCCCTCTGGCACCCTCATTGGCATCTAAGATGCAGAATATGTACTCAGATTTGTCTGATACAAATTTATGCCAAGTGTAGACACCACCAGCTACTGCACATAGCACTGTTTCTCTCCTCCCAATAGGCATGAAGATTCAGTTTATTTAAAAAAAATTTTTTTTGTTGATTTCAGAGAGGAATGGAGAGGGAGAGAGAGATAGAAACATCAATGATGAGAGAGAGTCATTGTCAGCTGTCCCCTGCACACCCCATAATGGAGATCTTGCCCGCAACCCAGGCATATGCCCCGACTGGGAATCCAACTGTGACCTCCTGGTTCGTAGGCTGACACTCAACCACTTAGCCACGCTACCTGGGCATGAATATTTAGTTTTAAGGCTTAGGTTTCATTTGACCTCATGCTACCAGGTGCAATAACTAGTGATCATTTTAGGGTGCCAAGCAAAGGTTCCAAAGGTAGGAGGCGCCCAGCTGCTAGGAACTTTTCTAGACTTTTGTAACTAAAAAACAAACAACTGGGAGGAAACTAATTTAATTTTGGCATATATTATACCCAATGTGTAGAGTATAAAGTTTTTGTTTTGAATTATGAGTGAGGCCTTGCAACCGTCTTTTCCACTAAGTGTCACTCCCTAAAAGTCTTCATCTTGCCCTGCTTGAACTTCATCTTTCTTCTCTCTTTCCAGATTTTGTTGCCAAAAAATCTACACTGATTCTGCCTTCTGAGTTTGCCTCCTTCTTTCTCCATAAACCCCTGGTTTCTGTTTTTCCCAATTAGCCCCAACTAGAGTAGTTGGCAAATCGCTTAAACTGGAACCCAAATTCTTGCGGGTTTGCTGCAAAAGGTTATACAGAAGTAAAACCACATAGACTTGAATTCCGCATAAGGGGAACTCGAGGCCAGGGAAAGGTTGTGGTTTTGTAGGAAGATCACTCTCACTCTCAAAAAAGCCAAGGACATCTTTCAAAAAAATTTTTTTTAAAAAAGGAGTCCCCACTTTGTTTACGTGGGATATTGGCCAGGGCACAGCGAGTCTCTGGCAGGACTCTGCTGGCCTTTTGCTTTCTAACTGGCTGTTGTAAGGAAAAACAGCCCTCCAGGCTCCACGTTGAGGTGACATGCAGCTGCAGGGAAGAGGAAAGGGAGGATGTTTAACATCTTTCCTGGTCAACCTTTTAAAATTTTGAGCTTGGGTCCTCACAGGCAGGGGTCATCAACCCAAATAAAGTGCAGGGTAGCTGACAGCTATGGAATATCCACCTAATTTTCCTTAAGTCACTCTGTAAACCTGAAGTCTGTCCATGGATTTTGACTTCCAGAAGGTGGGGGCGGGGGAGGGAGCTCTTCCTCTGGACAGTGTCCCCAGCACCCTATAAATCAGCAGCTGGCCCACTACTACGTATTTTCAGGCCGTAATTCTTCACACTTTCTTTAGATCCCAGAGCCAAATCCAGACTACTTAAGGATACACTTTTGGGTCCTTTAGATAAGAAACTTGACCACAAATAGATTAATTTCGAGAATCCTGTTTTTGTAAAATGTATTAGGAGTTGAATTTGAGTAAAGTAGACGTTAAAAGCCCAACTCTCTAGCCTGACTGCCTGGGATTCTCTGTTCACCTCTTACCAGCTGTGTGACCTTGGGCAAGTGTGTTGTTGTTTTTTAACTTCTGAGAGAGTCTATTTCCTCTGCTACAAAATGAAGAGAATAATAGCATCTGCCTCATGATCTTCTGTGAGGTATAAAAGAGACGATTATTGTAAAGTCCTTAGAATAGTGTCTGGCACTAATAAGCACTGAGCAAATGTAAGCTCCTGTTGTGTTTGTGGTTGTTGATGTGGGGCCTAAAAAATACTTTCTCTCACACCTTCTACATTCTTCAAGCAAGGCTAATACAAAATTATCAGAAATAGATTAACAAGAAAAAATGTACAAAGTTTATACAGACGTATATGCTGGGGGTGTCAGTGTGTTTCAGGAGACCTGAAACACATTGGGTATGTTGATGTAAGAAACATTCAAACCTGTAAAGAATTTTTGTGAGTTTATTTGAGCCAAACTGTCAACAGTTGTCGGGAAGCAGACTCTCAACGCATTGAGACAATGCTCCAGAGAATGGTGGTTTCTCGCCTATTTTTATAAATCACCATCAAAGGAGGAGACTTACATGGGTTACATGAAATCCCTTGGTGATAGACTAGGGAGGTGGGAGAAAGCAAAGCAGGGAAACTCTGGGAGTGGATAAAATGTAAATGATAGACACATGCTTCTTTTACATAGGTGGGTACTGCATAGTTAACAGTCAACAATTAACATGGTAACAATAACAATGAGGGGATTTGTGATTTCACCCGGGTGCATTGGTTGGATTTTTTTTTTTTTTAACTTCTCACAGAGTCTATTTCCTCTGGTACAAAATGGAGAGAATAATAGCATTATGAGGGGTATGGGAAAATGGAAGTTACAAGTTACCCTGACTTTCCAAAGGTATGTTATGTAGGAGCAAAGAGACAATAGGCTCAGTTAAGATCTAAGTTGATCTTTGTCAGGGAAGATACCGTCTAGGACATGACTACCTACTATAAACTACTTTTAATTTAAAAAGTTTTAATTTCAGACCATCCTTTGTGATTACTTTAGGTCTCTGAGTTTGCAAGGCCGCCACGCAAGCCTTGCCTGAGTTATGTTAGCGTGTGGCCCCTTCTTGTCCACAGGCAGTTGCGGTCCACATGTCATTATGACGAAAGGAGGCAGAGGTCTTTGATTTCAAAGGAAATAGGCAATTTATATGTAGCTGACAAAGAGTGGAACATTAGTGGCAGGCAAATCACTGCTAGGCAACCCAGAAACACTGGAACATGATTGGGGGATACTCCTGCTTAGAGCCTTTCTAGCTACATTACTAAGGTGAATGAGTATGTTCAGATGCCCTTCCTGGAGCAAGTCTTTCTATCTGAATGAATCCCTTAGTCAGAAAAGGGTCCAAAGGTTTTCCATGTCTTGTGTTTCTTTTTTCTTTTTAATTTTCTTTATTGATTAAGGTATTACATATGTGTCCTTATTCCCTCCTTCCCCCCCTCCCCCAACTCCCCGCTCATGCCCTCACCCCCCTGGTGTCTGTGTCCATTGGTTATGCTTCTATGCATGCATACCAGTCATTCGGTTGATCTCTTCCCCTAACCCCCACCCTCCCCTACCTTCCCTCTGAGGTTTGACGGTCTGATTGATGCTTCTCATCTCTGGATCTGTTTTTGTTCATCAGTTTATGTGGTTCATTATATTCCACAAATGAGTGAGATCATGTGATATTTATCTTTCTCTGACTGACTTATTTCACTTAGCATAATGCTCTCCAGGTCCATCCATGCTGTTGCAAATGGTAGGAGTTCCTTCCTTTATACAGCAGCATAGTATTCCATTGTGTAGATGTACCACAGTTTTTTAATCCACGCATCTGCTGATGGGCACTTAGGCTGTTTTCAAATCTTAGCTATTGTAACCAGATTAAAATCAATATCCCAAATGGCACAGTTTTGGGGTCCCCTTCAGTGATGATGTCACTACTATGGTTATTATAAGCATTTCTTATTAAGGGTAACCTGGATCAGGTTCTCTAGAAGCAAAGCCTGAGAAAGGAATTCTTGTTCAAGTCGTAATTGAAGATCTGCTCTCAGGTGAAGTAAGGAAGTGAGAGAATTAGGATGGGACTGCTGCCAATGGAAATTGTGTTCTTTCACAGAGTCTCCAGGAAACCATTCCAGGGACCCATGTATGGGAGATTAGGGTGTGGTAAGATTTATATGTGGTACCAGATGCAAAATCAAAGGAGTGCCCTTGGGTTCCCAATGTCTCATTTCTATCTGTCCTGCCCATAGAAAAAGTCCAATCTTGTCTTCATCAGGGCCAGAAATAGAACCAATGCCCAAGACTCTGTGCCATATTAAAGCTTAGTCCTTTGTAAACCTCGTAGTCTGCTGCGGGCCCCAGGTACTATTCCTCAAAACTGTCAAGGTCATCAAAAACAAGGAAAGTCTGAGAAACTACCACAGGTTAAGCCTAAGGAGACACAATCACCAAATGTGATGTGGTATCCTGGATGAGATCCCAGACAAAACAAAAAAAGACGTTACGTAAAAACTGTGGAACTCTAAATAAAGTATGGGCTTAGTTAATAATAACCTAAAAATACTGGTTCATTAACTGTGAAATGTCCCATACTAATGTAAAATGTTTATAATAGGATAACTAAGTGGGGGTATATGGGAGCCTTCTGTACTATCTTTGTAATGTTCATGTAAATATCAAACTACTAGGGGCCCAGTGCACGAATTCATGCACCTTGAAAGGAACTGTGGGCCGTGAAGCTGTGGTAGGCACAGGGGTGGGTCTTGGCCCATCCTCCATGCCCCTGGTCCCCCCTGTCTGCTGGCAGCCCCGCTCCTGCTGTTGCTGCTCCCACATACTGACAGTGCCGGCTCTGCTTGCAACGCTGATGGTGCGGAGTGATTGGGGCTGGTGCCAGCAGTGGGTGCGAGCGGCGGCTGCTGCCCCGATTGCCCCTCAGGAGCAGGGGGAGGTGGAGAAGCCCTCAGGGGTGATCAGGGCCAGCAGCCGCCGCTCGCACCCACTGGTAAGTACCAAGTGACTGGGACTTGTGCCGGGCACTGGCATCAGGTGTGAGTGGTGGCTCCAGCACCAGCAGCAGGTGCGAGTGGGGCTGGTGCCGGCAGCAGGTGCGAGTGCCGGGGGGGTCGCGGCATGCAGGAGTGAAGAATTTTCAGTAACCACCAGAGGCTTGCCCCGATGACAGCATCTGGTGCCCCGCCTTGGTCTGGCACCCCTGCTCACCTGCTCCACCATCCCGCCAATGGCCAATGCCCTCCATGTTCCGCACATGCCTCTTGGTGGTTAGCACACGTCATAGCAACCGGTTGTTTCGGTTGTTCCACCGTTCACTCTATTTGCATATTAGCCTTTTATTATATAGGACTAGAGGCCCGGTGCACAGATTCATGCACCGATGGGGTTTCTCCGCCTGGCCTGCAGGGATCAGGCCGAAACTGGCTCTCTGACATCCTCTGAGGGGTCCCAGATTGTGAGAGGGCGGTTCTCAGGTAACGCACCCCAGAATTGGGCTCCCTCCTCTCTGGTTCCGGGTGAATCACCCGAGAACCGCAGCTGCCAAGTCACCACAGCTCGGCAGCTTCTGCATTGAGTGTTTGCCCCCTGGTGGTCAATGCGCATCATAGCTTCTGTTCGAGCGTCTGCCCCATGGTGGTCATTGCACATCATAGTCACCAGTTGGACATGCCCTTAGCGAACGATCGGACGGTTGCTTAGGCTTATATTATAAAATTAAAAGTTTATTTTAAATACCACACGCAAAGAGCTTATACATGAAATAATATATATTTTAAAGACTTGCTTTCTCTGATGGTATTTTGTGAGTCATTAATTCATGAAAGTCAGGAGAGCATTTACAGCCAACTTTTAAAAAAACACGAACCAATGAAGGGAAAAAGCAATGGCATGGATATTCCAAAACGTAAGATATTTAAAATGACCTTTATATAGCTTAGGAAGATACTCTCTCCTATCTTACCTGATTTCCCTGCTTTATTACATTTTGCTGGGACTTAAATTAAAATTACTTGGCACAGAACACTGAATAGTCACCAGTTGGCAGTGGGAAGGAGTGGTTAAGAAACAGTGGGCCTTAGCTGATTTGGCCCAGTGGGTAGAGCATCTGCCTGTGGACTGAAGGGTCCTGGGTTTGATACCAGTCAAGGGCACATGCCCGGGTTGTGAGCTCGATCCCCAGTGGGGGGCATGCAGGAGGCAGCCGATCAATGATTCTCATCATTGATGTTTCTCTCTCTCTCTCTCTCTCTCTCTCTCTCTCTCTCTCTCTCTCTCTCTCTCTCTCTCTCCCTCTCTCCCTCCCCTTAAAAAAAAAAAGGAAAGAAAGAAACAATGGGTGGGGAAGTCTAGGATTTTAATATTTACAGAGGATATGCCTATAAACTGGACAAGTCAGACATGGATAAATAGGAGGTAGCTCAAAAGCTTTCATTAATTTTTGACTCCAGAATCTGAGGTTAAATGGGTCTTTTAAGTAGAGCACATTATTTGCAAGTTCAAGCACTAATTAAAATTCTTTCCTCGACTTGTTCAAAACTTCATTGGGAATAGGAAGCATTTTTTCTACTTCAATTCTAAGCACAATGAATGTATATAATGGAAGAACTTAACCCAGCATGGTGCAAAATGAAAGATCCTCTTTCAATGAATGGCATGAGAAGCTGGAGGAGGAGGGAGCTGCCACAGCAGTAGGTGGGGAGGGAACTAGAAAATTATGCTTTATATTCCAATCACTTTCCAATTTTTCTCATTCCTAAAGAGAGCAAACAAAGCAAAAGAAAATAGCCTTCCTCCGGCCTCAAAATAGCAGGTTCCAAACATTGAGAACCATGATGCATGGAACACCTTTGAGGCAACCCACAGTGCATGATTTTTGAGCTTCGGCAACAGGGAGCAAGGGGATACAGGCACGTGAACCACTCCAGTCACCAGTTAGAGTTATTTACCAATCCCGGTTCAGGGAAGCTGTTCGAGAGCCTTAAGAAGTTGCAAACTCTAAATGCTAATAAAAATCCAAACTCAGTGCTCTTGATTTCCAACCAAGAAGCCCTGAGCAAGTTTGTAAAAGGCTCTCCATTCAGCTCTTGCTTCCGGTGCTCTAAACACCATTTCAATGGGAATGTTTCTCTAAATGAGATGCACTCATAGAATCCCAATGCTGGTTCCAAATTTATTACAATGTCTGGCTCATTCTCTAAATCCCCTTCTCAGCGTCACCGCCTGGGGAAATTCCTCAGAGTTATGCTCTCTCACTGGGGGCAGCCTGAAGCCAATGACTGTTTCAGGTGTACAAAAGTTGGTCCCCTGGTCTCAGAGCTGGACAACTTTTGTTGTGATTCATACTCAGGAGCTCCCCATACAATTAGGATGAGGCTATAACTCAGCTAAAACTGTATCTTTGCCTAGATTATTCCTTGTCCTATTAGTGTACGTAGCTGGATATTAATAAAGGAAGGGAGCAAAGGAAATCAGACATTATTAAGCATAATCAACCAGGAAGCATAAGTTTGCTTGCTTCCCTAGGGAAGCTTCCCATACTCCCCAGGGAACCACAGGTCCATTCTCTATCCATTCTCCATAGATCACTGGGGGAACAGATAGAACAATAAAGGGGGCAGGAGGGGGGTGGAGGGGAAATAATGGGGGCAAAAAGGGGACACCTGTAATACTTTCTACCATAGAAATATATTAAAAAATAAAAATATATATTTAGGATTTAAAAGAGAGAGAGAGAGAACAGTTGATAGGGAAAAAAGCAGGTTCAAGTCCAAGCCTTGCATGCCTCAAAGTAGCTGGGTATTTTGGTAAGTCCTGTTGGCCTCAGCTTTCTTATCTGTACAATTGGGTCAGGTTTCTCTGAATTGTCATGAGAGTTGAGTTGAAAAAAGAAGACAGAAGTGTAAATGCTATGGAAGACTTGAACAATTACTAAATGAAAAATGGTAAATTCAAAACTTCTGACGAGGGGTCAGGTCAAGGATATGAAGTTATGACCTTAACTAGAAGCCCGGTGCATGAAAATAATGCACTGGGGGGGGGTCCCCTCAGCCTGGCCTGCACCCTCTTGCAGTCCAGGAGCCCTCAGGGGATGTCTGACTGCTGGCTTAGGCCCGCTCCTTAAGCTATGAGTCAGACATCCTTAGTGCTGCTGTGGAGGTGGGAGAGGCTCCCGCTGCCACCACTGCGCTCTCCAGCCGTGAGCCCGGCTTCTGGCTGAGTGGCACTCCCCCTGTGGGAGTGCACTGACCACCAGGGGTCTGCTCCTGCATTGAGCGTCTGCCCCCTGGTGTTCATTGTGCATCATAGTGACTGGTCGTTCCACCATTCGGTTGATTTGCATATTAGCCTTTTATTATATAGGTTAGAACTGGCTTATTTATGAGAGCTCTCCAAAGTCTAAATGAAGGGATGATTTAAATGGTCTACTTTTCCAAAAAACCCGATGGATCTCTTGAGAGTCTTGGTCTTGTTAGTTTCTTTGTTGATCTAACAAGCATTTGGGAAGACACCATGAATTAGGGTTTTAAGAATTTATATAGTGTTATACAATACCATTTGGACTTTTTTGGTTACTTGGCTTATACTCTTACATACCTATAACTAACTTACTTTTCCCCACTCAGTGGCAACTTAGTTCTGTTTACCATGTCCCTGGGATGCTAATTCTCTTGCCCACATGTAAACTAAAAACTGCAGTGGGACTCAAAATTAGAGAATAACACGCACACTCACACACACTCACATACACACACACTCACACACACTCTCTGGAGATGCCACTATTATATTGGATGGATATGTCAAATTGAAGAGTTGCTTTACTATATAGGTGTAGCTAAGTTTAGCACCTCTGGCAGTAGGACCAGTGAAGAGGAGGGAGATGGCTAGGGCCTGTCCTTAAGGCCACACATGAGCTTTCCAGGGATGCCATTTCTACATATACCTCTATGTGAATGGGAACCCCCCTCCCCAAAACAGAACAATGTAGCTTCTCTAGAGATGGGGCCTGTTTCCTTGTTGGTGGAGCAGAGAAAACACACAGTCATACCCAAAACTCTTTGACTACTATGCTTCCTATGATTTGATTATTGATGGTTCTGTCGTGTATTTTACTGTAGAAAACACATTTAAAAAAACACAGACACACCCAAAAAACCCTTTGACTACTATGCTTCCTGTGATTTGATTATTGATGGTTCTGTAGTGTATTTCACCCTACTTCATCTAACATTTTTGTTGGTTTTAAACATTATCTTAACAAGGGACATGTGAACATTTTTGATAAGGTGATGCTTCTGGAGAATATGCTACATCAACCTGCAAGGGTACTTCTGACTTTTTATCTAAGCCTGAGTCTCCTCATCTGTAAAATGAACTAGAGAATAAAACAAGATAAGCATTTTGTGAAGAGCAGCCATTCTGCATTGATGGCCAAGGTTGACCCCACTTTCCATTCAGCGATATCCTTAAGCTTCACAAATAAACTAGTGAAGCCACAAATTCATCTTATCTACATCTCTCTTGGTTCCTTTCATGTGTTTGCTTTCTCTCTGTGAAGTGCTTCATTGTAAATACCTGTGGTACTTTGATAACTACATTAAAATGAAGGTAATGTTTATAGCTATTTATTTATACAGCTTTTTACTTTCTTTCACCTCAGTGGAATCCATAAATAAAAATGTCTTTTCCTTCAAGCAGCTGACTCTAAAAACACTCATATTTAAGAAACCTGCAAAAGAATATACTATCTTTATGATTTATTAAAAGAAGATAAATGAGGAGTTAAAACATACCTTTCAGCCTACTAAAGAGAGAAAATATGTCAACTGGTATATATGTCAAGAAATGCTAGAGAATTATAGTTTTATTACTCGAGATCTATTTCAGACAAATGGGTAGAGACAAATATTCCTTGTGCTTTAACTGTGATTTATTTCACAAGTAAAGCTCTATCTATGTAGCACAGCTTAAAGTTAGGATTTGAATTAGATTGTCAGCTGTAGCCAAGACAAGTATTTCAAACTGTGAAGTGAAAGTTTGAGTTAAAATCTCCAGCTTGTGTTAAGCTAGAAGGCTCCTAATATGGAGACTTTTCTACTAAAATAAAGGTTACAATTTGCTTCAGCTATTTTGCATCCAGGTTTCTTGGAATAGACCATCTCAATATCAAATATTCCCTCCCATTCTTCCTCTATCTATATTCTTCTTCATTAGAATCTATATTCCTATTTATTGTTTAGCAAATGTAACTACCATACACATTGTGTAATTTATTGTTATTATTTGTTGTTGTTTTTTCTTTTACACATTGTGTAATTTAAATATTTCTATACCTTAGTTCTCTTTCAGAACCCATTCTTTTAGCAAGATTTGATATTGCCTTAGTTTTGAAACATCAGATTCTTTGGATAACTATTTTTCATGGGAAGGAGAATATAGTAGTGTAGGGTTTCCAAAACTGAGTCCCCAGGACACTGCTTCCCAAAATGTTAATGAGAGTTTTATAGAGAATGGGTTTTGAACCCGTGTACATTTAAGAAATATTGGGTTGAACAAAACTAAAATTTTTTTCTGCATAAATTCCTAGAACTGTTGATATGCATTTATACATCATGACTCTTACAGAGCAAAATATTTGAGTGTTTCCCCAATTTGTATGTGGCACTTCCATTTTTTTAATCCCACAAAAATTCTGTTCTTCCAGTTACCTATTGCTGTATAACACACAAACCCCTGGTTTAAAACAATTTATGACCATCTCTCCAGTTTAAGCTCAAGTGGATCCATGGGGTTGTTCTTGCTTGGGATCTCTTGTGCAGTTGCATCAGACAGAGGTTGGGGCTGGAGTTGTCTGAAGGCTCAACTAGCCTGGACATTTATATGATAGCAGTTGGTAGTGGCTGCTGGCTTAGAAGTCCTACAGTATCACTTCTGCCACAGTTCTCAGTTAAGCCAGGCCCAAGACCAACCCAGACTCAAGAAAAGGAAAAATCAGAAGCTATCCCTTGATGGAGATGAGTGATAATAGAGGGAGGGGAAGGAATGAGTGGTGGCCATCTTTGCAGCCTATCCACCAGGTTTTTTAACAGCTCATGGGACAGGGACATTTTATAGAACAGTTTGGGTAGTGGTGATGGGGTAGGGTGGGAAGGGGGGGATAGTCCACCCATCAGAGAGAAGTATTCTGTCACTGACATTGTTTAGAATTGCTAATATATGGTGATAATAGAAAGCACACAAAGTTTTAGATAATTTTATTTTATTTTTAATACTAGAGGCCTGGTGCATGACATTCGTGCACTGGGGAGGGGGGGTTCCCTCAGCCTGGCCTGCACCCTCTCACAGTCCTGGACCCCTCGGTGGATGTCTGCCTGCTGCAGAGGCGGGAGAGGCTCCCGTCACTGCCACTGCGCTCGCCAGCTGTGAGCCTGGCTCGCTGCTCCTTAGTGCTGCCTTGGAGACAGGAGAGGCTTCTGCCCAAGTGGTACTCCCCCTGTGGGAGCGCACTGACCACCAGGGTGCAGCTCCTGTGTTGAGCAACTGCCTCCTGGTGGTCAGTGTGTGTCATAGCAACTGGTTTTTGCACCAGTGAGTCGATTTGCATATTAGCCTTTTATTATATAGGATATTTTTATTGATTTTAGAGGGAGGAAGGGAGAGGGAGAGAGAGATAGAAACATCAGTGATGAGAAAGAATCATTGATCAGCTGCCTCCTGCATGCCCCCTATTGGGGATTGAGCCCGCAACCCAGGCATGTGCCCTTGACCAGAATCAAACCTGGGATTCTTCAGTCTACAGGCTGATGCTCTATCCACTGAGCCAAACCGGCTAGGGCTTATTATTTTTTGAAATTTTCTACAGATAGGGTTGCCAGGTAAAATACAGGGTTTCCAGTTAAATTTTAATTTCAGATCAACAAGAAGTAATGTTTTAGTGAAGATGTGACCCAGATATTGCATTGGGCATACTTATAAAAATGTTTATTTACTTAAAATTAATATTTAACTGGGTGTCCTGTAATTTTATTTGCTAACTATGACAACACTACGATAATGTACTCCTGTACTGCCAATATTATTGTTGGACTCCTTTTTCATCCTCTCACCCCAATAGTGCTACCCCTTTGAGTTTGGAAAAAATCAACGTTATGGAAAGTCTTACATTTTAGAATCAGAAAAATCTGATTTCAGATTCTGGCTCTGCCACACGCCAGTCTTGTAAGGTACTTAACCTCGGTGAGCCTCAGTTTCATCAACAGTTGGGACCAGTCAAAATTACCTGGCGGGATTGCTAAGCCCTTAGGCGAGATGATGTGTGGAAAGCTCATGATTCTGTGATTGGAGCTTAATAGCCGTGGAGCCAAAGGGAATCCTGACTCCTGTTCCTCCAGATAAAGCAGAAGCAAGAGGGAAACCCCATGCAGCTTTTAGATGGTGTTTATTTGCTGAAGAACATAAATAGGCAGGAATCTGAATGAGGTGTTTGTTTTAATTCTTACAAAAGAATGGGGTAGTGAGGTGTCATGTTGGGAGTTCCGAGTTTGATTCAGACCACACTTTGGAGGAAGAAAAGAAATGATACCGACTATGCTGTCAGCACCATGACTGGCCCATGACGTCTGTTATGCAATTCTTCTGAATCACTGACTCAATGATATTTTTATTTTGATTTATTTGCTTGCATATCCACACTTTTATGTCAATTATTAGTTAAAAGCTAGTTCAGTATAATTGACTGTAGGAGTAAATTTCATAATGGTTATTTATGAAAAAAAAAGAAAGAAAAATTTGAGGGCATTACATCTGAATTAATGCCATGAAAGAACAGGTTTCCCAGATGAATCTTGAATGTGCAGGGCTCTGCCGAATGCTGTGGAAAGCTCTTTGAAGTAAATGTGCTTAGTTCCATTTTTATAGAGAAACTGAGGCTCAAATTGGTCTCAAGGCTTGTTCACAAAATTAATAAAGGTAAATGTTCCCTACCCATCTACCCATTGCTACTGCCCTTAAGTAAGTAGCAAATGGCATCCTTGTCATGGAGTTCAGTGGACATTCCCAATGCTGATATTGATTGACCTTTCACAGCATTCTAGTGTTTCACCATGACCTGCATATTTGGAAGGCCCTGTTCTGGTCTCAGTAATAATGTTCTGGATCTGAATCCCTCCTTCTCATCAGTCCTTTCCTTTAATTTCTCTGGAAGCGTATTCTTCTTGATTAGATAATTACGGTTGGCAGTTCCTCAAGATCAATCCGGGCACCTTCCCTTTCATTTCCTCCTCCCTTTACTTCATTCACAAGCACAATATAAATTAGCACATATCACAGTCCTTCTGGTGTTACACATCTTTCCACTGCACCTTTATTTAATTATTTAATTATTTTTTTAAACACACATTTTTTATTGTGTTTTAACAGAGGAAAAGAGAGGGTGAGAGAGACAGAAACATCAATGATGACAGAGACTCACTGATTGGCTGCCTCCTGCATGCCCCCCACTGTGGTTTGAGCCCACAACCTGGGCATTGTGCCCTGACCGGGAATGGAACAGCAACCCCCCTGGTTCATAAGTCAACGCTCCACCACCCACCCACGCAGGCCGGGCTGCACCTTTATTTTTATTGGTGCGCTTATTTTTTTTAGCTTCATGTCTGCTTTTACTCACCAAGAAATCCTTAATGCCTTGTATCTAGCAAGCATATAATAATAGCTTTGAGGACTAAACGAACGAATGAATGACTCTGGATAGTATGACCTAAAACTTCTTTTTCCCACTCCCTGTTCTCTTCCCAAATGACTTTAGGGTTTAAAAAAATCCCAAAACTTTAATTTTACACATGAGGGGAGTGAGATTTAGAGAGGTTAAAGAATTTCTCCAGTCACACAGCACTCAAAAGGTGGGTCTGGGACTCTGCTCTCTCAAAGACTGGAGCTCAAATCTGTAGATTTGATCCCAGCTACTGACTGAATATACTGACAGGGATGCTGGTTTTTCTTTGCTGGTAATGGGAAAGTCTTGGGAAATTGGATCAGCATATGTTGGTTCTACAATTCATCTCTGCCCTTTAGATCTAACCAAAATTTGAAGTATGCCTTTATATCAGTTCCTCTGCACTTTTCTCCTTTCCTTCTGTATTCTACAGTGACTCAGCATTTTTCATCACCCCTTTTTCCTTCATGGGTATCTAAAAAAATTCCTTAAACAATAAAATATTTTAGTTTACTAAATTTAATATTCGTAGATATTCCATATGCCTATGATTTGAAATGCTAAGTTGAAATTTTAAAAATGTTAGTGAAATACTATGTAGCAATAGCTCATCGTACAATTCAACAAAAGGAGTCCTCTGTTTCCATGGGAGAGTCCTCACACGTCCGCTGTGGTTGGTGGTGTGGTGAGTGGTACCTTTTTTATTGACTGACAGAATACATAGAGTGTAACGCCAAAATGACCCACAGCAGATGACTAAATGCATGTTAAATTTAGCTGCGAGTAAACTTCCCTTTTGCTTCCTCTTTTTTTTTAGTGGTAGTGAGGGGGTAGGGTAGGGTAATGTGGATCACCAAAGCAAGCAAGAGGGAAGGAAAAACAGCATACATGAAAGATGGGGTGGGGGGAGAGGAATGAAACAAATTTCCATTCTCATTGATTTATAGAATTTTGACTGATGGAGCTGAGAGAACTCTTAGAAACTCATCTCCCTCCCTCCTTTTACAAATTAAAAATTACAAAGTCCAGAGAGGTTATATGGAAGAGTTGAGAATTGAGGTCTTTGATGTCAGTTCATACATTAGGTTCAGCTCACTCATTCATTACCTTCTCTGTGTGCCTTCTATGAGCCCTCTCCCAATATTGCCTTAGCACAATGCATACCCTATGCATCCCATAGTGTTGTACGCACTTCTCTACTTGTCTGTCCTCCCTCCATCTTTCAGCTCCATAAGCTCTAGTATGATGCTGCTCATGCATCAAGGAGTGTGAAGGGAAGAGGATGACTGACATGCTCTCTGGTATGGTGGGAATTGACTTTTCCTGTTTCTTAATATAATACAGTCCTCTTTGCCCATCCCATGTATGAATTTCCCAGATGACTCTTTGTTGTTTCTCAGTAGTTTTTATTGATTTCTAAAATCCAATCTGCCTCAGTGACAAGTGCTTTGCTATCACACCTGATATCTTTTTCTACACCTGTCATTCATAGGATGGTTGATCCAAGGCAGGCTATTATTTTTGAGAATCAGTTTTCTCTCTTCTGTGAAATGGGTATATAAACAGCTGTATTTCAAGATTTTCATTCAGACTCTATGAGATAAGGTAGAAGAAACATGCTCTCATAGTTACCTGGCCTACGTGTGTGTGTGTGTGTGTGTGTGTGTGTGTGTGTGTGTATGTGTGTGTGTATGTTTTCTATTGGCTTTCAATGAAACTATAGAAGATGGGATCAATTGCTTCCTTAAGGACTTGATGAATGATTTCAGTTGTTGTTGCAATGTCTATAGGAACATTTGTTATGATTGTTGGTGTTTTCCTTCAGATCTTAGAATTTAAAAAATCTTTGCTCGTTTTATAATTTCTTTTTGATAAGATGGATTATGTTGATTGATGTTTGAATGTTGAACCAATACATAAATCCCACTTTGTTGTGGTGTAGAATTTGCTTTATGAATTTTAAATTTATTTTCTAATTTGTGTAGGAAAGTTTACATCTATATGCATGATATTAATCATTTAGATATTAGTCATTAATTTTATTTTCTTGTAATGTCTTTTATCTGGTTTTGGTAATAGCATAATGCTAGCCTCAGAAAATGAATTAGAATGTATTCCCTCTGCTTCTATTTTTTGGAAGAGATTGCAGAGAATGAGTTTGATTTCCTCCTTCATTGTTTGGTAGATTTTACCAGTAAAAAACCATCTAGTCTTGGTGCTTTCTCTTTTGGAAGGTTATTAATTATTGATTCAATTTTTAAAATTACATAGAAGGCTATTTAGCTTTATTCTCATTATATGAGTTTACTAATTTGTATCACTCAGGAATTCATCTGTTTCATCTAAATGATCAAATTTGTGGGCATGGAATTGTTTGGAACCTTCCTTTATTATAGTCAATGTCTATGGGATCATTTGTGATACTTCTTTCATATCTGAGATTAGAAATGTGTGTTCCCTCCCTTTTATTCTTGATTGACCTTGTTACAGGTAAGTTTATGTGGTGTTTCTGTGCAGGCTTTTGGTGCCATCTTAACCAGAAGATTTGGTCATAGCTTGTCCATATTGTTTATTCAGTCCTTCCAACAGCTTGATGGGTGAGGTATTCCTATTAATATTTTACAGATGAGGAAACAGAGGGCGAAATCCTTTTGAGAAGGAGGAACAAAATTCAAAGTTTTATAGGAACGGCTCTGTGCCTTAAGTAGTTCTTGATTGCTTTCCTACCCAAATCTCCCCTTCTCTAGGCTGTATTTGCTGGATAGTTTTTGAGAAGGAGATCATTGGATTGAAACAAAACAAAATGGCTTAATGTTGGCAGAGTATTGCCTTTCAATTCCCCTGAAATGAAAATAGCAGTGGTGACCCCAGTTTTATTACTCTTTAGTAATTTTTAATTAAGGGTTGATGCCATGTACAGCTGGTTGGATCTTACGGACATGCTCCAGGGAGAGCAAGCGAAGAGTTCTGTGTTCAGCGATGCTACTGCAGTGGGTGACGCACATAACTGTCCTTGGATTTCCTCCCTTGGTGAAATGACATGTGTATCACTCTACTGTGAGGGCATTTTGCTGTCATTTGCTAAAGAGAGAAGCACAGATAAGTGTGTGAACCTTGTTTGACATTTAGAAGCAACCCAGCAATTCCAAGAAATGCACAGGACAGTAAAGATATTTCCATAAAAGGTGGCTGACTGATGGCTTGGCCAAAATGTAATACCTGGTAGTTTATGGTGGTTTTCTCTAAGGGGAGTAGATATTAAATTAATTTCAAAATTGTCTCAAGAGTCCTCCTTACCAAGATGTTACCACTTTTTTGCAAAGCACGCAGTAGAAGAGCAAATACTTCAGGCCCTAAAATAAGGTGTGTGCACATGCGTATGCGTGTGCGTGTGCACGCTGAGGGAGGAGGGTTTTGTTCAGCGTGCTGTTGATTTCATATAGATACATTGATAGACTCCATTTCATTACTTTGTGGAGATTGCCAGAATCATTCCCAATGTAGAATTTCTTAATGAAAAGGAAAAGAGAGTTATTCAAAGAAATTTATTTGATTTCAATAAGCAACTCGGTGGTAATTCCCTCTACAATATTTTCAACAAATATGCCATTAAATGCTTGCATCCCATTCTCTGCACAACTTCTTTCATTCCTCTTTTTAAATTAAGTTATAGAACAGCAAAACCCAATCACCCACTTTAAAATTTTCTTAGGCATTTTAACTACAAAGTCGGAACAATTTTGCTTGCTATGTACTTCAATGGGCTGCTAGCACAAGGTGAGGAAAGAGAGCCTGCTCTTTTCAACTAATATATGAGAGAATCAGGGAGTGTTTTCATACTGTTTCTGCCATGAATGAGCTGTGCAACCTCTCCAAATAATGTGTTTAAGTCTTTATTTTTTAAGTGGAAATTAAAATACCTGTCAAATTTGCATCACAGAGTTGAAATAGTGGTAAAGTGAGATACTATGCATGGCAATATAGTCCTTTCTGATTCTGTAAGGCTCTCTGGCCTAGTTGGTCTTAATGTGGCATATTTAGCAGATATGAATCTTGTTCCTAAAACTTTTGGAAATCCTGTGTGGTTAGATGTGGGAAAATAGTTGACATGCCATTGAGTTCTATGAATACCATGTTTTGTCTTCATTTGCTGAGTTTCCTGCATTTTAGCAAGTAGAACTGAAAAATAAAAATATGCCAATATGTGTGTACGTGTGAGTGTATGTATATATATGATCTTGGCAGAGGTGAGGTATGATTGTGTGCCTCCTTCAAAACACTCAAAGCCCAAACCAATAGCCCTCTCACAAATACAGTTTGATTTGAAGAGAGAATGAAGAACAAAGAATACCTTAGAATAATGTAATGGCATTCATATACAAAGATACTGCCCTTGGCCCATTCATGGTTAGTTGAAGATGTTTCAAGTTCTTTTTAAATTCCAAAAAGATGAGTGGGTTAGATTTAAGGGGCAAAGTGATCACTGATAATAAGCACAATGATCTTACTGGTCATATTAAAAACGCTCTTAATTCTATGGACAAATGATGGAACACAATGAGTGTTTTTGACTTTTGAACAATACTGTTTTCTTAATGTATTTCTTTCCTTCCAAACCATCAAGGACAGGGTGACCTAATATTTTATTTTTTAATTGATATATTATTCACATGCTATAAAATTTATCCCTTTAAAGTGTGGATTATACACTTTAAAGGGATAAATTTTATAGCATGTGAATAATATATCAATTATTATTGCAGCCATCAACACTATCTAATTCATTTTTCCCCAAAGAAACTCCATATCCATTAACACTTGCTCTAATTTCCCCAAATTCTAGTTGTTGGCAACTACTAATCCTTTTGCCTCCTTGGATTTGCCAATTCAGAAAATTTTGTGTAATTGGAATACTACAATGGATTTTGTGTCTGGCTTCTTTCACTTAGCATAATATTTTCCAGGTTCATTCAGGCTGTAGCATATATCACTACATCATTCCCTCTTATGGCTGAATAGTAATGCACTGTATGAATACACTACTTTTATTTATACATTCATCAGTTGATGGACATAATGCTGCTGTGAAAAACTTATATGCAAGTTTTTGTGTGAACATTTAAAAAAAGTAATAGACTTTATTTTTAGAGCCACTGCAGTTTCCTTTAGCACCCATGCTTCTTTTCACACGTAGGTTTTTTGTTGGTTTGTTTGTTTTTTGTTTTTTGCATACTTTTATTTTCTTAAGAATTCTTTCAGCTTGTCTATTCCTCCCATCTTTCTCTGGATAAAAACTTCTAGTCCTTCAGACATTTCTTTGCATATCTTCCATGCCTTCCAAGATAATTTCTTTCCTATATTTGTCATAGGAAAGCAGATATTTCACATATTTCTCTCTGGTGTTGGGCTGTTGCTTAGTTCTTGTTGCTACAAATATTCCTACTCTCTTTTCCCACATAGTGACTGTATCCCTCTAGACTCGAAAAATATAGAGAATATAAATATTTGTCTGTCTCCAAGTGTTAGGAGGTTTTTAAGTCTTGCCAGTTTCAGGGTAGCAGTCTATTCTCAAGTCATTTCAAAATCTCCTATATCAGCCTCTCCTTTTCCCCATCACAGTTAACAACTATGTCTCATACCATGCAGCAGAGACCTTGTGAGAAGAAAAGCAGAATGAGTCCCTAATTCAATACTCCACTCTCATTTAAGGAAATTTTCTCCTTAAATGTCTCATGAGATCTTGACACTTCTATACACAGCAAAAAGATCTAGGTGGATCTATTGCTCTTGACATTTGGCATTAATGGAATTTCTCATGTCTATCAACATAAATGAGTATAATATTTATTTAAAATCTACCTATCAAGGGAAAATGTAATGATACAAAAATTCTAATGTGTTTTCTGGTGGTCCTATTTAACCAATAAATATGAGGGTCTTTTGTTGGCTTATAATGGTGCCTAAACTGGGAGAAGAGATGGAAAAATTTACCAACCACAGGATATTTGACTCCATGTCCTCATCATGTATGCAGAGATTCTGGTTAAAATCTGTGTATATAACACACCCTGATAAGTTAGAGTTACTAACCTAAGTAGATGTCAAGATGAATCAAGTCAGTGATGCAAAAATGAGTTCAGTTAATAAAATGAATCAGACATCAAAGAGCTGTAATTGGTAGAGTATTGAAATGGAGATGGTTGACCAAGTACAGTAATAGCTGGCTACAATGGTGATGATGTCTCAGAGAGATACAAATTGATTTCCAGGGTAGATGGGCAATAAAAAAAACAAGAGAACTGAGAGACCCCAAAAATGCACCCAGTTACTTAACCTTCTCTTTACATTTTTTATTTGATAAGAAAACTCATAAAATGCCACATATGTGTGGCAGGACACTCAGAGTTCTAAACAAGCACAGCCTTAACAATGGCTATATACAGAAAGTTGTTCTCTGTTAGTCAGGATAGGTTAGGCTATACTGCAGTAACAAACAAATCTGGAAATATCTGCAGTTTAATATAGTAAAAAATTATTTGTCACCCACTTTATAATACAGTGTGGGTCAGGTGGCTTCTCAGTAGCCTTCTTTCAAGTGATGACTCAGGGAGCTAGAATGTTTTTATATTAAAGCTACGTCATATGGAACAAATGACTCCAGCATAACCAATGAGGAGAAGAGACATGAAGCATGTTTTAAAATAATTCCCCTCTCTTCCAGCTAATATCATGAACCAGAACCCAGTAAGGTGGCCACAGCCTAACTTGTAATGGTGGCTGGTAGTCTAGCCATGTGCCCTGGAAGAGCATATGAGATCTCTGTCTCAGTTTTTGAGAGTATGAGGAAAAAATGCTATGATGGCATGCTGCACATTTATGGAAGTCTCTGGAAAGGGTTCATTGTCAAAATGAAGAAGAACCTTATTTATTAATGATGGGATGCTGAATAAATTGACAGTTCAGCTTTAAAAAAAATACATTAGCACTGGATGTTCTTAACAGGGTTATGAAGTACTGGAGCGAATAAACATCTGAGACCTCACATAGAGAAGAAAGAATTATTTGGGCATACAATAGAATTTCCATATTAACAGCTAATACATTTTAGCCACAGGATTTCCACCAATGATTGTTACCAACTTGAAACTTTCTGGGCTGAGGTTTAGCCTCTGTATGAGGATTAAACACAGTCTCTAAGGTCTCATCCACTTCTGTCATTTAATGATAACATGGTTTTCTCACTCTGTTTTTTTTTTTCCCCGACACTTGGTGGTAGATTTGATATGAACTCTGTAGCTCACAAAACAAGTTTTATTTTTGAAGAAAATTGTTGAGGGTAGAAACAAAAGACTATTTTCCTATCTCGTGTCTTATTCACCAGTATTGGAATTTTAAACATTCCATTTGCCATCTGTCATTTTCTTTATTCTACAATGATCATACATATTCTTTCCTCTTATTGCAATACTAATTTGTTTTCTGCAGTGACTTATTCAAAAGGTGTATTTCGCATTCTGAAGGGTCTACAAACCCTGCTCTTTGTAGTTTATATATTTTTTCTTGAATACTGTTACTTTCTTGTATAAAGTTTGTTTATCACATAAAAAAGGGTAGTGGTGGTGGTGGTGGTGGATTTTGCATAAGTATGAATCAACAGATATTTTTGCATGAAATGTGAAGGTGACTTTTTACCCAAAGTTTAGCCTATTTAGTGGATATGATGTTTAGAATATAAGTGTTCTCTGTTTCTCTTTTCAGTTCTGTGAACAGACATACCTGGTGGTTTTGGAATTTAATCCAACAATTTATTCCGTGACCTCTTAAATAAGTTACTTGCTTCTCCATGCATTAGTTTCCTTATCTATAAAATGGGGTCATTGTAGGACCTATCCAATAGTATAGTTGTAAAGATCAAAGAAGGAAGTGTTTGACAAGTTCTTAGCCCTGTGATACTGATAGAAAAGGTTAGATGTTATGATGCTGATTAATACTATGATGATGAATACAATTAATTATTCAGTGATCAGTTAATTGCAAAATGATAGCTCAGTTAATCTTATTATTTGTTAAACCTGACAAAAACATCTCCATTTTGATGGAGAGTATGTCATATTCTTCCATTACAGCTTCAAACTTAGCCTAGACTTTCAAGGGTTGGGGAGGAGACTCTTCATTTTTCTGGCTCTACCTAGAGTGAGTATTAAGAAATAGATTATCACTCTTTTTCCAGGTCTAGTTAGAATTATATCTCAGTTTAATTGTGTATTTTGTGATGATCCTCTGTCTCATACTGTGCCAGGCACATAGTAAATCTATATATACATAAAAGCCTAAGTGACTGAACGACTGGTCGACCAGTCGACTGGTTGCTATGACATGCACTGGCCACCAGGGGGCAGATGCTCAATGCAGGAGCTGCCCTCTGGTGGTCAGTGCACTCCCACAGCCAACCTGCTGGGGCCAGCCAACCTCCTGCGGTCCCTCCTCCTGGCGGGCTGGCCCCAATCGTGACTGGGCGAGACGGCCCTGATCAGTCCCAATCACCAGCCAGGCCGAGGGACCCCCACCCATGCATGAATTCATGCACCGGGCCTCTAGTATTTAATAACTGTATGCTTAATAAACAAGTATATTTATGCAATGAAATTATAAGCCTCCACTTAGAAAGAAGGAACTTCCTTCTGAAATTACTTTTCCAGGGTATCTTTCTATATATATAAAAGGCTAATATACAAAGTGTCCCCTCAGGAGTTCGACTGGAGACTGGGAGTTTGATAGCTCGCTATGATATGCGCTGACCACCAGGGGGGAGTGCAGAAGGAAGGAAGGTGAAAGCCCCGGCTGGCCGGAAGCTGGAAGGCCCCAGTCAGCCCTGATCGCCAGCCAGGCCTAGGGACCCTACCCATGCACAAATTTCGTGCACTGGGCCTCTAGTGTGTGTGTGTGTGTGTGTGTGTGTGTGTGTGTGTGTCTATTTATATTACTTGGACACTTATTATATAAATTTAGAAATTTAGCATTTTTGTACCTGTTGCTCATCCATTTAGGAAAATGGCGTATCAACCTTCATTACAAATACTACAAGAGAAACCTCATTTTTTTAAAGAGATTGAAATTATTGACTTCAGGTAAGCAGAAGAAGCCTAGCCTCTGGTAGCTTCAGTTATTCCTTGGCTTGTAGATGTATGTCTTTTTGCTCTCTCTTCCTTCTGTGCCTATCTGTGTCTAAATCTCCCCTTTTAAATAAGGATCCTGTCATATTGGAGTAGGGCCTACTTTAACAACTTCATTTTAACTTGGTTACCTCTGTAAAGATCCTATTTACAAAAAGGTCACATTCTGAGGTACTGGAGGTAAATATTTCAACATATCTTTTTGGGGGGGGTCGGGGGAGGGGACAGTCACTATTAATTTAACCTGTAAATTGTACGGATGTTCATCAGATTAGGACTTGTTCAATTCATATGAGAAAAGTATAAAAGATTTTAACACATGCAGAGTGTTATCATTATCATTACTGTTATTAGAAGGGGCAGCCATTTATTTACAAGTGAACTTGAACATTGAGTAGGTTATATACTACTTTAAATAAGATGCACTCAGTAAATGAATCCTTAATTTTTAGGCTACTATTAAAATTTTGTTTCAATTTTTCTGCTGAAGAAAACTTTTGTAATTTTGTTTTCCATAAAGAATAATCAGTCCTGAAAATAGGATTCACTTAGAGTTAATGAAACCTAAATGAAATGAGCTCATTTTGCTACTGTTAAACTAGGGGAATATCTACATGTGGTACTCTAACCCCCACTGTAAATTATTGTGTTATTTTGCCTATCTTCATAAAGAGGTGACCATTCCCATATAAACCTCAGAAATCAGAAAACACACAAAAATGAATACCTTAATCTTACTTTGTTATGGTAGTTTTAAATAGAACCTTGGAAAGCCTCAAAGAGTAGAATTCTTATTCTCATGCTGTGACAGGGAGAATACAAGAATTAGATCTGCAAACATGTTTTTTTTCTCCAATCAAATCAAAGTAGGGCAAGAGGATATATCTCCAAATGAGAATGAAATCCCCAGCAGTGGTTACAGCTATGATTTGTTCTTTAGAAGAACAAAAGCTTTTAGAGAAAAAAAAAATTAGGAGACACTAGAGCCTATTTTTGGCAAGTCTCTTGTAAGCGTGGCTTGAGTTAACCCACAGGAGTGAGCCTTTAGTTCAAATAATGCTGAATGGCTATCTTGCAGTTAATTTTTCAAAACCCTTCTACATCATATTAGTTGAACAATATTTGAAGTGTATGGACAGAGGGGATGGTCTTTAGGAAGGTCTTTGTTGGCCCTCATTTCCAGTCTACTTGATGCTAGGGCTCTTAAAAAATGGCAGCTGTGTGGAGACAGGTGATGCTAATGATGCTATAGCTTATATATTAACTAGGGGCCCAGTGCACAAATTCGTGCACCTTGAAAGGAACTGTGGGCTGTGAGGCTGCAGTGAGCACAGGGATGGGTCTTGGCCCATCCTCCGCACCCCTGCCTGGCCCCTCCCTCCACGGCCCCCTGTCCTCTGTCTGCCAACAGCCCCACTCCCGCCACCGCCGCTCCTACATGCTGGTGGCACCCGCCCCACTTGCATCTGCTGACAGCATGAAGCGATTGGGGCTGGCGCCAGCAGCGGGTGTGAGCAGGACCAGTGCCATCAGCAGGTGTGAGTGGCAGCTGCTGCACCAATTGCCCCTCAGGAGCAGGAGGAGATGGAGAAGCCCTCAGGGGTGATCAGGGCCAGCAGCCATCACTTGCACCCTCTGATGGCGCCGAGCGATTGGGACTGGCGCCGGCAATGGGTACAAGTGGCGGCTCTGGTGCCGGCTGTGGGTGCAAGCAGGGCCATCACTGGCAGCGGGTGTGAGAGGTGGCTGCCAGCCCCAGTCACCCCTCAGGAGCAGGGGGAGGTAGAGAAGCCCTGAGGGGTGATTGAGGCTGGCAGCCACTGCTCGCACCCACTGACAGCGCTGAACAGTTGGGGCATGGCAGTGAGTGTGAGTGGCGGCTCCGCAGCGGCTCTGGTGCAAGCAGTGGGTGTGAGCAGGGCCGGCACCAGCAGCAGGTGCAAGGGCTGGGCAGAACCACAGCATGCAGGAGTGAAGAATTTTCAGTAACTACCAGAGGATTGCCCCAATGACAATGACCAGCACCCCGCCTTGGTCTGGCGCCCCTGCTCACCTGCTCCACCATCCGTCCACCATGTTCCACATGTGCGCCCCCTGGTGGTCAGTGCACATCATAGCAAATGGTTGTTTGGTTGGTTGGTTGTTCAGTTGTTCCACCATTTGATCTATTTGCATATTAGCCTTTTATTATATAGGATACTACTCAAGGGTATATGGAAGCAGTATTTTCACATGGTAGCTCTGCAATTCAGTAGCACTCCTACTTCTTCTTTCCTCAAGAACAAGTATAACTTGGCTCATAGGTTAACAAAAGCAACAATCCATTTTCTTCTCCCAACACTCTAGTCAGAACCAGAAGAATGATGTTACTGTACTAATGTGGTGGTGTTACTATTTAAAATAAACTCTTTAAACTGTATTTTGGAAAGGATGGGAAAAGTCATGTGTGGGTGGTCCTCAAGTCTCTAGATGATGTTGTGTGTGTGTGTGTGTGTGTGTGTGTGTGTGTGTGTGTGTGTGTGATTTCTGTAAGAGCTGAGAGATTTTAATAGATAATAGGGCATTAAATAGAAACATCATCTAATAAGCATGATGTGGGCTGTCACTGTTAATTCAAACATAATGAACAACAACTGAATAATGATGGTTGCATCCAGAGGTCTGCCATATGCTCATTCTAGATGATTGTAGCGGGATGCCTCCTTAAATGTGGATGCCATGAGCTAGCCAACAGCATTCCAAGTAATCAGATTTTCTGCTGCTCTCAGACTCTCAATGGGATTTTAGCTATTTCAGTTAGTTGAATCATAAAAATGAAATCAGATTTGAAAGGGTTTTATAGATGTGTGTGCAATGGCAGAGAAGAATGGAGGGGGAGATAAGGAGAGAAGAAAGGAAGACAAAAGAGGGAAGAAAATGGAACCATAATGCTATTTTCCCTTAGACCATGAGAAGCATCTTCTGAATGAGAAACAGTCTGTTTACCACTCTTCCTTCCCCCATCTGAAGATTAATTAACTTCCGCTCTATATAGAGCTAGCATGCTAATGGAGCACAGTATACTTAAGTGGACATTTTTCTCTGGATAACATTCTCATGGCGAATTAAAGTCCAAATTACAATGTATTCTGATATGTAAGTAAAGCCAAAATGATCCTCTATTATATTGTGTACAATTAGTTGCTGTGTTTAGCTCCTTCATTGGCTAGACAATGTTTAGTCTGAATGAACTGATGGACTGCAGAATTTGTTCTGATTGACTCTAAAGGACCAGGTGTCTCACTTGGGAGAGGTACAGGGGAAAGCTCTCTTTGAGGTAGAAAGGAATTTTGATTTACATTCGATTGTATAGGTTAGAGTGTTAACTTTATTACTTAATGTCTTGAGCAAGGCCCTGAAGCTCTGAGGCTTTCTTGCTCATTAGTGATATGATGAGGATAGACCATGAACTATATGAGATTATGAAAATTAAACACTTTGTGAACTAGTAACTAGGCTTTGCTACTCAAAGAATGATGTGTGGTGGGCAGCATCACCTGGGAGCTTGCGAGAAATGCAGAATCTCAGGCCCAAACCCAGATCAGCAGAATTGGAATTTGCATTTCAACAAGATCCCCAGGTATTTATATCCATATTAGAATCTGAGAATTACTTTGCTATGTATATATTAATTTTGAGTGTATTATAAAAACATTCAAAATAAAACTTTGAAAAGCCTAAACTATTTGTTGGGTATAATCTTCTAATCTCTTCAGAGATTACGGACAAGTAAACAAGCTTCCTGCAAAAGAAAAAGTCTAAACCAGAAGCAGATATTTAAAAAAAATAAATCCAGAAACAATACCCACATATCTCTCCGAAATATGTGCTAGGATACATTAACTGTAAGTCCAAACAATCCACCTTTTATTTTAACCTTTCTACAGCATGATCACCATGGATTAGTGTGATGCCTATGAAAGTGCACAGCAATCTAAAGGTTTATTATGTTAGTATTTTAATGGTGAAGAAGGAAATGCATTTATAGATTCATAAAAGATTTTCATCTACACTTGTTGAAATATGCTCTTTCATTATACTCAGTAACTGTAAGATTTACACCTTAAGTCTTGTGAAGTTTGGTAATTCATACCTTTGATTGCACTTCCTTGTTGCAGCAGCATCATCAGCAGCACTATCCGATAAGGGGAGTGTATGCTTGAAGTGTCATGGAAAATTTCAGTCCCAAACAGAAATAGATGCTGAAATTTCCATTCTTTTTCCAAACGAGACTTTGTTGATTCAGAGGAAAGGAAAGAAAATGGGAGGAAATATGCTTTCATTAATTTTTTTAATCAGGATAAGTTTTAGGAAAACATAACTTGTTTACTTCTTACATCACTTTGATATCTACTCCTATGGACTGAAACGCCATATTTTAGCCAATTTCAGGATGTGTAGTGAATGTGTAGCAATAACACGCAATCTGAAATCAACAAGGTTTGAAAGTAGCCTCGTTAACACAAACGGAGCGAAGGTGGTCATTTTTAATCGTTGACTTAGCTAAACAGTCTTTTTTTTTAAATAAAAGACTTAAATCTTAAGTGTGAATAAAAATTAAAATAAAAAGCTCATTTGCATTCTGTCTCTAAAAAAGAAAAAAGTCAGTTCACATTTAACAACCATCAAGTTTCTTTCTTTAGGGGAGAAAAGACACCCACAAACCTTTTCAAGTTGGGAATAACTGGTTAGATCAAATCTAAAATATGACTAAAAATTTCTGAATCCTTCCAGAGTTTTGAAAATCCTAAGTATGAACATAATATACATGGAGTAGATAGTTCCTTCCCTCTTTTTCCCAAACACTCTGCTGTCCTCCAAGGCCATTAAGAATGTTTTCAGATGCAAGTAATGAAACAGTGACTGAAATTATCTCACAAAACTCTAGAACAGGTGAGTTTGTTGGTGCTGAGGCTCAGTGACGTCATGGAGGATCCAGGCTCTTTCTAACGCCCTTCCTGTTCTTAGTTTGTTGATGATGTCTTCTTTTATTAGTCGTGAAATGGTAATCCTCGTTCCGTGCATCCTCTCTTTACAGTAGGGATCTCAGCACAAGGAAAGTTAGCAGGTGGCAAAGAGAACTTACCTCACTATCGCTACTTTTAACAAAAAGGAACATCTTTTTTTTTAGTATTATGCCATTTTATTTATTATGTATTTTTATTTTTTATAGAAGTTGTTGGGGTGACATTGGTTATTAAAATTATATAGGTTTCAGGTATACAGTTCTACAATATAAATGGTGATAGAAAGGAAAATTGTTACCAGAAGCTGCCTAATAAACACTTCATCATGTCTCATTGTCCCCCCTGGTGGTCATTGGTACTCTTTGCTTTAAGGAGGGAGGTCAAGTATCTGGCTTCTTGAGTTTCATTAGGGAAAGGCAGGCAAGAAAGAAGGGGTTTGGGAATAGTTGGTAGGTATTTTGTTGACAATGCTGCTGGACCATGGACCTCACTTGGAGTAGCCAAGTTCTATATCATGTCTGATGTATTACAAAATTTTTTTTTGAGGGGTGTGTTTCTATGTAATATCTACCCTAATCTCATCCTTTAATTTCTTCTGTCATTTTCTGTGTACAGTGCATTTTGCTGTTTATCTCTTTTATTTTCTCACTTATCCCCACAGGCACTTTAAATAAGATTACTTATCCTTCCCTTTTCTTTTTCTACCCTTGCTTATTTAACTGATGAAAGATTTTTCTACCTCTCATTTTATTTCCCTTGTAAAATTCCATTTATGAAGGCAAAATATAATTACCTAAACTGATAAATGTAAGTCTAGTGCCAGTAATATTTGCATGTCAAAGAAATACAAAGCTCTATGTTGTGATTTAAATGCAAATTGTAATATAGACTGATTTGTTAGCTACCTCTATTGTTGATGGAAAGCCTAAGAATATATTTAACACAGTGCCACAGAATTCCCTATTCAGATGGACACCTCCTTCTCTAATTAAACTTGTTATTTCTTAGCTAAAGCACTATTTCTCAGGCAAAGTTATTGTTTTCTTGTTTTATTTAATTACAAGTGTACAATAGAAGTATTTAAGACTATGTTGTATTGTCAATTGGCAGGATTTCAGTTCCACTGAGGGCTAAACTGACTTTTATGGACTCCACTAAAATTCATTTGTACTCATGATTTTATCGGAAAATACATTTTGGTCTAGAGTCAATCAGCTTAAATATATACACTTTTAATTGTATTAACATTCTATTGGTCAAAGACAACTTAAATTCTACAAGTAGTACTGTCAGAGCTTTGTGGATGATAGAAATGTTCCATATCTGCAACAACCAATGTGGTAGCTGCCAGCCATAGATGGCTACTGAACACTTGAAACATAGCTAGATCAACTGAACAACTGATTTTAAATTTTTATTTAATTTTAATTAATTTAAATTTAACTAGCTATTTGTGACTAGCAGCTGCCATATTGGACAGACACATCTAGAGGCATTATAGAAAAGTTGTTTTTCTTCACCATTGTTAATGACTTGAGTGATTGATCCTGGAGGTTACCACCTCCTTCTTGCATATAAGTATTGTTTGACAGTCCACTTAATCTTTTAGAAATGGAATGGCATAATATAAACAGGGCTGAAGTAGCTAATTGAAGATGTACATATGCAGATATAGTAAGAAAATGCATAATGGGCATTTTGGGTATAGGAGGATGCAATATTGATTAAAATTTTCTGACAGGGAAAAGCAAAGGAATATGAGATTGTCATGATTATTTGAAGAGTAATTCTCCTTTTTGTGTTGAAGAGCTAATTGGACTTTATAGTTTTATGTCCATCTGAGTGAAAATTATTCCCATTGTGATAATACAGTCATCATTCAATTATTCATGTCCATGACATGGATTAGCGACATTACTTTTCATTACTGTCATTAATTCACTCATTTATTATGCCTACTACACCAACTTTCAAAAGGAATTGGAGATGATTCATTTATGTCATCACTTTGCTTATCAGGTATTTGTCTGAATATTTATAAAGCTTGAATACAGCTTCTTACACAGTAAAATGCTCAGCTGAAAAGGACCTCGTGGTATTTATCTATACTAATAAAAGGGTAATATGCTAATTAGACCGGGAGACCGGACATCTTCCTACCATCCGACTTCCTTCCAGACAAAGCCACGGTGGTGGGGGCCAAGGCAGAGGCAGTTAGGGGCGATCAGGCCAGTAGGGGAGGGCAGTTGGAGGCCATGAGGCTGGCAGGGGAGGGCAGTTGGAGGCCATGAGGCCGGCAGGGGAGGGCAGTTGGGGACCATGAAGTTGGCAGGGGAGCAGTTAGGCAGCAATCAAGCCAGTAGGCAGGAAAGTGGTTAGGAGCCAACGGTCCTGGATTGCGAGAGGGATGTCCGACTGCCGGTTTAGGCCCTATCCCGCATGGGGCCTAAACCGGCAGTCAGACATCCCCCGAGGGGTCCAGGATTGGAGAGGGTGCAGGCCAGGCTGAGGGACTGCCCCCTGTGCATGAATTTCATGCACCGGGCCTCTAGTATGTTAATATCACACCTGTCCTCATCTTATTTTTTTTTTCCTTAGTTTCCATTTGGTGATTTTTTTTGTACTTACATTTTTTTGTCTTGTATATAGCTTTGAAAGCTACCTGAAACTTTTTTTTTTAAATAAGGCAAGATAAAAATCCAAAATTAAAAGTAAATAAATATATTAAGATAGATACTTATTAAAGTCTACTTGAGAGGCTAGGAATGTATATATTTATAATCTTCTGAAAAGGGGTTTTAGAAATATGCATCCAAAATAATTTAAAATGTGCATACTTTTGACCTAGCTATGCTACTTCTAGGTATTTTTTTAAGTAAACAATGAAATAGTTTTCAAGTATAAAGGTGAAAGCATGTGGATTATATTTTATTTATAATAATTATGCATAAAGTTTTGAAAATAGCATAAATATTCACCAGTCACCTACTGGGTAGGTAAATTATCCAAGCAAAATTGAACATTATGTATCATTAAAATTATGGCATAAATCTATATTTATTGACACTGAAAGATACTGATATAGTAATAAAAATGTGGGTTACATAGGAGTATTTGAAGAATAATCTTGTTTGGTTCAAAATAGTGTGTATATTTATATTGTATTTTTAATATATGGTATCATTTTAATGGTACCTAGGTAGTGGGGTTAAGCATGATTTCAAATTTATTTTTTCCCCTTAAGTGATAACCATGTTTATATACAAGGCTGATCTTCAGCTACTATGTTTTCTTAAAGCCACACCTGTGGTTAAAATATGGAAATACTTCCCTCTTATTTGAAACATAGTTAATATCTGGAGCCCCCTCAATAAGTGTGACCCTGTCTCTTGTGATCTAGACTCCTCTCCAGCCTCCTGTATCTCCCCATGATTTAGTAATTGAAGTAACCACATGCCATGGGGACCTCCCAGAGCCTGCTTTGGTTTTAGCCAATGTCTGCTGACAACTTGGTCTCCATGACACATTGTCTGATAAGTGTTTGAAATTTAGCTCACATAACTGGAAGTCCAGTGAGATGATAGGCTCAGGTATAATCTGCAGCTCACCGATTCTTGCAAAGACAGAGAACTTCACAACTCACTGCTCTACCATCTTAAAGCTGGTTTCCATTGTTGTTCCAAGAGGAATTCAACTCCTTGTCAAGTTCCCCAGGAAAAGCCTCAAAAATAATTCTGTCACCAGGAACACACCAGTAGGAGGTGCCAAAATTTCAACTTTCTCTGGTTGAACTATCACACATCACCATTGCTTGAGATAGGACTGCCCTCATCTTTGCAGGGTTTAGGTTACACAGTAAAATCACCATCTGATTTTGCATCTGATCAAGAGAAACACGATTCACCAGGCCACTGACAACTGTTCTTGCGACTGCTTCTCCAATATCTACAAAGACTCTGCATCAGGATGTTTTCTAGCAGTGATGGTACTACCAATTTGAAGATCCAGTGGCTCTTTAGGGTACTTATTTTCTTGCTAGAAATGCAAGAAAATAAGAGAGTAAAGCACTCTTTCCCAAGTGCTTTTACTCAGTGGGTCTGAGCCTCCTGTGTCATGTTCCTATGCCTAGAATGTTGTCAGCAGAATGTCTGAGCTGACTGTCTGAGACTGATCAAGATCTACTCTGTCTGAGGATGGGTCTCCATTGTCTTGAGTGTCATGTGGAAAGGGGTGGATACTTAAAAAAAGCTGAGCTTTACATTGTGCTGATGTTGGGTAGACAAATAGAGTGTCCATGTCAGGTACTTATGAATTTTGTTGTTTGGAGATTTCATTCTCATGGAAGCAATTATTCCTTTACTAGAGGCCCGGTGCATGAAATTCGTGCACAGGTGGGGTGGGAGGTTTGTCCCTCAGCCCAGCCTGCACCCTCTCCAATCTGAGATATCCCTCTCACAATCCAGGACTGCTGGCTCCCAACTGCTCGCCTGCCTGCCTTCCTGATTGCCCCTAACCACTTCTGCCTGCCAGCCTGATCACACCCTAACCACTCCCCTGCCCGCCTGATTGATGCCTAACTGCTCCCCTGCCAGCCTGATTGCCCCTAACTGCCCTCCCCTGAAGGCCTGGTTACCCCCAACTGCCCTCCCCTGCAGGCCTGGTCTCCCCCAACTGCTCTCCCCTGCAGGCCTGGTCCTCCCACAACTGCTCTCCCCTGCAGGCCTGGGTTCCCCAAACTGCCCTTCCCTGCAGGCCTGGTCGCCCCCAACTTCCCTCCTCTGCCGGCCTGGTCACCCTTAACTCCCCTCCCCTGCAGGCTTGATTGCCCCCAACTGCCCTCCCTTGCAGGCCTGGTCCCTCCTGATTGCCCTCCCCTGCTGGCCTGATCGCCCACAACTGCCCTCCCTTGCAGGCCTGGTTCCTCCCAACTGCCCTCCCCTGCTGGCCATCTTGTGGCGACCATCTTGTGTCCACATGGGGGCAGCCATCTTTGACCACATGGGGACAGCCATCTTGTTTGTTGGAATGATGGACAATTTGCATATTACTCTTTTATTAGATAGGATAGAGGCCTGGTGCACGGGTGGGGGCTGGCTGGTTTGCCCTGTAGGGTGTCCCGGATCAGGGTGAGGGTTCCCTTGGGGTGTGGGGTGTCCTGGGTGAGGTGCCTGTGGTGGTTTGCAGGCCAGCCACGCTCCCCTGCTGACCCAAGCGGAGGCCCTGGTATCTGGGATTTATTTATTTTCTATAATTGAAACTTTGTTGCCTTGAGCGGAGGTCAGGGCCGGCCAGAGTGGGGAGAAAGCTTGGCTTCCTCCATCGCCAGGGAAACCTAAGCCTCCTGCTTGCTCTGTGGCCAGCTGCCATCTTGGTTGGATTAATTTGCATACTCACTCCTGATTGGCTGGTTGGCGTGGCTTGTGGGTGTAGTGGAGTGATGGTTAATTTGCATGTTTCTCTTTTATTAGTGTAAATGGTGCCTCAGAATTGTCCTACCTGAATAAGGGATCTCGGGAATTCATATACCAACTCTTTTCATTTATTTCCTGAGGGCTCTCCTCAATAGGTGTTAATTCCCTGGCACCTCTGGTTTACTGTGTACACAGGCAGAAGGACCCTCTGAGGTTCTGGAAGAAACAACTTGGCCCAGAGAAACAGATTCTGGTAGTTGGAAGCCATAAGAGCACAAGACATGATAGGATCTGAGGGATATGGGTGGGCCTCTGACAGTGTCTGTTATACACACACACACACACACACACACACACACACACACACACTCACATAATCTCTATCTTTCAATCTATCTCTCTATCAGCACACTATGTACATATGTGGGATTATATATATATGTGTGCATATGATGGTTACTATTATAATCCCCATTTTACAAATGAACAAACTGAGGCACAAAGAAGTTAAGAAACTTGCCCAAGGTTGTGCAGCTAATAATTGGCACAAAAAGATTCACCCTTAAGTCCATGATGCTTGGGGCCTCGCATTTTAAACACTATATTATTGGAATTAGACTTTTACCCCCAGTGACACTCTTTTGTGGCATTAAATCATTGTAAAAGGCCTTGTTACCACTGTTTTTACTTTCCTGTGTGTCATACTAGGCTTGGGGGCAAATGTCATACTGCCCTTCAGAACAGGCCACCTTGTACAGAACCCAGGCCTTTTGTGGCTGCATGTTTACACTGAATTAGAATTTTCATTAATTGATAACCTTTAAAGGACAGCATCTCTTCGAGCTAATGCAACCAGGAAATTAATTTCATATGGTTGCAGCTCTGTGCCACCGAGGCCAGAGGGTCCTAACAAAGGTTAGGAAATGCAGACGGTGACTCTCAGCATGACTCTTCTTGCACAGCAAACATGTGAAAATTTAGAGACCCAGTCAAGCACATACGGTTTATTTCTGCTTTAATGTATATCCTTCTAGGAACAAGCTGGACGCCTGGGAGCATCTGCCTTATTGTGCTGTTGTACATTTTGTATTTGTCACTTCAATATTGCCTTTGGTATGGCCGTCTAATACACTTCATTATCTTAAAGTGTATTATTTCCTGAGTTTGACAGCATATTTGGCACTGTACAGTATGTGAGAAGGGAAATCTCAGAGCTGAGTGCCGGCGGTTGCCATCTGTCAGGTTTGTTTGGGTGTGCTGAGCGTTGGTAGCACTTAGCAGGAGGGTGCGTGGGTGGGGTCCAGGAATGAAGGGTGAGAGAGCCTACCTCTGCCTCAATAGCATCGTATCCAATGTCCTCTGAACACCATAGAAGTCTTGTGTGTGAAGATATCCTTCTGCTCCTTCCCCTCCTCCTCGTGATTATTTCTACAGTGCAGGGAGAGTCCTCAAAAGAGTGAGCTCTGCATTCAGACTGCTTATGTTCAAATCCCAGCTTCTTCAGAGATTTATTTTGCTTTTATATTAAGGTACATGTGTTGCAATTGGCTTGTACCAATCAATCTCTTCCAAGTTCACAGTCGGTGATGTCATGTTGGTAACTCAAGTTGGCCATGTCTGGAACATGTACACAATGGGAATTGGCAGATTCTACAAACCAGGAATTTACTCTCCCCTTCACTTCCCTCCCTTCCCTTCCCTTTTCCTTTCCCTTTTTTTACAAAAGCCGTTTTAATATACACTACACTAAAATTCAGATGACACACTCCTCTTAAAATATACTACTTGATGATTTTTACTTATGTATACACCACTACACAGGTCAAGATATAGAGTATTACTCCAAAAATATTCCCCATGCCACCTTCTATCAAAACCATTTCTGCCTGGATGGTGTAGCTCTGTGGTTGAGCATCAACCCATGAACCAGGAGGTCACAGTTTGATTCACATGTCCGGGTTTGGGGCTTGATCCCCAGTAGTGGGCATGTAGGAGGTAGCCAGTCAATGATTCTCTCTCATCATTGATGTTTCTATCCCTCTCTCCCTTTTCCTTTGTCTCTCTGAAATCTATTATTTTAAAAAAAACACACAAAAAACAACAAAAACCATTTATACACAAAGTAATCACTATTTTGACTTCTGTGGTCATCAGTTTTGTCTTTTCTTAAAATTTATATGCAGAGTCTTCATCATATCCTCTTTTGAATTGGACTTCTGTTCAAGAATATGTCTATAATAGTCATGCACATTTCTGTATGTACCCGTGCTTTACTCTTTTTAAAAAATATATAGATTAGTATTGTTCAATTTTTATTTGGTAGTCTGTATTCACATATGGTTATTATGGCAAGTACAACTAAAGAACTGGATTTGTAACTGAATTGAGATGTGTTGTAAGTATAAGATACACAACTGAAAGATCAATGAAAGAAATAAAATAGAGCACAAACAATATTTGATTCTTTGCAGGAAAGTAGTAAAAATCATGAGACAAATATAGTTCATATACCAAAATGATAGACTTAAACCCAAATATATTAATGAGTATATTGAATTGAGGTAGACTAAACATCCCAATTAAAGCAGAGACTATCAGACCAAATTATAAAGCAAGATTCAACATATTTTGCTTATAAGAAATACCCTTTAAATATAGATACAAGTTTCAAAATAAGAGAGAAAGGTGTACTGCACAATGACTATATGAATATTCATCTATATGAATACAGTAGACTCCCTTATCTGTGGGGGATACATTCCAAGGCCCTCTATAGATGCCCAAAACCGTGGATAGTACCAATCCAATATATATACTGTTTTTTTCCCCCATGCATATATACCTTTTCACTTAAAGAAAGCATTTTATGGCCTTTCTTTGGCATATCTGAATTGTCAGCATCATTATTCTTGTGCTTTGGGACTATTATTAAGTAAAGTAAGAGTTACTTGAACACAAGCACTGAGCAATACCACCACAGTTGGTCTGATAACCAAGACAACTTCGAGGTGACTAACAGATGAGAAGCATATGCAGCATGGATATGCTAGACAAAGGGATGATTCATGTCTCGGGTGGGACAGAATGGGATGATGCGAGATTTCATCACACTACTCAGAATGGGATTCATTTTAAAACTTAAGAATTGTTTACTTCTGGAATTTCCCATTTAATATTTTGCCCATACACTGAAGATGTGCTTTTCTTCTCCAAACATATAGCTTCAATTTGTGTGCAGAGGCATGAAGGGGCCTGTGGGAGAGAGGGAAGAGATTAACCAAAGAACTTATATGCATATATGCATAACCCAGGGACATAGACAATAGTGCAGTGAAGGCCTGGGGAGAGGGCGGGAACAGGGTGGAGAGAGTCAATGAGGGGAAAAAAGAGGGACATCTGCCATACTTTCAACAACAAAAAAAGATACATTTTTTAAATGCCCATAAAATGCCTCATAAACAAATCTTTGTCAAAGACTAATCTTATCCTATATAATAAAAGCCTAATATGCAAATTGACTGAATGGCGGAATGACCAATGGAACAACCAGTCTCTTTGACATGCACTGACCACCAGGGGGCAGACGCTCAATGCAGGAGCTGCCCCCAGCCCGCAGGCCCCAGGCCAGCCAAGGTGGGTGCCAGCGGCCCCCTCACACCCCCCCCCCCTCAGGACTCCCCTCCCCCTGCCCAATTGCCCTGCTGGTTGCCTCCTGCAGAGGGAGGTGACTGGCAGCAGGGGGCGGGGCTGGCAAGCGGGCCACCAGGCCAGCCAAGGCAGGTTCCAGCAGGGGCCCCCCAATTGCCCTGCCGGTCAACCCACAGATTGGCCTTGATCGCTGGCCAGGTCTAGGGACCCTACCCATGCAGAATTTCATGCACCAGGCCTCTAGTTTATAATAACCAAAATCTGGAAAAGCTCAAGTGCCCATTAACAAAGGAATAGGCAATTAACAGTATATTTATACTGTGGAATACTACTTAGTAATAATAAGGAATAAACTACTGATATATAAGAAAATAAATGAATCTCAACAACATTCTGAAAGACTTCAGAAACAAAGTATTATATACTGTGAAATTATTTTTATAAAGTCCTAATTAGGCAAAACTAACATATAAGATCAGTGTTTATTTCTGGGTGGGTGGGTGGGGTACTTGACTGAAGGGGCACAAGGAACTATTTCATCTACTACAGTTGTATCCCCTTATTCACAGTTTCTCTTTCTGTGGTTTCAGTTACCCACGGTCATTTCTAACATTTACATTAGGCTCATCTGTCTAGTTTTCATCTTTTAAATTCCCTATCTGCTCTTGAATATTGGCTACTTTTTCCCTCTGTGTACTTGAACATACATTCATCAGCGATTTGAACGCTTCTATTTGACAATTTCAATGTCTGGGCTATTCGTGGTCTAGTTTATTAAATTAACTCTTTTTATCTGGATTGTGGGCTTTATTTTCTTGCCTTTTCATGAGTATCATTTAAAAAAAAATCTGAACATTGTATATAAAAGTAGAAAAATATAAACTAAAGGTAATATTTCTGCTCAGAAAAGTATTTATGTCTCTTCTCCTGTCACACTGCAGTGTATATGTGCACATGTTGGGGTTAGTGCTATGTGAGTAAACTGGACCAGTAGTTAAGCTGTGTCTGAGCTTTGTTATTTACCACAGGTGGGCTCAGTTCTGTTCCACTGTCAGACTGGTGCAGGCCATGTGTATCTATCCTCTGTGTGTGGTGGTGGGGGTTCTCTCTCAACATTGTGTCTCCCCAAGCTCTAGTAGCATATCTGGTGGCTGGGCATAGCATGGGGTTTTCTCATTTCTCTCCACTACTCTCTTACTTCTCCTGGGCTGTCCTAAAATTTTACTATCGCTTTCTCTCAGTTCCACTACCCTACGCCTTTGTCATGAATACTCATGAAGACCTGGGAAAAAGAATTGGCAGGGAGCCTTAGCCAGTTTGGCTCAGTGGATAGAGCATGGGTCTGCAGAGAGAAGGGTCCTGGGTTTGATTCCAGCCAAGGGCACCACCTACTGTACTTTCCGGCGGGTAGGTTAGAAAAATCTCTGACAATGTATATCAGATTGCTTAAAACCCAAATACCGTATTTTCCGGCGTATAAGACCCCCAAGTTTTGAGATTTTCCTGGCTTAAAAAGTCATCTTATACGCTGGAAAATATGGTACATCAGTTGCAGGCTTGATCCCTGACCCTGATTGGGTGTGTGTGGGAGGCAACCAATCAATGTCTCTCTCTCACATCGATGTTTCTCTGTCTCTCCCTCTCCATTCCACTCTCTCTCAAAAATCAATGGAAAAAATATCCTCAGGTGAGAGTAACCTAGGGGCTCTCTAGGCCAAACAGTCATGCCAGTCCAAACATAGGCTTAACCTTTGCTGAAAGTTTAGCCATTTTTTTTCTACCTGCATCTAAGGTAGCTTCTTCTTTCTTTCCCTGCTCAGCTAGGGAAGAAAGTAGCCACGATTCCCTTCTGTTCTTGGAGAGTCTTGTCAAACTTTGGAGTTTACTGTAGTTCCATATGATTTAAAAAAATTATTATTATTACTAATTTTTGTGACTTCAGTTTTCTCACAGGCTTTAAAAAATAACTTTGTTTTCATATATTATCTGGCTTCTCATTTTGTTAGAGTATTGCTTTCCACAAAACAAGTGGAAACCCCATAACTGTTTTTTAATGTCTACATCTCAGAAGGTCAGAGTAAGATACCTTTGAAGTGATTTGAGGCCGGCATTATAATCTTCACTTGTCAATGAAGTAAGACCCGTTCCAGAGTTTAGGAAGAGACCAGAACTTGTATTCTTTTAAACTATTTTCTTTCTCTCGTCTTCACCCCGCGTGCTGTGTAGCCAGTGTTATAACACAGCTCATCTGAAACCTATCACTTTGCAGCCCTGGCAGGGTACCACTGTACGGGTCACAATTGACGTATGTGTAGAGGAGAAGCAGAAATGAAACTGATGGAAAAACCTGCCATGGTCTTGAAAGATGAGATGAAGAATATGTTCATAGTACTCACTTTGGCTTCTGTTCGTGAAGGCTTCTTCCAAGCACTGTCTCACCCCTTCGGCATTTGGTTGGAACAACTTTAAAAAGTGTAATGGATGAGTGAGAGCCTCATTGGAATTTGAACGTGTGGTCTTAGGGTTGCCAAAGCTGGCTGTGGAGACGATTATATTTTGTTCTGTTTCTTAAAGAGATCCATTCAATGGTCATGAGAGAAACTGTTTTCATCTATAATTGACTCCAATAATTCGCTTACACAAAATAGTAGAGCTCCTTGATATCAGATTAGAGATGCTGATATGAATTCCATATAACTGAATTTTTTTGCACCTAAATTTAGAATCACATTAAAATAGCACATGCCTTGAAATACTCTTGTACTCAGCTTCCTGTTGTTTGTTGGATTAGTGACATGTTTGTTCAATTAATTACACACATTATTTTATAAAATTACCTTTGCCTTTAGGCTTGACTTAAAAAGGCTTGGGTTGCATTCAAAGAGGCACTTGGTTAGTTACAGCAATAGCTCTTGATTACTGTAAACCGCAAATGATTAGGATTCAGATGCTGACAATATCACTTTTGATGTACTAAAGAGAATTTTATTAGCCAACCAAAATTTTATCCAAGCAAGTCCCTCCAGCCATGTTAAGGCCACTGGATGAAGGTCTGCTGGTCCTCTTTATAAAATGTGACCTGAGTTACTTGTTAGAACATCAGTTTAGGAATAATCATTAAGAAACTAAAACTGGGTTATGTGGAGGAGAGGTTTTTGAGGCTGACATGGGCATTACATTATCACAGCTTCCTTTGTTTACACACACACCCAGCTTGTGGCTATGGATGGACGGGAGACAAGTATAAAGGAGCTGTTCTGGGCTTTGAGGGCTCCATATTGCAGTCTGCTCTACAGTAACGTACAGCAGGGTGCAGCCTCTTACGTCCTTCTTCCTTCTCCTCAGTGCTGGTTCTTCACTGTCAATGGGACATTGACTATTAGGAGAAACCAATAGATAGATCATAAAAGAAATATGATAGAGCTAGATTTTAAAGATGTTTTTATGGAAAGGGAAGAAATTCTTTCAGTAAAAATGAGCCATAAAACTACTCAGCCCATTTCCACCCCCAAATTATATCCAGAATTGATCAGCTGTCATCTTATATTACATTTGATGATCTTATATATGCTTAGCAGCTCACAGAAAGAGGAGGAAATGGTATTTGTCTTTAGAGATTATGTTTTGTTGATAAATTTAAAGATTAAACAAACTATAGCTATTTCTAGGAAATGGGATAATTCCCAGCCTTTCCCCCCTTTTTTTTAGTAGATATATCAAAAATTCTATATGTGATAAAAATAAAACGAATGGAATTGCCAAGTGTGCACTATTGGTTGAATCATATTGGCCCCTATTTTTGTAGCCATTCTTAGAAAATTACTGTAATAAGGGAGCCAGAAATAGAACACAATGAATTATTTATTTATTTTTTAAATGATCTCTAGCCTAATTGCCTTCCATCTTGGCTGAGTGAGAATCACCCATTCTTTTAAAGAATTCCCAAACCAGGTTTCCCCACAAATTACTGAAATCATAATCTCTATTTTTAAACCTCTTCAGGTAATTCTAAAGTCCCCAAGGTAGTGACAACCACCCTCTCTTTAATCTCTGAGTGTAGTCCCCAGATCAGCAGCATTAGTATCATCTAGGAAATGATTAGAAATGCAAATTAATATAATTAATCCATACATATTCAATCTACAGAGTATGATACAGTTTGGCATATGTACTCCCACAAGAAATCATCATCACAATAAAAAGAATGAACATGTGTATTATTCCCCAAGGTTTCCTTGCACTCCTTGGACATCCCTCTCTCTCTTCCTCCTCATTTTCAGACAACCACTGATTTTCTTTCTGCCACATAAATTACCTTTACATTCTAGAATTTTTATGTAAATAGAATCATGTAGTATGTACTTTTAAAAAACTAATAAACTTTTTAAGCAGGTATATGTTTATAGAAAAAATTATCAAAAAGTACAGTTTCCATATACCCATTCACCCTCACCCTGCCCCACCCAATTTCCCTTATTTTTGCCATCTTGCATTATTGTGGCATACTTGTTAAAAATGATGAGCCAATATTGAGACATTATTAACTAAAATCCATAGTTTATATTAGAGTTCCCTCTTGGTGTTGTAGGGTGAACCCTAATGTAGTAGGGTTTTGACAAATATTGATTTTGACAAATGTATGATGACATGTATCCACCATTACAGTATTATACAAAATGATAGGTTTATTGCTCTAAATATTCCTAGTGCTCTACTTTCCCCCTTCCCCCTGGCAACCACTGATCTTTTTATGGGTTTTGACAAATGCATAATGACATGTATCCACCATTACAATATAATACAGAATAATAATTTTAATTCCCTCCCAAATCCCTTGTGCTCCACCTCCCTTCCTTCCACCTGACAGCCACTGATCTTTTTACTGTCTCCACACATTTACCTTTTCCAGAATGTCATATAATTGGAATTACATAGTCTGTAACCTTTTTGGATTAGCTTCTTTCACCTAGCAACTTGTATTTAAGGTTCATTCATGTCTTTTCATGGCTTGATAGCTCAACTCATTTTATTACTATGTATGGATGAACCACAGTTGGATTATCCATTCACCAAATGAAGAAAGTCTTGATTGCTTCAAAGTTTTATCCATTATGAATAAACCTGCTCTAAACACTCATGTGCAGGCGTTTGTGTGGACATAAGTTTTTAAGTAGTTTGGGTAAATACCAAGGAGGATGACTATTGAATAATATGGCAAGAGTGTGTTTAGTTTCCACCAGGAATGATTGAGAGTTCCTTTAGCTCTACTTTCACACTAGTATTTGGTGTTGTCAATGTTTTGGAGTATGGCAATTCCAATAAGTATAAAGTGGTATTTTATCATTGTTTTAATTTGTGATTTCCCAAGGACATATAATGTTGAGCATCTTTTCCTATGCTTATTTTCCATCTGCATTTATCTTATTTGATGAGATGTCTATATCTTTTATCCATTTTAAAAAATTAAGTTGTACTTTTTCTTATTGTTGAATATTAAGAATTCTTTGTATGTTTTAGATAGAAATCTTTTATCAGAAATGCGTTCTGCACAGATTTTCCCTCAGTACATGATTATCTTTTCATCCTCTTAATGCACTATTTTGACTGGGTTCTTTCACTACACAAAGTTATTTATAGACTCCTTCATGTCATTGCATATACTAATAGTTCATTCAGTTTTATAGTAGAATTGTATTCCATTGTGTGGATATACCATACATTACTTATCAACTTGCCTGCTAATAGAATTCAGTTGTTTCCGGTTTTCACCATTACAAATACAGGTACTACATATAATGTTCCGGTACCATTTTCTGTTAGGACATATCGTAGACTTTCATTTTTCTTGTGTAAAGACCTAGTAGCAGAATAGCTACAGTATATGATGAGTATATGTTAATTTTTTTAAAGAAACTTCCAACTGTTTCCCTGTGGTGGTTGTAATTCTTACCAGCAGTGTATGAGTATTTTGGGTTCTCCACATCTTCACTAACAGTTGTTATGATTGGTCCTCTCCACTTCAGTCTTCTACTACTCCATGGTCTTGAGTACTGTAACATTATAATTCATGAAGTCAAGTAGTGACCACTCAATTTTGTTCTTCCTTTTCAACATTTAGAGGCAGAGTAGAAATTGATATTGAAAAGGATGAAAACCATTCTAATTTTTGCCTTAGTAGGTAGCTCAAGCAGCAATTTTGAGTTTGCTATCCAGGAACCCCAGGAAGTCCACTGTCAGGAGGTTCAGAAGGTCAGCACTCTTCTCATGATAACACCCAGGTGACTTTTACTTTTTTCACTTTCATTCTCCCACAGGTGCGCATTGGAGCCTCCCAAGGCTATATAGTGTGTGACACCATTGCTCTGACAGCTGATAGAATGTGTGCTGTGCATATGTGGTTTCCAAACTCCTCAGTTTTAATTTTGAATATGGTTAATATTTATCTATGTAACACATATGAGCAATAGCTCTTGGGGAGATCCTCAGTGATTTTTTTTTAAAAATGTCAAGTCTGAGCCCAAAGATGTAGACAAGAGTTAAAGATAGAAAAGTGGTGTCATAAAATGTGGGGAAAGTATAGAGATTGAAACAAAGGAAGCAAATATTTAAATTGTGAGAAACAGAATACCTTCAAAGCTCTGTTTACTGTATATTCTTCTTCACACTGGGAAGGGGGGAGTATAAACACATCTCTACATGCTGTTATAGGCCCTAGGGACCTGGCCTTTATTCGGATGTTGACAAAACTTTAGCTTCTGTAGCGCTAGACTTGCTGTCTCACGGCTTTATCCCAGGGTCGCCCGCAGCCTCTTTCCACTGTGCCTGGTCAAATGGAGCATTTTTCAGTTTATGAGAAGCTGCCACTGGTTAACTGGCTTCCAGTGTGAAAATACCATTGCAGGGACTGCGGGTTTGATACTGAAACCTGCTTGCATTTCTGAGAGTCAAAGGCTGCTGGGCTGCTGCCACCCTAGGAGAACTTAGATCTTAATAGGGGACAAAGGAGTGATGATTTTCAGAGAGAAAGCAATGGTTTCTGTTTCTCCATGTTTATTGGTAATATTCATTTGTTCATGTGCAGATGCTTTAACGTGAATGAAGAGAGGATTTTTAGAATAAATAATAAAATCTTTCCCCCTCTATTTCCTACATCAGTGCCCTTTGGCTGTAACATACTGCCTTGCTAAGTTTGTCATAGGAGACTGAGATTTATAATGCTATTGGGGGTCGGGGGGGGGAAGTCGGGGGGCAAACGGTTTTAAAATTCTACTAACACAAATCATAGTAATGAATTCTTTGTTAATAATGTTACTTTAATGCTTATTCTGAGTACCACTCCAGTTTCTTCTGCTATTGATAAAATTACCCTTTTAATGTTAAAAAATGTCCCCAGAGCACAAATCTAAAATGTAAAATATTTAAGTAAATGAAATTGTCATATTCTTTTGAGACCAAAATTAATGTTTTTTTTTATATTTTTCTGGAGACCTCTAGTTTGCTTTTACTCCAACTGTTATAAGTTTCATTCTTCTTCATATGTATACATAAAACATAATATTTTCTCCTAGGGTTAAGTTTAGGCATTCCAATTAAAACAACTGTATGAATTTTTTTTTAAAAAGTTTCTTCAAAATAAATTAGCCTTACATAAAATGTAGTTTGCTGTTCTACATATTTTTGTAGATGTTTGTTTGGTTTTTTGTCCAATAATTACGATATTAAACCCGAATATTTTAGAATGAAAATATATCCCTTCGTTCTAAGGATAATTTTAAGCATTGGAATTTAAGTGCCTAGTTGGAACTTGTCCAAGTTTTTGTCAAGATGTATTAACAAAATTCTTATAAATCTATAAATTATAACTATAAATAACATAGTTAAAGACTCAATGGTAAATAAGTTGAAAGACATACTGGCAGCATGAGAGACTATTTAAAGATTCTAAGAGGTAGGGGGATGTTAGTACCTTTCACCCCCTGCTTTTACTGAGATAAATTAAAATCACTAATACAGAGGAATAGCACGCTGGGTCATGCCATTAACCTGTGCTGATTGCTCAGCAGTCATCACCAGCAAAACCATGGAGTTTTCATCAAAGCAATGGTCACTTTGTTTAGTCAGCATATATTTTTGAGCTACCTCTATGTGCAGGATTATGTTAAGGTAGTTACTTTTTCATGTTCTGTGTGTAGATCACAAGTACAATTGCACAATTGTAGTTTTACAGGAATTTTGAATCTGTGGGAATGTCTTAAAATGTATACCCTCAAACAAATTACTTTTTGAATATTAATATGTAGTTAGAAAATGCCTTCCTATATGAAGTTAGATGATTGGCTTATAGGACTTGAAAGTATATTTTATTCAGAGAAAATAGAAGTCTGCTAGTTGCATATTCTTATTTTTACAGAATAAACACAGTTGCTGAATTTTGTAGAATCTGACATCAACTTTTTTATTTTTTATAAATGAACAAAACTAAGCAGAAGGCAGTATTCATATGTAATAGAGCATGAAAATGTGCTGTGATTGCTGTGATTATTGTTGTTGCTATTGCTTTAGAGGACAAACTTATTCTCAGAAAAGAAATTGAGGTGTATAAAAGCAAAGTAAAAGCTGAACTAATAAACTAACATGAAAGATACATGGAACTTTAAAACTGATGGTGGTACAATCAGCCATGTACAGGTTTTCTGACCAGTATCTAATTTTGACTTTCTCCCATAGCCAATAGCTGTTCATTTCTTGTATCTTCAGTGCATAATAATGAACTATATCATTTACTTGATGTGAAAATGTATAACTTTTAGAAAGAATCTGTACCCTTGCCAGATAACTCAGTTGGTTAGCATGTAATCCTAATACACCAAGGTTGCAGGTTCAATCCCTGGTCAAGAATCAACCAATGAATGCATAAATAAATGGAACAGCAAATCAATGTTTCTTTCTCTGTCTCTGTCCCTTTCCTTTCTAAAATCAATAAATACAATTCAAAAAAAAAGACAAAGCATTTGTAGAAGACACTGTGGTAGTAAAGGTCAGGCTTCTCATGCTAGCATCATTGAGAGGATTTGCTCCTCCAAGACACATCTGCCACATCTGCCTGCCACTAGCTACCCTAAGACGCCATCACAAAGTCCAGGACTAGTTTTCCTTGGATTGGCTCCATCATTGTTGAGGAGGAATTCCTAAAGAAACTAAGAGTCTTCTTCAGGCATTTTGGATGAGAGAGTAACAGATTACCAGGCCTACAGGAGAAGGCTGGGATGCGGAGTTCTTTCCTTCATGCAAGAGAAGGGAGAACAGAACACCCAGGATGCAGAGCAGGGAGCCCTCTCTTGCTCCTTGCACCTCACTTTATGAGTGAAACTCAACAGGAAAACACACCTGCGCCTTCAGCATCCTGGCTGTTACTCAGTTTCCTTTCTCCTTTTCAAGAAATCACGACAGTGCTAACAATAGAAAAGGCTCACAAAATACTCGGAGAATTGATTTTGAATACAACTTTGACTTATTTTAATATATACGGAAAAGGAAATCATTTGTGAACTTGCACACTTTATTATTAGTTTTAAATTGTGAGCCATAACACTTTATATTTTTATCATCACCAAAGGGTCACGTTGGCACAGTTCAGAGACCCTGGTATAGGATGGAGTTGTCAGAAGGAAACTAGTGTCAGGACAGGGATGAAGACTGAGGATCCAAGGACAAGCAAGGAGCAGCAAGCAGAATGGGTGTTGGGACCAAGGAAAGCAATAGCAAGAATAAAACAAAAGCTATGTTATGCTTGATTGCCTTGGTTTTCCTCCTGTTATATTGAAGGGATTTTTCCAAATGGGTTCTGAAGCCTTGAGATTCTAGGGCAAGCATGTCAAAGTCACGGGCCATGGGGCACATGTGGCCCACAACGAATATTTTTGTGGCTTAGACAATATAACGATATGTAAGAAATGTTTTATTAAAAATTTTGTAACTTAATTTTTACAATATCCTGTTATACATAATCTATATATATAAAAGGCCAAGTGACCATCCAATGTCTGACCAGCTGGTACATATGATGAGCACTTGACCACCAGGGGGCAGACACTCAATACAGGAGCTGCCGAGCTGTGGTGACTTGACTGCAGTGGTTCTCAGGTGACGCACCCCGGAACCAGGGAGGAGGGAGCCCAATTCCTTGTGGGGCCGCGTGATTCCACCTTTGGCTGTGGGTGCATGAATCCATGCACTGGGCCACTAGTCATTAATAACAAACTACAAATGTTCGCTAATGACTGATTACTATAATCGTGTTGCAATCATTTCCCTTACACATCTTATGCGCAGGCATACCATTTCTCTCCACTAATACTAGCAGTGAATATTTTAGCAGCCGATTGCCACGTCATTGGTCTTGGACTGACTTGTTTGGTGTGCGCAACAGGAAATATTTCGTTTTCAGAGAACAAGAAAAGTAGGTTTATTTGTGTTACACTTTTAATTTGTGCAGTTATTCAGTGTCTGGTAAGTTAATGTTCAAGAAAAAATATTAATTTTTATTAAAGTGTTCTATTATTTTATGTTAATGATTACTAATTTATTTCAGCCCTTTGTATTCAGCATGTCTCTATCGAAATAAACCTATGTTTCTATGAAAATTGAAGCTTATGTTTTTTTGCAGCCCACATAAACTTAAACCTTGTTTATTTGGCCCGTGTTAGCCTTTGAGTTTGACATGCTTGTTCTAGGGAGAGCTAGAGGGCCAACTTGGTGAACGTGTAACAGAAAGCCAGTATAGTCTTGTGTTGGCAGGTGAGAGCTGCTTGTGTGCATTTGTTCCAAAATCTGGGTTTTGTTGACCTCATGTTGGTGGCTTTAAATTGGCCATAGCTTGACCATTCACACCAGAAATCACCAAATGCTTCAAATCAGAGCTATCAGCCAGTTGATCACCATACACCAGCACACCTCAGATAAAGTTTCAGGCACCTTATCAATAACAGATTACATTTAGCAACAAGAAGTGGCAAAAGAACTTTAGGATATGAATCATCTATTTTCTTCTTTAGTATTACAGTTTTGCAAGCCAGTTTCTTCCCATTTCATTAGCAACACTAAGATACAATAAAGCAAGAGAGCATGTAGGAACTTATAAACTCAGGATGAATGTTTGTTAAATAATTAAAAAGATTCATGCTACCTACTCAAAAGTAAACAAAGTTTTATACACACACACACACACATATATAATATGTATAAAATATCATATATAATATATACATATTACATATTATGTAATCTACTAGAGGCCCAGTGCATGAAATTTGTGCTCAGGGGATGTGTCCCTCAGCCCAGCCTGCACCCTCTCCAATCTGGGACATCCCTCTCACAATCCAGGACTGCTGGCTCCCAACTGCTCACCTGCCTGCCTTCCTGATTGCCCCTAACCATTTCTGCCTGCCAGCCTGATCACCCCCTAACCACTTTCCTGCCAGCCTGATTGCCCCTAACTGCCCTACCCTGCAGGCCTTGTCACCCCTAACTGCCCTCCCCTATAGGCCTGGTATCCCCCAACTGCTCTCCCCTACAGGCCTGGGTCCCCCCCCCCCCCCCCAACTTCCCTTTCCTGCAGGCCCAATCACCCCCAACTTTCCTCCTCTACCAACCTGGTCACCCATAACTGCCCTCCCCTGCAGGCTTGTTTGCCCCCAACTGCCCTCCCTTGCAGGCCTGGTCTTTCCCAACTGCTCTCTCCTGTTGGCCTGATCACCCACAACTGCCCTCCCTTGCAGGCCTGGTCCCTCCCAACTGCCCTCCCCTGCTGGCCATCTTGTGGTGGCTATCTTGTGTTCACATGGGGACAGCCATCTTTGACCACATGGGGGCAGCCATCTTGTGTGTTGGAGTGATGGTCAATTTGCATATTACTCTTTTATTAGATAGGATATTATAAAAAGCCCGTGGCTATAACACCATAATGCCATAATAACCAAATGACTGGTCACCAAGAGGTGCACGGAGCACCTCTTGGGCTCTCCCCCCAACCTCCGGGGTGCCGGCAGCATCGAGGGAGAGTCACGGGGTGCCAGCAGTGCCCCTGGAGTGTCAAGGGGCGCCAGCAACATCTGCAGAGCGTCGCCAGGTACCAGCAGCATCCGCAGAGCGTGCAAGGTGTCGCGGGGAGGCGGACATGGCCCTGATGGCAGGCTAGACCTAGGGGACCCTACACGTGCATGATTTAATTGTGCGCTGGGCCTCTAGTATGTATATAAATACATATGGTATATATATTTTACTGATTTCATCTGGGTTTTTGTTTGGCTCAGTGCTTCTCAACTTTAATGTGCACGTAGATCATCTAGGGGTCACATTAAATGCAGATTCTGATTCTATAAGCATAGGGTGGGCCTGAGATTCTGCATTTCTAGTAATCTTCCAGGTGACGGTGATGGTCCTGGTCTATGGACAATATTTTGACTAGTGAAGATTGAACTACTGTGGCAATTAGAAAAAAGTAAATAAACAATAAGGCAGACAAAGGTATATTTAAAAGTATCTAGTTTCTCAGAAAGGAAACTCTGCATAGGAGGAAGAATGATGTTTTATTTTTGTGTTGAGGATCTTTGAAGCCAGACTATTGCACTTTTTTTTTTTTTTTTTGGCAGATGTTTGTTGAGTTCACACAATACAGTGAAAGACTAAATGAGCTGGAAACATTAGAGATCCCAATTATACAACTCACTGGCTATCCACAAGCCTGAACAATGAGAAGCATTCTGTGTGCTTTACTCATTTAACTTCATTGAAACCCTTCTTGGCATCCAAGTTACATTAATGTGATAACTCTTGTGTAGCAATTAACAAACTGTGGCGATTGGGAACATTTCTGGAGTTCATCCTATTGAATGGCAGCAGGCTTTGGGCCTCTAACTCTTAACTTTTTTCTTAGGGTTGATCTGTCTTTGTAGAGGATTTATAATCTTTTTTTTTTTTCCATTTTCCTTTGCCAAAGTGAGTTACAGCTGTATCTTTCCACCAGACATTTAGTTTTGGAAGTCATTTGTCATGGGTGAGTTTTGAGCAGTGTCTTCTTTTGCTCTCTCTTGTTAGAAAACTAATTGAATCTTCAGGAAGATAATGGCATTGAACCCACACAAATGCACATCCAACACTTCCAGCAGGGTCACAAAAGCTGAGTGTTCTGCATTGCCCTGAGCCTTGTAAGTTCAAGAGCACTGAAAGGCAAATGGTGGGCTGAATAATACCGTAGCCAATGCTAACAATATTGGGTATTGTGTCTATTCGAGTGGCACAGAATTAACTGGGTGGCTGGAAGGAGGCTTGAGGGAGAGAGAGAGAGAGAGAAAAAAAGCTTCTTTTCCAAACTGGGAGGGCAAAGAGTATGTTACCCTGGGGAGCAGCCTGATCTTTCAGCACTGAAATGCAGCATTGTTTTCATAACAGCCCAAGGGTGTTTGGAAGTCTGATGGAAAGGAACTGAGGTACTACCTTCAAGCACTGGAAAGTGCTCCTAGTTTTATTGTTTCCTATCTGTAGGAAAGCAAGGCATGGGCTTCTTTCCTTCCTGCAAGTGCACTTTGCATTGTTCTACACAGATGAAGGCTGTCCTGTGGCAGAGAACCAAGTGGAGGGGTGTTCTGACTTCCTGGCGAAATTTGTAAGTGGATGCAAGAATGGTTTCCTGGTAAAGTAACTTGACTATACAGTGTAAGGGGCTTGGCTCTGGTGGAGTCTCAAATCAAGAGTCTTTTTAGTATAGCAAAATAAGAGTCTCTGTCCCAAGATCTGTGATCTGTTTAATTATCCGTGACTGAAATTGTCCTGTTTTACCATCTTACCATTTTTCATCAGAATATGTTTCAGCCATGTAGCATGCTGTTATTTTTTAAAACTACTCTTGGTAGGTTCAATGATTAGCCTATATGTATGATCAGAGGAATTCTGAACAAGATGCATTTTTTAAAGCGTGCATAAAGAAGCTACACAAATATTCCTTGAGAAAACATGATAAGAAATAAAGAAAGGAAGGATGGAAGGGAGGGAAATAAAGAGAAAGACTAGAAGGAAGTGAGAGAAAATTGAAAGAAAGAAAATGTATAATTTGTTACATTTAATGTGAAATGAAATTTTAAAGCTTTCAAGTGAAGTCTGTATTTTCTGATCCTATCCTATATAATAAAAGGGTAATATGCAAATCGACCAAACAGCGAAATGACCGGTTGCTATGACACACTGACCACCGGGGGCAGATGCTTAACGCAGGAGCTGCCCCCTGGTGGTCATTGTGCTCCCACAGGGGTAGCGCTGCTCAGCCACAAACCGGGCTGATGGCTGGCGAGCACAGCGGTGGTGATGGGAGCCTCTCCCACCTCTGCAGCAGCACTAAGGATGTCCACCTGTAGCTTAAGCCATCAGTCGGACATTCCCCAAGGGCTCCCGGACTGCTAGGACTGCTAAAGGATGCAAGCTGGGCTGAGGCTGAGGGACGCCTCTCCACCCCACCCCCCGCCCTCACCCCTCACCCCCCAGTGCACAAATGTCGTGCACTGGGCCTCTAGTATTATATATAATGTTATGACTTCATTGATATTTCTCAAAGATAAGGTTCAGCTTTATGATTTAATAAGTGACCAGACCCATCTGTCAGGTACCTCTGTGGGTTGTATATTAAATATACCCAAATATCACATGCTTAAACTTCAAGTTTAGACTTTTAAAAAAAGTATTTAAAGTTTGCAGAAACACAGGAGAAATCAACTGATTCCAGAGAAATCTCTCTGGATTGTTGATCTCTGAACCAAATTATTGTTCACAGACTAGGACTTCATTATCCCATGAATCACTCTAATAGTCTCATGGTAAATTGTAGCTGAGCAACTTATTTTGTAATGCCATTATGCATCAAGAATCACCATTGTTGCAAAATGGGAAAGAAGAAAACTCATTGCTCTCAATGTAAACAGCGATGAAAATAAACATACTTTGTCTTGGCACTTTAAAATGTTCCATAGGCTACTAAATCGGTGGTAGAATAATCAGAACAATGGATGGGGATGGATAGCTAAGAATAGTTTGGGGAGCTGCCTAGATTGTGGTTTGTGTCTAAATGGCTAAGCGCTGTGTGGCTCTTCCGGTGTCCCGGGCTACTGAATAACCTGGCAAGAAGAATTTGTTCATCAGTGCAGATGACTGATTTGGCACAGTTTATGAATTCAACGTGAAGAGGCCTGATTTTGTATCTTGGATGAGTGCAAATATTGAGTCGTTGTAGCCAGTTTTCAATGCTTGTTTTGAGTTCGCACTTGTCACCTGGTTACCAAGAGAAGTTCTTTACTTTCTCAGCAATTGTTACTTTAATTTTTTTTTCTCTGAGTGAGGCAATGCTGAAGGAATTCCTTTATCTGTAAGCTTAGCACAAAGAAAAAGACCTTTCTTACCAGGTCTCTCCAGGAGGGCAGAAAACGCAGTTTCCTCTATTTCCCGGAGACACTTCTGGGTACGTGCTGGTATCATCTCTATTAGAAGAATCTATTCAAGTCAAAATTAACTCCTTAAACTTTGGGATGCCTCATATGAGTTCTTTCCGCCTTCGTGGTAAAAATAAAGTCAGTTTTTGCCCAGCCAGTGTGGCTCAGTGGTTGCACATCGACCTATGAACCAGGAGGTTCAATTCCCAGTTAGGGCACCTACAGGCTTGATCCCCAGTTAAGAGGCTGTGCGGGAGGCAGCCGATCAATGATTCTCTCTCATCATTGATGTTTCTATTTCTCTTTCCCACTATCTTCAACTGTTAAGTCAATAAAAAAATATATATATTTTGAAAAGTCAGTTTTTATCTCTCATTACCCACTTCTTCAAAATAACACAAACTAGGGTGAGTGGCCTCTGTTTTCTTAACAAAAGAGTTCTACATTAGCTTGAGTCCTTCCATTGGCTCTGGCCAAAGGCATGGGCATCTGCTAGTTCCCCATATCATTCAGGCATTTTAAAAATAACGTTACTTTTAGAGTAGTTTTTGGATTTACAGAAAAGTTTTAAAGCTTTTCTATAGTCCTGAGATTGATGTCCAATCGCTTATGAAGTAGATGTCATACTGGCAATATGTTATATAAGGTTAGTAGAGGATTTCCTTTTAATGATTTGTTATGATACATGATTGTACACATAGTGGAAAACACAGTGCATCTGGCTGCTGTGAGCCCAGTTGGCTCCCATAGTTGCCGTATAAAAGCATTGTTAATGGAACAAATGTTACGGAACCAGCAGCATAAAGGTGGCATTTCTACGAATATGTCAGCAGTGATTCTACCCTGTAGATGTTCAAAAGTTTTTCATAGATTTCATCTAGAAAATGACTAGAAAGCTTATTTTGAAGTAGTGTTTCAGTAGTAAGAAATATTTATACATTTCAGTCTTATCATACCTTTATGAAATAGTTTTTATTTTAAAAATAAAAATTTTAAGACAGTTCCCTTGATATGATATGATTTATGGAATAACTTTCTTAGTATAAGAAGCAAACCTACCCAGCCATTTGTGGCTCAATGATTGAGCGTCAACCTATGAACCAGGAGGTCATGGTTAGATTCTCAGTCAGGGCACATGCCTGGGTTGCAGGCTCGATCCCCAGAAGGGGGCATACAGGAGGCAGCTGATCGATGATTCTCTTCATCACTGATGTTTCTATCTCTCTCTTCCTCTCTCTTCCTCTCTGAAATCAATAAAAAAAAAATTTAAAAAGAAGGCAAACCTGACTTCCACTCTGGGTAATATAGCCCCTGATCCCCTTGCTTAGTATAACTATAAATTCTGGAAATGATGTAAGAGGCAACCAAGGAGAAGTCTATAATATTGAAGACAAAATGTTTAAGAAGCCTAGGGTTGTAGGAACAAGATAGCAAGAGAACATCTTATCACCATCCACCCAACAGTGGTAGACAATTCAAGCTTTGTGTCTCCTCAGCCCCAACCTGGTAATAGTTGTCTCATTTCTTCCTTGGATTGTAGGAAGGGTTAGTGACAACGCCAGGTAAGGCCAGGGTCTATCGGGAATCACACTAAAAATTAGCAGCCATGGGGAAATCCCATCTTTCCCCACTGAGCCTGGAATGAAAAAAATGTTTCAAAAACTCCTATGACGGCAAGCTGAGTGAAAAAACAAAAACAAAAACCCATAGGTTCCATACTTTCTGATTCTGTATAACATTCTTGAAATGATAAAATGATAAAGATGGAGAACAGATGGGTAGTTTCAGGGTTTAGAGACGAGAGTATCAGTAGCAAAGAGAGACACAGCCGTGGTTTCAAAAGCAACAGGAGGGATCCTTATGGTGACAGAACAGGGATCTCTCTGTATTACTTGTTGCAAGTATAAATGAATGCATAATTCTCTCCAAATCAAAAGTTGAATTTTTAGGAAATGTAAAAAGCACCCAACTCTCGAGAAAATGTTTGGCACACAATTCAATTCTTAAAATAATGCAGTGACAGTTTTCATGACGTTTTTTTTTTTAATTATTATTAGAAAAAGCAAGTTTAATGCACTCTATACATTAAGATGCTACTTATGTTATATCTAAGCTAAAGGAGGTCCGGTGCATGAAATTCATGTGGCGGGGGGAAGGGTCCCCTCAGCCTAGCCTGCACCCTCTCCAATCCAGGACATCCCTCTTACAATCCTGGACTGCTGGCTCCTAACTGCTCACCTGCTTGCCTGCCTGATCACCCCTAACTGCCTCTGCCTGCCAGACTGATCAACCCCAACTGCCCCCCTCCTCTGACCTGGCTCCCCAAACTGCCCCCCCCCCCCCGCCCTCGCCACTGGCCTGGTCGTCCCACACAGCCTCTTCCGTCATCCATTCAGTTGCAATGGTTGCTTAGGCTTTTATATGGATAGATAAAAGAATTTTCTACATTGTGCATAGAGACATAAATAGTGAAAGTCCAGAGATGTACATATTACTGTGATACACAGCAGTTTTGATATAATGCCTGCTTTTAGGAAAGACTGAGAGAATAGCAACATGGGTATGATGAAGCCTTGGTTATAATTGCATTTTTTTTTTTTTTTTTTTGCAGAAAACAAAAAACACTGAAACAAAAAAATAGTAAAATATTATTTGTTAACCCCCATACTTGGTCTGTGTCTTGTATTTTTTCTATGTAATTATAACATTGTTAGACAGGCCGCATAATTATACCCTTTTGGTTTTTTTAAAGTGACTTTAGTTAAAAACATATTTCACTTCATTTCTGCTACATAAATGCAATGAAAGAGTATTTCAATAGGAGCTCCATGAAGCATCTTGGGGTATAACTTTTTTTTTAGTATATTATAATGGGATTAAATCAGTTAGGAGAACATTAATTCTAAAGAAATGTGGGACTGAGGAACTTGAATCAATCCCTCATTTAGCCTGCACATTCAGGTTTCCAGCAGGATTTGAGGCAAATTATAATTGAACAAAACAACCCACAAAATAGTACAATTCACGATAAAAAACTACAACCAATGTGTAAGTACAAGAAGCACCACAAATCTGAATAAAGTAATTACTTTTATTGAGTACTGTGTTTGGCTCTAAGTCTCTAGATGGCTCACTAAAGATCTGTTAGATTCCAGTTATTTGTTGCTAACTTAGATTAGGTTACTGTATTGTTGATACAATTTATCCTTGAAATTTAACTCATTTGGGATTCAAAGAATACGAAGTAGTAGTTCTAGCCCAGAATATCCTCCCTTTTTTATTTTCCCATTCTTTCTCCTAAAACCTACTTACTCTGCTCCAATTGACCCCTTGCCAATCAGGTCAGAAATTAAGCCTCAGACATTTGGGGGTTCCCTGCCAGGGTATATAAGATTGTACAAGTCCTCTGGCCTCTTGGGTGCTAGAAAGCTAGGGAAGGGACGAGGTCTTGTCTGTGGTGTTCAGTAGATTTATCACAGAGGTCTTGGCCTTTGCAACTTGACAGTTCCTGTCACCTGTCTCCTAAGTCCTGCTGCAGAGCTCTCTCTCACATTGGTACTCTCCACAGGTTGCAGCTCAGGGTCCACATCTGCTCCCTCCATCTCCGTCCTCTCTGTGAGGGGCACATCCACTCCCTCCATCTCCATCCTCTCTGTGAGGGGAACATCCACTCCCTCCATCTCCGTCCTCTCTGTGAGGGGCACATCCACTCCCTCCATCTCCGTCCTCTCTGTGAGGGGCACATCCGCTCCCTCCATCTCCGTCCTCTCTGTGAGGGGCACATCCACTCCCTCCATCTCCATCCTCTCTGTGAGGGGCACATCCACTCCCTCCATCTCCATCCTCTCTGTGAGGGGAACATCCACTCCCTCCATCTCCATCCTCTCTGTGAGGGGCACATCCACTCCCTCCATCTCCGTCCTCTCTGTGAGGGGAACATCCACTCCCTCCATCTCTGTCCTCTCTGTGAGGGGCACATCCACTCCCTCCATCTCCATCCTCTCTGTGAGGGGAACATCCACTCCCTCCATCTCCGTCCTCTCTGTGAGGGGCACATCCACTCCCTCCATCTCCGTCCTCTCTGTGAGGGGCACATCCGCTCCCTCCATCTCCGTCCTCTCTGTGAGGGGCACATCCACTCCCTCCATCTCCGTCCTCTCTGTGAGGGGAACATCCACTCCCTCCATCTCCATCCTCTCTGTGAGAGGCACATCCACTCCCTCCATCTCCGTCCTCTCTGTGAGGGGCACATCCACTCCCTCCATCTCCGTCCTCTCTGTGAGGGGCACATCCACTCCCTCCATCTGCATCCTCTCTGTGAGGGGCACATCCACTCCCTCCATCTCCGTCCTCTCTGTGAGGGGCACATCCACTCCCTCCATCTCTGTCCTCTCTGTGAGGGGCACATCCACTCCCTCCATCTCTGTCCTCTCTGTGAGGGGCACATCCACTCCCTCCATCTCCATCCTCTCTGTGAGGGGAACATCCACTCCCTCCATCTCCGTCCTCTCTGTGAGGGGCACATCCACTCCCTCCATCTCCATCCTCTCTGTGAGGGGAACATCCACTCCCTCCATCTCCATCCTCTCTGTGAGGGGCACATCCACTCCCTCCATCTCCATCCTCTCTGTGAGGGGAACATCCACTCCCTCCATCTCTGTCCTCTCTGTGAGGGGCACATCCACTTCCTCCATCTCCGTCCTCTATGTGAGGGGAACATCCACTCCCTCCATCTCCATCCTCTATGCCAGGGGCACATCCACTCCCTCCATCTCCATCCTCTCTGTGAGGGGAACATCCACTCCCTCCATCTCCGTCCTCTCTGTGAGGGGCACATCCACTCCCTCCATCTCCATCCTCTCTGTGAGGGGCACATCCACTCCCTCCATCTCCGTCCTCTATGCGAGGGGTACATCCACTTCCTCCATCTCCATCCTCTCTGTGAGGGGCACATCCACTCCCTCCATCTCCATCCTCTATTCGAGGGGCACATCCACTCCCTCCATCTCCGTCCTCTCTGTGAGGGGAACATCCACTCCCTCCATCTCCACCCTCTATGTGAGGGGCCACTTGTCTCACTTCCTGTCATACCCATGTTCATACTGCAACCAGGCAAAGCTGTTTCTCCTCCCACTTTCCCTGTGTCCCTCCACAGCCTCCTGCTCTGCAAGCATAACCTCACACAGTGGGCCTTGGCGAGTGTATTTTTTTCTGGAGTGAGAGTGAAGAAAGAAAATTCCAGCACATTTTCATTTCTTTATATTTTTAATTTTTTTTCAATTACAGTTCACATTCTATATTATTTTGTAATACTTTCAGGTGTACAGAAGAGTGGTTAGATAATCATATACTTTACAAAGTGTGCCCTTGATATTTCCAGTACTCATCTGGCACCATGCATAGTTATTGAAATTATTGACTATATTTCCTATGCTGTACTTTCCATCCCCATGACTATTTTGTAACCACCAATCTGGACTTCTCAATCCCTTCACCTTTTTCACCCGGCCCCCCACTTTCCTACCCTCTGGTAATCTTTAGTGTGTTACCTGTATCTATGAGTCGGTTTCTGTTTCGTTTATTCATTTATGTTGTTCTTTAGATTTCACATATAAGTAAAATCATATGGGACTTGTCCTTCTCTGACCAACTTATTTCACTTAGCATAATACCCTCTAGGTCCATCTATGGTCCTTTTTTCTTAATATAATTGCAATGGTAATTTTCCAAGCCAAAGCTTAGGGGAATGGATACGGAAGCTGTCTGAAGTCCTCCACAATATAGTACAACTGGTTACAATTCTATTACAAAGACTTTTTTTCGAAGTGATCCATGGCCAAGCACATCACAAACTTCTATGTGTAGCTTGAAAGGAAGGGTTATTTCAGGGCAGTTGACTGGATTGATTTTAACTATGGTGTTTTTTTTTTTAAAAAAATGTGAAAACAAAACATCTTTCTTCTCAATGCGTAGGAGGAAAGGCGGTGTAGGAGAAAGCATATTCATTAAAAGGGGGCCAGAGACTAAATGAATTTTAATTCTGAAGTGGATCTATGAGAGCAGTACTTTGTGAGAAAAACGAGGATGTTTGGTGTTAACAGCTGGCGAGGGATAAAGAGCAAGCTAGAGGAATAGAGGGAGGAGGCATATGTAATGCAGGCATACGCAACTCGGATTTCCAACTTCAGGTGCAGCGAAGTAAATCTATTATAATAAGACTCTCTTGCATATTGATACTTCTCTTTGCAGTGAGAGCATAGCCAGACTATTAAAAGCAAGCATGTTTCTAAGAAGAATTCTGAATCGGAGACTTCTAATAAACTGTCCTTTTGCCTTGGGGGGAACTCACTCCTTTTCCCAGGAGGCAGCTAAGACAAATGGTATTCAATGGAGGGGTGACTTGGCACTAACCAAACAATTGCATCATAACTGATTTTTGCATATGGACCAGCAAAAACAAACATTAAACAAGATCATTTTGTGATTGGACTTGTCAACAAAGAGAAAAAAAAAAATCAGTTCAATGCATCTGCTGTTGTCTGTAGCAATGCATCTGCTATTGTCTGTAGATGTCTAGATAGTATACATTTTAGGCTTTGCCGGCTACAGGGTCTCTGTCTCAACTATTAACTCTGCTGCTGTAGCACAAAGGCAGCCATCGATAGTCCATAAAAAGATAGGTGTGGCTGCTTTCCAGTCCAGCTTTATTGACAGAAATGAGCAGCTGCAGGATTGGACCCATGGACCATAGTTTTCTGACATCTGGCCTAAACTGTCTTGGAGCCTGGGATATGGCCTATTGTTGTTGTCCTAGAAACTGTGTACCAGGGATGCTATGAAAACGACATAGGTTCAGAAGCTTGGGAAGTATAAGTTGTTGGTTGAAGTACTGTTTATAAAAACATGTTCACCAGCATGCCTCTACACAAATACAATTCTTCAAGACTGCAAATACTTTATCCAACCCTGTACTTCCAAAAACTAAAGTACTTAATGGGATGCAATTTTTTTCACTGTGTACAGAGCATCTACTTTTGAGTAATTGCACATTAAAAATAACATCTCCCTTATTTCTCATCTTTTTCTGCCCTCAAATTCTAAAATGTGTTTTATTCATTTTTCCTTTTCATAAAAAAAATCTTAAATTCATTAAAAGGCACAATGAAAATTGAATTGGGAAAGAAATGACATAAATTAAGTAATCTCAAAAGTAAAACTAATTAAGAAATTTAATGCAGAAGAGTTAGCATGTGGAACTGTCTAAGGGTCAAAATTTTAAATGATGAAAAACTTATTCATGCACATATAACCTTGTTTAAATGATTTATGACAACCCTGCTCTGTGCTGGGTCTTGTGATACATACTGTAAAGGGCATACAAAGTATAAAAATGAGTCAGGAATCTCTCCCCTGGCAAAATTGCATTGCTTATAGGTGCAACTAATAGTTGTAAAGCAATATTTGCAAGAGTTAATTTCTCTTCAGCTATTGGCCTAGGGGAGTTTAACCTAAAATAATTTAACCAATTTTCATTTTTTTAGGAAGTAGTTGAGAGGTGAAGACCTTTTCTGATTCCAGTGAAACCAGTTGGTAAATATTCTACTAAGACCCCCAAACTCTCTCTCCCCAACCTCCCCACTGCCTTTACTAGTCAACGCCATTCTGTTACTGTTCAGCCACACACTGGGTCTTGTTCATTCATATTTTTTAAATTTTTTCCCCTCACTGAAACAAACATCAGTGGAAATCAAAATCAAAGACAAATTATTTATTTTTTATAGTTTTTTAAATGTTTTGATGTGGAATAATCAAGTGATTCTATTTTTGAAGTGGAGTAGTCAATTGATTCTATTCAACTTAAATAGAATATTTGGCAATTTTCACGGTACCCAGACTCCAAATCTACGTATTTTCACTTTTTAATAATTATCAAAATGCAGGAAAATGGTATAATGGACGGATTATGGCCATTTGTCTTAGGTCCATTGTGCATGACTTAAAAAAAAAATTCAAACATAAAATTTAGTTTTTATTCCCCAAATAACATGTCAAATTGACGTTCTCATCCCACTTCTGAGGTGGAGACCAGAACTGAGGTGGTAGTAAGGGTTGGTGTAAATTGAAGGATAGTATATGTTATGGGTTAAATTGTGTCCCCCACCGCCCTAAAAACATGTGTTGAAGTCCTAACCTTCCCAGTGTTTCAGAATGTGACCTGATTTGGAAACGGTCTTTACAGAGGTGATCAAGTTAAAATGAAGCCATCAGGGTAGACTCTAAGCCACTCTGGTGGGTGCCCTGTATGGACACAGAAACAGAGGAAAGCCTGTCTAAAGAGACAGAGAGTGAACATCACGTAAAGATGTCGGCAAAGTTCAGATTGGGCTGATGAATATACTAGTACAAGCCAGGCGATGCCAAACACTGCCAGCAAACCACGTAAGCACGTCAAATTCACGGCTGGAGGTATGCAGCTCAATGGCCATGAGTTTGACATGCTTGCACCAGAGGCTAGGCAAGAGGCAATGGACCAGATTGTCCTCTCACAACGCCCAGAAGGAGCACCCATACCTGCCAACATTGTGATCTCAAACTTCTAGCCTGCAGACCTGGGAGACAATGTATTTCTTTTGTGTAAACCATTCAGGCTGTGGTTCTTTGTTATAGCAGCTTCTGGAAACATAGAGCACAGGAATGTGGAATGAGAGAGAGGTCAAAAATAATGTATGCATCAAGGATATATGTTGATAGGTACAATTCTCTACAACATTAAAAGATCACGATTTCACAGCTTGACAAGGCCGCCAAATTTGTTTCCACATTTTAAGGAATCATTTAATATATTGGAGACACGGAGGAAGGAGAGAATTTCATTTTAGGCGAACATTGGTCCCTTTGGGCCCTGGCTGAGATGAACATGATCCCATCCTGTCCTTGGTTATTAATCCCTACAGACCTCTGCCATAGTGTTTCTTATTCTCTGCAAGTCCAGATCTCTGCCAGCAACTTTCCCTACTCTCTGGGCTGCTGGGAATAATTTATATTTTTTCAGTCCTCTTTGGGGTTATGGGTAACTCTTTAAAACATGAAAATGTATGGGCCTCATTTAACTGCTAGGGGCACAAAGCTTGGTCACATGAGAACTCTGGGAGACTGTCAAGCTATTGCCTAGACTCCACCTGGACTTCTACTCAACCACTTTACCACTGCATTTTATTTTTGGATTTAGGTTTTGGACCCTTTAGCCCTACTGCTTTCCTATATTTACTCGGCTGTGAACCTGTATGAGGCTTCTGGATTCTTTAAACTACCTTCTTTTTGGGGACTTGCCAAGTTCTTTTTGATGGTACATTGACCAGTATCGCACTTTTTATTTTTTTATTTTTAAAAAATATATTTTACTTATTTTTTACAAAGAGGAAGGGAGAGGGAGAGAGAGCCAGAAACATCGATGAGAGAGAAACATCGATCAACTGCCTCCTGCACACCTCCCACGGGGGATGTGCCCGCAACCAAGGCACATGCCCTTGACTGGAATCGAACCTGGGACCCTTCAGTCTGCAGACTGATGCTATGTCCACTGAGTCAAACGTCTCAGGGCAGTATTGCACTTTTTAGCTTTTCCACTGACTCACTTCTTTCTTCTATTTGAGGAACCTTTGACCCAACTGTGAGTAAATAATTTTTGTCTTACATGGTTAATCTAGAAAGCTAATGCATATTTGTCCTGATCAAGGCTATCGAAATGCAAAAGTAAACAATTTGACTTTTTAATTCGTTGCATTATGTTGCTCATTCTTTCTCTCAGACATGGCCATAGAACATTATAGCAACCGACTTAATAGAGGAAAAGTTATTGGATGATAGGAAATACCCCACAATGAAACTGGTACTTTGATTCTTAAAGAAGGATGTTTGCAGTAATTTGAAAAAATCATACAGCAGAGAACAACCAAATTGTTAGATGAAATATTATATTTTAAAATTCTTAAAAGCATCAAATAACTAAGACTAGAGTAAGTAAATACTGAACCAAAATCTTTAAGAAGATAAGAACCTGTATGGACTTGTCCAGTATACAAAGTTGCTTTGACCTAGGGGTATTTTTTTTAACCCCCAAAATTGACTTATCAAACTAAATGGTGTTTGGCAACCTCATGTAGCTGGGAGGAATCAAAAGTCAGTGCTTCTGACTCATCAAGGATGGAGACACCAGGAAAGCCACTTCTACTTTAAGAAGAGACCCCAAAGGCTATATACTTAGAGTCTAGGTAAACTCTAGAAATAGACTTACAGCCTGGCTCTACATTATCTAGGCGACCCAGGAAATCGCTACTGATTAAAGTTGTCCCAGACCAGTGAAACATCTACCTACCTCCTTGCTGAGCAAAACAAAATCCAACTGGATGATGAGTTTGCCATCATCTCATGACTCAAATTATTCCCATGGATAATTATGAAGTTTCAAGTTAATGGGATTTTTTCCAAACCTGCCACAATTAAAAAAAAATTATTTTCTCAAGCACTTCTTATGCCCTTTAAACCTAAAAACACATCTCATTCTATCTTTCAAAATAAATGTATCTGTGATAATTTCCTCTTGTTAATATTTTTTTTATTCTATCCTATTCTTACTTGAATAACCTCCCGGCAGTTTAATATTAGGTCTCCTGATTACATCTCCATGTCTCATATATTTTCCTTCATGTGTTTCACCTCTTGAGTATTGTAGTTAAGAGCAAGGGTTTGGAGCCAGACTCACTTTATTTGAATCAGAGTTATGCCTTTTCTTACAATTTAAGCCAATAGGTGATTGTTTTCTTATCTATAAATTAGAAATAATAATAAAATCTACCTTATAGAAGTATAGAGGATTAAGTGAGCTAATACATACAACATGTTTATAATAGTGCCTAGCACAGAGAAGCACTTACCAAGGATAGCTCTTATTATTTCTCCCTTTTAAAATTATTTTCTGATGTAGCTATTTGACTTTATCATCCTGCCACTCCACTGAATTTTTAAAATTTATTTTTTTAGTCTTGGAGAACTTTTACATATTCTCTGATTTTTGTTTTATTTTTGTTGGACATATATCATACATTTCAAGAAGTATGCTGAATACTCCCTCCCTGTGTTTGTTGTTGTTATTGTTGTTGTTGTTCTCTTTAATTTCCTGTATTACTTGTTTACTTAGGGATCAATTTGATCTTTCCCCTTCATTATCTTAGACTTTCTCACATTGTTGTTGATCTTGCTCGCCTTTTCATAAATAAGAATTAAGGACAGGGTAGGTGTTGTGGTTATGGTTATTACTGAATATTTATATCCGTTTCACAATGGGTCTCTCTGGTGTGGGGATTCTGACTGTATTGGTGGACAGGGCACCTAAGAGGTCAGACTTAAACTATGGATAAACATAATCCAAACAGAATTAGAAGGCTTTATTTAAGGTATCGGCAACAATTCTAGAAATCACAGTTTCCTTAGAGAAGAACCTTTGCATTTTTCTCCTCAGAGTTGAGTTGCCTGCTCTTATGTGGATGTCAGATGAAAGAAGGGTAACTGAATTATTATTCCATAGTGAGGTCTTTGTTTAATTCTCCTATCTTTATTTCAAATTTTTACTTAGTTTTTTTTCTATTCACTTTAAGCTATGGGGGTTTGATCAGCAGAGTGGCTAGTACTCTGTGCAGAACTGTTCCTGTTGGTAGGGATCAACAGAACATAACCATACTTTGGTGAAGTTTTGTTGGAACACAACCACATCCATTCTTTTAGGTATTGTTGATGGCTGTTTTGTGGTCTGCAAGCCTAAAATATTTAGTGTCTGATCCTTGATGAAAAGGGCTACAGGCTGGTCCTTGCTTCACTCTTTCACCTATTTTATAATTTCTGAATGTGTTAACATCTCTTGTCTGAAAATGATTTATCTTTCTATTCTCTTAATAAGGTGTTTGCTTTTTTTCTTACGCATTTATACTTTTATCTCAGTGTCTTTCATGAGGGACAAGAGGTATCTGTATGTTTTCATCCTGTCATCTTGAAGTAGAAACCTGTTTTCTTTCCCCTTAAATTCACTGAGTTCACAGAGTATATTATTTTTAATCATTTCCATCTTCTAATTCTATAGCCTTGATTTAAATCATATATTTCCTTCTTCCTATTTCTCTGTTATTTTTCAAACTTAATGGCCCTATTCTGTCTTTCTTTCTGCTTTCACTAATACTCCCTTTTTGTGTGTCTTTCTCTCCTTTAGAGCCATGACTTTTCTTGATTAAAGATTAATTAGTTTCTAGATTTGTACACTTATTGTTGTCACATATTGGCCATTTGATGCATTCTAGCACATGTGCTATAACATTAGGAGAAAAGAAATTCAGCCTGCTTATACTTTTATATCTGCTTATACCTTCTGAAGGACATAACTTACTATTTTTAAGGTAACTCATTTAACCCTACTAAGCAGTCATATAGCTAACTATTTGGGAAATAACCAGTTATTGGGAAAGAGTCAAATTTGTAGTTTTCTTTTTTTTCTCATCAAGTAGATTTGTATGTTTAAGATTCGCAGATAAGCTGAAGTTGTTCTTTATCTGTTATGGAGAAATTGCTGGTCATTGAATGCATTCGCTATTTAAAGTTTGAGGATTAATGGTAGATTTTAGTACTACCTCTCGGTCTCTCATTGGATATCTGGATAATAAGGAGACCTGTATTCATTGCCTTCATATCATAGAGATGAGTCAAGATGAGTGAGACAGATGTTTGTAACATGCTTCTAGGATGTCAAAAGGTTGTTCTTTAGATTTAGTCATGTCTAAGAGACATTCTATCTTTGTTCCCTACTTCATGCAATTTGCTTATATAAATGGGAGTAGGGATCTTTTTCTCATCGCTGTTCTTCAAGTCTGCTTGGGACTTACAACAAGCCCACATTTTTTCAGAAATTCAAAACTCATGAATTCACTAATGCTTTGAGAGTAGAGCAGTTGCAAGTCAGATGACAAGCTGTGAAGAATCCATGGTTGACTTGGAATGCATAAAATCAGAAATAAGCTTGACTTATGACAGCAATAGCCAAATTTTAACCTAAAATTTATATAAATTAGTTATTTCTTATCATTAAAAATAGCTCCACACATCAGGGGCCATCAATTTGTAAGAGAATACAATGAAAGTGAATGAGAAATGGGAAACCTGGTTTACCAGATATGTACTTGTTGTAATTTAGACTTGAAGTTTTATCAATGATTAAAGTCTTATGCCATCCCTCTATATCTTATAAGATGTACTCAACAATGTATTTTTCTATCTTAATTTGAACTTCAACTTTCTTTTCACTTGGAAAGATTTTCGTGTGAGTCTGTTCACATACTGTGTATGTGGGCAGATATAATTACCTCTAGTGCTGAGAGAAACTAGAGGTATAAAAAAGTTTTAATCATTTGGTCACCATGTAGATATTTACATAATTTAATCACACAAACTAATTAAATGTTAGGCCATTTGTAATACAGAAATCAAGTGATGACCATAGGTCATCAGATGTAGTAATTAGGTATGCATGTATAATTGCATTAGTATCATATTAAGAAAAAAGCAAAATCAAGACAGGTCATTTCTTTGTTCCTAATTACTTTTTTATAGTTTTGAGTTGATTTATTGGCACCATTAGAAGCTGCACAAATGTGTGTGTGTGCGCGCGAGTATATCTGTGTGTGTTTTAATTGGGTTTAGTATATGTCAAGTCACAGTTTTCAAATGAAACTTTTTGATGTTTGTGGGAGAGTTAGTTAAGAAATTAATGAGAAGGCTAACCAAACAGCATATTTTAACCCTGTGTTGAGCATACTCCTTTTTTATTCTACTATAGCTCAGAAAATCAAGGACTTTTAATTTTCAATGTATTGCCCAGATTTTAGTGAAAAAAATAAGAAGTAAGCTTCTCAACAATTAATGTAAAACTTCTATTTTATGAATTTCCTTTATTAAAGTAACCTTAGGTAAAAATAATTTGCAGCAAGTCCTTTTTGTGTCAAAAATAGATGTAACTACAATTAACATTAATACTAAGCTAAGACATTTGTTTTGTAAGATCTGGCAAAAACATCACAATTCTTTATTAATAGGAATCATTTGTTCTGTGCAAATATAAGGTGTAACTAGTGGTGATTTATTGCTTATATCCTTTATAAAATATAAAGAGAAGCAGTCCTTTTTTCTATTTAAAACACAACACTTCTTTTAAACTTACTTAAGGATTTGCTTTGGTTGAATTTAGAGATTTTTGTGTTTGTTTGTTGTTTAATAATGTGTGAGAAGGAAAACAGCCAAAGGTAATGGAACTCTCAAGGAGACAGCAGACTTCAATAAGCCCGGAGTTCTGTAACAGTAGGAGACCATTATTAAGCTGGTTTTCAGGGGCAAGGATGACACCTTCATTTTAAGCTTCCACATTAATAAGACAGAGCCTCTCTTTATCATGGAGATGGATTTGACTGGCAGGCATTTTATAACCAAACCTACATTATAGCAAAGCAGATTGTAAAGATTTTCTAAGCAATTTAGACAAATGATTTTTTTAAAGGCTGCAAGAAAAGTCAGAGCTAGGTTTTGAAAGCAAGGATCTGCTTTGAATTACTGATTTTAAAAACACACACAGAAATATATAACATTGGTAAATTTAGTTCTGTAAAAACAAAGTAAGCATGACACATCAGAACTTTAGACAAAAGTGAAGCATACAAGAATAGCCAAGAAAATTTAAGCAAAATTATAAAAAGTAAAGAGTAGTGAGTGAAAATTCTAACAAAGGTTAAAACATATTTTAAAACTACAGTATTTTAAATAATTTATACCTGTGCATGCATAGATGATGTATATAATGGAAGGAATAGAATATTGTTTCTAGGAATAGATCCAAATATGTATGGAATTTAGTACATATTAAGGTTGCCTCTTAGATCACTGGGAAACAAATTTTAAAAATTGGTAAATGTCACTAGACATGTAGAGAAAGAATAAGCCGGACACCTACTTCAAACTTTATGCTAAAATAATTTTGAGATCAGCTTTTTATATATAAGTTAAACTATAAAATCCTAGAATAAAAATTATTATAGTATAGGTGAAGTCTTTCTAAGAAAAATACAAAGTCAAGAATTCATAAAAGAATAAATTAAAAAAAGGAATAAATTTACTAGGTTTAATTCACATGTATACATGCATATTTATTTGTATTTATATATGCAGTTGACATTAGCAACTTATAATGATGGCTAGGTTCCTTGTCCATATATTTTTATCAACTTTGAAATAAGGACTGCCAAATGCCATCTCTTTTCTTCAGTCCTGCCATCAGCTCTGAGATTGCTCCTGACTCATTTGAGCCATTGAAAAGGATTGTAGAGGTACAGCTCCCCATCTTATCTCCTGGCAAGACTTGCTGGTTGCAGAAGGAGTTGGACTCTGAATTTTTTGATCAACCCCTGTTCTTTCTTAATCCCTTAAAAAAAAAAAAGATGTGCCTTGGGGTCTCTCTTCCTGAAGGATAACCTCGTTTTAACTCCTGCTAAGTAATTAGAGAAGTTTTCTTTTCTTGTTTTTGTTTTTAATTAAAGGAGTTCTTTAAAGATCATAAAGACTAGAAACAGGATAGAGAACAGAGATGACAACTAGCCAAGACCACAAGAGTAAAGACAGAGTTGCAAAGATGGCATCTTTGCTGAGAAAGATCTTGAGAAAACTGTTGCTCTGTCTTACTGAATCCCAATGTGGAGGCAAACCCAGATTTTGTGGGGACTGGACCTTATGCCATTTGTGGGGCCCTTTTTCAGAAAAATCTTTTAAAATTAATTACTTATACAAAATTAGTTAAAGGAGTGATTACTTATTTAGAGGGTCCTGTCCAAGAGAGGGGCCCCAAAGTTTGTGTTATTATTTTTAAGCTAAATTAAACTCTGCTTCTATGCTAATTACTACCTGATTGTACTGTACACTCTCCATCTGATACTTAACAATACACTACCTAATTTTTAAATTTTATTCTTCATGCTTAGAATTTAAATTCCAGGAAAGTATTTTTCAAAATTGGCTTTCTTCTATTGTACCTTTTCCTTTTCTGTCCCCTGCTCTGCCATGCTCATCCTGAACCAAATATCTGTGCTCAGAGTGCATGCTCAACAGATATTTATGGAATAACTTTTTGAATAAACAGTTAATGAATAACCATTTCCTCTGAAATGGGCCATTTCTTTTGAAATGGGTATATAAAAAATGATCAGGCTAAATGTTTCCATAGAAGATGTTTTAAATGTAGCTCACAAATTGGATATGATTGCAATATTGGGACTCGACCCTAATTCAATAATTTATCTATACTAATAAAAGAGTAACATGCAAATTGACCGTACCTTTTCAACACCCATCAGCCAATCAGGAGTGAGTATGCAAATTAACCCAACAAAGATGGTGGGTTCTGGGCAGTGTGGGAAGGTGGAAAGGCGGCTCTGGGCTGGAGCAAAGGCAGTGCTGACAACCAGGGGAAGGAAGGCCCATTCTTGCATGAATCTTCCTGCATAGTGCCTCTAGTTAATTAATAAAGAGTAGTATTATTTTAAAAAATGGGCTACTGGTTAATACTATCAACTAATGCTGAAGTTGTCCTTGAGGATAATGGAATTAATTAATTAATTGTGTAAGTATTCCTATACACAAACACTGTCTTCCTCTCTAGTCCAAGTAAGTGCCAAATTTATGTCATTATCTTTGCCATCAGTTTGATAATCACAGTTATATCATTACTGACCAGTTTTCACACCATTCTTTTGCCTCAGATGTAAATGTAGATGTGGGTTCACTTCTCTAGCTTTCCTCATCTGCCCTTGCTTTTTTCATTATTAAAGAATTATCCATGTAGAAAATTAAAAAGAAAGTAAAACTCACCATAGAATCACAACTCAAAAACACTCCACTGATTCGTAATTTTCATAACTATTAACAACATACTCCCTAATGACTACAGCACAGATGGGATAGGATGCTAGTTATGCAGGACCTCCACCTAAATCCTTTCCTCCCACTCAAGAAGACATAATAAAAGGAAGTAAGGAAAAATGACATTGGGGCAACCTTGAACTAATCTTATTTTAAATTTTTTTCAAGAAAATTATTAACAAATGTTAGCCTTTTTTGTTTTTTCCTGATAGCAAAACAAATTACTTCCAACATCATGATGCGATCTTTAACAAAAACAGAGAAATACAAAGTTGGAATTGTTACTTCTTTGCCACAAGCGTGTTGGCAATTATTGCCTTTTTATTATCATTGCCCAACTAATTTCCATTAGCATTTAACACAGCACAAATGAAGGGAACCATAATGAGTATGAAAAGACTACAAAGGGGGACAGTGACCTTATGTTAATATGCATTCGGTTGTACAATTGGAGCACAAGAAACATTATCAGCAAGTTTCAAGGGATACTATTATGGGCCCTGACTTCCGCTACCAACTTAGGAACAGCGGCTAGATTGACATTCTAAAGCTGTTGCATCTAAATCAATCCATTCCCAAGACCTCACTTGCCATATTTCTGATTAGAGACAGTGACTAAATGCTGTTTATTGACCAATTGAGGAATAAAAATTGGCTGATATATTCCAGTTGCTTTCTGTTTTATGATTATAATGGTTACCCATGGCCTAAGATCAAACAAAAATCAAAGTAAAATGTGAGTGAAGAAAAATTAGTCATTAGAGGCAGATCTAAAGTGGAGTCAGAATGCAGTTAATGCACTGATGAGACCATAGAGAGTTAGTATTGGCACTCGGGGCATGAACTGTGGAGCCAGACTGCTTGGCTGTGAATTCTGGCTCCACCAATCACTGGCCATGTGACACGGGGCAAGTTTCTCAATCTCCACCTCCCTAAGCCTTCTTTTCTCATAGACTTATTATGAGGAGTAAATTGAGTTAATGACTATAAAGTGCTTAGAATAATGTCTGGCATATAGTTAATTGCTCTAAAAGCTCTTATAGCAGTATCTTCAGATAAAATAGAGGAAAGGGAATTTTAGAATGTTAAAAGATAATATAGATTTCTATGATACATGATCTATATCTTGCCTACCACCAAAAGTCAAATCATCTTCCATCACCACATATGTTTCTGTTTTACTAATCCTATCTAATAAAAGAGCAATGTGCAAATTGACCATACCTCTGCTAATCCACAAGCCACGCCTACCAGCCAATCAGGAGCGAGTATGCAAATTAACCCAACCAAGATGGCTGCGGCCATGGAGAGAGCAGGAGGCTTGGGTTTCCCCGAAAATGGAGGAAGCCAAGCTTTCCGCCTGCCCTGGCCTGTCTTGGCCTCTGCTTAAGGCTACAAAGTTTCAATTATAGAAGATAAATAAATCCCAACAAAAATGGCGGCAACCACAGAGCTGGAGAGAGCAGGTGGCTTGAGTTGCCCCCAGTGATGGAGGAAGCCAAGTTTCCACAGCCTTGGCCTGCCTTGGACTCTGCTTAAGGCTACAAAGTTTCAATTATAGAAGATAAATAAATCCCAACAAAAATGGCTGTGGCCAAGGAGCGAGCAGGAGGCTTGGCTCTGCTCAAGGCTACAAAGTTTCAATTATAGAAGATAAGTAAATCCCAGATCCCAGGGCCTCTGCTTGGGTCGCCGGGTGGCGTGGCCAGCCTGCAAACCACCACAGGCCCCTTGCCCAGGCTGCCCCACGTCCCAAGGGAACCCCCACCCTGATCCAGGACATCCTTCAGGGCAAACCAGCTGACCCCCACCCATGCACCAGGCCTCTATCCTATCTAATAAAAGAATAATATGCAAATTGACCGTCAGTTCAACACACAAGATGGCTGCCCTCATGTGGTCAAAAATGACTGCCCCCATGTGGACACAAGATGGCTGCCACAAGATGGCAGGCAGGGTAGGGCAGTTGGGAGGGACCAGGCCTGCAAGGGAGGGCAGTTGGGGGCGATCAAGCCTGCAGGGGTGGGCAGTTAGGGGTGACCAGGCCTGCAGGAGAGGGCATATAGGGGCAAACAGGCTAGCAGGGGAGCAGTTAGGCATCAATCAGGCTGGCAGGCAGAAGTGGTTAGGGGCAATCAGGAAGGCAGGCAGGCGTGAAGTTGGGAGCCAGCAGTCCTGGATTGTGAGAGGGATCCCAGATTGGAGAGGGTGCAGGCTGGGCTGAGGGACACAACCCCCTGTGCACAAATTTCATGCACCGGGCCTCTAGTTGACATATAAATGTCCTCATGCTTGTTGTTACCATTCAACTTTAAATGAAGATCTACCTGAAAGAGCTCTCTCTCTCTCTCTCTCTCTCTCTCTCTCCACATATATATATATATATATTTTTTTTTTCAATCTACTGATGCCAACATTTCACTAGCTTAAGTGAAGTATAGAAAACTTACATCCCTTTATCTTCCCCAATTTATTATATAGCTAGAGGCCCAGTGCACGGATTTGTACATCGGTGGGGTCGCTTGGCCGTGCTTGTGCCCTCTCACAATCCGGGACTCCTTGGAGTATGTCGGAGAGCCAGTTTCGCCCTGATCCCCGGAGGCCAGGCTGAGGGTCCCAACAGTGCACAAATCCATGCACCAGGCCGGTTTCAGCCTGATTCCCACAGGCCAAGCTAAGGGACCACACCGAGCCTCTAGTATGCATATAAGTTCTTTGGTTAATCTCTTCCCGTCTTCTCCCCTCCCCACTTCCCTCTGAGATTCATCAGTCTGTTCCATGTTTCCATGCCTGTACGTTGAGTGTCTGCCCCCTGGTGGTCATTGTGCATCATAGCTACCAGTTGAACCATCGACGGTCGCTTAGGCTTTTATCTATAATAATAAAAGTATAATATGGAAATAGACCGAATGGCCAAACAGCAGAACGATGGTCCAGATGACCTTCCAGACGGCCTTCTGGCTGAGGCAGCCGGGGCTGCGAAGGCCTACGCTTGCATGGGTTTTGTGCATCGGGCATCAATATAGATTTTCTTAACAGCACAGTTGGAGTTGTGGCCTTGTTACCTCTGGGTGGTTGTGGAAGTCCTGACCCCACTTGGCCCCCCATGACATTGCCTCAGGAGGAAGCTGGAGCACCTTACTACTGCTGATGGGGGTAAAAGTCTATAATTCCCACATATACTACAGGGGTAGCCTCATTACCACCTAGCTAAAATGAAAGTCTCAGCTTCTTCCTCAGTCTTCTCAGATACCATCCTGGTGAAAGTGTCTCATTAACGCCTAGAGAGGGTGGAAATCTAGGGTCCCTGCTTAGTCTTTGCTGGTAAGGGTAGTGGTGGCCCATAGTTCTCTCTGTGGAGTTTGATTGTGTAACATGGTTATTATTGAAAAGTTTTTGTTTTGCTAATCTGTGTGTTTTCTGGTTCTTTGGACAGAGAGCATTCTTTTTTACAAGGGGTGGGGAGGGAGGGGTGGTGAATACCCATTGATATTTCTGAGTTTCTGGCTTATCATAAGTCTGGGATATATGAAGCAGAAGGTAAACCTAGAGAACTTACCATTGTGTCATTCCTTATGGCCTGAGATCCCTGGCGGGTTTGCCTTCTTCCCTCTGCTTTTCAAAATCTTCTATTTGTTTTATATATAATAGTAGAGGCCCAGTGCATGAAATTCCTGAACAGGTAGGGTTCCTAGCGGCTGTTGACTGCCAGCTGGGGCCTCCCTTTGCCGGCTGCTGGCCAGAGCCTTCCTTTATTCCACACTAACCCCTGGTGGTCAGCCCACATTATAGCAAGCGATCGAACTCTGGGTCGGTCAAACTCTCAAGGGGACACTTTGCATATTAGGCTTTTATATATATAGATTAAAAATTTTGGTGAAAATAGTGAAACATGTCTATTGCATCTTCCTGAAAAGAGAAGTTCACATTATTCAGTTTTTCATCAGCATTCTGAACTTCTCTAATGGGGGAACTGAACAGATTTTTTTTCTATCAGTTTCACTGTCATACTCTCTCCACTGGCACTAAAGGTGGTTCTGATTTGTGTTGTTTTTTTTGTTTGTTTGTTTATCATGTTGGATTCTGATTGTTGTAATAAAGTACAAGAATGTTCAATATGTTTTCAAGTAGATTGTCTCCTGTAATTTAAATTAAGAAATGCTTTACAATATTTATACACTTCAATTAGCATGTGAGTCTATAAATTGTTATTCAATACAGAAAAGATATATAGAGGAACTATTGGGACAATTTAGAGAAAATGCAAACACAGCTTGAGTCTTAAATATTGATATAGATTCAATTGGTTCTATCATCATGCTCAATGAACAAGTTTATATTTTGGGACTAAATCTATAATATTCATATTAATCCTTTGGAATATTGTTTTAAAATGGTCTACGTTAAATCTCTTAAAAATAAGTGATCACCTCTTGATATTATGATACTTCACTCTCTTTTATCCAACAATTGAAATACTATAGAATAGGTTGATGCTACTCAAACTTTTGTCCATAAACCACAGCATCAGCATCATAGGAAAATATATTAGAAGTGCAAATTTGTGGGCCCTAATTTAAATGTAATGAATCAAAATTCCTGTAGATGGGGCTCAGGAGTCTACATTTTTAACAATGCACAGGGTTAACACATGATTATTATGTACACCTTTGACAAGGTGGGTAGGAATTCTTTGGGCTCCAAAGTCTCATTGCCTATTCCAACTCAACCACATTTTATGTGAGTCACCATTATCACTAGTTGCCTCAATTTTCTTAGCTATAAAATAGGATAATAATAGAATATACCTTTGACAATTATTTTGAAAATTAAATAAATGAATAAATAAAAGTACTTGCAGTAGTGTCCAACCCCTGCTTAACACTTGATAAAGGTTAGCTATTATTATTAAAATGTATAGTATAATCATAGTGAAAAATTAAACTTTTATTGATTTTTTTTCTCTTTTGATAATTTCAGTTAGGTTTTAATATTTACTTTTATATGTATATATCCTGACTCATTATCAGTTTAACTAGAATTCACATGGCATGGAAATATCTGACTTTTTACTTTAAGTCACTTGCCAAGATAGTATCTCTTTCTAGTCATGCAAATATGAGGCTATTGCATGTTATTTTTGTATTCTCTGGTATTGGATATTTTGATGCACAAAGCAACAAGCATGGGGACATTAATGTGTGTATACACACACACACACACACACACTTTGGGCAATATCATATTTGTAGCGGACAATCTATGGAACCCAATCAATTTGGAGCACTAGGATTGTCTTGTAACTGCTCCTTTAATCCTGTGGCTCCTGGGACTTGTTTATTTCCAATAAACCCCTGCCAAGATAATAGTTCTAGCACACCACCTGGAATCCATCCTTCTTCCTAACCTCCTTTTTGCCCTCTAGAACCTCTGAACTTGAAATCTGCTCCCTCCTAACTTCCTGAAACACCTATTCTACTATTCCACTGTAATAATGTCCCCATTGATCCAATCCCATATAGGAACCTCAGAACTTGCCATGTGTATACCCACCTTCCCCTCATATTATCCCCTGCAGCATAGATTTGCTTCAAGGACAGATTTGGTGCATGGTCTGTATTTAGGTTCTAATATTTACTTCTATATGTATACTAGTGACCCAGTGCACGAAATTCGTGCACTCCGGGGGAGAGGGTCCCCAGCCTGGCCTGTGCCCTACCACAGTGCGGGAGCCCTGTGATCAATCACCCCAAAATGGTAGGCCCTGCCCACCCATCCAGGGCTCCTCGATGGATTGCCCCAAAGAGGTAGGCTAGAGCTGGGGGTCCCACCTCCATGGCGTGCATGGGACTGTGAGAACCCTGGCGGAAGCCTTGCGGAACAGCCACCAGGACCCGCCCCCGTGCCGCACACGCAGTGTCAGCCCTGCCCACCCTGGTGATGGATTGTGACGACGTGAGGGCATGACGACCACCTAGGCTTTTATTAGTATAGATATCCTGTCTCATCATCAGTCTAACCATTACTTTTAGGACAAGGAGAAGTGTACCTTTATCTCTTCGTATGTTTTGCTGTTGGTTGTTCATGTCTCTCATAAAATAATTTTAAAAGTTCTAAAATTTTGATAATGCTTTCATTTTGTGAATTATTTTTATGGGCACTCTTCTACTAAAAATATCATTGATAGAGCTCTTTCTTTACATGAGGCACTGTGCTTTGTATAATCTGACTCATTTAATTTCCATAATCACATAAGGTAGATACTGTTAACATCTCTTTTTCCAGAGCATACAAATGATGCCAGTAACTTCCCAAGGTCGCATTGATAATACATGTTGGTAAGTGGTTTGTAACTCTGGTGGTCTGACTTCCAGAGCCCTCTTTCTCAGTCACCTTGTTTCATGACCTCTTATTCAATATTACCAAAGAAACTACAATAAATCAAAGAAGCTAAGTAAACTTGGCCTAGGCTAGCTTCAAATTCTTTATTTTTTCATTATACCACAGGACCACTGTGCAAGTAAATGTTTGTTATGGAAATAAAGACTTGGGAGGACTTCTTCAATGGATTAAATTTTCCCCCCACTGACTTCTGAGATCTCACCACAATAATGTAAAGTGCTTGTTAAATAAATTAGATAAAGAAACAGAGGAGAAGGGTAAAAGGTAGAGATGAGTAAATGAAGGTGGAAGAAGGCACCTTTCATTATGAGATAGGTTATTTGTGATTTCTACCAATGTTTTGTTTCTTCACTTTAATTTTTAAATTAAATTTATTGAGGTGACATTGGTTAACAAGATTATATAGGTTTTAAGTGTAGATTTATATGATACATGATCTATATCTTGCCCACCACCCAAAATCAAATCTCCTTCCATATATGCCTCTATTTTACTAATTGACATATAAATGTTCTCATGCTTGTCAGCATTCAGTGGTAAATGAAGATATACCTGAAGCTTTTCAACAGGTTTTATTTCTCCTTCCTTTTTTATATTAGAAGAAAACAAACAAATAAAAACAAAAAGCCATTCCTGTGGTCATGGCAATTACCAAGCACTAAATCTAGCTTCAAATTCTATTTAAGTAATGGGACCAAAATAGATACGAAAAATCTGTGTATATCCAGGGAATAACAGAACCTTAACAATAAACAACTTTATAAAGTACAAATTGGGCTAGACAGGTTTAGTCACACTTTTCCAATTGAATCACTGAGTTAGCAAATGAAGAACAAAAGAAGTAAGTAAAATGTATTTGGCACATGAGGAACACACAATTATTTCTCTCTGTGCTTAAAGTTCAACCCAAGGAGGAAAAAGTTGAGGAAAACCCAGCCAAATGAGATATGGAGATTATTGATTTAACTATGTGCTTAAATATATCACCATGGTTTTAACTTGACGTTTCCTGGTGGTCCATGAAATTAATCACCATTTTGAAGTTCATTCTAGTATGATAATGAATCCAATGTGGGAACCATTGTGTTTCACTTCGATGAATACAAAAGCATAGAGTATGCTGTTAGGGATGTCAAACATAAAATTGACTTTGCCTTCAAGATTTCTTGTAGTTGTCTTTACTACTCTAATTCTTAGAGTCTCTGCTAGTAGCCAGTGAGAAACACCCCCCCCCGCCCCCCCCCCCCCCGTAACCCCATACCCCTTCCACATTACTCACTGGGCTATCTTGCATTAAAATATTTCTTTTGTTTTAATTCGAAAACTAAAACAACCAATCAATAACTAAATGAGCATACAAGAGAGGACCCTCAGAAATGGATGTATCGTAATTGAGAGGCCATGGTTTTGTTTGGTCTGGCCTAGTAACTGAGGATTATTTTTTGCTCTCTTAATGCCTGATGCAATACATTGTGGGTTCAATTGACTTTAGATGTCTTTTCGAAAAACTGACAAGAAGTTTATTTTAGATTATGTTGACAGGATGTAAGAGTTGATGTTTTAAATAATTATCATTGTTTTAAATTTATTTTAAAATTATAGTTGCCATATAGTACTATATTAGTTTCAGGTGTGCAACACAATATTTAGATATTTATATACCTTATGAAGTGATTACCTGATAGCCTAGTACCCACCTATCACCATACATAGTTATCATATTATTGACTATACTCCCTATGCTGAACTTTACATCCCCATGACAGTTTTTATCACTGGTAGTTTATACTTCTTAATCCCTTTCAATTTTTTTTTGCTCATCCTCATACCCCCTCTTAAATAGCAACCATAAGTTTGTTCTCTGCATCTAAGTTTATTTCTGTTTTTTTTTTTAATTATTTTTTTGTTAAGATTCCATACATAAGTGAAATTATATGGTATTTGTCTTCTTCTGACTTATTTCACTTAACATAGTACCCTGTAGGTCCATCTGTGTTGTTGCAAATGGCAAGATTTCATTTTTTATGGCTGAGTAATATTGCATTGTATGTTATGTACCAGATCCTTTTTATTCATTTGTCTATTGATGGACATCTAGGTTGCTTCCGTATCTTGGCTATTGTAAATAATACTGCAATGAAAATAGGAATGCATATATCTTTTTGAATTACTGTTTTTAATTTCTTTGGATAATAGTGGCTGCAATTTTAATCCCAGATAATGATATTTGTTTGGGTACAGATTAAACAACTCATTACTAAAGGTTTGTATTCTCATCAGATATAGACCTGTATCCAGGAACTCAGGGAAGAAACAGTTCTAGAAAACACGCATACCAAAATAATAACTTTGGAGATATAACACTAAATCTTTGTACTTTAATTTCCTATTCATATAAACATAAGTTTTACAATAGCTTTCAAATCTAAAGTATAACTCGTTATTAAGATCCCATCCTCTGATGACAGGTCAATCACTGTTGATTAAAAGAAGGACTGACAACACCTACATGGCCCCAATAAGCTACATTGCAATGAGGCAATGTACCTTTGTCTTAAAGTTCATGATACTTGATGATCTGTTGGCTGTTTCCATTTACATGTTTTAGTTTTAACACAGAAAATTAATTAGGTCTGCATTTTTTGTAATGTCCAATTTTTTTATGTGATCCCCTGAATACATTCACCATTTCCACTGTAACAAACATTCTGTGTACCAGACTGATAAAACAATCCGCCTTAAAATCCCAGTTCCACCATTTACTTTCTTTGTGAATTTGAGCTCCTCTTACAAGAGAGAAGAAGATAAAATAACAAAGTTAATAAATCCTGGAGGCATTCAGCTCCTTGAGTGCAGTGGTACTCAAAACCATTTGTATGTCTTCCCTTCTGAAGTTATTGAGTTTTTCCTTGGAATCCATGAGCTAGTAATTCTCCTTCTCTTTTATATAATACAAGTCGTGTTTCTGGTGCCTACAATGACTCATATGAGTTATGTTTATTGATCAAAAAATATATTCATATTTGCCTGTGTCCCTGATTTCCCTTTTGCCTTTTTATTATTATTTTGAAATTGTATATCATCTGTCACATAAGAGAAAAGATAGATGAGTTGAATTTCAAAGGTTCTTTGACATTCTTATATAACGTTTCCAAAAACCTTTAGACAAGACATCACACTCATGCAGCCTTATTAACATTCAAAAATAATCCTAGAAAATATTATAATAATCCTATACTTTATAAGGATAAGTATGGAAAATTGGTCATAAGGGCAAAGGGAGCTGTACTACTTGCTATTTGGGGAAATATTAAAAAAAGGATATATTGTCTCTTTGTACCTGACACAAAGATTATGAAAATACCTAGTACTGCAAATATGACTTATCTTCATGAATAAGGGGTATCTCTTACACTGACAATCATCCCTCAGATTTTGTAAGGATTAGACTTTTCAACTTGATAATTCTCAGATAGTTATTAGAAAGCATCTCTTAAGATCTTTGCTTCATGTTTTCTTTCTAAAAGATGTTACCATCACTTAATAAAAGTCATTCAAAAAGAATTAGAAGATGCAGAAAATACAAGAACTAATTAATGGGTATTGCTAATCAATTCAGAGTATAATTTACTAGACAGCAATAATTCCATATTATGACTTTCATGGGCCCCTTCCTCCATAAAAAAATATTTAAAATTTTTATTTTAGAATACTGTTGGTGAAAACACAAATATACTAACATTATATGATAATTTTTGTGACCTAAAATTAAAAATATAAAAGCATTTCATAAGTCTCTAAAAGTATCACAGTTCCTTGGCACTGTACCTACTGTGCCTGGTAGATACATGGACCCTGAACATCAAATCACCTCATTCACTCTCAGCCATTTGTATATATTTAGATTACACAATTAGACACTATCTTAGATAATGGGGAGCAAAGCTCGGGAGGGATGAAATGTAGGGCAGGTAAGTTTTAATAGAAAGATAAAGACAAGTAGAACAAATATTCACAAAACCCAAATCCTGATCCCAGTGACCTCCCAGGTTATCAATAGAATCATATATATGTTGGAAATGACTCCAGTCTTAAAAGCTCTTACTGAAGAAATTACTTTTATTTCTATAAACTAAGTACAGTAATTTGTGATAAAATGTCTATCAATTTGCTTCTTGCCTTACCTCAACAAAGGAAAATTATCCTCTATACAGTTGCACTTCCAAAAGAAAATTATTATTTTTGCCTTTTTCTGTTTGTCTCAACATACCTTTGTAATGAACTAACTTTATACACTTTTGGTTTGCAAATCTTTTAATCTAAGGAATATCAAAGCTTAATGGGTCAGCGGAGACTCATAAGCATAGTGCTCATTTCATTTGTGAAAAGTTAAAAGTCATAGTCCTTATTAAAAATTCTTACCTTTGTTTCTGCGGAAAACAATGCCATACATTAGAGGAATGTGTGTGGGTGTTTTAATTAAGCTTTAAACTGGTTTACCAAGATGCCTTTGAGGACTTCTTTGTGAAAATTGGACTAAGATTGATACACGTGTAAGTATATCATAGTTGAATACAATCAGAATTGTGTCACACAATGAAGATTCTTTATTCTCTATAATAAAAACCCAAGTTTCCTATAATGCAAAGCATGTCTTTTGCTTTAAAATAAATAAATGAATATTCATTGACTTTTGGTATTCGGGGTTGTCATTAACATGATGGTAAAATTTCATGTTATTGCTATCATTTTCCATGCTCACATATGTGGGATTTTGAAAACATGTGGTGTCTCTTTCTGTGGGTTATAGAAAGAGACGGTTTGGATGAATTACTTCTGTCTAGACAGACTCTTGCCTTTTGTTGTGTCATTCATCAGCCAAGGAGAATAGGGAATCAAATGGAGATGAGGGATACAGATGTTGCTAACACATAGACCACAAGATGATTTGAACAGTATTAACATTCATAACCAGGTGCATATGAACTCTAATAACCAGGTAGTTTCTTAGCAATCTCAGCAAGTTTTATTTATATAGAGACAAAAGGGACCCTATAAGATCCAGGCATAGTTGGTCATCAGGAGGACTGTAAAATGCTAGGGTTTAACATACACACAGTGTTTATGGGATGAGACTGGAGTGTTCCCCATACCTGGAAAACAAAGTATCAACTTAAACCTTAAGTGAACTGCCTTGGATAAGCTTATCAAGGGCACACAGAAGCCCTTGTTGTCTGAGTGAGTGAGTGGGTGATGCATTGAAGCCGCCAGTCTTTTGTACAGTCAACCTGACTTTCATAAGAAGCAGAAAGTTTCATCTTGCCAACATTTCCCTCTCATTTCTCTTCCTGATCGGAGGCTTGTTTGCATGATCTTCACCCCAATGATCGGAATTTTATAGAGATGATTTCTTGCATATTGTCTATGCTGGGATAAAAGCAGATGGAAACTTTGGCTTGCTTACTAGTAAATGAAAACTGCAATACAGAGATTTACTCTCCAAACAAACACTTAGTGACTTATGCACTAATAGCACCCACATTTCTGATGCTGTTTTTGAGAATTCTGAAGGATTTATGACTTCCCTGCATTTCCCTCTCACCAGCTTAGACATACTTCAGGATTTTATCATCACTTTTGACAAAATACCTTGAGATGAAGGTTGTAGTAGAAACTGCTCTAAACACCAAATATTGGGCAATATCTGTTCAGAATGCTACGGGAAATCCCAATTCAGCTGTCCTTCCAAAATTAAAAACCGAATCTTCAAAGCTCAGTGTTATTTTTACATTTCGTGTGAGCAAATAAGAGAGAATGTCAGACCATTTTCCATCATTTCCCTAAATCCCATTCTTTTTTTTTTTTTACCAAATGAAGAATAAATTCCTCGTTTACGGTATCATTTTACTTTTCTTTCCATGACTCCTTTTTCCAAGCAAACAGATTTTGCAATTGGATGCCTACTAGCTGGGTGTTCACGAGCTGTGATGGATTACTTTTAATAGGTGCTACTTTCCTACTTCATTAACTGCTCCTTATCTGGTGATGTTTCTTTGGGCAAGTTAGAAAAGAAACAATGGCTTAGCCATTTACCCAAATAGGCAGTGACACTAAGTGTATTTTGAAAAAGTTGATTATGTACACACAAGGATGTGTTTATTTTGGGAGTTTGTGTGAGTAAGAGCTTGAGTTTGTGTGAGTGTGCTTGCTCCTTTCAACTTAAAACTCCCTCTCCCTCTGCCTGGCTGATTGCCATAGCCATGCCAGTCTCCATGGCAACTTTCTTAAGGATAAAATAGCAGAAATGTGAGGAGGCTGCCTGCCCACAAACAAAGCTGCCACAGCCCTGCCAGAGGCCTGACTAGACAGAATCCCAGAACACTCCACATTCCATGAGAGTTATGCAGGTTACTGCAGTTGGCTCCTTTTAAAGGTACAGTGCCTCCGGTCCTAGGAGGAAAGTTCAAGAATGTCTTCTGACTGGTATTCCCACACACTGGAATGTAAATTCACAACCACATGTCTCAACATCATTTTCCCCATCCTGTTCCCTTTGAATAATTCAAGTATTTTATATCTAGCATACATTTTTCAGTGATATTTGGAACTTTGCTTCGCAGAGACTATTACCTGGTACTGCATACTGAACACTCAGTCGCTTGCATAAAATGTTGATTAAACGATGCTTTTAATAGTTTGTCCCAACCTGCTTTCGTGAAAAGAATATACTTGTTTGCTTTTTAATGAGTCATAATGGATTTATGCACAATTTCCCAAAAAACTGTGAAATTATTTGTTAAAAGATATTGCTGTGGATTGAATGTTTGTGTTCCCCCAAATTCATAAATTGAAATCCTAACCTCCAAAGATAATGGTAGTAGTAGATGGGGCCTTTGGAAGGTGCTTAGTCATGAGTGTGGAATCCTCATGAATGGGGATTAGTGCCTTATAAAAGAGGCTCCAGAAAACCCCCAGCATCTTCTACTATGTGAGGATCAACCCATGATTTTGTGCATTTGGGATCCTCAAAATAAATTCACTTTTCATCGTCAGTCACAATTCGATGCAAAAAAGACTTTCGTGCCGTCGAAGCAACATTTTACCTGATGACTTTTCGGTTTTCCATTTGTCTTTCATTCAGTAGATGTGGCACCTATTTTCCTTCCTTTAAAATCTTTCCCTTTGCTGGTAAACAATCAGAAGTTGTTTGCTGAGCAACTTTTAATCTTTCTGCAAGTTGTTTTTGAGTTTGACACGCATCTTCATCCAATAATGCTTTTAATTGTTTGTCTTCAAACTTTTTCAGTTGACCTGGACGTTCTTTGTCTTTCATATCGAAATCATCACTTTTAAAGCATTTAAAGCAGCGTTCACAAGTATCTTGAGATGGAACATGTTCACCATAAGCTTCCCGAAGTATACGATAACTTTCAGCAGCACTTTTCTTCAAAATAAAGTAATGAATTAAAACTTCCCGCAAATGCTCTTTTTTGGCATGAAATTCGACATTTTTAAGCGTAAAAATATATATGATGTAAACACCTGCAGAAAATTTGACATGAAATTTTGAAGCTTGTTGTCAATACAACAAAATAGCATACATATCAAATCGCATATATATCAACATATGTGTAACTCCATCTATTGAAAAAATCCGCATTATTAACCGGTACACCTAGTATAAGCTATTTTGTCTGTGGTATTTAGTCTATGAACTAAGATAGATATATATACATAGTGTATATCATTAGTTCTCAACCAGGGCCGAATTCCCCCCAACCTCGTAAGATACTCAACATAATCTGGAAACATTTTAGGTTGTCACAACTAGGGCCATGCTACTGGTATCTAGTGGGGAGGGCCCAGGTATAATCCTAAACATCCTACAATGCACAGAACAGCTCCCATAACAAAGGATTACTGGCCCCAGTTGGCAACGGTGCCAAGGTTGAGAAACCCTGGTTTATATACATAGATGTGATATGTGTGTCTCGTGTGTGTATGTGTATACATACATACCTTTCTTAAAATTCCTAAGGTGCAGCATGTTAGAATAGGAATACATTATGCTAAGGCACCTTCTAAGTTGTTTCAGCGCAGTCTGCTCAGAATGAAACCAAGAATTCTCATATAACAATTGTCAATCTTGGGTCCACGGTTTAGATTTATCTGTGCAATTTGTTTAGCACTCCTATAACTGCGATTGTTTTCTTAAGACCACAAAAGATTACTTTAGAATACCAGACCTACCCTGGGGATTGGAAACTGTGACTAGTTTACTCTGTCTTTAGGAATGATTTCTGCGCAACAAACTATAAATAATATACACAATGTTTTGACATTAACTATTAAGTCTTTCCCATTAGGAATCAGTAAAATGCTTAGTAAGTATGGCTAAGAGAAATATTTGTGATTCGCTGCATTGAGATTGCTCATTTCATCACCAAAGTTCTGCTAATGCTCCCCAGAGTATTCATCTTGTTTCCATCCAATGCTATTCAGCACAGTTTCCTTATGTAGGTTTAAGGAAAAAAAAAACAACTATGGGAAATTCTGAGTTTCTGGTTGTACAAATTCAAAGGTTACTTTTAAAGCCAAATCAATGAAGCTTTATTGGTTAGTAGTGCTACTCAAGATGTGGTTACCTGAATTGGTGAAGCACCACAAGCATTTGATTACTGGTCTTTAGAGATTTAGTTCTAAAAATTGAAAGCAAGCTTTTAGAAACTTCTATAGCAATTTTAAACTGCACATCTCATCAGACAGTTGGGTGTTGTCAGATTCACATGTGGAGTTGCAAAGGGTTGCTAGCTATGAGCTGGTCAGTGAGATCACATGAATTCATATGGCAAGACCACATATTGCTCTGTAATAAATTAGAAGTTAAAAAAATAACTGACTTTTTACCATTTGATAATATGAGAGACAGCATCATGTCTACTATTTTTTATTACCTAGAAATGCTTTCTTAATTTTGTTCATGCATGGGTTGGTCCTGCTTATATCTGCAAATGTCTGCTTAACTTACCCCTGAGTTTTTTTGCAATGCTGAGATTAGTTGGTTACTCTTCAAGGAGCAGTGTATGGATTTGGTGCAGCCTACAAAGGGTCTTCTCTTGGAGAAAAATGAACATGATAGGTATCAGTAAGGAGATACTAGAATTTGCTGCTATAATCAACAACCCCCATATCTCAGAGGCTTAAATCAACAAAGGTTTATTTCTGGTTCTTAGTACTGCTTTCTTTGTAATCACTCAGGAACCCAGGATGATGGTATATCCACAGAGTTTAACATTATTGACAACTGTCTAGGGACAAAGGAAGACTTTGGTTGTTCTTTCATCAGGTAGTTAAATTCTGTGCCTCAGAAGCGACTCACATGCCACTCCTCTCCTCTGTGGCCAGATCTAGTCATTTGACCTGATCCAATGATCAGAGAAAAGGGGTGTAGAGCTACCATGTGCTCAGAAGGTGGGGATGAGAGAGATTTAGTGAGCCTCATTAATTATTATGGCACTGGAAAATGCCTAGGTGTTACTATAAAGCACACACTTTTGCCTTTAGCATCCCTGGGTTTTAGTCCTTAGCATGTCGCTTACCCTTTTACATGGACATAGGAGGCAGGATAGGGAAGCAAAATATTATTTCCTTTGATTTCAGCTATAATCTCAATTCTACAACTTACTAATAGTTGTGGCATAACCATACATAAATTATTTAATCATTTTAAAATGGGACTATAATACCCACCTCATGAGTTGTAATGAAGATTAAACTGGATAACTTTTATTAAAAAGCCTTGCATATTGCTTTTTAAATGCAGGCAAATGAAAGTGTTTATTATCAGGCTATAATAGTTTCAGTTCAATTTTTTTTTAAATCTTTTTTTCATCTAGAAAAGTATAAACAATATTGAAGTCAATTTAGATAGAATTCATCTATTAAACTATGATAGATCCTTAAGCATCTTTATAATATTGTCTATTGCTGTTGACCTAGCCAACACATCTTGAACTAATCTTTATGAATTTATGAATGTCTCTAGTCTTTCGCACATTTCCCTGCTGTAGCATTTTGTGGTGCCACTCGGGTCTTTATTGTTGTAGATTACTGTGTAATATTATTTCTAGAAAATTGAACATGTGATATCATGGGTCTTATCCATGTTCAATTTCAGCTGACATTCATGCTAATTACATATATATATATCTTTCATTTAAGAGTTGATTACATAGGTTAATTTATAAAAAAGATCATTTAATAGACTAAAACTAAAATTAATACTGATAATATATCAGAAGATTATTTCTGCAAATAGATGCTTTTGATGATCAGAAGAATTTTGCATTTATGACATGGAAAAAGTCATCCCAACTATAGTAAAACATTTGTCAGTAACTCATTCCCATGGTAGGGGTAACAGTCAAACTTTATAGTCTTTTTTTCTGGCTCTGCCATCAAGGAATAGTTTGATTATACCATTGATCAGCCTCTTGCTCTTTCTGCCTCCTTCCCTCCCTCCTTCTCTAGACTATATTATCAGTTGAATGATTTCAAAAACTGATATTTTGTAGGTATATCAGGATTCTTGGACCTAACTTCCATTTGAAGATTCATTATCATTGCTTTTGTCATGAACAAAATAAATGTGGTACATTAATGCAAAAATATTGCCAAATTTTTTCACCCATCCCTGTAACTTGCCTTCCTGGGGATTTGCAGTTCCTTCCTGTAAGAGATGGTGTGTCCCCGCCCCCTTTTTTTAAAAAATATATTTTTTATTGACTTCAGAGAGAGGAAGGGAGAGGGAGAGATAAAAACATCAACGATGAGAGAGAATCATTGATCAGCTGCCACCTGCACTCCCCCTACTGGGGATCAAGCACATAACATGGGCATGTGTCCTGACCTGGAATCCAACCCTGGTCTCCTGGTTCATAGTTCCAGTGAACTACTCCGTTCAGGCTCCCCACCCTTTTAATCTGGGCTGGCTGTGAGACTTGCTCTGCTCAGCAGGTGATGGTAAGTTCAGAGCCTTGGCCTCAAGAGGCCTCACATGCTTTGTTTTCTCTTCTGGAACCCAGCCACTTTCACAAGAACAAGCAGGCCAGCCTGCTGGAGGATGAGGTACTGTAAGGTAAAGAGCCAAGTCATCCCAGCAGAGGCCATTCTAGACCAGCCAGCATCCCATAGATTTTAGCCTACTGCAGACCCAGGAGCGAGCCCATCAGAACTTCCCAGGTGACCCTTAGACTTATGACAAATGATCCATTGCAGTGTATAGGTCATTTAGTTTTGGGGATGGTGTTGTTGATGATCAAGTTGTTATGTGCCTTAGACATATGCTTTCCAGGCCTGGTGAAGGATAGGAGCAATAGTATGTGTCAATCATCAATTCATCATGTGTCTCAGGAGCCCCCTCCCCCCAAACACAGTCTTTATTCGCCTGGGGCTTCTCATTTTACCATGGTATTAGTTCCATTTTGCTGATGTAACAAATTACTGCAAACTTAGTGGCTTTCCACAGCAACGATTTATTATCTTATAGTTCTAGAGCTCAGAAGTCCTAAAATTACACATTTTTTGACATCTGGATTGAAGGAGAATTTCAAAATCATCAAGTCCTGATTTTTTGGTTTGTCTTGTCACTTAACAGGTTTTCTTTAACTCAATTTTTTCTTTTCTTTTACATTTTACTATAAACAACACAACATCAAAAACAGGTCATATCTTCAATACTTTGAAAACTTTTGCAGCTAAATTCTCTGAGTTATCACTTAGAAGTTCCACTTTTCATATCATATTTGTAGGGCACATTTCACCTAAGCTTTCTGCCACTCTATAATAAGAAACCCATTTCCTTCAGTTTCCAATAAAACAACTTTTTCATTTCCTCCTGAGCCCTTGTTAAGAATGCCTTTCAAGCCCACATTTCTACCAACAGTCAGCGTAGGATGATTTGAATATTCTCTTAAGAAAATACAGGTTTTCTCCACTGCATTCCTCACTTTCATCTAAACCCTCACTAGCAGAGCCACTAATATCCATATTTGTACCATTGGTTGTGTAAGGCCATCTAAGTACTTACTCCTTATCAGGGCCATCAACATTTTTGCAGCCTCTGCCCATTGCCCAATTCCAAAGACATTTCCACATTTTTTAGTTGCTTTTTATACGAGCAGCCCACTTCCAGGTCAAAGTATGTATTCCTACTGCGACAAAATTGCACACATTTAGTGGTTTTTAAACAACATACATTTATTATCTTACATTTCTGGAGGATAGAACTTCCAGTATCAACATGTAGGCGGGGCTGCATTCCTTCTGGTGCCTCTAGGGGAGAATCCATTCCTTTTTTTTTCCAGCTTCTGTACGCTTTCCTGGACATGTGACCCCTTTCTCTATCTTCAAAGCCAGCAGGGTAGTATCTTCAAATCTCATTCTCTCTCCCTCCCTCCCTCTTACCTCTACTTGTCATCATGTGGCCTTCTCTAACTCTGTCACTACTACCTCCCTCTTACCAGAACCCCTGTGGTTACATAAGGCTAACCCAGATAGTATAGGATAATCTCCCCATCTCCAGACTCTTAATCAGATCTGCAAAGTCCCCTTTGTCATTGGAGGTAATATACAGGGTGTCCCCCAAACATGTATACCCACTTTAACAGCTGGTAGCTCAGTTGATGTTTCTTTCTTTTCAGCCAGACTAAGCTTTGAACAAAGGAAATGCTTCCTAAAATGTCACTGGAAGTTTGAAAACATAGTTGAAGTACCAACACTGTCTTTATAATCATTCAAAGTGTGTATACTTTTTTGGGGATACAGGGTGTCCCCCAAAATGTATATAGACTTTAACAACTGATAATTCACTTAATTTTCACTCCTTTTCAGGCTTAACTGATTTGAAATAATGGGTGAAGCAAGACTAAGCTTTGAACAAAGAAAATTTATCCACTAGAGTTTTTTTTATGGGGATACATAAAAGATAAAGTTTATGGTACAAACCTGGCAACAGTTGATGAATGGAGGGTGCACACATACCAAACAAAATGATTCTTGATGTTTTCGCTTCACATTATCAGCAGTGCCTGGACCAGAAGGATCATTAGTTTGCAAGCAGGCATTGACAAAAAAAAAAGTCATTCATTCCTGTAGATTCTTTTAAATTTTGAAAATGAACTGTATGTTAATAAACACTGATTTTATAATCATTCAACATGTATATACATTTTGGGGGACACCCTATATTTACAGGTTTTGGAATTAGGACATGGACACCTTGGAGTGAGGGGCGGTGGTGGGCATTATTCTACTCACCATCACCTTTCTAGATTTTCTTTTAATATTTAAATCCAAATCCACAACAAATAGTACTCTATCCTGAGTATTGGAAATGGATTGTGTCTATCAAAACTATGTTTCTAAAAGAGGAAGGACAAACTGTCTTATCAGAAATGGATTCATAGAGAAAAGTAAAACAAGCTAGACATGTTTTCTTAAAGCAGTCCCTTTAAATTCTAAGCTATGCCCAAACATTCATGGTTTAAGTAGCTTTAACTAGCATTAAATTTTTAATAGTAAGAACTTTTATTACAATGCCTAGAAACTAAACCAAGGCTTTGAAGACATCTGAGGTTATTTGTCCTTCTCTTGGCTTGGTGTTTGATCCCCACTCACTCAGCTACCCCATTGTCATGGTTACTACTGTGGATCCTTTTTTTTTTTTTTTTTTAATCCTTACCTGAGGATATGTTTCCATTGATTTTTAGAGAGAGGGAAAGAGAGAAAGAAATATTGATGTGTTTATTGGTTGCCTTCTGCACGCGCCTCACCAGGGCTGGGGCCCGGGGAGGAGCCTGCAACCAAGGTCCAAACCCTTGACCAGAATCGAACCTGGGGCTCTTTGGCCCACAGGCCGACGCTCTATCCACTGAGCCAAACCAGCTAGGGCACTGTGGATCTTAAAATATTCAGCTTCTTTTCACCTTCAGCCACAGTACTTGACCCTCTGACCGTCAGCGACATTGACTACCACAAGCTGATTGTGTCCTGCAGAGAAGAAAAATTTCCTTTTGTATATTTTGTTTACTTGCCGTCACCTCTCCGTGACCCTAGTTCTTGCTTTGTAAAATTGCATAAGAAGACAGAAGAAAACTGCACAGATAACAGATCCTTCCTCTTCCTGGCCCCACCTGATAATAGTATTAAAGTAGTACTTCTCAGTGTCTTCTATGAGCAAAAATGAACATATTAATTATTTTGGTCACCTCATAAAATCTAAATGTACGACCACATCTCTCACGTTGCTTCTTTGAAGGCCCTCGGATTCTGCTCCAAATATTGCTCTTTATATAGGAAAAGGTTATTTACTCTCAGTCTAGGATGTTTCATTTCTGGTCCTAAGGCGAAGGCAGTGAAATCAAATGTAATTCTTCAGCACAGCGTTCGGTTCTCTCCCTTTTCACATTCTGCCAAGCATCCTGTTTGCTCTCTGGAAATTGGATTTTCACGGTGAAGAACATCATCAAAGTAACTCCAAAATAACTCCAAACTATTTTCTCCATAGAACATTTGGTCAGTTTAGAGCCCAGCTGTTGACAGATGCAAGTTACAAGCGAAAAGGGATCATTCTGTGATATTGACTCTCTTGTAATTCACGTGTTATGCTTCTGTGACAGTGAAATACCGTGAACTGACTTTTTATACTAAGGTTAAAGGAAAATCCGGAGTGCTGCACCTGAAAGTTGATTTGCTGCTTTGTCAACACATTATCTCCCCTTTCCGGAGTTAATTTTCATGTGCCATCAATCTGCCTCCTCACCCAAAACATCGGAGTCCATCTGGAGTTCCTTTAGGTCGTCTGCCTATGGGTTTCCCTCTCCCTTCAAATTCAGGCAAATCAGCATCATCAGAATCCTTCCTAGTTCCCATCTGCCACCTTACTTCAGATGTTGAGGTGCTTACAGTGTTCACAAATCTTGAAAGTAGTCATGGTTGTCTGAAAGATATTTTATGCTAACATCTGTAGTATTATTATGTATTGATTTATTTTCTAGCATTTAATCTGCATGTGTGTGTGTATGCATTTTTTAAAAAATATATTTTTATTCATTTCAGAGAGGAAGGGAGATGGAGAGAGAGAAACATCAATGAAGAGATAGAATCACCGATTGGCTGCCCCCTATGGGGGATCGAGCCTACAACCCGGGCATGTGCCCTTGTCTGGAATTGAACCTGGAACCCTTCAGTCCACAGTCTACACTGGGCCAAAACGGCTAGGGCCGTGTATAGTATGTATTTTAATGTACACTGCCATTGACCTTAAATAAGGTTGGGGTTGCACACTGGGAAATTTTATAGAACACAGTATGACTTAGTGGTTAAATGTAGGACTTTGGGGTCAGAACATGTAGATGTAAATTATGATTCTTCCATTCACTAATTTTGCATTGTTAGGTAAATTACCTTTGCTCTGCAAGGTTCAGTTTCTACTTCCTTAAACAGTGATCATGATAAAAACCTTAATCTATATGTTTTTCAGATAATTTAATGAATCCTACAAATAAATGTCTTAGCACCTGGCCAGTGTGGTTCAGTGGTTGAGCTTCGATCTATGATCCAGGAAATCAGGGTTCCATTCCCAGTCAGGGCACATGCCCAGGTGGCGGGCTCAATCCCCAGTAGGGGCATGCATGAGACAGCCGATTGGTGATTCTCTGTCATCATTGATGTTTCTATCTCTCTCGCCCTCTCCATTCCTCACTGAAATCAATAAATTATATTAATAAAATAAGTAAGTAAGTAAATAAATAAATGTCTGAGCCAGGTGCTTGGCAGGTAATAAATACTAAGTATTTTTAATTTTTTATTCTTTATCTTGACAAAGAGGTTAAGCAATTGTGCAGGAAAGTTCCAATTTAAATAGAATTATGGTTATATTCTTTAAATGGGATTGACATTTAGTTACTCAGTATACGTTTATTAAACATTCATTACTTGTCTGGTACTATGAATATAAATTCAAGTTCCTGCCTTTAAGGATTCCAGAAGGATAAAAATGTAAAACAAAGGATGATAACACAACACAACTGTGATGGGTATTATGACAGAGGTGTGGCCAATATGATAAGCACAAGAAGTGATACCTCCCCTGAGTGATGGGAAGAGGGTGGCAGGGAGAAGGCTTCTTGAAAGAAGTGAGGTCTAGACTGAGTCCTGAATGGTGGACACGTGGAAGTTCCCCAAGTGAAAAGGAAGTTATTCTAGTCACAGAGATGAGTAGAAGAATACATTCTCTTTAAAAAATAATCAAAAAGTTGGATTGTTACAGAAAACCGGAGAAGAACCAAGCAACACTTAGATGGAGTTACATTTATTATGCACGGGCCCAGAGGAAAATGTCTCTCAAATTCAGGACCCCAATATGGAGGAACTTTCCCTATTTAAATGTTTTTACCTTCTTTGTCTCCCAAATATGGGGTGTTTCCGGCCCCCTTTGCAAGTTCTTAAAGAGCCCCTCTGTGCTGGGGCCTTGAGACCTCAACCAAAGGCCTGGCCTGGTGCCAGCACTGATAAATTCGTCCGGGGAAGGTTTAATGGCCTCTCTGAAGTGGGAGTAGTCTTATTTTCCTTATTATTTAAGCAAGCAAGCATCTACAGAAGCCAAATAGCAGTGTTAAAATTTCAAACAGCAGTTTTTATATAAGATGGATGCTTCAGGACTAGGACAAAGGAACTGATATTAATTTCTGGCATGAATTTGTATGATATCAAATCCTGGTTAAGGAAGTAAATAATTCACTGGCAGCTCTATACTAGTAGATGTACAGCTTAACTTCTGTTCTTGTGCAGGAGTTAATAAAGTAATAGTGACTACCATTTATTTACCAGTAAAATCTACTATGGGCCAAATGCTGAAATTGAGGTTCGTTGCTTTACAACCATTGTCTTCTCAAAACATATCATATTTTATTGATTTTTTTAAAAATTATTATTTTTTGTCCTCCCCTGAGGATATTTTTTCCATTGATTTTTAGAGAGAGTGGAAGAGAGAGGGAGAGAGAAACACCTATGTGAGAGAGACACATCTATTGGTTGCTCCACATGCCCCCAACCAGGGCTGGGAGCCTGTAACTGAGGTATATGCCCTTGAAGGAATTGAACCTGGGACCCTTCAGTCCACAGGCCAATGCTTTATCCACTGAGCCAAACTGGCTAGGGCTCATATTTTATTGATTTAAAAGCTAAATACAGTGAGGCATGCCACCATTGCTCAAACCCTTCAGTAGAAAATGTAAGGAATGATAAATAGAATTTGAATGCCAAACTCTCTTTATTCTGTCCAGGTTATGTTTATTATGAAGATTAGAGTCGCATACCTAAAATAATTCACTTCCAGCTGCTACCATTTATTTTGAAATGGTAATTAATAATTAATAGCTTTATGATTAAACATAAAATTATTAATAAGAGTTTATAATTTTCCTGGATGTCAACAGCCAAACTTGTAACTTATTAACAGATCATGGGACTTCAATTTATGGTGCTATCAAGTTACAAAATTTGAAAGTTTACATACCTTCCTCCCTAGTTGTCATTCATTTCTTCCAGGGAACAGTGTAGAGAGTTAACCTTCTTTAGACGTTTCTGGACATAAAATGTTGTTGCCTATCTACGTGGAGGACTCTCTGGAGCATTAGAGAAAAGAGACAGGACAATAGAGGGGCCCCTTCTGTGCTTTTTATGGGACACAATCATTGGGATTGTGAAAAGGCTGCAACCTTGAAGTTGTTCTCTTTAATGAAAGTGTGAGCTCTGTAGGGAATGTAAAGAGTCCTGCTGACCATGCCTGACACCTTGTTAGGGTTGCATCCTGGGGATGTTAAAATGTCTTAGAGGTTTAGAGACGGCTGCTGGATTCATGATCTAGAAAAGGGAAGTGTAGCTTCTTCGTGAGTATTGACCTTGTAAGGTGCACTTGCTCCCATTGACTGCAGTGAGCTGCCCAAGTGCTAAGTGTTTGTGCCCTGTCTAAAAGGTTTCATTGTTACAGATTGAGCTAATAAATATTTAACTGACTGGATGAAGTTACAGATTGGATTGTCTTAATGGAATGTACCTGGATTTCCACATCTTTCCACTTCTTCCCATTATAGATCCAATACACCCACAGACCCAACACCTGTCAGTTTTTGTTTGTTTGCTGGTTTCTCTTTTGCGGTCTGTGTTGCCATATCTTTTAAAGCAATAAAGTTTAGAAAGAGATCAATTGAAACAGAGAACAAATATCTAGCTACCCACCCCTTACCTGAGAGGCCATAAGCAGCTGATTATTAGACTTGGCCTCGGAATCCTTCTTAACTCTGTTACAGATAGACACTAACAATGGAAGGTAGTTGGCATATGAAGTGAAACCTGTTGGTCTTTTGCACCAGTACCATATTTCACATGCTTAAAATAGGGGATCAAGTGAAATTGGCAAAGAAGGCTTGCATTCTGCCAATGAGGTAAGAAGAAAAATGTCAATTTTATGTGTGTATTTATGTATATGATTGTTCACATGTGTATATCTATTAACATGCATTTAAATAGGGAAGCAAAAGTAGTACCAAAAGATAATTTTCGTTATCTATAATACATTCAATCAATTAATAAATAATAGAAAGTAATAGGTTTGTGTTATTTCCCCCATGACTCACATGTATTATTTGTAGCTAAGAAACGCTCTTTAAAGTTGTCTTTCTTATAAAGGCAAGGGAACATTTTCTGTCTCCATAAAAAAATTACCCTGCCAGTACCTGTACAGGTTTATGTTCAGAAGCTATAACCTTTTTTATGGGATTTAAACACAGGGAATTGTTCACATTGATTTGGCTGTCACACACAACCTAGGCAACACTTTGCACTTTTCATCACTCTGTGATAAACAAAAAGATGGGTTACGAAGCTAGTCATTTCATCCCTGTACTCTGTACTGATAGAAGTAGATGGTTCTCCTTCCTTTGTTTTTGTGGTTTATCCAAAAGGTAGAGCAGGAAGCTTTCCCACTTTTTCATGTCATTCCAACTTGCTCAACATTTAAAGAATGTGTCTCTGCATAGTCCTAGGTAAATGGAACATCTCATTTTTTGAAAAAAAAAAAATTCTGTAGTCTCTATTAGATTTATTTACCAACTAAACTCAGTTTGCATGCAGGAGAACCAAAACTCTCAATCTGAAGTTTGAATTAATTCAGTCAAGCTCTACCAGATGAGAAATGGGAAAGACTATTTTGTTTCTTATTCCTCATGGGAAGATAATTTTCTTGCTTTGAGAATAGCCCTATTATATTATTTTAATGTTTCTCTTTTAAAAGTTTGCAGCATTTTCAGCAATTTGTAATTCCCTCTTAAAACCCTTTGAAAATAGAATTGAGATTTTCAGCCTGCTGGGATCAGGCCGAAACTGGCAGTCTGACATCCCCCGAGGGGTCTGTATTGCCAGAGGGTGCAGGCCAGGCTGAGGGACCCCACCGGTGCATGAATCCATGCACCGGGCCTCTAGTATTTACATATGCCATTAAGCAAACATATGACTTTTCCATAATGTTCACTAAGGAGATGCCTGAGTTTTAATAACTTTGTGGGAAACTATTTTGGAAGAACAGATTGTCTTGGAAAAAAAATGATATTTACCAGTATCTTCTATTGAAAGTGATTTTCCATCTGACCAGTTGTCATATCCTATTGATAAAAATTATAGCCATTTTGAAAAACATTTTCATTTGGTTGGCTTCCTAGACATTTTGGTTGAGTTTATGTGATTCTATATAAGTTTTTAAACATAAAAAATATTAGGTTAGAAGTTTAAGACTGAGAGGCAACCATTAATATTGCTTTGTCAGACTATGAAAATAAGTTCTTCAGAAAGTCAGTCTGAAGCAAACATGCCTATTCAGCCAATTTGGATACTTTCCGAACAAATTTAGGGACCCTCTATTCTCTTACAATCTCTGGAAAGCTAACAGTGACATTGATTTCAAGGAGAAAAAGAAGGAAAAGGCATTGGGAAACTGTTTTTCAGAGAGATATTTAAAATTGTATTTTTCAGTTTATTCTTGCTCCTTGGCTATGTCAGAGAATTTAGAAGATGCAACACTAGTGATTGGGAGAAAAACCAACTGGGTAAAAGCCATGGAACTGTAAGATTCTTACCAGGACTCTGATTGTGGAAACATATGGAGACAATCGCAGACTCTGCTACAGGGACTAAAATTAGCATCTGTTGTCAGACACATGTGGGATGTCCCCCCCCCCTTTTTTTTTTAAATATGATGAAACATTTGCATGTGACTTTTTCCTGCCTGTTCAGTGTTTTAATTGTATCAGAAGAGGGTTAGTGACGATTCATACTCCATGTTCATGGTTACTTTCAGCTTTTGACTCCTCCTCCAAAACACATTTGTTTGAGTCGGAAAGTGAAATTAGTGGTAGCCATGCCACTAACAATATCCAGGCTGCTAAACGCTCCCCTCACAGAGCATCATATGAAATATTTAGTGAGGAAAATGTAAGTAAGGGCAAGTGGAATTCTAAGTAAGGGCAAGTGGAATTCTAGAACACTTTGGGGGTAACGACATTGCAGAGTTTGTTTTCACATTGGAATTAGACATCCAATGTGAAGACAAGGCATCCTAGAGTCAGTGAATAAGCAAAAAAAAATCAAAAACAAAAACGAAAACAAAAACAAAACAAAACAAAAAGTTCATACCAACAAATGTTCTTTTTAAAAAAATCCTTAAAGTTTCAAAACTTTCATGCTCTGGATGGCACTTACACCCAAGCATGAGCTGAGCTGAGGAAAATTCGTGGTTTTTTTTTGTTATTGTTGTTCATCCTCACCCAAGGATACTTTTCCATTGATTTTTAGAGAAGGTAGAAAGGAGGGGGAGAGAGAGAGAGAGAGAGAGAAACATAGATGTGAGAGAGACCCATCAATTAGTTGCCTCCCGCACATACCCTGACCAGGGCTGGAGATTGAGCCTGCAACTGAGGTACGTGGCCTTGACTGGAATCAAACCCTGGACCTTTCTGTTCTTGGGCTGATGCTCTGTTCACTGAGCCAAACTGGCTACAGTGGAAAATTCATGTCTTTCATCTCACCCGATACTTAGTTCTAGATTCATTGAATAAATGATTGGGTAAAGCATCTACTACTATTTTTAATTGTTTTTGTCCCAGAATGTAGAATTTCTCTTAGTTAAATGTACATATGATGTCCCACCCATCTCTTTTTTAAGTGCAGAATTAATGATACTAAAATAGTGTTTTCATATTTAGGTAGTGGGAATAATTTCAGCTAGTTACTAATGTGAGAGAGACCATGCTGTTAACCAACTCTTCATCTTTCCTGACCCATTTACTGCAGCCTGGATATTGTCACATTTTTATCCAATCTCAGCTATCTGTCATAAGCTATTAGTTATCTGTAGGCATCACAGCACTGCTTATAGATTTTCTTCTTTTTTAAGGCTGAATAATATTCATATATATATATATATATATATATATATATATATATCACATTTTCTTTATTCATTTGTCAACAGATATTTAAATGGAATTCATATCTTGGCTATTGTGTATTATGTCATAATGAGTTTGGAAGTACTAGTATTATTCTGATTTAAGTAAGAAATCCTGCCATTTGCAACAACACTGATGAATCTTGAGGACATTATGTTGATTGAATTAAGCCAAACACAGAAAGACACATACTGCATGATGTCACTCATATGTGGAATGTAAAACAGTCAAACTTATAGAAGCAGAAAGTAGAATGGTGGTTGCCAGCAGCAGCGGGAAGAGGGAAATGGGTAGATATTGGTTAAGGGATATAGTCTCAGTTATGCAAGATGAATAAGTTCTGGCGAGCTCATGTACAGCAATGTGACCATAGTTAACAATATATTATATACTTGAAATTTGCTAAGAGACTAGATATTAAGTGTTCTTGCCATATACAAAAACATAATAACTATGTTAGGGGTTGGATATGTTAATTAGCTTGATTGTGGTGATTATTTCATAATGTGTACATACATATATCAAAAACATCAAGTTGTTCACCTTAAATATATACAATTTTTGTTAATCATACCTCAAAAAGACTGGGGATGTTTTTTAATTTAAAAAAAAATGCTTACAGTGGTAAGAGACCCTTGGTGATACGTAACTTAACCAGCCAGTAGAGGTTTAACATGTCTTAGCCACATTTATCTAGTAGAATAGATAAATATGGAGCCATTGCATGGAGACACATGACCCAGCTGACAGCCACTATCAACTTCCAGACAAGTACATAAGATCATTTCATACCATCATCTCAGCTGAGCTGCCTGTTGAGGATAGTCACATGATTTGAACCAAGACAAGACCAGCAAAAGAACCACCAGCTGCACCCAGCCCAAATTGCTGATCATGCATTAATGAATAGTAACTATTGGAAATCATTAAGTTTTAGAATTATTTGTTACCTAACAGTAGGTTACTGATAAACTAAATACACATGAATTTTTAAAAGTTTTCTTTCTTCTTTCCTTCCTTCCTCCCCCTACCTTCCCTCTCTCCTTCCCTTTTTCCATGCTTCCCTCCCTCTCTCCCTCCCTCCCTTCCTCCTCCCCTTCCTCCCTCCCTCCTTCTCTCTTTCTTTTAAAGCTCCCATGACAATATGCTTGAGGGTAGGTAGTCCAGGGCTGATACAGGGAACAAATGATAACATTAGGGCTTTCTATCCTTAGTGTCTTGACTTGCTGTTCATGGCAAGGTGACTACTCTACCTTTAGGGATCACATCCATGCTCAGGGCAGGATGAAAGGAAAATAACTTCACCAACTGTTTCTAGTCCCCTCATTAGGAACGCAGAACTTTCCCCAATGTTCCTAACAGACTTCTGCCATGGTTATTGGACAGGACTGCGTCATCTGGCCACTGATAGCTGCCAGCATGGCTGGAAGGCTTTCTCAGCCCCTTTAGTACATGCAGGGAAATGGGTTTGGGAATGGCTGCTGTGTGAGCCAACCAACAGTGTCAGATATACTTCCTTTCCATTCACATTTCTTTTATCTTTTCAGTATTACATGAGACCCTGGGAAAGGAACCAGATAAACCTGGGTTTGTATCTTATTCACCAGTTAGGCCATACTACTTTGAGCCTCAGTTTCCTTATCTGTATTATGTAAAACAATGCTGCATGCTTCAAAATGTATTTTGAATTGAATTATAATATGAATAATCACATAGAGACATGATATTCATTGTAAGTAGATATGAGATTTAGGTAAATTTTGTTTGCCAATTTTACATAAAGAAATATGGCTTTGGATGGTCAAACAGGTACATACTGGCTTCATTTCATCTTGTCTTCCTAGTTAATTAGAGTCAAAATATGTCTGATAAACAAATTTGACTCTAGGTCCTAAACTTATTCTAAGTTTCTAAAAAATAGTTTAGAGATGCAAAAACTAAAGAATGGTTGTTTTATCCTATTCTAGATTTAGAAATTTGACATACAGCATGATGAGACAAGAGTTATAGTTATGGACAAGTTGGAATGCTCAATTATGAGATAAGGTTGTGATACATGATAGCATCAGTAACCCCTCTGATAATCAGCTGTATCTCCTGAAAAACTCTCTTTGAACACTGCCGACACATTGGCCAGTTGGCATTACTAGACTAATTTGACATTGGAGAAGACAGATCATCAACAAAATCCCTCAGAATTCATGAGCCAAACAGCCTCTCTCTTAATTTATGTTACTCAGAGCCTTAGCAATCATGTTTATGAAAGGTAAAATTGCATTAGTCATGCTTTGCTGCAGTAACAAACAAACACACAAATCTCAGTGACTTAATACAATATGTGTTTTTTCTTTGATTTTCCCAAGGAAACTCTTTCATTTAGTGACTCAGGCTCCAGGCAGCTTCCTTCTTATGGCAGAACCAACTGATCATTTGACCTTCATAGACACAAGTAAATAGGTGATTAGAGTCTGAGGAGGCATTTCACTTTTTAATGGTCTTGGTCCTGAAGTGACACATATTACTCCTCATCTCCATCTGTTGTCAAAATGGGCACACAGGCCATCGTACTTATAAGGAGGTCTGGGAAATGTAGGAAGATTTGGATGTTTGGTGAGCAACAAATTGTGTCACAGAGGCAACTGGTTTTTGAATAGTCATACCTTTGAGGTTTAAATTACTAGTAAATGAGGTTATATTCGTAAAATAGATGACTTCAGGAGGGCTGAAACTTGATTCACTTCTAAATGCCAGGCGCTGAGTATTTGAAAAGTAGGAGGGACTGTAGAATGAATAGATGAAAGACAGAATGACTGTATGACATACTGAATGAATAAATAAATAGACAAGTGCTAACTCCCTTTATTTCAACCATATTTTATCATATTTCAGTATAGATAATAAAACCAATCTGCATAGATTAGCACAATATTCAGCACATGGCATAAAGTCAATAAATATTTATTTATTTTGAGGTTGGTGATAAACAAGGCCAATGATTAGCAGTGGTTGCACTGCAGGATTTTCTTTTCCTTCCACAGCAAGGGTTAAAATTTTAAATAGGATGGATTGTATCTCCCTTTGGCAGTTTGATTTATGTATATTTTAGAAGTAGAATCTTGAAAATACTTTGTTCAACTTCGAAATACCAGGACAAATGTTCACCATGTGCTGTACGAAGTTTAAGGCATTTAATATAACTGTACCGTCTATAGCACATTGCTTTTCTTTCTTAAACAACATAAATTTGCTGAGCTGGGCCTTAGAGAACTACGATTTGTTGACATGAATTCAGCATGATCCCAACCTGCATAGTAAGAATGTTTTGATTCCTTTGCCAACTTTTATTTCTTTGCCAAGTTTTGTGGAACATGCTTTTGGTCTTGGCAATCTCCTGCACATTAGCTATTCTATTCCTTCTAATTTCCAAGGAGAGACATTAATTATATTTCTCCACTCTCCTGGGAGTCACACACATGATATTACTAGACAACAGCAGTGCAGTAGATATCTCTCTGAGACATTTTAAGTTGGGGTGGTACCAAGGATGTCTGCAAGCTAGAGACTGGGTCTAAGTGGTTCTCTCTCAGCTGGCATGTGTCAAAAATGTGTTGTTTTACCTAATGGCAGAAAACAAGTAGAACAGAGTGTTTATTCTGTCCATGAAGACATGAGTGATACCTATTTCTATTCTGAAGTGTTTCCTTGATGGAAACTCTAGGTAGATGTGAACACTTGCGTTGCAGGATTTAGGGAGAAAAAGTTTTGAAACAGAGAAACAGGAACTGGAGAAAAATCTTAGAATATAATCATTTGGTACTGATGCCACTGGCTGTCCATCTGGCAAATGAAGAAATGATGTGGGTTGTATATAAACAGAGAACTCTCAATTTTGCCACAAAATTTGAAATTTCTTGGTTGATTTGTAAGTATATTTTTTTATTCCTTAGTTATTTATTGAGTTCATACTATGGGCCAAGCATATTTCTAGGTGCTGCGGATATAGCAGTGATCAAAACATTAAAACAAAGCAAAATAAAACAACCAAAAAGAATGCTATGCTTAGGAAGAGTTTAAAGAACATGCCCAAAGTCACACAGCCTCTAAATAACAGCTGGGATTCAAATTAAGCGGTCTGACGTAACCTTCTTTGTTACTAAACTTCATGACTACTCTTACTAAACGTCATTGCTAAACTCCAGTGCCTTTCTAATTTTTTAAATCAATAGTTACTATTTTGGGGGCAGTTTTAGTTTTAAAGTAAAACAGCAGGAAATGCAGAGAGTTTTAATATACTCCACCCCCAAACACACACACACACACACACACACACACACACACACACACACACACACACACTAGTTGATTTTTGCAGAAAGCAATAGAAAATGAAACAAGCATGACTGTGCCTAATGTATGCCCCCTCTCCTTTCTCTGTAGTTGCATTACAATAGAGGGAACTAAAAAATTTCCTAGTCCTAAGTTATTCATTCATTCATTTATTCTCCCAACAAATAATTATAGAGGTTTTTCCATGTATTAGGGTGCTCAGATAGAGCAACGAATAGCCAGACATGGTTCGTGCTCTTACAAAATGAAAATAAAAGTGCAGAATACAAATATTTTTAAAGACAAGGTGGCCCACGATTTTAGATTAATACAAATCCTCACTAAGAAACCAATATTTAAATGACACCTGAAGGATGTATACAAGTTTTCCTTGCAAAGAGAAGAGTACAGGGTATTTAGGGGAAGGGGGCTGACATATAGAAAGTTACTGAGAAGACAAAGAACTTGGAGCCTTTGAAAATAAAAATCTGAATCTGTAAAGGAAATGGAAAATGACTGGCCTGATAGATAGGAGAAAAGCCAGGGGAATTTTTTGTTACAATAGTCAAGAGAAAGTATGGTCACATAAGGTCAAGTTAGTTTAAGATTTTAAAAAGCACATTGATCGAAGGTTGTTTGTGACCCTTCATTTTTTTGGTTCCAGCATTAACACAAAGGTTGTTATTACATGGTTTTTATACAGATTTCAAGTGCATGTTTTCTTATCAAGAGTAAGGTTCTCAGGTTTCTGGTAAAGAAGTGTCTTTGAAGTGGGTTATTAATTAATGGGAGCTGAGAAAGTAGACATCTTGTGCAAAGATAATGCGGATGAGCAGCTTGCATTGTGCAGAGGAAGGGGGAACAGTAGCTAGAAAGGGAGGTGGCATGGAGGAAGAGTTCTTTTTGTTCGTATTAAGTTGACAGCAATTGGAACAAGTTAAAATGCTGCTTTTAAGAGAACTAAAAGCATTTCTGGGAGTGGAGGGACTGAAAATGCAAGTGGAAGGGGATAACTGAGGTGGCAGAGAGGTGAGAATCTGGGCACTCATAGAGGGATTGGGCTTTGCTAAGAGGAGCGTCACTTTCTCCAAGGCTATTGGAGGAAAAATTAGTAAAGATTTAGTTTAGCTAATAGTTTTGATAGCAATAACTAATTATATGTTTTAAGAATTTGAAGCAAGAAGTTAGTGTGGATCTGAAAGATAAAGGGTGGGAGGTGGGGAAGAAAAACTTTCAGGTATTTCAAGCAGTAAAAGGTGGTTGTGGAGAGTGAGGATGAAGTTACTAGAGAAATGATCTTAAGAATGCCAACCTGTATTGACTGGCCATTTATAAATGTGTGGCCAAGAACTAATAGTGATATCAGCAAACTAGAATTGAATTACAGTGGGCCTAGACCCAAAATGGTAGTAGCTTATGTAAAATTTCTCTCTCAAATTAGTTGGTATTAACTCCAGACTGGTACAATGTTTCTACTATTATGAGGGCCCCAGACCCTTTTAGTTTGGTACTCTGTTTTCTCCATTATTTGACGTCCATGGGATGGTCCAAGATGGTGTTCCATTCCAACCAGCAGGGAGGGAAAAGGCACAAAAGGAGCACATCTATTCTCTAAGTTAATCTTTTTACTGGAGTGACTGATCCCAAGAGAATGTGTTCATCATGTAATTTTTATTCTTATGCTCCATCAGCTACCTAAAATAACACCTCATTTTTGTTTGTTGTATATTTAAAACTTGATTTGCCTTTAAAGTTTTTTGCCTGTTTTCTAGTGATCTTGAACTTGTAGTTTATGGATAACATATGCCTACCTCTTACTAGCACTTGCATGGAATGGAGTCTATGCTCTTCCTGAAGACAATTTTCCGTAGCCCTCCATCATCCTGACTGCCCTTCTCTGATTACTTGTTGTTGTTGCTATTAATTTTATTCCTAAAGTCATCCCATTGTTTTGAAGAAACCATGATTTTTTTTTCTCTTGAATTCCTTTCTGTTTGCTGTGATAGGTTTTCAAACTTGCTTTTTTTATTGTTTTATTTTGTTTGAAAGAATAGGTGGAAAGCAAATTTTCAGAATTCTCCCATGTCACTCTTAACTGATACTTGTTATTGCTTCATTTGATGATGCGAAAAAGTTTGATGCTATTTGATTCTTAATCATTTGAAAGTGACATGAACTATGTTCTAGAATTTATGTTACCTATTATGTAATAACTAGGGTCCCTTGGCCTGGCCTGTGAGGATTGGCCGAAACTGGCAGTCCTATATCCCCCTAGGGATGTAGTAGTGCGCGAAACAGTGGGCAGCCAGGGAGGAGTCCAAGTCTGGGCCGGACACCATGCTGCTCCTGCTCATCCCAGCCCCACTGTGCCTACTGCTTCCATAGTCTTGGTATGCCTTGGGGAGGGACATGCAGGGGGAGTGTCTGTGGGAGAGGCTTGCACAGCTAGTCTGGCGCCCTTTGGTCAGCTGAGTGGCGCTCCTGCTGTGGGAGCGCACTGACCACCAGGGGGCAGCTCCTACGTTGAGCGTCTGCCCCCTGGTGGTCAGTGAATGTCATAGCTACCAGTCAACCATTCGAATGGTCCACCATTCGACCAGTCGCTTAGGCTTTTATATATATAGATATAGATAGCTCCTATATCTGTGTCCGTTCTGTTACTTAGTTTCTATAGTTGTCATTTATTTTGCAATTATTTTATTAATTTCCAAGATCTCATGTTTGCTGTCTAATTGATCCTTTTTTTTATAGTTACTTGTTGGTTATGAATGACTACTTTCTCAAATTTTTCAAAGGAAAATGAACAGCATTTTAAGAAAAACAGAAAGTACATTATTTCTGTTTCCTCTGGGTCAGTGTTTCTGTTGTCTACTTTGATCTTTCTTTTTGGAGTTGCAAATTTTCTTCAAATACCAAGTGAACCAAACCTTGATTGACTAATTATTTAGCAATGAAAAACTACATTAATTATCATAGAGAGGTGGCCTCCATTTCTTTCACAGTCCTTGGAGCTATTGTCTCAAAAGTCTTTTTTTTTAATTTTTAAAAATATTTTATTGATTTTTTAAGGAGAGGAAGAGAGAGGGATAGAGAGTTAGAAACATCGATCAGCTGCCTCTTGCACACCCCCTACTTGGGATGTGCCCGCAACCAAGGTACATGCCCTTGACCGGAATCGAACCTGGGACCCTTGAGTCCGTAGGCCAATGCTCTATCCACTGAGCCAAACCAGTTTCGGCTGTCCCAAAAGTCTTATTCTCTGAAAGCCAATGTTGTTTCTGTATAAGAATAAGGGCTCTGTCCTCAGATTTTCCTTTAGGGTATGAGGACAGACCGTTTATAGGCAGGCCCAGGGTCAGCATTGTTACCAAGCTAAAGAACATTTTATTTTTAGGTTTTATTGGTTAGAATTCATAGGTGAAGAACAAAGAATATACTCCAGTTAGTTTAATCAAGGAGGAATTTATTAAGAGCTATTTAATACCTCGCCCAATTGTGGAGAGAGTTGAAGGATCATTTTCTACAAGAAACTGCCTGGAACTCACTGAAGAAATGCTTATTTAGGGAGCTACTGGCATTTGGACCCTAGAGTCCCTCTGTATCTGCTACCTTCCATAGCAACAGAACAGATGCCCTGCACCCAGTCTGCTTCTTCAGGTGGGTCAGGTACAAATCAAGTCTTATATAGATAAAGCTGATTGGTGAACTGGTCATATATCTGCATTCTAGTTGTGATGGAGGTTAGGAAATAGGGGCTTTAAAAATTGTAACTCAGGAAGCAGTATGCTCAATAGATTCACAGAAGTATTAAATGGCGATATCCTCTACATGGGGACACGTACTTGAGTTTATTTCCATCTCCTAGTCCAGCTGCCTTTCTCCACCAGCCCTTTTTTTTTTTTTTACCCCACTAATCCAGTGACATTATACTTGTTTTATACCTCTCTCTAGTCGTAAAATACACACTAATGGACTCTTTACAAATAAATTTTTCTCATTAGAAAGCCCTACCTGAGGCTTAAGATGGGATTCATTGCTGCAGCCAGCTGAACAGAATATGAAATTGAAGGGGCTGACCAGCCCCAGCTATGCACAGTAAGTCCTTTAATTAATTACCCTAATTCCTACTCCCAATTTACTTGTACTCTCTGTACCTGCTGGGCCTCTTGGGGGGCTTTACCAAAAATCTCTGTGCCCACCCCCACTGAAGCGTCCTATATTTTCTCTGATCTGATTTGCACATCCATAAAACCCATCGGACTCCTACCTGGCAGAAACATTTTTTTTGTTTGCTGAGTGCATACCTCCGTTTTCAGTGCTATTATGGATGAGTTATTTTTACAATTGTTACAGAATTTAGTCCGTGGTTTGGAAAAAGGTAAAACAAAGACAATCTCATAGCTAGTTTCCCCTCTCTGCCCTATTCTTTATGTTTCCCTCTCTATTGCCTACCCAGGGACTGGCCAACATTTCCTAAAAAGGGTCAGAAGTAAATCTTTCTGGCTTTATTGGCTCTATAGTTGCAACTCCTTGAATCTGCCGTTGGAGTGCAGAAGCAGCCATACATAATACATTAAGAAATAGGCATGGTTGTGTCCCAGTAAAACTATTTACAAAAACAGGTGGCAGGTTAGAGTTGGCCAATAGATCATAGTTTATCCACCCCTGGTTGATATGAAAGGTCCTGAGGGAGAAAACGCTGAGTCTCGGCACTGAGCAGGCATGAAGTATTTGAGGATGTATGTCTTTCAAATTGAGTTAATATGATTAACCCAAAGTATTGCTTAAACTCTCACTTTCTCATTGTCTATAGATAGTAAAGAGATGTTAATTGGAAAAATTTAGGTTTAAGAACACATCATCCTACCCATAAAATACTTGTTTTACTGTTTCCTGGTGTCAAAGAATGAAATATTTCTAGTGGGCTTCTTTGTGACTTTGTTCTTCACAATATGAAAGCAGCATTTGAAAATAATTTTCTGGTGTGACACCCTAATAACAGAAATAGCTTTCTCAGAAATTATCACGTTTACATGTAAAAGAAAGAAAAGGTAAAATCTCCAGTATTCGAGAACCAGAATTGTAATGTTGCACACATATCTGGTAAATTAGCTCATGAGGAGAGTACAACAACAAAAGATTGCTCACAGTCATTTTCAACTGAGTTTTCCCTTACATGGGAAGACATTACAATTTGGAGGCAGGAAAAAGGCAGAAATTGGGAGAGTAGCTATAATACAACGCATTTTGACATTTAAATGGATCAGGAGGTTGCTGAAAACATATTTTCCCCACATATTTACTAAGGTGGATTTGTAACAGAGCAGATCCTACTTTACTCTTTAATTCATAAAATACTTTAACACCAAGAGAAATCCTTTTAATTAAGATGTTGAACTTGACATTTGTATATGCAAACTCAGCGCTGAAGTTGACATGCAAAGAACAGAGAATCTTACTGGGGAGCGCGGTAATGTTCCAACTGAGGGCACATGTATAAGTTCACAAGGGCCGGTTCCTCAGGCTTTATCCGTTGTTTCTACTGCTGTGGAGGCTGGTGGCTCTGTTCTGGAAAGTGAAGATTTACTAGTGGTTCTCTTTTCTCATCCTACTCCTAACATATAGGAACCCACGTCTCATTTCCCAGTATAGATAGATCAGGATTTGGATTAGATCTCTGTTGTGTGCTTTATATTATTTTTACAGCTGTGCCAATAACATGATTTCAGCCACTTACTTTTCCTGGAGTTAATCATTGTGGGGCTTTTCCCCCCCATTTGTTTAATAATTTATGTGCCACTAAGTTAGCTCCCCATACACCTCACCAGTGGAGCTAAATTCTCACTCTGTTTACACCCATCAGGCTCTATATTAATTTCATCTTGTTTCAGACATCTCTTCCAGAATTTTTTCACCTCATTATTTTATACTGCTTGTTTTGTATGTGTGTGTGTGTGTGTGTGTGTGTGTGTTTGTTTTTATTGAGAGCTGTTTTCATAGGATTACCCACCACCATCATTTTGAAGATTTCCCTTATGTCTCTCTAGTGACAGATCTCCTATTTCTGGGATCCTGGACCTTTCCTATTTTTGGTTTATTTTCTTGTTTTTGTAGAATACATAAAACTTCCAATATCATTGTGGTAAAGAGTCAATGTGAGGTAAACTTTTTGTGGTAATGCATATCTGGAAATGTCTTTTTCTACAACACAGTTGATTGATAGTTGGGTTAAATATAAAATTCTAGGTTGCAAATAATTCATCTTTAGAATTTTGAAGGCATTGCTTCCATTGTATTCTGGCTTTTGTACTTCTTTTATTAAATTTGATGCTATTCTGATTCTGGATCATGTATAAGCTAACTTTTTTCTTGTGGAAGATTTTAAGGATTTTGATTTTTTCCTCACATTGCTATTGTATGTGTGGTCTGGAAAACTGGTGGCCCCTTAAAACTGGAGATTCTAAGTTCTTCATTTCTGAAAATATTTTTGTATTTTTTGAGTTGTTATTTTCCTCCCATTCTTTTAAACTCAGTTTTTCTTTCTGGATTTGCTGTTATTCAGATGTTCAATCTTCTAGATTCAGTTTTTAAACATCTTACATTTTCATTTTTCCATCTTTGTTCTATTTTCTGGGAGATATCCTTATCTTAATTTTTTATATATGAAATTTCATTTTAATTTTTACTTTACATGTATTTTAAATTACTTTTAAAATGAAAATATATTTAAATTGTGAAAACTCTGAATATATTACTGATTATTTTTTAATTTGAATCACTGAGAATGAATACAAGTCAACGTCATCATAGATAAAGAAAATACAAAATTGGAGCTCAAAAAGAAAAAAAAATGCTGAAAGGTGAAAAAATAGAAAGTCTTCAAAAGAGACAGTCTGCTTACATTTTAAAAAACTGGAAACAATGAAAGCAAACAGACTTTTGTTGAAAATGACCCACATAAGATTATTGAATAGGAGATCACAAATTGTTTATTTAATGGACATTTAATAACTTACTGATATCATGAAACCAGGAATAAAATTATTCTCTTCATATCTCTGGCTTGAACAGGTCAAGTGAAATCTCTGCAATTTCACATTCTTTACTAATGAAGATTGAATAACTGACCAAAATAGTTAAAATTAATAGAGAATTATACATGAAATCAGTGGGTTGAATGAGCCTGAAAGAAGTGAGAGAAACCCTGAGCCTGTTCATTGTTTATTGAGCATTGATCCTGGACAGTGACCATCACATTCTTCTGTTTCAAATGAATGATTACAATTTTTCATTTCTGTTTTCACTTAGCAGAAAATTTAGAAATTCATTTTATACCAAAGTGCTTTCAAATGGAATAAAAAACTACAGAAACTCTACTGTAGATTTTAAGTTTAAAGGCTATGTATTTTGTTAAACTGTTACACAGCTCACAGTGAGTTCTCAAGGTCAGCTTTGGCCAGCAAAGGTATTTGTGATACATCTTTTAACTTTTAAAGCCTGTGTTTATTCTTTGAATGTTCTTTTACATCTTCCAGTTCTTGATTCATTAATAAAATATTTCCTACTCTCTTTCTGAGGACATTAACATTATTTTTGAAGTTTTCCATGTATCATCTCTGTTTCTCCTAGATTTGTTTTCCCCATCTCTGTGTATTTTGGTTTCTACTTTGCACATTAGAGTTTTTTCCCTCAAATATTTGTCTATCCTTTATTTACTCAAAATTAAGAGCATGGTTCCAGAGATTGTTAGACATTCTTACATGCAGAAAATACTTTTCAAATGTGGTTTGTCAAAGCTATTTTATTAGAGAAACATCAAGATCATCTTAGTTGCCCTGACCAGGTGGCACAGTTGGTCGGAGCAGCATCCCATACACCAACGTTCTTGGGTTTGATTCAAGGTCAGGGCACATACCTAGATTGCAGGTTCTGGAGGGGTTGGCATTAGTAGTCGCCTGGTATCAAAGAAAGTATCTGGCATCAGTTTTCCTGAGCAACATTACAATATAGTCTTCCATTTTTCTTCTCTGTCACTCTGTCTTTTAGAATTTATCATTCTACCAACACCTAAACTCGGGAAGTTCTGTAGTGAAAGTGGATTATTTCTTAGCTTCCTGAGAGCCGCTCCAAATTTGTCTTCCCAGAATTGAGCAAGCATGCTTCCCATAGTCCTTATTTCAAACTATCAAATTTATGTAGCTATTGCCCCTTCCGCACTTCCTTTGCCCTTGTAGGTTTGTGTGGTTGTTCTTTTAAAGACATCTATTTACCATCATTGTATTGGAGTTTTGGGAAGGAGTGCATCTAAATGAACTTGTCCAATCCTCCCCTGGGTCATTGTTTGAAAAACTTAAATAGATACTTGTGCTTTTCTTAAGCACTATTTGTGAAATAATGGTTTTGTATAGTTATATTTTTCTTATGCACAGAAAATAAACATACATGTTTTTAAATTGTGCACATAATTCCCAAGTTTATTTTATGAACTTCTAATTGTAAGCATAACATATTTTGAGAAATGGTGTGCAATATTGCTCAGCATGAGGTTGAAATTCATGACAATTATTGACTTGGAGAATTAATGGTCCTGGGGCATTCTTTAGAATAATTGTTTTTAATTGTGTATTTTATGCAATATGTTCTTGTGTAAGTTGTGTGGGGTGTGTGTGTGTGTGTGTGTGTGTGTGTGTGTGTGTGTGTGTAAAGCAGCTAATTCGGCCATGTCTTAATGGAAACAACACTACAGATTGTGTGTGTACCCCCAGGAACAATTCCCCACTGCTGAGTTACCATATCATCCAGCTAGGTTGAGACCCTGTCGGTGGCATAAGTATTATCATCGTTTTCCAGACTATTACCATCTGCTCATTTGATCCATTAACCTCCTATTGGACCTCATAAACAAAATGTCCAGCTATATAAGTAGAACACATCAGAGGAAAATACATTTGACACACACACTTTGCTTTGGGAACAGGGGTCAATGCTTTTCTTATTTTCTTTCTCTTCCCTAAATAATTCTTTAATTAGACTATAGGTAACCCACATAAATAAAATGCTCCTGGTCTAGTTTGTTTATTTATTGCTGGTAACAGGTTAAATCGATTAACATCCAAATTAGTCATTTCTTTGTGTCCACCAAGGGCAGAAAAAATGAATGAGCTCATAGCTTGTGAAATTCATGTACAGTTTCTCCCCCTCCCACAGACACACAAATCGATTTTTTTGGCCAATGATCATAACATCTTGAAATAATATAATCTTTATATTGGTCATATTGAAGCTCACATGAGGTTTTAGAGTCTGAACAATTACGTGATTTGGTGGCATACCTGGATTATTTATGTGGGTACTTTTAGTATTTCATAGCACTTAATAATAATAGTACTCATAATATATGCTATGTTGCAGACATTGTTTTGAGAATCATGTGTATTAAGTCATTTATCCCCACAATGATCTTTTGAAATAGATATTATTCCTCTTCATGAATAAGCAAATGAGGCACTCAGAGAATTAAATAACTTTTCTGACAGTCACATAGCTAGTAAGTGGTGAGTCAAGGGTCTGAAGCTTCACCCACAGAATAGCCAACACAATAATGAAGGAGAAGAACAAAGTTGGAGTACTGGCACTACCTGAACTCAAGACTTACTGTAAAGCTACAGTGATAGTGATACTCTGGTATCAGTGAAAGAACAAATAGATGAAAGCCCAGGAAGAGAGCTGCATAAATATAGTCAACTGATCTTCAACAAAGAAGCCAAGTCAATACAATAGAACGAAGATAGTCTTTTCAACTAATGGACCTGGGATAACTGGACATTACATGCAAAAAAATAAGTTAGGCAGATACTTTATACTCTTCACAAATATGAACTCAACATGGATCATAGACCCAAGTATAAAATGAAAAACTACTAAACTCCTAGAAGGTAACATAGGAGAAAACTTGGATGACCTTGGTTATGGCAATGACTTTTGAGATATGCCAGCAAAGGCACTACCTATGAAAGAAAGAATTGATAAATTAAGCCTTATTAAAATTAAAGACTGTTCTGTGAAAGAAAGTGTTAAGAGAATGAGAAGACATACCCCAGACTGGGGAAATTATGCAAGTGACTTCTGATAAAGTATTGTTACCTAAAATATGCAAAAAACTCAACAATAAGAAAGCAACCAAGCTGATTAGACTCAAGATCTTAACAGACACCTCACCAAAGAAGGTATTCCGATGGCAAGCATATGTAAATATGCGCCACATCACATGTCATCAGGCAAATTAAAATGGAAATAACAATGAGCTATCACTACAAACCTAACAGGATAGGCAAAATTCAGAATACTGACAACACTAAATGCTAGCCAGGATGTGAAGCAACAGGAACACCCATTCTTTGTTAGTAGGAATATAAAATCGTACAGCCTCTTTGGAAGACAGTTTGGCAGTTTCTTACAAACCAGGTAATATCCTTACCATATAATCAAGCAATCACACTCCCAGGTATTTACCCAAAGGAGTTGAAAATTATGTCTACAGGAACACCTGCATATTGGATATTTATAGCAGCTTTATTAATAATTGTCAATACCGCGATGTTCTTCAGTTGGTAGGTAAATAGATAAATCAATTGTGGTATATAGAAACAATGGAATATTATTTGGCACTAAGAAGAAATAAGCTACTAATTCATGAAAAGATATGCAATAACCTTACATGCATATTACTAAGTGAAAGAAGCCAGTCTTAAAGGCTGCATACTGCATGATTCCAATTATATGACATTCTGGAAAAGGCAAAACAGTAAAAAGGTGCATGGTGCCCTGGCCACTGTGGTTCAGTGGTTAGAGCCTAAGCCTGCACACTGAAGAATCATGGGTTCAATTTCCATTCAAGGGCATGTATCTGGGTTGCAAGTTCGATCCCTAGCCCTGGTTGGGGGCACTGTGGGAGGCAACCAATCGAAGTGCCTCTCTCACATTGATATTGCTCCTTCTCCCTCTCCCTCTCCCTCTCCCTCTCCCTCTCCCTCTCCCTCTCCCTCTCCCTCTCCCTCTCCCTCTCCCTCTCCCTCTCCCTCTCCCTCTCCCTCTCCCTCTCCCTCTCCCCCCTCTCCCTCTCCCAACTTCCTCCTCCCCACTTCCTCCCACTCTCTCTAAAAAACTCAATGGAAAAAAAATATCCTTGGGTGAGGATTGACAACAACAACAAAAAAGATGGGTGGTTGCCATGGTTGGCAGGGGTGGGTGGGAGGGGAGGCAGGGCTCAGAGGAATTTAAGGGCAATGAAAATACTCTTTATGGTACCATAACGATGGGCACATCATTATACATTCATCCATACCCATAGAATGTACAATACCAAGAGTGAACCCTAATGTAAACTATGGACTTTGGGTTGGTTATTACGATGTGTTTATGTGGCTTCATCAATTGTAACAAATATGCTACTCTGGTGTGGGATGTTGATACTGGGAGAAACTACACATGTGTTGTGGGAGCTGGAGGTGTGTGGGAAATCTCTGTACCTTCCCCTCAGTTTTGCTGTGAACTTAATACTGAACTAAAATAACTAAGTTATAAAAATGTGCTTTATGTTCTATGATCATAATTTAAATTTACATTATTAAATTTGTTGTCTAAGTGGTTTAAACCCATGTTTGTTTTCAAAAGTATCAACCTAGTTGAAAATGTTACCGCAAAAAGTGAGAAAGCCACTGACCCTCACATACTTCCCGTGGGAGGTAAAGCCTTAGGCAGAAAATAAAAAGCAATTAAAAATAAAATTGATGCATTCTTTTCTATCTACCTCTATTTCTGTGGCATTCAAAAAAAATATTTTATTTTCAATACTTTTGAAACTTTATTACCAACTTGCTCCAAAAACTTCCCCAATTGTCAGAGTTAAATTAGTTCAGTTATTTTCATAGTTAGTTGATAAGGTAATCTTTCTATTCTGACAAAGGAGTTCTTACATCTTTATCTGGCCTCAGAGCTGAAACTATTCTCATAGAGAATTAAAAATTGGGGGTTTGAATAGGAAGCAAAAATGGCTTAACGTATATATTTGAATGATTCAACATAGAAATGTTGAAATAATCTAGTCTTCTAATTTCTAAAAAAAACCCATATGCATTTTAGACTCACTATAGAAAAGAATGAGGAAAGGTAATATAGGCCTTTTCCTCATAGTTAAATAATATCTTTGTAAAGATGATATGAAAATTTACATGAATATAACAAAATATTTAAATAATAAGTACACACATACACAGATAACCTGAATAAATGCATGCATATGAAATATATGCATATATATGAGCAAATGTATACATGTATTTAAACTTGCACACATTATTTCAGTCCACATTATAATAACCTGGAGTCCCTCAGCCTGGCCTGCACCCACTTGCAATCCGGAACCCTTCAGGGGATGTTGGATAGCCAGTTTTAGCCCAATCCCCACATGCCTGATCCAGACAGGAGGGAGCCAGATCCTGTGCGTTGAGCGTCTGTCCCCTGGTGGTCAGTGTGCATCATAGTGACTGGTCAACAGGTCGCTCAGTCATTCGGTCACTTAGGCTTTTATGTATATAGACTAGAGGCCCGGTGCATAGGTTCGTGCACTGTTGGATGGTGTGGCCTGCGGGGATCGGCCCACTGTGGGAGCACTGTTCATTCCGGTCAGCTGAGCAGCGCTCCCACTGTGGGAGTGCACTGACCACCAGGGGGCAGATCCTGCATTGAGCATCTGCCCCCTGGTGGTCAGTGTGCATCATAGCAACTGGTCGACCGGTCGTTCCAGTCATTCCGCCATTCGATCGCTGGGCTTTTTTATTTATATAGCTTGTACTAAGTCTAGAATATATTTCGTGAATCTGTGTTTCTCCAAGACAGTAAGTCACTATTCTTTGTTTCTCTTCATCTACGCCTAGCTGTTTGATTCAGCAGGATCAGATTGGTGTTGAACATGAAACAGATATGCTTAACACTACAACATATTCTCACATTTTTGCAGCCCAAAGGTGGTGATGAAAGATGCTTGTTAAAGCACACCAGAAGAACAATGAGCTTCCTGAATCAGTTAATATCTTGATTTTGAAAGATACGAGGAAACTGTATTAGTCACTGTCCAGAGAAACTACTGTACTCAGATATTTTTCAACAACAAAAATTTAAAGTAATGGTTACCAAAGCGGGAAAAGAGCAAAGAGTAAAGAAGAAGAAATTGTGTGGAAGAGGAAAAGGGAAATGGTGTTCCCCAAAACCCATGATTGCCAGGCTGCTGAGGCTGCTCAGCACCTGATGAGATGGTCAGTCATGGACAGGCCATTGTCCTGCTGTCCTGCAAGAAGTCTGCACTCACACTGCCTTGCCAGTTTTTATATATATATATTTTTGTTGGAATTTTGTTTCCTGAATTTTTATTGCTAGTGTAAAGAAATGTAAGAAGAGTTGTTGACTTTTCAGTCTGTTCAGCTTTTGTTTGTTAGGACAAAGTGGCACCTTCCAAGTTTTTTACATGTGAAACTGGAAACTGGAAGTCTAAGTTGCTTATTTATTTAAAAAAAAAAAAGAATACACTTTTATTCTGGATTTTTTTTTTTTAAAGAATAAAAATGGTTTCTTCTAGAAAGGAATTTTTGTTTGTTTTAGTCACTTACCTGGGAGCACTGACAGTTTCCAGCCAGTTTACCTTTTTGATTAAGGGTATATATGTCCTTCAGGTTTCTAACTTTATGTGGTATTTTCTATTTGACCACTCATTTAATTAGGGACTTAGATTTTGTCTTCGGTAGATGCTCTTCAGAAAGTCTCACAAGGTACAAGCTAGATGTCTTACCTTGGGTTGCTATTACAAAAATACCATAAACTGGGTGGCTTAAACAAGAGAAATTTATTTCTCACACTTCTAGGAACCAGAAAGTCCAAGATCAAGGTCCTGACCTATTCAGTTTCTGGTGTATTCTTGCATGCTATAGGGAGGGAGGGAGGGAGGGAGGGAGGGAGGGAGGGAGGGAGGGAGGGAGGGAGGGAAAGTCTTTTGGTTTCCTTTCTTATAAGGGCATGAATTCCATCCTGAGAGCCCCACCACCATGACCTGACTACCTTACAAAGGCCACATGTCCAAATACTATCTCCTTGTGGTTTAGGGTTTCAATATATGAATTCTAAGAGGACATATAAACACAAATTAATCTTCATTTTTGGCCTCAGTGTTATATTACTTTATTGACAGATAATGCATTTAAGGACATGTTGATAATATGTTATCAATAATGTTTCATTGTTTTTACTGGATGTTCTTTGTACAGCATGTTGAGAGATGGCATATCTATACTAATAAAGGGTAATATGCTAATTAGACTGGGAGACCCTCCAAGAGACCTTCCAGACGTCCTTCCAGACAAAGCCATGGTGGTGGGGCTGAGGCAGAGGCAGTTAGGGGAGAGCAGGCCGGCGGGGAGGGTTGGGCAGTTGGGGGTGAGCAGGCTGGCAGGGGGGCAGTTGGGGGCGAGCAGGCCAGCAGGGGAGCAGTTGGGGGTGAGCAGGCTGGCGGGGGTGCAGTGGGGGCAATCAGGCCGGCAGGGGGGGCAGTTGGGGGCAAGCAGGCTGGCAGGGGGGGCAGTTAGGGGTGATCAGACCGGAAGGGGGGCAGTTGGGGGCGATCAGGCCGCAGGCAGAGTGGTTAGGGGCCATCAGGCAGGCAGGCAGGTGAGTGGTTAGGAGCCAGCAGTCCCGGATTGCAAGAAGGATGTCCGGCAGTTTGACATCCCCTGAGGGGTCCCAGATTGGAGAGGCTGCAGGCTGGGCTGAGGGATACTCCCCCCGCCCCCTCCGCTTCATGCACGAATTTCATGCACTGGGCCACTAGTATAACAATAAAATAAAATTGTAACAGTTAAGTAAGTTTTGGAAATAAGCTAAATTTCCATTAGTAGATGAATGTTAAATAGATAAATACTGGGACATGTATACTATGAGGCACAGAACTCTTAATAGATTTTCAAAAAGAATGTATTAGTATCTATGTGTACATCTAAATTTAAATCTTTTATATTTTTTGAGAATATCAGGTTACAGAATGAGTAATATGAAAGAGATATAGAGACATAGATATATACATAATATAAATACCTTAAATAATTCTACAAGGATACATTCAAATTGTTACTAGCAATTATTTGGAGAAAGTGCAGTCAGTGGTAGAACTGTGAGTTGAAAAGAAATTTTACATTTTAATCTACTGCCTTTGAAATGTCTACATTTTTAGGGAGTGTATATCCATGTATTCAATTTTTAATAAAATTTTTGGAAGTCTTAATAGAAGCTAGTCTAACTACTTGCATATTCTTTACATGAGCTAATGTAATCCTTATAACAGTTTATTTGCAATACTTACTGGTACCTTTATTTATTAATTTAATAACAGATTTTGTGGAAGCAAAGGCTTCTCTACAAATAAATTTTAAAACAAAATCTGAAAGCAATAGGAAACTCTATTAAATCAGTATAATACTCTTTTGATACAATTTTTTAAAATATACTTGTTCTTCACCTTGATTTGGCATTGTTTGAATCAGTATATTATACAGTTTTCATCTTTTCAGCTGCTAGAATTTCTGTTCTATTAGAGCTAGCTCTACTAAGTATTACATCCTAGATTTATTTTTAAAATAAGTTGAAATTAGTTTTAATTCAGAGCAGGAACTTTCTTCTATAGACACATGTGTAAGATTTGTTAAAAAATAAATTACCAAATAACACATTTCAGAAAAAAAGCTTATTCCTGTCATAGTAGTTTGTGATAACTACTTTAGCAGTCTTAACCCTTTGCACTCGCTTGCTTTTTTCTCGATTCCTTTATTCTAATGCTATCCGTGTCGAGTCACACTCAACATCCGAGTGCAAAAGGTTAAAGATAATTTATTTTTAAAATGAAATATTTTTGTGATTTTATTTAAAGCAGTAATTGCATTAATAATGTTGAGGAGGAGACTGGAATTTTTCTTTAACACCTTCTTTATTTTTCACAATGTATTTTTTACCATTTGAATTATTGGTCTGGGCAGATAATTATGAGGAGCTGCTTATGAAATTTTGTTTAATCTATTGTCTTGAGGATCCCATGCTAAAATTTTATACACACACACACACACACACACACACACATATATATATGTGTGTGTGTGTGTGTGTGTGTGTGTGTGTGTGTGTATATATATATATATATATATATATATATATAATATATATGTAGCCCAGTTTTACAAGCTACATGCAAGATTTTATTTTATTCATGATTTGCTTTGTTTTCAAAAGCAGTGATCTGTTTAACGCCTCCAACGAATACAACAGACAACTTTTCCTTACATCACAGCCCTCACGTCACAATGGATCCTATGCAAAGCATTGACTACAGTAGCTTCCGTTCACTAGTCAGTGATGTTCCAAGCATGATGAGGTGTTTAGCAGAGAGAGGAGCATCAGTGAAGTCTTCAAGTTCTGCAGCAGCAGCTATATTTGTGAAAAGCAACTAATTTTGAATGCTAGAAGTTAGGTAGTTATATGTGTGGAGCCTGGGGAACAAGAAGCAGTAGAGAGGTAGGCTGGAACAAGGTCACATTATGTAGAAGCTTCATGATTGATGAGCATGGCTGATAGAGAAAGGGAGATGAACAGATAAATATGAGGATAGAGATGAAATGACTATGTGTTTTATAAAACACAAAATTACATGTAATATTACATATATTAACTTAAATACATATATATATATATATATATATATATATATATATATATATATATATATATATTTAAATATATTTTATTGATTTTTTACAGAGAGGAAGGGAGAGGGTCAGAGAGTTAGAAACATCAATCAGCTGCCTCCTGCACACCTCCGACTGGGGATGTGCCCGCAACCAAGGTACATGCCCTTGACCAGAATCAAACCTGGGACCCTTCAGTCTGCAGGCCGACACTCTATCCACTGAGCCAAACCGGTTAGGGCTACATTATTTTAAGTATTTTGACATTTTATCACATTTTTTAGTCCTTTTTGTGTCTTATATCTATCAGGTGTCTCACATCTATACATTTGAAATTCTTTTAAAGTAGCATATCATTGTTTGCTTGAAAAAAAGTATGAGGATAGAGATGAAATGATACAAAATCTGTATCAATTCAGAAAACACTTCAATGGCCGAAACCGGTTTGGCTCAGTGGATAGAGCGTCGGCCTGCGGACTGAAAGGTACCAGGTTCGATTCCGGTCAAGGGCATGTACCTTGGTTGCGGGCACATCCCCAGTAGGGGGTGTGCAGGAGGCAGCTGATCGATGTTTCTCTCTCATCGATGTTTCTAACTCTCTATCCCTCTCTCTTCCTCTCTGTAAAAAATCAATAAAATATATTGTAAAAAAAACACACACACACAAAAAACACCTACTAGCAATAAAATGAGAACGGCTAGGATTTTAAAAAAAAAGAAAAAAAAAGAAAACACTTCAATGAATTTCTAATGAGGATTTGGGTTATTAATTAGGCACATTCATTAACATTTATTGAAGAGAACTAGTAACAGAATTCCCCATGTAATTTCATCTTTCTGACCTGATCCTTCATTTATTCTTGCTCATACCCATTGTGGTCCAGCAAAAATGGTATGATGAACTATGTCATTAAGTGTTAGGTATGTGGCACATGTTATTATTGGTGATGTAGGAACTTAAGGGTGGTAGAACTATTGCCCTTGAAATAGTTTACAGATTTTAAACATGTTAAAAAAAACCCTCTGTATTATATGATCTACTTAGTATGTATGTCAGAAAAATATCTAATGGGCAAATAAACTTATTAGAATACTTTTTGTCCACATTCGAATATGTGATTTAGAAATAGAATCTAAGCACAGGGAAAATCTCACTGAAAACTTACCAAACTGTGTATCATTTAAATTGCCCTGTTGTTACAAATGTATATTCTCCCTTATATAAATTCTGTATGGTATTGTTCAAGAACTGGCACTTCTTTGTAGAAAGTTAAAAAGGAAGGAAATCTCTCTTTCTTAGGAATTTTGCAAAAAAAAGTAGCAAATTTCTCACCCCTAATGCCCTTGCTTAATTCTATTTTCATTGGCTCCTTCCAATTCCAAGGTCTTACATTTTTATAGGTCAAGGATGGGTGGAGAGAGTCCTTTCTCCCTTTCCACCTTCTATTTTATGTGCCTTTAATAACATATAATTATATTTTATTCAAGTCAAATAATTTTTATATTATGAGTAATTACTATTTTGATTCCTTACAAAGGACACCATTGTTGCTTTTATGATCTAGAATAAGAAAGCCTTTGCTACCAGTATATAAACTATTCAGTAGTACTGTATTGTATTATGATGAATATATATATATATATATGTATATATATATATATATATATATATATATATATATATATATAAACTCTTCATCCAACGATATGTTTCTTATTGATTTTTTTAGAGAGAGAGGAAGGGGGAGGGAGAGAGAAAGAGAGACAGAGAAAGAGAGACAGAAAAACACCAATTGGTTTTCTCCCATATGCCCCAACAGGGGATTGAACGCACAACCAAGGTTTGTGCCCTGACTGGGAATCGAACCTGTGATGACATTCCGACCAACTGAGCCACCTGGCCTCGGACATAAATATTATTATATTAATAGATAGTATATGTTATATATTAATATATAAATAAGAATGTCAGAGAAATACACTATTCTGAATAGCTTAATTTAGAAATTGCTGTACTGGTTCTAAGGTACATGTTTTCACATCCTAACATCTCCACAATTGTAATGTGTCCTTCAATATTTTCTGGTCAGACAACAGTCTCAGCATAATGGTCATTGTCTGCTCATGAGCAGACTTGGTTGTGATCGATCCACGGTAGCACATCCAGACTTCAACTCTCAACATTTCATTCTACACACCCTTCCAGGACTGTTTGAGGAGGCCCTGAATCCTGTTGTTGCCTTAAAAACCTTCCAATACACCGGTGTTGGGATTTAGAAGGAGTCAGCCTCAGGTGTCTGGATTCAGTATCAGGGAGGCAGAATCAGTGTCAGAAGCCGGGAAGGAAAGGTCTCAGACACGCTAGTCAAACATCCTCTTACGCGAAGCTGCATCACTAACCCTCTTGTTGGCTTGGAGAATGATAGTTGTAGAGAAAATGTGGGTAGTAACATCTCTAAGTCAGCAATGATACCGAAAATTTAGGCTCAAAATATGGCAGAATACTAGAAATACTTTCATTTCACCTGTGTTTTCCTTTTTATGATTGCACAAAAGTCATCGAGTTAAAATTAGATGTCGAAGTTAATCTAACAGAGCTCTTTCAATACATATAAAATAAAGATTCGAATTGATATTAACACCTTGTCTTATTTTTTATTTGGCAACTTTTAATTTTTTCATATAATCTATCTACCTATCTGTATATATATAAAAAGAGGTAATATGCAAATTAGGCTGGGATACAGTAATGGTCATGACCAGCTCAGGAGGAGGCTCAGGAGGAGCTGTGCGCGCAGATGGGCGGGAGGGGACCTTTTGCCGCCCCCAGCCCCAGCGGACACACACCAGGGGTGGGGGCGTGCTCCGAGAGGCCACGGCGCGGCTTGCAGCATGCCCAAAGTGGGTGGTGGTGGCAGCTGGAACGAAGCAGCCCAGGTCCTGGTTGGTGGTGGTGGTGGCAGAGCGAAGCAGCCTGGGTCCCACGTACCTGGCAGTGGCAGGAGCGAAGCAGCCCGGGTATTGGGTGCTGGAGGGAAGCCGGTGCCGGCAGCTAGGGGAAGGAAGGCCTATTCTTGCAGGAATCTTCATGCATTGGGCCTCTAATATATATAATAATGGCATATCGTGCAATTAATAGCACCTTATAACTAATGAAAAACTATAATTTGCTTTTTTTCATGGTAAATACAGTGGATATTATTACAACTTTTTTTTATTGGGGGTTTTATGTGATGATCCCTATAAAGTGTAATTCTGGCTGTGCATAGTGCCTATTAAGATATAAAAATTAGAGAAAATACGAATGAGTATGCAGTAACATTAGCCAAAAATGATTTCTTTTTACATTCCTGATACCAGCATTGGTTTTTTTTGGCTTGACATTTAATTGTAGGGAAAAATTCAACCTAACCTGTGCACAAACCTTCATTTACATGACTTTTAATAAGAATTTTGTTATTTTATTTTTCTTAATATTGATAATCTATAAACTAAATTAAAGACTTGCCATACAACATAGTTGACCTAATATCATTATGATCTGCTTTAACAATTTACAGGAAATTCGCAGGTCCTGAGAAAAACAATTAATTGTAGATCAATAGGTGATACCCAATATCTAAGTCTTATAACCTTAACATTTCATTCCCATAAACCTTATTTGTTATTTAAACGAGCATAAACCCTTGTAATGAGAAATAACACATTTTGATGATAGCTTTGGTATGGTCATTTATTATATGCATTTTTAAAATGTATTCCCATCAGAATAGAGGAGAGAAAATGTAGCTATTATGCCCTAATATAATGCTGTCTAATGCTTTCTCTGTGTAAAATTATTGATTTTAGTTTACCAGAGTATCTGTTTCCCTAGCTCATAAATTCAACAGCTGACTAAGACCTAACAATACAATTTTTCTTTGAACTATTAGAAATGTGGGAGGGAAAATGGCACTGTTTCCATTAGCCAGATAATTAGGGCGCGCTTTGTACAAACAACTGTTAGCATTTATCTGACCATTGAGTTATTACTCATATACAAGTCTGTTGACTGAAGCTAACTATGAACTTTTTGGCAGCAAGGATCTTTTATTTCATCATTAAATCCATAGGATCTGGTGCCTTGTCAAGCTCATGGCTGATTGTTAGTGCTCAATACAGAGCAATGAAGGAGTGTAAGCTACCTGAGGTTCAGGACCTAATGTGCCCTGTTCATTTGGCTCAATAGGTATCTAGTACATATCTTAAATGAGTAAACTCTTGCCTGGTTGGCATGGCTCATTGGTTGAGCATTGACCTATGAACCAGGAGGTCATGGTTCGATTCCCCTTCAGGGCACATGCCCAGGTTGCCGGCTCAATCCCCAGTATGGGGTGTGCAGGAGAGAGCCGATCAATGATTCTCTCTCATCATTGATGTTTCTATCTCTCTCTCTCTCCCTCTCCCTCTCTGAAATCAATAAAAATTTATTTTTTTAAAAAAATTAGCAAACTCTTGAGGAAAAATAAGCTTGCTAAACTTTCGAAGCAAATGACAATATAAAAGAAGAAAAGTTCTAGCTGCACATGTGCACCTGACCTCTGAGGAGCGGCCAAGTCACCTTTCCCAGCACAGACCCCCCTTCAAAGCCCCCCTGTCCTGCTCAGCTGCAGACAAAGCTGGCAAACAGGAAGGAGAGCTGGCTTCCCTGACCCGCTCCCACAGCCAGCCGCCAGGCCAGCTGCAGGCCTGGGCAGTCAGGTTTCAACAGATCTGCCAGGCAGGTTCATTCCACTTAAATGAATATTTATACACATATCATTAAAAAGGCTCTAATTCAATCTTTAATACTATTTTTACTCTGACTCCACTCTGAAGTTTCCGGAATATGATTATCTATAAATGAAAAGCCTTTTTTTTTTTTTAAGTTGGGTATTCATATCCTTAGGGCTGACTGCACATTTTAGTGTCCTACAATTACAATTTAGAGCCATGTCTCTGGCTACAGATTAATATGGCTGAAACTCTACCTAGAATTATGAGTTCAATGCGCGGAATATAAATTGTGTCTCCATATCAGAGACTCAGAGTTGAATAAAGGGACACAGCTCTCTTCACTTGCAGCAGGGTGTTATTTTATGGAGGGTAAAATTTATTTTTAAAGCTTCAGCCCCTGACTCTGCACTCTTGTACTTCGGTAATTTTGCCTCTTTTTAGATCAGGTTCCATGACCTACCCCCCACCTTTTGCACATGTTTTCCCCTCTCTTCAAGCTCTAAGATCTTTCTTTCATCCTTATAGCTCAACAGTGTGAATTTTTAAATGATTTATATTCTGAAGGTTTGGGGAGCTGATTATGTTAAGAAAGAGGGACTTGGAAAATATAGTCATTTCCATGGAGCAGAACTATGTAAAATAACAAAAATTTAGGCTTCTAAAAATATATCTTTAAAAAAAATCTCTGGTAGCAATCTCCTATCCCTAACATGACTCAAGTCAGTGACCCTAACAGATGTTTCTATAGATTGCGTCCTCTTCTCAATGGACACCTCAGATAGCCACACACATTAGAACAGCAGAAGAAACAGTATTTATCTTGAGTAGCAATGGAAGAGACAGAAGTGAAACAAAAGGAAAAAGAAGAACTCATTGCCAGCTAAATTGTGTAGTTTCTTCTTTTTCTTCTCCCCTCCCCCCGCCCCATTTTCCTATTTAAAGACCTAAAGAACTGTAGAAAAACATTAGACATTATTGTGTCTATTTTTTTATGATGAGGAAACTTAGGTTCAGATAGTTAAGGAGCTGATCCAAGCTCTTACAGCTTGGAAGTAGCATTAATGAGCTGGGTACTCAAGTCTGTTACTCCAAACAGAAGACGCTAAAAACAGGGAATGCATGAAGCATCTGAGAGTTTAAACTATCAACCCGGAAACATGAAGATGATAATGATGACAATGATGATCACTTACGTAAGTTTGGAGTAGAGAAGAAGCAGTAAATAGAATATGAGCTAGGGAATTGACTTCAACAACGACAAGCCAGATATAGGTGCCTATTAGTATACTTCACATTTCAAATGTTTCCCACTATTGTACTATAGTGGGAAAACGATACATTAAATTAGAAATGATTCTGTTTCTCCAGCATTCTGTGTAAGTTCCATCAGAGTGACATATTGATGGGAAGGAAGAACTCTAGGACCCATGAGATGCAGTAGTAAGGTGGGATGCTTCATGCCTGGGTGATTGGGCATCTGGATTCAGAGCTTAAATCTGCCATTTGCCACTTCTGCTTTCAGGACCTCAGATTCCTCATTGCAGAGGAGGCAGTGGGATAAAATGACTTTTACATTTCCTTTCTCCATTACTACTTTGTGATTCTGCGATTCTATGATCCTTAATCAATAGTATACAATTAAAAGCCTTAGATGATTGTACCTATCAATGTGGCTTTTTATCCTTTCATTGTTCTTCCTTAATAAGGTGTGAGGTTTTCTTTGTTGGATTCTCTTCCTTATATAGACTCCTTTTGTCTTTAAACAATAGCTTAGAGGGAACTTGTAACAATAAAGAGAGAAGAGTAACTTCGTTTATTTACATTGTGTATTTCAAAAGCATAGACTTGGCTTTGAACCGTTTAATTATATTTTGTTAATTTTCCCTTACCTTGGAGTTAATAGCTAATAATGAGCGGATAAGTTGTTGTGAGTCAATGGAGGCCAGAATTGAATTATTAGGACTATACATCAAAATGCAAGTCAACTGTTGAAAGGACTCAACATCAAATTATAAAAGGTAGAACTTGGTTGAAAATAAAAGACCTGATCATTTCTGTTAGATATAAGCAAAAGTCTACTTTGAGTTCTATTTTAAAAACTAATTAATTTTCTTCTGATTACAAGTAATATTTATGTTTTAGAAATGGATGGAATTAATAAGTATAACATAGCAACAGCACAATCCCCACAATCCCATTGCTTAGCTGTTAACTACAATGAATCTTTTGATGTAATATCTCCAATTCTCAGAAACTTAAAATGTTTTTGAAACATATGTTTTGTATTTGTTTTTTTCACTTATTATTCTATTTGTTAGCAATTTTTCATTTAATTAAGCATTATTAGAAAACATTCAAATTACTGTATATGACTCTGTCATACAAATGTCTTATTTACTTGCCCCCTATTATTACATTTTTATAATATTTTATAATTTTATTATATTTTATAATATTTTTTTCTAATACAAAGACATATACTCATACATAAATCATTGGATGTGCTTCTGATTATTTAATTAAAAAATTATAAGAAGTGGAATTCCTGGGTCATATTGTCTAACTGCTCTTTAAAAAACTTTTATCAATTTATGTCCTTTCTAGTATTGTTTGAAAGCATTCATCTTCCCAAAACATCATCAATTTAGGACAGGTACAAAATAGTATCTCGTGGATTCATTTTCTTTCTTTTCGATTAGTAATAAGGTTGGAATAAATGCAAGCTTTAATTTCTTCTTTATATATATTTTTGCAGGAGTTTGGAGGACTGGGGTGCGGGGGCGGGGGGGAGGGACTTTAATGGAAAAATCTATCCCAAGTAAGCTTTTCATGGAGCATAAGTGATGAGATTAACAGTTGGGGTTACTGAAAAACCTGGGATATTTAAATGCAATTGATTTCTTGACCTTCATAATATTGACCAAAAAAAATGCTGATAAAAAACAAACAAGAAATTATTAAAAAAAGAGTGAGCCTATCTAATAAATATCTTGCAAGTTCAATCTGTTTGAGAAAGGAGACCATGGTGCTTAAGACCATGGGTTTTAGAATTCTGAAGCTTTGAGCTAAAATCTCAGCTCTGCTATTTATTTTGCTCCATGGTTTTGACCAAATTATGTTTCTTCAACATAAAGTGAGAATAACAGGGCAATTTCACAGGATTGTTTGTGAACATGAAATAAGAATTTTAAAATTCATATCACAACTCTGAAGAGAAAAGGCACTTAATAAATGGTAGTATGAGTAATAGCAGTAAAGGTTATTGTTGATGTGTTATGACTGCTGCTATCCGTATGTAGGGCAGACTGACACAGAGGTGACGTGAACAGGGACCTTTGTGAACCTATTACTAGGGTTGGGAAAATTCCATGAAGGTATGTATTCCTCTGAAAATAGCACCAGCCTACCATCTCCCCCACCCAAAAGAAAAAATGCAGCACCTAACATTGTTGCCTAAAATTCTACCTTAACAGATCTGTCCACTTACCCTAAACATGTTGTATTTTTAGAATAAAAACATCTAGAAAGATGGGAACCGTTGTTTTAAATTAACCATTTATACTTCAATGTGAAGTAGTTGATCAGGTTCTGAGTGAAGATTTTAATAAGGGGAAACTTGAGAGCGCTGCATGGCTGAAGGCTCATTGAGCAATTGTACATCTTGGCATATCCTTGACTTTGGGAAGTGACAAACCTTTTGTAGCCAAATAGGATAAGGATGGTTAGGAAGGAAACTTACTGTATTAGAAAAAGAATCTGTCAGTTAAGAGCTAAGTACAGTGAATGCATTCAGTAAAGTGATTTATAGAGGCAAATGTACGCAATAGGTTGTATATACACTTAGTAGGAATAAAATGGGCTCTTTGAATTGCTGAATTTGGGAGAATGGGTATTGTGTGAAAACAGACAAAGTAACTGGAGTGAGGCGGGAATGCAACTAGTGCTCAAGATAATGAATTGGAGGTACTGGTTGCATATAGACATGCTCAATTCTTGTCATCGATCCTAGTGGTTCCTTTTTTTGGTAGTATTATTTTAGTAATAAAAGCCATAGGGGAGCATATATTAGGTGACTAAGGAATATGTGGTCTGGGAAACAATGAAAGGCAATTTTATTATAGACAAAGGGTGAGACCAGGAGTGTGTGAATTCAGATTGCAATAAAATAAATGTTTACAGGTTTGCGAGATCTAGAAGTTCTTGAGGATGTTGCAGACAAGTCATCCCTCCATTTTTCATCAAGGTGGCAATGAAAATAAACTAGGCAGACCTACGGTGCCTCTACTTTCCTTAACTGCTCTACTGGAGGGACTGCTCAGACTCCCTGAAACAGGAGGCACAGAGCTCCTTCTGGTGGCTTGTGTGGATTGGCTCATGACCTCAGTTTTGTGTTTTTGGCCATGTGGCATCTATTGCCAATCAATACCTGTTTCCCATTTATGTGTAACCACTGTGTAGGTAGTGACATGCCTGATAGGTGTATGAATATTGAGAAGGGGGGACCACGGCAACAGTATCTCCAGAAGGATGGTGGGGAAACCTTCTTTCACTTTAGCCAGCCACCCCTAGGCTCTGAGCATATCATTTTCTGTCTCATTTTCAGCCATCGCTGAAGTTGAACTTAGAAGATTGCATTTGGAGACTCTTCAAATACCTCATTCGACTCACTGCCTTTGTTTGTAGTAGGAAAATGGAAAAAGTAAAAATAGTTAATAAAAATGGTGTTTTGAGGAAGCAGGTAACAATTTGGTTTTCTATAAGGTGGATCTTAGTCTAGCTGCTTTCTTTTCCACAATGAATGATGATGACCCAGTTAATCTAAATACTGTTATTCAGATCACTTCCTCCAATAATACATTTTAAAAGTCTGATAGTAAAACCTCAAAATGTGTTATTAGTGAGAAAGCTCAGTCTAAAAATTCAGCCACCTCTTGATTATCTAAGAACTCATTACTGTACTTCCATAGTGGCTTTTCCAACCCTCTGTTTTCCCTTCCTGTCCTTCACACTGCTTGCCTCGAGCTATTTCATTCCTGATTTGCACTTTCACTAGGAGATGGATCTGTAGAGAAATTGAATTCAAATAATTCATTTTTATTGCTTATAGAGGAGAGTTGATAGGAAGTGGAAATAACAGAAATGAGATTTTAAATCTCTTCTAGAAATTTCATTTATTTCAACCATGTTTATTGATTGTCTACTGTGTAATAGGTACAGTAGGGGACAGAGCATAAAGCATGGCCCCTGCCCTTCAAGATATTTTAATCTCAAAAAAAGTGTTATATACAAACTGTGCTATCTTAAATGCCCCATTGAGTATAGTTGGTATAAGTAAATATATACATGAACCTCACCACCAAGAAGTTGTAAGTGTCATATAGGTGGCATTGACAATAAATGGTGGAAATATTCATTTTAGAGAGTGGCAAGTTGAGAGGGTGTATAATCAGGGAAAGATTTATTGAAGAGCTAACATTTGTCATATGTTAGATTTGTAAGAACATAATACCTATAGTTACTTCAAATTCTGAACATATTATATATTGACTATATAAAATTGGAAAGCACAGAGAATAAACAAGAAAAAAAATCAAAATTACTCATATTCCCACCACCTAATGAGATACCCATTATTTTTTTTTCTTTTCAAAATATTGTTGTAAGCTATTTTTCCTTCTTATGCGTGTGTTTGTATTTGTATTGTTAGTCAAGGTCCTGAGAGGAAACAGATGGCGTAGTCAAGTTAGATGAGTGGTAAAAGATAGGGGAAGTAGAGGGGTGGCACAGTAGCACAGGACTAGTAATAGTAAAGGAGCTATAAACAATGTAGGCCTGCTAAAGGAGGGGCAAGAGGAGGGTGTGATCACTAAAGCCTAGGACCAGAGTGAGAAGAAACATGTGATCTTGAGAGAAGCAGCATCCTTCAGAGCAAACATGTCAAACTCAAAGGCTAACACAGGCCAAATAAACAAGGTTTAAGTTTATGTGGGCTGCAAAAAAAACCAAAAGCTTCAATTTTCAAAGAAACGTAGGTTTATTTCAATAGAGACATGCTGAATACAAAGGGCTGAAATAAATGAGTAATCATTAACATAAAATAATAGAACATTTTCATAAACATTAATATTTTTTCTTGAACATTAGCTTACCAGACACTGAATAACTGCACAATTTAATAAGCGTAACGCAAATAAACCTATTTTTCTTGTTCTCTGAAAGCGAAATATTTCCTGTTGCGCACACCAAACAAGTCAGTCCAAGAATAATGACCTGGCAATTGGCTGCTAAAATACTCGCTGCTAGTATTAGTGGAGAGAAATGGTACGCCTGCGTGTAAGGAACAAGAGGGAAATGAATGCAACACAATTATAGTAATCAGTCATTAGTGAACTTCGTAGTTCATTATTAATAATGTATAACAGGATATTGTAAAAATTAAGTTAAGGAATTTTTATTAAAACATTTCTTACATTCTGTTATTTTTGCTGGGCTGCAAAAATATTCCTTGTGGGCCACAAGTTTGACGTGGTTGGTTTAGACCTCCAGTTGGGAATCCATAGATGTGAAGGACTACTGTATGCACTGATCTATACCATTTTATATAGGGTACTAGAGGCCCAGTGCATGATTGAATCATGCACGTGTAGCTGGGTGCAGTGGAGCTGGGTGCCTGTCCGCTGGTGCACTAGGCCTTTCAGAAGGCTCCGGCTCGGCGGAGGCTTCTTGAAAGGCCTGGTGCCGGAGCAGACAGGCACCCAGCTCCCCCACTTTTGATGGTCCGCGGCCGCTGAGGGGGGCTACCCTGCTGTTGAGAGGCGCAGGGGGCGGGACTCCCGTCCCCTGCACCTCTCAACAGCCGCTGAGGGGGGCTGCAGCGGACACCTGGCTACCCTGCCGTTGAGAGGCGCAGCTGGGTGTCCTGTGGCAGGCCCCCTCAGCGGCCGCGGATCTGGCCGTTGAGAGGCACAGGGGGCGGGAGTCCCGCCCCCTGCGCCTTTCAACAGCAGGGTAGCCCCCTTCAGTGGCAGCGGATCCGTGCCTCTCAATGGCCGGATTGGCCACCCCGAGTCCCGCCCCCCAGCCTCCCGCCGCCCAATCGTGGGCGTAGCGGAGTGATGGTAATTTACATGTTACTCTATTATTAGATAGGATAATTCAGCATCTGATTTTGGCACCCACAGGGGTCCTAGAACCAATCCCCCTTGAATACTGAGAGTAGTTAAGTTTTGGGGGAGTCGGAGGTTATATGCACAATTTGAACTGTATTTGGTGGGGTTGTACAATTGTTCAAGGTTTAACTGTATGCTCAAGGTTAAAGTGAACCACAAGTAAGACCTTAACTTTTAAAAAATATTCTTATTGATTTCAGAGAGGAAGGGAGAGGGAGAGAGAGATAGAAACATCAATCATAAGAGAGAATCATTGATTGGTTGCCTCCTGCACAGCCCCCACTGGGGATTGAGCCCACAACCCGGACATGTGCCCTTGACCCGAATCAAACCTGGGACCCTTCAGTCCATAGGCCGATGCTCTATCCACTGAGCCAAACCACCTAGGGCAAGACATTAAGTTCTTATAGTCTTATTCTTTTCAAACTTTACTCAAGAGGGCCATAGAGACCCTCACATTTCAAACCTGTGTTGTTCAGGGGTCAACTGTACTCAGCACAGCCTCTGGTATGTGTTAGGGACTGGACAATTGGTCACTACTAAGGAATGAGTCAGAGTAAACAGTCACTGTGTCTTGTACCCTGTTTTATCAGACTGGTCCATTTGGTGGGGGCAAGGCAGCATGTTGACAAACCAGTATTGCAGGTGTTAGTAGCATTCTTCTTAATGGTTAAATCAAATAGAGGTTTTCGGTTAGGAAAATAAAATAATAGCAGATTACCTTAATGAAACTCTACAGAAAGATAGAATTTTCATTTTTAAAGCACTTTGGAATCTGTTACCACTTGTCTTTGAACACTGGTAGAGTAACAATACTCGTAAGTTAGTAGGGAATCTCTGAAATAATCTATGCAATAGTGTTTGACTTCTATCTTGCCTACACAGATTCCATTTACCCTTCTTTGGGTAAAATTACTATAGTTTCCCTCTAAAAATCTCTAGTGTTCAGTTCATGAGGTTTGTGTGGACCTCTGAGAAGGGCATTTGTAACTCACGCCTGCCTGTCCAGAGCCCAGGCCTTCCCTAACCCCAGTGATTGGGTCAGGGGTGCTGTGACCCAAGTCAGTCCAATCAGAGTGGAACCTGGGATTTTATGGGGCTTTTGCTAAGAACTCACTTTTTCCCTTCCCATTGGACTTAGGCTAACAGGGGCAAAAGCCTAACACTGCTGGAAGTTGTCTTGCCATCATGAGGCCACTTAATGGAGACACCAATATGGAGATGGGCTGCAGTTGAGCGATAGAGTAAAACCAGCTGTCACTCCCTTGATGCCCAGGATCAAACTATGCCTGAAGTTAGTCTCCTCTTGGACTTTAAAGTTACAAGAGACAATCATTTCTCTTTTTTAGTTTCAGTGAGTTTGATTTGGGATTTTTCTGACATTTGCTACTAAAATAGAGCAGGCTAATACAGGCACTTAGTTCAGTCATTTATTTTTGTGTGCAATGTGAGGTCTTGAGTAGGATTTAGTTCTTCCCAGTTCCCATGATGGGACTAAAAATTTAATTTCATGCTATTCAACAGGGTTTGAGAGCTAATAAGCTAGAACATGCTGGAGGTCAACACACTGCTTCTTTGGACATGAGGGGTGGGGGCGGGGGGAGTATCTCTTTTAATCAATGGAAACTTCAGCCGGAAGTCCTCCCATCACTGAAACACTGCACTTTTAAAATAAGCAAATATATAAATAAGGCCAACTTGTGAGGAATCTGATGGAATCTCCTCATTTCGTGAAAAAAAGAATCTTCTAATAGAAGAGAAACACCCACTTGTTGGCCTTTCCTTTTTTAATTTTTTTTTTTCCAAAGTTAGGGTTGTCTGGCTCGGTGTACAATAAATCATTTGTATCTTTCTCTGTAGTCATCTCATTCAGGATAAAAGCGACACATATAACTGCCGGCCCCAGTCCACTCACTGCAGACTGATTTCCTCCCTGCTTTCATCTCAGCAGTTGCTAATGTCACAAATAGGCAGGCTTTGAAGTCAGAGGGAGGGGACAAGAGCAGCACAACTCCTTCACTGTACAGAACAGACACCAGAAAACTTCTTCAGAAACCACAGTTTCAGCATCAAATTCAGTTCAGGAGCTCTTGCTGGAGGCAATAGAGATAATCCCTGCCAAGTGATATGTAAGATTATTTCTTTCCCGTTTCTCTGAGTCCCAGGTGTGAATAGAAACCTTGTCCCTGTTCTTGGAGTGAAGTCAAAGAAAAAGAGGGACAGAGAATCCGCCCCCCTTGGAGAGGTCCTGTTCCCCAGGGCTGGTGTTATCAGTACCTTCCTTTGGTGTGGCTTTAGGGAATGGGAAAGAAGGAAGCTGAATGAGACTCCACATTGAGAAGGAAGGAGGAAGAGTTGGTTTCGCTTTTTTTTCGGAATGTACTAGCTTTTCCATTTATGTCCTGCTTTAGATAATTGGCTCATGAACAGACATTTGAGTGGTTTATGGATTGCTTGGAACTCTGGGTAAAAATGCTTATACTAGTTTCCTACATTTTTGTTGATTTCCTCTGTACTGGGTAGCTGGGAATAAACCCTAAACCACATAGTGTCAATGGGGAGAGGGAGGTAGACGTCTTAACAAGTGGATTATCTTAGGCTTTTTCCTTTCCTTCTCTTCCTTCCATTATTTCATGCTGTATAAGACTTTCCATCTTGGAGTAGGAGGCAGTCTGGAGAATTTCTTCTGAAAAATGCCATTGTCCACACACACTGAGTACGTGAAATCTAATTTAATAGTTCATCATTTTCCTCCTTTGCTTTTCTTCTTTTAATTCTCTGTTTCTCCCATGTTCTGTCCTTACAGCTTGATACAATCACTTTCTTTTTCTTGTCTCTCTCTCCCACGTTTACTTCTAGCTGCCCTCTTTGGAAATCTTCCTTTTCTGAAATCCTTCTGAGTCCTCAGGCTCTGGGCAAGGCCTGCCCAGGGAGCCCGTAAAGCTGCTTGGGGGAAATGCCTTGGAAACTTTAATGGGACAGGAACATTCCAAGCTCAGCATGAATGGCTGACAATCTGCAATTCTCCTTGGCAAGAGATTTTTCCAGAGGCCCGTCCATAATGTTTGCATGCCAGAACTTGGGATTTCCAGATGTGATATTAAGTCTATGGGCAGTCCGTTTGCCTACAAAAGCAAATCTAAACCTTAGTTTCTCAAGATTATTGAAAAAAAAAAAAGCCATTTCCATGACTTTCTCCTCTTTTATTTTTATTTTATTTTTTTACTTCTAACGTGTGGCTCACATTTAGACAAAAATCATCAAGGCACTAACAGTACAATTATTTCACAATAGTCAACAGAGTGGGTTCCATGAACTTACACCTCCCATCCATTCCTCTTCTGTCCTCTTAATTCCTGTTTTAAATATGTAGATGTCACTTAAAGTTTATTTGCATATTCACGAGGAAAGCTATTTCCCTGCTTTCTAATTCTCAACATGGGTAGGTGTGATTCAACAATTGCTCACAGTCTTGGTAAAGGGTTTGGTCAATTTCTAAGGTAAAAAGTATTCAGGAAAAGACACTGTTAGGAACAGACACCCCAATGTAGAGAATGGAGCCAGGCGGGCTTCTGGAGTGAGACAGGAGGGATCAGGCCCTGAAGCTGTCAGAAGGGAGTGTGATAAAATACAAACCTGAGATTCCTATTCAGCCCTGAAAACTCCCAGCGATGCGAGCCTTAGAACGTTACTGATAGAATCTGAACCTCAGTTTCTCATCTGTAAAATGGTGTCTTGGAATAATGCTATCTTGCATATTTGTTGATAGGATTAGATAAAGTAATGTTTATAAAGTACCTAATACATTTAAACATACAGGAAACAGTACATGCCAGATTGGGTTCTAACTACTCTGCCAATACTTACTAACATAACAGTCCGGTGAGATAGCCCTATTTCATAACAGTCTGGTGAGATAGCCCTATTTTTATGATCATTCCCATTTTCCAGGGGAGAAAAGGAGCTACAGAGAGCTTAGCTAATTTGGTGAAGGCCACACAACTAGTGACGAACTGGGATTCCACTCCCAGCCCTGCACGTAGCCACAGGGTGGTGCGTTCCATGTGACACGTTGCTCTCTGAATGTTAACACTCACTGCTGTTTGCTGCCCATTGTGTTTTCATGCTTCCCTGTTATATCTTTTAGTTTTGTGACACGACATTGCTACCTGACCTATAATATGACAGCTTTATTGTGCTTTAACAGTTGGCTTCTTTTCATGTTATCCTGTTCTTAACTATTTCCTTGCCCACTCATCCCTCCATTCATTGACACTTATAATTCTCAATCCTTCAATAGCATTCTACTCTCCTGGGCAAACACATATTTTATAATGCTACATGGTTCATCTTTAGAGTTCCTTTTCTGAATTCAAACTCAATAAATTGCTAAAGCATAAATTGTAGCCCACATCAAACAGACAAATTTGTGTTTTTGTATAAATGACTTGTTTTCTATAACTATATTCTCGGCTGGTAAATGCACAACCTTTATAATGCTTCATGGTTCATCTTTAGAGTTCCTTTCCTGAATTCAAACTCAATAAATTGCTAAAGCATAAATTGTAGCCCACATCAAACCGACAAATTTGTGTTTTTGTATAAATGACTTGTTTTCTATAACTATACTCTCGGCTGGTAAATGCACAACCTGATTTTCTGTACAAATTTCCTTGGATTGATCTTTAAGCTGGTAGGTAACCCCACTCCACCAAACCTCTGGCTGAACTCTGGTCTTCCTAATTCATTCCCTTACCCCAGCGCCCATGTTGGAACACAAAATGGTAGGTGAACTCAGCTGCCAGAATGTAACGTCTGATCTGCTTTTAAAAATGGAATGAGAGTCTCTTTCTTTAGAGTTGGCCGGAGGCCCCACCACCCCCTTTTGTCTTACCCTCCACCACCGCATTCCTAATTTCAGGTTACCCGCCTGGCCTTGCAGTCACCTGAGTCTGTAATGAGTGCTGCAGCATTTGATTTCCAGATATCCAGAGGTAACTGAGTTTCAGTCATGTTCACGTCCCTTCCCTTGTTCTAACTTTGCCTTTTACCTTGTTTTGACTCTACCATTAGTCCCAGTCTCAGGTCTAAATCGACTCTGGTTTCTCCCCGCTGCTTCTGTGATTCCTGTCAATGTTGGGTCCTTGTTTCTCAATAGCCATCGGACCCTCACTTGGACCTGTGTCTACTGCATCCCTCTGCTCAGTCCTGCGCTAGATCTACGTGCAGCCACATGTCTACTTCTTCTTCAGGCCTTGCCACACACTCAATATCTATTATCCTGGTACCCAAGGGACTGCTTCTCCTTTTCAACCTCATCACCTTTTTGTGACACTTGAGTCAGTCTTGAGGAGCTACATAAAGAAAGCCTTCAAGAGTCCCTACTAAATGTCTCTCTCTCTCTCTCTCTCTCTCTCTCTCTCTCTCTCTCTCTCTCTCTCTCTCTCTCTCTCTCTCTACTTTGGAATAAGTGCATTCTTCCTCTTACCAAGCATGAATGGAATCCCTGTTATTTTCAGGGAACTCTCTAGAGCAGGCGTCCTCAAACTACGGCCCGCAGGCCACATGCGGGTGTTCTTGCCGTTTTGTTTTTATACTTGAAAATAAGATATGTGCAGTGTGCATAGGAATTTGTTCATAGTTTTTTTTTTTAAACTATAGTCTGGCCCTCCAACGGTCTGAGGGACAGTGAACTGGCCCCCTGTTTTAAAACTTTGAGGACCCCTGCTCTAGAGTGTTGTAGTAGAAACACCATTATTTCCTTCTTGTGTCAGTTGACTGCATATATGCAGAAGCTGGCCAAATGCACCAGGCCAGGGCTTTTGGCTGAGCCCTGACACATGCAACATACACAAAAGAAGCTGGGAGTCCAGCATCAGACCCACATCCCCAAGTCGCCTGGGGAATATATGCAAGTTCCAAAAGAAACTGGAGTTTGTACACTAATGCTACAGCTTTGACTATTAATCCTGACAAAGAGTGGTTTATAAGTCTCCTTAATTCTAGTATCTAACTTGACATATGCCACACAATTTCCAAAGACTAATCCCCAATAAATACAGGATGTTCTCAGTTGACTATACATTGTGCTTAGCAAAGATGTTTTACACCAGGGCCCAACAGACAGGTCTTTAATGGGCTTCACTTCTGTTTCAAGCTGCAGACAGTAGGGGTAGATAGAAATCCACATCTGAAAGACAGCTGAAGCTTTTCCTCCGACACCAGAGGCTTCGCTGCAGGAATGGGGCCAGATCGGAGCTGTCTAGAGGCTTCGTGGGCCTGCTCCAAACTCGCATATTCATTATCAAGGAGGAAGACCTGCCTGGTATTGGGCCAGTGATGCTTGCCTTGCAGTGTTTCCTTGCAGAATATTGCAAGAAAGTGGATTAAGTTTGGTGAGGAAACAACACCAAAATCCACCTTTCTTCAAGGGCAAAGTCCTGACAATATCTTTGCAGATTCTATTTGCTTATTACTCTAGTTTCATAAAACGAGTGATGTATCTGCAAAGATCAATAGTGATGATCTATCAGGAGCCAATGGTGTTTTGTTGGAAATGGGAGCGTGCTTTCTGTTTTGATTTTTGTTTTGTTTTGTTTTTTTTGGTTATGAGGAAAGGGATTTGTTTATAAAGGATTACTTGGCCCAGTTCTGTTGGTACAACACACACATCTTTTGAGGTGGTTTTGAGAAAAAAACACCAGCCTTTTCAAGTCTGGGAACAGACGGAGCTCTAAACTCAACTGCATTTCACAACAGGGACATGTGTTATTATCTACCAGTGTGTTTTCACTTTGTGTGAGACGCTGTCCTCTTTACTCAGCAGAGTTATTAAAAGTCCATGAGTATACAAGCTTTGACGTGGATGCGCTGCACAGTTCTAGAATTTAGGAGAACTCAGACCTAGGCGTGCTCTTTAACAGTGCTTGGCAATGCTTAATTACCTTTGGGAAGTGTAATCATTTAAATATGTTTTCTGTGACGGGCTTTGTAGGATTTTGGTTGCAAGGTATTAACATGTATAAGTCTACAAGAAATTGAAGTCAGATGCTTTGGGGGAAAAAACCCTAGATAAAATAATTTATTTAAATACTAAAATGTCCCATTCCCATAGCTAGCTAAAGTTCTCACTGAAAGAACTAGTTGGTTGTATGTGAGGGCACTGCAGATACTGTGCCTGTTTCACAACCTTAGCTAGTATTCATGAACTTCTCAGCATTTATTAATGATGAACCTTCACAGAGCAACCTCAGAGTATGGAGTTTTAAAGCACCTCCCATTTAAAGCGCAAAAGCAGTCAATCTCTCCTCCTTCCCTCCATTTTTTGTCTCTCTTCTTTTTCTTTCCTGTTCTTTTTTCCCCTCGAATGTTATAAACAATAAGGGGGCAAATTTAATAAAAAGCAAGGGTTGCCTTCACCAAAGGGCATAAAATTGTTGTGTCTCGGTTTTTCACAGGCCTGGTTTATTATGTTGAACCTAAAACATTCCGATGTTAAATATTTAAATTTTAACCTAAACTTATTTAACTTAATTAAATGACTCATTACATGTTTACTTTGACCAGCTAAGACCCTTACTATTTGTGAAACAGTTCAACTTATGTATAGACAGTTGACTTACATGTTTTTAGAATGTACCTTTTCTCTATGAGTGTGCTTCTTACCTAGTCCTCAAATATTGACTGGTAAAGTCTTTGTGATGGTACTTTGTACAGGTTTAGCAACACTATTATAAATTATCATTAACAGAAGATACACTAAATTATATTGGTCATTGGCTATATCTGAAGCCTGGGGAAAATAGCACTTGAAATAATTCCATGTTGGCAAAAATATTTTGGTTATGTTCAAGGTCTTAGTGAGTTTCTTTCATTTCCTATTCCCAAGGTTATAGTTTCCAAATCAAGCTTCCTCATGTTTGTGTCATTCCATCTCTGCTTTCCTTTGTATTGCCCTGGAAGGTTCTAGATGCCAGCTGTGACCTGAAAAGCTTCATTTGCGTGTTTTTCATGGAGTTTGTAGCACTAAGGGTGGAAGGAGGGGACCTAGGTAGAATCGTAGCCTTTAGCTCTCACCCAAATAATTTCTTAGGACTTGGAAAAACTGGCTTTTTTGTGTGTTTCTTTAGATAGAATGGGCCATGACTAAAGTTGATTGCATTCATTAGCTGTAAGTCATATGAAGCAATATGTAAAAATTTTTGCCCAACCAGTGTGGTTCAGTGGTTGAATAGCAACCCATGAACTAATAGGTTGCCAGTTTGAGTCCTGGTCAGGGCATATGCCCAGGTTGTAGACTCATCCCCAGTAGGGAGCGTGCAGCTATTGGATGTTTCTCTCTCTTTCTCATTATTGTTTCTCTCTGCCTCCCTTCCTCTCTAAAAATCACTTAAAAAACACACATTACAAATGTTCATGTCAGGGATGGCAGACTATGGAATTATGGTCTTTTTGATGCCTTACCTCTACATTGTGTGAAAAGGAAAATGAGGTGGTTTTAGACCAGTGGTTCTCAGTGTGAGGTTCTTGGATCAAGAACAGGAGCATCATCTGGGAACCTGTTATATGGGGGCCATTCTTGATTGATTCTAAAGGGAGGGGAACAGGAGCTTGAAGGAGATGTCTTCCTGCAGGCAAGCCTCTCAGTAACCCTTCATCATAAAGCACAGGCAGCCATCTGTCCTACACTACAGGTTGTCTGGGATTGGGAGAAATCTTCTCAAGTCGTATATCTGTCTCTTGGCTGATTTAGGACTATATTCCCATACAGCCACCCTGGTTGAAAATAATCCAACTTTCAAAAGTCTATAGCTTTTAAAATAATCTATTCTATAATTTATCCCATGGCTCAATTAATGCAAACTCTTCTCTTAACCTATTTTTAGAACTTAACAAAATGGGAAATAGCTTAATATCTTTTCCCTTTCCTTTGGACATTTGAAATGCAGAGCTTTTTGTTGTCATTGTGTTTTTGTTTTGTTTATGCTTAATCTTCACCCAAGGATATTTTTTCCATTGATTTTTAGAGAAAGTGGGAAGGAGGATAAAGAGAGAGAGAAATATCAATATGAGAGAGATGAATCAACTGGTTGCCTCCCATACTCCCTGACCAGGCCCGGGGATCAAACCTGCAACCCAGGGATGCACTCTTGACCAGGAATGAAACCCGAGACCTTTCTGTCCTCAAGCTAACATGACACACTAATCACTGAGCCATACCAGACAAGGTAGCGGTGCAGTTTTTAAAGAAACCATTTGCCTTTTACACTTCAGGCTTCTTTATGCAATCCTTATTTTTTCCCTGCAATCCTTATTTTTACAGGGCATTCCCCAACACATGTAATCTATAGGAATTGACCTAGTTCTCCCATTGGAAACATGTTGAAGCAAAGTCCCCCTTTTGCAGGAGGTATAGGAAATGACCGTCCTTTGGGTACAAAATTAGTTCCTCTTAATCCTTCCCCAAGGTGTACCACTTTGTGCTCCAACTTGTATGGCCTCTAAACCTTGTTGAATTTGATTGTCTTTGAACAAGATCTAGCAAATCTCCTCCAATTAATTTAATCCCTATAGACATATGCTTGCTGATCAGTAAAAATCAAGGCCAAAAATATCAGTACTACTTGGAAAGCTCTGCTTTTGGCAAGAAGCATCTTGATCTGACTTGTTTAAAGATCATGCAGCAAAGATACTTAGAGGGGCCTGTCTCCCACCCTACCCCCATTTTATAGGGACAACCAGCAGACACAATACTCTTTATGTATGTATGCACTCGCTCATCCCTTCTAACTCCCTTCTCCCAACTGCTAATAAAAATTATTAACATTTTTAGATTTGTAGAAATAGTTTTAGAGTAAGTCAGAAGATCAGGCATCCTGAGAGGTCACTTAATATAGCCTATTCTCCTTACCTTACTTTTTCTCTAAAGGATAGCATGGATAAATGTCTTTTTTTGTTTTATCCAGGACTTCCAGACTTGAAGAAATAATTGTCTTTGTAGATAACAGGTTCATGACTAACAACACATTTTGTCAGGCAAGTCTCCCTGATGCGTAGGCTCAGTGCCTTCAACTATAGCTCAAGATCATTGTCTCTGCTTTGCCTTCCTTATGCCTGAAAGTCTAGCAGTAAATCACCCCTTGGCTTTCTCCTCCCTTCACTAAGTTATCCTGATTTCCTTCAACTTTGTCTAGCTTACTTTCTAGCTTTCTATATTTCTCTTATTTCTTTTTAAATTCTTTCTAAACTCTTCATATAAACAGACTTAGTATTTTAGTAGGATCAATGCAGTTGCTAATCTGAGTGGGTAGATGGATTGTCTAATGGTTCTTGTATATATATATATTTTTATACTTGGAGTAAAAAATACCACAGACTACTATGATTCCTTCATTCTGTCTGCACATAGTTGCATGTGGATTTAGACATAGCATCGCTTTCCAGCCTATTTTATATGTTGGTAGATAAATAGAACATCTTACTGATCGGTTTTAACAGTACAGACTTTGAAGTTACTGTGTTGACACATAATGCGTTTCTCAGGCCAATTATATATAAAGTTGGGAAACCTTTTCCTTAAAGGGCCAGATAGTAAATATTTTAGGTTTTGTGGGCCATAAGGCCTCTGTTGCAACCACTCAGCTCTGCTCTTATAGCACAAAAGCAGTCACAGACAATATATAAACAGATGGGTATGGCTGTGTTCCAATCCAACTTTACTTAAGAACACTGTGAAATCTGAATTCATGCACTTTTCACATCACAAAATATTATTATTCTTTTGACTTTTCCCCCCTACTACTTAAAAACTATAAAACACACACACACACAACAAAAACAAAGAAAACAAAACAAAAAGCTCCTTAGCTAATGGGCATTATAAAAACAGAAACTTGGCCAAATTTGACTCTCAAGCTATGGTTTGTTGATCCCTGAATTATATGAAAAGGAAAATTTTATTTAAGTACTGAAAACATTTATTAGGCTCAAGCATATCGCTTCATCTAGAAGTGGTTGTTTTGGTTCTTCTCACCTGAATTTACTGCTAAAAATCTTAAGACCCATTTCCACTGTTTCCTAATGTCTTTTCTGGCACACCTTTAGTGGAACTAACTACACTCCTTACGGTATATTGCCTGGCAGCTGTTCAAACAGTGTCCAGTGAGTGAATGAATGAATAAATAAATGAATGAATGAATCAGAAGGGAGATGGGGAGAAAGGGAGAAAAAGACTACTTAAGTTAGAGACAATTGCATAATAAATAAGGAGGAAAAATAAAAACAAGTAAGCTCTTTGAAATAAGGCATCATCTATTTCCCATCATCTCTGGACTTTTATATTTTGAACAAAGAAAATAAATGTTGAAGTGAATATAATTCTGTTGTTCCTCTACTTTGCCTCAGATTTGTGGGCAAGTTTTAATTTTAAGATATTGTATCCATATTAAGATGCAAACACCTAAGCTATTTTTTAAGATGTTATCCAGTATAATGAAGTTAATTCCTATATGGGGCTGATTTGTTCAGTCAATAAGAATCTTGTGGTAAATAAAATGAAGTTTTTGGTTCAAATTTAACCTGAAACCAACTGCAACCCAGCAAATACTTACTCTTTTTAAATAAGAAAAAAAATTATTATAGTTACAGATAATATTATATTCATTTCAGGGATATCTCTGAAATGTATACATTATACATTTATATAACTTATGAAATAACCACCTCAATAATTCTAGTACCCATCTGACACCATACACAGTTATTATAATATTATTGACTATATTCCCTATGCTGTAGTTTACATTTTGTGACTGGATGTGGTACATATATGCAATGGAATATTACTCAGCCAGAAAAAAAGAATGAAATTTTGCCATTTGCAACAACATGGATGGACCACGAGGCTACTATGCTAATAAAATAAGTTAGAGCAATACAAATACCGTGTTTTCACTCAAATGTAAAATCCATAAAACAAACAAAAATAACTGAAACAAACTCATATATCAGAGAATATTTTGATGGTTGCCAGATAGGAGGGGAATGGGGCAATGAGTGAATATTGGGAAGAGATTTAGGTGCCCAAATTACAAATGCTTACTCTTGATAAGAAGATCTAGGGCCCTGTCTGGTGTGGCTCGGTTGAAGTGTCATCCTGGGGTCGATGCCCAGTCAGGGTACATACTCAGATTGCAGGTTCGATCCCTGGTCAGGGCATGTATGGGAGGCAACTGATTGATGTTTCTCTCTCTCTCCCTCTCCATTCCTCTCTCTCTAAAAATCAGTAAAAACAAAAACAAAACAAAACAAAGACAAAAACAAAAAACCATATCCTTGGGTGAGGATTAAAAAAAAAAAAAAAAGAACAATTAATTTTTTAAAAAAGATCTAGGCAAGAGAATGTGGAAAAATCAAAATAAACCCTTCCCTGGAACTGAAAATGTGCCTTATAGCATATGTCCTTTGTATTACAGATAAATGCTATTGTCTTATAAGTAAAGGGCAACATATTTAGAAAAATATGAACAATTTATTCTGTCTAATATGGGGTATAAAATCCATTCTCATCAATGAAAATTCCCTTTTAATGAATTAAACCTTTTGGGGCACTGAAAATGTATATTATTATTATTATTATTGCACCTATTTTTCTACTTGTGTAGAGATTTACTTAAACCTCCCTGGTCACTTTCATATTGGAGAAACAATGCGGTTTTGAAAGGCATGATAACATGTTCTTTCTGTGTCTTCACTGCTTTAAGTCTAATTTGAGCAATATGTTGGGAAAGTTTCTTTAAATAAGAAAGAAAGTAGAAAACCTATCCATTCTGAGATGCCTAGAATGCTTTGTATTCTACAGAATGTTACCGGCTGGCTCTGGCAGGGTTTAGGCTCTTAAAGAGTGAGAGGACAACTCAATCCATATCCATTAGAACAAGCTAATGAACTGCATTTGCACAGGCTTGACTTGGTCCAGTTAAATGAGGAACAAGCTAGCTAACAGATCCATCAGATGAGCTGGCCAAGGCCACTACTTGTATTCCACACAGAGGGAGATTTTATTGGGAAGAGGCCAGGTTTACTATTCTAATGCTTTCAAATATGCTCCATGGAACTCACATGCTGGTCATCTTGTTCCAGCATCTAGAAGGGTTCAGGAATCTGGAGAAGCACTGTGTGTAAATTAACAAAGAGTCCAGAGACGAAACATAATTTTGGAAGGCATTATGGGGAGCCAGAGAAGACTTAGCTAAAGGAACTAAGTTCTCCCTTGTCTCAGGACCCCTTGCTTTTTATTAACACAAATTGTCCTAAGGCAAGGGAGATATACACTTCAAAGGCCAGGGTTTGGTATACAGAATTCATTGTCAGATTGGGGGAAATTGCCTATGGCTGTTCAGATGTTTGGCTAGCAGGAGGCAATAACATGTAGATCGAAATGCCCTTAGCTGTCTGGCAGCAAGCAATCATTTTATGCATCCTTTTCAGGTTTGGGGAAATGCCCTCAGCCATCTCCAGATGATTCAGCCCTGCTGACATGCTGGAATTGGCTTCCGGCACTCACATTCCATAAAATTCAACCAAATAAAGGGTTCTGTAGTGAAAACCATTTAGGAGACCCTATGAGATATGCTCCACCAATGGAGATTCATAGGGCACATTCACACAGTAAGGGCTCTGAGCCGCCCTGCAGGAGATAGCTCATGTGGGAAACACCTTTGCAAATACTTTGCCATCCTCTCTGCTTTATGAGTCTAAAATTAAGTAGCACTTTGTTAACGTAATATGTTACTTTAATCCAATTTTGGGTTGTGGAAAATTCCTCAAGAAAATCCAATCAAAAGTGAAAGAATCTTTTACCTTTAAAAATGTTTCTTCTTTGCTTAGAGGTGAAACACAATTATTTTTTTTCTGATTCTAAGTGATTCTGAGCTTGTGTATTCTAAACTGGAAGGCTGCTTTTGAGGAATTGGCAATAGAATGAGAAATAAAACACCACCCCTCCACATTCTTTGAGAAAGGCCAAAAAAGTCTCCATTTAACTGGGTCAGCTCTGAGTTAGGATGGTTAACCCACAGCTTCAGTCATGCAACACCCGACAGGACCTCTGATTATGTTGGAGTGTTGCAGAAATAATGGAAATAATGCATTTTTGTTCTTTTCCATTTATAGGATGAATACACTACTCATGACAAGAAGTGTATTTTTAAAAGATAGGCTGTGGCAACATCCAAAACATTATGGGTTGTGGGCTAAGGTGGGTTTTTGTGTGTTTGTGTGTGTGTGTTGTTGTTTTTTTAAATATGTTTTTATTGATTTCAGAGAGGAAGGGAGAGGGAGATGTAAACATCAATGATGAGAGAGAATCATTGATTGGCTGGCTCCTGCATGCCCCTTACTGGGGACCGAGCCAGCAACCTGGGCATGTGCCCTGATCAGAATGGAACCATGACCTCCTGGTTCATAGGTCGACACTCAACCACTGAGCCACACTAGCCAGGCTAGCACAGGGTTTTTCAACCATGACACTATTGCTTGACATTTTAGCACAGATAATTCTTTGTGTGGGGCTATCCTTTGCATAGTAGGAAAGTTAGGATCCCGGACTTCCATCTACTGAATGCTAGTAGCATTCCCCAACCTTAGCAGTGATAATCATAGATACCTTCAGACATTGTCAAATGTCCCCTAGGAGGCAAAATTGTCCCCAGTTAGGAATCACTGGGCGGCAGCTCTGCTATGGGCCCCTTGGTTAGGTTGCCACCTGGCAGCTTTTTCACTCTCACAGGCTTTATGACTTGAGCTTTAATCACTCTCTCAACACTTGACCATTCACCTGGAAATGAACTCCAAAATATGGCTTTTTAGTTATGAGCTTCCTGCTCATATCATTACTACATTCTTTTAAAATAAACTCAGATTTGGTAGAGATCTATTTCATTACTATAAAATTCAAATTGTATATAAGGCCTCAGTTTCTCTTATTCCTGGGGCAGAGATTGAAATAAGAACAATTTAGGTGCCATAACATCTAATATAGGAACTACATGTTAGAATAATCTCTTTTAGAATGTTAAATGTATAAGACCAATGGGATGAAATATGGAAAAGATTTTGAGAGGTGTCTGAATAATTTGTTTAAATATGCGATTTGTATAAGTGAATATTTATTTGCATGAGAAAATACATAAATATGGTTCACTTTTTTCATAAAGCTCATCCTTTGTCAGATTAAAGCAAACCAGTCTGTAAGACCACTAAGAGCATGGGCAAATAAGGTATTTTACACACTGAACTTTTCACCACAGATTCTTGGATCCACATCTTTATTTCTACTAAAAAGGGATTCAGCTGGGTTTTTTTTTTTTAATTCAAAAATGTAGACCAGCAGGAACAAGTTATAAAATTAATGCTGTGAATCTATGAACTTGGGGAAGTACCTGAATTGCTTACAAGGCAATCCTTTGGTGTCATTTTTAAAAGTTAATCAAATTCTTGTTAGAGTAATAACAACCTAGGAGTATTTAAATTATCTTTGGTGATATTTTCACATTTCACTCTTTCCCTCCCCTGGTTATTTTCACCTTTCAATTTTATCTCTCTTTATTTAAAGCAGAACACTAAGAGAAAGAAAACAGTTCAAAAATAAATACACTGCATAAGCATTGAGGCCCCCCCTCCCCCTCCCAGACACACACAAATGTGTGTGCGCACAACAAGGTAACAAAAAAGAAAGAGAAAGGGAGGGGGAATTAGAGAAAACACTGAAGAGTTACTAAAAATATTTACAATTGGAAATGTGCCTTATAGTACAATCCTTTGTACCTATTCTACTAAAACAAATTCTTTTAAAAATGGAAAGAGAACAGTAAGCTTTAAATAAGGGAAATTGTAAGAAACTCAAGTCCACTGAGCTGGACAGGGCTAGACAAGGGCATAACCTGTGGTGAGGAGTTCTTGGTTCCCTGCAGGCTTGATTAGCAGCAGCATCGAACCCATTTCTTTTTCTTGCTGGGGCAGCTGAGCAAAACCGAGCTCAGCTGCTCTATGGGGATGAGCCTTCAGATCTGTGGGCACGTGGCACCCATCATTTGGCAGTGGATTCCTCTTCTCAATCATCAGGATTGGCCCTGAGGGTGATGTAGTGAAAAGTCACAAGTCTTAAGAAGCCGATCCACATTTTGCCATTGTTTTCCCTGAGACCTTGGGAATCTAGCCCCTTTTGTTCACTAGACCTTGTGCAAGGTGCTGAGGGAAATGCAAAGATAATAATACACAGTCCCTGTTTCTTTAGGAGCTTATAAGCCATCAAGCCCTCGAGGATAAAAAGTCAGGGGAGAGCCATATTTTCTTGAAAGCCAAGTTCAGGAGGTAACACTGAGCATGTATTCTTTGCATTCAGAGCTTTTGGTCTTGCTAATGTGCAGGCTGAGAACAAAGAATGACTAATGCTTATCTTTAATTCATCTGTTTTGTGCCCCTGCTTCCTAGTTAGGGAGCAAAATTAGTAAAGCCAGGGTTACCACTTGCAAACCTTTTCTTAGGTCTTAATACATTATTTTGAATAATCTTAAAAATACATGTTCAATATATTGAAATAATCTGTTGAATATATATTCAATATATCAGAATATCTTTCTCCTCTACTAAACTGTTAACTTATCAAGGGCAGGGTATATGTCTTAGTCATCATTGCAATCGTGGTGTCCTAGCTTAGTGGGAACTCAATAAATGCTGACCTGAACCAGGCTCAGAAAAGTGATGTGTGATCGTAAGATTGCTGGAATGTGTATCTGTTTGTGATTAGACAAAAGTGGGGTCAGGTTAAATAAGTTTACTATTTATAAAAAGTCACATTCCCCCTGCCCAAGAGATGACTGAGGAGACTCTTGTCAGGTTACCTTAGAAGTTAGCACTCCAGAGGTGCAAAGGAACAAATATCTTTTTCTACTCTTTAAACACTTCTTTCTTGCCTGGAGAGAATGTGGTTGGTTGCCTTTACATGCTTTCATTCTGCCATGCAAGAAAAAGAAAAAACACACACACACACACACACACAACCACAGTGTTGCTATTTATTTATTTCCACCTGCTCTTATTTCCAGAAAGATCTGAGTTGAAAACTCCAGTAAGAATCTTGTATTTAATCACCATGCTGACCTGAGGTTAAGCATCAGCCTATGGCCTATGAACCTGGAGGTCATGGTTCCTTTCAGGGCAGATGCTCAGGTTGTAGGCTTCGATCCCCAGTAGGGGGCACGCAGGAGGCAGCCAATCAATGATTCGCTCTCATCATTGATGTTTCTATCCCTCTCTCCCTCTTCCTTCCTCTCTGAAATCAATAAAAATATATTTAATAAAAAAAAAGAAATTGAGCTCTGACTGGTTTGGCTCAGTGGATAGAGCGTCGGCCTGTGGACTCAAGGGTTCCAGGTTCGATTCCGGTCAAGGGCATGTACCTTGGTTGCAGGCACATCCCCAGTAGGGGATGTGCAGGAGGCAGCTGATTGATGTTTCTCTCTCATCGATGTTTCTAACTCTCTCTCCCTCTCCCTTCCTCTCTGTAAAAAAAATCAATAAAATATATTTTTTTTAAAAAAAGAAATTGTGTGCTGAGATGGTTTCCAACTCTAGTTACTAACAACATGTCAGGTAAATAATAAATGAAACAACATATGTATTTCTTATGTGTCATGGAAGACTTACTCTGAATAAATAAAGTGTTCAGAGGACAGCGAGAGGCTGTAAAGGATTGTTTCCATCAAGCTTTCCAGCCCATCTGGTACATAACAAACAGATTTAACCCAGGCAGTTTCTTTTGTCACCCTGAATCGTTCTTTTCCCACCCACTTTGGGTGGAAGGAATTGAAAGTAAAATATGGTTTCTACCAGTAAGTTCAGAAAATGCTGACAAATGGCTAGAAATTCAAGGAGATGGGACCAAAAACTGTTACTCAGTAATGGTGGCATTGTAATACTCAAACACTTTCTCTCGTTTATGCCTTTTCAGATGAAGCAGACTGTAAAAAATATCACTTCACTGAATTCTGTCTTCATTTACATCTCGAATCTTCCGTTTCACCTTCATTATGTGTGTGTGGAAGCATGCATGTTTAATTAATACATTTAAGTACAATGAAGCCACATGTGGCTTGGTTCAAGTAAAATTCTGAACTTTGTCTATAACATCGATAACTTTCAAGCAGGGGTTGGCAAATTTTTTTCTGCAAAGGATCAAACAATAAATATTTTTGGCTGTGTGGGACATACCATCTTTGTTGTAACTACTCAATCATATACTCATTAATACAAAACAAACATACATGCCTGTGTTCCAATAACCCTTTATTTATATATATTAAAAAAAAAGGCAACAGGACGAGTGTGGCTCACAGACCTGTAGTTTACTGATCCCTCATCTAACAAAATGTAAAGTGGAAAATATGGGGTAAAAGTCACCTCTCTGTACAGCAGCTAGTCATCTTAGTGTAAACACATTTATAAGCAAGGTCAACTTATGTTTAAATTCTGTGAATACTAGATATTTCCCCCCTAGGCCATATATGAATCAGTTGTCACGACCAAGTAAGAAAATAACGTCTTTGTCACCATGTAGCGTTGCCCTCCCCCTTCACATTATTCCCCTTAGCATTCCTTCTCTTTTGCTTCACTGCTTGGTGATGAACCTCACTGGTGAGAAGGGTCAGGGATTTGCTGCCAGAATGACTTAGCATCCTCAAGCCCCTGCCTGCAGCTCCTGAAAAAAGCTCCCAAGCTCAGCTGGCTCCCTGCTCCTGTGGGTTAGAGTGGGTATCACATTTCTAATGGATTAGCTGACTACTGGGAATGCAGAAAGGTTTTTAAAGTCTCTCAACTTCTAAATGCAGCACGTAAATGGAGTTCTATGAATATTTAATTGGAGTACAAGACCCTCAGTCCTTTGCAATTAGTTTAACTGTTGCTTTCAGGAGAGAGAGAGAGGGCTTCCTTTGAGTGTTTTAGGATTCACTGCGTCCTCTGTTTTACTCCTTTTGGAACTTTCCATGAGCTGGGTCATGACCGCTCCTATAAAATGTTCAGAACCCGTTCCTCTTTGGGTACACCTAGCGCATCTTCTCTGTCTTTATGCAGGAGATGGCGTTTTCAGGTACAATATCTCTTACAACTTCCATTAGCAACCTTCCCAGTGGATCTCTGCAGAACCTAGGACTCAGGTCTGTCTAACACACTGGCAGCCTCTGATGCAAACTTCACCAGCATTCCTTTCCAATCAAATAAGCAGTTTACTAGAACTGCGATCTGTCTTGAAATTCCAGATGATCTCCTTTGGTCTTCTGATACAAAAATACTAAAATAGCCCAGCCAGTGTTGCTCAGTGCTTGAGCATCAACCCATGAACCAGGAGGTCAAGGTTCAATTCTCAGTCAAAGCACATGCCTGAGGTGGCAGGCTCAATCCCCAGTATGGGGCATGCAGGAGGCAGCTGATCAATAAATCTCATCATTGATGTTTCTATTTCTCCCTCTTCCTTCCTCTCTGAAATCAATAAGAATATGTTTTAAAAAACTAAAGTAATGAAATGAGCTGGTACATAGTAGGCTCTCAAAAAAAATATGCTTCGCTCAATAAATGCAAGGTTCTAATCCTAATTCATTCTCTAATGGTGTAATCCTGAGTAAGACTCTTAATCTTTCTGAGTAAGAGTTTCCTCATTTATAACACAAGAGGTTTTTATAAGGTAACTAGTGTCCCGGTGCACGAAATTTGTGCACATTAAAAGGGGATTAATTAGAAGAAATAATTTAATATTGCTATTTGCCCTTTCTCTATAATACAAGTGTCAGAGATGAAAGAAAATTAGTAAAATGTATATGAAAACATTCCTCCTGTAATAGTCTGGGGCTCACCAAGGGACCCAGAGTCAAGTCCCCGCCCACCCACATGCACCTCAAAATCACATGAGACCCAGACCTGGCCACCACCTGCATTGGGCTAGATCCAGACCCGACCAGTCCCATCCTTGTCAAGCCCTGCCGGGCAGGGGGCATAGCCTCAGGTCCCCTGGCTCGGCACCAGGACAGGGGGCATGGCCTGAGGTCCCCCAGCCCAGACTGGGGCAGGGGGCGTGCCTTGAGGTCCTCCGTCAAGCCCCGCCAGGTGGGGGACACAGCCTGAGATCCTCTGTCAAGTCCTGCTGGGTGGGGGACACGGCCTGAGGTCCCCTGTCAAGCCCTGCTGGGTGGGGGGCACGGCCTGAGGTCCCCTGTCAAGCCCCACAGGGGCGGGGGAGGGCATAGCCTCAGGTCTCTGCTGATTGCTCGTTAAGCCTCCTTATGGGAACTTGGCCTCAGCTGTGGGTGCAGCCATCTTTGTGATGGAGTGATGGTCAATTAGCATATTCCCTCTTTATTAGATAGGATTTTAGGTCCCTTATGGCTCTTAAATTTGATGCTCCTCTGGGCTCAACACTTTGCTAGGTACTGAAATGCTTACAAATTATTAGAACTCTCCGACTTCTAGGAAGCATAACATTAATTGGGAAGGCCATGGGAACACATAAAATAGGAAGAATAAAATGCATCATATACTCAAGAATGCCTAGTCTTGTTTTCAGGAGTGACAAGTCATTGTGAATGTGAAAAGAACTGATGGAAAAGCATTTGAAGTGGGTCACCAATACAGATATCAGACTGCTATAAAGAAGAATGAGGAAATGTCCAGGAGCCATTGGGGGTGGGGGTGGGGGAAGCTATTACAAGAATATAAGAATACTAGGAAAGAATATGGTGTGTACTAAGAAAAATTGGGATTTGGTCATCCTAAAATCTAACCCTTTACGAACAGTGGAATTGTTAAGTTGAAGTCTGGCTCTTTCCCCCTTTTTGGCCTCTTTCCTTCTTTTTCTCTCTTCTTTTCTCCATTAAAAAAAAAAAAAAGATTAAAATAAACACAGAGATAGCCTTTTCATTACTTTATTCACCACATCTTTTTACCCACCTAATAGAGACATGAATTCAGGCCCTAATTGTTGCTTGCTTTGACTATCGCATCCAGTGTCTTAACTGGTTTCCCTGTCTCCAGTTGGCCCCATGCACCTCTAGGAATTCCAGAATGCAAATCTGGCCATGTCACTGCAGCTGCTTTCCAACACTGAGGACACAAGGCGGACACTTTGCATTCACATCATCAGCCCTTCAAGCAGGGCCCCAGCCACATACAGCCTCAGGCCCCATCCTGGCTCGCTCTCACTGGTGAGTCAATAAAGCCTGATTTCTCACAGTTCTCTAAACAGCCCTGATTGCTCCCCACAGTACCCCAGCTCCCAAGTCCTATGTCACCTTTTCCCTCATTTCCTCCTTTCTCCAACCTAGTGAATTAGTCCCAATCTGGACCGCTCTCTCTACTCATAACACCCTGACATTGTTTAATTGCAACAACTGGATGGTGATTTCAAAAGAGGAAAGTTTGGGCCTTTCCAGTTTGGAATTCCAAGTCCCCAGCACCATCTGTGGTGCATAGCCGTGGACCGTAAATGTTGAATAAATATCCGGTCCTCCGCAGTTAGGTACAATCTTTACAAAGGAGCTCACATTCTTTCCTTTATAAATATAAGTTTTCACAATTATAGCCCTGGCTTTGCTAATATACCACACTAGTTGGCTTTCTATCTCATTCGAATCTCATTTTGAGAGAATCTTTTCCTCTTGTCTATCTGCTAATGTCTGTCGAGTTCCATTATTAACCTTGTAATGCATGTTCTAATGTATTCAACATAGAATGTCTTAACAATTTTCTGTAATTTGTACCATCACCATCTGCTATCTTGTGGTGGTGGATTCTGGAAAATATTGTGGGTTTCCATTAGTGAGAGAGTCTTTGTGGATTAAAGCCGCGCTGTGCTTCTCTTTCATATGTGCTCACCACAACAACAGGACAACAGAAGACCTTCCATGGCAACATCTGCAGAGAAATAAATTCTTTTGTGCGTGGAAGCATCTGTTTCCCATATATCTCTAAATTGTTAGGACATGCATTTCCTAGAATCTTTGTTTAGCACAAATAAATCTGTTTTCCACAGGATAGTTGAAGAGATATGAGTATACCCTATGTATATATGGATAAATACTCCACAGGCTTTAAATATGAATAGGTACTAAAAACATTTTGAATTTATGATTTATTCCGTGTTTATGACCACTTATTGCACTTTGGTAAGACCTTGAGAAATAAAATGCATATTTCGCGTCTTTGTTATTTTTTATTTTAAATTATTTTATTTCACTTAAATTTTTATTGATTTACTTTTAGTTGTAAAAGAAATCCTAATGAAAATGATTTTGTGTTGAATAATAGTAATAGAGGCAATTGTCTATTTTTTCCACAATATTTTTGTGTGTGAAAAAACTCAAAACAGGATATTTCTCTATTAAAAAAATATGATAGGTCTAGTAACATTTTTTAATGGTAGAACTTGCCTTTCATTTTTCTTTCTGAGCCAATAATACAAATATATATATATATATATATATATATATATATATATATATATATATATACTATATTTCCCAAAGAATATTTTCTATTTAATATATTGACTTAAAGTTAAAGATATTTTTTCTACCCTTCCTTACCTGCCTTTTATTTTTATTCAATAATCCTCTGTAATTATAATTATTTGCCCTCCCTCTTCCCCCTAAAGTTATCTTCTTTGTGTATTTTTAATTTTGTTCCTAAAGTTAATTTCTTGCAACCTTCTCTCTTTGGAACATCATAATTTCAAAAGTTTGTTTTTTCTTTATTCTAGTGAGCTTTTTAGAAAATTTACTTTAAACCTCATTAAATTTTACTTTTTCAGTAGGTGTGTTTTTCATAAATTTTCTTTAATTAGTGCCTTCTGTTATATTTAGTTTCATTTCCTTGATTTTTGGAGGAGAAATATCTTTATGTGTTAATTTTCATTTTCTTTCCTTTGTGGCCTCTGAGAATGACTTCTTTTTGGTGGCTTTAGAAAGTCACATGTAGTCAATGTCTTACAAGAAAATGTATATTCTATTTTTTGAGCACAAAGCATTTAGATATGTGTAGATATACGTACATTTGTTAGTCTAGCCCCTTGATTGTTATATTTCCTCTATAGCACTGCTATTTTTTTTCCCTTTTTAATCTGTCAATTTCTTAGAGAGGCAAGATAAAACTTTCTGCTCTAACTGTGCATTTGTCTACTATTTTGCATCTTCTTTTTGATTTAAAAATTCTTTCCACTGTATTGTTATGCTTAAGGTGTTTTAGCTCCATAATTTGGGTGGATTATTCTCTGACTCACAAAAAATATTGTTTTCCCCAATTTCATTGGTTTTAGCCTTGTATTACCTATAAGCACTGGTTCCCTGTTTATCCATTCTTCTATTTTTGTAATTTTAAGCATAATTCCAACTGCTGGTTTTAAAATTTTTATTTAGTGATTTAACAGTTTTTTTTCCATTTTTCATTGTGGTAAAATACATGCAAAATTTGCCATTTTAACCATCTTTAAGTATACAGCTCTGTGGTATAAGCATAAAGTCCTCAAGGTCCATAGCATATGTCATAAGTTTCTTCCTTTTTAAGGCTGAATAATACTCTGTTGTATGTTTAAATCAGATTACACTTATTCATTCATTCATGGATAGACATTTGGGCTTCTTCCACAGATAGCTGTTATAAATAAGACTGCTCTGAACATGGAAACGCAAATATTTACTTGAGACCCTACTTTCAATTATTTTTATTATATACCCAAATGTGGAATTGCTGGATCTTATGATAATTCTATTTTTAAATTTTTGAGGAACTGCCATACTATTTTCCATAGCAACTGCCCATTTTACATTTTCACTAACAGTACACAAGGGTTTCAATATCTTCCCATTCTTACTAACACTGGTTAGTTTATTTTTCTCTAAGTGTTGCTATAAATGGGTGTAAAGTAGTATCTTCTTCTAATTTTGCTTTGCATTTTATTTTTGTTCTGGAGATTTCTTTGGGTTCTTCAGTGAATGCTGCATTTACTTGCTAGCACCTGCTTTAGACATAGGTGAGTCTCATTGCTGACAAGGGTGCACATTAGTTTGTTTCCAGACATTAGGAGAGGAGTGGGAGATGGGGAAAGTATAGGAGACAGTAGCCAATCTCCTGGGAAGGGACCTTCCCACATTTCCTGAATGTCATCAGACATTAGGTTCCACCTTGATTTTTTTGAAAAAAGCATCCACCTTCTTCAAATGAAATGTTTCCTTCCTTCCTTCTTTTCTTCCTTCCTTCTTTCCTTCCTTCCTTCCTTCCTTCCTTCCTTCCTTCCTTCCTTCCTTCCTTCCTTCCTTCCTTCCTTCAATAAATACTCAGTTAGAGTCCCTTATGTTGAAGACACTGTTTTAGGATGTGGAGATACCATAATGAACAAAACGGTAAAGTCCATGCCTCCATGGAGCTTATATTCTAGTGAGGAGAGACAGATAGTAACCCCCTCCCCCCCCAAAAAAATATATATATTATGCCAGGTGGGAATAAATGCTTTGGATAAAATAAAAAGGCATTTGTTCTCTACTTCTGTGTAGCAAACTAGCAGGTGGAAATAAGACAAATTTATTACCTAACAGCATTCTTTGGTCAGGAGTCTCACATGCCTGAAATCAAGGTGCCTGCCAGGGCTGCTGCCACATTTAAAGTGTGGGGTCCTCTTCCAAAGTCATTCAGATTGTTGGATGAATTTATTCCTTGCATGTATAGGACTAAAATTCCATTTTTCTTGCTGTATGTCTAACAAGAGGCTGTCCTCAACTCCTAGAAGCTACCCACCGCTTCCTCCCATGTCGTCCTATTCACAGCATGGCTGTCGTTGCTTCTTTAAGATCAGCATGAGGATCTCTCTGCTAGTGGGAAACTGACTTCCTCCACCTTTGGCCTGGAGACCCATTTTAAAGGACTCGTGTGATTAGGTCAGGTCTACCCAGATGGGTCTGCCCAGGTAGGGAGGTAAAATCCATCCTTTTCACAGTCTTGGGGATTATTGCAAGGCATATGCACCAAGAAGTGGGAGTCTTGAACACCACCTTAGAATTCTGCATGCCCCACACAATAAAGGGATACACAGGATGGTTGGGGTAGCTGCTCTGGGAAGTGACATTTAAACACAGCTATAAGATTTCTAAGGGAGAGAGTTTTTTTCAGGATGAAGGAATAGCAATGCCAGGTGTCTGAGTCAAGAGCATGCTGAGTGTGTGTTGGAGAGAGCAGAGCGGCCACAGTGGCTGGGGAAGCCATTAAGGGGAAGGGCAGGAGAGAGACTATCCATCGGTGTGGGAGGTTCTGAGCAGAGAAGGTCTTGAAAACCATCATAAGAACTGTGGCGATGACTTCAAACTGCTGCTTCTTTGTGTGAAATCACCACTTAAAATCCTGATTTTTTTTTTTTAAAGTTTATAACGTTGAGATGCATTTAGAAAATCTTAGGTGAATGCCAAACCGGAGGACTGGATGATGACTTGCAATGACAGGTTTCCAGGTGTTGGTGGAAATAGTGATGAAAGGGGGGTGGGGGACAAAGACACATCTACAACCTCCATGTTTGAAAACAATGAACAAAAACTGTTTTCCTGTGATGAAGATTCTGGAAGAAATGAAAATATCAGGACTCACATACACATACACAGATTCTTCACATTAATGATATTTTCAGTTAGACTAAATATGTGCTACTTTTAAATTTAAAGACAGTTTGCATAGCAGCTTACTAATATACAGACACACTTGTAGTCCTTGCCTAATCTGAATTGTGAGTTACTGAATACATTTTTTTTAATTTATGGTTTTGATCCTACCAAGTTGTGACTTCCAATGTCACAGGAAATGTGAGATTAGCTTTTTTAATTGGGACACATATGTTTCCTTTTCTGACTACAAAATCCAATCTGTTTTATCTACTTAGACATCCCAAAGAAGAATAAAATATAAAAATCATCAAAATCAATTTTGCAAATCAAGGCTTTTACCTGCAAGGGTTACTGATGTGTAACCGGCAAACTATTTTGCAATATTGGCAGTTTTCTGACTATGGAGATTCAGATCATCTCCATCTGTCTTTCCTACTCACACAGCAAGTTTGAAAGTAATGGGCTGAATTTCCAGGCATTTCTCAGACATTCACCTGGATGTCTCGGTGCTGCTCCAGGATCTGACAATTCCTCTTTCTCTTAGAGTTTCTTTTCTGCCAAATCCCCTCCTTGCCGACAGAGACACCATCTGTTACACGAGCAGTGACTGAGGCATCACTGGAACTCCTCTGTCAGTTTTATTTCAGCATCCAAACAATTGCTAGTTTCTTTTAAAGGCAGTTTTCCACTCGAAAGATCCTCATTTAAACTCCCGTCATCCCTCATGTTAATATCTGCAACCTGAATGCAGATGTTCTAGAAGCAGCCTATCCCTTACTTGCCTTTCATTGGCCATTATTGTGCTCAGGGAGGGTGAATGACCTTCAGGCCAGATACCTTCCTTATTATGTCAGTGGAATCTATGGATATTGGGCTTGCTGATGCATCAGTGAGGGGTCAAAGAATTAGAAGACAATGGCTCCTCAACTGATTAGCACAGAACATCACCGAAGAAGCAGCAGGCTTCTCAGTATCATCCCTGTCCACTCACTGATAGCAGCTTGTTTCTCCATTCAGTAAATTCCCAGGTGGACATGGAGCTATACGGGGCCCTTTCCCATACATTTTTCTTTTAGCTCTTCTCTCATTTGTTCCAAGTTTTTTTTTTTTTAACCCTTCTGGTTAGTTCTCCTATTTCTGCCACTGAGACTTTTTTCACTGAGCAGGAGACAATGCACAGAACATGATGAAGAGCACATGTTCTGGGGTTGGAGGTATTTACTTTTGAAATTTAGTTTCATCATGTGCTAGCTCTAGGCCAGAGTCTCCAGTAATGACCTCCTGGATGGTTGTTGTGAAGATGAATTAAATAATGTACACAAAGCGCTGGGCAATGATGAACAGGTTCTCTTTCTCAGTCTCTCTCTCTCTTATTCACTCTGTATATGATGAAGTCTCTTTTCCTGGCTTGCAGATGGCTGCTTTCTTGCTGTGTCCTTATGAGAGAGAGAGAGAGAGAGAGAGAGAGAGAGAGAGAGAGAGAGAGAGAGAGAGAGAGAGAGAGAGAATGCTCTGTGGTATCTTTTCTTATAGGGCACTAATTCCATTATGATGGCCTACCCTCATGACCTCATCTAATCCTAATTCCCTTTGAAAGGCCCATCTCCAAATAGTATCACATTGGGGGTTAGAGTTTCAAAATATGAATTTGGGAGAGAGAACAGTTCAACCTATAGTTCCATACTTGAAAATTAACATTTCCCTTTAGATGACTACAGGTCATTGTTCTTAGCCTTCCAATGATTTATTTATTTCATCTATCTATCTATCTATCTATCCATTTATTTAGACTTGGTTCCTCAGAAATAAATAATTTATAAAATAATTCCAACGATATGCTTGTTTTTGGTGCATGGTCAAAACTATGCTTCTCTAACCTACAGTTTTCTAACTTTATGTTTAGACTTATCCATCTTTGTTCTATAGGGTATTTCCAATTGGATAGTCTGTAGGCAGATTGAACAAAATACTGATATATTACTTTTTGTTCCAAAACACTTTTTTCTACTTCTTTATCAATCTCATCAATACCACTGTTTTATAGACCTGTCATCTTGGTGATCTTTCCCTCCTTTGACTTTCAAAATCAATTGTTTTTTTGTAATCACATAAAGAAATATAGTAGTTGATTCCAAGCCTTTTCTTTCGATGCATTCTATTTTCACAGCATTATGCAAATTGTTGGGAAAGTACAGAGATAAATCTTAAAAATTAAGTCTAAAACAGGGTGTGTCAAACCCAATCCTGGCCACTGCCTATTTTTGCTAATAAAATTTTATTGGCACTTAGCCATGCCCATTCTTTTACAGATTGTTTATGGCTACTTTTGCCCTATAATGGCCAAGTTGAATAATTGCTACCAAGACTGTATTGGCCACAAAGACTAAAGTATTTGATATCTGGCCCTTTACAGAAAAAGCTTTGCCCACCCCCTAATCCACATGTGGGAACGTCTGGCCTGTGGGCCTTAAAAGGCCCACAAAATCATTTGGTCTAGCCCTGCCAAAGCATTAGGGGTGAGTTAATTAAATATTTAACCAAATATAGCAGGCTAATTTTTAAGTTGATAATTTTGTTTGGCCTGTGAATGATGTTACAAATATCCAAATGACCCTTGGCAGAAGAATGGTTCTCTACCCATATTCTAAAAGATGGTGGAGTGTGTGTGTGTGTGTGTGTGTGTGTGTGAGATAGGGTAAGATATAAAAGCTTGCACAAGCACATATTCTTGCACAAACACATTTATGAACTTTGATATACCTGGCATACATACAAAAAGATATGTAAAAAAATGTTACAACATCATGTGATAATGAAGATGAAAGAGCGATTAATATCTGCTGAAGGACTGCAAGTAGGGTAAGACTTCACAGAATGGCTCACATTTCAGTAAAACTTATGAAAAGTCAGTGTGCTTTTTCTAACAAGAGGTTAGTAGAGGCATTTTTTAAAATAAACATTCACTGAGTATCCACTGACATATTCAAATACATGGAAAGCTTCCTTAGGGTGAGAATTTGTCAGTTCCCTGTGTCTTCTGTAGGACATAACACAGTTCCTTGCATATAGCAAGGTAATAATTAATACCCATTATTTAATTAGCTGATGGAATAATATGTGACAAATGCATGATGACATTCAACAGCCTAAACTGCAACAATGTGGAGAAGACATAATTTCTGGCAGGATTTTATGTCTGTGGGTAGGACAGTTCTTGGGTGATGACTACCATTTTTTTACTAAGATTCAATTGTTACTCTAGCCTCAATTCTCTGACACCCAGTTCAGGTTTTCAATCTGTAATGATTTTTCACGGCAGGTAGAGAGACTACATTGTTTGCTTTAGAATGAAAACTCCCCATGGTCTGTGTCCTTTGAAGTAGGAATTCAATAAGTGGTACTAATATTAGAATAAGCTTGATGCCAAGGGCAAACCACTCCTGGTACTTGGCCACACTTTGCAGCATGGAACAGTAATTTTATAGAATTTTCCACTAGTAAATCACTCCTATGTCTTTGGCCGATGGGAATTTAATTTTGGGGATACTGGACCTAATTGAATTAGCTCATCACCTTAAGCTTATACTAATATCTTTGGTGATAGCCTCAAGCTTTCTACCTTTTTAACTCAGTCCATTTGCATGGTTTTAGTTGATGAATTCTAAGTTTCTAGCCCAGATTTTCTGCTGAATACCAAATTCACACTCCTCCACATAGTGGACACATAGACATCTCAGCTTCAATAAGTTCACAATTGAATGTATTATTTTTATACCCTCCTACCTCATAATGATGATCATCTTTCTGTGCTCCCTAAAATGAATGGCAGTGTCATCTGTCACCTGGGAATCATCTGGGATTCTTTACATCTTTCCTGCCACCTCTTCTCCCCATGGGTCCTAATGGGCAGCCCCTCCTAAATATAACTCAAATCTATCTACTTGTACTGATGTTGATTGAGGCTGCCATTACCTCTTGTTTGTACCACTGAATGACTTTCCTAAAATCAAATCCCCACCTTTTGGTCTGACCTTGCCCCATCCATTTTCCAGGGACTTCCAGAGTATCTGCTATTAAATGCAAATCCAAACACTTGTCCACCTGAGTAAACTATTTCACTGGTTACCCATGCTTTGTCTTTGGGTAAATTTTTTTAAAATATATATTTTTTTATTGATTTTAGAGATAAAAGGAGAGGGAGAGAGAGATAGAAACATCAATGATGAGAGAGATTCACTGATTGGCTGCTTCCTGCATGCCCCTCCCTCCCCTCCCCGCTCCGGGAATCCACCCCGAAACCCGGGCATGTGTCCTGACTGGGAATCTAACTGTGGTTCATAAGTTGATGTTCAACCACTGAGCCATGCTAGCTGGGCTTTGGGTAAAATTTTAAACTCATGTGTCTTCTCTGCCTCTCCAGGTTTATCTCCTTCCCCTACCACACCCCACTTCGCCCCCCAGTTCCTTGAGCCTTTTCCCATGAAGAATAGCCCTTCTAGCACTGCTCTCTCCATTAACCCTTGACACAATGAATTTCTCATAAGAACTGTGCTCCCTAAACCTTCATGTAATCAGGGCAGTTCTTTCAGTCTGTCCATCCTCTCATCATCTGGAGCAGTCCTCTCTATCTTTCAGCTACTATTTTAAATATCACTTCTTCCAGTTTACACCCAGTATACACACCTGGCTTTGCATCTTACCTTCCCTGCAGCCAGGTTATGGGGGCGGGGAGGGAGGAGAGGCACTATTCTATATTCTCATTTGCTATGTACTTTCCTATTAAAACAATTATGTCACTATTTATGGGCATATTAAAATGCCTGTCTCCCTAGCTAATTATTAATCTCTATTAATTTTTTCTCATGGTTGTAGTCTCAGCTTCTATACAAGACCTGGCCCATTGTAGGCCCTCATTAAGTAAGTGTAATGAATGAATGAATGGATAGATGATTCATTTGGAACATCTTCTGTGTGTTAGATATGGTTCCAGTTGCAGAGGTAAGAAGATTATTAACTCCTGCCCTAGCATCTCTCACAGTCTAGCATTGAAATTCCTCTTAAACCAGATAAACTAGCCTACCTCTTGATGTGAAGCTATTAAATGACTTGTAAGAATCATTTTCCATTTATCTTATTGTCGTTTTTATAGGCTAATTTCATTTGAGGGAATCAGCCTATTCCAGTCTCAGTCACTCTGGGACTGTGGGAGTGTCCTCCAGGGATGTTCTATGTGACTTTAACTTCCAACACACTCCAGCAGGAGCAATTGTGTGCTTGGGCTCATTGAATGTGCACCGAGCCAGGAATTAGCTGTAAGGTGACTTTTGGTGTGGAAAAGAAAAATAAGTGTTAGAATCAATTATTCAAATATAAAGAAATTAGCCTCTGCTAAGTTGACTTTTTTTTTTTCTATTTCAGTGGAAAGGGAGGAGGAAAAAAGGAAGGTAGGGAGGAAGTGAAGGTGGGAGGAAAAGAGGGTAAAGGGAAGGAAAAAGGAAAAGGAGGAAGGTAAGAACGAAGGGTTTCATAAATTCTAGTACAAAAGTTTTGTGTTCATGTTGTTGTTTTTTAAAAGTAGCATTTTATTTCAATAATAATTATTTGTACCACTTAATGAGTATGACAAACTCTATTAAATGCTTTATTAATTTACTTAATCCTAATGCCAGCCTTATGAGATAGGTTCTATTATTAGTCCAACTTTACAGAAAAGGAAACTGAGACCCAGGAAAGTCGAGTAGGAAAACACATTCGTCCTGTGTGTCTCTCCTTTACTACTCACACAGAACACTTCACTTCTGACGCCTTTGGTCACCTGTGTGGAGGTTTTTCCCAGACCCAGCAACGCTGTGACACCAGCTAGGTGTCCTACAGTGTGACTCAATTGTGACACTGTCTACCTGGAGACAGCGTCAGACCCCACAGGTTAAGGGCTCAGTCTTACAAGATTGCCTCTTCTCCCCCACCTCACCTTCCCACACACACACGTCAGATGCCAACGTCAAATCCACTCTGTCACCTGGGCTTCTGACAGAATGGCTTTACATTAGAGGTTCCCACCGCCCCCTCCCTGGGTTCCATTAATTTGCTAGAGCAGCTCACAGAGCTCAGGAAAACAGTTCACTTTCTTGATTACCGATTTATTGTAAAAGTATGTGCTAAAGGGCAGAGGTGAACACCCAGAGCAAGGCCTGTGGGAAGGGGTGCAGAGCTCCCATGCTCTCTCCAGGCTCTTCTACATGTTCACCAGCCGGGAAGCTCCCCCATCCACACTCCTTCCCTTGGGGAATTTAATGAAGACTTTCTCACATAGGCATGATCAATTATTAACTCCATTTCCAGCCCCTCTCCCCTCTGCAGAGAATGGGGAATGGGACTGAAAAATTCCAAACTTCTAATCATAGTTGGTCTTTGTGGGGACCAGCCCCATCCAGGAGGCCACCAAGAGTCACCTCATTAGAACAAAAGATACTCGTATCACCCAGGAAATTCTAAGGGATATAGGAACTCTGGGCCAGGGACAGAGATAAATATATATATATATTTTTTCTTTTATTTCACAGCTTGCCCCCTGGTCTCTGGCTATAGTTACTTTACAGCAAAATGATATACAACTCACAAGATAGTGGCACATGGTTAGAATCCCATTCAGCCACTCATTATTAGCCCTGCCCATCAGCAGATCATGTAGAAATGTCTCCCCTGGGCAAGGCCACTCAAGTTTAAAGGCAGTCATTTGATCTTATCAGGTTCCACAAAGCAAGAGTGGTCTTAACAAACATATGTCTTCACCCTTTGAGGCATTTGTTGTAATTGAACTAAGAGACAATGTCATCTCTTGCTCTGAGCCTCTTTTGTGTTATTATGTAATATTGCATTTCCCTCTTTACATAACCATGTATTCATCCTTTTACCTTCAGCTACTATTCCTTTCACTCTCCATTTATACCAGAACTCTTCCACCTTTGGACAGGACGTTGGGTTCAGCCACTTTGCTGGTCCAGATTGCAGGTAGCGTTTCTAATCTGGCAACGGATCTAGCAACAGTCTACGCATCCTAGGACTGGGTAAGGATACACAGGCACAGAACTAGTGGGCGAATTTTTACCACCAGGCAATTATAGATGCATTCCTATTTCCCCCAATTATACCAGAAGGGGCTAAGGTGCATCCTGCTCCATCAGACCCTTAGGGATTCTGAAATAAGGGTTTAAAAACATCGTGCCAGTCTCTTGCTTGGGAATCATCCCTGTTTCCATCAGGGGTGGTTGCAGCCCTGGTCCTGTGAACACTGTCCAATAGGGGACAAATAAAAGTTGAGGTGATGTGGGAAAGAAATAAAAAAGCATAGTCATTATATGAGCACTCGCTCCTCTCAGAAAGACTTGCGTAGTGAGACCAGTGTCATACGGGTATGGAACTTTACCCAAGTTGTAGAGCTGAGAGAGAGCAGAGTCCCGGGCTTTGAATTACTTGATCCTTTCCCAGATAAGTATAGAAAAGCAACTGAGAGAATGTGAAATTTCCTCTCCATTCACATTCATGCCAGAAACCCTCTTTCCAATCTCCAAAGTACTATGAGTCATTATAATAGTTGGTACCTCACAGTGGACACAGCTCCTTTTTACTCTTTCCTCACAGAGGTTAACTAGACCCCAAGTGGCAGTTCCCAGTGTCTGGGAGAGAGCATCTGACCAGTCAGAGTGGGTCTGGGGACTTCCTGGTCCAATCCAATACTAGGAAGTGGGGGAGTCACCTGGTATTGCCTGGCTGGTCTAGGGCTGGCTTCAGTAGGAGCTGGGAGAGCATCAGGTGGCTGGCAAGAGCCCTAAACCATGTCTGCAGAGCATACAGAATGTTTCACAACATTCTCCTTTTTGAAGTTTTGAGGCTAGACAGTAACAGTAGATGTAAATGCCAAAAAGCACCATGGTTTATGATTATTTTATAAAAGGGCCTCTGATAGAAAAGCTCACGCAGATGCTTTATATTTACAAGTCATGAGAAAAGCAATGCTGAAAAAATAAGACATTCCAATGTCAGGGGAATGACAATAACCATATCGAAAAAGCCTCCTTTTCCTCAGAGAAGCGTATGCGCAGAACCAAGCGAGAGACGCATCTCTGAGGAATGTTATAGAAGATAACAGGTCACTCAGAAAAGACTTGTTTCTGTTCCTCTGGGAGATGGGTGTAAGGACATAGACATTTCTCCCCATTTCCTTGTGCAGACTCCTTCATCTCCAGTGGCATGATTTAGATCTGTTTAAAAGGACTTATTTGAAAGAAGCTTCTTATACCAGAGGGCCAGTCTCTCTCTCTCCCGCTTCCCTCTCAGGCCTTTGTGAAGGAACAAAGTCACCACTTGTCCTGCAAGAGAGGTTTGGTGTGGGTTTTACTGTCCATTCAGGCTCTGTTTGCAACTGGTTCTAAGTGAAATCTTTAGAAACCACACAGCGAGAAGCCTTTGCTTGGGGCACAGGGTGGGGAGGGAACTCTGCAAAACCTATCGGAACTCTGAGAGCTATTGGGGAGAAACTGTTCTTTTGAGACTTCCTCGTGGGCAGTACGGGAAATAAACACACACAGGAAGTCATTTAGCCTCTCGGTGAACTTCATGTTGACATGTGCTTACCAAAAAGTTCATTGTGGGGACTTAAATGCATGTGTGTATGTGTGTGTACATGTGCTTAGGTATGCATGTACATATATATGTGTGTGTGTCTGTGCACATGTATATGTGTATGTAAACATTTTCTAATTCTCCCCTATCACAATATTTGTGATGTGATGCTAAAAATAAAAATGATGAGGGCAAAAGGGAATAACAAAGAAATAAGATGTGGGTACCATTACAACACTATATTTTTAGGAGTAGAAGCTAAATTTGTTATATATTTATTGATCTGTTGATTGGTCTTTCTTATGTGTACTTTGTAGTGTGTTGCACTAACTAATTGACCCAGAATGGCATCGTTTATGTGTAATGTTTGGTTCACACTTTTCATCTTTACTTTTATGGTTCTTACTTTAGAACAACTTTAAAACCTTCAATCATGGGTCACGAATCTCTAATATCAACTGGAAATGCTGATTTAAGAGCCTAAGGAGAAGAACAGCAAATACAGTTTATGGGTGAAAGAGAAGGTCCATGGACACAGAGAAACCATTGGGTTGTTAGGAAGAGAAATCCACTCAAATGAGCGAAGGCAAAGGGGAAATCCCTGGAAGCGTTCACAGGATTCCTGTGCAATATGTGGCAGGTCTTATGGGAACCAAAAAGCATTCAGTTTCTCTCTCCATCTGCACCACATGCTCTCTCAACTCTGCTTTCTCTGTATGTCTGCTCCTTTCACTTTGCATAGTCAGTGGTCATTTAATTGCAATTTATACTCCACATCACCTAAGCAGGAAGGAAGGATTTAGTATTTGGATGCAGGAATATAGTATGGAACTCAGGGTCAGGAAGTGCAGCCAGCTGTTGCAAGAGACTGGAGCCAAAGACTATAAAAGTCATCCAGAACTGAAACGTTCCTTCTATTTCCTTCATGTAAGAATGTCTCTTGTCTCTGTTACTGTCTTACTTCCTTTTTCTTGCCTCCCCCCCTCACTCTCAATTTTACTTCCCTGACATCTTCCCAGATGAGCTTTGTTTCAACATTCATGCAGCCAAACCTCAGTTCTTCCTTTATACCACTTCTTAATTCAAGTGCCCAATGGAGATTTATGAGTCATTGAATAGCAATTCCATATTTCCAGGGAAGTCTCTGATTGGCCCAGGTTGGGTCAGTTGACTACCTGGTGACTCAGCTTGGGAGGTTTCCTGGAATAACCAGGTCTATATAGGAATATGCTGTGTTCAGCAGGAGCTGTGGGAAGATTAGCTGGGCTGTTAAAACACATTTACCACAGTAGTTATTACAGGAGTCTCTGCTCTGGTAGTATATGCAGCATATTCCATATATTTTAATAGTGTTTATTATAATGGATATAAAGTCTCCTTAAGACTAACTTCAGCAGCATTTTTAGGTTACCATTGGAATATACTTAAACTAATATCAGTATAAATGTATTGATTGTATTTCTAGAATCATCTTGCAATTACTTCCTGCTGAGGAGGATTCATTGGGCAACTTTTAAAGGAAACAAATGTGGGCAGTTTGTGTTGGCTATGGTGTCATCACTAATAATTGAACTTGAGTTAATTTTAGTGCATTATCATGTGATAACAATATTGCCAACAGGGAAAGATGTTATTGTTCCCTAACAGTGGCTGGTGCTCATGCCTGCATCTCGTAACAGTTTTGTACTCTTTTGGATCATTGGCTTTATATTTACTAGAGGTCTGGTGCACAAATTCATGCATAGGTCGGGTCCCTAAGCCTGGCCAGCAATTAGGGCTGATCTGGGCCAGGATAATTGAGGTTGGGCTGACTAAGGCCAGGCCAATTGGGGCCTGCCAGCTAAGCTGCGGGGGGGGGGGGGGGGTGGGGGGGGGGGGGGGAAGGGATGCGGGAGGTTGGCCGCTGGCCCCAAGGAGGGAGCCTGCCCTCGACACCCTGAGAAAGACCACATCTGCTGCCACCCACTCCTGGTTTCTTGTCCCAGCCCAGGGCCAGAAGTCCCTGGTGGGGTTGGGAGAGGAGGTTATGGTTGCCGGGCCAAGCATGGAAGGAAAGGATGCCAGCTGCTGCTGCCGCTGTGGGTGTCCTGCCACCGTGCGTTTCCCCGCCTCCCCCCCCCCCCCCCGCCATCCCCCCCCCCCCCCCGCTCCTTCCATCACTGCTGCGCCTCCGAGTGTCTGCCCCCTGGTGGTCAGTGAGCATCATAGTGACTGGTCAACCAGTCGTTCCAGTCATTCCAGTCATAAAGGTCGCTTAGGCTTTTATATATAGATATTAGTGTATCCTTATAATGGTCTTTCTTAATCTCTCTTTCAGAGTGGAGTATGTGGTTCATCCCTAAGCCTTATTCTTTGGAGATGATACGTTGTTAATCATATAATCAACCTTTGTTCTACATATGTTGAATGTGTAATTCTTAGCTCTGTGTCTTTACTAGCTGTGTATCCTTAGGCAAGATTCCTAAACTCTGTGTGTCCCTGTTTCTTTAGTAAAATATGGATAACAACACCTATGCCATTGGCTTGTGTGGGAGATTCAGAGAGACAATGCATGAAAGACACATATCAGAAAGCTTCCTATAAACATTGCTATTATGATTATGATCCTTATATTTATTCTCAGAGAGGTGGAGAGGTGGGTTGTAGTAGCTGCCTCCAGTTACCACATCACATTCCCCCAACACCATCTCTGGCTCAGCTGATTTCAACTGCAACTACCATGGACAGTTCTTGTTCACCAAGCACTTCTAGTATCCTACCTGAGCTTACCTATATGTCTTCCTACTTTCTTCCCCAGGGCTGCCTCTGATGCCAAGAAAGTTCACTCTCCCATGTCTACACATAGCTTGGAAATGCTATCTGTGACCATTTCCTAGACTCCAACCCTTACTCAGTGGGAGACAGAAGTCAGCCCACAAATACTCCAGCCTCCCATCTTTCAGTGGACAATTTAGGTGACATTTTGAAAACTTCTCAGAAGCCTCAGCAGAGTCCACTGCTTTTTACCTTATTCCACAGATACCAATAACACATTAAAATTGATTTCTCCTCATTTTCTGATCCACTTTGACTGTTCCTCCCCTCCTGATTTTTGTAATTATCCCTGCCCATTCCTCCTCCTTAACACTCAAACCAGCCTTTCTCTTAACATCTGTTCATTCTTCCTTCGTTTCCTCACTGATAAAATGAAGATAATCATAGTAACTTACTTGTAAAATTGTTATGAGTAATACACAAGTCATCCCAGTGCAAATATAAAACACCTGGGACCATCAGTGTCTGATAAGTAGTAAGTTGCATGTAAGTGTTATGTCTCAATATCCCCTTGTAGACTTACTCAATTGTGTATAGAAATCTTAGCATTAGGTATGCCCTTCCTCGTCAGTGCATCCACCTCCCTTAGTGCAGCTTTGTTCTGCCCCTCCCTTTAGCTTCCTTTTGTTTGCTAGTGCTGACAAAGTAGAGAGAGTAGCAAGTGTTCCATAGAGCTTTGTAATTTCTGGAAGCGTGTGACAGGGTACTTGCTGTGTGCTGTGCTCCATTTTTTCTTGCTCCAACAGTCCTGCCCCCAGATCTGTTGGCAGACACCAGATGATGCTGCCAGCTCTTGCTTATTCAGAGGCTCTTTATCCAGACTCTTTGCTCTTCTCTCTGGCTGCCTGCCGTTTGGCCCTTAGATGCTCCCTGGCATTGCTCTCAGAGGGCATGCCAAGGAGGGAAAATATGGCAGAACTTGGATTAGCCAATTATGGGATCTAAAAAATTAGGATTTTTGGTTCATTGGGCTTCAGTTTCTAAGCTATCTCTATCTTGAGATGAAAAATTCAGAATCATCCTTGTGCAATTGCAATATAGTTTTCTTTGACTGAGAAATAATTAAGACATAGTAAAATGCACAGATCTCACGTATTCAGTTTAATGAGTTTTGGCAAATGTATGCATTCATGTAATGACCACCAAAAATAAGATGATTGCCATCACCCTAGAAGATTACCTTATTTCCCTTTCTAATCAATTCCCCTCAACTCCCCCAGAAAACACATTTTGATTTCTATTACTATAGGTGTTTTCCTCATCTTGAACTTCATATAAATGAAATCACCCATATCTACTCTTCTCTTCCTGATCTTCTTCTATTTAGCACAATCTTGAGATATATCCATGTAATTGTACGTATTAGAAGTTTGTTGTATTTTATTGCTGAGTAGTATTCCATTGCATGAATGTGCTCTAATATTTTTTAATACATTATCTTGTTGATAGAGATTTGAGTAAGTTCTGATTTGGGACTAATATTAATAAGGCTACTGAGCATATTCTTAAAATGTATTTTTGAGTAAATATATTTTCTTTTAGGTAAATAAGTGCAGGTGGAATTGCTGTGTCATAGGTGGAAGTATATTTAATTTTATAAGAATTGGTAGCAAGATTCATACCATTTTACCCTGCCAAGGACTGCGAATGAGAGTTGAGGTCCTCAGTAACCTCCTCAACATTTAGTATTGTCAGTCTTTTCAGTCTTAGCCATTCTAGTGGGTATGAACTGGTACCTTATTGTAGCTTTACTTTATATTTCCTTGATGACTAATGATTTTGACCACCTTTTCATTGTGCTTATCAACTATCCCAATATATTCTTTTGTCTTTGCAAGTTCTTAATGGTAGAAAAGTGAAGCCAATTTGACCTCCTGCTCTCAATTATGCAAAAGGAAAATGCAAATAGCTAAGGTTCTGTGGCAGGTACAAAGAAGTTCAGGGAGTCGTCCATTTAGTAGCACATGCTATCAATGCTTTGCCCATACCTCTTGGTACTTACTTGCCTAGAGCATGTAACAATCTCCTGAGACTCTCTAAGTGAGAACTTGCTTTTGGCCTGTGGTGAAGTAGGCCAGAAGTGCCTGGGAATTAATGCTCCCAGGAGCAGCTCACACCAATGATGCATGGGAATCAGAGGTTAAATACCCTGACTTTCTTTCACTTTGAATAGAATAACTCCGAAGCATGTTCTACACCGACTCTGAGTCCCCCAAAGGAATTGAGCCTTAGTTCTCCAAGTAATAATTTATTCAGTGAAGCAAACTTATTGACTGTCACATTTCCTATTTTCCAACTGATTTTCTCTAGGATCACTTCCAAAATGAACCACTTGTACTCAAGTTCTTGCATTGTGATCTCTTCTGGAAAACACAGCTGTGATGCCTGTCCCCAAAGAAGTGTGATGGAACATAATAATTGTTGTGTGAGACTAATTAAGACATTGATGAGTTATACTGATGAAGTTAGGCATTGATTTCCTCGGTAGCCACCCGGATGATGAAAGGATCAGATGAATATGGCAGAAAATCAGTAATGTCCATGCCTAGTAGAAGCCAAAGTCCCTATGGGCTGGAGTCTGAGCATTGGAATAGGTTTTCTATAAAAGCTAGGGATGTTGAAGTGGGAACTGAGAGGAGGGGAGGACATTTTAGGAAGTAGATGGTTTATGACAATGGCATGGACATGCATGAGATATTTGGAATAGCAATCTCTCCGGAGCTTGAGGTTATATGGGAAGGAACCAAAAGTAAGCCTTGCAATGTTTGTGAGGATCACATTAAAAAGATTCAAATGAAAGACTAGGAAGTTTGGACTTTTCTTCACAGGTAGTGGGGAGACACTGAACGTTCTTTAGCAGGAAGTAACACAATAAAATCCACTTTCTGGAAAAACTAAGGTAGCGTAATTGTGGAGAATCAATCAAAGCTTAAGATAGAAAGTAGGTTTTTAAAAATATATTTTTATTGATATTTAGAGAGAATGGAAGGGAGAGGATAGAGAGAAACATTGATGAGAAAGAAACATAACCATTCTGCTGCCTCCTGCAAACCCCCAACTGGGGACTGAGCCCCCAACCTGGGCATATGCCCTGACCAGGAATTGTACTGGTGACCTGTTGGTTCTTAGGCTGATGCTCAATTGCTGAGCCACGCTGGCCAGGCAGGTAGAAAATAGTTTTAATAACTTATGCAAATGAAAAATCCTAAAAATGGATAGTTGTAACGGGAATGGAAAAGATGGCATCAATTCAAGAACTATTGAAAAGATTCAATAGAATTTGGTAACACTGATAATGGAAAGTTGACCAGATAAATGAGTCCAAGTAATTCTAAAGCTTCTAGGCACTTATTTTCAAAATATTGTCAGAAATACCATAAATAAAGAAATTAAGGTGAAATGACATTTTAGAGTGAAGCAATTAATGCATCTAATTTTATGCACAGAATTTAAACTTTGGTTCTCTTTTTGACGATTGGCAGTTATACATCCATATCCAGCAGATATTTTTTAAGATTTGGAACTGGTATTTAGGAGAGAGTTTGTTAAAGTTCATCTGAGAGTCATCTTCTTTGAGGTAATACTTAAAGCTTTGGTCCTGAATAAGATCACAAAGGAAGTGAAAAGAGTGAAGAACACAGAACTGAGGATTAAGCCCTGGCAAAAGACCCCATGTAGGGAGGACAAAAAGAAAGATAAGCAAGTAGGTGGGAGAAGAATGTGCAGTTGGAAGGGTCATGGAGTGAAAAGGGAAAGATGATAGAATGTTGGGGGATAAACACTGTTGATGCCTTCAAAGGTGGGGGAGGATAATGATCTTGACCTCATTAGACTCTCAGTCTGTTGGAAGAGCTGAAATTTACATATATAGGGAAGAAAGCAAAACAACACAATCACATGCTAAAGTGTTTAAGTTGCACTGTGAGAGCACAAAGGCAAGGGTCACCATAAGCCAGAGGCAACAGGAATGAGATCAGGTAAGAGATGTAACTTGAGCATGAGCTTTGTGGACAAAAAGGGAGAAAAAAGAATTTGCGTGAAGAAGACCACCATGAATAAAATCATTGAGAGACTGAAGCTATTTGGGAACATAAACTAAGAGATTAGGGTATTTAGCAACTTACTTATGCATATACTGCCTGCTTTCCCAAGAAATTCAAGGTCCCTGGGCCAATTTAAAAATAAAGAATCTAACCATGTCTAGTATTGAAGGAGCTACCTATAGAATCAACTGAGCAAGTGAGAGTGAGAAGTGACCACAGATGCAGAGCAGAAACCAATACACTTTTGGGGCCAAAAGTAGTTGTGTGGGTGGACTTATTTAGTCTTTGAAGTGACTGTGTATGTGCTATAAATAATAGGGCGTTTTTTAAATACAATACTAAGCTTCCATACTTAGAACCAAGATATCTTAGTGTTATAAAAGTCCACGATAGCTTCTCCAGCACAGGTTTGTCTTAGGCAGGTATGCAGTAGTATGTACCTTTGTTTTGCTTTACCCGTACATCCCATTGAACTATTGAACACTTGGAGAGCACACATAGTTTGTGTGATAATGGGGATGAGAGTAGCAACAGATACCAAATAAATGTGTTTACCTTAACAAAGCTGTGTTCTCCAGTTTTTGGGTTAAATCTTTTAGGTAGTTTAACAGTAAATTACTGATTTAAATTTTCTTTTCACCTTCCAAATACTTTGAGGATATTATGAGAGAAATTGCCCTGCCTGGTGCCTTTGAATTGCTGAGGCCTTGCTTCTTTTAGTTACCCTAAGATGCCCAAACCTTTCTTCATAAGAGTTGTTTCTCGAAGTATCTAATGGTATCAGACTCTAGCCCAGTGGGGAATACAATCTCGGATAAAAGTTTCTCCCCCACTGGGTTTCCTGAATATAATGGCAATGAGATTAGCACATTTCCCCAGTGATTGAGTTGGCATGGGTCCATACATTTATAAATAGAATTTATTGTGAAAGTTACTATGCTACATGGATAAGTAGCTATTGCAATTTGATGATAGAAAGTGTTCTCTGAAAAGAAACTATTATATGCCTTATATGCCATGGCATCTGAGGGAAAAAATGGACAGAAGATACAAGTGAGTTTTGTTTTGAGTTCATTCCACTCTGTGTACAATTATGAACAAGAAGATATATTTAACATTTGGAAAATGGATTTATAGTTTCCTATTCCTCTATTTGTAATTACATTGGTAGAGCCAGTTGGGGGTAAATGACAATTTCAAATCCTTCATCATTTTGCTGTCTTCGGTAGTGAAAGGGCAACATGTTGGAGTATGTCCAGGTTTGTGCTGCTCTCTCCCCGAGGAGAGCAATAGACTCATGGAACTTGAAGACCATTTAGTGTCAGGAACCAACCTATGCCTCAGTCCAACCATCATAACGTGATCTTCATTTACTGCATTCTGATGAGGCTGATGGTGAACTTCTAATGTGAATACTGTGGTGAAAGGAAATTTATGTAACTTAAAATATCACTGCTTCCAAGCCGGCATGGCTCTGTAGTTGAGTATTGACCTATGAACCAGGAGGTCCCATTTTGATTCCTGGTCAGGGCATATGCCTGGGTTGTGGGCTCAGTCCCCAGGGGGGGATATGCAGGAGGCAGCCTATCAATGATTATGTCTCATCATTGATGTTTCTATCGCTCTCTCCCTCTCCCTTACTCTCTGAGATCAATAAAAATATATTTTTAAAAAATATATCACTGTTGCTCTCACCTCTAAAACATATCTCATTTCTGAAGGATGGAGTTACATGTTACAACCAGGAAAAAAACCCTCTTTTCAATAATATCAATTGTGCTTTGTGATCCAGTCCAAATTCTAATAGTGAGAAAACACTTTTATCCTAGTCAGAACAACATGTCATGTCTCCTCTTAAGAGATCAGCCATTTCCTTTAACCAGCTGAGTTCTACGCCATGATCATACAAGAGAATGTGTGCTGCTGCTGCTGCTGTGTGTGTGTGTGTGTGTCTTCCTGTCTGTCTGACATGGGTTCTATGCAGAGCTGTCTTTACATTGCATTTCTTTTTTCTTGATAGTCCAGCTCCACAGTGAGAGCCTATCAAACGAGTAAGTCAAGACTGACCATGAGCCCTGGCTTCAGCTCCCAGTGGAACAGCAGCCAACCAGCCTGGAGTACCTACTCCTTTCCAAGAGCAAGCTTGCACTACCAGTCTCATGCCAGCTACACCTACTGTACTGGACACCCTGCTGTAAGTATCCTGTTTTCAGTATTTAGAAAAGTGAATGCTTTATTTCGGTACATTTTGAATCCAGAATGGGTATCTCTTTATTAATTGGGCAACTTTTCCAAGGCAAGATTATGCTGCTCTTGAGTAACAGAGGTAAGCAATGGAGAGTGTCTTATGTGTTTACATGACATATGTTTGGATGATCTGTGCTAAAAATTGATGTTTCATTTAAAGTTATCTTGAGGTGAAACACATTGACAGAATTTTCAGAATGATGGGTGGAGGCTGAAAGTATGTATGTCTTTGGTTTTATTTTCTGTTGTCCTCTGGGATGTTTCATATGAATTTAGTTGTTGCCTTTTCACTGAGAATGAGTTGATGCCTTTCAACATAGAATAGTGTAGTCCATGGAGGCTGTATGTCCCCAAATTCATCAATGACTTTGTTGCTATAGTTAAACAGGTACTAACATATACATGTAAATTCATCAGTAGAGTATTGTCCAGTTCCTGCTACTCAGAACTCTGGGGTTGTTGGCATAAATGACTCAAAGGGCAAGAGAAATTAACCTTTAATGGGGAGAAATAAACACATGGAATTTGAGAACCTTTTAGAATAGGCTACTTGTTTCTGCCTTCATCTTTTTTGGTGTCCCAGTAAGATTACTAAGATTTTTTTTACTGTAAATTGCACTTGCATACTTGAAAAAAATCATAATAAATGTTGATATGAAGACCTATGTTTACTGTGAAAAATCCAAACACAAGACTCCTGGGTAATGAGAGACCTTTGAAAGTAAGTCATGTATGCTTATCATAGTACCTCCTCCCACTGTCAGTAACTTCAGACATGGGTTCTTCAGCCATTTACAAGGCCCCCATGGACTTCTGCACTTTGACTATTCTGTTTGCATTCCAAGGTTATGGGACTATAAAGTGTTCCAAGCTTCTAAATTGAGGAGGAAATGTGTTTCCAATATCATGTCATAAAAACTCCTTAAAAGAAGACTCAAGGAATCCACTCAAAATGTAAATTGGCATAATTCTGTTAAAAGGTGATTTGGAAATAACTGTCAAAATTTAAATTGCACATACCTTTGACTCAATAATTAAACTTTTGGCATCTAATTGGACATGTACAAGGATATATGCACAAGGACGGTGTTAGTAACCTTTTGAAACTACTCGGAAAAAGAACCTAAATAACCCTTATTTGTTTTGATTTGTCCATTCTTTCAACAGCAATAATTTAGAAAGCATTATTAGGCATTTTTATATTCCAGCATTTTTCTTGGTGGAGGAGGCACAGGAGTGAACAAAACCAAGTCTTACTCTCATGGAGCTTCTATTCTAAGGGGGAAAAACCCTGGTAATTACATAAATAAACATATGAATAAATAAAAAGGACAAAGCAAACCAGAAAAGTATGCAGTCATGTTAAATGCTATGCAAAGACTCAAAACGGTTGAAATGATAGAGAGTGACTGGGTGACTATTGAAGTTGTATGATCAGCCAAGTCCTCACTTAGGAGGCCAGGTTTTATCTGAATGAAAAAGAGAAATAACATGCTGAGTTCAGGAGGAAGAACATTCCAAGAAGAGGAAACAGTGAGAAGGACCAGAGGTAGGAATGAGCCTGAATGTTCATCACACAGAGAGAAAGCCAGTGTGCCAGGAGCTTAGCTGAGAAAGAACAGAGAGATATGGTCAGAAGGAAAGGCGGAGGCCAGGGTATGTAGCACTTTATAATCTTGAATAAGGAGTTTGTATTTTATTTAAATACTAGAGGCCCGTTGCACGAAGATTCGTGCAATAGGCCTTCCTTCCCCTGGCTGCGGGCACCAGTTTTCTTCCGGCACCGGGGACCCAGGCCTTCGCTCTGGCCACTGCCTTCTGTCTTCGCTCTGGCTGGAGTGCCGCTCCTGTAGCTCCCTCTGCCCCCCGTCCTCCTCCTCATAGCAGGTGTCCCGCCCCGCCCGGCTGCTCCACGCCTGCATGCGTGCTGCCCAGAGGCCCGGAGCGGCTGGGGGGGCGGGGCCACTTCCATCTTTGTCGGGTTAATTTGCATACTCACTCCTGATTGGCTGGTGGGTGTTGTGAAGTAATGATCAATTTGCATATTTCTCTTTTTTTTTAGTGTAGATGATGGAAAACCATTGGAAGGTTTTAAGCAGGGAAATTATAGGACACTAGTAGCCCATTTGCAGGAAGAATCCTGCAAGCGGCTGCTGCGGCCGCGTGCGCTGCTGCTGCCGCCGATGTTGCGGCCGTTGAGCCTGCACCCGCGCACCACTGCCACTCGCCCTGCTCTAACCCGCTCCGCCCCACCCGGGCTTTCCCTCTGGCAGCCACCTTGCTTTCCGCTTTTCCTCCCTCTTCCTTCTAAGTTGTCTTCAGTTTTCACTCCTCCCTCCCTCAGCGTATGCAAATTAACCGCCATCTTTGTTGGGTAATTTGCATACTCGCCCTGATTGGCTGGTGGGCGTGGCTTTGGCTGGTGGGCGTGGCTTGGGCGTAGCAAAGATGCGGTCAATTTGCATATTACTATTTTATTAGGTAGGATAATGCAATTCTTTTGGGACTCACTCTGGCTTCTAGAATTTCTGGTAGAGGAACAAGAAGGAATTTAGGGAGTCAAGTTAGGAGAATATTACATGCACATACACACACATGCATGTATGTGTGTATATCTGCATATAATAGACTGAAGTTCTTCAGTAAGAAGAAGATTTCTTCTTGTATATCCCTTAGTACGTTTGATGTTCAAAATATATGCATCTTTTTTTCATCATAATAAAGAAGTAAGTTGCATACACTTTGAATAAAATTTTCTGTGGTAACTAGTTCCATTACTAAAATGTTCCTGACCTTTTTCTTCAGTCATTATTTGTCAAGCTAGTCATGACAAGTATAATTTATTGAAATATTTCAGTTCACATTCTTACTGGCCTCAAGGTCATCTAAAAGTAGCTGATATTTATGGAACACATTTTCCAAACTCTGTTCTAAACAACTTTATGTGTATTTTCTACCTTGGGTTGGGATTCCATGGTGTGGAGGGCCAACTTAAGTTGTATATAGATTTTCAACTGAGTAGGAGGGTGAGGCCTCTGATCCCCAAGTTGTTGAAGGGTAAAATATAGATATATATTCACCATAGCCCTAGGAGGTAGTTGCTGTTATTGTCATCAATTTAAAGATTAGTAAAATGAAGCTCAGACAAATTAATTATCTTGCTCAATATTATAGCCAGTAAAGGGGCCCGAGATTCAAATGGTTTTTGTCTCCAACAAGTGTTGGTATCTATTGTATTATATTGCTCCTTACCACTGAGTCCTTGTGTTGTTATCTACATGTTGAGGATAATGATTGTACCCCAGGTAGAATTATTTGTAATCACTTCATTCAAATGTTCATGTTACTCCTTAGAGAAGTACTTTTATTTATAAGATACTTGCTTTAGGTCTGGGGATAGGAATGAATAATAGATTCTATCCTGTCTTAAAAACCACTGGAATAATTACAGGATGTCTAGCCAATTTTTATAATTTAAAATCTAGAAGCTGTTACTTCCTTTTGTCACACCGCTGAGAGTGAATTGAGTCAAGTGTGAAAGTAGAAGGAAACAATAGGAAAAATCTATATTAATAGTCACGGGTGTTGTACTTTTGATTTCAAGTATATTCTAAGGATCAATTTGAAGCTTACTTGACATTCTTCCATTATTTCAGCATTTAAACATTTCTTTCAGATTTTCCTCCCATGCCTAATCAGATGGAAATAAACTTTTGACTCCAAGATTAGTGCTCATTTAAGTTTCCTACCACCTTGTAAAAGGAATGATACTATCTGAAAATAGGCCAGAGGTTCAGTATAGGAGGACTTTGAGAGCCGGGTTAAGATGACAACATCTCAAAAGGGTGGTTACCTCATAATTATTAGTTGGATCTATATGGCAAGCCAATTACTAGAGAGATATTTGGGCTCCAAAATGTGAGAGTAGATTCCATAGTTGTGATGCAGTGTAAGATCCACAGAGGTTTTGTGGTTAAAACCACAGAAATGGAATTCCTGTCTGAATAGATTGCCAGTGATTTTCTTGAGTCATATAATTTAGTAGCTTCTAATGAAACTATAAATGGTCTGACAGTCTTGTGAGACTCTGGCCCTTTTCTCTAAGTTACTAGTTTGATTGAAGATTTCCAGCTCTTTAATTTCCTGGGGTTATAAAGGTGTCAGCCAATGTGAAGTTTGTGTAGTCAGTATATGTGACGCAAGCGGCTTCCTTTTGCTTCCATTCCCCTGCTACTGAGGAATCCAGATACCCCATGAATGTCCGGTTAGTGAACTTGAAATTGGTAGCATATAGAAATCTCAGCATACAGTGATGCCTCTCGCTGACCAAGTAAGGATTTCTCAGAGCCCTGTTGTACAACAATGTATTAGTTTCCTGTGGCTGCTGTAACAAATTCCCACAAGCTCGGGGGCTTAAAACAACACACATTTATTTGTTTCTCTTACTGTTTTGGAGGTTAGAACCTGAAATCAAGGTGTCGGCAGGGCCACACTCCATCGAGAGCCTCTAGGGGGATAATCTGTTCCTTGCTTTTTCCAGCTTCTAGAGCTACCTTCTTTGCAAACTGTCACTCCTGGGCCCTTCTTTCGTCTTCAAGGCCAGCAGCACAGCATCTTCAAATCCATTTCTTCTCCATCTTCAAACTGTCTTCTAAGTCTGTGGTCAAACCTCTCTCTGTTTCTCTTTTCTAAAGACAGGTGATTACATTTAAAGGCCCACCCAAATAAGCCAGGATAACCTCCCAATCTAAAGTTCCTTAGCTTGATGACATCTGCAAAGTCCCTTTGGCCATTTTAGCACAGTATGCCTCTGTGCCCCACAGATGCTCATTGGGAGACAGCTTGTGCCAATCACAGGATCCGGAAATTAGGTCGTGGACATCTGGGAGGACTATGGTTCAGCCTATGTACAACAATCATAATATCCAGTGATTCAGTGGCTAACTTTTGAGACATTAGGTAATTATTTAGGGCTTTGTGAAACTGGTGAAACTTCCTAATGAGGGAGATAAGGTGAGATGGGTTTTTTGAGTGATAGAAAACTGAAATGGATAACCTACAGCAATGATTTCTTATCTAAAGGCACACATAAATTAATTACTAAAATCCTGTGGCACACACAAAAATATATTGTGTGTGCCAATCTGACAAAAAAATACGTATAATTTTGATTCATTCACACCAGCTGGCTATTGTTGTGTTGGCTGTTGTCATTTTTTAATTTTATAGTCTTTGGGAAAAGAGGTCAGTGCCCCTGACTAAATAGGTATTACATGTTTTAAAAATTATTGCAGCACACAGGTTGAAAATCACTGCTCTGTGGCAATTCAGAATTATTGAAATTCATTAATATAAGTTTGATTTTTCTGAAACACATGATTTTTCTACTTCTGAAATGAAATAACTATCACCTTGATAATCATTCCAATACATACCTTGAAAAAGTAAAGAGAAAGTTATTCAAACTCTCCTCATATTTAATCAAATGCTCTAGTAAATGAAGAAACCATGTCCAGGCATCGAAGGCAGCCTCTTCAACTTGGGGTATAAAATGGCAAAAAGTAATATTCAAGTACTACAGTAATATAACTGATAATATAAGTCAAATATTAAATATACCATACTTTTTTATCATATAAGGAAGTAAATATCATGTAAATTTCTTACCTAGTCATTTTTTATAACATTTCACTCACAAAATCATTCTAATAATTTCCAAATACTATATTGACTAGTGCACTGGTTTTGGTCTTGCATTTTATACTTTCATCAGCAGCTAAACGATAACCTTGCTAGCTTCATAACCTTGCTAGCTTCATGACTTGACATGAGGAACTACATTAAATTTCCACAACTTCCTATGAATTGAGAGTCATTTAGTGACTGGGGATCGAGTTAATCCTAAAAGAATGGGGTTCATTGGACTGCCCAATAGCTCTGCATCTTCTCACTTGTGCCTTTTTCTTCTCAGACCTGAATGATGTTATCATTTGAGTGACCCTAGAGAGATGGACAGAGGGAGAGGGGAAGTGGGGAAGGATGAACAGTTGATGGGGATTATCTGATCCTCACTGCTGAGGCCAGGACCCTGTGTATTACCGTATTTTCCAGTGTATAAGACGACTTTTTAACCCAGGAAAATCTTCTATATGCCCAGTCGTCTTATACGCAGGAAAATACGGTATTTGCTTTTTCTCTGGTGAGGAAGCACAGTATGCCTCTGTGCCCCACAGATGCTCATTGGGAGACAGCTTGTGCCAACCACAGGCAGTTACCAGGTAGAGCACAGTTCATACCGAAGACAAAATCAAAATGGCTAAAAAAGAGAAGAGATTTTAAAAAATAATAATACAAGAAGAGAAGAGAAGAGAAGAGAAGAGAAGAGAAGAGAAGAGAAGAGAAGAGAAGAGAAGAGAAGAGAAGAGAAGAGAAGAGAGAAAGAATATAAAAAGTAATGGGAGTATGAGCACAGTTTGATGCTGCCTAGAGGTAGTGGAGGCTTTTGCTAAGGCTCTATCTCTCCTTTAAGAGAAGAGTAGGCAGGTAGGGGAGGAAGAGTGGGCAGCTGGTGCTAGATTGCTAAATTCTCTCTCTCTCTCTCTCTCTCTCTCTCTCTCTCTCTCTCTCTCTCTCCCCCTCCCTCCCTCCCTCCCTCCCTCCCTCCCTCCCTCCCTCCCTCTCTCTCCATCTCTCTCTTCCCACTGATGGATTTTTAGAGAGATAGAAGAAAAAGAAACAGTGATTTGTTGTTCCACTTGTTTATGCATTCATTGGTTGATTTTTGTATGTGCCCTGGCCAATGATCAAACCTACAATCTTGGAGTATTAGGATAACACTCTAACCAACTGAGATACCCAGCCAGATAGAAATAAATCTGCAAGGGAAAGAGGGGATGCACCATCTTTCTAGAGGACTGCCTCTTTTAGTCCCTGAACAGATTTCCAAGAAAAAGTCCCTCTCTAGAAACATGTTTACAAAGCACAGGGACAGCTGCCTTCCATCGGGAGTTAAGTTGTCATATAAAACAAGGGTTCACAAAGCTATCAGAGGGGACATTGTCTCACAATGAAGGCATGTGCTGTCTGTGTCCATGGCAACTGTCTATATCCATGGGACCCAGTAACTTACTAGCTGCTTCCTGAACCCAGACCTTACTCCTCCCCATGGGCAGGGACAAGCATATTTTTGGAGGTTTATAGAAGGGGTAGGGATAGGTTGCACCTCTCCTTTCTCCTAAATAAGGACTTTTATGCTTCAAGGCTACCCACTATCTTTGAAAATAAATAGCAAGTCCTCTAAAACAGAATCCTAGCTCTGTGCTCCAATGCCCACGCCACAGAGATGTCTTAGAGTCACACTTTGCTTGTTTGTGGTTTCTGAAATGAAGCACAAATGCTGGCATTTAGATTATTGATTATTTTAATGGTTATCCCAACTACTGTTATTCTGTATACTAACCTGTGTGAAAATGTTTTAATACTTGAAACAACTAGAATGGCTAAACATTAGCTTAATTACAGGTCTGCACAAACTCCTAGGGGCTACTGAAAACTTTTCAAGGAGTACTGAAAATGAAGTAATAGCCAGATCTTCAGCTTCCATGAATGCTCTTTTATAAATGGATTGGTCTGATAACTTACTAGTATTCCAGTAGCTAAAGTCACCATATATCTCCATTTCTATGGTTTATGTTTATTTCCTAGAGCACTTATTAATAGTGTCCCCTTTTATTCTAAAAAATGTTCACGTTTGGAAGATATATTATAGGGTCTCTCTACCACAGTCCTTTCCAAGAGAAAGTGTATCCCTTGCTTATAAATTTTACTTTGGTCTATTGCCTCAGGGTGTAAAAACCTCACCAGGGAGACACCAACAAAGAAATGCTTCATATAATGATTAATCGGGCACCATAAACCAATGGGGTTTCCAGTCTTTCCCAGCTGCTGTGTGTGTGTGTGTGTGTGTGTGTGTGTGTGTGTGTGTGTGTGTAAGGGACAAGAGTAGTGTAGCAATTCGTTAAACTCATAATGAAAATTTTAGGTAGCTTAAAAATGAGAAAGAGTGTCTGTAATTTTTCAAAACTCTTCAAAGAACATGTGAACAGAGTTTGAAGACTACTACTCAATGGTAATTTTTCCCAAACTTTTTTTTTCCCCACCTCATGGAGATTGCTCATTGCTCAGGATGCTGGTTTGCCCCAGACCTTGCCCAGCTGCTCAAAAGGCCAAGACATTACACATCCCTATCTCTTTCATATTACATCATGTCTAATGCTATCACTCCCCTGTCACCCACAGATCTCCTACTAGTCTAAATATACAAAGCAAGTGATAAAATGCTAATATTCATTGAAGTTGGAGTAAGGAACTCTATTGGTTAGAATTCTTTTGCTACAGAAACAGAATATCTAACTGACAGTGGCTTCAAAAACATGGATGTGTAGTAATTGTCTTAATAAAAAGTCTGGACATAGAGGTAGACATTTATGTTTGCCAATATGGCTGCAGTAATAGTACCCATCCCACATGCTTTTCTGCAGTGGGGCATTGCTGTTCTCCCACCAAGATGTGATGTCTAAATGCCCTCTTAAATTAGGCTAGCCTTTGTGACTATAGAACAGTGATGGGCAACCCTTTGAGCTTGGTGTGTCAACCTTCACCAAAAAACTGAGCATAACTCGGGTAGTGTGTCACTTTGAGGAAAAAACTAACTCCAAGACTCTAGTTGCAAATGTTTCATCCTCAGGAGCAGCAAATGTTTCATCCTCAGCATGCGGCCGCGTGTCATCAGAAATGGCTACGCGTGTCAGTGCTGACACGCGTGTCATAGGTTCGCCATCACTGCTATAGAATGTGGCCCAAGTGATACTGTGTGATTTCCAGGTCAAGGTCAGAAACTCTCCTGAAAAGCTGGGTTTCTGAATGCTCTCTCTCTCAGGACACTTTCTTTCTGAACAAGTCACCGTTCTGTGAGGAAACCCAAGCCACATGGAGAGGCCATGTGGAGGTGCTCTCTGGTCAATCTCATCTGAGCCCAGCTTTTGTCTTCTCAGCCCACATGTCTGATATGTGAGTGAAGATACCATCAGATGACTTCATTCCCTAGCTGTTTGAGCCACTTCCAGGTATTTGGATCTTCACATCTAAAGCCCCAGACAGGAGAGGGCAGAGACAATTCATTTCCACTGTGTCTTGACTAAATTCCTGACCCTCAGAACTGGGAGCATGATGAAATGGCTGTGGTTTTAAGTCACTAAACATGGGATAGCTTGTTACTCAGCAACAGTGACTGAAACAGTAGATATTTCTAGGTTTGTTGTAGCAGTTAATTAGCATCAGGAAAGCGAGAGGCTCTTTCTGCATTTCCTCTCGCCATCCTCTCAGTGTGTTGTGATGTCACTTTCTCTTACATAGCACAAGATGAAGCCCACACCCCCAAACATTTCACTTACCTATAATAGTCCTTAAAAAAGAAGAGAGCAGGGACTTTCATTTGCACTACTGCCTTATCAAGAAAGAAAATGTTCCCCAGAATTCCTTTGGTAGACTTCCACTTATATCTCATTGACCAGAACTGATTTTCCTAGTCAACTTTAACACGTTAAGCACCCAGCCTGTTTGTCTTCCCGACGGAAAGTATAGTGTCAGTCACCGGTGACTGACTGGGCGCTTCACGTGTTAATAAGAGGCAAAAAAATATAGACCTTCCCGTATTGCTGGAAACCATGCACATTTAAATCACATTGGATCTTTTTCTTTTATATATAACTGACTCCAAGCTTAACCAATGAAAGCAGGAGCCACCCATGTGATTCTTCCCTACAATCATATTTGAGAATCATTGGTTTAGAACCTAGGACTTAAAGTGTGATCTGTGGACTAATTGATGTCAGCATCACCTGGGAGCTTGTTAGAAATACTTATGAGTCTGCATTTTATCAAGATCCCATGTTTATTTGTAGGCACATGAACATTTGCGAAGCACTGGTTTAAACAAACAATATGTTATTCCCTGGGGCTAGTCATATTGAAATTCGGGGTTCTCTCAGGATAGAAAAAGGGAAATGCCTGTTGGGAAAACAACCAACAGTGTCTGCCATAGGAACCCAGACCTGTGTTATTTTGCTTCCCCCAGCATGCCTTGAGGCATCTCCCTAGAGGAGTAAGTCTCCTTGGAACACAGTTTTACAAATCACACACTAAATGCCAATTCCTGTTTTTATTACAGTACTATAAAACCAAGATGGAATCAGCTGTGATGCTTCCACTTCCCTGTGTGGCTGTTCTGTCTCTCATTTGTACATGGCTCAAGGAGAATAAATACTCTCAGTCTTACTGTCCTAGAATTCTCTCCTTTATTTGCATAATTTTTCAGGGACTAAGGCATGTTTCACGAAAGTGTGCTTGCATCTTAACTATAATTTTTTTGGTTGTCTAGTGCTCTTTTAGACTACCCAGAGGAGCTGAGTCCCAGGCATGATCCCTCAACTCTCTTAAACTTTGAACAAGGGCATATCTTCATTCAGCAAACATTTAATACATCTTGTAAGCTGGACATTGTGGTAGGCAGGCTCTATGATAGGAAAGTAGGGTAGAAGAGGAAGGGAATGGAGGATTATATAAAGTGTCCATATTTCCAAGTTGCTTAAAAGCTGGTAACAAGAAATCTGAGGAAACAGACCTATAGTAGAATATGATAGCAAGATTTTATTATTTTTTTAAAACACGTTTTTATTGATTTTAGAGAGAGGGGAAGGGAGAGGGATAGAAACATCCATGATATAGGGACATCAATTGGCTACATGCCCCCCTCTGAAGATCAAGCCCACAATCTGGGTGTGTGCCCTGACCAAGAAACGAACCAGTGACCTCTTGGTTCATGGGTTGAGAGATTCACCAGCTGGGTGGTAATAAGGCTTTAAAGCAGTGGTTCTTAAATACTAAACGTAGAAGCTTGAAACCTGTAGGTTGAGAATGCTGCAGACTTGTAAGGACTGAGCATTTGGACTCTGGGACTTGGGTTCATATCCCAGCTGTATCACTTAGAAGCTGGATGACCTAGGGCAGTGGTCGGCAAACTGCGGCTTGCGAGCCACATGCGGCTCGCAAGCCGCGGTTTGCCGCTCTTTTGACTAATGAGTTTGCCAACCACTGGGATAGGGGCTTAATCACAAGGAACAACAACAGCCTGTAATTATTGGAATTGAGAGTCTAGGTAGTGGTTGGCAAACTCATTAGTCAGTCACCAGAGCAGCAAACCGTGGCTCGCGAGCCGCAGTTTGCTGACCACTGACCTAGGGCAAAAGTACTGAACCTGTCAGAGCCCACTTTCTCCTTTATAAAATAGGAAAATTATAAGCTACTTCTGAGGTCATTGTGAGAATTTAATGAGATAATATATGCAAAGCTGTTTAACACAGGCTTACCTCTTATAAATCACTTAATGGATAGACGTTATACTCCAATAGGAAAGAAATCAATTTCAATTTGGCTTATGAGAGAAGGCTCCCAGACTCCCAGATTGCATTATTTGAATGGCATTCTCTTTAAGACCCTGGGACTCAGCATTTGAATTATTGAGAACTCTTCAGGCACACGAAGACTTACCTGTATCTGCCTGGAAATTTCAACCTTTCCCCTTAAGTTGCTATTGAATATCGTGCTTTAGTAGACCAAGACCAAGAAGGCATTATAACTTTGCCCAGAGTTGGTCATTTCTAGTGAGACCTGAAATCTTTTCTTTTCCATGTGGTTTTTCTCCCCAAAGGCAATGTTTTCAGGAAAAAGTGAGAATCTCATTCTGCTTCTTCCTCCTGCTCTTTATTTTTCCCATGTGATTTGAAAAGCTATGGTTTCATCTGGTGCATTTTATACCCTTAGTTCATTTCCCAGCTATGAGAGTCACTTTCCCTTGGCTGTTCCTTTCTTCTAATAATCCTGTACCCCATCTCAAATGGAAGGTCTGGGTGCTGCTTCATTCTGGGTATTCAAAACAGATGTTCTGGGGAATGGAGTCAGCCATCCCTCAAGGCTTGATCCATACCTCCTATGACAAGCTTGGACTTTATAATATACTGTTGGAATTCCGGGCAGGATTTCATGCTGCTCACACCTAACTCCAGCAGCTCTCAGTTTTGTAGGTGTGATTTTTTAAAACATCCCCTTCCTTGATAATATTTTTTAAATAACATTATGATTGATTACATGCACTAGAGCATCACATAAAATAGTACATTTAAAAATTATCACTAACATATTACCTTATAAAAATAAACTATTTCCAAAGACTTTTGTTGATAGCATTGGTGCCTTGCACAGTTTAATTATGACCACTGGGGTGAGGTTCAACTCTCCTAATAACAAGGACTCTGATACATGGGAAGAATTTAAGGATGATAAGGAAATTGGCATCATTGTTACAAAAAGTCACAGAAGATGGAAAGGTTATGCTAGGACTGACGTAAGTTACTGATATGTCTGCTATCTGTTCTTTTTGTGAATGAAGCCTCCTAAACATAAATTGTTAAGCTGAGACTTTATGCTTCCATGGTAGTGAGTCCCTTTGGAAAAGAAAAAGAAATTAAGCTTAAAAACAAAAATGCTTCTGATTAGCCCCTCCCCCCCCGCCCCGCCCCTCACGCTTTTAGGGAAGATAAATGCTACCAATCGCTTTTATGAAGGGACTTTCACTGCAGTCTCTTAAGGCCCAGCTTTTCAGTGATCACAGGCATTGAACTCGGATGGCATCGGGAGTATCAGCTCAGCTCCTTGGAGCTGTTCCCCAATTGTTCTTCTATGAAGACCCATGAAGGCTGGGTCTTTTCAATTACAAAATTAGCACAGGTTCTCTTGGGAGAAACGTTCAAACTTTTTGATTATATGTTAAAGTGAAAGTGAAAATTCCACCATCCTCCTTCCCTAGCCATGAAGATAGCTATTTATCTCTCAGATACTTTTGGGTTGTGGATGCTTTTTCTTCTTTAATAGCTCATCACCTAGGTGTGTATTTAAAAACGAATAACAGCCCTAACCGGTTTGGCTCAGTGGATAGAGCGTCGGCCTGCAGACTCAAGGGTCCCAGGTTCGATTCCGGTCAAGGGCATGTACCCTGGTTGCGGGCACATCCCCAGTGGGGGGTGTGCAGGAGGCAGCTGATCGATGTTTCTCTCTCATCGATGTTTCTAACTCTCTGTCCCTCTCCCTTCCTCTCTGTAAAAAAATCAATAAAATATATTTTTAAAAACGAATAACAGAGAAATATAACAACAAAAATATAAAAAATGTGATCCTCTAAAGTCAACGGAACCACTCAACCCAACAGAACCTGTAAACCCTTCAGAAACAGAACCTTACAATACTTTGATGCTTTCATATTCCCCTTTAAGGCAACTCCTTCCTAGGGCCAGGAGGGGATGTGTGACCACAGGCTTGCCTATTTTGAATACTATCAGTCCATTACACTTTTGTGAATGGGTGAAAATGGTAAGCTATTGTTTTAATTTGCATTTCTCTTATCACTGGAGAGGCCAACCATCTTTTCATTTAATCAACCATTTATAATCTTGTAAGAACTTGGCTCCTTCCCTGAATAAAAGTAGAATGATAACATAAAGCAGTGTAACTGGTAATGTTTGCCCTTCCTTACATTGTAATTTCACCATAAAAGCAATAGAATTATATTCACATCACCTGCAAATTGGTATTTTTGTGGATATTTGGACTTAACCTCTAAAATCACAAACCTAACCATGCTAAAAACAAATTGATTTGTCTGCGTTTGCTGCCTGAGATCTTTTAGTTTTGATGTTGTAAAATAAGAAGAGATTTTTCAAACATATTTAGCAATGTTATCTTGTCTGACCCGTTACATGTTAAATATTTTTAAGCCCACAGATATAAATTAAGCACAACAAAATGCTTATTAATTTATTACTGCAAAAGTTCTTTTAGCAGGTATTAGATATTTGGCATTCTAATCCCTGTTATAAGCTTTTAGTGAAAATATTTTATGTTAATGACAGAATGGAATAAAAGCACAAATAAAACACAGGAAAATTACAAAAATCAGAATACAAAGGAGTATTTATGAGGGTGCATGGGTACCTCAACTCTCCTGGCAACGTTCTATTTTTGAAGCTGGGTGATAGAGATACAAGTATTTGCAAATATGATTTGTACCTTCATATATTTGTAAATTATTTCTCAAAAATTAAAGCCTCTGTACTTGCCTTTCTCTAATTCTGCAGTGGCACATGAAAAAGGATTACCACTCTAAAGCTTAACGATCACATCTGAGGGGCTCCAGTGCCAGTCTACTTGGCAGCCACTCAGGATGGGGATTGTGGACCAATTCACCAAGTCTGAATGGCCTGGATGCCTGTGCTTATCTGGCAGAGGCGAACACTCTGATGATAGCAATTACTAGAATTCTTTGAGTTCATAGGAACCACAAGTAATTAAAGTTCTTAAAGGCATCTGTAGAAAAGGATGAGAAATAAGGATGGCACCTGACTCAACAAGTCTACTCCTATAAAACATTTTCTAAAAGTTTAACCAACTGTTTACCTTGATCGATCGTTTGCATATCTAATAATAACGACCTGACGCTCACAACCTTCTACTTCTTAAATAGTGATGATGAATTTGTGAAGTCTCCCAAATGCATTTGTTATCAAACCCTTAGGGTAAGAGTGATGGACTTCTCCTGGCCCCATAGTTGGACATCTGGCTCATTATGGAAGATAAAAGATTGAAGGCTAATAATGTTCACTTTTGTATTTCATGAGTAAAATGCAGGAACATTTTCTGAAGCAGTCTTTTCAGGATATGGAGCTCTATCTTATTAAATACATATAACTTTTGTTGGCAAAGACTTTTACTGACAGACATGAATAAAAATGTATCATCCGTTGGGGGGCATACATATTTATTGGTACGCATTTGGACTTGACATTGGCTTTGCTTTTACTCTCAGATCTCATGGCAGAGATTTACCCTGTAGCAGCATTGCCGTGGAGTGGTGTTCAACTCTGCTATCAGCGGCAGTTAACATTTATGACACAATTCATTTAGGTTTTTATGAGTCCTTCATATTCTCTTTATGATCCCAAACAGCAAATGTCAGTGCAGGGAATTAGTAACACGGTACACCAAAATCTCTTTGATTTTCTTTTTTATGTTAATAGTCACTAAACTTCTAAACCCAGGAAGGGTAATTTCCTCAACCCCTTACATTGTGTACACCTTGGAGATCTTCAAGCATCATCTAGATCAGGCGTAAGGAAGTCCAGCCCGCGAGGCATAGGAGGCACTCGAAATCATTTGGTCTGGCCCTGCCAGGGCATTAGGGGTGAGTTCATTAAAAGTTTGACCAAATATAGCAGGCTCATTTTTAAGGTGCTAGTTTTGAATGGCCCGAGAAGAACGTTATAAATAACTAAATGGCCCTTGAGAGAAAAAAGGTTCCCCACCCCTGAATGGAATTTATCACCACAGAGTGATTTCTGCTCTGATCCACTTTGGGAAAATATGGTTTAGGGACAGAATGTGATACCATATGGCACATATGACCATAATTTAACCTTTTGCACTCGGATGTCGAGATTAAAATTACTCTTTGACTGTATCAATAATTTGAAATATAAAAAATCCAAATAAATAAGTTTGTATGAAAAGAAACTCCAGTTTTTTATTCTACTGCCGCGCTTTGTAAAATCTGGAGTATTTAAAAAATTAAATCCCGAGTAGAATAAAGGAATCAAGAAAAAAGCAAGCGAGTGCAAAGGGTTAATTACTTTGCTTATTTAGCCACTATTTGTCATGTATTTATTAAATACCTACTGTCTTAGCCCATCTTAGGTTGATGTAACAAAGTACCATGGACTGAGTAGTTTAATCAACAGACATTTATTTCTCGCAGTTCTGGAGGCTGGAAGTCTGAGATCAGGGTGCCAGCACAGTTGTATTGGATATATTTGATGAGAGCCCTCTTTCTGTAACTGATGGCCAACTTCTGTGTCTCATATGGCCTTTCTTCATTGCCTGCTCAGAGAGAAAGAGAGAGAGAGAGAGAGAGAGAGAGAGAGAGAGAGAGAGAGAGAGAAAGAAAGAAACTATCGTCCTTGGGCCACGTATCCCACCATGAGGGTCCCACCCTCATGATCTAATTACTTTCTAAGTTCCTAAGTCCCTTCTTCAAATACCATGGGGACATGGATTTAAATATGAATTTTGAGAGGACACAGACATTCAGCCCATAGCATCTACTATGTGCCTTCAGTATGTTTGTTCAGCTATTCATATGGCTGGTTGCCTTACCAAACAAATTTCCAAATATCAGAGGCTGACAATAGAAAAACTTGTGAAGGTTTTCCACAGCATGATTAAGGTTCTAGTCGCATCCCTCCCAACTTTGCAATCCCCTAGAGCCTTGGAGTCAACCCCAGAACCCTCCTCATTCAACCTGCAAAGAAGGGAGAAGAGAACAGAAAACCAAAACTGGGAGGGCTTTGTGGGTCTGGCCTTGAAGGGACATACGTCATGGCCACACATTCCATTTGCTGGGACTCAGCCATGTGGTCATGCTGGTTGCAAGGAAAGCTGGGAAATGTGGCCATGATTCCTGGAAAAGTGAAAATATGTTTGGTGAGCATGAGGCCATTCTCTGCAAATGTGTACAATATTAGTCAAGACAGATGAGGTTCCTATCTGTATGGGGCATCCATTCGTGTATAGCATGATGGACAAAAAAAATGTAAACAGATATGTAAATAACAATAGAGATAGTGATTAGTGCAATGGAACAAACAAGGGGAATCGGATCCCATGAACAACATGAACAACAGAGGAAGGGAGATCTTCTAAGTAGCGTGATGACAGAAAGACTACCTCTTGAGATAAAATTCCATGTGAGCCCTAACCGGTTTGGCTCAGTGGATAGAGCATTGGCCTGTGGACTGAAAGGTCCGAGATTCGATTCCGTCAAGGGCATGTACCTTGGTTGCGGGCACATCTCCAGTAGGAGGTGTGCAGGAGGCAGCTGATCTATGTTTCTAACTCTCTATCCCTCTCTCTTCCTCTCTGTAAAAAATCAATAAATATATTTTAAAAAATTTCATGTGAGACCTAAATTAAGGGAAAGAGCCAGCTATGCAAAGACCTAGAGGAAAACTCTCCAGATACAACACACAGAGGGCAAAGGGTCAGAGTCTGGGCTCAGTGTGTTCAGAGTCCAGAGAGAAGCTGCAGCTGGCCCAAGCTTACCGACTGAGATTGGAAGTGGGATGTGTGAGCAGAGGGGGAGGCACTGGAGAACCCTCTGCAGGTCCTGGAGGTCTTTGCTGATTCTGAATAGAGATGTCTTGCTAAGTATTTTGGATGCATTCTCTTTTAATGTGTTCGGCAAATCTGGAAAGGGGATATTATTATTCCGCCTTTCAGAAACAACGACATGGAGCGTCCTGGAGGGTTAACTTCTTCAGGGTTGCACAGCCAAAGAAAAAGTGGAGTCAGATTTATACCCGAGTCTGACTCGAAAGCCACGCTTCCAACTAGGATGCAACCATGGTTTGAACCAAGTGCTTAGCCAACACTGAGAACCTGTATTCTTTTCCATGCATGCAATGACGCAAAAGAATGTGCTCTGCCATCTTATGATTTCTGACAACTCAAAACCACTGAGATTCTGCCAAAGCTAATGTATATGTAACAAGACATATGAAATAGTTTCATAAAATTTTTTCTACTGTAAATATGTGTTGTTCTTACATTAAGTATTTTAGTCATGTTTGTCATTGTCAATTAAGAAATTATTGTGATGTGAGGAAACGTGTAAAACTTGATGCAGATCATTCCATTTGGAAATACTGCTCTCAAAATACTCCCCTCTCCTAATTTGTATAGCAGCCTGTTCCGAATTTAACTCACAGGATTATCCAGTGTACATTTTGATAACCGATGCCTCTTTATTACCATCTAGCCTGCTGTTCTTAGAGTTTATATTTGTGCAAAATGCCCCTGCCTTCATTCCCATCTCTATTTTCTTGGCACCTAACTTTTCCTAAGTTTAGCTATTTAACTTGGAGCTTATTCTAAAGCATGGATTAATAGGTTAAATCACTGTCAGTCTAGCTTCCCTCAAACCAAGGCAGGCCACTAGAAATCCTCAACCAATTAAGGATAAAAGATAGCAGGGAGTCCTATTCCAACCCTATCATTCAATTTTTCTTTCCATGTCTTCCCGTTCCTTTCATCTTATTTTTTACTCATGGTATCTTTTGTCTGTCTGAGGAGGACAGATACAAGCTCACTTTTGAACCATGGGATACAAAAGTACGTCAACATGAAACGTGTATGTGGAGGAGCTGTCCACTGATTTATTTTCCATAAATGATGTGGGATTATCACAGAACAAGAAACCCTGCAGCGTGTCACTGTATGTGAAAAGTTTCTACTTTGGAAACCTAGTTAGGGAAACTTAGAAATTGTCATCTGATACATACATCCCAGTATTGAAAATCCCCTTTTCATTTTTCTTCATTCTAATGCATGAAAAATTTAAAAATATTTTAAGTGATGATTTATTTTAAGGAGAGGGAGAACTCTGTAATTATTTTCAGGGGATATTAAGCAGATATAAACACTTTTTTATGGCTGAAAGAAGTTGAGGAATATTTTTGAGAGAAATCTAAAGACATTTAGACCAAGTAATCTCTGCTAATATACTACTATCTCCTCTTTCACCACCCTCCTTTCCTATTATCTCTTATAAGGCTGACAATGTAACATAAGCAGGGTAATAAGTAGTGTCAGAAGACCTAAATTTTTGTCTGGATTCTACCATTTATTCATTTGCCATCTCTGGGCAAAATCATTTATAAATTCTGATCAGCTATTCCTCTCTGTGGAATATGATAGCACAACTGAAAGCACTTAGTAATATTTAATGTTATATTAATGGGAAAATATTAACATGATTAGAATCTTTATTTTCTGATTCAATTTAGCATCCTGGCTCTTAAGTTTATCTTCTTCTCTTCGTTAAATCCCTATTTATTCTGAGCTCTCCGCCATGCCAGGACCATCCTACATTCTAAGCTCTCTCTTATTTTGCTTCATTCAAAGCTTTCCCTGTAATTCTTCTAGGATCAAGGAGGCATTTTTTTTTATGTGTAGACAGAATCATAGATTCATTCATCATGCTTCTCACCCTTCCCTCCTCCATCCCTAACCTTGCTCCTTAATTCTTCCTGGCTCCGTTTGTTTCCATTGTTCTCTTCTTGCAAGCAAATACATTCTTATCATTTCCCTGGAGTTTATGAACTTTAAGACTCTGTGAATTAAATGATGCTCTTCTTTTGGGAAAAAAAGGAAGTCATTTAAAATTCCCTTCATATTAAACTCAATGGTGGTATCACTTTCTCCAGTAAGTCTTTCCTAGCCTCATCCTCCTCTGTATCAAAACATTGCTACAGGCTTGCGGTTGGTTATACAGAATGCTACTACATGTCATTATTTAAATTTGGTTTTTGGGGAAAGTAAGTCTTGAATTACAAAGCACTTACAATAGCCTTTTAAAATAAAAGTTGTTTCTATTTGAAAATGGCTTATGTATTCATTCATTCATTCATTTATTCATTCTTTTTACAAATATTTATTGAGCATCTGCCATGTGCCACATGTTGGTCCAGATGTTTGGGGTGCAGAAATGAATAATAAAAAAATCACTCAAGGAGTTCATAGTTTGAAGGAATATGTAACTCCTATGTATTATTGAAATCCTAAGATGTTGGTAAAACAAAGTCTGTGGAAATTGCTATCAAAGCACCAAATATGATTTACTATATATTTTTGTGTGCTTTCTAATGAGGGGTGACTTTATAGAAGAAAGGCTACATTAGGAGAATCTTGGAAAGTTAAGAGTTAGCCATGTGTGTGGAAGAGCATATAAAACAGACAAATCAGCAAAGCCTATTTCTTCACATATCATCATTCTCTCTGGGCCCAAATTCTTCCGTAACCGGAGGCAGTTGTATTAAATGAATGATCATGCCTTTCTCCAAGTTCCATGCTCCTAGGATTTCTGTTGTGTTTTGAATATCTGCTACATGCAAAGCAATGTGCTGACCTCTATGTAGAAAATGTTAGCTCTGTTCTCAAGGACCTTACTCTCCCGTAAGATACGGTAAAGAGATTTCATTTCTTCAGCTAGCCAATTGATAGCAGTGCTTGAAGTGTTGTCTGAGCAGGTTGTAAGATCACGTCTAGATTCATTATAACAAGTGCTGTGATCAATTATGGATGTCTGTTCTGATGAGGAGAAAGGAATCGAGGCATGTGCATCATTTTATTTTAGTGTTAGAGGTTAATTTTAGCAAGTTACCCAAAACCGTATAAAAGTAAAATGTTAATGAAATGAAATAAAAAAGAAAACCCCCTGAAAACTAGGGTGTCATTTTACAGGTTTTCATAACTGTCCTGATCTGTTCTTTTAACAAATAGTCAGAGGTCTCATTGAGCAGTAAAAGTGATTTTGTGTTTGAGGGATAGAAAGCAGAAACTCAGTCCAAGTTGCTGTGGACAAGTTGGATTCCATTTGCTCTCCTAATGGCTTATCTTCCATTACAACCCCCCTCAGAGGGATTACCCACATAACAGTATATACTCTTTTTAAAATATATATATACACTGAGTGGCCAGATTATTATGATCTCTGAACGCATAATAATCTAGCCACTCACTGTAGACTGACCACAGAGTTGGGATTTTAAAATAAGGTTTTTCCATGTATAAGAACTACATAGTGGGTAGTTAGAAAGAAGCAGAGGACTTACTAGCCAGAGGCTAGGGTCCACTATCTCCTGGTCCCTTGACACATCAAGATTTGCAAGCTTTCCCTTCTACATAAGTACACTGAATGGCCAGATTATTATGCGTTCAGAGATCATAATAATCTGGCCACTCAGTGTATATTTTATTTCAGAGAGGAAAGGAGAGGGAGAGAGAGACAGAAACATCAATGATGAGAGAGAATCATTAATTGGCTGCCTCCAGCACGCCAGCTACTGGGGATCAAGCCTGCAACCCAGACATGTGCCCTTGATTGGAATCAAACCCGGGACCCTTCAGTTCACAGGCTAATGCTCTATCCACTGAGTCAAACCAGCTAGGGCAACAGTATATACTCTTTAAAAAACCATATTAGTATTTTTATTGATTTCAGAGAGAAAGGGAGCGGGAGAAAGAGATAGAAACATCAATGATGAATGAGTATCATTTATTGGCTGTCTCCTGCACACCCCCTACTGGGTATTGAGCCTGCAACTCGAGCATGTGTCCTTGACTGGAATCAAACCCAAGACCTTCCAGTCCACAGTCCAATGCTCTATCCACTGAGCCAAACCAGCTAGGGCAGCAGTATATACTCTTAAGGGCAGGAACCATTGGGTCTGTATGTTGAGCACTGTATCCTCTGCAGCTGGCACAGAAGGTGCATAAGAGGAAACTCCCACCCAGAAGACATTCAATATGTAACTGCTACTTGAGTGTTGAGTGAAAAATGAAAATTTCCCTGGAATAGTGTGTGTAACTTTTTCAGCTGTCAAGGTAGATATGGAAAGTTCACATCTGCAGATCATAAACAAGATGTGAGAGAATGTCAGGTATTCAACTGAAGCCAACAGTGCATGAGGAAGGGAAGTGTAGAGGTGCTGTTATTTTAGAAATAAAACTTTATGAATCTTGCATATAGCCAAATAACAAGCTGGCTTTTCATTTACACAATGGAAATGAATATTAAAGTATTCATAAAACTAGTAGAAAAATATAAAGTTATTCTGATGGAATGAATTTTTAAATGCAAAGAGGGAATATATATTATAGACTTATCTCAGCATGTAACAAATTTTGATGAATGCATTGTAGACCAGGGGTATAGAATTCATTTATGCAGATTCTTAGGGCACAGGCCATTAGAGTTCTTGAAATACATTTGGCCCATGTTGAATAAAAACTCCAAAAATTTACAGTTTTCTTTTGTGCCTCTTTCTTTCCATTTTTTCTCTTAACCTATTCATACAAGACAGGCTATTCCTATTGTTGGGTCAAACTTCAAGAAAAATTTTGCTATTCATTAAACTGATGGAGAAATGTTTCAATTCTAGGAAGTGCTTCCTTTTAGCTAAACCTCATAATCTTTTAAAGTCAGAGACCCATTTTTGCCCTCACCCAGGCAACACAACTCCTATTTAAGCTAACACTATAGATTAAAATATTGCTTACAAAAATTTCTGTCAATGTGAAAACTTCAATGTAAGTGCTTATTAATTTAAAGTCGTTCTCTTTATCTTCAAGCTATAACAAAATACTTTGAATCCTACTGCAATTCTTTTTCAGGAAGCCTTCTCTTATTTTCCTTTTCTAGCACATGGTTCATATTTCACCAAGATACAATTTGTGACTTGGTAGGAAAGCTGTCCTTGGACCTCCTGCTGGAGAGAGTTATAATGAGGGCCCCTTATCATTTTCAGGCATAGATGCCTTTGGATGAGTTCAAGACCAGCATCGTCCTGAATTCAAATATAGAATTTTTGTTGTCGCTTGAGTATTGCTCAGATAACCAAACCTACCTATTGGAACAAAATTATATTAGTAACCTAGTTTAAAAAACAACCATTACAGCTTCCAGATACCTTCTTACATTTGTGTTTTGTGTATTTTCCCTTAGTTAATCTAGTATCAGACTTTTGAGAGTTCACGGGCAGAATCAGTTAATGTGCAAAAAGAATAATATGGAAGATGGCTGGAGAGAAAGAATTGACACAAAAAAAAATATTAAGACCCAAATAACTCATTTTTCTCATGCTCCCTTTCAGAATTTAAATCTTGAACATTATTGGATAGTGATAAGGAGGTTCCTGAGCTTGGCTCTATTTAAAGAGTTTAGTTGACATTGGATTGTGTATATTTCTCTATGATGAAAATTTTAAGCATTTTTTTAACATACAAATGGTCTAGGAATCTACTTTTTCATGAAATTCACATGATTAAATGTAACGAGGATTTTTCCTTCACAGAGTAAATAACCTCCTTCCCATGTGTATATTGATATAAACTCTCAGCGCATTTGTTTTATGATTTAGCACAGATGGTTTCTCCCTTGTTTGAGGCTGAAAAATGGATTTCCTTTTGGCTCCCCTGGAGTTCTCTTTCTTTGATGGTTGGAGAGTAGGTGTTAGCTTTTCCTGAAAATCACACTTAAAACTATTACTATGCCTTTAAAATGTTTTTTTTATTTGTATATATTTCAAGAAATGCACTATAGTAGTATTCGTTGTTAGCACACATTAGAATTTATGTTCTCATGATAAGAACAATTCCCAAAGAGCCATAGGAAGCCAGATTATTTTTTTAAATCACACGGAAGTCTATTTTATTAAAACAGGTGCTTTGCATTTATTGTACTGTTTATTTCATGGATTACCTTAGTGTCAGTATTAGATTCAAGAGCATATTATTTTATCTGTTTATCACAGTTAGATAGAGGTAATAAAATTAATCAAAATAAGTAGGTTAAAATCTGAAGACCTTTAGCAGTATGATAAAGATTTGCATAATTCTCTATTGTATCTAGCTATTTATAATTGCTAAATATGTTTCTAGGTCAATATCATTTAGTCTGGCATACAGACTTGGCATTTCCTAAACTGTTTAAAATTATTACTTCCTAATTATCCAGTAAAAAATACCATGAAGTACACAGTGTTGGGATCTCTAATGTGATAGATACAGAGAAATAGGGGGTTTGAGTAGTTTACTTTAGATGACCCAGGTTTTGGGGGAAAGGAATTAAATATCAGTCCATTCTTTTCTTTGTGGGGAGAGGGGAAAATTCTGTCTTCAGAATTGAAGCATGGCATTTGAACAGATATCCTCATTTTTATTTTATTATTTATTAATTTTTAATTTCAATTGTTTACTGTTTAAAGTATTACATATGTCTATTTCCCCCCCATTGACCTCTCCCTGGCCACTCCCATCCCCCAGCATATGCCCTCATCTCCCTACTGTCTGTGTCCATTGGTTTTGCTTATATTCATGCATACAAGTCCTTTGGTTGATCTCTTACCACACACCCTCCTCCGATCCTCCCCACCTTCCCTCTGAGGTTTGACAGTCTGTTTGATGCTTCTGTGTCTCTGGATCTATTTTTGTTTATTATATTCCACAAATGAGTGAGATCATGTGATATTTATTTTTCTCCAACTGGCTTATTTTGCTTAGCATAATGCTCTCTAGGTCCATCCATGCTGTTGCAAATGATAAGAGTTCTTTCTTTTTTACAGCAGCGTAGTATTCCATTGTGTAGATGTACCACAGTTTTTTAATCCATGCATCTTCTGATGATATCCTCATTCTTATACTATATATTTCCAAAGGGGAACCTATTTCCTTGGACAGAGATGCACCCTATGGTAATAGTAGGAGTAACAACTAGCATTTATTGAGTGCTAATTATGTTTGACAGTGAAAAACTTTCTTTCAATATTACTTCATTTAACTCTACTAATTACCTACACAGAAGAGGCTGTTATTATCAGCATTTTATAGATGAGGAAACCTAAATTAGATATAAAGGCTAGAAACTGATACAGTAGCAGGAAATGGATAGATATTAAAGGGCAACATCAGCTATTAGGCTTTTCACCAGTATACTGTGTCATGAGAAGAATTCATCTGAACAAGAAAACCAGAACAAGGCCCTCATTAGTCAGGATACTATAAAAGCCTTGTTCTAATTCTTTAAATTACTGTTGGGCAAATATAAATAAACTTTACAATTAAGATAATCAGATTAAGATCCTGCATTTTAATTTAATCCTTTTGGGGTTTGGCACTGTTATAAACACAGAGCTATTTTTTAAAAAGTAAGGCTTCACAAATCAAATGAATCAGTAATGGTATATCTACCAAATTAAGATAAGCGAACAAAGAATAGAACGTTTATAGATGTATCTCAGCAAACTCATTACTTCCTGATGTATCGTATTTGTGAAGTCCTCTTAACATGGCATGGCTATTTTTCTCCATGCTTTCACACTTTGCTCCTCCAGCCCTGCTCTGTCATCTCTCACACCCTAATTGCCATTATTTCTATTCCTTTTCATGCTCACTGTCCCTGAAATTTCTTGCAAATATTTAGATGCCAAATACAACTTATATGTGATAGGGGAAGGGTCTATGGAGTTAATAATTCTAACACCAAATTTAGAAGTGCTGTTTGAAAGAATGTATGCACCCCTGTGTTCATGGCAGCATTATTTACAATAGCGACTAAAGGAAGTGCCATCAGTAGATGAATAGATAAAAAAGCTGTGGTACAATGGAATATTACTTGGCGATAAAAAAGGATGAAATTTTACCTTCTGTGACAGCATGGGTAGACCTAGAGGGTATTATGCTAAGTGATATAAGTCAGACAGATAAAGACAAATACCATATAATCTCACTCATATGTGGAATCTAAAGAGCAAAAGAAATGAAAAAAGAAAATATAAGGAGATTCATAGACACAGAGATCAGATTGATGGTTTCCAGAAGGGAAGAGGTGTGGGGGCCTGGGTGAAAATGGTGAAAGAATTAGGAAGTACACATTGATAGTCATGAAATAGTCATGGGGATGTAAAGTACAGCCTAAGGAATATAGTCAATAATATTGTAATAACTATGTATAGTGTCAGTTGTGTATTTGAAATAATAGGGGGACCACTTGGTAAAGTATGTGATTGCCTTACCACTGTGTTGTACACCTGAAACTAATAGCCTATCTAATAAAAGAGTAACATGCAAATTGACCGTACCTCCGCTACACCCACAAGCCACGCCCACCAACCAATCAGGAGCAAGTATGCAAATTAACCCAACCAAAATGGCTGCTGCCACAGAGAGAGCAGGAGGCTTGGGTTTCCCTGGCAATGGAGGAAGCCAAGCTTTCCGCCTGCCCTGGCCTGCCTTGGTCTCTGCTCAAGGCTACAAAGTTTCAATTATAGAAGATAAATAAATCCCAACAAAAATAGCGGCAGCCACAGAGCTGAAGAGAGCAGGAGGCTTGAGTTGCCCCCAGTGATGGAGGAAGCCAAGGTTTCTGCCTGCCCTGGCCTGCCTTGGTCTCCGCTCAAGGCTACAATGTTTCAATTATAGAAGATAAATAAATTCCAACACAAATGGCTGTGGCCACAGAGCCAGCAGGAGGCTTGGCTCTGCTCAAGGCTACAAAGTTTCAATTATAGAAGATAAATAAATCCCAGATAACAGGGCTTCCGCTTGGGTCACTAGGGAGCGTGGCCAGCCTGCAAATCACCACAGGCCCCATGCCCCAAGGGAACCCCCACCCTGATCCGGGACACCCTTCAGGGCAAACCATCCGGCTCCCACCTGTGCACCAGGCCTCTATCCTATCTAATCCTATCTAATCAAAGAATAATATGCAAATTGACCATCACTACAACACACAAGATGGCTGCCCCCATGTGGTCAAAGATGACTGCCCCCATGTGGACACAAGATGGCCTCCACCAGATGGCCAGCAGGGGAGGGCAGTTGAGAGCGACCAGGCCTGCAAGGGAGGGCAGTTGGGGACAATCAAGCCTGCAGGGGAGGGCAGTTAGGGGTGACCAGGCTAGCAGAGGAGGGAAGTTGGGGGCGACCGGGCCTGCAGGGAAGGGCAGTTGAGGGGACCCAGGCCTGCAGGGGAGAGCAGTTTGGTGGGGCCAGGCCTGCAGAGTAGGGCAGTTAGGGGCAAACAGGCTGGCAGGGGAGCAGTTAGGCATCGATCAGGCTGGCAGGGGAGTGGTTAGGGGTGATCAGGCTGCCAGGCAGAAGCGGTTGGGGGCAATCAGGAAGGCAGGTAGGCAAGCAGTTGGGAGCCACAGTCCTGGATTGTGAGAGGGATGTCCGACTGCCCGTTTAGGCCCGATCCTACCTGGATCGGGCCTAAACGGGCAGTCGGACATTCCTCGAGGGGTCCCAGATTGGAGAGGGTGCAGGCTGGGCTGAGGGACACACACCCCCATGCATGAATTTTGTGCACTGGGCTTCTAGTAAACTAATATTGAATGTGAGCTGTAATTGAAAAAAAAAATTTAAGTACTGTATTCCAGTGGCAGTGGTGAGTGACGTGTTATAAATGAAAAGCCCTGCTTACAGATTAAAACTGAATCAATACACTAAATGATTGGATGTCTGTATTCTTCATGCAGCTTTGCCAACCTCCACTGTCCTCTGTGTCTGCCTAAATCTTCCATACATTTGCTGCACATGCATCTAAGTCTCCTTCTCCGTCACCTTAACATTTTGGATTTGCAGTACCTCTGCTCATTTTATTAAGGAGCAAAACAGCTTTGCAAAGAAATGCCATCCATCAATAGAAAGTAATGAGATTTTTCTGTGCATAATACACTGGGGCTTTCTTTTTCACCATAAGTTGTTCATAAGCCACACATGCTGTCTTTTCCAAGTTGCACTGAATTTTATTTGCATTTACTCTGCCATAGATGAACTCTATCAGATTTTAAAATCAAAAGCCCCAAATGGACTCCCGGTGTAAAGTATATTAAAACTCAAAAAATAAAATACAATACCTGAAATAAGAATAATGAGGGAAAATCATGCTTACTGCATTTGTTAATTATTGAATTAACAGTCTCCATTGGTTCCATTTGGAGTTGGTGGAGATAGGGACACAGAAAGCCAACAATAAAAATAAAAAGAATCCAACTTCATGCACAGAAGAGCTCCCAGATCTGGAATTTTTACACTTCCTATTGTTTTCTTTCTTGTGAACCTTCCCACCACCCATAAGTAACCTGGCAGATGAATATGTACATAACAGTTATAAAGTTGGAAAAACAAAATGTTAAGTAAACTCCAGTCTCGAAATATCCCAACTCCTTGAAATAAGGGTACAGGGTGAATATTGCTGAGGGACTGTTGTTCTCATTATCTCTACATCCTTTAAATGTTTCCCACAAATGTCTCCAACCACCTTTTCCACTCCCAGATGACTAACATATGTTTCTATTTTTTTTTCTAAAAAAGCAAGATTTCTACTGATATTAAAAAAAAATGAATAAATAAAGAGAACCTAGAAAGCTTATGGGAATAGTAAGGTCATGATCTATGTGGGGTGATATGGTATAGAAATTTAAGCTTATGGGAATAGTAAGGTCATGATCTATGTAGGGGTGATATGGTATAGAAATTTAAGATTTCCCCCATTTGGGGTTCTAAGATATTAACCCGTCTCTATTGATCAGTACAATAAAAGATGCTACTCTAACTACATAAATATTATATATTGTGCATAAGTTCTGAGCCCTTCCCACTAAGCTATGCCTACCTTTTAAAAAGTGATTAGTCCTGGTCAGGGTACATACCTAAGTGGCGGGTTTGATCCTCAGGGTGTGTATAGGAGAAAACCGATTGATGTTTCTCTCTCACATTGATGTTTCTCTCTCTCCCTCTCCCTTTCCCTTCCTCATTCTCTAAAATCAATTAAAAAATAAAAAGTGATTATTTTAATTGACAGAATATAACATATAGATGATCACAATATGCACATCATAAAATAGTTGCAGTTTTTTGTTTTGTTTTGTTGTTGTCTTTCAATATCATACTTATTGATGGCTGTATCCACCATCCTCTTCACTTTATTCATGAGTATGGGTAGAAAAGTGGATATCATGTATTATTTTTCTCATTCATTCAATAAGCACTTGTAGTAATGATAAGCAAGATATTAGGGCATAGACATAAATAAAACACAATCCCCACCACTAGGAATTCACATTCTAGTAGGGGAGAAAAGTATATTAAGAAACAAATAACAATACTCAGTACAATGTAATAGCTTATAGAAAAGAGGCATGTGTATGGTAGAGTGGAAACTCCAGGGAGAACTGGTCAACTTTCCTATGAAGGAGATGGATGAAAAGGATAGACATCTGCAAGTAGAGTTCCACCTGAACTTGTGATTGCCCAGGTCCAAGTAAGGAGAAGTCCTGAAGATTTACCCTAGAATTTTTTAAAAACACATTTCTAAGATTATACATTCTCTGCTCCTGCTTATACAGTTCTATTGTATTCTATATCAATTATAAAAGGAAACAGCTTCATCATTAATTTTCTAAAAAAAAATATATTCAATGTCACTGTTTCCTGACCTTGAGTAAGTTCGCTGAGTGTTTTCTGTCAGATGGGTAATTGAAATAACAAGGTGACCACTTTAAAAAGTACATGATTGTCTAACCACTGTGATGTATACCTGAAACTGATATAAACTAACTAGAGGCCCAGAGCATAAAATTTGTGCACGGAGTGGGGCGTCCCTCAGCCCAGCCTGCGCCCTCTTGCAGTCCAGGAGCCCTCGGGGGATGTCCGACTGCCATGAAGGCAGGAGAGGCTCACGCCACTGATGCAGCACTCGCCAGCCGTGAGCCTGGTTTCTGGCTGAGCAGCGCTCCCCCTGTGGGAGCGCACTGATCATCAGGAGGCAGCTCCTGCATTGAGCACCAGCCCCCTGGTGGTCAGTGCATGTCATATCGAGCGGTTGAGCAGCCTTAGCATATCATTAGCATATTACACTTTGATTGGTTGAACGGACGACCGGACACTTAGCATATTAGGCTTTTATTATATAGGATATTGAATGTAAACTGTAATTAAAACAGTTTTTAAAGTACTTTATTCCAGTGGCAGTGGTATGTGCGGTGTTATAAATGAAGGGATAACAGATATCACACAGTCTTCACCATCTTCCAAAATTGTTTTTTTCTTTCTTTCCTTCCTTCCTTCCTTCCTTCCTTCCTTCCTTCCTTCCTTCCTTCCTTCCTTCCTTCCTTCCTTCCTCCCTCTCTTTCTTTCTTTCTCTCTCTCTCTCCCTTTCTTTCTTTCTTTCTTTCTTTCTTTCTTTCTTTCTTTCTTTCTTTCTTTCTTTCTTTTTTCCTTCCTTCCTTCCTTCCTTCCTTCCTTCCTTCCTTCCTTCCTTCCTTCCTTCCTTCCTTCCCTCCCTCCCTCCCTCCCTCCCTCCCTCCCTCCCTCTTTCTTTCTTTCTTTCTTTCTTTCTTTCTTTCTTTCTTTCTTTCTTTCTTTCTTTCTTTCTTTCTTTCTTTCTTTCTCCCTGACATCAAAGAATTGTCTTTCATGGCTGTCTTCAGAGTCATTAAATCTCCTTTTAAAATGTTTGGCATCAGCCTCCACTCACTCACTCCACCCAAATAGACTCACCTAGCGCAGCTGGGCTTATCAGTGAATTTTCTAAGCAAAGGTAATTTTCCCTCAAGCAGGAATTGTTATACCAGCTGCTAAGAGAATGAAACTTGTATCACACAAAGAAAGCTTCACTAAGATGATGAAAACTTGGCTGAATGAATGACTGGCCTTGGGCCATTCCTAAATAAATAGATTGGTAATGCGTATTGAGTGCCATGTTCTGTTCTAAGCATGCTAAATGCTCATTGCATTTAGCGGCAAATCTGAGTGGTGGCACTAGTACTAAACTGATTTTACTGAGAGCATGAAGAGATAAAGCAAAGATAATTAAAGTCACCTGCACAAACTTCTATAGCTAATAAACGGTGAACTAGGATTTAAACCCAGAGATAGACTCAAGCCTGTGATCTTAAAAATTATACTGTACTAGAGGCCCAGTGCATGAAAATTCGTGCACTGGGAGCGGGGTCCCTCAGTCTGGCCTGCCCCCTCTCACAGTCCAGGAGCCCTCCAGGGATGTCCTACTGATGACTTAGGCCTGCTCCCCAAGGCCGATCAGGGGAAGGCACCACCCTATCACCCCCTCACTGCTGCTGCCTCTGGCCTCCCGGCAATCAGGGGAAGGCAATGCCCCCATCATGCCTCTGTTCCTGCCACTGCCAGCCATGTGGCTGCCTGAACCTCGGCCCCCACAGCCACTGCGGTTTGCCTGAACGTCGGCTCGGCCCCTCGTTGCCTGAGCCTTGGGCTCTGGGCAGCGGCAGCAGCCATCTGCGGCTTGCCTGAGTCTCGCACCAGCCCTGGGCAGCAGCAGCTGCCATCGGTGGTTTGCCTGAGCCTCAGGCAGCCACTGTGGCTTTGTCTGGAAGGACGCAGCATCAAGTCCCCACCCACCTGCGCACACCTGCTGCCCACGCAGCTTCCTGCTGATCGGTCATTACGTTGTGATGGCATGATGACATTAGCATATTAGCTCTTTATTATATAGGATTACACAAGAAGTGAACACTGAATGCCATGCTTAATCTGTCAAAGCACTCTAGGTGTACTGGATCAGTTTGAAAGTTGTCAGAGACACTCCAAATAATAGCAACTTATGAATATATTTTATCACATATGAAAGTCTAAGAATAACTCAGAATTTGACACATCACATCTCACATCCATTGGCTAGAACTTCATCACATGGCAACACTTTCTTACAAAGAAAGGTTGAAAAGTCAACTTTTTATCTTGGTGACCATATATTAACAAAATTCTAATACTTTGTAAAATGAGAATATATATTGGGGGCAACCAGCAAACTGTGCTGAAGTACATTAACTCTGCATTTTTAGCCTCAAATTCTTTCAAGGTCCATTCCTTCTCTGAATAGTTTTACATTGGACTTGGGTTACAAAACAGCTTGGATAGTCATCAGATGTAGCAGATGCATCCTTGTTTTGTCTCTGCAGAACATGGACACGTGGAATCATTGGGGTGGAATCTTTAACCCTTTGCACTCGCTTGCTTTTTTCTCGATTCCTTTATTCTAATCAGGATTTAATTTTTTAAATACCCCAGATTTTACAAAGCGCGGCAGTAGAATAAAAAACTGGAGTTTCTTTTCATACAAACTTATTTATTTGGATTTTTTTATATTTCAAATTATTGATACATTCAAAGAGTAATTTTAATCTCGATGCTAACCGTGTTGAGTCACACTCGACATCCGAGTGCAAAAGGTTAATGATGTAGGGGCATCCTTTGTGTTGTAAACAATATCACAAGAGAACAAATGTACCCACAATGTCTACAGGTCTATAAATACGGATAACAACAGTACCTAAAATCATGAGACTGGACAAGTTCACCTAGAAAATGAGTGTAGGAAGAGAGAAGGAATAAAAAGAGAAGAGGTCTCTTGAATAAACACAGTCATTCGAGTGTTAAGAGGTCAGAGAAATGAGACTGGACCAGTCAGAGGAACAAGAAGAAATATTCAAAGAAGAAAACCATAACATAATGGTAACCCAGAGTCAGGTAAAGAAAGTGTTATATAAAGAGATGGTACTGATAGACATGTATACACGTTGCTGAAAGGTTGAGTAGAATCAACATTGAAAACAATAGAGAATATAACAGTGTGGTCGTTTTTGGTGACTTGTGAAAAACAGTGTCAGTGGTGTGGGGAGCAGGGGGCCCAAAAGCCTGATTGGAATGGATTCAAGAGAGAATGGAAGAGAGTAATTAAAAGAGGGCAAATACAGAAAGGTCTTTCAATGAGTGTTTTTATAAGTACAATGAAAGAAATCAGTGTGCACTGGAAGGAGTTAATACCACATGCTTGTGTACTGATGGAAATGAGCTAAGAGACATGGAAAAATATGTTTCAGGAAAGAGGGGGAGGCAATTACATGAATGCAGACAGTGAGTGTGCAAGAATCAGAAGAGGATGCTATAGTTAGGGTCCAAAGATGATCTGCAGTCAGGACTCAAAAAAGGCAGAAAGGAGCGTAGCAGTTTGAACTTAGCATATTTGCTTATTCTGCAAGAGGTGGGCTCAGAATGGTTCGCTCTTTTGTCAACCTTCCCAAGGTGCGCGTGCGCCACACACACACACACACACACACACACACACACACACACACACCCTTACACCTCCATGCAGATGCAAATACATTAGCACTGAAGCATGGAACACTTGAAGGCCAGGTGGAGGTGCTCATAAATATTCATCAGAACATCACGTTGGTGTTTCTGGGCATTCTGTCCTCACATATCACTGTTATGTTTCAGAACCAAGTATTTTTGCTGCTAGATTAAAAATTACCTCAGGACCTGGAGAAGCCTCAGTGCAGCTTCAAAGTAACCATGTACATTTCATGATAACAAAGAACACACAAAATCATTTAAAAACACAGGTGCTCTAGATGGTTTATAGGGACAGCTGCTGAAACATTATCGAGTCAGGAAAAAGACTATCTTGCCTCTCTGTGTTACAGGGCCAAATACATTTGACCTGGAATCATAGATGTAGTTTGCCTATGTTGTCAACATAAGGGATGGGCACTTTTCTTGGTAGAAGGACAGACGGTAAATATTTTAGGCATGCAGGCAATATGGTGTCTGCTACGACCACTCTATTCGGTTATTGAAGGGCAGAAACAGTCATGGGCAATGAATAAATGAATGGCTTTGTGTTGTAATAAAGCTTTATTTACAGAAACAGGTAGCAGGCTAGATTTGGCCTACAGGCTGTAGTTTGCCAAACACTGTTTTACATAAATTTGGAAAATCAAAACATACTTATTTATCAGTGGTTCTTAAATTTGAGCCTTTCTTAATATTCAACAGGAAAGAGCTGCACAATATAGTTTCTGAAATGTTTGGGCATGTAATGTTTAGCCACCCAAAGAACCCTGTGCAGTGTTGTAAATTGTTGGCTTTTTGCACATTCTTAAGCTGCTTGGCTCATTAAAATGTGGTGAGGAGGAAGGCAGTTCTTTTAAAAAAAGTCTCATTATAAAGTAGGAGGTGTACTACTCCCAAATAAACTGAGGGTTATGGTGTTTAGCTGGGATAAAATACTCAATATTGTATATACATATACATTTTTTTCTAAACATTTTTATTTTTTGAGAAAAGTGGAAATAAATATGTTTACTCCTGAAATGCTTAGTTTGCTTAAATCTGGTCAAAATGAAGCACAGTGCTTTTATATTATAAAATTCAATTTCTCATAAATCATATCATTGCTAACATTCATACTGGGGTCTTTTGAGATAAACCCCTTAGCATTTTCCGATAGGGGCTTAATCACAAGGAACAACAACAGCTTGTAATTATTGGAATCTAGAGTCTAGGTCAGTGGTCGGCAAACTCGTTAGTCAACAGAACGGCAAACCGCGGCTCGCGAGCCGCAGTTTGCTGACCACTGGTCTAACCAATTAGCATCCTTTCACCTTGACCAGAAGAACTTGACTAATTCCAGAATGTCTCCTTTGTTTATTTATGAATGATAATGAAAGATAAATGTCTACTTAAGCCTTTAAGTTTTCAAAGCTCTTAACCTCTATCCTCTCCTCTCTCCCAAAAGGGAAGGTGGCATGGCAAGTGGGATAAAGACCCCAGCTTTTCCTCCTTGTTCAGCCTCTGCCATTTACTGTTTTGTCTCTAGAAACCCATCTGTTCTCTGACAGGGGAGCCTGCCAGAAACATAAGAAAATCAAAGCTAAATGCAAATATAAGTAATGGAATTGAGTAAGCTACAAATTACTGTATATTGTATCTTATCTATTTTATAATTGATCACATCAATGCGCCATTTTTCTCATATGGGGAAGTAAATTCCTCCAGTTACTGATATGGCAGTATAGCCTGGTGGACAAAAGCACGTTTCCTGGAGTCAGGTTTCTTAGACTTAAATCCTAGCTCTGTTATTTACTAGCTGTGTGACCTTGGCAAAATTATATGCCACTCTGTGTATCAGTTTTCTCATCTGTAAAATAAGGATACTATCAGTGCCTGCCTCATAAAGTTGTGCAAAATAAATGTTAACATGTGCAAAGTGCTTAGAACTGGATAATACTTTGGCCAGTATTATCATAATTATTCATAATTTTAGTAGTCTACCACATTATCTCTTTTAGTTTATTTTTAAACTTTGTAACACTACAACCAGGATAGCCTTTACCTAAGCTTTAGCATGATTTACCATATGTGGCCCTGCTAAGTTAGCATTAAGATTTTATCTTACCAAATAAATGGATCCAGGCTGGCAACCTATCTTCCTTCCTTCCTTCCTTCCTTCCTTCCTTCCTTCCTTCCTTCCTTCCTTCCTTCCTTCCTTCCTTCCTTCCTTCCCTCCTCTTCCCTTTCCTATCTCTCTCTTTCCTTCTTTCTTTGGCCTTAGAGGGGTTTATGGGGCTGGGTTTGGGAGAAGCGTTTATCAGACTAAGCTGGCTTGTTCTATAGTAACAAAATATCTCTGAAATCTCAGTGGCTTAATACCAAAAAAGATTTATTAATCACCAATTCTACTTCTTTGCATTGGCAGTGATGAATCTACCATTTCAACAAGTGGCATCAATGTTAGAACAGTAGGAGAGAATATTGGTGATTTTTTTTCTTTTCTATATTTCTGTATTTTTCAAAATTAAACATTTTAGGAAATGTTATAAGTAAAAATAAAATAATCTTATTTATATAAAAATAAGCATAAATTATAGTGAAGAATGACCCAAACCTAAATAAATAAATAACCCACAAAACCTTCATAATATTTAAGGTAGAAAAGGACTTTTAATGACATGTTTATTTAGAAGAAAAAGTCTTTTTTTCTTCTTTATAACTTTAGTCCTTTCAATGCATAATTGAGTACAAAGTTCAGAAATTTAGCAGTAATTTTTAAAATCAGTACTATAAGATTATAACTAAAATTGTGGGTTCATTGATGACTTATATAAGTCTATTGGTGATAAAATGTTCTGCTTGCTAATAGAAACATAAATAGATGAAATCATGATGGTATGTATTTCCAGTAAAATTACAGTTTAGTTAGACATAAAATGCTTGTGAACTTAGGACATTTTTGAACGTGTCATTTTACTTCTCAAAGACAGTAAAAATGATGTAAAATAATGAGATTTTTTGTTATTTTATTTTTGGTAGTATTATTTGGTCATGAAAAATTATTTTGAATTCAGCAATAATCCCTTTCCACATTATTTTTACTAAGTACTTCCTGGCTTGTGGAAGAATAAATTATCCTTTACTTACACTCAAATAACTACCATTAATTCTAGTGTGAGTTTTTGTCTGTGAATGGAAAGTGAATTGGAAAACAGCTATGGAAAATGAATAAACTCCTAATCTTTTCCCCTTAAGAATATTAATTGTACATCTTAGCAGATAGTTTATTACTTTTGCATCATTCCAAGAATGCCACAAAAAAAAAGTCTTTGAATGTCTCCTTTCTCTCGAACTGTGATAGCTAATAACTATTGACTAATGTTTTTTAAGATCAAGTTTAGATGTTAAGGGTATTTTTTCCTTCCCTTCTTTACTTTCCATTTTTATTATAGTTATTCATGTCCTTGGTTAATCCAGTATTTCTTAAAGAAAAAAGAGAAAATAGCAGTTCCTTGCTCTGCCCTTGCTTTCTGCTTCCAAAGGCAACTACTTGGAAATCGTCCTGTGGTTTTCTTTAGGATTTCTCTATGCAGTTCTCAACAGTGCACTTCTACTTCTATTTCATTGTCTTTTGATTTTGAATATTATCTACTATTTTTTTCCATTTTAGATGTTGAAGCTTTAATGTGTTCTCACATACCCATACACGTCTCTTCATCATACGTCTCCCAATATAGCTATATTTTAGTATTTAGTTAGATGATTATTTGCTGTTTGTATTATAGCACATCTGACCCATACTAAAATAATATATATATATTTTTATACTTTTTTATGTACCCTGAGGTTTCTAATCTTCCTTTTGCTGCTGTTTGGTAGTTTTTCTGTTCTAATTTGGATTGTTGTTCTCTAGACCAGCTACAGAGCTGGCCTCCTGGAATCTCCTTCCACAAATCATCATGAGGATTCTCTTCTGCCTTTGATCTACTGATTTCTGGCTTCAATTTCTTCCTTTCTCTGAGCTTACTTCCTCATTTTGGTGGTATAAAGCTTCCAATAGTTTCCCATAAAGGGGCATAAGGGAGGTTAATTTTGCTTTGTGCTTGGTTCATATTTGATTGACAGTTCAGTCAGATATAGACTTCTGAGTTGGAAATAATTTTTCTTAGAATATTGAATGCATTTCACCATTGTTTCCTAGCTTTGAACTTTGATGTTCAGAAATCAGAAGACAGCTAATTCCCAATACTGTATATATGATCTAAAATTCCACAATAATGTTGCTTGTCATGGATGTTTTTCATCCATTTATCTAAGAACTCAGTAAGCTCTTTTAATTAGAAAAATTATGTTTCCATTCTAGGAAAATTCTTCAATATATGTTGATAATTTTTCCTCCATGTTCAGCCTTTAGGTCTTGATAAAGAGTTTGATTTTATTTTGGATGTAGGGGAAGCTGTTGGAAAAATCACTGGGAGTAATCTGATAGAGCAAATACATAAATCATGATAAAGTAATGTTTTACATCATATCTGGATATTTTTACTCATAAATTCATCATAGTAAATCCATATGGAACAATTAAAATTTAGTTTTTAATAACTATCACAATATCATGGTTAAAAAATAAAGAAGTATATGAAAGTATATTGTGATAAGTAACACTCCTATTTCTTTCCCCTATTGCCCCATTCCCAATATCCACCAACATGAGGTGATCACTTTTGTTATTTGTGTGTGCTTCTGTCCATTATGCAAAAATAAGCAAATAAGAATACTGTCATTTTGCCTAATTTTTTTACAAACTATGCACAAAATTTTGCCTTACTTTTAAAAATGTAATATATCTTTAAAATCATTACATAGCAGCAATTAGAGAACTTCTTTATTCTTTTATATAAGTACATAGTATTCCATTTTATCCACATAGCATAGTCTATTTGAACAGTCCTCTATTTATAAACATCATATTCATTTCCCAAGTATTTGCTATAAATAAGGGATAACCTCATACATATGCCATTTTGAGGTATTTAAGAATACCTATAAGGTAAATATCCAAGATTGAAATTGTGAGGTCAGTGGTTTAATGCTTTTGTAATTTGGATAGACATAGATTATTTTTTTTAAAATGTTGTCTGACTTATTAAGGTTTTGGGTTCTAGAATCAAACTGCCATATGTTCAAGTGCCGGTGTCACCATTGTTACCTCCGCAAAATGAGTAGTCCCATCTACATCATAATGCCTGAGCTAAAGCTGTGTCCATTCAGAGGAGTTAAAATCCAGTATCAATTGAATTGAGGATATGGATATTGAATGTAGAGTCAACTGTTTTGAAAAGTTTGTCTGTGAAAGGATAGAGAAAACATCTAGAGCATGGGATAATGGATGAAGGACTCTAAGTGGGAGAAATATAAGCATGCTTAAATTTTGATTGGCATGATCTGGTTGAAAAGAGCTGGTTGGATATGCAGGAGACAAGAAGCATAAACGTTACTGAGAAGAAAGAAGCTGAGAGATCAGAATGGAAGAAGAAATAAAGGGGCTTATTGGGCTTAAATGATAGGAAAGGCACCCCTCTGCTATACCATGAGGAATCATGAAGGGCAAAGAAAAAAAGAAGCTGTAGCATTTACAGTTTTAGCAGATGGTAGCTGAGGACTTTTCATCTAGTCACTTCAAGTTTTCTCGCTAAAGTAAAAGGCAAAATTATCTTCTGAGATTAAGAGGGAAACAAAGAGCGGAAGGGATAGAATTTGGATCTTTTAGAAGAGTAGACAAGATTGAAGTTGTTGCAGACGATGAGAAGTTGAATTGATCAAAGAAATGGACCACTATTGCTGGCCAGTGCTATGCTCCTATTTGAGTTTGTTGGTCATACATTTATAGTGAAACCCAGTTGTCTTTCTATGGCTCCATTTCTCAAATATAGAAAATGTGTGATTCTCTTGATTCTCTGAGTAAGCAGGAAGGGCTGTTATGGGTCGCCAAGAGCATTTTTAAAATAATGAACCACGAGATCTAAGACAAATAATGAATGAAGTGAAGAAGGCAATGGATTGCTAATTTAATAAGCAAATAGGAAGAAGTTGTGATAATAGTTGTTTTCAGTATTAAATAAAATAATGAACACAAATCATTTAGCACCACCCCTAGTACAGCGTGCTCAGTAAATGTTAGCTGCTCTCATTATCATGAACAGAATTGTGTTTTTTATTTATCCAACCTAATACTTCTCTTTGAGTCCAAAGAGTACAATAATTTTTAAACAGAGAAAGTAGAAGAAAGAGCCTTCCAGCCAGCTGCTTATTTCAAAGGTATAAAAATCAATTCACTTTTTTAATCTGACAAGTCGACGGGGCAGTACATTTTTGTTTTCCCTTGTTTCTATTGCAAACACGTTGCACTAGCTTTGAGAGTGATAAAAGTAAGAGAAATGAAATTTGACCAGGTCAAAGAGAGCATTTCTGTGATAGCTTTCAGAAGCTGCCACAAATTAGGTATCTGATTTAAAGAAGGCCTAGTTCCCTTCCTCTCGCCTCCCCATCTTTGACAAGGTGGGGAATTGGACATAGAAAAGGTGGGAAAGGGTGAACACGATAGGTCATTTGTTGTTGCCAGAACCAGGATAGAGATTGGTTGGCCTTGGTTATTTAATCCTCTTGTAATTGTGGTATTCCAGTAAAATGAGGCTATAAGTTTCTAAGAGAGAGCTGTTTTGCTAGAGGTTCTCTTGTTTATTGAAGAATAGTGAGAGGGAGTGGGAGAACAAATATACACAGCCAAATTCAAGCAATGAAAATAACACAATGGAAATCATCTAATTTATTATCTATACAAATGTGAAAGCATGGAAGAGAGCAGAATTTTTAGTAGTCCTGGATGAAAGATGAAAATAATTCTGAGTGATTTGTTGCAAACTAGCGACAGGTCAGCACATTTGAATCTCATTTAAATTCAACAACAATCATAAGAAGAGGTGTAAGCAGAATATCTTTGGTTAGCTCTGCATCTCTTTTACTGGCAGTGTGAAAAACTAATAAAACTCTTTAGCTGTATATACGTATAGAACTTAAATTGGACTGCTGTTAGGTACTCCAAACTTTCCTGGGAATACATGTATTTCCCCTATTGATCCCTTTTTAATTTTCTTTGTTTTGTGTTCTTTATTGTTTGTCTCTTTTTTTCAGAGGGCATGGCCTATGTTGGTTTGGCTCCAGTGCCTAGAATATTGTCTGGAATACTAGTATGTTATAGGTGCTCAATAAATATTAGTTGAGTGAAGTAATTAATGAATGGTGAATAAGTGTCTAAATTGTGCTTTCACTGTATAATAAATTCTATTTTATCAAGAAAACATTTGATTGAAACTCTATATGAAAATTTAATATTTTTGATCACCTTAGCAGGGCATCAACTTAAGAGTTAGTGAGTAGATCCAACGTGTCTGGGGCAGAGGACTTGAACTGCTGATGGTGATGTCATATGTCTACCATCTCACCTGGTGCCAACCAACACAGTGGCAAGTCATGGAGGAAGTTATGTGTTCCATGATCATAGTGTAGGATGGCACATTTTTTGAAATATCTTCAAGTAACATAATTTGGAATAAAAATACTCCAACAGCAATACAGACAATTTTTCTATTAATTGAATATGAGGTGGGAAACCACCAGGGTTTTTTCCTTTTAAACATAGAACTAATGGCAAATTGTGATTTCAGCCATCATCTACACTAATAAAAGAGAAACATGCAAATTGACCATACATCTGCTACACCCACAAGCCACACCCACCAGCCAATCAGGAGCAAGTATGCCAATTAACCCAACCAAAATGGCTGCGGCCACAGAGCAAGCAGGAGGCTTGGGTTTACCTGGCAATGGAGGAGGCCAAGCTTCCTGCCCACTCCGGCTGGCCCTGGCCTCTGCTCAAGGCTACAAAGTTTCAATTATAGAAAATAAATAAATCCCAACAAAAATGGTGGCAGCCATGGAGCTGGAGAGAGCAGGAGGCTTGAATTGCCTCCAACGATGGAGGAAGCCAAGCTTCCCACAGCCCTGGCCTGCCCTGGCCTCCGCTCAAGGCTACAAAGTTTCAATTATAGAAAATAAATAAATCCCAGATACCAGTGCCTCAACCTGGGTCACCGGGAGGCGTGGCCGGCCAGCAAACCACCACAGGCCCCTCACCCAGGCCACCCCACGCCCCAAGGGAACTCCCACCCTTATCCAGGACATCCTTCAGGGCAAACCAGCTGGTCCCCACCAGTACACCAGGCCTCTATACTATCTAATAAAATAATAATATGCAAATTGACTGTCACTCCAACACAAGGTGGCTGCCCCCATGAGGACACAAGATAGCTGCCACAAGATGGCCAGCAGGGGAGGGCAGTTGGGAAGGACCAGGCCTGCTAGGGTGGGCCGTTGGGGGTGATCAAGCCTGCAGGGTAGGGCAGTTAGGGGTGACCAGGCTGGCAGAGGAGGGAAGTTGGGGGCGACCAGGCCTATATGGAAGGGCAGTTGAGGGGGACCCAGACCTGCAGGGGAGGGCAGTTAGGGGTGACCAGGCCTGCAGGAAAGGGCAGTTAGGGGCAATCAGGCTGGCAGGGGAGCAGTTAGGCATCAATCTGGCTGGAAGGAAAGTGGTTAGGGGATGATCAGGCTAGCAGGCAGAAGCAGTTAGGGGCAATCAGGAAGGCAGGTAGGTGAGCAGTTGGGAGCCAGCAGTCCGGTAGGATCGGGCCTAAATGGGCAGTCGGACATTCCTCGAGGGGTCCCAGATTGGAGAGGGTGCAGGCTGGGCTGAGGGGCAACCCCCTGCCCCCATGCACGAATTTCGTGCACCGAGCCTCTAGTAGTTACATAATACACAATACTCTTTAAGAGTGTTATAAACAGTGTGGCTTAGAAAGAAGAGTCTTTTGACTTTTTTTCATAGTTTCTTTTCTTTTTCTAGCAAGTTCTTCATTATGTAAGATAGTATATCCTTATTTCCTAATGTAAGACCCAAACATATCCCTGTATCTTAGATTTTTTAAATTATTTCTGAGTAGTATTTATATTACACACAGAGTATAGTTGTTTCTGTATTATAACTTTGAAAACTCTGAATAATTCATATTACAAATGACTTGAAAAATCCAATAAAGTGGGAGAGGATTAGAGGAGAGTGGTTACCTTTCAAGCAAAGACAAAGATTTTTTGATTACATAGAGTTGCCTTTTTCTGATTAAGAATAGTTTGTCCTTTCTCCTTGCCCCTCACCTTTTGTTTGCAGTGATCCTGTATGTAATGAGCTATGGCATGCACCATGTCAGAGAAGGGCTCAGATAAGGGAAAGAGCATGATCAGATAGTTTTTGTCTAACACAGTATTTCTCTCCATTACCCTTATCTGCTATACTGTACTTCTATTACTATACCTTCTCCAGTTTTCAAAACCAATATATAATAGTGTATCTCTTATATAACAATAATATATTTTAGTGGCAGAATTCACAGACATTGGTTTATTAACAAACCACAGAATTTAGGTTTCTAATATACACTTCTAGTTGTCATAAAACTTATCTGAAATATCTATGCAAGCCTGAGCTTGCTCATAGAAGAATGACTGAAAATGATGTAATTTATTAAAACTAATCTGTTGTATTTTATTTTTATAAATTCTGAAGCATGCTCAGTGAGTACATTATACAGCTTACTTCTTTACCTGAATGGAGAGAATTGGTCATCAGGTAACTCAGCCTACCAAGATCATGCTGTAGCAACAAACCCAAATTTTTATGGCTTAATACACAAGAATTGGCATGCCTTATAATTGCTTCTAGGCAGAGATTCAATCTCGTGCTTTCCTATATTATTATTGTTACATCATAACAACTTAAATCATAATAAATACTTATCAAAGGAACATGTGAGAAGATATTTAAAATAATCATTTTAATTATCTTCTACAAAAAAGCTTGGTGATTATTACCTCTCATCAGATTTTGATTAAAGAGAAAAGTAAAGGACTTATACCTGAAATGAATCTGTGACTTATTACAGTCCCCTTATTTCATAAATGAAGAAATTAAAGCCTGGATAAAATAATTTGCCCAAAGCCTGAAGCTAGTTAGCAAAAACATAACTAAAACTCATGTGTCTTGGTCCAAAGTTCTTTACCTTAAATATTCCTTGACTGTTATTATGGTGTATTTGAAAGTTGAATTTAATTTTCTGTTTAAGAATGAGGTATAGACACAGACAACAGTATGTTTGTTACTGGAGAGGAAGTGGGTTGGGGAGGATGAAGAAGGTAAAGAAGGTCAAATACATGGTGATGGAAGAAGACTAAACTTTGGGTGGTGAGCACACAATGCAATATATAGATGATGTATTATATAGAATTGTACACTTGAAACTTATATAATGTTTCACCCCAATAAGTTTAATTAAAATGAATTAAAAACATTTTGTAATATATATACATCAGCAGTCTTTTGGCTTTTCCTTGCCTGTTACCTCTTGACAATGATCCCTTAGTTTCATTGACTCTTTAGAGGGTTATACAGTTTTTATATAACACACATCTTACTATTGGAATCATTCAGAAAGACCTACCAAGGGAAATTTGTGTGCAAAATCATATTTGTTACATTCCCATTATGTGGCCACCTGCAAACAATATAATATCAGATATAGTTATTTGGTAGTTATACATGCAATAATTTAAATTCTATCAAATTATATCCTAGGTGTTTTTGGCTGTTCCTTGAGAGCTGCCTTCAAATTTTATGAATGCCTTTCCTGTATCTTCCTCAAGAGCCATCAGCCAACTCCTTTCTTTCAAGCACTAATGTCATGAAATTTTAATAGGTGTTTTATAGGAAAAATATGGGTCTGTGATCAATAATTGAAAATTTTTAGATTAAACAAGAAATACACAGAATCATTATAGAGGACTTCTCAGAGCCTTTAATTGTTTAACAGTTTAACAGGTTGAATGCATTCTAGGGACTGAGGGTATGACATAACAAAACAATTTTAGACTTCACAGTGGTTATACTCTAGTTGGGGAAGACAAACATTAACAAAACCTAAGAATTAATATATGTTAAATTAGAATATGATAAAAGCTTAGAAAAAGAAAAAGTAGAGAAAGGAAAGGAAATTGGTAAAAGATGGAGGAAGGTAGTATGTAAATTTGCCCACCCTCAGTGAGGATAAGGCTCATTGAGGATATAACAGTTGATCAGGACTTGGGAAGGTCAGGACATTAGTCATGAGAGCTTCAAAGACCAAAAGGTAAAAGGTGGTACATATGACATTATGGACTAATAAATGAGGTAAGAGCCCTGAGGCTTCAGAGGGGAGGAAGGCAATTTGCATGACAATAAGAGCAAATGTTCAGTAATTAGGTGTTTGACCAACTATATAGTAGGTCCTACACATGTTATTTCTGATAACAACTCTTATTTTGGATAAAGCCCCCAATATATTCTTCTAGGTAGTTAAGGGAGAGGCCAACGTTTCTCCTGATCCTATAGGGTTTTGATTGCCTTCAGCTCTGTATAATCTACATGCCAAAGTGGCACATCTTTAGGAGGCCTAGTGTACACTCAATCAAGTCTTTGAAATTTACTGAGAAGTTTTACATCCCAGAACTTGAGCTGGTATATTGTTCATCTCATTAAACCATTCTCCTAGTACTGAGAACAGATTAGTACAGCTGGATAGTTGTATCTCATTTCAGGCAGTGGTGATGCAGTTGAGCTCCCCAAATTAAGCCTATGGTGCAAGCAATTAGGTATTTGATAAGAGACATCTCAATGGAAACAAAAGAAAAACAGTGGTTAATTATTCAAACAGATATGATCTCATTTTTTGATTTCTGAAGGCAGCCAGTTGAGAAGGTTTCTAGATACCTGGCTTGAAACACCTTCAGGTGGAGTGAGGGCAGGCAGTGACAATCTGATAGACTCACCTGATTTGCAGTTTGAACGTCTCTGGTGATCTTTCTGAATAGCAACATGAAGATTGCCCAGATAGGTGCTAGTGTGGTGATTTCCTTGAAGTTTACAGCAAGTCATCTTGCTTCAGTTTGCAGGACTTCAGGAAAAAAGAGAGTTTTAGTTCTTAATAATTCCAAGTGAAAAGTGAGAGAAAATTGGAAGAGTTCGTTTGGAGAGCTGTATCCAAAAATTTGAGGAAACTGGAAGAATTGAGGATCCAATCTAGTTAATAGGTTGGAACAAAACCTCAAAAAACAATGAATAGCACTAGATTCCAGTATCCACAAAGGTACATTACTGAAACATAATTGTTTTCTCTAAAAATTTCCCCATCTTTACCAAAGATGGCCAAATTAAGACTAATTTATTTGCAAAATAAGTTTAGTTTCAACAAACTTGGCCCATTATTTACATAGGTGCAGCAAGAAGAGTAATTAACCATATAGGCTCTTTTAAATCTGTTTGCCAGAACTTTTTATAAGAAGTCTTAGATTGAACTTTTAAAGGCTCCTCGAGACCAAAAAAGCAAAGTTACGGATTTGCCATCAGATTTCACTTGCAGTATGTATAGATTTGGGTCTGTTCCTCTTTCCTTGAGGTCCCTAAAATATCTTGTGGTTCCACATCTGCCAGAAAGTGACTACCTTACTCACCCTGTAAGGCTGCTGGGAACTTACTAAGCAAGGTACCTGGGTTTTGTTAACTTTTATGAGACAATCTTAGTTCCATAAAGCTGTTTGGTCATATCTGAGTTTATACATGTCTCTCTCATACATGACATTACATTAAAAACCTTGGTGATATAATCAATGTTCTCAATTATGTCATGTTACAAGGAGAACAGATTGTTATTAAACTTACGCAAATAACTATATTGCCATGAAAATAATAATATTCACTGAGTTTCTGAATTATGGAGGGATTAAGTTGGGAGAAAAAGATAAATGTTTCAATTCTACTTGCAAATGTGTAATTTACCAAATTTCTCTAAGTCATAGATAGTTTAGGAGAAAAAATTTTCTTAAATCGGGAAAATAAAGTAAAGAACTAGTAATATTTCAAACAACTAATCATAAAAATTACAGTCATTCTCATTAGTTGATTCAGTCCCATATTATTAATTCTTGTTGTTCTTGATCTTTTTGTTAGCAGTTTTATGAGTCCAGTTTTTATTTTCCTAGAGTAAATTCTCTCCCATTTCAGTGGTATGATCTGAAAGTTATTAAAATGTTGTATTCTAGAATAAGTGTCAGAGTCCTTTCCATAAATTTGTGAAGATAAAACAAATTTACAGAAGCATCAGCGTAAGAAAATAAGTGTAAATGATAAAAGGACTTAAAATGGCATGGTTAAAGTTCTAATGAGAATACAATGCAATTGAAAAGGAAACTTGCTTATTTCTGTGACACATGCATTTTAAGATAATAATTATAATTACAAATGATAATGTATACCAAGACATTAGAATTTTAGAGATTTTATACAATTTCTAGAACACATTACTAAACATATAAGTATTATCCTGGAAGATTTAATATCACTTATTTAGCAACACTCCCCATGCAATTTAACATTTATAATAATAAAAGCATAATATGCTAATTAGACCGTCAGTCCTTCCAGATGGACAAAGCTGGGGCTGCAAGGGAAGCCCAGGTCCTGGGTGCCTGACAGTGGCCAGAGGGAAGCCCGGGTCCCAGGTGTCTGATAGCGGCCAGAGGGAAGCCCGGGTCCTGGGTGCCTGACAGCGTCCGAAGGGAAACCCAGGTCCCGGGTGCCTGATAGCGGCCAGAGGGAAGCCCGGGTCCTGGGTGCCAGAGGGAAGCCAGTGCCGGCAGCCAGGGGAAGGAAGGCCTACTCTTGCATGAATTGTGTGCATCGGGCCTCTAGTATCAAATAAGTGTAATTACTGTAACATCTCTTTTTAAAAGTAGAGAGAACAATTCTTTGAGATATTTCAGGGACCATCTAAAAAGTTAAAGACTTAGTTCATTGAGACTATTTAAAATTATTTTTGGTGATTTCTTGTTTTTTTTTCCCAACCAATTAAATAGAGCTCTTTTACAAATTAGCAATATCAATATAAGGTAGAAAACACCACACATATATGTCACATATCCATAGACATACATGGACACATAGACAAAGGCAAACAGATCTTAAATAGTTCTTGTTTTAAAATTTTAGCCATGAGATGGGCATGATAATGTAAAATGTATAAAAGAGCAGCTGGAATGAGTTAAGTTTATATGTCTAAATGGCTAAAGCTTTTTCTTATCATCTATATATATAAAACCCTAAGTGACCCGAATGATGGTTTGGTCGCTATGATGCTCACTCGGGGGGTGGGGCCAGCCAGCCAACCTCCCGTGGCATGCCCTCCTCCCCCCCCCCGGCTGGCCCCAGCCCCGATTGGCCCCCCCACCCCGATCGGGGGTGGGACCAGCCGGACCCCCACCATGCACGAATTTGTGCACTGGGCCTCTAGTTTGTGTATAATACATTAAGTCTTGTGTTTGTTTTTGACAAGTAATCTTGTGGAAACTGTAAAACACCTTGTATTTTTTTAATCCTCTTTTTCTTTAATTTCTTTTATGTCTTAAGAATTGAGGATGGTAAAGATAAGTGGGCTTTGAGCAGCTTCTTGAGCTGTTCTTCTGGTTTTGCCAAGCTTTTTGTAAGATAAGGACAGTTGTTCTCAATTTCCCAAAGACTTGGGTTGCAGCCTAAATGACATCATAGGTTGATTTACTGGTCTAACTACTTTATTATATTATTCCCAATTTGCTTCTTTCCCTCTGGGCTCTCTAAAAAAATTTTTTTTATAATAATCATTTGCATTTCAAGGAATGGCTCTTAGGTCCTTGAGAAGATGGAGGTAGAAAATCTACATCATAAAGGCAACAGAGAAAGTATCCAAGTTACAAACCTTTTAAAAAATCTGTTTCTATTAGCCTCTGAATATTAGCCTCCAGCTTCTAATTCATACTGTGTGGGCTCAGGCTATTTCAGTTTCTTCTCTTTTCCTTTTTTTTTTTTTTTTTAGCATGACTAATTAATATCTATTGAAGGGTGGATTTATATGTTTTCGGCTTTATATTATTAGGCAGGGGTTATGTTCTGTAGGGAAACATAGAACACAGTGTCCATCTCTGTAATCTATATATATAAAAGGCTAATATGCAAAGTGTCCCCTCTGGAGTTTGACCTGGAGACTGGGAGTTCAATCGCTCACTGTGACGTGCACTGACCACCAGAGGGTGGCACGGAATGAAGGAAGGCCCCAGCCAGCAGCCAGAAGGCCCCAATTGGTCCTGATCACTGGCCAGGCCTAGGGACCCTACCCCTGCATGAATTTCATGCACCTGGCCTCTAGTATAATCAGATAAAAAGATGTGAATCACTTCAATAAAAGTTGTTTAAATATACTAATTCTCCTATAAACTTTTACCTTAATTCTATCACCTCCTTCCTTCCTTTCTTCCTTCCTTCCCTTCCCTTCCCTTCCCTTCCCTTCCCTTCCCTTCCCTTCCCTTCCCTTCCCTTCCCTTCCCTTCCCTTTCTTTACTCTAACCCTCATTAGGGCTTTATCAACAGGTTTTCATTTTACAATACTGAGTAGAGGAAGTGTTCTGGGCCAGATATAATATCCATTCCCATAAAGCATTCAGATAAAGTTGACATGACTTTTTTACATAAAGCCTGTTTAAACATTCTAACTTTATAAACTTATCAATCCTTATGTTTTGTATTCTTAGAATCTAATTGTAGCCCCAGTTGGGGCTTTACCAATGGGTTTTGGTACCATAGTTCATGGGATTTCCATATCAAGGAGTCCTGGAAACATCTCTCTTCTATCCTCTGACCACTTCATTCACTCATGTGTAATAGGGCTTTCAGTCCCCAGGGAGGGGTCAAGCCAAGGTACTCTGGCCCCTTTATCAATCTTTAACTGCTGCACCACGCGATTGATGGTCAGATTTCTCATTGTAATCTCTGCTTCCTGGCTTTTTAAATTTCTCCAAACTAGGGTAAAGAGATCAGACTTATTTAGGTCCTTTAATGTAGAATCAAAAGAGAATTGCTTTAGAACACTCAGCCTTAGATGGTGCTATATTTGTTTTAACCCTATCAATGTCTGATTTATTTACCCCAAACATTTTTTTTTAGAAATTCTTGAGGCATTATACATCTTTTTATCTATTTTTAAAAATTTGGTCTTTCCATAGTTACCAGTAAAACTGCTGCATGCAGGAGGCAGCCGATCAATGATTCTCTCTCATCATTGATATTTCTATCTCTCTCGCTTCCTCTCTGAAATCAATAAAAATATATATTAAAAAAAAAACCTGCTGCTTTGATGAGAGTTCTCTAAAAATTTTCTTATTTAGAAGATTTTCCAATTCAAAGGATCTGATGTCTGGCCCTGGTTGAGGTGCATGTGGCGGGCGGCCAATCGATGTTTCTCTCTTACATTGAGGTTTCTCTTTCTTACTCTCACTTCCCCTTGCTATAAAAACCAGTGAAAATGTCCAGGGGTGAGGATTTCATAAATAAATAAATAAACAAACAAACAAACAAACTACATGCCAGAGTGGCACATCTTGGGGAGCCCTATTCTAAATCACTAAATACTTTTAACTGTTATCATCATTGACATTTGAGTCTGGAATTTCAGGGAGAGGCCTGAGCTGTAGATTAAAAATTTAGAAGCCATCAGTTTACAGATGTTCTTTAAAACCATAGGATTGAATCTTATCACTAAGGGCACATGTGGATATAGATACTGTAAATAGTATATGCTTCATTTTCCAAAGTTTTTTGGTCCACGATTTTTTCTATTAAATCCTCTTTTCTATCCAGTATTTTATAGAAGAGTGTTGTGAAAATCTGAGTGGATGCTTAGTGAAAAATTTTTGAGTAGAAAAATAATACTTGAAGTAACATTGGAAATAAATTTCATAATTTTTCTTAAGAAAGTCAATTAAGTGTCTCTTGGAATAAAGACCAGAGTTCTACATGTCAGGGAGAAATGATGGGCTCACATTAGTATATAAACATAGCTGCTCAGTAGATGCACCGATTTTCTCATTATTCCTATCTGTCATAGATGCATGTGGGATACAAAGCCACAGTAATAGTGTCTCCAACAGATGGAAGACTGTACAAATGAGTTTTGTATTATCAGCAATTACAAGCAGTTCTCTTATTGATCACTGGCCAAGATGCTTCAATTTGGGGTTAAGGGCGGGGGTGGGGGGGTGGGGAGAGAATGAAATGCAACAGCTCAGTTGTACAATCCAGATGTTGTCCTGAGCTGTTTCTTTTCTTATCAAACCCTTTTCACCAGCCATTTCTAAAGTCTCCTGAGTTTTACCTGGAAACAAGGAATTCTGTTTTATGCATGGTGATATAACGTACCCATGGTGAGCAGGTCCTAGCTTGAATCATTTCTCTGGTCTTGGTAGATAGATTTGTAGTGGTCCTTTCATAGGCTCACATCTGTTCTTACTTGTGGCCAGATGATAGAATTAACAGAAGGTTGGCTTGAGCTAAGGGTTTGGCCACTGACCATGGCCCAAATTGAAACTGACTGACTCCTGTGAGGCTCCATCAAGCTCCCATATTCTTGCCAGAATGATGTTCTAACCAGGATCATGCAGTGCCTGGGTTAACACTGGTTCTTTGTGAAATCCTGAATTTTTCATAAGAGTGCTTATCAAACTGGTAAGAGAAAATTAACCCTGGGATCCTTTCATAGAATTTATACAATTGAAAAGTTTAGGGTATTACGTTTCTTCTCTCTATCAACATTTTATTAAGCACTTCTTATATGTCACCAAATTCTTAGAGAATGCTGTGACATTTTCCTGATTGTTTCATTTTTCTAACAAGCAACTAAACACCTCACAGGGAAACATTTCAGAGGATAACATAGGTAGGTAGAGATATGAGATTGACACATGACCTTCAGGCCCTTGCTCTTTTTCCTAAGCTTATAACAACTTCCCCAACCTGGAGTTTTAAGTCACATTTAATTACTGTTCTTTTGTTGACTTTTAAGTTACTTGCAAACATGATATGAAGCATTTGCGGACAACATTCTCCCACCAGATGGACTTTCCCACTGGAGGTGTCTCTCTGGTGTTTTCAGGGACCTGCTGTAAAACAGTCCCTATTTCGCAAGAGTCCCCGAGGCCTTTTCTTCCTACATCCATTCTGTTGCAAAGTCAGTTGGCTCTGCCATACAAAGAGCAACTAGGAAGTTAACCCTTTGCACTCGCTTGCTTTTTTCATTGAGCTGTTACTGATACTAACCATGTTGAGTCACACTCGACATCTGAGTGCAAAAGGTTAAGGAGCTGCAGATTTAAGTTTTGGGGTCTTTCATCATTGAAGACTTTCTTTGTGAAGCAATATTTGGCTTTGATTTTTAGACACACACATGCATTCACACATATACTATATAATAAAGAGGGAATATGCAAATTGACCATCACTCCATCACAAAGATGGCTGCACCCACAGCTGAAGCCAAGTTCCCATAAGGAGCCTTAACAAGAAATCAGCAGAGACCTGAGGCTATGCCCTCCCTCGTCCCCGTGGGGCTTGGCAGGGGACCTCAGGCCACATCCCCCACCCAGCAAGGCTTGACAGGGGACCTCAGGCCGTGCCCTCCACCCAGCGGGGCTTGACAGGGGACCTCAAGGTGCACCCCCAGTGCTGGGTAGGGGGACCTCAGGCCACACCCCCCATCCTGGCACTGGGCCAGGGGACCTGAGGCTATGCCGCCTGCCCGGCAGGGCTTGACAAGGGTGGGACTGCCCGGGTCTGGATCTAGCCCAATGGGGTTGGGGGATGGCCGGGTCTGGGTCTCACATGATTTTGAGGCGCATGTGGGTGGGTGGGGACTTGACTCTGGGTCCCGTGGTGCAACCCAGACTCTGACAGGAGGAAGGTTTTCATGTACATTTTACTAATTTTCTTTCATCTCTGACACTTCTATTATAGAGAAAGGGCGAATAGCAATATTAAATTATTTCCTCTAATTAATCCCCTTTTAATGTGCATGAATTTTGTACACACACACATACACACAACTTGATAACTGTTTACCACCACCCACATCAAGATATTGAACAGTTTCATATCCCCCAGGAAATTCCCTCATCCCTTTCTAGACCAAAGCAAACACCACTTCAACCCTCAATTCCCACATATAAACATATACACCCTTAGAGGTAACTACAGTTTTTTTTTACTTCTATAACCACAGATTAGTTTTCTCTGTTCATAAACTTTGCATACGTGGAATCATAAGGAATGCCTTCTTTGTAGTCTAACTTCTTTTACTCAACATGTTTTTGAGGTTCATCCATGTTCTTTCTCATTTAGTATTTGTTTTTTATTTGTATAGTTCATAGTAGGTTCATTGTCTGAATATCTTTTAATTTGTTTATTCATTTTTCTATTGAAGGGTATTTGGATTAAAGCTGCTAAGAGCATTTTTGTCACAATCTTTGTATGAACATAAGCACTTATTTTTCTCGAATATGTACCTATGAAAGGAATTGTTGAGTCACAGAGTAAGGCTTCAGTTTTCAAAAAGTGATTTGGAATGCTGTTTAGAGTGGAGGACGGCAAATCAAATGGTTAAAAGGAAGTAAAATAGTACTTATTGGAAAAAGAGGTAGTGGGGTTACTCAGTCTGCAAGATATGACTAAGAGGTGATTTTCTAATTCTCTTGAATTATGTAAAGGGTAATTTTAAGGAAGAAACACACTATCAATTTATACAAAGTACAAGATGAGAGAAAATGGGATTAAATTTTGACAAAAGAGTGCTTAGGCAGAGTATTATCATAATTAACATAGAAATAGGTTACTGTCCCCAGGGTGTCTTTAAACAGAATGTTCTTTCCTTGGGTAAAAGGTAGATAGATTTGGAAGCAAACTTTTCTAGCTATCTCAGGAGTCCTTACTCTTGATTTGTCTTCTAGAAGATACAATTTGCTTTCTAATATGTCTGTTGTGTAGGGTGACTATATATTTTTTACTGTTGTAGCCAGAATACTTTAGTTCAGTACAAATAATAGTAAACTGGATGATGAGCCAGAACAAAGACTTAAATCAGGCCCCTCCAAGGAAAACTGGAATATATGACTGTGGATTTAATAACATTTCTGGGGCAAACCACGGATACCTGGACATATTTGACAAAAGGAAAGCCAGTGAGTTCTGCTTCCAGTACGACAGAGTAGCTCACTTTAGACCACACTTTCTACAGATAATAAATATTAACTCCGGACAAAATATAGAGAACAAATAATTGAGAGCAGTAAAAAGACCCAACACAGAGAGATTATGGAGGGGAGTGTCTACTCTTCAAGGAAGAGAATGACTCTGGGTGAATTATTTATTTTCACGCCTTCTAACCCGAGAAAAGGCTGTAGTATGCACCATGTTGGGTGCATAAAACTCCCTAAATTATCTACTGTTTCTATTTGGGACAGAGGCCTAATGGCCTTCAATAGGTTACTGAGAGTGGGACACAGAGACCCCTTTCCCTTGCAACTATCCTACTTGCACGTACAGGTCTCAGCCTCATTTTTTATTTTTATTTTTGAATCTAGCTATAATAACATAAAAAGCCAACACACATTCCCAGTATCAGGCCAAACCGAGCCACTCAGTTCTCATATGTGACACTATTGGAAAATGCCACCCTTTTTGGAGAAGGCAGCCTGCCTGGAGGATTCTTGGCAATCAAAGTCCAAAAGAGACGTTTAGCAGTGGTCGGCAAACTCATTAGTCAACAGAGCCAAATATGAACAGTACAACGATTGAAATTTCTTTTGAGAGCCAAATTTTTTAAACTTAAACTTCTCCTAACGCCACTTCTTCAAAATAGACTCACCCAGGCCATGGTATTTTGTGGAAGAGCCACACTCAAGGGGCCAAAGAGCCGCATGTGGCTCGCAAGCCGCGGTTTGCCGACCACTGGCTTAGGGCATAGCACAACCTCAGAAGATGCTCCTCTCACAGTAGGTTTGGTGAAGGATACCTTCTGGAATGAAGCCTGGAATAACCTGTTCAGCCTCAGGTGTTGTCATCAAGGGGCCCCTTCCTCTGAGAGGTCACTGCCCCATGCCAGAGCACATGGCTCTGTGAGCAGAGTGGCCTGTGTTTTAGCCTCAACTGGCTCATTATACAAGGAATGATCAACACGGATGTAAATGGCAGCTTCATGCCAACTTTTTATTTCATAGCTAAGAAAATTTCCTATTTAATGTATACCCTGTGCTTGCTTACCTTCACAATGCTGTTTTAGGACCATTGTTTATGGTTCTTTCTGTTGCTCCGTGGACTGAGAGGAAGACTGTAACTCAGAACTGTCCCAGATATCAAAGTTAGTCTTCAAGGGCCTACAGATTTAAAAGCACATTCCAAAGGCTACATGTGCATATTTTATGTTGTTGTTTTGTTAATAGTAAGCTTAAAGTCCTAAGATACTAATTTTGATGATTCAGCCACCATCATTTTTAGAAAATGGTTTTATCTAAACTTCTCTTCTGAAGTACACTTTTGTTTTATCTGGAAATGTAGCCAATTTTTAATCTGTATGTCTTTTGAAAGAAAATGTGGCGATTGTACTGTCAGAATTGTAAGGATAATCATTTTCCTTTTGGTCATGGGAACCTAAGACAGAGGTTCATTTTGGCCAATCTTCCAAGGATATGGTGAGTATCCTATTTCTTTTCAACAGTTGCCATAACAAATGGCCACAAACTTAGTGGCTTAAAACAACACAAATGTATTATCTTCCAGTTCTGTAGGTCAGATATCTGATCAGCATCTCACCAGGCGAAATCAAGAGATTGGCTGGGCTGCATTTCTCCCTCGAGGCTCTCTTTCCTGCTCATTTGAGTTGTTGGCAGAATTCAATTCCTTGAAGTTGTAGGCCTGAGGTTTCCATTTTCATGTTGACTGTTGGTGGAGAACTGTTCCCAGCTTCTAGAGACCTCCACATTCCTGGACTCATGCCCCCCTTGCACCTTCAAAGACAGCAATGAAGAATTGATTCCTCAACTTTTATCTCTCTCTGTCTCAAAAAAAAAAAAAGTTCGCCTTGGCTGGTGTTGCTCGGTGTTTAGTGTGTTGACCAATACACTGAAGAGTTTAGAGTTTCATGCCAGGTCAAGGGCAAGTGCCTGGGTTGCAGGTTCAATCCCCAGCCACCCCTGATAGCGGCGCGTACGAGAGGCAACCCGTTGATGTGTCTCTCTCACATGGATGTTTCTCTCTCTCTCTTTCCCCCCCTCCCTCACTCTCTTCCGCTCTCTCTAAAAGATCAATGGAAAAACTATCCTCAGGTGAGGATTAGCAAAATAAAACAAAAAAATGTTCTATCTCCCTGACTCATTCTTTTTCCTTCCTCTTCTACTTTTAAAGGTTCATGTCATTAGATTAGACCAATCTGGATAATCTATTGGTACAGATTATCTCCAGATGTGGTTGCTTAATCTCAATCACACCTGAAAATGTGTCACCTTTGTCAAGTAATGTAATAAATTCGCAAGTCCCTGGAATTAGGATCTGGACATCTTTAGAGCAGCCATTATTTGCAACCACAGCCTTCAGACATTCTTCCATAATTGCATTTTTAGCTTAATGCATTTAGTAAACATTTTAATAAACCCTTAGTTTGCTACAAAGGATATAGAGATGAAAGAACTATGACACTGCTTCTTAGGTGCTAATCACTACAGCAACTTGCTGAATTCAATATAAATACAAACTGGATTCAATATAAATATCAGTTTACCTGGGTGGCTCCTTAAAAATAGAGATAATGGCTTTCATCGCTGGATTCCTAATCCAGACCCTCCATGTGGCACATAATAAGCACTCAGAGAATATTGCTGAATTCGTTAATTTTAAGAATATTTGTTAAGCTTCTGCCCCATGCCAAATACTGTTCTAGATGCTTATTAAACACTAGAGGCACAGTGCACAAAATTCATGCACGAGGGGGGTGTCCCTCAGCCCAGCCTGCACCCTCTCCCATCTGGGACCCCTCGACGGATGTCCCACTGCCCGTTTAGGCCCCATCCCAATAGAATCAGGCCTAAAAGGGCAATCAGACATCCCTCTCACAATCCAGGACTGCTGGCTCCCAACTGCTCGCCTGCCTGCCTTCCTGATTGCCCCTAACCGCTTCTGCCTGCCAGCCTGATCACCCCCTAACCACTCCCCTGCTGCCTGATTGATGCCTAACTACTCTCCTGCCAGCCTGTTTGACCCTAACGGCCCTCCCCTGCCGGCCTGGTCACCCCTAACTGCCCTCCTCTGCCAGCCTGGTCACCCCTAACTGCCCTCCCCTGCCTGCCTGGTGCCCCCAACTGCCATTCCCCTGCAGGCCTGGGTCCCCCCAAACTGCCCTCCCCTGCAGGCCTGGTCACCGCCAACTTCCCTCCCTTGCAGGCCTCGTCCCCCCCCCCCCCCCAACTTCCCTCCTCTGCAGGCCTGGTCCCCCCCAACTTCCCTCCCCTGCAGGCCTGGTCCCCCCAAACTGCTCTCCCCTGGAGGCCTGGGTCCCCCAACTGCCCTTCCCTGCAGGCCCGGTCACCCCCAACTTCCCTCCTCTGCCGGCCTGGTCACCCCTAACTGCCCTCCCCTGAAGGCTTGATTGCCCCCAACTGCCCTCCCTTGCAGGCCTGGTCCTTCCCAACTGCCCTCCCCTGCTGGCCATGTTGTGGTGGCCATCTTGTGTCCACATGGGGGCAGCCATCTTGTGTGTTGGAGTGACAGTCAATTCACATATTACTCTTTTATTCGATAGGATAGAGGCCTGGTGCACGGGTGGGGGCCGGCTCGTTTGCCCTGAAGGGTGTCCCGGATCAGGGAGGGGGTTCCCTTGGGGCGTGGGGCGGCCTGGGCCAGGGGCCTGTGGTGGTTTGCAGGCTGGCCATGCCCCCCCGTGATGCAAGCAGAGGCCAGGGCTGGCCGGAAGCAGATATCTGGGATTTATTTATCTTCTATAATTGAAACTTTGTAGCCTTGAGTGGAGGCCAGGGCCGGCTGGTAGCCTGGGTTGCCCCAGACAACCCAAGCTCCCAGCCCCTCCTTGAGCGGAGGCCAAGGCAGGCCAGGGCGGGTGGGAAGCTTGGCTTCCTCCATCTGCAGGGGCAACCCAAGCCTCCTGCTTGCTCCAGCTCCGTGGCCGCTGCCATATTTGTTGGGATTTATTTATCTTCTATAATTGAAACTTTGTAGCCTTGAGCAAAGGCCAGGGCCAGCCAGGGCAGGCAGGAAGCTTGGCTTCCTCTATAGCTGGGGGCAACCCAAGCCTTCTGCTTGCTGCAGCTCCGTGGCTGCTGCCATATTAGTTGGGTTAATTTCCATACTCGCTCAGATTGGCTGGTGGGCATATCAGTTATGGTCAATTTGCATGTTTCTCTTTTATTAGATAGGACTAGGGGCCCAGTGCATGAAAATTCATGCACTGGAGCGGGGGTCCCTCAGCCCAGCCTGCCCCCTCTCACAGTCCGGGAGCCCTCAGGGGCAGGAAGTGACCTGGAGATCAGAGGAAGGTGATGCCCCATCACACCTCTGCTGCTGCCACTGCCAGCAGCACAAGCCTCAGGCGGCCTTGGTTACCTGAGCCTCGGGCGGCCCTGGGCAGCTAGGCAGCTGCCATCCAAGGCTTGCCTGCACCTCAGGCCGGCCCTGGGTGGCTGGGGTGCTGAGGGGACTGGGGGACTTTTGGCGGGGCTAACGGGCCTGGGTGCCTCCATCTTGTGGCTTTGGACGCCACCATCTTTGAGGGCATGGCAGTCAATTAGCATATTCCCTTCTTATTGGCTGTGGGTGCCGCCGTCTTTTAGGGTGTGACAGTCAATTAGCATACTCCCTTCTTATTGGCTGTGGGCGCCACCATCTCTGAATCAATTGAGGCTGAGTAAATAAATCAGGAGCAGGTTATCAGAGATTTTGAATGCCATGTGAGGATGTCTGAATCTTTTTTTTTTATATATATATATATATATATTTTATTGATTTTTTACAGAGAGGAAGGGAGAGGGATAGAGAGTTAGAAACATCGATGAGAGAGAGAAACATCGATCAGCTGCCTCCTGCATGCCCCCCACCGGGGATGTGCCCGCAACCAAGGTACATGCCCTTGACCGGAATCGAACCCGGGACCCTTCAGTCCGCAGGCCGACGCTCTATCCACTGAGCCACACCGGTCAGGGCTGAATCTTTTTTTATAGATAGTGAGAAAACAGGGAAGATTCTTAAGCAGAGGTGGATTGACAAGATCTAGTTTATAAAAATACCTGATGGTAGAGTAGAGGTTGGATTGGAGGATTGAAAGTGCAGAATAGCTTGCCAAAAGCTTGAACCAAAACAGTAACAATTGGAATAGTGAGGTGACCATGGGCTCAAGAGATATGTATAAGACAAAAATCTGGAGAAATGCAAAAGTTAGGGAAAATAGCCTGATATGTAGGTGGCTGGCAATGACATAGGACACACATTTATAATCTGTTTGAATATAGGGAATAGTTACCCTCTTTAAGTTAGACATTTGTTTAATGAGAAACATCCTGTTAACATATACATAAACAGAGACAGCTCACAGTAACATATTCTCACATTTTTTATCATGCTACTAACACAAGCTATAATGTATTGGGCATTTGTCGAACATATAGTATCCATCAACATTCAAACAGGGAATTTAAACAATTATTCTCTTTGAAAGCAATAGGATTTATGTGCAGAGCCATCAGAACTGAAAGCTTGACATGGGAAATTTAGCAGTTGAAATGCAACCAAGAACACATCAGAGGTGACCTACATAAAGAAACTTAGTATGGATGATTCCTCCTTTGGGGAATCTACTTTTGTTCTTCTTTGTTCAACTGAGGAGAGAAAAAAGAATCTTGTCTGTAAAAATGCTGAGAAAGAAAGTAGGATGGAGAATTGTTTTAGCGGGCCCATTTGCATTGTGTCTGTGAGAATTTCCAACGGTTAGGTATTAGAATTAATTTATTACATCTGAATGTGCTTCTTTCTTTAATGGCTTTTCAACAATGGCTCTCTTAGGACGGGCTGGTCAGTGTCCTGCAGGTGTGAAATCAATGATCAGGAAATAATATTACAGCAGAAAGAATCTGGAGTCATCCAGAAAGTCCAATGGAATCTTTGAAATATCAGCCTGTCTCCTGACCCCTCCACAGACAGTTCAAAATCATTTTATACTTAACACATAACACATTGCAAACTACAAGATAGGAAGCAACCACCTTTGACTTTATATTTGCTGAGATGAACACACACACACACACACACACACACACACACACACACACACACTCTGAAACATTTTGGTAAAATTCCCAAACAGCACAGTAAGTGGGAACCAAAAATTCAAATGCACACAATATTTGTTCATATTAAGGAGAGCTTAATGAGATGCTTGGGTGAAATAACTCAGCCATTTGACTGGGAATTTTAGGTTCCAAGAGTCAAGTGCCAGTAGTCTTATATCTAAACTAGAGGCCTGGTGCACGAAATTCGTGCATGGGGGGTGGAGGGGTGGGGGTGTCCCTCAGCCCAGCCTGCACCCTCTCCCATCTGGGACCCCTCGACGGATGTCCGACTGCCCGTTTAGGCCCGATCCAAGTAGGATCGGGCCTAAACGGGCAGTCGGACATCCCTCTCACAATCCAGGACTGCTGGCTCCCAACTGCTTGCCTGCCTGCCTTCCTGATTGCCCCTAACTGCTTCTTCCTGCCAGCCTGATCACCCCCTAACCACTCCCCTGCCAGCCTGTTTGATGCCTAACTGCTCCCCTGCCAGCGTGTTTGCCCCTAACTGCCCTCCTCTGCAGTCCTGGTCACCCCTAACTGCCTTCCCCTGTAGGCCTGGTCCCCCGCAACTGCTCTTCTCTGCAGGCTTGGGTCCCTCCCAAGTGCCCTTCCCTGCAGGCCTGTTCACCCCCAACTTCCCTCCTCTGCCGGCTTGGTCACCCCTAACTGCCCTCCCCTGCAGGCTTGATTGCCCCCAGCTGCCCTCCCTTGCAGGCCTGGTCCCTCCCAACTGCCCTCCCCTGCTGGCCTGATCACCCACAACTGCCCTCCTCTGCCAGCCTGGTCACCCCTAACTGCCCTCCCCTGCAGGCTTGATCGCTCCCAACTGCCCTCCCTTGCAGGCCTGGTCCCTCCCACCTGCCCTCCCCTGCTGGCCTGATCGCCCACAACTGGCCTCCCTTGCAGGCCTGGTCCCTCCCAACTGCCCTCCCCTGCTGGCCATCTTGTGGTGGCCATCTTGTGTCCACATGGGGGCAGGATTTTTGACCACATGGGGCAGCCATCTTGTGTGTTGGAGTGATGGTCAATCTGCATAATACTCTTTTATTAGATAGGATAGAGGCCTGGTGCATGGGTGGGGGTCAGCTGGTTTGCCCTGAAGGGTGTCTCAGATCAGGGTGGGTGTTCCCTTGGGGCATGGGGCGGCCTGGGCGAGGGGCCTGTGGTGGTTTGCAGGCCGGCCAGGCCCCCTGGTGACCCAAGTGGAAGCCCTGGTATCTGGGGTTTATTTATCTTCTACAATTGAAACTTTGTAGCCTGGAGCGGAGCCGAGCCTTCTGCTTGCTCTGTGGCGGCAGCCATTTCTGTTGGGATTTATGTATCTTCTATAATTGAAACTTTGTAACCTTAACCTTTTGCACTTGGATGTCGTGTGTGACTCGACACGGTTAGCATTAGAATAAAGGAATTGAGAAAAAAGCAAGCGAGTGCAAAGGGTTAAGCAGAGGCCTGGGCCAGCCAGGGTGTGCGGAAAGCTTGGCTTCCTCCATCGCCAGGGAAACCCAAGCTTCCCTTCTGCTCTCTGTGGCTGTAGCCATCTTGGTTAGGTTTATTTGCATATTTGATCCTGATTGGCTGGTGGGTGTGACTTGTGGGCGTGGCTTATGGGTGTATCAGAGTGATGGTTAATTTGCATATTACTCTTTTATTAGATAGGATTAACTTTATTGCAGGATATGGGATGGTAGAGTTTTACTATTTTCCATAGAAAAGTATATGCACAGAAACACCCAGACACACATTAAGGAATAAATATAGAAATAAATTTAATTTTGTGTTGAAAATTGTTCATCTGTATCAGAGAATCTTAAATTCTCCTTAGGTCCATAGAGATAGTCTATATACCCAGTACCTTGTGCAAGGGGTTACTAGAAAGACTATACTATTAACTTCCAGTCATGGAGTTGTGCAATTGTAGAGCTACAAAGAGATTAGTTCAATAGTCTCTTTTACAAAGGCACATAGGGTACCTGAGAATTTTCTAAATTCATAGAGCTGGATAATTTCAGAACCAATTTGGATCCAAATATTGTCTTTTCTTAAAGGATGTCCATTCAGTATTCTTGCATTTATTGATTTTTCAACTGGTGTTAATGTTTTTAAGAGGACAGGAGGAGTGAAATTTCAATAACTTAAAATTCAGAATCAAGGGAAATTCAGAAATTCATTTGTTTTTCTATCATTGTCACTTGTTCTTAGACTCTCTCACTGTCATTCTATTACATCACTCTGGGAAGTTTTATTCAAGTATGCTGTGTATCTAAGATTGATCCCTCCTGAATGTTCAAACCCCTGGCCTTGGCTTATGAAATAAAATAGTATGATAACTAGAGAGTCAGTATTTTAAATGATTGGAGATCCTTGAGGGAAATGTCTGTATTTTATAATTAAATAATATTTTATAAACATTTTATCTATTCATTGATGTTAATGCATTAAGGATGATAAAGTGTCAAAATAAGCAAAATCAATGGACTGACAAGCAAATAATTTCCTAAAATTGAAAGGTGAGGAAATTTGAAGTATGAGGGTCATTTTTTTTTCTTTGCCTAAAGCTGGTTATTGTTGTTGCATTAATCATGAGTTTGTGATATTTCTAACTTGTTAGAAATACAAATAAAATGAACAAACTTCTTGCGCTAAGAAAATATTCATTTTGTTGTTGTTGTTTTTAATTATTATTTAAGACATCCACTTTTACCACTGGCTTTAAAAATTTTTTAAAGGCATAATTTCTGAGGAAGTTGAGGATGATTGAAGAAATACATGATATAACAAACTGAGGGACTTTTATGTTCCAACATAATGTGCTGAAAGAAACTTTGTTGAAATATTTCTTGCTATTCCCAGTTCAAAAAGCTAAGGTTTAAATAGATTATAAGCACTTAAGGATAGGAATCGTGTCTTATTCAATTCTGCTTCCTCTCAGGAATTTTTACATAGAACACTCGACAGTTATTATTATCCTCAACTGTAATTGACCAATAGGAAATAATGCATATCTACTATTCCTGCCAATTTTTCACTGCCCTCATTGTATGGGCCGATTTTCTATCACCACAAATCTGCCGATGTCTTTGGGTTTAAGTATACTCATTTAACGGTGGGTAGCTCTCTGGAGATCTAGGGAAAATAGCAACAGTGAGAGTGAAAGAAGAAAATGTGTGTGTCCCTCATCTTAAATATCTGTCAATAGTCTATTAGCAATGACTCTTTGGAGAAGACTTAGACATAATATGAATAGAAGAGGATGTTCAGGGATTCCAAGATGTAGGTGGAAGATACATGCATCTCCCCCTGGCTTTCCGACAGCTGTTATACTTCTCGCCTCTCCATGGCTGCCACCTTAGTCCCATCTCCACCATCATAGTCACCTGGCAATACAGGTGATTCATTTAGAAGCTTCCAATAATGGACTTCACCAGAAGTATTCATAGTGACTTTCTAAAGCTGTAAATTAAATCATGCACTCTACTCTTTCTTAAAACTCTCCAGTGGCTTCCAGACCCACTTAGAAAGATAAAGTTCCAACTCCTATCTCCATGATCGGTTTTCTACCTGCATCCCTGCCCCCTGCCAAGTCTTCTGAGCTTTTACGTTCTTGCTCCTCTGTTGGTCCACTCTTCTAAGCTCCTCCATGCTGACGCTTCCCTGCCTCTGCCTGGAGTATTCTTTCTCCTCTTCATTACATAGCTGGCCCCTTCTTGTCCTTCACATCTGAGATCAAATGACACCCCTCAAGGACGCTTTCTCTGACTCTCAAAAGCTACAGTAGTGCTCAGCCTTCCCCTAACACCATCTAGATTTAGTTCTCTGCCCTTCACTTATTATTGCCTGTCAGTCTACATTTTTATTTATTGTATGTCTTCCTGCAACTTCTGAAACATTGTGAGAACAGATGCACTGCTTGCCTTGTTCACTGCCATGACTCTAGAGCCTAAAATGGCACCTGCAACTTGTAGGTACTCCATGTTGAATAAATTAAAGAAAAAAACAATAGCCTATCGATTACCGTGGAGCTGTATCCGTGAGGGGCAGGGCAGAATCTATGCTAATTACAAAGAATGTAAAAAAATAAAGGGAATTTGGTGCAGAGAATATCTACACAGGTCATGAAAGAACTGAGAAGCTGAACAGGGGGCACTGTGAGATTATCATCAGCAGGAAGCCACCATCATCCCGACGCTGAGGGCACATGGGAAAAGTTATGCTATTAGAGTCCTAGACCAGTGTCACGTGATAGAAGCTGAAACTCCTGGGGAAACTGCCCCGGCCAGCGGGGTCTTCTAACGGGGGTACCGAGGCGGCGCACCTAAGAGAATGAGAAACAGACAAGGGACGCAAAGAATGGAGGCAAGACAAATGGGTTTCTGATCAAGCCTCCAGATTTTATTCTTACAGTGTTCCTTATATGTGGTTTCTAGAAGGGGAGATGCCTAGGAGGGGTGGGGGCTGAGCGGGTCGTATGGGCTTAGATAATTTGGCTAAGGTCGTAAAGGGTGCTGACTATAGATAAAGGGCAGCTATGTGAAGAATGCTTTGTCCTCAGGCCTGAGGAAGTAAGCCTATGGTGAGGACCAAGTTTCCGTGAGATTCTGCTTCATTAGCTCACTGAAACAATGTTAGAATTAATTTGTGATTGACTCTTGGCTCCTGACATTTCCTCCTTCTCTGTTTCTTAAAGGAGGTGGGCGTTAACCGAGCGAGGGAGTAGTGACCCGGCTCCTCCCGTGGGTTTCCCAAGCCCACAAGCAATGGCTCTCGGTATCTTTTGGGGAGGAGAGGCAGAGCCTGGAAGAGAAACTTTTTTGATAGATACCAACCTCTATGCAAGCCGGGTATACTCTCAAGGAAAACCAGAGGGGGTCGAATCTTTCTTAGACCGAGCCTTGGGAAGAGGGGGTTGAAAGATTATGAGACCTTCCCTTGCAATACTTTGTTCTGCACTCAGCTTGGTGCCCATACCTGTCTCCTTGTCTTTTAAGGAGTAGGTAAGTATACCTCTGGTTTATATACTGTCCCTTGTTGTGAGGGGGCCATGATGTAAGGTATAGTCTGTATCTCGGTCAGCTAGCGCCAGGCGGTGGTAATGTACTTGGATGGGTTTGGCTATAAGGGAATCTATTTGTTGTTTGATAAAATTTGTGAGCCTTCTAAAGGCCCATGGTCCAAAAGCAAGGAGTAGGAATAGACCGACTAGAGGGCCTACGATAGAGGGCAATAGGGTTGTAAGCCAGGGGGGGGGGGGGGGGTGTTGAACCATCGTTCGATCCAATCTTGATTTTGCTCTCTTAGTTTTTGCCTTTTTTCTAGTCTATCTCTGACTTTTGTCAGTGAGTCTTTGATAACCCCAGAATGGTTAACATAAAAGCAACATTGTTCCTCTAAGGCGGCGCAGAGGCCTCCCTGTTGTAGAAAAAGTAGATCTAGGCCTCGTCGGTTTTGGAGTACCACCTCGGCTAGAGACGTCATGGATTCTTGTAGATGAGAAATGGCGTCTTCTAGGCTTTTGATGTCTTCATCGATAGCTTCCTGTAGTTGGTTGTAATAACGATTGGAAAGAACAAGAGAGGTTATTCCGACCCCCGTACCCGTGGCGCCGAGGCCTAAGAGGGTGGCCACCGTAAGGGTTGTAATAAGTTCCCTTCTTTGTCTGAGGAAAGGATCAGGGGAGGCATTGTCGGGGAATAATGAGTGGGAAAACTGTTCATCACTAAGATAGGATACTTTAGGAATTAAGGAAACCTGTACACAGAAGGAGTTATTGAGCAGGGGGGCATAGACACACGGTCTCAGGCCGTCGCTGCAGGCCCACCATGTATTATTGTTAGGAATTAAATATTTCTGATTATTCTGAGGGGTAATTATTTGATTACAAAGATGCCGGTGTGAAATAGGCACAGGCCCTAGGCAGAGTCCCGATCCAGAGACAGCCTGGAGTGTTATTTTTCCCTGCCCACTGTGTTGCCAACGGCATTGAGTGATGTTTTGAACAATGGGGTAACCGTTGGACGTTGCTATGCCTTCATAAAAAGGAGGGATGGCAGAGAGACACAACCAACAGGACTGGGTGATATTGGGGTTGGATTGGTTTAGGGTGTGGAAGGTAGCAGAGAGTAAGGATAACATAGAGTCCTTGGTGGATGGAGGCCCTATGGGAGGTAGTATGGGAGTCTGAACTCGCTGTTGGAGAAGGCTCCACAAGCAGAGAAGGGGGAATAACCAACTTGTTCCTTCTTGTTATCCACTGTCCAGAAAGACGGAGGCCACACAAAAGCCAGCAGCCCCAGGAACCCGCGAAACAGTCTATGCACCCAGTCCCCCCTCTAATGGGGGTGGGGGATTGTAAAGAATGGGCAAAATGGCCAGGGATCTACCTGCACAGGAGCCTTTCACTGAGTGAGAAGACATATAAATCCATTCTGACATATCTGTTCTCTACCAGTGCAGGTCTGTCTACAGTTAGGGGATCAGGAACACATGAGAGCATCCCAAATATCTGGGGAAAGGAGAAACAATAATGTATCCATTGTGCTTTTCTCCAGATAAACAACCCCACTGCTTTAAATCTCGAGCTAGTTCACCTGGAATGATGCCTGGAGGTTAATGAAAATATTAGTTATCACATTATTCAAATATGTAAACTAATAGATCTCCAATCCTGACTTGGAGGACAGCCTGTAGTGATCTGGCCTACATTTTCTTAAATTTTAATTATGGTCACCATTACAAGGTGCAAATGGCCAAATAGGAATCATGCTTAATCATATATTGCATTTATTCCAATCCACTTGAACTCCGGACTTTGTTTTCTTACCATATTCAAAGACAAGAGGAAGCAATTCAAGGAGACCACGTTGAGTGTTCATTCCATGTCCTTGAAGCCCCGGACCCAACTGTGAGGTTGTGAGGGGATCCCCCGCAGCTCCTTTTCATAGTTTCACACCTGCTTTCCTCTCCCCACCTTTCCTCTGCATGCCTAGCCACCCCATGTCTCTCACTGTCCCCTTCAGATGTCAGAAGAATTAGAAAGTGCGTGTCGCCTTACCTCCTCATGCTGTCCCTCACAGATATCATACGTGAAAGAAAACAGAAAACATGCAGCATGGCAGCTGTCCTGAGGGGAAGTACACTGCCACAAAATGAAAACAAACGAGTTTACATTTTGATGCACTTTGATGTTACACAGAACAGACATAGCTTCCACTTAGGGTTCCAATCCCCCTAGGCTCATTAAGTAAAGGAGGCGGGGCAGTTAGAGGAGACACCATGAGAAGGGGACATTAATGTGCTTTTTAAAGTAATGGGACAGACAAATAAATTGTTGGAGGGATGCAGTACAAAACAGTGGATGAAATATTTATACATTCCATTGAAGCTTAGCGTATGTTCCAGAGGGAGATGTCCTAGAGAGATGGATCTTCCCCTTTGTTCGGAATCTTTTTTTTTTTTTTCAATTGCTCTGACACAGCTGTTGGCTTCACAATCATTCTGAAGTTGATTAGATCAGAAAGCAGAGACTTGCCTGCCCAGCATGACCAATGACAGCCATCAGGGTTGTGGGTATTCCAGGCTTGTCGTTAGTCTAGTGAAGTTGTTTTGGGTGTTCTGAAAGCCTCCAAGAGGGTCTCAAAAGTCCGGTGCCACTGTGTTTATACATCATTTGTATCCCAAACAGGGCCGTGTAATGTGCAGTGCATGCCACGTGCATCAAATTTACCAATCGAGTTTGAAAATGGCTGTCAGATTTATGGAGCATGGTTATAATTACATTCACATGAAAGCTCAGCTAAAAGCAGAAACAGAATCTTATTACCTTTGCTTTGCTTGTTTTAATAAAAACACACACACACACACACACCACACTTGACTTTAATTTTACGGAAGTAAATTGTTACCTATTGAGGAAGCCTTTTGACTTGCTGTCAGAATGATTTACTGTTTCTGAGACATATGGTGTAGGTGAGCCTCAGTGCAGATGCTTTTTGTCTGAAGGTCAGACAGGTTTATGAAAACTGCTAAAAATAATAAGATACTATGCTAAGTGCTTTTCAACCACTGTTTATTTTAATTGTCACAAAAACTCCAGGGAAAAAGCATGAATTTCAGTGTCCATTCTACAGATGTGGAGACGGAGGCTTACAGAAGTCTTCCCCTGACCTGGGTCGGTCCTTAGCACCTGTTGTCATTCCAGGTCCATCTGAGCACACAGCCATATGTAAGGTAGCTTTTAGTGAGCACCGTCCTCCTTACAGAGTCATTCCCCTAAGTGAGTAGTGGTCTCCAGGTCACTGTGATGCTGGGGGTAGGAGTGGCCTGTGGTGATTTTGGGTGTCTTCACTGGAAAACCAGAAGTGGCTCTGGACCAGCAACAGCAATACTTTCACTTGCCTTCCCCAAGTCTCCTTGCCAGCCTGGCTCCTGAAAGCTTTGTTTTGCCAAAAGGAGCTGGTTTCTAAATATAGGATCCAAAGCCACGTCATTTTAACTGCGTCATCAGGAGCAGTCAGCTGCATTATTGAGTCATACCATATTAGAGTTGGAAATGGCCTTAAAGTTCATCTGATCTGATCCCATCATTCTTCAGGTGAGGAGGCTGGCATCCAGGGAATTGGAGGAGTTTGAGCCAGACAAGTGGGGAGGGGTAGTTTGGATGAGAAACCACATGTATTCTTTTCCAGTCCCGAACTCTTCAACCACACGGAATTGTCAGGACACGCCATGACATTACCCTTGGCCATAGATAGAATGTCCCCTCTATCTACAGGTTGGAGCAAATGTAGGTTTACAGTTACATGTGTTATTTTCCATATGAACAACTGTAAACTTACGTTAAAGTTTTGTTTTTAATCTTTACAGAATAGAGCTATTGTTTTATTTATGGCTTTAACATTCATACTTGAGAACTGTTTATCATCTCTCATCAAAGAGAGAAGTAGAGAATGAAGCCATTGTCTTAGAAAATGTAACAATAAAGGTTCGCTTAGAGGAGACCAAAACTAGGCTCATGTTCTTTCTTTCTTTACTCTTTCAAATGCTACCTCTCTGTAGGAATATTGGCTAAGAATCCAGAGGCCAAATCTAAATGCATAATTCCTTAAACTGATATAATTGCAACAAAAATGAGGAAGAGGCATCGAGGGGAATATCATCTCCTAGATATAGACATGTCAAATGGAGGTATTTTACTTACAAGTGTAGATTCTACCCCTTAATACATTCGAACATTGGATTTCTTTTATAGCTCTGAAAAAGCTCAATTTATATCCACAAAAATGACTTTAGAAAACATGCCATCTTTTATTCCTGAGGATGCTCAGAGAGACTGCACCCTACACATGTTTTATAGTTTCCGGAGGCATCCTGACGGAATATGATGATATGTATGAGTCCTTTTCATGTGCCAAGGGAAATAATCAGATTATGTAAATGCCTGAATGTATGTGGCTCTTGTATTATTTTCAGTTTTGAAAACCTGGCTATTCAAATAGTTTTCTACATAGAAAAAGGTTGTTCCAGATAAGTGATATATCTAAAGCACGTTTTAAAAATGATGCTGTTTCTGTGTTTGGAAATAAAGTGGGGATTGGGAAAAGAAATGAGTATTTCCAGGGACTGAATTCTAAAGAAGGAGACAAAACACAAAATACCATGCAAACTACATTCCATCTTCCAATACCATTCTCTGGAGGTTAGGTTTGGAGAAGTGAATGGAGAGAGAGTGTGTTGGAACCATTTCTCCAATTTGTAATATTGAATCAGGCCCATTTTCAACTGTGGTAATTTATTCTTCATTGAACCATGGAGATTAATTAATCCTTTGTTTTGTTGTATTAATGAGTAATCAATACCCCAAAGAGGAAAAAAAAAGGGAATGATTTCCTCTTAAGGAACAAAGCATTCAGGTAGCCAAGCCATTTTATCCTTTATGTTTACAAAGCAAACCACAACCAAGATAAAATGTGTGGCATTCAAGATTTGAGCTTTTGTTTTTCTTAAACTAAAGTATTCAGGGTTTGTGTGTTTCACGTGGATATAAACCAGTGGGATACAGGCATTAAAATAATCAATGCTTTGTGGGTGTGTGTTGGTGACCTCTGTTCTTCCCACAACATTTAAGTTAGTGTCTACAATGCTTTTGATCTGGTCCCTCCCTCAAAACCCAATCTAAATCTGACCATCCTCTTGCTACCAAACTAATCCCACAACCAAATTATTTTACTTATTTTCTTCATAATGCTTATGACTCTGAAATTGTCTAGTCTATTTATTTACCCGTCTCTTGCCCGCTCCACTCACCCACCGCCAAATGTAAGAGCAGGGGTTTTGTCAGTTTTGTTCACTATTATATTCATTGAGTCTATCTGGCAGTCTTGAACATAGCCTCCAAGCAATAAATATCTGTTCAGCGAATAAATGAGTTTGCAATGGAATGCACTTGATCTGAAACAGCTTCTGTGAGAGAGACAGAGTTGTAGGAGAAAATCGGAAGAGGAACTTGGAGCTCTGGGTGGCTGAACACAAAATGAGACATATTGAGAATGTCACCGCACCTTAGGATCCTGTACTTGGTCTCCAGAATACCCTGGGCCTTCGACCTGCTCCTGGATCAGGAGCTGTCCTGCTAAGAGTTCCACAGAGGCCCTGGTCTCTTCTTTGCCTATGTGGTCTGAGCTGGGATAGCATGCTGGTGATGTGGGTTGGATGGATGGAGGGCAAGTCTGGAAGGGATGCTTCTCTTAACTGTGAGAATTATCCTGGTACTACTCAGCGTTTGCTGCCACCATATTAATGTCCATTTGGCAGATTACTCATAGATACCAGGACATACCCCGTGGAGCAGTGCATGGTTGTTTTGGTAGGAATTGATTTGGAATCAGAAGCTCTGGGATATTCTTCTATTCTATCATAACTTAGTTATAATTTGACAATCTCATTAACATTTATATTTGCAACCTGAAAGGTAGGAATATTAAAGTCTGCTAATATATTTATTTTTAGTTTGAGGGAGGGCTTATGTTATAAAACACATAAGTGGAGTTTGAAAGGGACATGAAGGGGTATCTGAAGTTTTTCAGCATGTGTAATATATTTTTAATGTAAAAAGTGTTTAATTAAGATATGTAATCCATTTGCATCAGAACTGGCAAGTGACTCTATATAGCAAACATATACTTATGAACAATCATGATATTGATTCCTTCAAATAATATTAAGAAGGCTCTCTTTATTTGCCTTTTTAAAAAAACAAACATTTCACCTTAGAATGTGGTCATAATTCCATCTTTTTAAAATGTTTGGAAACTATTAGATTTTTTTAATTTAAGAGTCACTCTATGTAGGGTCCTATGGTGGCAGGCAACAGAGACAGTCTCTGGCTAACAGCAACAAAAACAATTATTGAAATGGTGTGTAGATTGCAAAATCAGAGCCCTCTCAAAGAAGAGCTGAATTTGTGAGATCAAGGAACAGGAACTTAGGCTCTACAGCAGGTCGCCTAAGACCATCGGAAAACACAGATATTTACATTACGATTCATAACAGTAGCAAAATTACAGTTATGAAGTAGCAACGAAAATAATTTTATGGTTGGGGGTCACCACAACCTGAGGAACTGTATGAAAGGGTCGCGGCATTAGAAAGGTTGAGAACCACGGCTTCAGGACATCACTGCAGTGAGGAAGAAATGCCAAACATTTTCCATCCTGAAGTCACTCAAGACAAACATTTTTGAGAAACAAATCTGATTAGTTCCATTAAGTCAGGTGCCCAATCCTCATATGGATAGAGATCATCTTTTTAAAACAAATTCAGAAATAAAGAGAGCAAAGAGAGTTCCTCAGGGAAAAATTAACATGCTATTGTAAAAAAAAAAAAAAGGGATGCTGGGCAGGCAGAACAACAAATATCCACTAAAGTGTCTGAGCTAATCCCATCAGTTTTTATATTTTGTTTTCAGAAGCATGGGAAATAGTCACTCATATTAATCACATCACCTTGAACAATGTTAAAAGAATAGGCTAAGATTAAATCTTAGTGTTGATTAAGGAACAATACAGTCAGTGCATTACAAAGAAATATTAATTGATGGTGACAGGTAGGGAAGTGGAAGGAAATTGATATTTGGCGAGAGCCAAGTGTTATGCTAATTGCTTTCCTGGAGCCTCTCATTTAATATTCATGATCATTATTGAAGGAAGGCTATCTCAACCTTACCTTACCAAGAGGGAAACTGAGGATCAGAGAAATTAAGCAACTTTTTCTCAAGGTCGCATACTTAATGACATACAAATATGTGGTACACACATTGCACTAGTGTCAGTACAATTGCAAAGGAAAACAGCATGCAGTTGTTAGTCTGCCTTGCTGATGTGATGTTACCGTTGTCATGGATAATTTTGGCTTAACTCCTCTCTGTTGGACCACCAGGTTATCTTGAGACCTAATAAAATATAAGCATCTCATTTTCTGCCAGTGTTGTTGGGATTAGGATTATTGTCACTGAATAGTGTTCTCTTTTCTTGCTCAAAATCTCAGCTGCCAGTTTTCATTTGAAAGCAGCCATATTGGTTTTAACCCATTTGTCTTAGATCAGCTTCCCTAGAAGCAGATCTCCAGGCAGGAATTTGGGTTTAAGTGATTTCTTGCTGGAGTGTTTCCCAGGAAACAAACAAACAAAAATACTTTAAAGGAAGTGAGGGAAGCAGAATAGGATAGGGGAAAGAGTCAAGCAAGGATGTGCTCTCTGGTGAAACTTGAACCCTGCACTTGTCATTGGGGGTGGGGGGGGGGTGCGTGGGAGAGACTCTGAAACCTAAGGAAGACTTTAAAATACAGGATGGGGCAAAAGTAGGGTTATAGTTTTTCATATGGAAAATAACACAACAATATGCCTGCGAGTGTGGCTTGGAGGTGGAGCTTTGAACTATGAGCCAGGAGGTTATGGTTCAGTTCCGGTCATGTCACATGCCCAGGTTGTGGGCTTGATCCCTGGTACAGGGCATGTGGCAAGCAGCCAATCAATGATTCTCTCTCATCATTGATGTTTCTATCTCTCCCTCTTCTTTCCTCTCTGAAGTTAATACATATTTTTAAAAAGAAAATAACACAATAATAAATAATAATACAAGAATAAAATTGTGTTTTGTGTACTCACAGCTGTAAACCTAATTCCCCGCCCCCCCCCCCACACACACACCTTGTATTTCTCCCCAAAAAGTGGGGCTGTGGGTAATTATACCGAGGCCAGCAACTTTGAGCTTTTAGCAGGTGATATAGGCTCTGGAGCTGGAGGGGGGTGTACCAGCTCGATACAGGGGAACTGGGCCCTTCATGAACAGTCTACCCTCTCTCATTTGACCTTCGGGAGTTGAGTCATTGCCAGGCACATCCCTCTGGTCAAAGGCAATGCTTTTGCTTTTTTTTCCCCCCCTCTCTCCTTGCAAGAAGTTTCTACTCTTCAGCAAGCCTTCTTTCTAGCAGGAAGATACATACAACTCACAGCTGAACCTTCTTTCTGGCAGGAGGGCATGCGTCATTGGAAACCTAGGTCAATGCTTGCTTAGCCACTGGCTGGGTTTGGACCCGCTTTCTTAACCGCAGCAGTACAGTGGCCTCACCTAGAGGAGGGGTAGGTAGGGTAGCATCAGCGCCATGCCACCGTGAGTCACGCGGTCTTCGGCATAACAGAAGTGCGATGATAAAATCTTGTAAAGGAAAAACAGTGCCTTTTTTGTTCTTAATTTGCAGATCTAGGCTAAATGTTCATATCTTACTTTTAAATAGCTTTTGATTATGTCCCTCTTTCCCTTTTCCTCATCTGCTCTGCTTGAATTGAGTTTTGTGAATTGATAACACTTTTGCGGTTTAATGAAGGTCAGGCTCTTTAATATTATTTTAGTGTGCTAACACTGAGGAGTTTCTAAGCATGAGGATTTAAGTTGGCATAAATATGTATTTTGCACTTCGGTCTTACTTTCAAAGGATGGCCGACTTGGATTTCTTTTATTTTTACCCAATACACTGTTCAGGTTTCCGCTTCTTCTTCCCCTTTCTTTTTCCCTAGATCATTGTCTGAGTTTAGACCCTTATCACTTCTTCCCTGGGGTGTTTATTGTAATAGATTGCTATGTACTTGTCAAAAGCATAATGGTGACTTATAGCAAAATCAAAGCATACACATCCTTTAATATTAGGGTAAAGTGCGAGGGATCAATGACATGATTTTTTTGTTGTTTTTGTCAATCCTCACCGGAGGATATTTTTCCACTTATTTTTAGGGAGAGTGGAAGAGAGAGGGAAAGACAGAGAGAAACATCGATGTGAGAGAGACACATCGGTTGATTGCCTCCTACACGTGCCCTTGCCAGGCAGGAGCCTGCAACCGAGCTACATGCCCTTGACTAGAATCGAACCCAGGACCCTCCGGTCCACAGTCCGATGCTCTATCCACGGAGCCAAATCGGCTAGGGCCAGAGATGGAAATTCTTTATAGAGGGACCCTGTTGCAGTACATGGGGCCCGGCAGGTGAGTGAGCTGATTCCTTCCTCCAGAATTTACCCTTGCCTTTCTCTCATGGAGTTTTATACCCTCTGACCGCTTCCAAATGTTTTAGAGGGTTTGGCTTAGTTACTCTGTGCAATAAATAGCACAATCCCAACACACATCTGCATGATTATGAGAACACCATAGAGAGCTTTTAGTTAAAATCCAATTTTTTACATCTTTGTGTGCTTTTTGAGGTTTTTTATTTTCTTGTTCATTCTTTATATGAAGTTAACAATTCAGTTTTTACAAAAACAAACTATGTCCATTTTCCTACTCATGTTTCACTGGTCTCCATATGTAATTAATTGATCATGAATTGTATGCAATTCTATGTGTAGACACACACACACACACACACACACACACACACACACACACACACACTCATCCTCTCCCAGTTTGTATCTTATATACTGCACACCAAACTTCTTGCAGATTTGTGAACACAACATTCTTTCTCAAACCTCTAAGCATTAACACATGGCATTTTCTCTTTGGTTCAGCTTCCTGCTCCATGTCTACCTAAGCCAATCTCAGCCATCTTCATGTCTTCATGATTGAACTCAAAGCTTACTTTCTCAATGTAGCTTTCAGTGAATTCCCACTGTTATTCACTCTTCTGTATTTCTCTAGCACATTTTTAATATGCTAATATTACTGATTTGAGATTGTATTCTTACATACCTGTTTTTTCTCTGAGACCCTGAAGGCTGACATATAAATACATATTTATGATTTCCCAAGGTTCAGCTGGTTGTTTTCAAATGATTATGCTGGCCAGGTACATTGTCGAAACCAGTAGAAATACCACATGCAACTGAGACCTGAGATAACATACTCTTAGGTAGTATTGCCTACAAGCAGAGTTGCTGATTCTTATGTAAGTGATTTATGGAAGGAGTGCTTTAAAAGAGAAATCTTTAGGGGAGCTAGGAAAGCTGAGTAGAAACAGGGGAAGGATTTATGCAAAGGCATGGATTCTAAAGACTAGCCTTAGCCTTCTCCCAGAGGAAACTCTGGAGTATGAGGCTTGCCTGCCTCTGGGCAGAGAGCTTGGCTTTTATACCTTTGATTATGACTCTTCTCTCCCCCCCCCCCCACCCTGAAAGCAGGGTAGTTGTAATCTCCTAGGCAAATCTAGGTGAGGTGGCTCCTGTGGGCTAAAGATACACCTCTAGAAAAAAATGGGGGCATAGAAATACAAGCTGGTGGAGGAGACCTGCCAGGGGCAAAAATAGCATCTGCTACACATACTAAAATTTTGATAGATGTTAAATAAGGCAGAGCTCATTTGATAAGTGCTTCCTTTTGTCAAGTGCTGTGATAAGTGCCTTATGGGTATGAGCTTGGGCCCTTCTGTAGTAGGTATATCATGGAGTATGCAAATTTAACCAACTTTCAGCCAGGTGTACTATCATCCGACAAATCCAGTTAGTGAGCTTGAGACACAAAGTCAGTGACTGTATTTCATTGAGTTTGAGAAGTGCTGATTGAAGACATCATCATTTAAAAAAAAATATTTTATTGATTTTAGAGAGGAAGGAAGAGGGAGAGAGAGATAGAAACATCACTGATGAGAGAGACTCATTGATTGGCTGCCTCCTGCACGCCCCCCTACTGGGCATCAATCCTGAAACCCAGGCATGTGCCCTTGGCGGGAATTGAACCTGGGACCCTTCAGTCCGCAGGCCGATGCTCTATCCATTGAACCAAACCAGTTAGGGCAAGACATCATCATTTTATGTTCTTCTGCTCTACAAGGAAGGAAAAGAAAATGATTGCTATTAAACTATAATACACAACTTTTGTGTCGTCCATTATGCGACACAACCTGTTCTCAGGGATATTGAAATGTACCATTTAAAAGTGTGTGTGAAATTTGGATATTTATAAATATTGATGGCCAAATGACCAGTAGGGAGAAGTTTATGTTTGAAATTTTACAATATTAGATTATTAATTAACAATCTCTTGGAAATTAATTTACAATGGGTTATTTAAAATGATTATTACTGACTTTAAAACTAATATAGTGCATACAAGTGTTTGTAAGTATTACATGTTCTGCTAGCCAATTAGAGGGATGGACTTTTGACAGAATCTACAGACACTTTTTTAAAACTTACATTTGAGCAAAGACAACTCTGTGATGATCTCATACATGACCATTATGTGTTATGGCTGAGAATTGTTAATTACATGCATCAATAGTTACTCAATGAATACTATGATTTTCTGGAATGATATATACAGTATTGAAATAGTGTTTTCTTGAGCATATGTTTTTAAATCTCCAGCATAAAGCATAAAACTAGTGAGGCTATTGATCATTTCAAAAGATTTTTGGATAAATGGGGCCACTCATGCATGATTTGTATTTCACACCATCTTCAATCCCCATTGCTTGCTTCCCTGGTACCTGTCACATTTCAAGAGGTAAAAAGCGGAGGACAACACCATTAATTTGATAAAAACAAGATTTTTGATGGTGTAATGGGATATTTGATTACAGATTGATGTTTTTCTAATTCTCCAGTATTAGTGTGAACATGATACATATTAACAATAAGGCATGTTTTAAATTAATTCTTTGAGCAATGGCCAAATGAAATGCAGCAGCCATACTTGTTATGATTTGGGTCAGCTAGTTAATTGAAATATGAGGGATTTCTGTATTTAGTCTGTGTTAAAAAAAGGGCTTATTGCCTTAGTCAGCTAGTTGCTATTACCAAAATTAAAAACTATATAAATTATACAAAGCTATCCACAGAGGCTAGCATAAAAATTACCGCCCCTGCTGAGGCCAAAATGATGTCTTTGGTTGAATTGCCAGATACAAAATAACAGCAAGAGATAAATTATTTTCTGGGCCATTATTAAAGGATTAAAGGTAGGTCCCAAATCTCTGGTGACCAGATTCATTTTTTCCTCTATGGTGGGTATGTCTTTGTTCAGTCTTGAGTTGTTTATTCCAGAGAAAATTGCTGCAATGTTAAATAAAGTTAAGAGTGGCAAAGAAAACAATTGCCATTTATTGTTTTTGTATGTTGGCTTGGTTTTATATACTATTGTCAGAGTGTCAGCTGTGGGATACTTTAGAAATTACCAAAATGTTCAATTGGCTGATGCCTAAATACTTAAAAGCAGATTTCAAGGTGGGTCCAAGTACATCATTAACATTTTTAGAACAGAAAGTCTAAGTCTTCAGAATCCCCTCCCCCCCCACCCTATGTGAGAGTAGGAGGACTGGTCAGGGAAAGAAAGTTTTTATCAAATAGTTTTGTCCTTAGATATAAACTTCAATTTTTTCTCCTAAGAAGCAATATCTCAAAAGAAAGCCAAACGGATAACCTTTTAAGAGAATGTGAAAGCATTTCTCTGTTGGACCATTCAAGTTGGCCCATGATGGAATTGTATCGTAGAGAAATTGAATAGCTTTAGATGTTATAAAATTGGGTCATCTTCCACCATCATGATTGATCAGTAACTACACCAAAATCAGTGGGAGTGGGTGAAACCCATGGAAATAACTGAAGAGATTAGATATGTTTCATTGGGAGTTTGATTTCACAGGAGTTTAAACAGACATTCTTGTTCTTTAGTTTGAGTTCATACGAATCTATTTTTTTCAGGCTAAGAATAAGAGCAATGAAGTGAACAATATTATACATTTTTTAATTTTTATAAATTTTTCTGGTTGTAAAAATAATAGGGGAACAATAGATCATTTATAGAAGAAAATAAAAATCACCTTTATTTCTGGCACCTTGTGATTCATTCATTTTTTAGCATGTACTATGTGCCAGGAATTGTTCTAGGAATTGAAATAGACATTTTTTTTGTGTGTGTGTGTGTGTGTGTGTGTGTGTGTGTGTGTGTGTGTCTGTCTGTCTGTCTGTCTCAAATACATCAAATGGAAACTCCAGGTCATACATTAACTTACTTCTTAAGTTACTGTTGAATAATCACAGAGCTGACAGTCTCATGGGGGAGAAAGACAATAAAAATGTAAATAATACAGTATGTTAGAAGGTGATAAGAGCTATGAAGAAATATAAAGTGAGGTCTTTATATTGCATGCAATTTTAGAGGGTACCATTCACATTCTATTTTATGAGAATCTCATTCCCTGCAACGGTGCCATGTGACCTCAGAAGGAGAGTTGGAAAATCTTGGTGAGAGTGGAGGACTGAGGGGTGCATTTTGGTGCAATGGCTGGGTTGCTCAAGAAGGTGACATTAAAGACTTGACAATGCTGCTATTTAAAGGAAGAGTGCTTTAGGCAGCAGGAACAGTCTGGGTAAACCGAAGAGAATGTTTGGCAACTGAAAAGAAGGCCAGCGTGATTGGGCCAGAGTAGGTACAAGGACAGTAGTGAGAGATAAAGTCTGAAAAGTAACAAAGAGGCTTATGAAATTAGTGTGATATGCGGCCACTGGAGAGTTCTGAGTAGAGGAATCTGACTTACACATTTTTTTAAAGTTTACTCTAGCTGCTATGTAGAAAATAGACCATGGGGCACAGGGTGGGCAGGAATGGAGGGCAGGAGACCTAGTAGGAGATGAATGCAGTAAGCTAGGTGAAAAATTATTGTGGTTCAGATTGGGGTAGTAGCAGTGATGGATAATGTTTAGATTTGGTAAATATTTGGAATAAAAGGCCACTTAAATTTATTTTCCTGTAACATATGAAGTAGAAAGAAGAATAAAAATAACAAAGGCTCTTGTTACTGTGACCATAATGGAGTATATCTGTCTAATACTTTTGTATGTGCATCAAATATTTTGATGTTGTAATCCTACAGCACCTACTAGTGTGTGCATTTTCACTTAATATAACATATGTCATGACATAAGGATATTCTACGTCCTTACATATCAGCTGGGAATATGCTATTTAAAACAAACAATGGAACATCACACAAATAGATGATATTACCCAATACACAGAACTGAGGATTAGATGGGTTCTATTAGAAATTGGGTTATGGCTGCCCTCAGAAGAGAAGGAAGCTGCTTAGGTTTGCTGTGCTTTCATCTTGCCACTTCAGAGCTCCTTTGCTTAGAAGATTTGCCGAGGAGTTTATGCTTTGAATTGGGTGAGGAAGGTAAGAGTTAGCTAATCATAGTTCTGTTCTTTGCTAAGCAAGGGTACCCTTGTTCTAACCTAAAGTTCTCCTGATACCTCTCCTACATTCTCTGGGTTGTGCTCACCTAAAATAGGCGTGGATAGGCTGTTCATGATGGTGTCCAATATCTTTCAATCTTCCTAAAGATAACAGTGAGATCCAGATATGCACCCACCTCTACTGTCCCCACAAAAACAGTGGGTGTTACTAGGTTCTGATGGAATCTATTTCATATTTATCTCTGTCTATTCCCTCAACTGCCTGCCACTGTGGTCTAGTTGCCTTCCTTTCAGTCTAGTATATTTCTACCACAACTCACAGAAATTACTCCCGTTTTCTGGTATATACGTATCATTCCTGGTGTCCTTTTCTAATACAGGCTCTTTCATAGTTTCAAATTGGTGATTATGTCCAGATGTTCATATCGCCATTTTGCCCAGGAGTCTCTGAAACAATGTGTGTATCTGTGTGTGTGCACATGCATGTGTGTGTGCGTGTGTATGTGTGTGTCTGTGTTCAACTACAACATCTAGGGAAAACTCCAGGTCATACAGTAAGTTCCTGTTGAATAATTATATTACTTTATTTCCTCTTGGCTTTGAGGTAAGCCTTTATGACTATTTATGGCACAAAAATAAATTTTAATCAGATTTGAAACATACTTTATTAGTTAGGCAGTATTACAAGTTATAAGATGGGTCTCACTACTCTAAGTTGGGACTTGTCTCTTATTTGGTGTTAGACAAATACTGTTTATATTTCAATATATACAACTCATCCTGGCACAGGACTTGCCTAGAGGAAAGTAAGTTAAAGAAGGAAAATATTGGCTTGTACTCACTCTGGGTACCACTTGGTATCATAAAGATATCAGCACAAGATTAGGTCCCACTTAACTTCTGCTGTGATCCAGGTTAAGCAAGAGGAAAAGGACCATCTAAGTTTTCCATTGCCAAAATATCCATTCAACCATCAATCCGTTGCACATATATTTATGGGATTCCTATGATGTACTAGGCACTTGTTCTAGGCTCAAAGGAACCAATAGTGAATAAAACATAAACACTAGTTTCATAGAATTTACTTTCTGCTTAGGAGAAAGATAATAAACACATATATATCATATCAGGTGGTTATAAGTGCCAGAAACATGCATAATGTGAGGTAATAGGATGAAGGATGAACTGAAGATGCTATGTTAATAAAATGATCAGGGAAAAACTCTTTAATAAGGTGGCCTATGTGCAGACTCCTATAGAAAGTGAGAAGCTAAGTTAGGTGGTTATTGGAACAGCTTCCAGCTGTTTTAGGCAGAGGAAAGTAAAAGACAAAGGCTCTTGGAGGCGTGACAAGGAGGCCGGTGTGGCTGTGACAGAAAGAGCGGAGGAGCATCGGAGGAGGTGAGGTGAGGAAGTAGTAGAACCCCATTGGTCTTGAATCCATACCACCATTATTGCTTTGTGTCTGTACAGATGTTTTTATCTTCCAGAATTCTATTTTAGAACAGAGATATCCCCAAGGAGAGGCAAGACTGTAAACTCATTATCATGGTGCTGTTACTTTTTAGTTTTCTTCTTGGAGATTCATGGATAGCCAGTAAAAATTTGATGAAATAATGTCCGAGTCGTCAAGTAAGGAGGAAAATATAATGTTATTAGGGAAAAGCATATGTTAATGTAGGTGAGAGGGTAACAAAACAAGTGTATTTTATATTGGTGGCCATTGTGTTGTGTCTACACAAATTACTTCCCCTTCAATTTCCCCTGCTTTTCTGGAGGGCTCTGATTTTGGTCTGTAGAACATGTTCCATTCTTTGGCCTGTGCAGCCATTTGCTCTGGGAAAATGACCTTTCCCCAGGCTCAGAAGGATTGTATGTATTGAGGAGTCTGAGCCAAACATGGTAATTCCATTTCTTTCATCAGTGAGTGACTTAGAAAATTTCACGTGATCAATTCTGTCCAATAAAACTTGAGCGGAAGACTAATAGGGGCAGGAGATTCCAGTTAAAATGTTTCTTACATTTTTCCATGGTACAGGAGGAAAAGGTAGCTATCTCCAGATGTTGGTGAGTAGGTATAGCATCTTGTGGCCATGAGGGCAGTTATCAACACACTGAGCATGGCTGGCTATGATGAAGTTATTGTCTCTGGCATCATCTGCTGTTGGGTATTTGCCTCTGGCTGTAGAAAGAAGTTTCAGAATCCACACCAAATAGGAGATACCGCAAAACTCACAATATATATGCGAGTGTGTTTATGTATATGTGTAAGTTATAGTCACATTTGTAATAACAAACCTAAGAAACAACTATACATAGAATATCAATAGAGAATTGTAAATTATTACCATTATATAGTATGTTCTCATTCAAAGGCATTTTCAAAGAAAATGATCACAATAGGTTGTCAGAAGAAAGTACACAACAATATAAGTAAAAAATTTATTCAGATCTCAAATACATGGACAGAGAGTCAGAGACAGAGATATAAATATTCATAGGAATAAAAGAAGCGAATAGATTATTAACAACTCTGGGTGATATGATCAGATGGGATCAGCTGTGAGAATTTTTGTTTTTATGCCATTTCACATTTCAGTATTTCACAGTGAAACAATAGGGTCCTTATAGTCATATAAAATTATTAATTTTACCAAAATTCAAGAAGGATGATTCACGTACCTCATGGATCTTCTTTAATGCAACTTTTAAAAGGTTGCTGTCCTTGCCATAAACTGAAAGACTGGGCTCCTCAATCCAGCTGCTCTGTCAGGCTCTGGCCTCAGTTTGAGTACCTTATAGATGTTACAGGTCTAAACACCAGTGCCTTAAAGGACGAGGGAGAATCCCTTTGCCGTCCACTTGTTCAGTGCATTTCTCTATCTCATGTGGCCAATAGGATATCCCCGCAGTGAGTAGGAGACTGTCAACTCAGGGTGGCCTGACCTTCTTCTGTGGTATCTTGCCCTTGATTACACGAACTTGATTTCATGAACTGATATTCACCAAGCCCTGCTCTTAAGTAGGGCACTACCCTTTGGTGATCTACACAAAGAAAGGATGGCAGTGACAGGCCCTACTGCATAAACATGTTTTTACACCCCAAGGGCCAAGGCAGCATGAGACTTAAGCATGCAGATGGCATCGCCAAGATTGCTGCATGGTACAAATTAGGATTCAAGTCAGCCTGAGTCGTACAGAGGCCTGGGAACTTTAAGCTAATTTATAGTGACCCGCAGAGGCTAAAATGAGGCAGAATCTGGACTTTTCCATTAGTTATGAGACTCTGGGAATGACTCCAGAGTCACTGGTAAGATAGAATAGTTAGAGCTAAAATAATAATTCAGAATCCACATCAAGGCACAGTCTTAGCTCTCCCTCCTACTTGGTGACATGGTATGTAATCACTCTGGATATATTGCTGTATCTGTCCTGTGATAGGGGAGGAAAATGAATGGCGGACAAGCAGCTTCGTTTCTCTGTGGATAGGCTTCTAGTGGAATTGTCAGTGTAGTGATTCCCCAAGTTGTTGGAATTTGGATTCCCCCCAAATGCAGAGACTGAGGCAAAGGCTTGGTTGTAGATTGTGTGTTTGAGCTATGATTCCCAAAGCAAGAGTGAGCTAGTGGGGAGAGTGGAAGCTAGGAAAGTCCAATATAATGATGTGTTTATCAAGGTCACTGCTAAAAAGCTGGTAGAAAAAATGAAAAAGCTGAACTTGGTCAGTGGGGTTCAGTGTCACTGAGACATTCAGAGAAGGTGCAGGAATTCCAGAGTTGTCTGCCTGGAGGAGGCTGGGAGGTGGGAGCATTTATCTACCAGCTTCTGTTCTCTGCTGGTTTAGTGTTGCCTTGGAACAATCACTATGCACCTCTAGTCTTCACTGAGAGAGGGCCAGCAGCTCTTGAAGCACCTGTGGCTGATGGTACTGGAGCCTTTGTTTGAGGAGGGGCACTCTATGAAGGTGAGCCCGTGCTTGCATGAAACTGTTCCCTAGAGTTGAGGTGGCCAAGGGGAATGGGGCACGACCACCAAAGTTTTTGGGATTTTTTTCCAGATATATGTATCCAAGAAAAATATACCTTAACTTGCAGCTCTTAGAAATAGCATTTGGTGGGGAGAGGGGTGTGAGAGCTTAAAACTAATTAGGTTTGGCCTATGTATTTTATTTTATTTTAAATATATTTTTATTGATTTTTTTACAGAGAGGAAGGGAGAGGGATAGAGAGTTAGAAACATCAATGAGAGAGAAACATCGATCAGCTGCCTCCTGCACACCCCCTACTGGGGATGTGCCCACAACCAAGGTACATGCCCTTGACCGGTATCGAACCTGGGACCCTTCAGTCCGCAGGCCATCGCTCTATCCACTGAGCCAAACCGGTTAGGGCAGGATACCTTTTAAGAGTACAATTTGGTGCAGGGAATAAGCTCATTATAATTGAAAGTGTTACTCACTCACCTGGCTGGTGTGGCTCAGTGGTTGAACATTGACCTATGAACCAGAACGTCAGGGTTCAATTCCAGGTCAGGGCACATGCCATGTTATGGGCTCGATTCCCAGTGGGGGCCATGCAGGAGGCAGCCGATCAATGATTCTCTCTCATTATTAATGTTTCTATCTCTCTCTCCCTCTCTGAAATCAATAAAAATATATTTTTAAAAATGTGTTACTCACTCAAATGATGTATAGGTAAGATACCTACTGTGTGGCTTCATGGGGAAAATTGCTTTTATACCAGACTGAGGAAGACTCTCTAGAGAGAGGTAACAATTGGGATACATACAAAGATACACACATACATGCACACACATGCATATACACATGCACATATACGCATGCATTCATGTATGTATGTATACACGTATAAAATCATTTCTTTCTGAAGGGGAAGGGTTGTCTGCTTTATGTGAATTATTTATCCTTAGTGTCAACATTCAAATCTAGACGCTTGATAAGATTCAGAGTGCAAAATGAACACACAAAGAACTGGTTTAGTGCATGTGTATTTATTTTCCTCCCAATTCACATTTACGCTTTGGATACTTTTATATTTTTGGTTTCCTGGTAGTTACTTCTGTTTATTGAAAAAATAAAAAAGCATCCTTGAAGCTTATTCCTAGCTTAGAATTTGTATTCGGCCAAAGAAAACCTTTGCACCTGCCACTGAAATGCATCCACTTCTGGGCTGGAATGCACCAGCTGTTCCCAGCCTCCGACGGCACACCAGGCAGTCAGGACTGAGAATGAGGCCTCGGATCCCAGGCCGACGGAACTGATGGGGACATTTCAAGTCGACAGGATGCAATTACCCAAATTGAAATGAGGCCAGGGGCATATCAGGAGGCCCTTCCCATCTGCCGGGGAAAAGGATCACCAGATATTTAACAAGGGCAAGTGGTGAGGATCTTCATTGTAGGAGTCATTTCAAAGGCAGGCATTTCAAAAAAATTACTAAAGGAAAGCCATACCTGATATAAAAATCACATCCCTTCAGTGGAGAATAAATCACATTAAAGCCTTAAGAAGCTCAGTCCTTTCCTGTGTTGGGAAGAAAGAAATGTTTATGGATGGGGAGCGTAAATATTTCTACATCAGCTCCTCTTAGCAAGGATAACGTACAATATTATAATGGGCCACTGGTTATCTGGGAATTGGCAAAAAGTTATTTCCCAAATCAAACATACTGAATTCCATACACTTATCCCTGGTCATATTAGATAGAGCCTTTCATTACAAACTTGTGGAACAAAACTGTGTGGTTCTTCTAGGGCCTTTGACACAGGTGTTTCGTTACTAAGAAACTGAACTAATTTTTAGAGTTTGCAGCAGAAATAAATAAGCAACTGTGTAATGATTGCATGTCCATTTGAGGACAGTGATCCCCTGCCCGAGTCCCCTGTCATTGGTAACATGTGCAACCCTCTCCTGGAGGGAATAGAAGAATCTTAGTCTCCAGGCCACTATGAGCCCCAACATTAGCACAAGCTCTCCACACCTCCAGTCAGAGAGAGACGAAGAGTAAGGTATCTCTTACCAGACTGCAGTTTGATGGGAATCCATCACACTGACAGACAGACTGACTTCCCTCTGTATCTGCCCCCTTTTTCTAAAAAAAATTTTTTTTATTGATTTCAGAGTGGACGGGAGAGGGAGAGATAGAAACATCAATGATGGGAATCATTGATAGGCTGCCTCCTGCACGCCCCCTAGTGGGAATCGAGCCACAACCGGGGCAGGTGCCCTTGACTGGGAATCAAACAGTGACCTCCTGGTTCATAGGTTGACTCTCAACCACTGAGCCACTGCGGCTGGGCATTTGCCCCTTTTTATGGACTGAGAAGTCAGCATTTGCAGCCTAAAGGAGGAATAACAAGAAGCATTTCCAATCCAGATGTCTCCTTTTCCAACTGCTGCTTCATGGAGATACACTGACGTGCCTTCCTGCCACTCCCCAAAGCAGGTTCCAGGAAGGCTTCTGGGTGCCCTCCTGCAAGGGGCTGTTGAATGTCACGGTGCCAATTCTGAAAAGCTCCCACTTCCCTTTCCCACTGGGTGTAGAAAGAAAGGAAAGGAGGTGAGCTGGTGAGGAGTCTTATTCAGCATTAAAACAAAACCTGTCCTTTGTTGGGATGGTGCACTTTTAACTCTCTTTGCTTACCAACGCAGCATTCTGGGGACACCGAGAGCCTGGCTATGGCTGGAGAGGGAGAGCCACGGTTAACTGTCACATGTAATGTAGCTGTCCACTGGGGAAGAGAAGAAGCCACAGGCTGGCCACCTACATGCTGAATTACCACCTCTCTGTCTCCCTCCCTGCCCTCCAACATAATGTCACCATTTACCTGTCTCAGTGGCAGATGCGATAGGAGATCAGGAGTCCCGCAGTCCCAGTGGCTTCACACTAGTTTCTCCACTCTGCAGTGCCAAACCATCCCAGAAAGTCCCCTATGAGCTCAGCCTGACCATCGGCCCACCCTAGCCAGACATGGACACTGTTCTTAACTCTCGAGAAGTCTGAGGAGCATAGCCGGCATGGCTCAGTAATTGAGCATCAACCTGTGAACCATGAGATCACGGTTCGATTGCTGGTCAGGACACATGCCTGGGTTATGGGCTCGGTCCCCAGTAGGGGACATGCAGGAAGCAGATGATCAATGATTCTCTCTCATCATTGATGTTTCTATCTTTCTCTCCCACTCCCTCTCTGAAATCAATAAAAACATACTAAAAAATAAGTGTGAGCATTTGATGGCACTCACTAAATTCTGAGCTAAATTCTGACCATTTTGTTTTTCCTAAGTGGCCAGAACAGATTTCTCCTTCTTTTTTCTTTATTGATCACTTGTAAGACACAGTTTCTCTCTCAGAGAGGACAACAGAAACATATTAGTTAACATATTAGTTGATCTGGATCTCTGCTAACGTTAAGAATTTGGCATTATTACTGAGAGGTCTGGCCTGTCCTCATTGCCTCTTCCTTTTACTAGCCCTCTATAGCAAGCTGCCTTCCGCACATTTTATGTGAAAGCTGGCAGAGCAGGGAATGAAATGAGCACTAAGTTTTATTTCCTCCTAAATAATTATCCTCAAGGTGGGTAAACTTTTGGTCATTAAATTGCTAAAAACGAAGATTCTCTACCGCAAGAACAAATCTCCAAGTGACAATTATTTGTCTGTGATCTTAGCATTTATGAGTCTCAGTAAACAGTCAGGGCATTTATGTCCCACCCATTACCTTCGGTCATAAACTTCCTTAAAGAAAAAGGCATAATTATGTTTCCTGACTGCATAATGAGCGTAAACATTCGGCATACTGACAGCCCCCGGGATGGTGCAGCTAGACTGCCAGGAATTGAATTGTTTCTGAGGCATCGGCAAAAGCGGCAGGCTCACTGGATGGCCGTGATTTAGTGCCATTCAAGGAGATGTCATCTCTGGAAGGCAAATTATAATTTGTGGGGCTATTTTTGGAGTTGGGGCCTCCCAGTCCGCAGATGCTGGGAATGGCTGGAAGTCCCATAGAGCCCCTGGCTGGAGAATGTCAACCTTGTTCTGCTGGAGTGAGCCTCCCCGTCCAGGCAGGGGTACAGCCCCAGTCTTTCTGTACCTTATAAGATAAGAGTCTCACCTGGCTGGTGTGGCTCAGTGGTTGAGCATCGGCCTATAAACCAGGAGGTCATGGTTCGAGTCCAGGTCAGGGCATATTTCCTGGATTGCGGGCTCCATCCCCTGTGGGAAGTGTGCAGGAGGCAGGCAATCAAGGATTCTCTCTCATCATTGATGTTTCTATTTCTCTTCTCACTGAAATCAATAAAAAATATGTATTTTTAAAAGGATACAGTCTCATTTAGTTCAACAAGTGCATCCTGGCATTGCAAAGTGTCCGAGTCAGAAATGGGCCTTAAATTGACCTAATTGCAACCCACATTTGCACATGAGATAACTGAGGCTCCCGCTGTGAAGTGGATCTTGCCAGGGTCAGTCTCTCTCAGGCAAGAAGCGCCCCCCCGCCCCTTCCTGCCTTGGGGTTTGATGCTATTAATATCTTCCCAGAGGTCAGCAAGGTGGCCCAGAGAGGGTCAGGAATACGTACGGAAAAGAGAAAGAATTAGGAAAACAAGAAAGGTAAATTTCAGAGAATGAAGTTTTTCCTTTGTAGTGCATGTTGGTTTCATTCTTCTTTACATTGCAATCAGAAAACACATACCACCAGCAGTGTATAAATGAAAATGAAAAGATATGAGATATTTGTATATTTTCTGGATCAAGACTTTTCAAACTATCTGTCACAAAGGACTGTTTTTTGTTCTTTTCCAACCGACCCTACCTAATATTTTTGCAAAACACACTAGAAATCACTAGAAAAGTGAAATGCAAAACAAAAAATAAAACAGATTTTTAAAATACAAGTCCAAACTTTTGTTATTTAGACACAAGAGACATACAATTCTTCCGACAAGTTACTGGAAAGTTGTTGAACACTTAATCTAGATCCCTGCACTTGCTGGTGCATGTGAGAGTCTGCTGGGCAGCACTGGCCCGGGGAACACACTTTGGGTAGCAGTGCCCGCGGTCTCCTTTCCTCTTGTGCTTTGCACAATCACCTGGTTCTCTAAATTGGACTTTTCTGATAACAGGGATGGGGATCAGGGCATTTGTCCTTCTTCACAGGCACTTTATTGTGGTGAATTACAGTTTTAGAAAAACGGTTTGTTTCCCCTCATGTTAAAAACAAACAAACAAAAACAAGTTTACAATTACAATGAAAACAGCTCCTGGAAAACTGTATGGATTCATATAGAGACCATGACTGTGGCTGAACTCTCTTAAGGGAGACTTCCTTTGGGGACTTTTGGGTTCACCTGGTTTGCGTATAAAGAGGATTAAAAATATTAAGCGTGGCTAGTTGTCGTTCAATTTGAATTCTACCCATTCTTGTGTCCTCTGCGAGGCCTGTTAAAGTGTTTTGGTGCATCAATTAGGAGCAGGCTGGCCAGATTTAGGAAATAAACACACAGAACACCCAGCTAAATTGGAATCTCACACAAGCAATAAATACTTTCTATAACTATGGCCCCAATAGTTCATGAGTCATGCCATACGCAATACTTGCGACATACTCATATTAAAATGTGTCTGAACTTCAAATTTCACTGGAAGTCTTGTATTTTATCTGGCAATTCCATTTAGTAGCAGCTTTCAGACTGGACTTGTTCATGTCTGGATTCTTCTAGGGAAAAGAATCAGTTCAGCCGATCAAATCTGGTCCTATCGATCCAACTTGCTTAGCTATTGACAGCAGGAAGCTGGATGGTCAATACAAAGTAATAATATTCCTTTAGAAAAATATGTTTTCCATGGGACAAAGCAGCCACTCTCTTTTCTACTTTGAGACTTTCAGTTAGTGTTTTCCAAAGCTCTGGTTCAACGATGGTACAAGGCATTGCAGAAGGTGAGCTGGTGAGAAGGGCCATTCGAATTTAACAGCTACATTGGGGACAAAATTGGCTCAGTGGATGGCAAATAGTGGAACTCTTTGCATGGAAATATACAGGGAGACATAAAGATAGACAAAAATAAAGTCCCTATTCCTACAACATATTGTAAACAAGCTGGCAGGGATGCATCCATATTATTTTACAAATAATTTTATGAGAAACTCAGAAGCACAAAGGCAGAATTAGTTTATGTGAAAAAAACGGAAGTCTTGGATACTTATGCAGGCTTTTTTTTAATCCTATCAAAGATATGTCACTGAAAGCTGTTATTCTTTCATTCAATGAGAATGTTTGTTTTTGGGTCTTACATGAGAGTTTTGACATTTTTGATGTAGAATTAATGCTCCTAGATTTTAAAGAAAGATTTACACTTTTCTTAAATTTCCTTCTTACCTGGATGTCTGATCCAGGTAAGAAGGAAATGGCTACTTAAAATACACTGCAATTTGTTTTGATACTGTCACCTCTGGTTGTTTAAACATTTCTTGTCAGCTAATAATAAAAACACACCTAGAAATATACTTATTAAAATGTATTTTGAAATAATATTTATTTAAAATAATAAAATATATACTCATTTTGGGACAAATTGGAAAATGTCAATATTTATCAAAAAGAGAACTAAGCCCTGGGCGATGTTGCTCAGTGGTTAGAGCACCGGCCTGTGCAACTAAGGGTCTCGGGTTTGACTCTGGGTCAAGAGCATGTAACTGGGTTGCAGGTTTGATCCCAGCTCTGGTCGGGGCATGTGTAGGAGGCAACCAATCGATGTTTCTCTCCCCCCCTCCCACCTCTGCTTCCTCCCTTCCTTCCACTATCTCTAAAAAAAAAAAAAGCAATGGAAAAAATAACCTCAGGTGATCATTAAAAAAAAGAGAGAGAAGTAAAATTGCTAATAACCCCATCACAGAGAAAAGGTCCCACTATTGTTCTTCTATTCTCTTGTGTGTGTTTATATTTCATTGTTGGGAGCATATATAATGTTGAGTTCTCATTTTTTCCATTAGCTATTCAACTTAAGCATTTGCCGAATTATGAAAATGTTTCTAAGTATCATTTTAATGTTTGAATCATATTTTATAGTGAGTTTATTTAATGAACTTGAGTTGGACATTCAGGTTTTTCTAATTTCCTACTCTTAAACTTCTAGTGATGATCTGTTTTAGATTCATAGAACTAATGTGACTGGGTTAAAGGACAAAGACTTTTAAGGCTATATATTTTGTTAAGCTGTATTAGAAAGCATTATAGACATGTATTAGGAATGTATGAGTTCCCATTTCATTGAACTTCATTGCTACCATATTCCCTTTATTTTATTAACCTGTTGTGTTAGGGTTCTCTGGGGAACTGCAGTGAGTAAGGGGTGTGTTTGTATGTACACACAGAGAGATTTATTTTAAGGAATTGGCACATGTGATTGTTGGGCTATCAAATCCAAAAATGCCGGTTATTGTTGGCAGGCTGGAGTCTCAGGAAAGAGTTGATATTGAATCCTAAGTCCAAAGGGATTCTGGTGACAGCACTTCTTTCTTCTTGAAAGATCTCAGTCTTTGTTCTTAAACCCTCCCACTGTTTGAAGGAGACCCATCCACATTACGGAGAATAATTTGTTTACTCAAAGTCTACTGATTTTCAAATGTTAATGACACCTAAAAAAATACCTTACAATAATGTCTAGAATTGTGTTTGATTAAACAACTGGGCACCACAGCCCAGCCACGTTGACACATACAATTCACCATCAGGCCTGTGGTACAAATAGAGTGTATGCTATTTGATGGAAGGCCGTGCCTGCTCTTTCTTCCCAGTTGTCTGTTTGTTCAACACCATCTGTTTCTATGAAGACACACTGACTTATTTAAGAGTTTTATGTAGACTGTAAGTTTTCTGCTTTAAACACAAAGATTATCTCATCCAATTTTGGTATAAGGCATTTATAATCTCTATCAAATGATGCTTAGGAACAAGCCTGGGGTTGGGATTTATACAGACATTAGAGGCCCGGTGCACAAATTTGGCCTGGCCTGCGGGATCGGGCCGAAATTGGCTCTCTGACATACCCCGAGGGGTTCCAGATTGTGAGAGGGTGCAGGCCATGCTTGAGGGACCCCACTGGTGCACAGTCGGGACCCAGGAGTGGTGCGGGAGGTTGGCTAGCCGGGAAGGGAACGTGGGAGGGCTCCAGGTTATGTCTGGCCCATCTCGCTCAGTCCTGATAAGCCAGACCCCAGCAGCAAGCTAACCTACTGGTTGGAGCGTCTGCCCCTTGTTGGTCAGTGCACATCATAGCGACTGGTTGACTGGTCGACTGCCCTCTGGTGGTCAGTGCACATCATAGCAAGCAGTTGAGTGGCCTTAGCATATCATTAGCATATTATGCTTTGATTGGTTGAATGGCCAACTGGTCAACTGGACACTTAGCATATTAGGCTTTTATTATATAGGATAAGTCACAAATAGCCTTCTACCATGTTATAACTGGGTGTGAACTTGGATGGGGTATTTAAACCCCATCCCTCTCAATTTTCTCAACAGTAAAGTCTGAAATATCATACCACTTTCCAGGTGTTTGTGCGTTTTAACTGAGGAAGCATTTATAAACTTCTTGTATAGTGTTTAGTATGTAATAGGTCATCTGTGTTTTAGTTCTTTGCCTCCTTCACCTTTTTTTTTTAATTAGTCAATACCACACCCCAGTGCTCACTCCTAATAGTGCAGAAAAACATTTCCCTCCTTTAGACACTGAGTACTGTAGCAGGTCTCCCAGAAAACTTAACAGTTTTTGCTTTTTGAGTACATGTCTCATTTCCCCTTCTATTATTCAGAAAGTATTATACATGAATGACTGATAGATAAATGAGATGATTTTTGGTGAACATTTATTCATTCACTTAACAAGCATTTTTTAATTGTGTATTACATCCCAAGGACTGTTCTAGGTGCTGGAGATAGGACAGTGACATTATAGATTAACTAGAGGCCTGGTGCACGACATTCGTGCATTTGAGGTGGGGGAGGGTCCCTCAGCCTGGCCTGCGCCCCCTTGCAGTCTGGGAGCCCTTGGGGGATGTCCGACTGATGGCTTAGGCCCGTTCCCCATGGGCCTAAGCTACTACCGCTGCGCTTGCCAGTTCTCAGCCGGCTTCTGGCTGAGCGGCACTCCCCCTGTGGGAGTGCACTGACCACCAGGGGGCAGCTCCTGCGTTGAGTGCCTGCCCCCTGGTGGTCAGTGCGCATCATATCAACCAGTCATTTCACTGTTTGGTCAATTTGCATATTACCCTTTTATTATATAGGATAGGATTCCCTGCCCTTTGGACCTCAGGTATTAGTGGGGAGACACCCAAACAAGGAAATCAACAATTATAGACTCAAACTATAAGTACTGTCATATTAGGCAGTGTCGACTAGGTGATGCTGTGGTTGTGACCAAATCTCAATAGCATAATACAATAAAAGGTTCATTTCTCACTCAGGACAAATCAATGGCTGGTCCAGGTGACTATTTAAGGAAGTTGTGCTCAGCCTTCCAAGATGTTTTCTCTATATCAGCAGGTGCTTTCATCAGAGACGAGTGGGCTGGAGAAATAAATAACAACAGTTACAAGCTTTCACACATGTTACTTCTGCTTCATATTTCATTGGCTATAGTAAGTCATGTGCTCATGCCTACTTTCAATGAAGTGGAGAAGTGTGTCCTGGTAATCCCAGTAGTAAAGGAGAACCAGAGGTGCCTACAAAGTATTAAGTGCTACAAAAAAAGTGTGCATAGAAAGTGAGAGGGCCTTAGCTGATTTTGCTCAGTGGGTAGAGCCTCAGCCCACAGACCATAGGGTTGAGTGTTTGATTCCAGGTCAAGGGCATGTACCTCGGTTACAGCCTTGATTCCAGCTCTGGTCAGATTCCGGATCAGGGCACATGCAGGAGGCAATCAATGTGCCTGTCTCACATTGATGTTTCTCTCTCTCTCTCTCTCTCTCTCTCTCTCTCTCTCTCTCTCTCCCCCCTCCCTTCTTTCCCCTTCCTTCCTTCCTCCCTCCATCTCCTTCCCTCCTTCCTTCCTTCCTTCCTTCCTTCCTTCCTTCCTTCCTTCCTTCCTTCCTTCCTTCCTTCCTTCCTTCCTTCCTTCTAAAAATCTATGGAAAAATATCATTGGGTGAGGAATAAAAAAAAAAAAAGAGAGTGAGAGAATATTATGTATTTTTTGCAAATATAATAGACACAAAATAAACCTGAGCTTTCATGTACATTATTGCTTAGAATTATAATAAAGTATGCATTTAAAAAAAAAACATGGAGTCAACTTAAAGTTATTTAATAATGCTTGCTATAAATAGGTACTCAGGCATGAGAAAACACATTAAGGTCATTTATGAATGGTTGATGTTTGATAGATATGGAGTTACTAATTCTACTTGAAGACAGGGTAAAAATATTTATATAGGTATCCTTGAGTATTTAGGCTGGATGGCTCAGTTGGTTGGAGTATCATCCTTTGCATCAAAAGGTTTCAGCTTCAATTTTCGGTCAGGGCACATACCCATGTTTCCGGTTCCATCCCAGATTGGGGTGTGTATAGGAGGCAACTGGTTGATGTTTCTCTTTCACATCGATAGGTTTCTCTCTCTCTTTCCTTGTCTCTCCCTCTCTTGGGATCTCTAAAAAATCAATAAAAACATATAATTGGGTGCAGATTAAAAAATATGTTATGCCCTAGCCCAGTGGTCGGCAAACTCATTAGTCAACAGAGCCAAATATCAACAGTACAATGATTGAAATTTCTTTTGAGAGCCAATTTTTTTAAACTTAAACTTCTAACGCCACTTCTTCAAAAGAGACTCGCCCAGGCTGTGGAAGGGCCACACTCAAGGGGCCAAAGAGCCGCATGTGGCTTGCAAGCCAAAGTTTGCCGACCAGGGCCCTAGGCAGTTTGGCTCAATAGATAGAGTGTTGGCCCTTGGAGTGAAGGATCCTGGGTTCGATTCTGGTTAAAGGCATATACCTCAGTTGCAGGCTCAATCCCTGGCCCTGGTCAGGCACATGCAGGTGGCAACCAATTGATGTGTCTCTCTCACATCGATGTTTTTCTTTCTCTGTCTTTCCCCCTCCCTCCCACTCTCTCTAAAAATCAATGGAAAAATATCTTTGGGTGAGGATTAACAACAACAATAAAAAAATGTATATATCTTTATTATTATTGACTTTATACTTGATTAATGCTCTAGTCCAATACAATTTTATCCTGAGGCTTGAAATTTTCTTCCAAGGCCAATATTTATTGGTTTTACTTAAATTAATATTTTTCTATTAAATTATAATTTAAAGTTTAACCACACATACTTGAATCACTTAATCTATTTTTTCTAATTTATCTTCAGTATTTTCTTAAGCCATTGGAGAAAAAAAAAGTTATAACATTACTTTAATGTTGGAATTTGCAATCTACCATCTTGTCTTTTTTTTTTTTAACCAACTGTTATGTTTACTACTCCTTCAGAAATTACTGTAATGAAAAGGAATCCATAGATTTAAATATAGAAGGTAGAAAATGCCAAATAAAAAAAGTATTCAAGGTCATGAATGTCTTCTTTCTTTCAAATATATTTTTATTCATTTCAGAGAGGAAGAGAGAAGAGATAGAAACATCAATGATGAGAGAGAATCATTGATCAGCTGCCTCCTGCACACCCCCACTGGGGATTGAGCCTGCAAACCAGCATGTGCCCTGACCAGGAATATGAACTGTGACCTCCTGGTTCATAGGTAGATGCTCAACCACTGAGCCATGCTGGCCGGGCATGAATGTCTTCTTAAAGATAGAATAATATATGTGCTTTCAAAGACAGTACAATTATGTTCTTTTCTTTTATTTCCACTGTTCTTTCCCTTTGCTTTTGACTAAGTCTTTGGAATTTAAAAAATAAACCTCACAAGAGAGGACTCAGTTTTTCTTTGGGTGGATAGGTCAAGGACAAATGAGAAGAGAGTCTCCATCTCTACCCTATTGACCCTCATTTCAGTACCATCACTTCTCCACTCTGATGGTGTGTCTGAGGCATCGCCTCATTCCTGTTTGCCAAGAACTTGTCTAAAAAAAGGACCTCTCCATTCTGTGCTGTGAGTCACATGGTCTCTGTAAGAGTCCATGCCCTTCCCTGCAGTTAGCTGCTCTTGAATTTGTACAAAATTTGGTGGTTAGTTGGCAAATGGGACACAGCTGACTTCTGATTTAGAGAGTGTCTGAAACGAGTTACCTCCTACCTTACCTTGATCATTTAAATGGAAAGCAGTACTGCTCCAACAGAGCAGACATGAAATGAAAACTATTTCTTTTTTAAAAAATTTTTATTATATACTAGTATTATTTTATTGATTTCAGAGAGGAAGGGAGAGGGAGAGATAGATCGAAACATCAATGATGAGAGAGAATCATTGATTGGCTGTCTCCTGCAAACCCCACACTGGGGATCGAGCCTGCAACCCAGGCATGTGCCCTTGGCTGGAATTGAACCCAGGACCCTTCAATCTGCAGGCCGATGCTCCATCCACTGATCGGCTAGGGCTGAAAACTATTTCTGACATGAGTATCTTCCCTCCCAAACTGGCAAGGCTACTGGTATCTCTGAGGGGGAAAGTTAAAAAAAAACAACAAACACGTGGGTTTCACGATTCTCACAAATGGTAAACCACCTTTCTATTATTTAAGACAAGCTTTAAATGTTCAGTGAATTGTTTTGGCTAATGACAATTGAGGCAAAGAATAAAACAATAATGTAAAAAACCAGAATTGCCTTTTGTGGCATTTTGGGGTAGAAATTGCTGATAACATCAATGCATGTAACTGGGCTGTAGCTTGGGCTGAAGAGTTATTTTACCTTTTATTTGCAAATAAGACAGTATTCTTTTCCCCTCAACGAGTACCTAGATCACTTATTAATAAAAGAATACTGATATCCTTTGCCCATGGGGGTGAAATTGGCAGAGGCAGTCTAGGATCCTGATCATAGGGGTCTTAGCATTTGGAGGAGCCTCAGTAGGTCTTTTAGGAGGACAGCATTCTGTGGTTGAAGATGTCTAGATCTAAAGCCAGAACACTTGGATAGAGTCCTGGCTGCAGACTATCAACTGTCACGAATTGAGCTGTCCATACCAAGTTCTCACCAAGGCTTTTACAGCCTGGCTCCAAGGTTCCTCTCCAGAGTTATTTTTATAGTCTTTACTCTTCGCTTGCTCCATTCCAGCGCCTGCACCATTTCTCACACATTCCAGAGACACACTCTTGTTGCCAGGCTTTCTGTACTGCTGTTCCCTCTGCCCGGAATGCTGTTCCCCCAGACGCAAGCTGACTTTTTATTTATTTATTTTTAAGCAGATCCAATATGTTCCACAGTATTATAAATCCTTCACATGTTTACTTGGCTGATAGTTACTGTAGGATGTGGGCAGTGCCATTGGGTGGATGGGAATAAATGGGGGCACAGTGATACATCAGAGGCAGGCCTGGAACTAAGGCAGTTCAGGTGGGAGCCAAGGCTTTATTCTTACAGTCTAACACCAGGGCATGGTTTATGCCCTTCCTTTAACCCCAGAATCCTCCTCGGAGAGCATTTCCAACTACCCTATTAAAGGAGGAATCCCTGGGACTCTTGCTCAGGGGTGTATGTTGTAGCAGCACTAAATGCCACCTGATCTTATAGTGCCTACTTACCTTGCTTATCTCTTTGTTTATCTCACCCCCTAGAATACACACTCTATGAGGGAAAGGCCTTGTCCTGACCAGTGTATCACCACATCCCCTGCACCCAGAAATGGACTGGAGTAGGATATGAGTGGTGTTAGAACGCTCATGTTTAAGTGTCTCATTCAGCAACCATTTACAGAGTGTCCGTTTTATGCCAGACACCACACTAGTTTTGGAAATAGGAAAGTGAACCAGAGTGATGGGAACTCCTACTTCCCTGGTTTTCGTGATGCTTTCAGAACACCTCAGAAGCAACATGCAATTAACAGGCAGTTACACGGGGTAAGCACAATATTAGTGGGGAAGCCAGGATTCAGTGAAAGCTACTGTGAGGGGCTGTTATCTATGCTGAGACCTAAAGGGCGGGCTGAAGGGTGAGGTCCTTGGAAGTGGGTTTGGGAGAACAGGAGGCCCTGAGAGAACACCTTCTGGTTCTAGAAACCGTTGAGCAGGACTCGGGTAGAGAAGGTAAGGGGAAGAATTTACCTGGAGAAGGAAGCTTGAGTCAGGACTCTCTTGCCCAAGCAATGAGATGAATTTTTAAATCAATGGGATTTTTTTTACTCAGTATCTGATTCCGTGTACCACCTTCAGCCAGGTAAGTTGGCGGTATTTCCATTTTCCAGATGGGACAACTGAGGCCCAGAATGACACATCTAAACATCAGCCGAGCTGGTTTCATTTCCTTCATGACAGGGCTCTCTGGGCTCCTACCCCTTCCCTCCCACCCTCTCTCCTTCCTTCCTTCCTTCCTGCTGATTGTTGTTCTTGTCCAAAGTCAAACAAAACGATTTACTCGCCTCCCTTATCTTTCTCCAAGGAACATGCACGCACTCACACAGCTTCCAGAAACCGGACCCCTGAGCGGAAGCTGGTGGCCTCAGGGATGGCGGGACTTGAACATGGATGAACACAATGTTGTGCATGGGCCCCGAAGTCTCTGGTCTTGAGCAGCAAGCTGGATTTGTACCAGGAACCTCCTCTCCGAAAAGGCGACTCAGGGCTGGGGAGTCCAGAGCCCACTTGAAAAAGTAGAGAGCGGCTCAGTATTGGCCTGCCCGGCGCTTTGGGCATGCGTGAGCACTCCACAGCAAACACAGCTGGCGAGGCTAAAATTAGCCTCGCCAGCCTTGAAAAGAGACCCTTTAAGGAAATATATTTTCTCAGAAACAATTTGTATTATAATGCAGCAGCTGATCGACATGTCAGAATATTACTTACTATTGGTGGGGGGAAACTCTGCCAAGTAATTATGATTTTCGTTCTTTTTCTGTGTGTGCTATCAGTGCAGCAATTAACATCCATGATCAAAATCATCACAACGAGATAGACAATGAGAGGACCGGTGTTTTTATTTATCAAGAAGTTCATAAACCCGACCGCACATCTCTTTTGATATTTCCAAACGGGATGTGATGCTAAGAATGACTATTTCTGCTCTAAGTTGGTCGCTGTGATCTGTGGTGCGTGGCTTATTACCAGTGGAGTCCTGGTGTAGACTCCAAATTTCCTCCACACCCGGCATCCTCCATGCCCTCCAAGAAGTACAATGTTAGTTTCTAAAACGTTCGTTTCTAAAATGTTAGATCCATCTGGCTTCAGGGTGTCCACGGGTTTTGAAAGCATCCGGAGACACACTTTTTGCATTTTAACCAGCTAGGTTCGTCCCTCTTCCTGGATTTTTTTTTTTTCTCTTCCCCTTTCTCCCTCCTTCCTCCCTTGTCCTCGCCTCCCTCCCGAGGTCCGCACTGTTTTTGTTTAGCGGGGTGGCTTACCTTTAAAGTTGGCACGCAAAGGGGAGAAGGCAGCTCTTCCGTGGAGTCGATGGAGGGAAGGAGAAGAAGCAATCCACCGCCCGCATCTGAGTCCCCCGGTTCAGTTCCAGCGGCAGCAGCTTCGCTGCAAAAATCGCTTTGCTATTCGAGATAGCCAGCAGAGGGAATCGGAACTTTGCTTGCAGCAGGGGTTGAAGCAGCCTTTTTTTTTTTTTTTTTTTCTTGGAGGAAATACTGCAGCCTTCTGGACTGCATACGCCGCTCCCTGGAGAGGCTCTCTCGGTTCCACCCACCCGCTGGAAGGAGGGGAAGTGAATGAAAGGACAGGACAAGCCCGGATCACCATGTCACTCTGGGAGGGAGACAGCAGCAACTAAGCTGTGCAAGGTTTTTTTTTTTGTTTTTTTTTTTCCTTTTTTCTTTTCCCCTTTCTTTTTCTTTCTGTTCCCTCCCTGTTTTCTTTTTTTCTTCTTTCTTTCTTTCGTTCTCTTTCTTTCTTCCTCTTGGTTTGCTTTTGCTTTAAGGTGAGGAAAGAGACAAACAGGAGACAGGAAGCTGATCTGCAAGGATTCGGAGTTATGCTGAAAGGACTTTGATTTTTTTTTTTTTCCTTTCCCCCTTTTACAAACGCTGGCAATTGACATCAATACGGACAGCCTGGTAGAGAACAAACTGCCTCATCCCAAGTGGACCCCGGCAGCTGGGAGAAGGCAGACAAGATCTGGGGAAGCTGTGTGTGGGGTTTGATTTTTCCCACCGATCCCCATCTCCTTTTATTTTTTATTTTTTTTCTCTCCTTTGGTGTGTTTCTTTTTTATATTCTTGCTGTGTTGGAACTAGCAAGTGGTGGAAGACGAGGAATCTCCGAAGCCTCATCAGTCATCGGGACTGTCAGGAATAGTGGTTTAAGAGGAAGCTCGGCCTGGGGCACTATACCCTGTCATCCAGTTCCCTGCCTCGGAGATAAAGATTCCAGCTACATGGGCAAACGCCTGGATCAGCCACAAATGTACCCCCAGTACACTTACTACTATCCTCATTATCTCCAAACCAAGGTATGGCTCTGACCCATAGTCTGGCAATCAGTGTGCTATCCTTCTGCACTTGGATAGGAAACAGGCAGGCATGTGAATTATTATTTACCTACCCTCCCTCCCATCACCTCTTCCTGCTTCTTTGAAATTAGTAACATACCCACGGAGTTAATAAAGGCAGCGGAGAATATAGGAAGAGAGCAAGCCTGGAATCCTGGCTTTCTCTTTAAGGAGAGAGAATAGTTTCGCGGGAGTTCTTTTGTTGTTATTTGGCAGCACAAACGTTCCTGGTATCTGTAAAGTCCTTTGCAGATGGGCAGGGTTGTTAGAAAGGAGATCCTAACGGTGATTATCAGGCACGAGAATACAATTTCAGGGGCTTTTCTGGTGAGCTGTTCTTTGTGACTCGGAGAGGGTTTTTCCCACTGGAGAGGACACGCCAGGGTGGGGGTAACTCAAACTTTTAATCGCTGAATGTAGAATAAAAGAAGGGTGTGGAAGGTAGGCGGCAGTGAACTAAAGTCTCTTGGAGTTTGTTTGGGTGTATTTTTTTTTTTTATTTGCCTTACACGTCTTGTTTCCTATGGGGGGTGGTGATCAGGAGCCTACAGACTAAATTGTGGAGCTTTGCCCAGAGATGTTCTTGACTTTTAGAAGCTCCGTTTGTCTGTGTTAGCTGCCATCCGAAGGCCTGGGGCTTGGGATAGGATGAAATGTAACTGATGGTAATTGGACGTGAATTGGTTAAATACTTCAGGCTGTATGTGTGTGCTCAAATGATCATTAGGGGGCCAGTGGGAAGCCCACGTAACTAAGCAGTGGGCAGTGCCAGCCATGAACTTTCTCCTGCAGTTCACACATGAAGGACTCTCAGGTGTAATATCCCTGCTCCAATTTGTCAAATAGATTGGACTTGATGATTGGGGTGGGGGGGGGGATGTTGGTAGCGTGCCCACCTTGAATGCATGGATTCTATTTCTTTAGGGATGATATTATTTTGTATCGCATTAGCCAGACTCCACAGTCCTCTTCATAGATAAATATGCCAGGAGTGAACAAGGCGTGCCTGAGTGATCTGTGCTGTCACCAGGACTCCTTGATGCGATTAGGCTTTGGTAATTCATGCTGTAGTTATCGCTCATTTATTCTGTCTCATCAAACAATGCCTATTTGTGAACCAGACCAGGCAGCAGACTTTCAATATTATATTAAAGATTGTTGCCTTTTTGCCTCTCTTTTTCCATCGCTCTAGGATTCGCCCTGCCCCTCCAAGGTCGACTCACGTTGCTTTTTGCCTTTGTGAGCATTTAGTTTGTGCTGCTGCTGCTGCTTAAAGAGACCAGCCCAGTGCCTTGAGTTTTAACTCTTTGGGGATTGGGAGGAGAATGCTGCCTGCCTTTCTTGAGGAAATGGCAAAGCAAGGACATGTTAAAAAAAAAGAGGGGGGGGATTTGTAGTCATTTCTCATCCCCCGAAGAAACAAAAACAACAAACTCAAGGGGTTTGCATAAAAAATATCGGACATTCCATCCCTTTTACTCATTTGGCTAAATTTTTCCAAATGTTTCAAAATTCACGCTCTACTTTTGGGTCCTTGTTTTCTACTAGGAAGTGATATTCAGAAAAGAAAAAGTTTAGATCACAATGAATGGAAGAGTCGCTTTTCTGCTTGGGATTTCTTAACCTATTAGTAGCAGGAAATAATGTCATGCGCATTATATGAAAGATACAGGATGCTCCATGAGCCACCCTGGTGGAAAGTGTGTGTGTGTGTGTGTGTGTGTGTGTGTGTGTGTGTGTGTGAGTGATTGGGGTAAAGGAGAAAGTGGAGTGGTGAGGGAAGAGAGGAGAGCTGTTTTGGGGTCCTATGTAGTTTAGTGTTATGTAGACAGGCGACATCTGGATCTTGTTACTTTCAAACCAGTCAAAGCCATCAAACTTCTGGAACATTTTTAAAGAAGTTAGATCCATTAGGCGACCTAAGCTGATATTGGGGTAATCAGATCAGGGTGGTAGGGAATATCAGATCAGCTACTTTAGCTATCAGGGTAGTTCATATTGATTATTATGTGGTAAAGTTTCGACAGTGCTGTGAAGTTGTCGAATATTGTTACGGAGGCTCTGAAATGACAGGCATTAATAACATCCCTGGAAGCTGAAGACGTGAAAACGTGCCCTGTTTTGAAACTTGGACACAGGAGGAATGGGAGGAAGGGTCAATGTGCAATTGCATTTTAAAAAGTGGAGATTTTTCTGCCAGCGTGAATCCTATATAAGAAAGTACTCTCATGCCCCAGGGTAGCATGAAAACCACTGGGTTATTTCAGTATCAGTTTTTGCCCTTTTCAAACTTATATCTCAAAATATAATCTATAATAATTTTGAAGGACCTAGATGTTGCTCTATTTATTTGTAAGTCTAAGTGAAATTCACAAAATCCTCTGTGTTCTAGACTTGGCTTATAGTTCTAATCCTATTTTGAAACCATAGCTATTTAAAATGGTGCTTATATATGCAGAATACTTATGGTTGATAGAATTAGAATTCTGTGGTTGACAACAAAGATTATACATACTCTGGTGATATCAGAACTTCCACTGTTCTCTAAATTCTAAATTTCACTAATCCACAAAAGCTATTTGTGGACATTAGTTTTGGTGGAAAATCTTCATGGGATTTTAAAGAGGTGAAATGCTTATTGTATTCATTCATAAAATGCAAAAATGCTGAACCTTCTCTTTTCTTACTTAAATATGTGTGTTAGATATAGTTGCTATTTTCTTGTGATGAAACAAAATGAAAATGGGATTTTTAAATAAATGCAAATGGTTTCCATTTCCTCAAATGTAATTAAGGTTTTTAAAAAATTGTGACATTTTCCTGCCTTCCCTGCTCCTACTTTCCATTACATTAAAACCAATCTCTTAACTTTGTTGCTTAACTTTTTTAAAATAGAAATGAGATATTTATGCTTTTGCCCATTTGAATAATTTTCCAGGTGCTTAAAATGTTTTCTTAGAAAAATTTACGTGTAAGTTAAATAAAATGAAAACCCAGTGGCTGACTTGTAGCAATATTCTTAGCTTACTCTCCCGGACCTCACATTAAAAGTTACCCTTTGCAAATTTTCTTTTTGATCAAATTCTTTCCTACCAAGAAGAGCAAGTTTGGAAAAGAATATTGCTTTTGATTAAGGAGTAATGAAGAAATCTTGGTGACATGTCATAATATTTAAATAAGAGACATAACTGGATTAAAAAGCATGAGTTTCATCAAAAGAAATTTGCTATGGGGAATCCACCCAGAATCATCAGCAGATTTTAGAGAAAGGGGACCAAAAAAATATGTTCATTAGCTAAGTGATAATTTACATAATGATGTTTGATTGAGTTGTAATCCAATATATCTCAGGAATTTTGTCACAGCCCATTCAAAGCAACTGACCTGTTGCTATTGCATTTTGAGATCCAGAGTGCATTTCAGTTTGAATTTGAGGTATTTTCTGCGTGTGGTGGTAAGGCAGGGGGTGTTCTTGGAAAAACAAAGTAGAAAAGCTAACAAGGGTAAAACATGGTCACAGCCTGATACATTGATATTTTGTAGATAACAAATAGATATTTCTCTCCTAGGCATTGTGATATTTGGAAAACGTCAGTCATCTTCATAAAACTTGAAGATTTGCATAAGCACACTCAGCAAAGCTGGTCTTTTTACCTTTTCTACACCCTTACCAGTCCACTGTGTCTCTCCCAATGCAGGACACCCTTTCCAATCACATTGCTCTTACATCCGTCTATTGCCTTCCCATCTGCTTCCTGGGAAGATCTTGAAGCAGAGGTGCAGACTACGGTTTCTCTGGCGGGTGATGCTCAGATTGTGTTCAGAACCTGGTGTGAAGTTGGGGTCAGGTATAAGAAGTCATTCATCAACTGCACACCGATTCCAGGCTGAGTTTCCAACCATCTGCAGCCTGGATTGCCGCCCTTGTCTGAAAGTCTAGCTGGAGCCCAATGGATTGGGCCATAGAAAGAGCAAACACTTGAGAACACAAGGGCTGAGGAGTAGCACAGGAGGAGAGAGGCTCTTTGGGGGGAGGCAAGGGCTGTTCTTAAAGATGTGAATGTACAGATCCTTCAACAACAAAACAACCCTTAACACACTTCTTGCACATGAAAATGTAGAAAATCTTGCCGAGGGAGGGAATGAGTTTAGAATTTCCTTAGTACTTCCTGCCCAGATTTGCACTGATAGCCAGAGTTGGGAACTTGCCAGTTTTAAAACAGCCTTGAAAACTCCCAAGTTCTGTTTTCCTTTGAAAGGCTGAAACATACAAAACTGGTTTTCTAAAAATCTTTCAGCAATTGAAATTTTAGGTACAACTCCAAATATTTCTTTCGCTTCAGGGGTGTAACATGATAGCCTGCAACTATGATAAATCTTGTTTGTCTCATTTTAGAATGTATACGATGTTAATTGTTTTTAATAAGAGAAAAATAGTTATTTTTCTTCCCTCCCCAAATCTTTATTACCATTGGGATTGTCTTATCTTTTCTGTAATGTGGTCATTGTTTTCACAACACTAAGTTTAGTGCCTGCTTAAAAGGAGTAGAAATGTTAAAAAGTTCATGTTTTATATGCAGAATTAATTCCAAACTTAAAGGAAAACACCATGTATGTTTCTTTTAATAGTATCTTTCTCATGCATTTTCCTTTCAGATTCTCTGAATTTGGAAAAAGAATAACTGAATTATAACTCGAAATTATTTCCATGAAGTAATAAAATCTATTTGAGGGGTGGCAGTTGGGGGCGATTTGTAGGGAAGGAGGCACAAGAAGAGAAGGGAGGATGTTAAGTTCATTCCAGGTCTCTCTGGCTCCAGGAATTCTGGCATGCTTCATTTTTGCACTAATATGATTTTACACAATTCTCTCTGACATTATCAGTCTTTTTGGCAGAGAGAGGGCTCAGTCACAATTATGTCCACGCCAAATCCTAAGAAAACCAGTCTTTTCCTTTAAATCTTTCTTAGTGTTGGACTTCTTATTCGGAGTAAATGGTTGATGTTTATCCAAAATTGGCTTCGAGTACTACATTAAAATTGTGTTTTGTAACAGTCTCATAAGCCACAGCTGTATGTGATTAAATAGTGTAATATCAAAAGCATGTGAGAATAGACATTTTTATGCTATAGCTGTTGCACAGCAAGAGTGCAGATGGACCTGAAGGGGGACCAGGAGCAAAAATATATTCTTGGGTTGTTGAGGATGTAGGTTGCTCTTTTGTTCAGTAGTTGGAAAAATGCTGAGCCATTTTGGATATGGTTAAAAAATATACTTTCTTAAAGCAAAACCAGAAATATCAATACCCATTTTTATTTTAAGTGTGGCGTGCCATTTAATTAGAAAACACATAGTCACGGCATGCGTCTGAAACCGATGCAAATGGAAAGGCCAGAATTATTCCCATGGAACACACATTCAAAGAGCAGAAGTGAATTTCTCATTTCTGTCTTGAAATTATACATGTTTTTCCTCTCTGTTTCTTACTACTTTCTGTGGAACTATTGTGAGAAAAACTTCAGGCCATGTATCCCTAACCAAAAGAGTGGTAGATAACCAAAATCAGCAACTTAGAGCAAAATAGGCAGCAGTATGACTCTTTTTGAAGTTATTTGAAAATATGATTATCGGTTTTTTTATGAATACTGCTCTTTTATTTCCAGTGTTAAAAATTACATAGTAACACAAGGAGGCACAGCTTCTACTTCTATTTCTTTGGCAAAGATGTTATATAGTAAAAAGGTCTCTATTTCTTATGGGATGTTTTAACTATAGTTTCTTAAAATAATATTTGTTCATGAAAACTATAATCTTTAGTTTTTTTTTAGAGATTCTAAGTCTATAGGAATGTTAATACTAATAAAAATTTATTAGTAAGTCATTGTTTTCAGTGTCCTTGAAGAAGCCTATAGGATTGGCTATTGGTTTTCAGATTTCAGACACTAAACACGTTTTCAGAAGGAAAAAGAAAATGAAAGAAATGTTGGATAGATTCTGTTTGTGTGCGTTTTTAATTTTTCTTTTTCAAGTTAATATTGGCAGAGAATTTGTTCACATTTAAAATTGGGCTTTTTTCCCCCATGTAGATTTATTAGTCAGGAAATGCATACCATATGGAATCAGATATCTGGATAAAGTTTTGTAATTCAGAGCATCAATCTCTAACAGACATCCAATTTCAAGAGTATGGATAATAAATGATAAGACATGGATTCTGTTTTACTTTGGGGAAATTCTCTGATTTGTGTGTCAATGAGTTGGTTTCTAGGTCAGGTTCTCTGAGCCCTGTTCCAGGCTGAGCATTTGTGACTCTCACTTTGAGATGGATGAGCCTGCTTTGATATATTAGTGGTATGGGGAGATGACCTCCGTTTGTGCCATTGATGAGTTTTGTTCGGGTCCCTGATGCTTTCTACAGAGCAGATCAAATGCTGCTTTGTCGACTCTGGTGATTTGACAAATTTAACAGTCTGCATCCTTCGCCACATCTAAATCCCATGCACCGAGAGAAACACATCCGTCACCTGGGAGTGGGTGGAGAACAGTTCCCAGGGGCGGGACAATGACAGGCATCAATTAATCATGATCATGGCTGGCCTTGTTGCAGTGGTAAGTTTTTTTCCCTTCAAGTGGGTAAAATTAGGGCTTACCAAAAAATTAATAGTGGCAGTGTGAGGCTTACTTTTCCTCATTCAACGTTCTCTCTACAGGTGGTATAAGAGCTGAATATACATATGTTGGGCTAAACCAGTTAAGGTACTGAAGGAAATAGGCTTGCCTTATTAAGATCCTCGCAACCCTAGTTTCATGAATGAATCTAGGAGCTTGTGTAGATACGGAAATAACAGTTGATAGATGAAATATCATTTTGACTGGAGTTTGCAAGACCTTCAAATTCCTGAATTTCTTTATAAGAACCTTTAATGTACGGGAAAAATAAATACTATAGTAACCATAGTAAATGGTATTGTAGGAGGAAAAATACCATCTTCTCCAGGACATATAAACAAGAGCATTATCTTTTCCTCTTTTTCATGCTAGGTACGCTTCTGGTTCCCCACAAAGCTCCTGTTAGCTGAATTAATGAAAGTAAATGGAACCTTGAATTTAGCTTTTATGAATGATAAGCAAATAGAAAAAATAGACTAAATTATATACACAGTCAAGGCAACCATGATAATGTCCTTTCCTGATGTGTGAAAAGTAAAGTATAATAGAAGAAAAATAAGCATGATATTTTAAATATTCGTAGTAATCATTTTAGGAACAGATTTTTAATTTGTTTTAGAATTAGCTTTCCTATCGTCATATTGTAGGGTTAAGAAATTTGTATATATGGCACTCAATATGCTAAAAGCAGATGATCTTTTGGTTATCACCTTCTTAACTGGTAGTTTCCAAGATGAATGGAGATCATGCATAGAATTTAATGAGAATTTTTGAGAAGCCTTCCTATTTTATCTAGTGTACTGCTGTCTATTTATCTTAGTTAAGTTGCTGATTGATGACAATTTAATGAAAAGGAAAATGGAAAACAGAATGCTAACTATCTGGTTTTCTGGAACTGGTTAGGATACCTTAAAAGCTTTTCTTATGTATGCACATCATATTTAAAGCTTTTATCTATGTCTATAAACTCTCATGATGCCCCTTTTAAAACTTATCATTCACACAAATTGGAGGGTAGCATCCTGAAAATAAAGCTATCATAGCTTAAAATTCAAACAAATTTACTTTTAAACTCACAAATACTTTGGAGTAGAGGAATTATTTGAAGAAGTGTGTATAAAACTTGTAATTAAATTTCAGAGACTGTTTTCTAGGATATCTCTCTCTATTTCTCTCTTTCTCTCTTTCTCTCTCTCTCACACACACACAACCATATATGATGGTATTTTCCATTTTTTCTTGAGAGATGAGAAAAGCACTTCTTTTTTTACTTAGTGCTAGTCCCTTGCATGGTTGTGACATCTCTCTCTCTCTCTCTCTCTCTCTCTCTCTCTCTCTCTCACACACACACACACACACACATACACAAAACCATATATGATGGTATTTTCCATTTTTTTCTTGAGAAATGAGGAAAGCACTTTTTTTTTTACTTAGTGCTAGTCCCTTGCAGGATTGTGGCTGCTCTTGACTTTCATCCCCTAGGTCTCTAGTCCTTTGCACACCAATTCAGACTGCACTTGTATACATAAGGATGTTGTGTGTTAAACTAAGGTAGGCATGGAATTTTGAAAACAATAACAGTTTGATGTTTGTTATTTCTCAATTCCAAAAAGTTAACCAATGCCTTTGAACTGTATTATTTAACTGTTAGGACAACTTGACTTCATGTTAGCAATGGGATGTTTTCCCTTTCTAGCTTGTTCTTGTTCTTATTCTTGTATTCAACTTTGTTGATAAGCTAAAAAAGATACGAAAGAAGTCAAAGGCAGTAGGTCAATGAACATGGAAGAATTTTTCTCCAAGTTTAGTGGCTTCTTTTAACAAAGGGAGAAGTTGAGGGTCATTGTAAAACCTCCATATTTTCTGGATACTCTTGGAGGCCCACATCAGATATTCTAACAAGCTTATTAAAATGCACTCACATTCCACACATCAAGGTAGATTTTTTTTTGCAATAAAATTTAGAGTTTTTATAATTTTGCTGCTGAAACTCTCCGAGTGCAAGTAAATTCATTTATGTGTGCCTGTAAAGTTTGGGCCATCATCTTGCATATGTGGGTGTTCTTGCAAAGTGAAAAAATATATAATCCACAAATCCTCTTGAAGAACAAAGAAAGGTTACCAGAGAACTAAATAGAACAATGAGTAAAGTTGGCAATGCATTATGTTCTGTAGATATGCAAACAAACATTTATTAATTTATGTTTCACAGTTTTCATTTCAGTTTGGAGGCAATACATTTTTCTCATCTCGTCTATGTTATTCTGGGTTCCTAAAGCAGCCAGAGAGTCTAAAAGCTGGCCATCTCTCTACCTATTGTGGCATTTTGGCATTCAAGATATCTCTGTATTTTAGTAATCCCAAATTTCCGGGGCGGAGCATGTGGTAGAACAGCAGAACATATCGGAAAATGTCATTAACATTCTTTGGCTAAACTATGTCAAAAGTAGACACATTGGATTGACCTTTGGCAGCAAAAACAACTGAGAATTCCTGATCTGGGTGCCAGGTTCACAGAATTTTTTTCATTGTGCAACTGTTGGAATTGTTTACCAGTTGGAAAGAAAAAGAAGTTGAATGCAACAGGTGTTTCCCTGGGCTCCCAGCTTACGGGTGCAAGCAGGAGGCAAATCAGTGGCACGGTATTTATTTTATGGCATAATCTTTCTAAATCCTTCTCTCTCTAAGTGGGTTCATTGGTTTATTACATGTATTAAAACTGCCACCCCCTGCCGATCCTCAGTGACCACGGTTATTCACCTGGGATAATTTCTCTTGGTGTCCAGAGGTCCCTCTCGGCCTTTCAGAATCTTTTGTGCCTCATAAATGTATACACACCTGGACCAGATCCACCATTACTCTCACGCGTGGTTGGGCATCCTGAAGATACTACCTTTCTAGCCCTGATCCAAGCAGGATAGCTTTCTTCATTTTCATTGTTATTCCAGCCATTCAAGAAAAATCAGGATCCTATCTCCTCCTGCCTTAATCAAGAAGAGTTTTCTCTGACTGTAGTACCAGGCATATGCTCATACCTGGGAATTCACTCCTTACCCCCAACTTGAAGGGAAAATCCTTCTAATCACCCAATATTTTGATTCTTCATCTAATTGCTCAATTTTTCTTACCAGTCCTCTAGCCAGATATTACTGAATTTCATCAACAGATTCAGTGAGTCAGCGTTGACTTCCCTCTTTCATAATAAAACATACACACACACTCACACACATAGATACTTCTGGAACTTTCAGGATTATTTCAGTGGTCCTGACTCTCTTAAAGGCTAAATGACCTCAGAGAAATATGGAAGAGCAAAGTGGTCTTAAGGAGACATATACTTGCTCTTTCCAGTTCTAATACATTTTTTTTTTCTGGAAATTGGTATCAAAAGGGATGAGACTCACCAAAATAGGGGTGATTAAATATTTTCACATCCTTTCTAAAGTATAGTAGCTTTCCATGATCAGAAATATATCGATAATATATTATGCAAGTTAATATCTACTCTTTTTCCTGCCATTCTTCATAGTATCCTTTAGAATTCTTGATTGAGTGATTCTGATTTTTACCCATATAATTTCATAATAATTGTTTAAACTATATTCTAATGATCCTCAAACTTTTAGTGATGAGGCTGTCAATAAAATGGTAAACAAAAATTACAGTTTTATGATTTTATTTAACAAGTGATTTGTGAGAGGCACCCAGAAAGATAAGTAAAAAACAAAACAAAAAAACACACACACACACACACACAAAAACACAATTGGAAGCTAAAGTTATCAGGTCTTAATCTACTTTTGAAAATTTTTGGAATTTGACTTTTTGTTTTCCTTTCTAAGGCAAAGGTTAAGAGCTCTTTGACAAGGAGTAGATAGTTCACAAATTGAAGAACCATCATTGGGAAAAAAATTATAATATGCGTATGAAACGTGGTATATAGGAGTCATATAGTTAAGGCTTTTGGTGTCTTGTGAAAAAAAATTAATGCTTTTGAGGACAAAGTAGTGCTTTTGTTGTGTTTATTCACATGTCAGAGCACTTAGTAACCTATAGCAGTTACTTCTGTTGCTCTGGCTTACCCATCACTAGTTCTTAGGGAGGACCTAGAGAAATTTGAAACATCGCTTGAAATTTCTGTATATGAAATATTCACATAAAATTCATGTATGTTCAAAAATATAATCATGAGTGAAGCTATATTTTTCTGTGTAGAAAGGATTGGCTTTCTTAAAAAAATACTGATTTCAGAGAGAAAGGGAGAGGGAGAGAGAGAGAGAGAAACATCAATGAAGAGAGAGAATCACTGATCTGCTCCTCCTGCACACCCCACACTGGGGATCGAGCCCGCAACTTGGGCATGTACCCTGACCAGGAATCGAACTGCAACTTCCTGGTTCATATGCCAATGCTCAACCACTGAGCCAGGTCAGCCAGCCAGGCAAGGATCTAGCTTTGAGAGGGGAAACCAGTGGCTTAAGTTATAAAACCAGCAAACCTGTATTGGCATGAGAATTACACAATCCAAAGTACTAACCAGACAGCAGTGATGCTTGAGGCCCACTAATGTGTTTAGGGATCCATGGGGGGAGGTTGAATTGAGGATAAGTGTGCAGTCATGGTTAATGCTCCCTCAGCACATGCATATGTCAAAGTGTGGGACTTGGTGAAATGTTGTCTAGATTTCAACATGGTTATCGAGGAGTTTCAGTCAATAGAGGTTCAAGAAAGTTAGCTATTGTTGTTATTCTTTATGGCCCTTCTTTTTTGCCAAGTTCATTTTACTCTATCCATCCTCATTTCATTTAGAACGACTGTTTGAAGTGACCTTGCATCTTCTGTATCTCCCTGTCTTTCTCACATTGTTCTTTCTGGGGAACTAAGTCTTTTCTGTCTGTATCACAGCTCTTATCCCCCCTCCTTTCTTGTTTACCCCCTTTCTCCTGCCCTCAAGCTTTCTCCTATGGATTTGACTTTGTCTCCTTGCCTTTGGCTCCTAAACTTCTACTTCCTCTTCTTTGTTCTCTGAGCTTTTAGCCCCCTCTTAACGTTTTAGTTATTGCTTTTTTATTTTTTCCATTTCTTTTCAAGGTAGAGTGAGATTGGGTTTCAACTTTCTTCTTCTTTTTTTTTTTTTTTTTTTTTTTTTTTGCTTGGTTGTAATGTTTATTTTTTGGCTCTTTGAACGTGCTTTACTCATCAGGATCATATTCGTGTCAGAGCTATTCTGTGAACCCCCTGAGGACCAGTACCACAGAGTCTTCATCTTTTAGTGCCCTGCAGAATTCATTCGAGTGCCTGATGCAGACCGAGTGCAGAATGAAAGGTTTTCAGAATGCATTAATCTATTTTGTTCTCTATACCTCATGTCTTACTCCATTGCTAAAGTCAATGCTTTTAAACCAGAGATGCTTAAGGTCATCTTCATCTCTGTGGTGCTTTATATCAAAAATCATTTGGTGTACCTTTCTTTACGGATACAGATTGATGTAATCTCTCCCTGTTCAACCCCCACCCCCAGCCCCTTCACCCCCGCCCAAATAAGTGGGCTACTGGGCTAGATACCCTAGAACTATTGGCTGGAGTTGTGTTACATGTCTAGCTAATGGGATATACTGTGATAGCAGAAGGTGAGCCAAGTTAGAAACTGCAATAGAATAAGGAGAGAAAAGGCAAGAACAGAAAAGAAAAACTGCCAGTGTTGCATTCCAAGATGCTGGCGGGAGCTCAGGAACGCATGCCAACTCAGGGAGGGACAGAAGTGGATTTCAAAGACAGTCTAAGTAGCTAGTATTTGGAACTTGGGGATGAGAGTAAGCAAGTAGGTCAGGGCTAAATGGTAGTGGTGGTGGTTTGGAGGCAATTCCTGAGCAATTGCCAAGAATATCAGCTTGTATATGTGGCTTCCTTTCTCGGGTTGGCAGAGAGTTGGGCATATAAGGAGGTGAACTTAGTTTAAGGAGCTAGGAGATGGGTTGAGGATTAGGCCCACATTTTTGTCTATTTTTCTTATTCAAGACAAAAGATCTTACGTATCATAGTAATATATAATCGACCCATGCCAGTACACAACAATACTGGCATGGATGTTATTAACTCAAATTTTCGAAAAGACAACTCCAAAGTTCAGTTGAGAATGGCAAAATTTCTATTTCAGAAAGAGAATTCTGTACAGTTCCCCTGTACAATTAAGCAGGTATAAAGATATGCCTAAAGCAGTTAGGGATGATATAAGATGGGGTTCTGATGTAAACTTCAAAGCCTTTCTCACTAAGGAAAGTATGAAAACACTAACCCAATTGTGACTAAGAAAACAAACTATATTTTTTATTTGGGTACCTCTTGATTTTTCCAAGTTGTGTGTTTTTTTTTTTATGTTTGTTCCCTTATCTTTGCATTGTTTTCTCTATCATGTTCTTTTTTTCACATCCAAGTTCTTATTGCCATTTGTAGAAAATAGTTTGTATATTTAATTCCACAACATATAATAAATTTTTCTATTCCAAAGTAATTCATACTAATTGTATGTAGTAAAACAATTCAAGATATATAATGAGAATATTAATAATCTTCTTGAGCGTACCACATCATTCTGTCAAGAACTCTCATGAATACCAATATTAATAATAAAGTCATATATGTCCTGTAGCATTTTTTATGCTCACACAAACATACAATCAGATGTATGGCATATGAGATCATACTGGATAAGTTATTTTACTCATTTCTTTTTCAATGAAAAGGATACTTTGTGAATTCTCACCAGGACTTTAGACATATATTTTTTGTTTTTTATTGTCAGGATAATTGTTTCTAGTGTGTTTGCACCATGTTTTATGTAAGCATTGCCCATTGATGGGCATGGATTTTTTTTTCTATTGTTTTTCCATTTTAAATAATGCTACAATATATGTATAAGGTACTCATTTAAATATTGAAATTTAATCGATGATATTCTAAGCAGGTTTGCTTCATTTTAAATGCTAAAAAATGCATTGATGAGCCCTGGCCAGTGTGGCTCATCCCATTCACTAAAAGGTGGGGGGTTTAATTCCTTGTTGGAGTACATACCTAGGTTGTAAGTTTGGTCCCTGCGTATGGGAGGTGACTGATCAATGTTTCTCTCTCTCCCGCTCTCTCTTAAAAATATCAATAATAAATAAATAAATAAATAAATAAACAAACAAACAAATAAAATAAAAAATAAAATTATAGAGGAAAAAAGGAAGAACAGTGCATTGATGAATCTCCTATTACACAAAGATGGACATTTCGGCTTGGATGCCTCACTGAGAGGTTCTGTGTCCTGAGGGCTTGGCTTGCCATTTGTGTTATGGAAATAAGGGCAATAGTCTGCCTCTTTTGGTGGAAGAAAATTAACTTCCTGATTGAGGTTTTGAGCTGAAAGGGAGCCTCCCGCATCTGGCAGAAGCAGAAATGTCTCATTTCCTTTGGGACACCATCTTTGGGATCCCAACAGATGCTTGGGGGTCTGTGGTGCTACCATTACATTGCTCCTCATGCATTGCCTGTGGGGTGCACTCGTGTCCCAGGTGGATTTTCTTTGTCCGTCACCTCCTATTCCAAGTTGAAGGAGCAACAACAGGCCAGGACAGAAGCCGCCAAGAGCTTCCTAATTGATTGTAATCTCGCTGAGGCATTTTTGTCCAGATCAAATATTTTGTCCCAAGGGTTTGGGCATCAGAATTTTTCTTTTTACATGATTTTTGGGAATGCTGCAAACTTATATTTTGTGAGAACCATCACCCATTGGACTTATTTGTTGCTACCTGACCATATGGCTAATGTCATGGTATATTAATTGAGCTAAAAAAAAAAAAAGTGATGCTGTAAAATCTAATGACCTTAGGTGAAATCTGATTTCATTTCTTTTCTCTCCTGTGCTTGTTCTGTTTCTCATTACCCATACCAGTTTTAATTAAAATCAAAACATGGAAATAAAAAGATTAAAACAAAAGTTTACCTACAGAAGGTATTATGCCACAAGATATAGAAATATTTACTGACTAAGATCTGTCTAGAAGACAGTGGATCTTAAACAGTTTACTCTTTCTATGAGAAAAATTAGACCAAGGAAATGTAATTTTAACACTTAATTCACACTTTTTAGAACTTAATCACATCTTTCAAAGTTTAATGGCCATGTCCCATACACTTTTTTGGAAATCAAGGACTTTTCCTAAACATGGACCATCAAGGGTGAAATGGGATAGGAATATTAATTCAGCACCTCAGAGACAATTAAGCATTTTCTCTTTTCAGAACTGGAATACTCACCACTTTTTCATGCTTACACATCAACAGTCTATTCTACTTCATATGTATTTAGTATAAGTAGAATCATTTTAACAAATTATGGATAAGGAATTTAATTGGCAGAAATTAAAACAGCACTTTGGTTATGTGAAAGGACTCTCAGTGTGTTAACAATGGTTGTTGGAGGCACAGATTTTTTTATTCTAAAACTTGCTTTAATACCATTTCTCCAGGGTTTCCTTACCTTTCTATATTTCAGTTTCCTGCCATTTCTTCCTATCCCAAGAATATTTAGTGATTTTATAGGAATGTCTTAACAATCAATGTTACTCTAGTAGTAATGTGTTTCAATGTTCCCCGAAGAATGCCAATATATTAACATATTATGAAGATGATAAAATATAAATAAGGACCATCAGCTCCAAGAGATAGTTATTAGTGATAATGGTAAGGAGAGGGTGACTGAAAGGCCTGAAATTGACTTGATACATGAATATAATAGAGCACCAATCCCTGTGATAGCTTAGATCAATGCTATTCATTGAAACATTTCTCTGAGCTTCCATTATGTTTCTCTGGCATCCGTCTCTGCAATCAGCTGGACTGAAATCATGTAGAGAGCTTTGCTTTCAATATTTCTTATACTTCCTGCCTGATTTTTTTTTTTTATTGTTGCTTTGATTGGAAAGCAATGCAAGTCTGTCTCAGTGTTCCATAGAGCTCTCATCCTATTGGGAAATTGTCTCATTTTTACATTGCTATATTTCAAAGTACTTATGCTTTCCTCCTTTAAGTTCCCACGATGCCTTTTGTCCTCTAAAGTAACTAACTTGTGGAGGTAGAGAGTGTCATCCTTGCAGCCAGTGTAGGGAGTGTCAGTTCTTGGTTCCCTAGAGATAATCCTCCAGATTAAAAAAGTGTTGAGCCCTACCTGTTTGGCTCAGTGGATAGAGCATTGGCCTTCGGACCAAAGGGTGCTGGGTTCAATTCCTGTCAAGGGCACATACCTTGGTTGTAGGCTCCTCCCCTTCCCTGGGCCCTGGTTGGGGTGCGTGCAAGAGGCAACCAATGGATGTGTTTCTCTCACATTGATGTTTCTCTCTGTCTTTTACTCTCTCCTCCACCCTCCCTAAAAATCAATGGAAAAATATCCTCCAGTGAGGATTAACAACAGCAACAACAACATCAAAAAATGTTTTGAGTGAGGCCAGCACTGGCTCTGGGTGTGGTGTTGTTTTTTGTTTGTTCCTTTGTTTTTTTGTTAATCCTCACACAAGGATATTTTGACCATTGACTTTTAGAAAGCATGGAAGGGATGGAGGCGGGGGGAGGGGGAGGGAGAGGGTGAGGAAGGAGAGAGAGAGGGAAACACTAATGTGAGAGAGACATATCGACACATCCCTTGGTTGCCTCCACCAATGCACACACCCCAACCAGGGCCTGGGGTAGAACCTGCAACCTTTGACTGGGAATCGGACAGGTGACCCTTTGGTGGACAATCCGGCACTCTTAACAACTGAGGCATGCTTGCCAGGCAGTATTGGGTTTTATCTAGGTAGTTTTTTAGATTATTCATTGGGGAATGAAGGAATTAAGTTTTGTTTCATTTTATCTAGCTTACATTATTAAGCTTTCAAGTAGCCCTTAAGCATGCTCACATGTAGTAGCATTGTTAAGTTTTGATTTTACCTTTTGGTTAATCTTCTTCCAACTATAGCAGCTACCCTCACCAAGCTCTTCATCCTCAAAACACAAGGGTTATCTTAAAGGTCTTCAAGCTGCGTGATTCTCATATCACTTGCCCAGCATATAGCAGGTGCTTAATAAATATCAATTAGTTATATATGGAAGCCGCTCTTCCACATCCTGAACTCTAGTATCACGTTCTGATAAATACCCTTTGGACACTGAATCATTTCTTCTTCCCTTCGCTATCTGCCATTGGCTTCAAGAGAAAAGAACCCTTGCCTCCTTTCTCTTTGTACAGTTCTCAGCTCCTACCATGTTGACTTGAACACCATACTAGTTGGTATCTACTGAGTGAAGCATCAATGGTCTCGCTCCCTAAACACCCTTTAAATGATTTTATAATTCAGGAAAATTTAATGAAACCTACTTTATACTTACCTGTGTTTCTCTTATAGTTTTCTTTATAACATTTTAATTTCAAAATAATATTTCACTTTCAATTTCAATGATACAAAAAAAAAAAAAACTAGGAAAAATATAAAGACGAAATTTCCTCAAGGCATTTGGCAATTTTTTTCTTTGAAGTACTTGCTTTCTTCTTGCTTATTCACATCTCTCAAGCCAACATTAAGTTAACAAAAAAGCAAAGTGTCTGAGAACATGTATCTTTTCCCATACCTTTGTGTGTGATTGTCTGAAGACATTCTGGGAAATAAGGTTTTTTTTCAGTGTTTGTGCAACACTGAATTATAATACCTTTCAGTCCAGTACTGTGCTCATTTATATCTTATTTTGTAGTTACTAAGAAGGGATTTGGAACTTGGAATCTCAGAATGTGAAATAAAGTGTATCAATCAATGCATGTTCATGAAGGTCTCCCTGGGGTCAGCCCTGTCTGGGCCCATTGGGGAAGACAGAGGAGGTTATAACGTGACTCTTGCTCTTCAGAAGCTGGTAATTTATTTGAGGAAGCAGAGATGACACATGGAGCAAAGGGAAGTTATGAAATGCTAAGCTTTGTGACATTAACTTGGAGGATGAGGAGGGACGAGAAGGGATGAGGCTGTTTGGGCAAGAGGAGTCCTTAAGGAAACAGGAGTCTTGGGTCCTTTTTGAGGTAGACAGAGGACTTGGGCATTTGGCATATTGGCTAAGTCAGGGGGCGATGGGAGGGTATTCCTGCCGGAATAAGAGTAGCAACATAACATAGGCCTGAAGTTGGAATTCTGGGGAGATAAGATAATGAGAAAACAGACTTAACTGGAAGAGAGAACCAGGCAGAGAGGGAATAGGTTGGATAGCCAGAGTGCAGCAATTACTAAAAGGCCTTAAGAGGTCAGAAAGGAAAAAAAAAAATGAGTAATGGTTTAATCTTTGTGCAGGGAGTGGTTTTCTAAGCTTCATTCCAAAGGCATAAACCATAAATGAAAGGAATGATAGATTTAAAATTCTTTATTGTTTTTATGAAATTCCCACATTTTGACTAAAGGAATATTTATAAATAGTCATCTAGCAAAACCCAACTATAATATAAAGTAAAAAGCAAATAAACACTCTTTTAAAGCAAGATTTTCAGCATAACATTACAAAGGTTTAAAACTCTGGATATAAAATGTGCTTCTACGACAAATAGGACAAAAAGAAAAAGAAAGCACTCCAGGAATAATAGGGACAAAAATTTGAAATGTAGAAATAGCACTAACAAACAACAGTCAAAGCAATAACAGTGAGATATTATTTTCATCTGCTAGATTTTTAAAATAAACATTTATCAACTAGAGTAGACTGAGGTGTAGGGAGACAGCCACTCCATACAATGTTCATGGTCAGGAGATTATTAGCAGCTAGCTAGAGTTTATATTAAGTTTGAAAGAAGATATTGAAATTTTAAAAATGTCCATGCCTTTTTTTACAGCAAGTTCAGTTCTAGAAATACCTGCTTAGGGGTTAAAGATTTAATGCACAAGGGTGCTTATGAAAGCACCGCCTTTAATAGAGAATACTGTAAGCAATATAAAGGTTCATCAATAGGGAGTAGATTAAATAAATGATCTTATATCTTTACAAAGAACCATGCAGCCATGAAATCAATGAATATGGATATATTGACTAGGGAAACTGACATAGCGTTAGGTTAAGCAAAGCTATAGCACAGTGTTATATGATTCCAAATCTGCTTTTAAAATCTCTGTGTGTGAGTTTCTGTATACGCTGATGTTCATGTTTCTTTCTAAAAAAAACATAGGAAAAGTTTTGTCTGGGTTTTTGAAATTAGAGACATTTTTAGATGCTTTTGAGTATGAATTGATGATCGTTGCAAACAATTAGCACTGGAAGTTAACTTCTTTCCAAAAAATAATAATAACATTAAGAGGCAGCAAGCAAACGCGTTAAGGATCTTGATGCAATTAGTAGAAGAAACCCATTACAAGTTGTTTAATTGGGAGAGAAGTATATACACGAGAAAGGAGCACCTTGCATTGATTACTAGTATTTTACAAGATGCAGTGGAGCAGAAAGGTAACATTTAGGAAGTCAAGCCAGTCCTGGGTGAGCTGTAGGAAAACACAAAACATCAGGGGCCAGAGAAAGGCCAGTGCAACATGTGGCACACCGAGACTGGAGACAGGTGCCTGAGAATGATCTGAATATGAAGATGATGGTTCCTGTTTAAGCATGGCAACTTTGAGATGACAATGGGACACCCGGATGCAGATGAGGTTTAGGCAAGATGGAAGAGAGAGCTGACGTAAAATCTGAATCCAATGGCAAAAGTACAGATTTATGTATCACCTCCATGGAGGTGACAGTTGACTGCTAAGTGCAAATGAGATTGTCTAAAGTGAGGACAAAGCAGTGTTGTAGAGGGAGATGGTAAAGAGAGCTTTATTCTTATCCCATCCTATCTGCGACATGGGTTGCTTTATTTATGGTTTGAGGTTGTCCTCAACACAATGAGGAGGCTCTTTTATGTGTTAATAATCTGTCACTAGCAAGAGTATTTGAGTGATACACCTCACAGAGTTTAGAGCACTTGGCTAGCAGAAGTGTGAACATTTTCTTTTCCAGGTTTAAATGGTACCCTTACATGCAGTTTTCCTGTTCACATCCTATTTTATTGCAATGATTCTTTTGTGGGGACCCATTTTTGAAAAGTTTTATTTAGAAAGAATGAGACAGATGGATATGTTTTGTTTGCTGGTGATTTTGTTCAAGGGGTTGCTTTTTATTTGGTTTTTTATTCATTTGGCTGACCAATTTCATATTTTATGTGGGATTTTTCCCCCTCAAGTTGTATTTTAGGGCACTGGTTTTCAAACTTTAGCACACTTAAGAATCCTCGGGAAAACTTGGTAAGACAGTGATGATGTATTATTTGGTTGGTTTTTTGAAGATTCTGACTCTGTAGGTTTGGGATGGGGCCCAGGGGATATTTCTCATGATCTCTGAAGTGATGCTGATGCTGCTGGTCTGCAAACCACCGGTTGAATAACACTGTTTAGGAAATATGATTTGGAAGCCCATTCTCATTTTCATGGAGCCTCTTTCCACAAATACTAGTACACACCCAACTACGTCGCCAAGTACTCTGTTGAAATTTATTGATGATGGCTCTTACTGATTATGGTTATGTACTATTTAGCCATTTTTCCAGACTTATTTTAGCTATAATTTAAGTAATTAAAATTGTTCTTGGGGGTTACCCTTCTTGACCTCTGTGCCTTCAGACTTTCATGATATGGTTGGAACGAGACTTCAAGGGGAGCACAGTGAGTTGTCCCCAAGATCTTGACAAAAGAGAAAAATGAGTTTGCCTTCAGAAACTTAAAATTAACTGATTTCATTAGTACGTGCCAACAAACATTATTTTCCAGGCACATATGAATATCTAGTTTAATCAGTAATTTTTCAGGCTAGCTAAGGGAAGAATATATTAGATGTGGGCTGGGCTTTCCCAGAGAAAGGAACTTTGAATGCTGAGAGTCAAACATTCTTGCCAATAGAGAAGGTGTCCCTGCTATGTGATTAGGATCCTTTGTCATGCCTCAGCCTGGTTTGGGGGGGAAATCCCTCTTGTCTGTCCATTTCCCTGTTTGTCTTAAATCACATTTTATTAGCAAAGTTTCTGTGTTTTCATTTCTATACAATGTGAACATATTGATCATAGGATATCTGTTGTCTGTTGGTAATCTGGCCATCTTATTTGCACATTAGTCTCCTGTGAATTGACTTAGGTTGAGTCTGTCTCCAGGATTCTGATCATCTCAGTGTGTGCTGAAAATATCCAGTTAATGACTGCAGAGCTAGGGGAACAACTATGGACCCCCGAGACAGCCAAATGGTGGGTCCTCTGAACAGCCAACAGTCCTGCCTGAATGGAGACTCATCTGTTTTTCTGAGAACTTTACCTGCTGTTCACTTGTTCATTTACTAGGAAACAGAACTAGAAAAATGGACGAAACTGAAAGGAACTCTGAAATCATCAGGGCCAGACCTTTCACTGTGAAGTTGAGGTCATAACCTTCCTTTGGAATCTGACTATCTCTTCCACCTGACAATTGACATAACTAAAAAGGCTAGGCTCACTGCTCAGAAATATTCCACAGCTTGGTGGGGTGTTTCTCCTTTGTGGTATTGTCTTCTGAAATGTGACGCTTGGCATTGGGTTCAGATGCTAATGCTAGAACCAGAATTCATCAAACCTTAACCCCTCGGCCTTCTTTAGTTTAATTTAAGAAATCCACATCTGCATTATAAAACCTGTCTGTTTTGCTTAACTTTAAAAATGAACGTCCCTTTCATTGCATTCCTCTTTTTAACATTTTAGCACAGGGTGACACTTCTTGATAAAAACTTCAAAGAATAAATCCTGTTGACATGATTTCTTAAGAACATATCAGAGGGAAAATATACATCACAGCACCAAATAAAGTTGAATGGATTTTGGACTTATTGTAGTAGGTCCATACATTTGAAAACATATATTTAAATACTCTTTATGTTATAAAGGAGAATAGAAAACAATTTATCTCATAAAGAACTCTTAAAATTGGTTTGCTTTTATGTATTGTCTGTTATAATGGGAAAAAGTGATCATAAAATCTTGATTCTAATCATTTACTATTATTTTGGGTTTTAGTTTTTTCTTCTCTAAAAGAATTGGTTGCAAGGAAGAGTGAGGGATAATGTTTGCAACTTGCCTGAAATATGGTCCTTGGTACATACTTGAATATTGGTAGTTATTCTTAAGAAGTATATTCTAAATTAAACTGATATTTACAATGGGTGGTAAGACTAAGCAAAGATGGACTTCAAAGCATTGAGAGACCATATGTGGACTTGCCACTTTTAAGTCCTGCCTCTGCCTTCTTCAGCTTTTTGCAGTTGGATCCACTGAGAACACAATCCTGAAAGCAAAGGCCCGCCCCAATCTTGACTAATGTCAGCAGCTATTACAACTCTAACCTCACTACTTAGACGATCCCAGAAATAAATCACCCACCCAAGTATGGGATGCAGTAACTGATCACAACTACTGACAGCCCCTCACTGACCACAAGGCCTCCTCTAGGTAACCATGTTGCTCTTGGATTTTGTAGAACTGTACTTCTCCCTTAGGCCCCATCACTATCTGGTCAGTTATTCCATCTGACATCACTGTCCTCCTTGTGCTCTATGCTCTGTCATGGTAAGGTCCTAGATTCCAGCAATGTATCCATCCTCTTCCTCCTAATTAAAATCTAATCATTTGCTTTAGCCCCGTGACCCTACCTTGCCTCACTTTCCCAAATACCCACATATAGATCTTCACTGACTTGATTGTCTTTTTTTGTTTCACCACCAAATTAATGTATATCCTCAGTGTTCCTAAGTTTACCCTTTAGAGATTGCCCTTACTACCAACCACCCATCTGGCCCCTGCCCAACTCTAAGACCTCATCTTCTACCATGCTCTCCCTCACCCTCTTATATTCTGCCACAATGGCCTCTTTCTGTTGTTCCAATGTGTTAAGACCTTGGCAAGAGCTGTTTCCTTTGCCTCAATTCCCCTTCTTACTCTGCCCAGTATTAGCATGAATAGTTTCTTCTTGACTTTCAGATCCCAGCATAAATGCTTTTGCTGACCACCCAGTTTAAAAGCAGCCTCCAGTCAAGCTCCATTGCTCACTATATTTTAATTCCCTGCAATGCACACAGCTCTTACTATTGCTGGATATTTTTCTTGTTTATTTTCTTGTTTACTAAATGCCTAACCTGTTAAAATATAACCCTATAAGAACAGGAATCTGGTCTGTCTTGTTCTCAGCTGTAACCCCAGAGCCTAGAACAATGGGTGACACATAGTAGATGCTCAGTAAATATTTGTTAAGTACCCAACTGCCCCTCAGGTTTAATTTTGTATCTGGCTCTGTTCTCCAAATTTCTGTGCCAGATTATATGTCAGGATCATGCTTCCTTTGTCTTTGATAACAGTAGTGAACCTATTTACTTCAGATACATTGGCCCGACTCACCCATTTCTCTTGGCTGGGAAGACATTGATAATTTCTAGCTATGCCACAGCCCTATGATCCTCCTCGTGTTCCAGGAGACACTGCCAGTTTACCTGAGCATGAAATCTAAATGGCCTGTTCATTTCTATCCTTAAAGGTGTTTCTGAATTTCCATTCTACCAGAATTGATTGATGGTACCTGCATTGAATTATCTACATTCTCTTTTCAAGTAAAGTAGTTTTTCAGAGGAAGTTGTTGAGGGAAATTTTGCTCTTTGTTTTAAAAACACCAGAAGTTATCAAAATAGTAAAATTATGGAGATCCAGAGTTTGGAGCCCACTAAACATCAGAGCATTCAGAAAGAATATGAACTTCAATGAGGTGAAGGGATTAGCTAAAGAACATATATACTTAGCCCATGGACACAGGCAATAGTGTCGTGAGGGCCAAGAAGGGGCAAGGCCTGGGCTGAGGTGGGCAAAGGGTGGATAAATAGGGGACATATGCAATGGTGTCAACAGCAATAATAAAAAGAATATGAACTCAATGGCCCAGGTAGCATTCATCAGTTATTCTACAAGCAGTGGTACATATGCATGTGGGCACACTCTCATGCCCATGTGTTCTTTGACACCCCTTTTTAAATGTCCTCTTAGACCTTTAGAAAACCTCTGCTCTGGCATTTGCATGGTGTGGACATCTGATTTCACTAGTCCAGCATCTTGTTTTCATCACTGCAATCCAGTTTTCTTATTGGGAAACTAAGCTTCTGTTGGATATGGTTTTATTTCAGTTGCTTATCAAAGGGCAAGGTGCGTGGACACAAGATAGACTCTCGACCCAGGCTAAGAAAAGCAAGTGTTCTTTCTTTTATATATATTTTTTTATTGATTTCGGAGAGAAAGGGAGAGGGAGAGAGAGATAGAAACATCAATGATGAGAGAGAATCATTGATTGGCTGCCTCTTGCACACCCCACACTGGGGATTGAGCCTAACCCGGGCACGTGCCCTGGCCTGGAATCACGGACGCCCAACCACTGAGCCACGCTGGCTGGGCACAAGTCTTCTTTTTTAAGGAGATGTATCTTGATTTATCCATGTTTAAACTTTAGCATTTAAACTTTAGCATTTAAAAAAATACTATTTATGAACTTTCTCAGCTTAGAGTCCCACAGCTTCTCTGGTTCCTATCAGACTCCTGTTTCTTCAGATTTGCCTTTGCTTTAGATTTTTTTTGCTTTGATTAATAAGAATCATTTACTATTATTTGCAGCCATGGAACCCTAACTCATACAGAGTAAGTATTTAATAAATATTAAATAATAATAGCGCAAAAATTGATATTTTGTATTATGAGGAAATACAGCAGAACCTCAAAGTTGTCCCTCCTGTCTTTATTTCTGCCTTTCCCAGGCCTATGTGATGCCCATGTTTACATAAGGAAGCAGCAGTGGTTACTTCCAAACAACGTGAGGTCCCTTTCAGTTGACCACTTTGAGGCTCTATATCCTTGACTTTACTTATGCTATCTTCTTTGTTTGGCATCTTTCTCAGGTCTTCCTGCCCCATCTCCATCTTCTATGTCTTCATAACATCTTACCTTCTAAAACTGTAACTTCAGATTTTAAAACAAATCTCTTTCTCTGGCCCTTTCATTATTTCCTTTGGCCTTCAATGAGTCTTACTCATTTTATAGCCTCTACAGTGCATAGGGAGGTCGTCGTATCTTGTTGCTAGACAGAAAGCCACATTTTAATTTAACCTGTTAATGTAAGAAAAAAAAAAAAACACAATTAAGAAGAAAATCACTCTTTAAAAGAAGATATTTTCTGCTGCATTTGTTGACCTTGGTTAAAATAGCTGCTACTTTTGCTGCCAATATTTTCATTTCATTTATCGAACTCAGGCAGCCTTAGAACATCCTCTCCTCTCTGTCTTCTCTCTATTCCTCTACCAACTGCCTCCACTTGCATTAGTGTCCATTCCATGACTTATCAGAGAACTAATCGATGCATTGTGTTTTATCTAAAAAAATCATTAAGTGGAAGATTGGAGGAAATGTTTCTGCATTGCTTCTAAGCAATTATGTGTTTACGTTAGTCCTATTTTGAGGAATTCATTTATAGCTGGTGTTGCAATGAGTAGGCATATGAGTCTCTATTTATAAAGTGGTTCCTACTCCCTTTCTATGCTTGCCTGGGTAGAAGTGGTAGTCTATATTGGGAGAGGGGTTTTCTGAAGGGCAGGATTGCACTGGGACCAGCAGAGAAACCCAGGAGGATTTAGGTGACTCAGTGTAGTGCCCTGTTTGTGTTCTCTTGAGACTGTGATGTTTGTTGTTCAGCACAAAATTGAAGCCTGAGCAGAACAGATGAGAAACCCCATGTCGAATGATAAACAGGTGGACAGTGGCTGCCTTTGGTGGTGGGACTTTAAGAGAAAAGAAGGGGAGCATACAACCTATGGGGTAGATGGTCATTACAATAATCCAAATGCAGTTTCATTCTACCAATGTAGAAAATAAAAGCCTTTGTAAATTAATTGATTGTCTATAAATTGAGGAGGTGCAGAATAAGAGTATAAATCAACTATTGGTTGATGAATGATTTCGTTATTCATATTAGGTTTAATATTATGTATAATATATCTTGTTAAATGAATAAATAATAAGGTAACGAATAAGTCATTAAGCGAATAAATATGTAAATTATATGAATCAAGAAAATTACAACATTGCAACTCACACTTTGCCTTTGAATTAAATTTATTTAAAACGTGCCTGATTCTTCACTGCTTAAAAACAAAGTAAACCTTCATATAGGAATTTGGTAATAGCATTTTTGTAAACCTGCTAAGTAATATAAAACATTTTAAAATAATTGTGCGATGGTATGTTCTGGCAATTGAAATGAATATTTAAAACTGATGAATGCTGCGTTCAACTCTTCGAGTTCTAGCTTGTCATAGAGATTTGGAGAAGTGTTTGAATTCACGGTGCCTTTTTCTCTACCTGTGAGGTTAGGGCAAACTCTATCCTGCAAATATTTATTTAGCACTTGCCTTGTACCAGGCACTCTACTACGTTGGAAGGGTTGGCTCATTGGAGGAGACATAATTATTTTCATATTGCATTTTCAGAGTCTATCATAGTGTCTGGTATATAGAAAGTACTCAGTCAACACTGGATGAATAAAGTAGATCAGTTACTAAATAAGAATCAGTATATAATTTAGAAGGGATGTAAGACAGGAGAATTTATACCTAGTATGTGATATGATATGTTTAGTCCCACAGCAGGGAAAGAAACCTGCAAGGGCCAGAGTTTAGTGCTATGTCAGTCTAGAATCACTGGTGAAAACTTCATGGAGGATATGATGTTAGAGATGTATTTTGAAGATTGTATGGAATTGTGTAGCAGTATCTGAAGGGATGGTCTGGCCAGCGATCTGGAGTTAGAAAGTATGCACTTAAGAGATACAGAGCATAGTGATTGACAACAGGGAGAAAACCTGGCAAACAAAGTTTGATTAGAAATCAGGAGGATCTTGAATGTCATGGTAAGGATGCTGGTATCTCTTCATGAAGACCCTGAGCTGTAATTTTTTTCAGTGTGAGATGATATTATCAGACAATAGTTTTGAACACTTCCACGAGTATTGATTAGGATGGGGATGCTAAAGGCAGTACTTGGAAGCAGGAAGTCAGTTTAGAAGTTATGGAACGAACCCAGGTAAGAAATCATGAACTTCTGGGTTTTAAAAGTTCTGCTGAAAGTGTAGAATTATTGCAGAGGGACCATTGGCAGAAATTAGGTAATAATTTGATTACTGCCAGTAAGGGATGGGGAGGTTTTGAAGGTGAATCAAAGGCTTCATCCTGGAATGACACGGGGACATTTTCACCTGAGAGAGAAAGTATAGGAGGAAAGAACAAGTTGTGGGGACAAGCAGTGAGTTCAGTTTTGGACATGTGCATTTGGATTTGTTCGTTGATCTGTCGGCCTAGAAAATATTAGGAATTTGTATTGAGGGTTACAATAAGGATCTGGAATAAAGAATCAGATTTAATCAAATTAAGAATAATAATGCCAGCAACAACTAACACTTTTGGAAGGTTTGGTATTGTCCTTACTCATTAAATCCCTGCAGTAACCTATGAGGTAGGTGTTTTAGTTGTCATCATTTTACTGATATTTGCAAGTAATCAGCATAGCTATTCGAAACAGCAAAATGAAAAGGGAAATTGTAGTAAGAGAGGGGAAAAATCAAGGACACAATCTGATAGAGTATTAAGGAGCCAGTCAATGAAGGAGTAAGAATTAGTCAGAGAGAAGGGATAAACAGAAATGAGTATTATTAAAGCAGATAGAATATGCAATATGATAGCAATAAAAGTTCCTTCCTGGTGATTTCATGTATTGAAGAGTTTAGGATATTGGCGCATATTTGTGGTATCAGTGGAAGAATAAGGTGGCAGAGACTGACAGATCAAGGGCATAGGTGGGAAAACTGGCCTTAGAACACTTAATCTATAAGCACTTCTCTCTCCAAGAAAGGAGACAGCTGAGGACAATGACACGTTTTGTGTTGGGACTTGCATTGGGACAAAGGAGAAATAGATCCTGTCTGAAAATTTTAATCTCAACAAAGTCATTTCTGCGAGTGAACCGGGGGCCTGGGAGAGGTCATATCTGAAGAGGCAAAGGCAGTTTTTTCTTCTAGTAGAACTTCATGCTTTATAGTTCCAATAATTAAGGAATTTTAAAACAGAGGAAACTATTACTACATGCATAGGAAACGCATGCGGTGGATTTGGATCCATTCCATTGAAATGCTTAAATACATTTGAATCCAAGATTTTACGCTTAAAAAAATGAAGTAAAATAAAAGCTTGATTTTTAGTGAAATTCTACAACCATGGTTAAGAATGAGAAGCATGCATGACATATTTGTGTGTCAGCATTTTAATACTAAGATATATTTGTTGGTTTGTTTTATGGGGGATTTTTTTTTTCTTCTTGAGGAACATGAAACAAAAGAATTATCTCCGCCAACCCCACCCTACCTCATTGTTATTGGGCCAAATCTGGAGGAGAAAATCACTCAAGTGAACCCCTGGGGGTAAATTGGTGTGATGAAAATTTACTGTCATGGGCACTTTGGGGAGCAGCAGTTGGCATATCTGTTTATGTTTATGGCTGTGATGGTCATGTGCTAGTCTACTTTTATTACATAGATTACTTGTTTTATCTCCACTGAGTTTTTCTGTTATTAGACAAGAGTGAAGCAAAGCGAAGGAATCCAAAATAAAACATAAAACCTCCCGGTGAGCCAGTGAGTCCATAGCTCTGTCTAATGTTACGTATCAACATTGCCACTGGCTTATCACTCCTGCCTGCTGCCTTTTCTGTGGTCCACGCCATAGGCATTTCTTTTCCAATCATATCCCTGATTCCCTAGGGTAATGGTGCTGCCGAATATGGTAGTGGTTGATAAACAGAGCTAATAAGCAAAGCTCAAAATGATCTTGTATGTGCAAACAGATTTGAGGTGCATTTGGTAGGATCTTTTGTGATCTCCAGAGAGCCCTGGCAGGAGACTATCATTTTCCAGTTCTCTAATATGGCTCTTCTGGTAACTGAAATGGAGATCTCGGATCTGTCCAGGTTTGAAGAATCTAATGCATTTCTGTAGACCGCTCTATGCTCCATAGCCAGACCTCAGGGAAGGAAGGCCCCAGGTGGGTCCGAAAATGTGGTACTGCCTGCCAGATTCATTGAGGAATAAATACTTAATATTCTATGTGTATGTCTCCTGTCACAATATATAAATCCCCAAAGGAAGTTGGTGTTATAATAGGAGATATCTGAAGCCAAAGAATACATATGGCATATGTTGCTAGGATGCCCATCTAATTCAGGTGTTTGGGGAAAGTTTGAGGTTTACTGTTGTAGGCAATTGGGAGCCACTAGCGTAGTAAGCATGGGGAAAAAACGCAATGAAATTTGCATTTAGGAAGATTTGCTTGATTATGTGGTATATAGTACACTTGGCTAGCAGGAGATTAGAATAGGGAAATGAGAGGGCTTGAACTGGATCAGAGATTTCTATTGGTAAAGTGCACTCCACAATACACTTGTGTGGTGAGGTGTACTAGTACATCAAAAGAAAGGACTCCCTAAACAAGTCAGTTTGGGAAAGGCTTCATAGTCCATTTGCATCATGGGGAACACAATGACCATTTGTATATTAAAGTCTTTGGGAAGATCTGAAGGTAAAAACCTGCCTAAATTTCCCAAACTTTGTAACCAGATAGGCTTGTGCAGAATAATACCTCCAGTGTTATATTCAAAATTATAAGATAAGTATCAAGAATTTAAAATATAAAACAACATTTTTTTCTCTAGCATTTTATGTCTTAGGTAAAGCTTAAGCTAAAGTTATCAGCTCGTAATTAAGGGCCGTTTTTTTGAGGACTATATACTCTATTTTTAAAACTTGAACTGCTCTCAACTTGGCAAGAGCTTCACTCACATAGAGACAGAAGAGAAAGAAGAATGACCAGGAGAAGGCCAATTAATATTTCAGGACTAGAGTTCACCCTCTGTGAGGAATGCATTAGTGGAACAGTGGTGGCCATAGTAAGTGACCACACATTTAAATCACTAATTTGTTTTTATTGTTTCTCTTTTCTCTCTGTCTCTTTGCCTGCATTTGTATCTGCGTGTTTTTTTCTCTTTCCCTAAAATTTGCAAGTCTGTCTATTTCTGTTCCTTCCTCTCTGTTTCTCTACCCCTTTCTCTACCTTCTTTCCCCTTCCCTCTCTTTTAACTTTCCCCAAGCCGGCACATCCAGGAACACAGAGTTGAATCCCAATAAATCAAATGCGCATGGGCTGTGACTCCCTGTATTGACCTTTTGCCAAACTGCAATTGCCGGGGAAACCATGGAGACTAGAAAATCCCAGGATCTCTTCCTTGCCTTTGATCTGCTCACTCTCCTCTCTTGGATCTTGTGGGCTCAGCTCTGCTTTTCCCCTTAACATCACTGCCCCCGCAGTGTTATTCTCATCTACCCCATTGGTTCAGGATAGAGGCATGAGCGCCCGCCCTTGTTCTAACCCCCCCCACCCCCCCCACCCCGAGCAAATTATCTCTGCATTTCTCAATGCCGACCTGGAAGGCATTTTCTTACCATCTGTGGATCGCGTAATTAATTACTCTTCTGAAGGAATGCTCACATTTCTTATCTTGCTTGTTATACACATCATTTTTCAAACTTTGGAATGATGAGCTGGCATTTCAAGTAAGGGTGGTCCCACAAATCAAACGCAGTGTGACTTTGGTTTCATTTCTTTGTGGAAACATCTGGTCTTGTTTAGTGCACGGCAAGAAAGAGGTGGGAAACATGCAGAAACCCTCACTGCCCTCAGCCCTGTCTTTTCATTATGTTGTGAAACGTATCACCTCTGGTAGAGAAATGAAGTTAATTTCACAACAGTTGCATTCGCCAAGACTCGTTTTCATGTCCAGGGGCATGAAAGCTATGTGTGGCCAGCTTTCCCAAAGTTCAGACTGGGACTCTGCCTTGAACAAGGAAGGTTGAGGTGCAGGCCACTGGTGTCTGGGGTGACAGGATTTCCTTGCAGCAGTGTCACGTTCAATGTCATGGCATTCGTAAGGGTGATATGAACCACCACCACCTCCCAGATTTGCTAGTCACAAAGCAGGATTTTCTTTTCTCAGGAATCCTAAACTCCCTTTTAGGAATAGCGTTCTACAGCTGAATGGTACCTAGACTTCCGGTTGGCAATGCTTTGTTAAACAGCATGATGACCAGAGGAAAGACCGCTTTCAACTCCAAAGCCAACAGTGGGTATGAAGCAGGTGATGGTGCACAGATGGACAGAATGCTTAATACAAGTCCAATGTTTTTTTTTGATAGAGATTCTCCTTTGAATGACAGCCTCAAGTCTTGGCTCTCTTCCCTTCAAAAAGTTGATTTGTTGACAGCTTTGGGTAAAAAAGAACCCAGGGTGAGTAGAGAGTAGTCAGTTTAACCTAAAGGGATAATCCTTGAACAAATATGTGAAAATCTCCTTGCAGTTACTTCTTATCATCCGCTTGCTGCTTGGTCATTGGCAGATTCTCTTCCTGTGGTTGTGTATGTTGTGATGATACAGCAGTGGCTGTGTTGGGTTCATGGTGACAATAGTAGATGATTTGCCAGGTCCTGCTCTAGGTATTTTACACATTCTACGTATTCACTCGGTCCTCATAGTCACCTTATGGTAAAACCCCATGTCACTGTCCCCTACAAACCAGGCTATAGTGTAATTGGCTGTTGGCTGTGTGATCCTTAGAACTCAGCCGGCTAGCTAACTCTGATCATTTCATGAATCTCACCATAATCTCTTCTCGCATTTGATAGGATTGAATATTTAGATTCTATTTTAAAAATACAACACAGGTTTACTATCCTTTTAGTGTCCTCATTTTACAAATGAAGAGATTGGGGTACAGAGTGCTTAAGGAGATTTTCCAAGATCACAAAGCTAGGAGGCAGGAGGCTTACCAGATTAGCAGGTCCAGAATCCATGATTCCCTCTACTACCGTATAGGCTGAGGTGTATAAAAGCTACCTGTGGGATAAAGTTGTCAGGAGACCATGGTCCTGCTCTTGGCTTAGTTACTGATACACTGTGTTTTAGTGCTGTGTTCTGTGTCCCCTCCCCCAGCTGCATAGGAGTGGAGGGAACCAGACATGCTATGCAATGCCTGCCAGGGAGCTGGCTTGTCAAGGGTCCTCAACTTTGAATTCCAGTCTCAAGTTTTATCTCAAAGTGAGTTTTATCAACTGGAGGAATTATTTTAAAAGCTAACTTCTTGTATCAAACATGAATGTTGTCTGTATTATATTTTCTTTTCTTAATTAGAGTTGTCCTTTCCTAAGGTGCCACAAAAAGGCATGAGCTTTTGCATGGTAAAGTGGTTCCAGCAGCAGGCATGTGAGATCAGTAAGAAATATGCCCAAAGAACATTGGATCCCATCTCTGGATTTAACTTTGGAGAATCCAGGATCGAAAAAAATTCTAAATGCCTGCAGTCAGAAATGTAGAGCTTGAATGTTTATAATCTGATGCTTTCAGGCTTCGGAACATTGGAATTTCTGATCTAATCACAGCCCTTGCTTAAATCTAATTTGAAATTTAACCTGAAAAATAAAACATGTAAATTAGATTCTGTTGACATTATTGAAAAGCAATATGGCAATATTTATCAATAACCTTAAAAGATTCATAAACTGCCCAGCTGACGTGGGTCAGTGGTTGAGTATGGACTTATGAACCAGGAGGTCATGGTTCAATTCCGAGTCAAGGCACATGCCTGGGTTGCGGGCTCAATCCCAGTGTGGGGCCTACAGGAGGCAGGTGATTAATGATTTTCTCTCATCATTGATGTTTCTATCTCTCTCTCCCTCTCATTTCCTCTCTGAGATAATAAAAATATATTTTAAAAAAGTTTCATAAACTTTGTCTTATATCTAGAGAAGTAGGAGAGGTTCATATTCAGAGATGTTCTTCATTGTATTATCTATCTATGTATCTATCTATCTACCTATCTATCTATCTATCTATCTAGATGTTCTATAAAATAATATTCTGGTTGAAAAGAAATAAAATAGAAATTTATAGAATAAAATGTCAAAATGCTTCTTACTACAATTCTACTACCCAAAGTTCAATCACTCCTGCCCCTCCATCGTTATTGAGGTCTAATTGACAAAGTATTTCTTTATAGTGCACAACATGATGTTTCGATATACCATACAAATTGTGAAATGATTACCACAGTCAAGGCATCTAACATATCCATCACCTCACATAGTTATAATTTTTAAAGATCTATTTTCTTAGCAAATTTCAAGTGTACAATGCAGTATTATTAACTATAGTCATCATGCTGTACATGAGATCTCCAAAACTTATTTCTCATGCATAATTAAAATTTTATAGCCTTTGACTAGCATCTTATTTCCCTTACCCTCAAGCCCCTGGACACCACCGTTCTACTCTCTGCTTCTGGTTCATCTTTTTTAGATTCCACATGTAAGTGAGATCATACAGTATTTGTCTTTCTGTCTCTGGCTTAATTCACTTGCCATAATGTTCACCAGACTCATCCATGTTGTTGCAAATGACACAGTTTTCTTCCTTTTTAAATCTGAGTATGTTTCATATCTATCTATATACTCATTTTAGTATCACATTTTCTTTTCTTTATTCTTCTCTCTATGGACACTTAGGTTGTTTCTGTATTTTGGCTATTGTGAATAATCCTGCAGTGGACATGGGAGTATTGTCAAGATACTACATTTATTTAAAAATATATATTTCCAGAAGTGGGATTGCTGGACCATATTGTGCATTTTTGGGGGGGATTTTGAGGAACCTCTGTACTGTTTTGCATAGTGGCTGTACCAATTTGCATTCTCATCAACAGTGCACAAGAGTTCCCTTTCTCCACATCCTCACCGATATTTGTTACTTGTTTTCTTCTTTTTTTTTTTTAAATAATAGCCATCATCAAATAAGATGTGATATCTCACTGATTTGAATTTCTCTGATGATTAGTAAGTAATTTTATATACCTGATGGTTGTTCCTTTACAGATCTTCTTTTTATTAATGTCTATTCAGGTCTTTTGCCAATTTTTAGTCAGCTTATTAATTTTCTTGCTATTTAGTGGTTTGAGTTCCTTATATATTTTGAATATTAACCCCTTATTGTACATATGGCTTGCAAATATTTTCTCCCATCCTGTTGATTGTCTCTTAACTCTGTTGATTTCTTTGCTTTGCTGAAACTCTTTTATTTTGATACAATTTCATTTGTCTATTTTTGCTTTTGTTGCCTGTGCTTTGGGGATCATATCCAAAAATCACTGCCCACCAAGGTCAAGAACTTTTCCCCCTATATTTTCTCCAAGTAGATTTATAGTTTTCTGGTCTTAAGTATTTAATCCATTTTGAGATGATTTGTATATATGTTATGTGATAAGGGTCCAATTTCATTCTTGTGCATGTGGAAATCCACTTTTTCCAGCATCAGTTTATTTAAAGAGATGGTACTTTTTCCATTGTGTGTTCTTAGAACTTTTGAGGAAAACCAATTTACTATAAATGGGTGAATTTCTTTCTGGGCTCTTGATTCTGTTCCATTGGTCTATATGGCTATTTTATTGTCAAAGCCATACTGTTTTGATTACTATGGCTTTGCAGTATATTGTAAATTCAGGTGTTGTGATGCCTCCAGCTTTGTTCTTTTGCTGAAAATTGCTTTGGCTATTCTGGATTGCTTGTGGTCAATTACTATTAACAGTGTTGCATATCATTCTAAACCTCATTCTCATTATATTTATTTCTCTCATCCACATACACCACATGACATACATACACTAATGAACACATACACATTTAGTTACACACATATTCAGAAATATAATTTTTAAGAAAATTGTGGTAAGACTATAGATATTGCTCATTAACTTACTTTATCCATCAAAGTATAAGTATTATTTTTGTAAGAGCATGTAGAGCTATATAAATCTCTTTTCAACTTTATAGTAGATGAGAGTCATGATGTTCTACTAGGCATTAAATTTAGTGAATACTAAGATTATTTCCAATTTTGATGATATAAGCATGCAGAAGTAACACACTAGTCACTGTATTTTGCTGCATGTGTAGAAGCATGCCTATGAAATAAAATCTTAGAAGTGGAATTGCTGAGTCAGAAGTACATTTAAATTATTATAGATCAATATAAATACATTCTCTTCTGCTCTGCCACCATCACTGGTAAAACTCTACTAATTACTTTCCCACAATGTATGATTGTCCTTTAGGTTTATTTTTTTTCTAGATCTTTTTTAGATAAATGCTGTATCTTTTATTATTTATTATAAGTTGATATTAGACTATAATATTTTCTTTACTCTGTTGGCTGCATTTCATATGTTTTGATATGTACTATCAGGAAGGCTATTCAGAATATTTAAGAACTTATAACAAACTATCAGAAAAATGTGCCATAATCACTGACTCCATAAGCAACTGAGATGGCCATACTGGTGTAAACCAGCTGATATCACCTATTCCACTTTCACTGGAATTTATTTCCTGCAGCCTATAATCTTACCCAAATGTACAAATTGATATATTCTAAATACGTCAAATATATTTGGCCCATATGCCTCTTATCAGGGACTCTGTTGGTCAAAATTCTCACTCATATGTCTAGGTTCATCTCAAATGGAACCTCCATAGTAAAGAAGAAGAGTCTTTAGTGAACTGTCTTTTCATTTTGTCTGAACTTATAATGGTACTTATTGTTATCTTCACCAGGAGTCAGCAAGCTTTCCTGTAAAGGACGAGTAAGAACTATTTTCGGTTTGATAGACATAGACTTTTCATTGAACCCACCTCCTCTGCTCTTGGAACATAAAAGCAACCCTAGATAATACCTAAACAAATGGGTACGGCTGTGTTCTTATAAAATTACATTTACAAAACTAGTTGGCCAGCCTCTTGCCATACTTTACTGAACCCTGTATTTTGAGCAAGACTACTTAAAAGTTATTGTTCATTTTTTAAATCTTCTATTCTGAATTAATTAGTTCTTGAAAATGAGGCTACGTGGCTATGTGGCTTAAACTTTAATTCCTGTGCACTCGAGAGGCATTTGTTGAAAGAGTGAAAAATACTAATATCATTATTTCTCTTCTGTAGAAATTTTAGTGCTTCTAATATGAACCATGAATATTGGTTATATTTAAACACAAAAATAATATTTGTCTAAGACTTTAATTTGTTGTACAATTTATATTTTTATTGCTCCCTTGCTCATATGCCAGATTTAGTGTATTCTTTGAGATTCACTCTTTTTAAAAATGTTTTAGAGATAAAAGGGGTTTAGAAAAATCACTCAATCCGACGTGAAAAAAGTCCAAAATAAAAATCTGATTGATCTAAAAGAAAGCCTATCCAGTATGAGCTCTGTGACATTTATTCTTGTCTAAAAAGGTTTATGTCGCTAATTTGTTTTTGGCTTAACCAAACTAAGCTAATAGATCTGAGCAATGATATATTCAGAAAGCAAACATAACATGATGAATGAAATATTTTATTTTTTTCACCCTTATATTTCATTACATGTCCTGAATGGGATACTCCTTAGGAGACCTATAGTAGCATATTGACTTTTGTTTGTTCTCCCTCTCTGGTTTTAGGCTTTAACTGAACATAAAAGCTTTAAATCATCTCTACTTGAAAATCTCACTTATTCTGTTGTTAGTGTGACAGGCTAAGGACTATGTAATGAATTTGCAACCTTTCAGAAGCCACAGAGGAAAAGCACATATAAGCTATTATTATTTTTATTTATTTATTCATTTATTTTTATCTTTATTGTTGAGAGTATTACAGATGTCCCCCTTCTCCTTCTCCCATTGCCCCCCTCCACCTGATTCCCACACTGCCCCATGCCTTCACCACCCTATTGTCTGTGTCCACGGGCACTGCATATATGCATATAAGTTCTTTGGTTAATATCTTCCCTACCACTTTCCCTCTGAGATCAGATAGAAAATACGTGAATCAATAAATACTTATAATACACACAAGTAAATGAAAACAAAGAAAACTAGACATGAATAAGAAATTTAAGAAATTATAAAATACTAGAGGCCCAGTGCATGAATTCGTGCACAGGTGGGGTCCGGCTGGCCTGTCCCAATCGGGGCTGATCAGGCCAGGCCAGCTGAGGGGGAGGAGCTGTGGGCAGTTGGCTGGCGGGCCCCATCCCTGGTCAAACTCCTGGTCGATCTCCCGATTGAGAGGACAATTTGCATATTAGCCTTTTATTGTATATGATGATATTATATATTTATATATTAAAGATTTGGGAAGGAATACTTCTCCCTATAAACTGTAGAAAATACAAAAATACAGTGATGTCATATCACTTAAACCACATAGTTCATCTTTCAGAGCTAGTGGGATGATGTTTTATTCACCTTCAGTTTTCTTCTTACAAGACTACACTTGTTTTTCTTCTTACAAGATCCACTCATGGAAAGAACAGCTTGTCTTATTACCCTCCAGTGGAAATGAGTTATGAGCCTTTTATCTGGAATTTACAGGGCTGCTTTAACCTCTTTATAGTTGAATTTCAGTGATGAATGCAATATCTTATTTCATCTTAGTTAATTTTTTTTTAAGAATTCCTTTCTTGTTCTGATTTGTAGGTACATACAAGGCAATAATGGGAAAGCTCAAATTACCCCATTTGGGATCCTGTTAAACACTTTTCTATTGTCCTGCAAGTCTTCAGTATTAATTTCCTGTTTTTTCTTCTTCTTATGTCAATCCAACAAGAAAAACCAGGCATTTGTGACATTCATAACAATTACTCTATTCCAAAGAAAAGCTTGTATTTTATGTAGTACTCATCACAAAACAGTCCCTCATGGCTTAATTTGGCTAATTTTTTCTTAGGCTTAAAAAATAGGCAGTCAGGAATCTTGTGAACTAAGACTCGAGAAACGGAGGTCACTTAGGCATCACTTGCATGTTGAAATGATTCATAAAGTTGCACAAGGGCCTAACCTGGGTGCTGTAAGCAGTAGTAATAGGGACAGGGACACACAGCTACACAAGAAACATGGAAGGCCTTATGAGTCACTTGGCTGATATTTTGTTTACTTAAGTCCTTCAAAAGATAAGTTACTCACTGTTTGAACTCATCAAATGCAAGAGCTCCTTCCCATGAAATATGTCATCCCTTGTCACCGTTGGTTCTGAGTGATTAGCTTTGAATGATCCCATAGAATTTGTGTTTTCTTCCAAAGTCACAACTAATATAGGTAATTATGGAATACCTACTTTCTTGGACATTTTATTTATTCATTCACACCCTCATCATTTATTGAGTGTTGCCTGTGGGCTAGGTCCTGTGCTGTGTGCCAGGGGTACAACATTGAGAAAGACAAGATCCCAAACCTCCAGAGGCTTATATTAAGTAATAAATATGCAATTCAATGATCATATATTTATCAGTGCTCTAGTTGGAGCATGAACAGAATGGTAGCCAAGCATAAGGGCATCAAAATCAAATTCAGGAAAAATACCGTGGAGGAACCTATATTTAGAACTGCATTTTGAAGAGCAAGAGGAAATGCTGGTCAAAGAAGCAATGAGACAGCCTTGTGACCTGTAAAAAGTCAAGGAGACATGAGACAGCACCAGGTATTTGAGTAATGTCAAATACTTCAGCATGTCTTGAGCTCAGAATAAAGCCAGAGGCCAGATCCCTAAAGGTTCTGATGCTAAACTAGGAAAGGTGACACCAAGGCTTGGAACAAAGCATTTCAGGTTAAGGGAAGAATTCACCCTGCCCATTCCGTAGCATCCAGCATCATGCCAACTCCATGTCACATCGTTGTCCCATTCAGGCCATTTCCATGGGGTTTAGTGTATGCCCTTCAAAGCAAAGGCAGGCCTCCTCTCCTTAAATTCCCACACCAAGTGCTAGGAGAATAGCTTCTTTCTCTCACTTTATTTGTATTTCCCTTGTTAAGTTCTGGGGGCCTGCTCAGCCTGCCTAGTTCTTGTGAACCATTTTTCCTTGATTTATACTTGTTTGACTGGGTATAGAAAGCAGCAGCGATGCCGTCAGGGGAGGTTTAGGAGGTAATGGCGCAGTCAGTGAGCATCCTCTCCCCATTAAACCCTGCCCTCGTAAACCTCTTGAGCTGCTCTTCTGGCACAGGCACATGGCAGAGAAAATCAGTTGTGAGATTCTGACGACTCAGGTTTTAAACCTGGTGCTGACTGTAACACCCTGTGAGACTGGACTCAAGTCAGTTAGCCTCTCTGGACTTCAGTCCCTACTGTGTAAAAGGAGGCACTGACTTACTGGTCAAGTTCTTTTTCTCTATATCCATGGATTTTGTTTTCTCAAGTGAGACATCCAGTTGTTTATCTAGATCACCTTTGCACAAGATACGGGGTTACTGTTAGATAACAAGAGTTAATTTCATTCTGAGGTTAGACTACAGGTGACTGTGAATGGGAAAGGAAAGAGGTTCTCTCAAATGAGAGGACTTCATAAACTCAGTTTCAGAATGCTTGATTTTGTTTTAACTCTTAGCTACCAAACTCCTTGAAAACTTTCTCAAGGAATTTCATAAAAGTGATCTCTCCAAAGGCGAAAGGAGCCATTCATTGCTTAGTAAACTGGATTATCTTCCTTCTTAAAAGCATTCTATGGCATTTAAAAAGAGACATACTATCATAGAGAAAATTTTACAAACATGCCATACATCACTTGGAGATGCTTAATTCCTAGAAATGATAATCAAAGAGAGTTTTATTAACGTATAGAGGAATATTTTTTAATAGAGGCATTTGTCAAAAGGGTGATTTTCTATATTATGTTAGCTACTTATTAGCATTGTCTTGGTTTTGCTACTCAGGCAACTTGGAGTCATCAGAAATGCATTGGAATAAGGATATTATGTTTAGTTATGAATTAAGAGTTTGAATAAATAACTCTAGTTGTGTGTTAAGTAGGAAGCTATTCATAGATACTGCAATGGCAGCTAAAAATACCTTTTTCACATAAGGTAAGATAAATAGGATGTGACATATTGAAAAGAGTAGATGTGGAAGTCAAAGAGGATAAAATACAAGCTATGGCTCCAATGCTTTTTATTTCTAAGATCTTGGGAAAGTCTTTGAGCTTTGCCCTGTCTTGCAATACCAGTATGTTTTGAGGAATAGATTGAGTTAAGATATAAAATACTTAGCCAATGGAGGTACCAAATGATTTCTAGATCTCCTATTTATGTCATGGGGAAGGAATCTGAAGATAAAATTCCTTAGAGCTTTTCCTTCACCTACAACTTGAGTAGCCTCCAAATAGTCACTTTGCATTGTGTTTTATTATACCAGACACATGTTTCCCAAACTTTTATTATGCATTAGCCATTTTTCACTGAAATATATGATCCTAGAAACTCCCTTAGGTATTAAAGATAATCAATTTGACATTATTATCTGGCATATCATAAAGTGAAATAACAAGACAAATTATTATTGTTTCCCATTTAATAAATGATGTACCCTGTTCAATTACCTCAAAGTTACCTTTTTAAGAAAAATATGAAAATATAATTTGACCACGAGAATATTTCAAATTACAGTGTTCTGTATGGTTAAGTTTTATAATTTTAATAGCTGACTCAAAGTGATGAGATAAAGAACAGGTTGTGAGCTTTCTCAACGTGTTACACATTGCTGGAATGTATAGTTCTTTATTCCTTATCATTGAACACCCACATAGCAAATATGTCAACATGAGTTTTGTTCTTCTTATAGTTGACTGTGAAATACTAGGGTCATCTTGATGTTCTCAATATCAGTGTTCCATATGCTTCCTGCCTTTTAACTAGAGCTGCATTAGGGGATACAAATAATTAGTTACGTGACTATAAAATCAAAGCATATTTTACATTTATAAAGGTAGAAGCCACCACGTTGGCTAGAGGTGTGTAGCTTAGGGCTACAGCTACTAGAGCCCAAGTCATGGGCATATTGGTCCCTCTCTTCTAGCTGCTGTGCCCCTTTATTCAGCAACACTAAGTGGCTCTAAATGGTTTCCTTTTAAGAAGAAACACTGTGTAATCATTACTTATTGATTTTTTTTTAAATTATATTATAATGAATAATAAATAGTGGCTTTAATGACAAGAAAACCCAGGAACATATGATGAAAAAGGTGAAAAATAATTAACAGAGGATGTGCCAGGCACTGTGGCTAGTGTTTCATAGATGTTTCTACATGATACCCCCTCTGTGAAGAGTTCTTTCTTTTTGCTTCCTTCCTTTCCTGCCTCCTTTTTTCTTTGAGTCAACCAACATTTTACTGCGTTCCCCCAAGATCCAGACGAGGAACGAGGGCTGTGAGAAGAGTTTCTAATGGGACCAAAATGTTTTCCATTTCTTTGCTTTTAATTTTCCCAGAAGTTGTATTTATTTACATATAAATATGTGAATTCTAATGAAGCTGTAATCACTTTGGATGCTTTAAAATACAGTAATGTTCCGGAACTTTTATCACCTAATATAAGCCTCCACATGCCATAGACACAATTAAAAAGTTTATTCTTTCACATTTAAATAGATCTGGTGAATATAAAGAGTGCCTTTTACAAGTAGGAAATCTCAGTTTTTGCTACTTTTGACTGAAATTCCTTTAAACAACCTAGTCTAGATCAATTCTGTTGCCATGGTAATAATTTTTCATATGTGGGGGGGGGGGGAAATGGCCACACTCGAGCTACTGGCCTTTCTATTTCAGGAAATATGTCCATATAAGCAAAGGATTTGTAGATGGTTCCTTGGAGTTAATTTTTATGTGCATTAGAAAGTACTTAAACCCTAAGCATGGAGAGGGTTTATAAATGATTGTCATAAGCTCTTTAGCTACTTAAGATAGAGTAGCACCCCTTTGCCACTGAATGAATAGTGTGGAGAATTTGTGGGGCTGCTTAGAATGCTGGAGCAGCTCATTGTTTGAAGATTATGTTTTGAGGTTTCTTGCTAGAAGTCATTCATTCATCTAGCAAGTGGTATTTAAGTGCATATTGTATGCTAACAACTGGAATTGGCACCTCCATGGAGACCATCAAATTTCACCCTTAGTCAGCATGGCTCAGTGTGTGAGCATCAACCTATGAACCAGGAGGTCACTGTTGGATTCCTGCTCAGGGCACATGCTTTGATTGTGGGCTCGATCCCCAGTGCAGGGTGTGCAGGAGGCTGCTGATCAATGATTCTCTCTCATCATTGATGTTTCTATCTCTCCCTCTCCCTTCCTCTCTGAAATCAACAAAAATATATAAAAAACAAATTTACCCTTAGCCTTCAGAACCAAGCAGAAGTTGGTTTTTATTAATATCAAAACTGAGGTTCAGACAGCGTGTCACTCATGAAATCTCCATTTTTGAAGGTGCTTCTCTGATATCAAATATCTATATCAATTATTAGCATTATATCATGCAGTTTATATATAAACTAGAGGCTCGGTGCACAAATTTGTACATGGGTGGGGTCCCTTGGGGTGGCCTGCGGGAATCGGGCCCCAGCTCCTTCCCCCAGCCTCACAGCCCCACAGCCCCTCTTGGCACCCTGCCTTGGCCTGGCGCCACCCCCTCAGCTGCTCCACCATCCCACCTGCGGGAGATCGATTGGGGCCCATCGGGGCCTGCAGTGCCTCCACTGCCACCCACTGCCAGCGCCATGTTCTTCACTGCCCCCTGGTGGTCAGTGCATGTCATAGCGAGTGGTCTAACTCTTGGTTGAACTCCTGGTCAGACAATTTGCATATTAGGCTTTTATTATATAGGATTATTTTTCTTAATAAACATATACTTTAGTTAATTTTTTTCACACAAAGTAGATTTCTTTTTTGTAATAAGCATGCAGAATTATCTAAAATTATCATAGTAAAAAAACAACAACTGTATAGTAGCTTATTATTCCTTTGATCTTTTGAAATTTTGGACAGAGCGGTGTTGATAATTTGGTAAACTTGTGACTGGGGTAACTGGACATTGGAAAATGCTGAGATTCAAATCTTCTATATTATTTACACTATTATGATCTTTCTATGACCTAAAATGCATGTTTTTAACTCCAGCAAGTGGAGTAAAATTAATGATAGAAAGAAACAAAAGACAGAGTTTATATGCAACATGTCTATTGTGCTCTGGGCTCCTTTCTTCCTCCCATCTCTTCTAAAATGTAAGCTCCTACTTGGAAGAGTTCTAGATCACATTTCAAAATCAACCATCTAGTATCTCATCATATCATTCACGCTCCCTTTGCTCTTCTCATTTCCCCCATGACTTCCATTTAAGCATAGCAGCAACTTCAGGCATGAAATAAGCTTTATAAGGCATTATGCTGTTGTAGGCATTTTTGGAAAAACGCTAATGAAGCCAATAAAATAGCACACCCACTCAGATATTACCCTGGTTCAAACAGGGTTCTGAAGTGGGGCCCACTTTCTTGGCTGTGCCCACTCTGCATGGAAATACATTCACCGCAGTATAAATCACTATCTTTAACAATACTGAGATATTTTTTTTTATTTTTTTTTTATTTTTAACTCTGGACTTTATTAAGAGGACAAAGAAACTCACCGGAGTGAGAATAACATAGATTTTACTGTATAGTGAACTACAATGCACTTCTACAAAGCAAATCATGAAACTGACTTCAATCTCTCATTTTCCTCGGGAGGAACCCAGTTGGAACCGTCAGGCACTGTGGCTGAGCAAAGAGGCACAGGGTTTTGGTCTGGTCTGGGTTCTTTCCTTCTTCCGTCCCTTGTTTGTTGCTTTCTGTTTGCACTGCTTTTGTGAGCTTCTTGAAATGAAGGCTTCATAACTATTTATAGGTTATGCACAGTTTTGACTATTATGATTAATGTTTGCTCCAAGAGCCAGGTCTGTACATGTTGGTTGGTTCTTTTTCTTTCTTCTTATTTATTTAATCAAAAGTATATATATTACATTAAGAATTATTTTATATTAGTTATAGGTGTACACTATAGGGGTTACCCATTCATATACTTTACAAAGTGATTTCCTCCTCCTCCCCCCGATATTTCTAGTACCCACCTGGCACCGTACATAGTTTTTTACAATATTATTGATTATATTGATTATATAGGCTGTACCTTACATCCCTGTGACTACTTGGTAGCTACCAAGTACTAATCGATCCCTTCACCTTTTCCACCCAGTCTCCCAGGCCATCTCCTCCCTGGCAACCATCAGTTTTCAAAACATGTGGCTTCAGTCTGGATGGCTCACTTGCTAGATAACCTGGAATGGCCCTGTCCTGGCTGTGTTCAGAGATGTGTGCCTCTACGTGCTGTATTTTTAGTCTCGGAACTCATTTCTCCTGTGTTGCCCTAGTGGATAGGATTGTTTGGACAGGAAGAGTCACTTCCTTGTTATGTTCTCCCAGCATTGTAGAGCTGTCGAGGTTTCCCATGTGACCTGCCATTAAGCCCCCGCCCTCCTGCACTCCAGTTTAATCACTTCCTTCAGAAGAGCTTGCAGAAAGAAGTCAAATGCTCTCCCCACTCTTAGTTCTTTTCTTTTCCTTTCTCCTTTCTCATTCCTTTCTTCTTTTGGTCTTTCTTAGTCTGCCTACCATCCTTCCTTCCTTCCTTCTCATTATTTCATTTCTTTATTTTCTCTATTAATACCTTTCTTCTTAAGTCAGTCAGAAAAAGCTAAGAACCATATGATTTCATTCATACGTGGGATATAAAACTGAAACTCATGAACATAAACAGCAGTGTGATGGTTGCCAGAGGGTAGGGGATTTGGGGGAGAAGGGGGTCCTAATATATGGTGACGGGAGAAGATTTGACTTTGGGTGGTGGATATACAGTGCAATATACAGATCTTGTAAGATAGAAACCCACACCAAATCTGTATGTTCATGTTGATCATTGTCACCCCAATCAATTTAATAATAAATAAATATATTTCTTCTACATTTTTATTGTTATGAAAACTAGATCCAAACTCAATGGAGATTTTATACCACAGACCTATTTGCACACTGGGGAAAGGATACATGCAAACATTACTAATTACAGCATTGTTTGGAAGAAAATATTGCAAACAACCCAAATATCCATCCATAGAGGACATGTTGCATAAACTATCGCATTTCCATAAATTGGAATATTACATAGAAAAGAATCAGAAAGCACTGTATGCAATATCTCCAAGATATTTTGTTAAATGAAAAAAGCAAAATGCAGAAAAATTTGTATTTTATATTTCCTTTTGTGAAAAACGTGGTGGTGGGAAATAAGATGCTACTTTTGCTTTTTTTATTGTAACTTGTAAACACAAAGTAATTGGTATACAAAACACAGGAAGTTACCCATGGGTGTCAAGGGATGGGTAGGCTGATGAAGAATGGGAGGAGATATTTCATTGTTATATCTGATAGTATTTATTAACTCTTAAAAACAATTAATATATTATTCAAAATGAAATATAATGTAAACCTGGAAAACCAAAGTAAGATTCAGTTGAAAGAAAACTACTGACATGAAATGCTAAGAAATATGCAGAATTAGCATGATTGATACATTTGTCCAACTCATGGGTGCCCTTTTAACATATTAGTTATTTATGCTTGGAACCATGCAAAATTGTCCTTTGCACAGACAAAAAAAAATCTCTCTTGCATATTGGCAATTTCATATATTTCAATGAATGTTTATCTTAGTCAAGGCACCAAAAATCCATCACCAGTTTTGCCTGAGGTATTATGCCCTTTAAGTTTTATTTCATTTCTCTTCTGTGCCATAAAAAACCTTGGAATCTTATTTTATTCATTTTCTTGGGCCACCTGGGTAGTACTGTGAGGTGTGGCAATTATGAATTATCTTTCCACCCAAGCTTTATTAACTGCACATAGCTGTAGATTAAGCCCTCATATTCTACCACTGGGATTATAGTGTTCTGAGAATTCACTCTGAATTCCAGGCATTCCTTGTAGTTCTAAAGTCCTCATGCTCACCACATTTATCTTTCTACAAGGCAGACTGGATCATGATTCTCCTGAAAAAAATGTATCCTGGATTAGTCAGAATTTTCCAGAAAAACAGAACTAGAAGAGATGAGGTTTAGTATAGGAGTTGGCTCAATTGGCCTAGCAGTCCCATGATCTACCCTCTGCAAACTGGGGAACCAGGAAAGCCGGTGGTATAATTCAGTCTTAAACCAAAGGCCTGAGAACCAGGGGAGCTGATGGTGTAACTCTCAGTCTGAGTCCTAAAGGTGAACTTGAATGGGGGTGGGGTACAGTGTGGCGGCAGGTCAAGGAGAGAGAAGGGGGAAAAAAATTCACCCTTTTCTGCCTTTTTGTTCCATCGGGGCCCCCATCAGATTAAATGATGCCCACCCACATTGGTGAAGACAGGTTTTCCTTACTCAGTCTACTGTATCAAATACTAATTAATCTCTTTCAGAAACACATTCACAGACACACCCAGAAATAGTGGTTTCCCATCTATCTGGGCATCCATTAGCCCAGTGAAGTTGACACATAAAGTTAACCATCACGCATCCCATCTCTCTTCACTGCTTACAGAGTAAACATGCACTAAACCCCTTGGCAAGGCGTGCAGTTCAGCCCCATTCTTACCTCCAGCCACTGATTGTTTTTGCAAACACTTTATAACTGCTTTCCCCAAATTCCACTCCTCAATAGGCCTTCACAGCTTTGTAATGACTTTTTAAAAAAGATGTATTTTTATTGATTTCAGAGATGAAGGGATCAGAGGAGAGAGAGAGAGAGAGAGAGAGAGAGAGAGAGAGAGAGAGAGAGAGAGAGAAACATCAATGATGAGAGAGAATCATTGATTGGCTGCCTCCTGCACACACCACACTGGTGATTGAGCCTGTAACACAGACATGTGCCCTGACCAGGAATTGAACCGTGATCTCCTGGTTCATACGTCCATGCTCAACCACTGAGCCATGCTGGCCAGGCTGTAATGACTTTCTATTTACAAGAAGACCTCCTCTATCTTCTGAGACCTCCTCTGTAGCTTTGACCCCAGCCTCCCCAAAATAAGTTTCTCTTATGTATGTTTCCATGTTCCCACATACATACCCTTATAATCAATATTACTATTAGGGTATATTTCAGATATTTGTTTATGTGATCATTTTCCCTACTACCTAAGGTGTGTTTGGCCTCAGAAACAAAGGTCTTGGTTACCTCACATTCCCTATGCTTAGCCCAGTGTTTGGTATGTAGTTTTGTGCTTAGTAAATATTGGTATAGGAGTAGTGCTCCAATTTTATGCTTGGACTTCTTTTCTGTAAGGAAGAAGTTGTTTTGTTTTTTTAATCTTTTTAAAAAAATGGGACACATGTTAAAGATGATCTTGGGAGTAGAGAAATAAGTGCAAGCTTTTTAATTTCTTCACTATATTTGCAATAAGGATACAATTCAGTTTTGAATGTATTCCACCAGGTTTTTAAAAATTCTCCTTTGTTTGATACTTGTGTTTATTTTTATTATGATGGAGGAAGGCAGTGCACTAGGAAGAACTGTGTTGTCTTTTGTTAATTATGCCTTAACAAGTCTTGATCCTTCCTATGGCTGTGGAGTCCTGTGTTCATATTTAATTGTGAAAGTTCAGGCTACTTCTATACCATAGGAAGGGTAGAGTGTTCTCAAATGAGATAAACCTGACAATTCTGGTTGGATGATAAATGAAGGATTTACTCCTCCTAGTTCTCCCTCTACTCTTTCCCCTTTTCCTCCTATTACTTAATATTATTGCTATTATTATGTTCCCTAGTCTGGAAAAATAGTACCCTGTTAACCTAGCCTATCTGAGTCGGACATTTATCTTTGTTGAAAGCTATTAAATTATTACCTTGAAGTAAATTCTCATCCTAGAATGTGAATTCTTAGTGGTATGTGGGTACTATTGGTTGCACGGATACATTACTAAGTGGCACTTGATGTTGGAGAGTTTTACTACAAGGGGGTGTTTTAGTCATTGTATCTTTATCTCATCCAAAGATTAGGCTTCCCATTTTGTAGCTCATAATAAAATTTAGTATTTATATGTGACTCACTGTTGCCTTTCAGTTCATAAAAATTAGCACCCAAGAACTATTATTCATCACTTTGGAGTGCTTTTTAGAGGATGAGCAAAAACAACATTAGTCCCCGCATCTTAGTTGTTGGTGCTTGCTTTCTTCTTTGATCAATAAAAGATCATTCATGACCAAAGAAAGAACATAAAATGGCATCATTAAGCACTGGGCTCACTTAGTGGGACCTGCTCTGGTCTAGTCTATTATAATATCAGTTTGTCTTGCTAATGGTGCAACCTCCTGCCAACTGTTTTCAGAGTGCCCCTCCATTTAAACAATGTCAGACTGTCAATGGTTTGGCAGTACTAGCACATCTTCGGCATACATTAGATTTGCATACAGCACATTTTCTATACGACAATGGACATGATTTTAAATGTTGAAAGGAGCCCAGTGTGGCTCAGTGGTTGAGTGTTGACCTATGAATTAGGAGATCATTGGTTTAATTCCCGGTCATGGCACATGCCTGGGTTATGAGCTTGATCCCCAGTAGGGGGCATGCAGGAGGCAGTCAATCAATGATCCTCTCTCATCATTGATGTCTCTCTCTCTCTCTCTCTCTCTCTCTGAAATCAATAAAAATATATTAAAAATAAATGTTGAAACAAAAAGTCCTTGAGAATGCTGAGGAGGTGATCATTTGTTAGAAACAAACGATAGATCTGTTTTCTGTAAACATGAGAAAATTGGAATGAAATTTTAAAGCTTGTGAGGGTAAACAAAAAAGGTATATTTAGTATTATACAATTTATCTTGAATCCTAACATCCGCACCACCCAGTTCTTCATCCAAGCATTGGGGTTGATCCGTTCCTTCCCACAGTTTCCATGTATGAGAGGACTTAAAAAGTCTACAGTGTATCCTCCTTTCCCTCAACCTTTAGGTAAATTTATTGGCAGTTAATGCCACCTAGTATTTTCATGAGCTAGAAAGTGTTCTCTTTCCTCTTTCTTCACTTATTTAGTTTCTGTTTATCCTTCTAATCTCTGCTCGGGTCTACCTTCTTCATGCCAGCCTTCCCTGACCTCCTTGGCTGGGTCAGATCCTTCTGGGTAGGTACTCATGCAACTGCTTACTTTCTTAAGCTTGTCACAATTCCAAGTTCACCTTTGTTTACATGATTACTTGATTAGTCTTTGTTCCCCACTGATCCAAAGGCCCCATAAAGCTGAGGACAGTCTTCAACTCTCTATTGTGTCATCAGTTCCTAGTATAGTGCTTTGCACACACTAGGCACTAAATAAATATTTTTGAAAAATGCAGGACTGTTCAGATCTAAAAATTCTCATTTTGGGGCATAGCTTATCATTTGGGATACCTTTGTCAAATGTATACTGTGTTAAGGTTTTATGATTTTATCAATTTTCTGAAATACAAATCAGTATCTTTTTTTTTAACCCTGAAAAGTAAGTTAGTGGTGTGTTCACTGCCAGTATCTAGGTAAATAGGTGTTTTTGATTTTTAATTTCCCTACAATTCAATTAAATTTTTTCTATTTTTTTAAGATAAACCTTTTGATTTCAGGATATAACTGCACCCACATTTTCATGAACCAATGACAAGTATAAGCATATGGGCTTTAAAATGTCTATATAATTCTCCAGATATTATAGTGTAACGAAAATCTGGAAGTGAAGGTGATTGAGAGGTTCCAGTAATTTATTGTGTTGCTTTAGGATCAGAATCTAAAATTAAAAAACCACAGATCCCATAGGTAGCATATGTCCAATGCATGTACAATGGAAACCACAGAATTAGTTTCCCAGCAAGAGAATCCTATATAATAAAAGCCTAATATGCTAAGTATCCGGTCGTCCAGGTGGCCATTCAACCAATCAGAGTAATATGCTAATGATATACTAAGGCCGCTCAACTGCTTGCTATGACATGCACTGACTACCAGGGGGCAGACAGTCGACTGGTCGATCAGTCACCGTGATGTGCACTGACCACCAGGGGACAGACACTCTGACTGGTAGGTTAGCTTGCTGCTGGGTTCTGACTGATAGGGACTGAGCAAGATGGGCTGGACACGCCCTTGAGCCCCTCCCGTGGTCCCTCCCCAGCTGGTCAACCTCCTGCGTCCCTCCCCTACCCCAATTGTGCACCTGTGGGTTCCCTAGGCCTGGCCTGTACCCTCTCGCAATCCAGGACCCCTCAGGGGATTTCAAAGAGCCCAATCCTGCAGGCCAGGCCGAGGGACTCCACTGGTGCACAAATTTGTGCACCAGGCCTCTAGTGCATTAAAATGTTTAGCATGAAACATTGAAGTAGTCTCTTAAGAGTTTAATCATAGAATTGCATCGTAGAAAAGTGGTAAGGTTTAGAGCAATCTCTTTTCCTTGGCTCCTCCCTTGGTCAGAGGCCACTGCAGAGTATTAAATAGGTAGATTTATCATTGTCTCAATTTGCTCTTTCAAAGAAACTTATGTGTTTCAGGCTGCCATGCACTGAGGCAGGCATAATGCCTAATTAGCCACAGTCCCAGCATCTGAGTGATAAGCTGGTATTTTAGCCGCTAATAAAATTTTAAATTTTTATTTCTGATGTAAAGAGACCATGATCAGATCTGGTAATTTGAACCCCTTGTCACATTCATGAGATACTTTAAAAAATTATTCATCTACCCACCTGGTGTGGCTCAGTGGTTGAGCATCCATCTATGAACCAGGGGGTCATGGTTAGATTCCTGGTCGGGGCACATGCCCAAGTTGTGGACTCAATCCCCAGTAGTGGGCATGCAAGAGGCAGCCCCTCAATGATTCTCTCTTATCATTGATGTTTCTATCCCTCTCTCCCTCTCCCTTCCTCTCTCTGAAATGAAAAACAAAAAAATTAAAATTTATTCATTCCAGTTTGTCCTATGCAACTATTCAAATCTTTGTGAAATTCACATCCTCCTCCATGGCCTCAGTAGGCACTTTCTCCAGAATAGACTAAGTATTCAGAACTCTATGTCTTTTCACCATAGACATCAGACAGTGTTTGAACAGACACTTGCAACTGTTGCTCATCCAGGCCCCCAAATACCTGAAGTTCAAATATACCACGATGTGGTATTTTGGTCTCTATTTCTCCACACTGTAAAAACCTTGCCTTCCTGGATTCCCGTCGTCCTGTTTTTAGAGTGGGCGTTTGTTTGTTGGTGCTAGCCGTGGTTTATAATTCCAGTTATGTTCATCACTCAGTACTTTCTGCATTCAACCACCCCTGCGCTAGATACGCTTTGGAATAAGTAATACTTAATGAGTAATATTTTAAACTCATCGGCTTTATCTAATTTATGAAACTATTTGGGCTGGAAGAGACCGACAGTGAAACACATAGCTCATCCCCTTTCTAGAATAATGCGATAGATTTTTATTGTCTATAAAATCCATTCTGGGTGGGTATCTATTCTCAGCCTTCATTATCTCCAGTGATAGCAATTCCACAGCCTCCCTTGGCAGCCTTCCCTATTGCTGAACTAGCCTTGCTTATTAATCCTATAATAATACCTTATGTTCTCTAAATATTGAAGCAGTGCTTACGTTTCCCCTGCTAACTCATTCCTCCCTGCCCACCCTTTGAATTGCTCCTAGCGGGGGCACACTTATATATAAGCACTCGGTACCACATGATCTGTTGGGCAGCCTTGTCCTGAGATAACAGGGGGTTTGTTAGGGTGGACATTGTCAGTCCATACAAAATTAAGCTATTAAATCTGCAGCACTACGGTGGTGATTGCATTGCTTATGCCACTGGGATGAAATTGCTTTGCAGACCTATGCATTGCACAGCCAGTAGTATTCTTCCTTTTCTGCATGCTCTAATGGTAGCCCTAGATTAATGTGACATTTTAGGGGCTAGCCAGCATGTTAGCACTAGTGTTGGGACAAGGGCATTGGCTAGATCTGTCCTAGGAGGGTGTGGTCCAAAAATTGACCCAGAAAAGAATTGGCTCTGGTGATCAGATAAGGAGCATCCTCACCCGTTTTTCATCAGTCTGTGCAGTTCCTTGTTGGCACTCCACCCGTATCTCAGCGAATCCCTTTTACCATTTCTGTGCTCCCATCACCTCGCCTCTGGATGCTTTGCCTGCGCTGCCTGCACTTGGACTTTGTTCAGAGGAATGCCCTGGGACTGCTGGGCTGCTGAGGTGGCTAGATGTGCATGACCTCCCTGGCATGTATGAAAGCTCTTGCCTTATGTTGGGACAAACGCTTAACATGCCAACTTGTCAACCGTTGTTCCCCAGGGGGACTAAACTAAAGCTCCCCTTCGTAGCACTTCTCTTGAAAAAGGACTCAACGGGAGAAAAAGGGGACACATGTAATACATTCAACAATAAAGATTTAAAAGAAGAAAAAAAAGGGCTCTTGCTTGGTTTCCTTCCCTTTCCTGTCATGTTTCCTTCCACTCCCTTCCCATGTTATCCTGGGAGCACTTTAATAAATGCTATCCCGGACCCCTCATCTTGGACTTGGCTTCTAGGGAACCAGACTCAAGACACCAGTCCCGACACCAGTCATCGTTGAGTGTGGCTGTCGTGCTCCCCAGCCTCGTGTGGGCAACTGACCTGATTTCCACGAATGCCTTTCTCATGATAAACACATCTGATCCTGCCCACGGAAATCATCAGTTTTGTTCTAGGTTTGAAAGGGGATTATCCATAATCTTACGTGGAGTTTCCTGAAATCACAAAGCTTACTTGGCATGCAGACTCAAAATGGCTTTTTTTTTCCCCCCCTGGAGTTTTCCTCCTTGCAGCATCTGTCCTGCGCTTCTTAATCAGCTTGTCTATCTAATAGAGCAAAGGTTACCTATTGACTCCAATTACAGAATGCGTCCTTCTTTCAGACTGGTCTGTGAAGTCCTAGTTATCAGAACGCCCAACAAGCAAGTCCAGGCTGCCCACTAGTAGCCTGTTGCCTTCTACTGATGAAAGGTCTTAAGTATTTGCATGCTCATGGTGAAGTCCTTGTGGTTGGTTCACTTTAATTAGCCGTTTTATTTCAGTTTATTTGTGCTCAGTTCCTGAAGGACTGTCTGGTTTATCTTTCTAAGTCCAATAACATTTTATGTCCCAAATCAGGAAATATCAGCATAATTAAGGACCAAAGGCAAGGTAGGAAGGAAGTGGTGCATTTGGGGAGAAAATAACAAGAACCGGTCATTATCATTCTCTTACTTCCTTTCTTTCTTTCTTATGGGCTTTATCCAGAAAGAGAAGTATTTTTGCCCCCAGTCTATTCTCTCTCTCTATCTCTGTCTGCCTTTCTCAAATACTTTAGGGATATTAACTGAGAAACATGCTTTATCTTAGAAATGATTATCTTTCCAGGAAGGAAAGGTGCTCTGAATGTAATGTCGAATTAGCCTAGGGGCACCAGGGACAACAGGTCTGGTCATGAAAGTTCCAGAAGCTATTACTGAAAGGTAGAACAGCACACTTTAAACCCTTTCAATGAACACCTGAGATAGCCAGTCATATATCCTCTTTTTAACAATGCCTGACACACAGTCTGGTGTTCCATAAATGTTTTTTTTTAAATTAATATTGAATAAATAAAACTAGGATCTAATGGAGCTAGTACCATATTTCTTGTGAGCACTGAAAGCTATTTTCAAATACATAATTGATACCACTGAAAAATGAATAAGGGAGTTGTATTTATGTTGCATGTTCCTGCAGTCATTAGCAGGTTGACTTTGAAATAAGAATTCAAAATATAATTAAATAATGCATTGTTCTAGGATGACTTCATACCCTTATTGTAGAGTAGCATATGATTTTTCTTGTTACTATTGTCTCAGCTACCCTCTTAAATATTAAAAAAAATTTCAGTAATGGGAAATAAATATGGAAAAAATTTTAGTAACAGGAAATCTGACCTCTTACTCAATGACCATGCATTTTTTTTTCCATTTGGTTGATAACTTCTTAAATTTGTATATGTGTGCGAGTAAGTATATAGTTTATGTGTATAGTAAGATTTGCATATTCTACCTTTATATCAGAGAGAAATTAAGGAAAACAGTCTTTTTTTAAATTTCTTTATTGATTAAGGTATCACATATTTGTCCTCATCCCCCCATTCCCATCCCACACCCCTCCCACACATGCCCCCACCCCCCTGTTGTCCTTAACCACTGGTTAGGTTCATATGCTTGTACACAAGTCCTTTTGTTGATCTCTCCCCTTTACCCCCACCCTCCCCTACCCTCCCTCTGAGGTCCGACAGTCTGATCCATGTCTCCTTGTTTCTGGGTCTGTTCTTGTTCATCCGTCTATGTTGTTCGTTATTTCCCCTAGATGAGTGAGATCATGTGCTATTAGAAATACACTTATAAGAACCGAAAATGAGACAAGCAATAATGGTTATGGTGACAGGCAAATGAATCAGTCTGTAGTGAGTTTCTTTCTGGGCCAACAGTTCTTTTGAGACCCAATTTCAATGTCCAACAGTTCCTTATGTGTACATGTCAGCACTGACATTACAGATCTGGATGGTGGACAAATGGTGGTAATGCAGGTCCGACTCTCTCTGGTTTGGTCCTGGGCAACCTACAGTGATGCACAGCTGCTAACTGCTAGTATGGGAAGGCCACATCAGCGTCTTCCATCTCTGGACTGCTTCTCTTCTGTCTTCATGGCTGGAGTAGTCCTGTCGATTCCTCTCTGTTGCTGGAATCCACAAGGAAAACAGTCTTGACAAACCCTAAAATTATAACTTAGTTTATCTTCAAATTAGTTGTTAGCCTCTTTCATGGCATGATACTACCTGTTAGATTACTTCCCTTATTACAGGGGTGGGCAAAACTAGGGTTACAGTTTTGAGTACATGAAATACAGAGCTTATTCTTGTATTATTATTATTATTATTATTTATTGTATTATTTATTTGTATTACAACTATAAAAACGACTTTTGACCAAAGGTGAGGAGTCAGTGGTCATTGGCAGCCAGGACTCTCTGCAGGTTTCTGCCCAGTTGGAAAGCAGTGACCATAGTGTACAGTGTCAGCACACATAACATTCAGGCCTGGGAAGGTGACTTCAAGAATTCAGGAGTCTACATAAAATAATATACATTAAAACAAAACATCCACTACATGAACCCATTCTTCTTTAGCTCTAGACCATACTGGAGGGAAGGGAATTAAAAACAACAACAACACACCAGACTACTTTCAATCTGTTGGAAAACTTCACTCTTAAATTTATAATGAAGCTGTACTTAAGGCAATTTAGCAATAGTCTTTGTTCTCAGTTGGCAAGTTTCCCTGTAATTGGGGTGGGAGATTCTTAAAATATTCAAAAAAGAGTGATGCCTGTGACTAAGTTGTGTCTCCATTGCATAGCTGTTGATTAAGAACAGTTACGAAGTCATCTTTGTTATTTTAGTGTGACTAGACTATGATCTTTGCTATGACTGACATTTGTACATAGGATAGTCTCACCACCCTACACAGTTTTCATTTATGTGAGGAAAACTCCCCTCCTGCCCCCAATCTAATGAAGCAAGGAAATAAAGTAAAAGAATAGTTTAGAGCACAGCACTTCTATAATCAGAGACTTGGGTTTGTGTCTGTCCCCATGCCCTTAGGCAAGTTATGCAGTCTTTGTCTTATTTTCCTCATCTGTTCAATGGGATTACATTAGAGAATTGATGTGAGAATGAAAAAAAATTATGTTTAAATTGCTCAGCATAGTACCTGACACCTAGCAAGTTCTTCTTAATAGTAGTACTATTTAATCATATTAATAATAGAGTGAGTCCTAGCTGTTTGATTATCCTTTTATTATTATACTAGAGGCCCGTTGTATGAAGATTCGTGCCATAGGCCTTCCTTCCCCTGGCTGTGGCACCGGTTTTCCTCCGGCACCCAGGACCCAGGCCTTTGCTCTGGCCGCTGCCTTCCGTCTTCGCTCCAGCCGGAACCTTCAGTCTTTGCTCCAGTTGGAACGCTGCTTCTGTAGCTCCCTCTGCCCCCTGCCCTCCCCCTCATAGCAGGCATCCCAACCCACCCAGACTGCATGCGTGCTCCCCAGAGGCCTGGATCAGATCGGCTGGGGGCAGGGCTGCCGCCATCTTTGTTGGGTTAATTTGCATACTCGCTCCTGATGGGCTGGTGGGCATCATGAAGTGACAGTCAATTTGCATATTCTCTCTCTTTTTTATTTTTTTTTTAGTGTAGATGTGATTATTATTTAAGATTTTCACAATTTCTGTTTGTAATGCAACCATAACTTAGTGCTTTTATTTCAAGATAAAGAGTAAAGGTGTCTTCAAGAACATGAAGAAATTAGAAGGCTAGTCTGCTTGAATTACTTTCTAGTCCCAACTTTGATTAAATATTCTCTTAAAGTAATCTTTTGCATTATTGAATAGTTTGGGGTTTTTTCCCCCATCATACGACTATATTGTAACGACTCTCATGTCTTTATATTTTTAAGAAACAAAAAGTGGTCTGTTTTTATATCCAGTTTAATAGTTTGGGGGAATATATATATATATATATATATATATATATATATATATATTCTTTTTTTACAGCAATGAGGCAGCAGATGATAAATCAAAAACTAATATTTCCAACTTCCTCAAAAAATAAAAGTCTGTGACAGACTAAATATGGGCTAAATGAGGCTTATGGATGATTTGTTCTAATTAGATAGAAGGTAACTGTTCCTGCCATTGTGACTTTTATTAAAGTCAGAACATGCGGTTGTTCAGCCTTTCCCACACTGCCCTTTAAAAAAAATCATTTGAAAATATTTTGGGTCGGCTGTCGCTGAGACAATATGGCTTGGCAGTGTATTGGTAACTTAATAAGCTCACCGCATTTGTCATGCAGAAACTGTTCTTTATATGCAAAGCTGTCAGACAGATTGAGTATATAATTTTTTCGCATGAAATAATATGATAAAACTCCAGTATCAAATTGAATGCTGTACTGGCGTTTGGAATCTTTCATGCATAGGTTGGAATTGTTTTACAATGGAAGCACTGTTTGATGACAAATACTCTTTTTTGCAACATACATCGGTTATGTTTTACTAGCAGGCTTTATCCTCCTGGCCATAGGTCCTCCTTTTACGCTGTTAACATCCTGGAAAAGGAAGCCTGATTCTCCGTTATGTTTGACATATATTTAAATGGTTAACTGTGACAATTAGATTCCACTATCAGTGTTGTAGTTGTTTTTATTCTTTCTACAAAAGCTTAACATATCTGATTTTGCCAGTTTTGTGATAGAGCAGACACTGTTTACCTCCTTCCTGGTTTTGATTTCATCTCCAGTGATAATGCTTAGTAATATAATACAAAGCCTCAGCTCAGCCCAGAGGAGAATCTGGCATGTGATATTAACACATACATCGCATGATGGCGTGAGCAGAGGGAGGGTCATCGGAGATCGTGGACAGAGCCCACGTGGCAAATTCTAGGTCTGGCCTTTGCATTGTACTCAGCTGGTGGACATCCTCAAAGAACTGGCCCACCCATGTCAGTTTCAAGGGGGGGCTAACAGGGAAAGAAATGGCTACAAGCATGCACACAGCAAATGTGCTTAAAGCAGCTCTTTGCCAAGCAAGTTCCTGTTACAGAGTGGCCCGGTGCCAGAGCTCTTCCAAGCACTCCACTGCTACTTAATGTATTTGGTATGTGGGAGAAACTCGTAACTCTGGAACTGCCCATTGTACAACGTCCCTCACGTCTGAAGTTTGAGCATTCCAAAGCCAAAGCAGTTTAGCCACCCAACTCGGACCTCAACAGGGAGATACAATTACACCGGTGGGAGGTTTGAAATGGAGTGAGAAGAAACCAGAAAGTACTGAAGTTCTTTCTCTGGCCCCCTCTCCTCCCTTTCCCTACTCTCCCTCCCTCCCTTTCTCCCTCCCTCCCTCCCTCTCAACTCCTCCCCCCTCCCTCCTAGCCTCCTCCCTCCCTCTCTTTGATTTTGCTTTCTATTCTGTTTTATTTCTGAAGGAAGCTCTGTTCTAAATGTATTAAAAATGATTATAAAATATTCATGGAGATGCCAGGTCTGGGCTTGGCTAACCTTAGTTTTTCAGCTGATTCACCTTTCTGGGTTTTTGTAACAAAGGAAAACCAGATTTCTTTTGCATCCCCTAACTTCATAGCAAAGCCCCCATCTGGAATGAATTCGGCGTCTTTAGCAAATATGTGTTCTCTATTCAAAATCCATCTAAAAATAGTGCTCAAGCAAGCAAGAAAAAATATTTTGACATTCTCTTCATGTTTTGTGGGGTAAGCACAGTTTGAAACAAGCTTTCTGTTAATTTTCACAGGCGTAAGAGTCGATGTACTTTTTTTTTTTTTTTTTGCACGTGTACAACCTGCTTTGCTCGAGGATGCTTTCTAATCCAAAATATAACACTGCAATTGGGTTTGTGAGCATGGCGCCACACCTATCACAAGCCAGCTTTCACGTAAAATTCTGGTACTGGTATCCAAGGAGAAATGATCAACCATGTTCTGTTGACATGTGCCAATTTCCTAGGTAGTTTTAAGTGAAGAAACGCAAAGCCAGCCTGTGAGGTTGTGTTCACAGCCTACACTACTAGATGGCAGTGACTTTAGTACGAAACCAAAGGATTGCCTTCCAGGAAACCTGAACTCTTCTAAGAACAATAGCCACTGCCGTCATTTATCAATCAACTACCGTGTGTTAGGCCTCACGAAAGGGACTTTACATCCATCTTCACCTTTCATCCTAAAGTTATTAGTCACTCTATGATGAGAAAATTGAAGCTCAGAAAGTGTAGCAAGTTGCCAAACATAAATTGGCTGATAAATACTAGCCAAGATATTCATCCCCAGGCCTGACACTGCCTACTATGCTTTTGTGTTCAGCTTCAGGGAAGGAAAAAGTGGCAAAATCTTGATCTCTTTTGGTCAAATTCATATTTAAATAATTAGTAAAATTATTTACTAGTTTTCTAACACCATTTGATGTTTTAAAGCGTAGAGTTTTGGAAAACCTGAAACTGTGTTTTTTAAAACAATGCTACCATTACAAGTTCATTGTAACATGCCTAAAATTCTAAAATTAACCCTGGAACAATAAGATAAGTAATATCTTTGGTTATTCTTTACCCCCCAAACCTATCCCTTTGTTAATTTTGTGGAGATGAGTAAGGAAAATATTTCTACTTAAATTTGATGGGCATTTATAGAGACATTTATAAATTAATGGAAACATTGCTATCACTGGATTAATGTCTAGCTATCCCAGCATATTGTCATAGGAATATCTGATAAAAAATGTTGAAAATTTTTTCTAGTGGATTCAAACTATTTCTCCTATTAGAAAAGTAGTCACTGTATGGCCCAATGATCCATCATCTTTAGGAATGTGCTAGGGAAAATTACATTCAGATTTCTACTGTGTGTTCTGATGTCATATGTAGCTGCACGGAACTGAGGACTGAGGTCATGCTAAAACCATCTTATAAACCTAAGACACGAATACAGAACAACCACACAATACTGCTTGTCTCTACTAGTGCATAGTGTTCCCAGGTGCACAGTTAGGGAACACATTTTGACAACACTTTCTAAATTCTATTTATGATGTGAAATGGTATCTGATAATTGTATTTTAGGAAAGAGCAAATGATTTAGGAAAACAAGCAACTCCATTGACTGTCTGATAACCTAGATTAGAATGGTACACCTGGAAGAAACTTAGGTTCTTCTAGTCTGGCCTCTCCATTTTTGAGATAAGAAAACTGAGGCCAACAGTATTAAATGACAGGCCCAATACCTAAGGGCAGTTAAAGGTGGAGGGAACTGGGAACAAAATCCACGTGGCCTGGGCTGTGCTCTTTCCTCTGCATTGTGATGGGCACGCTCTAAGCTTTGTGCACAGGCTTCACATCCCTATTGTCTTTGATATGCATTCGTTTTTATGTTCCGGCTATAAAATATCAATGCCAGTATCTTAAATATTATACACAAGGCTTAGAATGTATTTAATACTTCATTTGTGAGTCGTACAAAAGCCAATAAACTGTTTTCTACTTTACAGATTGACATCAGTTGCAGCAAAGAAAGAAAGGCTTGCCTTCAGCCCAATGCTATCTATGCCCTTTGTTAACTATAGAATAGAGTCAGTCTCTCCTATCAAGGTTTAGAGGAGTGATTCTCAAAGTGCAGCCCCTGAACCAATAGCTTCAGCATCACCTGGGAACTTGTTAGAACAAATTCTTAGACTTCTCAGAACTACTGCATCAGAAATTCTCTAAGTGGGGCCCAGCAATCTCTCTATGAAGAGCTTGCAAGGTAGTGTTGATGAATGCTAATTTAGTTTAAAAACTACTAGTCTACCTACTTAGATTTCATTGGTCTAATATACAGGCTTCCTTGCATCCTTCCTTCCTTCTTTCCTTTTCTCTTTCTTGTTACGTAAATATTTCAAAAAGATTATTTTTGCATATTTAATTTCTCTTAAATAGATAGTTACTTAGCAAGCACGATGTCAGTCATTATTCTGCACTTCCGGTGCAGTTTAGAGCCAATTTTGTCAACCCTTTCTAGATGAGTGGACCAGCATCATCTGTTTTGACATGGTTCTTGGCTGGTGGTTTCCTTGCTAATTTCAACTGATTGACTCTCCTGTTTGCCTCTGCCACTCTTGCGACTAATTGGCATTTTTGTTGGCAGGCCCCACTGAGAGGTCAGCCATCGTGAGCCAGAAGACTCCATGATCATCTCACCCTTGTTGCCCTCTCACCCTGCCCACGATTGCTCCAGGGCAGGAGTGTGGAACAGGATGAGTTAGTTGGGAAAGCCTGCTGTCTCTAGAGCCCCTGCCATACTTCTGGAAATCAGTAGGAAACCTCATTCCTCAAGCTCTAGACCTAAATTCCCTTTTTAACAACACTAAATTCACTTCATTATCCTTGTCTGACCGAAGAAAGATCAAGACAAATGGCATTTGCAAATGAGAAAATCTTGGGGGCACGGGCTTGGGAGTGAGCCTAATAAGAGATCAGTTGTTCTTTCTGTCAGTGTTTCCTGTGCTGATGGGGCTGCCTGGAAGTGGCTGCGGGTCCTCCCCAGAAGAAGAATTTCTGATCTGAGTTTCTGATCTCTTGTTGTCCAAAACGGCTGGAGAGTGCTATGTTGCAGAGTCATTAATCATGATTATTAAGCAGTGGGAGAGGAGAGCTTCATGGCTGTTATTTAACTCCTAGCAGCACTGTGAAATAGATAGGCCACAAGTAAAACATCACTTAAAAAACAAAACAAAAACCGGAACAGAACGATGGTGCAGGCAAGTCACATCTTCACATCTTTCTAGGGTTGGGGCGGGGGCAGTGGTAATTAATAGGCAGTTACCTTGCAAGTAAATTACAAGAGTTCTAACAAGAACCCCTATATAAAATATGAGCCTGACGAATCACAAATGCCCCAAATTCCTTTGACAGAGAGAAATGTTTTGAATAAATTAAAGGAAAGCCTGAAGTAGAAATGCCTTGAGAAGAGACAAACGATTGACTTAAAAGCAAACTACGGTACAGAGTTCTGTTTTCAGATTATGCTCTGGAGTAGGGTGAGGAGCACATTGGGTTGGTTGCAGGTAGGAGAATCAAAGCACCTGAGAAAATGACCACCAAGGGAAGAATGGTGCAAAAAGATGAGACGGAGCTTAACATGCACATTATCTTTGTGCTGAGGATCACCTTTGCGGCTGACTTCTTATGCCACGATAGTGTTCTCCCAGTGATGGGCCAATCCTAGATCAGAGAAACATCCACCACGTGTAGGGAGAAATTTTAACAGAGTTTGTCTGTCTTTCCTTAGGAATAGTTACATAATTTGCAGGACGAAGGACAAAATGATAATTGGTCAAAAATTATTGAGAATTTCTAGATGGCATTAGCAAGAATTAAACCAAAGCGAACGTACGCCCTTCTAAGTAAGGAACCTTGCGGGGGGGGGGGGGGCAATAGGGAGATATGGACACATGTAATTCCTTAATCAATTAAAAAAATTGAAAAAAATAAGTGAGGAGCCTTGTGCGCATGTCTAGTGCCCATGATGCCTGCCATCCTCTCACTAATACTTTCAAAATATACAGTATTTTGTCTCTTTTGCACCATTATAGTGCTATGTTATGGTGGAATGCAATTTTGTAAAGTCTTTTTTTTAACATTGTGTATTAAAGGGTCCCTCTTGACATAATGGAGGATGTTGAGAATAGAGGAATACCTTCTGTAGTGCCCAAATACACTGAAAGTTGAGTGTGTGTCAAAATCTATCCCCTTTTCATTTTTTCAAAATGTTTTATTAGTATTTTTATTTTTAAATTGAATTTATTGGGGTGACATTGGTTAATAAAATTATATAGCATTAATTCCAAGTTTGTTCAAATGATATTTAGCAACATGCCAATTCCTTGTTTCTGTTCAAAAGTATGTCCTTAGGAAAGGGAAAAGAATGCCCTCTGCCTGAATCAATCATATCATAAACAAAGCTCATTTTATTGCAGAAAACTAATTTACTTTTTAGGATATGCCAAATATCTTAGTATTCTTTCTTGTGGTTTTTTATTGTGTTTTTGGTTCAACAGAATAATTTATCATAGTGTTTTAGTGGCATCATAGAAATGGTACCAAATAAAGTGCATTTTGTGTTCTTGATTATCACTTTTTATTATATCATTAAAAAAAGAAATTAGAATAAAGTAAATTCTTTTAAATAGATAAAAGGCTATCTTTATTTGATGTTTTTAAATCCTATTTTGTATATTTTATTAGTTTGCAGCCTGTGAGATATTGTCATAAGTGCCATGCTACTCTCGAAGTGAAGAGGAAGAACTAACCACTAGCAATGATCCTTTTGGCTTGTTAGAGGAAGATGATAGATAGATGATAGATAGATAGATAGATAGATAGATAGATAGATAGATAGATAGATAGATAGATGGATAATAGAGCTTTTATATATAGGTGTGTATAAAAATAAAGTAAATAAATAAGCAGTGAAATATTTATAACATATGTAACTAAAGAATCAATATGTTCTCTCATCTGGTCTTAACAACTCTGTGAAGTAGATAGTATCACTCTTTCCCCAAGAAAGAAAAGGATTCACGTGGATGGAACTGGAGAGCATTATGCTAAGCGAAATAAGGCCAGTCCAAGAAAGATAAATATCACATGATCTCACTCATTTGTGAAATATAATGAACCACATAAACTGATGAACAAAAACAGATCCAGAGACAGAGAAGCATTGATCAGACCGTCAAATCTCAGAGGGAAGGTAGGGGAGGGTGGGGATAAGGGGGAGAGATCAACCAAAGGACTTGTATGCATGCATATAAGCCTAACCAATGGACACAGACAACAGGGGTTGAGGGCATGAGTGGGAGGGGTGCGGGGCAATGGGGCGATAAGGACACATATGTAATACCTTAATCAATAAAGAAAAAAAAAGAAAGAAAAGGATTCAGGGAAATTGTTGTTGCCCATTCTCACATCTTGGGGAGTTCTAACTCAGGTTTGAATTAACTCTAAAATTCATGTTCTTCCATACTACCCTGCAGTCTCAAACAGAATATTTTTAACTTTCCCAAGTCTTTTTATTCAGTTACCTCTTTTGATGTGTGTTTAGTAAATCATGTAATAAATACTCAGTTTGACCAACAAGGTTACTGAAGCGTAAGAAGGTAAGAGGACGTGCCTTAAGCATCTTCAGTTCTTCGGCAGCCCACCAGGGAATAGAATGCTGCATCCATGAGCCCAGCTCTGTATTCTTGTCCCTGGACCATGCCTTTTCTACTTGGCTTCTCCTCCAGTTACCGCCCTTAACTCACTAATGGCAACAGCATACATTTCTAAGTACTTTATAGTCCTTTATAAGTCTCTACCTATTTAACATGTGTAGAATTGTTATCTACCATCTCTCAGTATCTAAAATAATAGTTACCATCAAACAAGGAAGTACACTGTAGTCATTTTCATTCTGAGAATGTAGAACTCAGCTCTTCGTTTTAGGGACCGTGCCAAACACTGCTAATTGCATTTCATTTAATTGGATTAAAACGGAGGAGTCATTTTCTTCTCTTGTATTGTAACTTCACCCCTCTTGTTTAATTTCATAAAACATCATGTGCTTGGTAAGACTGCATCCCCGGGGATACAACTGGGGTATCTCGTGACTCTAGGGAAGTCTAAAACCAATAACGACTCGTGGTGTGATAGGCAGGTGTTTTTTTGTAGTAATGATGTTTAATTGAGAAGAGACTGTGCCGAATTCTGAGTTATTTCCAAGAATGGAGGCTTCAAATGTGGACAGAAAGTAGATAATTGGCTACTTTAACAACTGAGTTAGTGGATCATTCATGGGGATTTGAGACCTAGTTCATTCCACCACTCACAGGAATACCGAAATGTAAAATCAACTTCCAAGGCAATTTCGAATGGATAAGAATTGGTGAATCTTCTATTGGCTTTAGTCTATTTTTAGCTTATTGTTTTTCTGCATTTGTAATATGCAAAAAGAAAAAAAAATGTATTTATGTTTGACCCATTGCTGG